>NC_140591.1:808203406-809585906 GCF_964204655.1 Triturus cristatus
CTGTGACTGGTACGCAAGCTATAGCAATTCATTTTTTAATTTTAATCTTGTTTAGTAGTTCATAACATATAATACTTTCCTTGTTAGGCAGTAGGAAATAAAGTAGGTCTATGTTACTAATATGATTTTCCTCATATATTGTACTTAGTTGTGTGAATGTCACAATTTGAAGGTGCCATCCATCATCCATATTGCGTAAATCTTAGTAAATTGTTTTGTGTTACATATATGATTATTCTCCTGTCACTATTTCTATTGTAGTGCAGGAAGAAGAGTTCTTAATTATGTATAGTGTTTAGGGTCTGGAATGGCTAGGTTTTCTGGAATGTTCATGTTTTGATATCCTAGTATCTTCTAGGAGCAGCAGGGGTTTGTGTTGTTTTACTAGTGTGTACTAGTAATCTTTTTAGATTGGGGATTGGTGGCAGTTGAGCTGTAATTTGCTCAGTAACTTAAGGCAGTATATTTTGAACGATAATTGTTGTGGCTTCCTGAGGCTCTGAGATCTTGGAGAACATGCCTTACTTCTACCTCTGTTACATTTGGGGGTTGGTTATGTTATTTAACATTAATTACAATATCATTTTTTATTGTTATGTTGTTTTAAATGTCATTGGTCTTATAACTAACATAAAATGCATTTGTTTTTTTTATATTTCATACATACATATTTGGTGTGCTTTTATCATGATGCTTTTTGCTTTTTCTCTTTGGATTTTATTTAATTCACTCAAGATGTGGGAAAGGTAGAAAGTGGTTATTTAATGTTGAGTTTAAAATATTTACTTCAGGTTGGGGATTGGTTTGGGGTAAGTTTTAATTTTACGATATTTGTGCTTTTCTTCTTTATGTACAGGATGACTATATTTTGCTCGCCAATAGTTTTTCTGGAAATACTGTGGTATCTTGATATTGTGTTCATCTATACTATCCCCCTTAAAACGAGTGTGCTTCATTGTCAGGGTTGGTTGGCCAGTCCTTAATTTTTTGTTTTTTTCCTTGTATAGTTGCCCTTAAATTTCTTTACTTCGCCTGTTTTATTTGAATATTTGTTAAGAGGCTACTACAGCTCTTCAGGTAGTGCTAATAGGTTGCTTACGTACAGCTTATTTCATATGGAGTGCTCCACAACCCATGTAGCCACTTCCTCTAAACCTGTAGACCCTTATGGAATGATGTTGTCTATAGTGTCTAATTGTTTTACCGCTCCAAGACAGCCAATGCATTGGTTCTAAATGTGGTGGCCATGCTTGAACTTTGAAACATTGATAGACTGTTTACAATACTTTTGAAAGACTGACACCTGATGGTATGTTTAGATTTGTTATTACAAGCACTTAGTACAGCATGCTTTTACTTTTTTCTACTTGTATTATTTTAATTTATCTTTCTTTGTGAGCCTTGTAAACTCTAGATAGTTCCACTCCTCCCCATCTACCTTGCTACTAAATTGGTGCAAACTTTCTTGCCAACGTAATAGCTAACATTCACACAACTGAAATGACTCTATGGAAATGTTGGCTAGTGTTGCTACAAGGCTTGGCACGATTTCCTATAGCCAAAAGAATCCATCATGTAGACTACACACATAAAAAGGGAGGAGACCTCACAATCATCCATCAGTCCTCCTAGTCATGCTTCCTAGGCAAGCAAGTAACACTCAACTCTACGGAGTTGCTGATAAGCCATTCCCACTCTCTGCAACTCAGGTCACCACATTCACCTACAGGCCTCCAGAACAGAACAAGTATCACATTGATGAATTCGCAGATCGCCTCACCACCTTGTCCATCCAACTGCTCTTACCACGCTGTTACGACTTCAATCTCAGACACAAGCTCATAAAAACAAAAAACACCCACTTCAGCCTCATTGCTGCACTCAACATTATACTGAATGCCACGCAACCAACACACTCCAAAGGTCACATCCTCGATCTTGTTGCCTCAACATCACTACCACCATCAGTGAAGCCACCAACCGAAGCAAAATGCTGTTCAAGACAATCAATCCCTGAATCAACCCCTCCAAGACCCACCTATCTTCAATCCACTGAAAAGGACAATGCCATTAATATCTTTTTCAGTGAAAAATTACGGAGCATCAAACAGCACATCGACAACACCAGGCCTGCATTATCTCTTACAACTCCTGCATGTATAGTCTCACAACTGTCTGTCTTCCAAGCCCTATTTCCCTAGACATCACTGACATACGTAACTCACTCAAAGGTACTTCTTATGAAGATATAGGAGCGTTTTTCTTAATTAGAAAAAGTTTATTAAGCTGCTGTTTAAGTTGGCGTAACCAGGCCTAATTCGACATCACTAGGTCTCACTTTGTTTGGTCGAGCCTATAGCGGCAGCGCGCGTGCGCTGCTCGCTCTGCGACGCATGCAGTAATGAAGTATGCAGTGAAAGCTCCGCCCACTCTCCGCCCATGTTTTTAATTGGCTGGTGTCATTGTCTTTCATAAAATGCTCCCTTCTGATTGATTATGAGGCTTGTCAGTCCCTCCTTATTATGGCCATGTCGTCATTTGTAACCTCCTGTGACTACTGGCCCCTTTACTTCGAGTGTTACACAGTACTGTAGTGTTATGTAGACTGTGAGCACTACTTTGTTCGTGCCTTTTCACCCCCTTCTCCCCCCTCCCCCACTCCCGTTTTTAGTGCTACCCCTCCCGTTGTCTGTGATGCAATGCAATAGGTCTCGCGCAAATGCGAGTCCTATTGCATTGCAAATGCTTGTTTTTGCTTATTTCCCACAAACGTTTGCTTTTATTTTCCATGAATCAGCTTTCACGTCTCTAGCTGGTGTTCTTTTCCATTTTGAAAATAAATAAAATTGAGTTAATTTTCATAGTGCTATAGAATGTGCAAATAAAATGTATTAATTTGTGTTTCTGGCGAAGGAAGCTGTATTCAGGATATGTGCAATATTCAGGATATGTGCAATGCAATTTCAAGACCTGCTGCCCAGGCAATAACTGTGCTTCATTCATTGCTTAAACTGTGTATTTTGTTTTGTTTGCTTCTGTAGCGCAATGTCATTTCCCTTGTGGGTGAAGGGTGCTCAATTATTATTCATAATGTAGGTGTTTTCTAAAAGTTTCTTATTTCATGTAACACAATTTCTCCAATGTTGATAGGTTCATTTCATGTAACTTTGGGCCTGATTTAAATGTTGGTGGAAAGGAAACTCTGTCACAACAGAGTTCTCACCCCACCAACATTATGGTCAGCCTGCCTGATTTAGAATCAGGCAGTCAATAGGTTTGACGATGGCTGAGACTACTCCGTCTCCACTCCAGTCAAACCCCTCTGACAGCTCGATGAAGTAAGAGCCATCGGAGCTTTGGCTGTATGTCTGTACACCTAATTTAGATGGCCCTCCATACAGCTGATTTTCAATGGCCTTCTTCACCAGGAAACACCTAGCTGAAGGGGCATTGAAAAGTGCTCAATGCCCCCCTCGCCATGGGAGAAGCCTCCCATGGGGAAAGACGCTTTAAAAAAACCCAGAAAATCCCGCTTTGGAGATTTTCTTTTTGAAAATGAAAAATAATTGTACGTTTGCTGGTCGGCTCCATCATGTTGGCAGAGCTGTCCGTCAAACAATGCATTGACAGGAACCCCTGTGACGGCGGTTACTGCCAATGCTAGAAATGTTCTCTTGGCCGATGGACATCTTTAAATTTGGCAGCCGGCACCTTCGTGATTTTCTCCTTTTTCTGGTGGAGAAACGGGCAACTCGTCAAGGTTTAAATCAGGCCCTTTGTTAGCACAGCCCTACAATGCTGAATATTCAAATGTGGAGAGTGTGGTTTTTCACTAACTGAAACCTTTATAATGTGCCCTTTCTGGGATGTGTGCCAGTCTTTCCTCGCTTTCCGAACTGTGCAGACTCCACGTTAGTCTGTCGGTTTGATATATCCTTAGGGCCTTATTAGAAATTTGGCGTTGTGGCAGTGGGCCATATCTGAGCCTTAGACAGGCACCACAGTGGGAGTACCAAAGCACATTCCTGCATGTCATGAACTGTGTAGTTCATGCTGTGAAGGAACAGGGAGTGCATACTGATAGGGGGCACAACATGTCACCTGCATGCACTCCCAAGACAATCAATCCCTGAATCAACCCCTCCCATACCCATCTATCTTCAATCCACTGAAAAGGGCAATGCCATTAACATATTTTTCAGTGAAAAATTACAGAGCATCTAACAGTCCTGCATCATCTCTTACACCTCCTGCATGCATAGTCTCACAACTGTCTGTCTTCCAAGTCCTATTTCTCCCATACCTCACTGACATACTTCAATCCCTCAAAGGTACTTCTTATGAAGATGTAGGAGCGTTTTTCTTAATTAGAAAAAGTTTATCAAGCTGCTGTTTAAGTTGGCATAACAAGGCCTAATTCAACATTACTAGGTTTTACTTTGTTAGGTCGAGCCTATAGCGGGAGCGCGCATGCGCAGTCGTTCTGTGAGGTATGCAGTAATGGAGTATGCCGTGGAAACTCCGCCCCCTCTCCGTCCATGTTTTTAATTGGCTTGTGTCATTGTCTTTCGTAAATGCTGCCTTCTGATTGATTATGAGGCTTGTTAGTCCCTCCTTATTATGGCCATGTCATCATTTGTACCCTCCCATGGCTACTGGCCCCTTTACTTCGAGTGTTACACAGTACTGTAGTGTTATTTAGACTGTGAGCACTACTTTGTTCATGCCTTTTCACCCCCTTCTCCCCCTCCCCCTCCTGCACTCCCGTTTTTGGTGCTACCCCCCTCCCGTTGTCCGTGATGCAATGCAATAGGTCTCGCGTAAATGTGAGTCCTATTGCATTGCAAATGCTTGTTTTTGCTTATTTCCCACAAACCTTTGCTTTTATTTTCCATGAATCAGCTTTCACGTCTCTAGCTGGTGTTATTTTCTATTTGGAAAATAAATATAATGGAGTTCATTTTCATAGTGCTATAGAATGTGTAAATAAAATGTATTAATTTGTGTTTCTGGCGAAGGAAGCTGTATTCAGGAGATGTGCAATGTAATTTCAAGACCTGCTGACCAGGCAATAACTGTGCTTTATTCATTGCTTAAACTGTGTATTTTATTTAGTTAGCTTCTGTAGAGCAATGTCACATCCCTTGTTTGTAGTGTAAAGGGTGCGCAATTATTATTCATAATGTAGGTGTTTTCTAAAAGTTTCTTATTTCAGGTACTACAATTTCTCCAATGTTAATTGGTTCATTTAAAGTAACTTTGGGCCTGATATAAATGTTGGTGGAAAGGAAACTCTGTCACAACAGAGTTCTCACCCCACCAACATTATGGTCAGCCTGCCTGATTTAGAATCAGGCAGTTCATAGGTTTGACGATGGCTGAGACTACTCCGTCTCCACTCTAGTCAAACCCCTCTGACAGCTCGATGAAGTAAGAGCCATCGGAGCTTTGGCTGTATGTCTGTACACCTAATTTAGATGGCCGTCCATACAGCTGATTTTCAATGGCCTTCACCACTAGGAAAAACCTAGCTGAAGGGGGCATTGAAAAGTGCTCAATGCCCCCCTCGCCATGGGAGAAGCTTCCCATGGGGAAAGAGGCTTTAAAAAAACCCAGAAAATTCCGCTTTGGAGATTTTCTCTTTTGAAAATTAAATCAAATTGTATGTTTGCTGGTCGGCTCCATCATGTTGGCAGAGCTGTCCGTCAAACAATGCATTGACAGGAACCCCTGTGACGGCGGTTACTGCCAATGCTAGAAGTTTTCTCTTGGCCGAAGGACATCTTTAAATTTGGCAGCCGGCACCTTCGTGATTTTCTCCTTCTTCTGGTGGAGAAACGGGCAACTCGTCAAGGTTTAAATCAGGCCCTTTGTTAGCACAGCCCTGCAATGCTGAATATTCAAATGTGGAGAGTGTGGTTTTTCACTAACTGAAACCTTTATAATGTGCCCTTTCTGGGATGTGTGCCAGTCTTTCCTCGCTTTCCGAACTGTGCAGAGTCCACGTTAGTCTGTCTGTTTGCTATATCCTTAGGGCCTTATTAGGAATTTGGCGGTGTGACAGTGGGCCATATCTGAGCCTTAGACAGGCACCACAGTGGGAGTACCAAAGCACATTCCTGCATGGCATGAACTGTGTAGTTCATGCCGTGAAGGAACAGGGAGTGCATACTGATAGGGGGCACAACATGTGCCACCTGCATGCACCCCCAAGACAATCAATCCCTGAATCAACCCCTCTCACAACCATCTATCTTCAATTCACTGAAAAGGGCAATGCCATTAACATATTTTTCAGTGAAAAATTAGAGAGAATCAAACAGCACATCGACAACAACAGGGCTGCATCATCTCTTACAACTCCTGCAAGTATAGTCTCACAACTGTCTGTCTTCCAAGCCCTATTTCTCCCAGACCTCACTGACATACTTAACCCCCTCAAAGGTACTTCTTATGAAGATGTAGGAGCGCTTTTCTTAATTAGAAAAAGTTTATCAAGCTGCTGTTTAGGTTGGCATAACAAGGCCTAATTCAACATTACTAGGTCTCACTTTGTTAGGTCGAGCCTACAGCCGCAGCGCGCATGCGATGCTCGCTCTGCGAGGCATGCAGTAGTAGAGTATGCAGTGGATGCTCCGGCCACTATCCGCCCAGGTTTTTAATTGACTTGTGTCATTGTCTTTCGTAAATGCTGCCTTCTGATTGATTATGAGGCTTGTTAGTCCCTCCTTATTATGGCCATGTCATCATTTGTACCCTCCCATGGCTACTGTCCCCTTTACTTCGAGTGGTACACAGTACTGTAGTGTTATTTAGACAGTGAGCACTACTTTGTTCGTGCCTTTTCATCCCCTTCTCCCCCTCTCCCCCTCCCGCACTCCCGTTTTTCGTGCTACCCCCCTCCTGTTTTCCGTGATGCAATGCAATAGGTCTCGCGCAAATGCGAGTCCTATTGCATTGCAGATGATTGTTTTTGCTTATTTCCCACAAACGTTTACTTTTATTTTCCATGAATCAGCTTTCACGTCTCTAGCTGGTGTTCTTTTCTATTTTGAAAATAAATATAATGAAGTTAAATTTTCATAGTGCTATAGAATGTGCAAATAAAATGTATTAATTTGTGTTTCTGGCGAAGGAAGTTGTATTCAGGAGATGTACAATGCAAGAAGCAATTTCAAAACCTGCTGCCCAGGCAATAACTGTGCTTCATTCATTGCTTAAACTGTATATTTTATTTAGTTTGCTTCTGTAGCGCAATGTCACTTCCCTTGTTTGTAGGGTAAAGGGTGCGCAATTATTATTCATAATGTAGGTGTTTTCTAAAAGTTTCTTATTTCATGTACGACAATTTCTCCAATGTTGATTGGTTCATTTCAAGTAACTTTGGACCCGATTTAAATGTTATTGGAAAGGAAACTCTGTCATAACAGAGTTCTCACCCCACCAACATTATGGTCAGCCTGCCTGATTTAGAATTAGGCAGACCATAGGTTTGACAATGGCTGAGACTACTCCGTCTCCACTCTATTCAAACCCCTCTGACAGCTCGATGAAGTAAGAGCCATCGGAGGTTTGGCTGTATGTCTGTACACCTAATTTAAATGGCCGTCCATACAGCTGATTTTCAATGTCCTTCACCACCAGGAAAAACCTAGCTGAAGGGGGCATTGAAAAGTGCTCAATGTCCCCCTCGCCATGGGAGAAACCTCCCATGGGGAAAGAGGCTTTAAAGAAAAAAGAAAATCCCGCTTTGGAGAATTTCTTTTTGAAAATGAAAACAAATTGTACGTTTGCTGGACGGCTCAATTGTGTTGGCATAGCTGTCCGTCAAACAATGCATTGACAGGAACCTCTGTGACGGCGTTTGCTGCCAATGCTAGAAATCTTCTCTTGCTGATGGACATCTTTAAATTTGGCCGGCGGCACCTTCGTGATTTTCGCCTTCTTCTGGTGGTGAAACGGGCAACTCGTGAAGGTTTAAATCAGGCCCTTTGTTAGCACAGCCCTACAAATCTGAATCTTCCAATGTGGCGAGTGTGGTTTTTGTCTAACTGAAACCTTTATAACATGCCCTTTCTGGGAGTGTGCCAGTCTTTCCTCGCTTTCCGAACTGTGCAGGCTCCATGTTAGTCTGTCTGTTTGATATATCCTTAGGACCTTATTAGGAATTTGGCAGTGTGGCAGTGGGCCATATCTGAGCTTTAGACAGGCACCTCAGTGGGAGCACCTAAGCATGTTCCTGAATGGCATGAACTGTGTAGTTCATGCCGTGAAGGAACAGGGAGTGCATACTGATATGGGGCACAACATGTGCCCTCTGCATGCACCCACAGGCCCTAAGGCAGGGCCCCCTCAGTATCCTCACACCACACTTTTCACGGTGAGCTCACCACCATGAAAACTGTAGCGTGAGGAAACTGATAATATGCTTGGCGGTGCCACTGCGGCACTGCCAGCATATTGCGGTCCCAGACTTCTCCACAATTGCCTCAGGATCACGGATCCCTGGCAGTTGCTGCAGTCCTGTGGCGGTCCAACTGCCCAAGTCAGTCATTATAGGGCGAGCGGACCGCGACTACGGCGGTCCTATGGACTCCCATAGTCATAATAAGGCCCTTTGACTTTGGACTCTTTCCCATGAGGCACACTTCATGTCTATCGTCTTGCTGATTTCTACCTAGAATCTCCTTGACTCTTTGAGTACATTTATGGTAGCCATATGCTGAACCATGATTTGGTTTTGGCAATTAACTAGCTTTAGAGGGCAACCAATGTTTTGACTCTCGCAGTTAACTTTTTTTGCATACTTTATTGTTGCTGATTTGAATGTGACTAACTAACTACTTTTTTACCTTCTGTAATGATTCTTAAATTTGAATAAACCTTTATGGTTTTCACTTTGAATTTTGTCCTGTGAATGTTAGCTTTATTGTCCTAGGGCTAGTATCCTATGGGACTCACATGGCCCCAATCTTGTGCATCAACTCTTTGAAGTTTTTTGTTAAAGTGTTATCAGAATTTTGGAGGCAAAGAATGTGAGCGATGCTAGACAGAATTATAATAGAAACGTTTGGAGAATTTTGGGCTTCGGTATGTGCAAATTTTGGTAGAGAATGCTAAGGCAAATTTGCACACATTTTCCAAAATTAATCAACTTACATAATTAGTTAACATTTTGACCCAAAAAATGCCAGAATGTAGGGAATCATGGAATCATTTGAACTAATGCTTGACAACATCAACAGGTTGGTGGAGGTTGAATTATGTGGTGTCAGAGTTGCATTACATGAGTATTAATAGGTCTTTGAATGATGAATTGTCTTACACACACAGTCATTTGTTTTACACATGCGCATAGCGTGTTATGTCACTGGTGTTTCGTGTTTGCTTTTGCGTAGGCGTCAAAAACTGTATTGCATTGCAATGTGTTGCACAAATTGCTGAAGATTTTTATATTGTGCTGGCGAAGAGATCTTGTGATTTTATGTAATCTAAATGTGAAGCTTTTTGGATTTATGCATAAAGTATACAGATTTATGGTAATCTAATGTCTCTGATATTATAAATTGTCTGCTAAAATGCATGTGGCATCACAGCAGGTTGTAGGTTTAAGTCTTAGGGACTGATTACGATGTCAGGCAGAAAGCCTCCTCCCGACAGTCGGATTCTCCTCGACTGTGTTGGAACCCTTCTGACCAACTCAGTCGGTTTACAATCCACCTGACCGATTGCTATGTTCGCGGTCGGAAGGTAAACCGCGTGGCCATTCCGAATTGGTTCCGACTGGGTCTCTGACTATTCATGTTGGTCGGAACCGCATCGTACACCCCAATAGACAGCGGCCTGTCCGACACGAAAAGGCTGTTGGGAAGTGACTTTGGGGGCCCCTGGTAGGGATCCCTTCATCCTGCGGCCTCCGGTTGGGGTCCAAGGGCGTACCTAAGGGACGCCCTTTAAAAACCCTGCACTGTGTGGCAGGCACTGTAGGATGTCTGGACAGCGACAGGGTGCAGGGTTTTTCACACACACCCCATTTCCCCATAGGAGCCTGTGTTACAGCCGGTTGTCGGTTGGAACACAAGCTGCCATAGTAAACAATGGGAATCCGACTGAACAGTGTACGGTTGCATCGTAATCGGGCGGGTAGAGCCACCGACTGTGAGTCGGTCGGTCCCGATTCCAAGTCAGTGTCGGGTGTAAAGTTTCCACCCGACATCGTAATCGGCCCCGTAATAGGTTAAAGTCCTATAAAACCCTTAAAAGTCCAGCTGTATGAAAATTAATCCTGGGTAGTAGTGTGTATTTGTTCTTTGTGTACAAGGATGGACACCCTGACTCTAAGGGTAGGTTACCACTGGTCGAGAGCCTGTCTTGGTGTGATTGGAAGCACTCAAGAAATAGCACCTCCATTTCTGTGCTTAGTTTAATTTTCCTACCCGTATTGCGGTAAGCACATAAATATTTATTTGTTTGGCTAATACCATTAAGTATTGGGTTTCAGGTCTTGTTTTAAAATTATGTTGTGATTAGCAGTATGAGCATTATGTGTATTGTGAGCTAGGTTGAGATTACAAAGGATGCACTTTTGAACTACCCACTCTCCATGGTTATCGAGAGTCAGGGTGGGATTCACCTCGTATCTAAGCTATACAAGGCGAGCTCAGACATCATCCCGGTCACTGACGACAAGATCCGCAAAGACTGGGAAGATGACCTAGAGCGCACGATCACAGATGACCAATGGGTCAAATGTTGTAGAGTAACGAAAGAAGTCTCTTTAAACAGCCGACATAAACTGCTTCATTTTAAATGTAGGCATAGAATATACATCACCCCGGCCTGACCTCACAGGCTTGACCCGTCCAGACCACACAACTGAATTTGAATTTGAATTTGAAAGTGATTTATATAGCGCATGGCTTCCCGGAGGTTTCCCCGCGCTGATGATAAGAGCTGGGATGCAAGACAGAAGGCCCCCTAATTGCTAGATGGAAAAAGCCAGGTCTTCAACTTCTTCCTGAACATTAGTTCGTTGTGCTGTCCTCTGATGTCCAGCGGGAGAGCGCTCATCAGTTTTGGCACCAGGTGGGATAAAGATCTGCCTCCCCATCTGGTCTTTTTAATTCTAGTGGTGCTGAGTAGGTGTGAGTGCGATGACCTTAGAGATCTCGAGGGGGCATAAACCGAGATCAGGGATCAGAGTTTAGGTGGCTCTTGTTGTTTACTGCCCTGTGGGCTATGTAGAGGGCTTTAAATTGCACCCTTGATGCTACTGGCAGACAGTGGAGTAATTTCAGGGATTCTCTCACTGGCGCTTGTCTATGGAGTTTGAGCAAGAGCCTGGCCGCCGCGTTCTGCACAGTCTGGAGCCTCTTGATCACATACTTGGGGGAACCCGGGTAAAGGGAGATCCCATAATCAAGGCGGGAGACTATTAAGGACAGTATGACGGTGTTCCTGAGATGCTCCGGGATGAGTTCTAGTTTCTTTCTGAGCGTCCTCAGGAGCCCAAAGCATATGCCCGACAGTTTGTTTGCTTGTACGTTCATTGAGAGTGCATTGTCGAACCACATACCTAAGTCTTTTACCGCCAGTTTAGGAACTGGGGGTCTCCCATACAAGGAGGCCAGTGAATTAAGGGTCTTGAGATGGACCTGGTGCCCAATATCATGTATTGGGTTTTTTCACCGTTCAATTTTAGGAAGCTATTGGACATCCAGTTAGCCCATTTTTTCAGGCAGGGGGCCAATGAGGGGATTCCCTGATGGTCGTCCTGGGACAGAGTGACGACCAGCTGGGTATCGTCCGCCTACGAAATGCTTAGGATGTCAAATTCCTGTATAATGTTGGAAAGCTGCCTTACATATATATTAAATAAGGTAGGGCTCAGAGAAGAGCCCTGCGGCACTCCAGACTTTAAGGGTAGACTGTCGGAGAGGCAATCCTAGTCCATAACTTGGAATGATCGATCCTCTAAAAAGAAGCAATGTGTGGCTGACGGTGTCGAACGCCGCACTGAGGTTAAGCAAAATAATTGCTGCTTACCCTCCACTGTCAAGTAGGCTTTTGAGTTCCTCGGTGACAGCCAGTAGTGCTGCTTCTGTACTGTGATGGAAGCGGAAGCCCATCTGTGTAGGGTGGAGGAGTGTGTTCTCTTCCAGGAATTTGGTTAAAGCTTGGTTGACTTTCCAGGAGTTTACCCAGTAGAGGAAGAATGGAGATAGGTCGAAGGTTACTCAGAGTGTCGGGGTTCAGACGTGTTTTTTAAAAATTGGTTTTATAATGGCGTGTTTCCAAGCCCGAGGGGCAGACCCCAATTCAAGTGACTTATTCAGGATTTTCACTAGAGGGGGAAGAACCACCTCCACCATCTTAAGGATGGCATGTGGGGGTGCCGAATCCAAAGGAGAGCCTGACTTAATGACTTTGAGCAACTTAAGGGTGGCTTCCTCATCAAGAGCTGGAAACTGTGCAAGGCTAGGGGATGAATCTGGGACACTGGGTATGTGAGATTCAGCTAGAACCGGCTGGGGAGTTTTGGAAGAGTTCACAGATATTGGACATTATTTTCTGGAAAAAAGATGCTATTTAATTGCACCTTATTGTCGTGGCCTTTGGAGGGCCGTTAGTTTCTTGCGGTGTGGTCAGGTTTTTTACCACTTTGAATAGTTCTTTGGGGGAATTAAGTGCCTGGCTGATTTTCTTCTCTTAAATCGACATCATTGCATGATCCAGTTAAATGCAACAATGACAATGAGCGTTCATGTTTGTTTCGCTGCAACGTACTAAAATGGTAAATAAAGTAAAAAATAAAATAAAAAAAAAGATGGATTTTTGAATAAATCTGCGATTCCTGCTAACAGAGAAACCGGTCCTAGGATGCTTGGTTCCAGTCCAGGGAGGACCTGGCTTGGCAATTCGGGCTGGACTGTTTCCATGAGGCACAGGGTCAAGACTGATTTGCATATGGCTGGGTTCAAACTGGAATGGCATGGTGAGCAAAAGAACAATGGATTTAGGCCCAGATTTCTGTACTGGGGAGAATGTATGACATTGTTCTGCATTCTGTCCAACAACTGTTGTTTTTGCATTTGTCACCCTGAGTGGGACGGGTATGCTCAGACGTAAGGCCCATGCTCTCCATGCCACTGGAATCAAGCTATCCTAGCTGAAGAGGGGTGAAACTCCAAAACTGGTCCTAGGATTCTTGGTTCCAGTCCAGGGAGGACCTGGCATGGCAGTTCGGGCTGGACTGTTCCCATGAGGCAGAGGGTCAAGACTGATTTGCATATGGCTGGGTTCAAACTGGAATGGCATGGTGAGCACAAAAACGATGGATTTAGGCCCAGATCTCTGTACTGGGGTGAATGTATGACATTGTTCTGCATTCTGTCCATCAACTGTTGTTTTTGCTCCTGCTAACAGAGGAGAGTCTCCTTCCCCAATTTGTACACCTCACCATGGAATGCTGTTGGACCTTGGATCACACACTTGCCTGTGGCTTAAAAAATGGAATAGAATCAATGCTGATGGTAAAAGTTGCAATTTACTGTGGGTGGTACATTTGAAGTGAAATGATCGAGCATTTGCAGTGTGTCATATTTGAGATGTAGCTGGAACACAGACCTGCGCAGTTCAAAGCTCTGAATGAATGGGACTACATGGCAAATGAGAAAGCACCTAGGAAAATATTGAAAGTACACATTAGTAAAGTTGTGAACTAATGCATAGATGTGAGATTGTGTTTACCGTAGAAGGCATAGAGACAGGAAGTGCTATAAACTGTAGGTGCTTTCCCTGCGATTACTGATGAATCAGACAAAAAGAAAACAAAAGATGACAAAACTAAAAAATGAAATGATAAAAAGAAAGAAAGTGATTCTGAGAGGATGAGCTTATGGACAGATTGTTGACTGCGGTGAGACCACCTCTGGTAAACAGACATAATATCGAATTCAAAATATCGATTGGACAGAATATCGAGTTTTTAATATAGAATGGACAGAATATCGAATTGCCAAAATATAGTGGTGAAGAATATCGAAAATCAGCTAAGAAATAAAATATCGATTTAAATAATATAGAAGTAAGTAATATCGACAGTCATAATATAGTTGTTAAAAATATCGAATTTTTTTATAGTGTTTTAAGTGTTAGTATATGTGTTAAAAGTATGTATAAATTTTGGAATGTATGTTTGAATATTTTTAAAGTAATTAATTGTATGTTATTTAATTTTTGTGTAATTTAATTCCGTAGCGGGTTGTGGGTTTATAGGGTGGGAAGTAATTTAATTATAGTACATTAAATAATAATTTTTAGGAATTATTAATTATTTTTAATTTAATTTTGCGTTTTACTTCTGTAGCGGGTTGTGGGTTTATAGGGGAATAGGGTGGGAAGTAATTTAATTGTTATTAGGTAATTATTAATTGGTATTGAAAATTAATTGGTTGTTTAATTATTAATTGGTAAATAATCAGTATTAATTGGTAATTAATTAGTATTAATTGTTTAATTGATAATTATGTTAATTGTATTAATTTATTATTTGTAGCGGGTTGTGGGTTTATAGGGAAATATGGTGGGAATTAATTTAATTGTAAATAATTAATTATTGAAATAATTTTTGTATATTGCTAATTAATTTATTCGTAATTAATTATTAATTGGTATTAATTTTATTTATTTATTTTTGGTATTGAAAATTAATTGGTTGTTAATTAATTATTAATAGGTTATTAATAAAAAAATGGTATTTATATTAAATGAATTATTAAATATTGTGTGATTTGTAATTAATTTTAATATTTTTATTTGGTATTAATAATTTATTTATTTTTAATAAAATATTAAAATATTATTTTCCCTACTATTGCACTCACTGGAGTGGGAATTGTAATTTTTACCCCTACGCTATCCAACGCTTTCCTTACTATTGCACTCACTGGAGTGGGAATAATAATTTTTACCCCTACGGTATCCAACGCTTACCCTAGAGTTGCACTCACTGGAGTGGGAATAGTAAATTTTATCCTCCCGCTATCCAACGCTTTCCCTACTGTTGCACTCTCTGGAGTGGGAATAGTAATTTTTACCCCTACGCTATCCAACGCTTTCCCTACTGTTGCACTCTTTGGAGTGGGAATAGTAATTTTTACCCCTACGCTATCCAACGCTTTCCCTACTGTTGCACTCTTTGGAGTGGGAATAGTAATTTTTACCCTCCCGCTATCCAACGCTTTCCCTACTGTTGCACTCTCTGGAGTGGGAATAGTAATTTTTAACCCTACGCTATCCAACGCTTACCCTACAGTTGCACTCACTGGAGTGGGAATAGTAATTTTTAGCCCTACTCTATCCAACGCTTTCCCTACTGTTGCACTCTTTGGAGTGGGAATGGTAATTTTTACCCCTACGCTATCCAACGCTTTCCCAACTGTTGCACTCTCTGGAGAGTGAATATTAATTTTTACCACTACGCTATCCAATGCTTTCCCTATTATTACACTGTCTGGAGTGGGAATACTAATTTTTACCCTCCTGCTATCCAACGCTTTCCCTACTGTTGCACTCTCTGGAGTGGGAATAGTTATTTTTACCCTCCCGCTATCCAACGTTTTCCCTACTATTGCACTTACTGGAGTGGTAATAGTAAATTTTACCCGCCCGCTATCCTACGCAAAAAATATTGCATTTTTTTAATAAATATTACGTTGATATATATGTATTCTTTTTTTTTTTAACTTACATTAATTATATGTTTTATTTAATTAATTTTACATTAATTTTAAGACATTTAAAAAAATTCAATATTGTGACTAACTATATTTTTTACAACGATATTTAGGATTCTATATTTTTGTACTTACCTGTTTGGAGATAGGGCTTCGATATTTTGGCATTCTATATTTTTCCTTCGATATTTTGGCAATTCGATATACTTCTTCTCGATATTTCGTCAGTGATCCCCACCTCTATATAACGAGTCTCATGTGCAGGTCAAGGTGGAAAAGGGAGAAGCGAAGGGATGAGTGTGAGGAGAGATGATACAGAATCCAGCTTGTCTTCACAAAGCTCGATGTAAGTGGTGGAGATTAATACTTTCAAGCAAAGGGAATTTGGAAACAATCGGAAAAACTGGAACTTGTGATAATATTTCAATGTGTAATAAAAATAAATTGCCATTTTGGGTGCAGGAGCAGAATAACATGATCATTGTTCATTTGAGAAACTTGAGGAACTGGCTAAAGAAATAACAGTGGATTTAAAACAAAAGAAAATTTGCGAGTAATATATAAGATAAGGTTGACTTGAAAATGCATTAATGAATTAGAATCCCTGAACATTGCGAGAAAATCTCATAGAATTATTAGACACTATTAGAGAATAGGAGGACGTGACAAGGTATTGAGAAGAATGGACGGTACCACCTGATAAGCCTGAGGTGTTGAAAAAGATTAGGAAAATGTGTGTGTGAACAATTCCTAATGTAAAGTGATTTTTGAAAAAGAGTTTCTGTTTAGAGAAGTGCAAAGAGGAGCATATATGCATGCACCTTAGTCAAGGAGTGATCTCTACATTTTTGTTTTATTATTTAAACATTGTAAACAAACCAAAGCAGTCAAATTCATAATACATTAACTAATTTACCACGAGGGAAAGAAAAGAAAATAGTAACAACAGAGACCAGATTTCCGTGCGAAAGAGGAAGAGGGGCAAAACCAAAAAAATTAATAACACTATTCATTAAATAAAGCTCAAAATAATGATTGTAACAAGAGGACCTAATCAGCCCACTGAAGTCTAATCCATATTTTCTCAAGTTTCTTGACTGAGCGCAGGCCCTGGGCTTTAGCAACCCCTCTTTCACACTCATATATTGCCCTCCACTCACTGGCCTTAGGTGGGCAGGAATCGATCCAGGCCTGGGCAATGCATAATCGGGCACTAACAATTGCAATTGTAACTGAAGCGCTAAGATGTCTGTCCAACCCATCCTTTATACCCCAAGAGAAGGTCTGTTGTTTCCCAGTCAGAGGTCCCACCCAAGCCGATCTATCAAGGTTTGGATCACATCTCTCCAGTAAGTTTTGAGCAGAGGACATTCAACGAGCATATGAGATAGATCGGCGGGTAAATAATGACACTTTTTTTTCTTTTCGAAGTTTTATATAGCTCTAACTAGACCTGAAGGTATCAGAGCGCTTTACATGAGTACCAGTTGCATTACAGATGGTTACATTCATTTTGTTAGGCATGGGGAGATTAAGTGATTTGCCCAGAATCACAGGATGTTGAGCATCCACCCCAAGACTCGAACTTGGTTCCGCAGCTTTGAGGTAATGGTCAACCGCTCTAGCCGTCAGGCTACATCCTCTCCCCACTTCGGGCAAAATGCCTTCTCCGAGGTTTGGGTCCATGTCAACTGAAAAATACGACTAGGTGTAAATTATATCATATATATAGTTTTGAATTGTTGTAACTTGAGATTGACTGACACCACCGATTGATCTAATACCACTAGAGCCTCCTGGATCTAAGTGACAGATACTTCAGTTGCTAAGAGTTGTGTCCATTTTGAAGCTATCCTTAGACTATCATCTGAAACCTACAAGAGTAATTTCTGATAAAATAAATGAATATTTACTGTATTAGATAATAAGTATAGACAGGTGAGAATTTCAGGTGGATCATGGACAATGATCAAGTTAGAACCACAGACTAAGTAATCCCTTACTTGAAGATACTTTAAAAAAAATCATGTGGAAGCCCATACTCTTCCCGCAATGAAGTGAAGATCCTTAGCTCCTGAGAAACATATAATTGCCCAAGCTTACATATTCCTTTTTGTTGCCAAGCCTTCACAACCCCACCATGGAAAATATCTGGGAGTAAAGGATTATACTATAGAGGAATGTATACATGTAAAATACGCAAAGAAATACCTAAAGCATACCTCCCGCCAAATCCGGGCTATATCTCTGACTACCTTAAACCTAACCCTTTTAAAGTAGTTAGGGTCTATCATTCGGTAGAGTGTAAATCTGATATCTGGACCAAGCGCTAACTGATATCCAAGCATAGTAATGCCCGCCTCAATTCCTGTCAGAAGCCTCTGAATCCTACTGGCGAATGCAGCCCAAAAATATAACCTAAAGTCTGGTAAATTAAAACCACTTTGCTTATACTGCAGTTTGAGAAACTTAATAGCACGTCTTGCTCTCTTTTAGCTCCAGATAAAACAGATGATAATGCCCTCAAATCATAAAAAAAAAGAATCCTGGACACAAAGAGGTACAGCACGAAATAAAGATATACATTTAGGTAATATATTCATCTTGATGACATTGCACTGCCTCAAGATACTAAAAGGTAATCGGTGCCACACCCATAGTTTTGCAGCTACAATTTTCAACAAAGGTTCGTTGTTAAGTGAGATAATCTCTTCCACCACGCCACTCAACCGGACACCCAAATAAGTAGCCCTCTTGGCAACTACCGGCGATTGAGTTAGGGATTGAAAGTTCAATATAATCTGTGTTTTAGACAGATTAAGTTTATATCCGGAAAAAGAGCCAAATGATTCCACTTCTCTTGATATACTCAGCAACGCTGCCAACCGGTCAGTGGCAAATATTGCAATGTTATCAGCATAGGCCATGACTTTTAACTCTAATTCGTTCAACTCTACTGACTGTATGCTGTAATTGCATAAGAGATGCCTAATATATGGCTCAATATATAAAGCGAATAATATAGGAGATAATGGGCATCCATGACATGCGCCTCTATATATAAAAAAAAATGAGAAGAAGGGATTCCCCCCAACAATAACCTTAGCAGTGGGATTTTCATTTAACTTCTGAAACATTGCAATATACCGGATACCAAGCCCAAATGTTGCCATTATCTCCCAGAGTGCTGCCCAAGTAACCCGGTCGAAAGCTTTTTCATCATCTAGCATAATAATGCCGATTTACTCTTTCAACTTCCCTGCCACATCAAATGCTGTTATCGCTGTATTAATATGAGAGACTGTATCCCTACGGGGCACAAATCCATGTTGTATAGATACCAGATTATGTAAACAAGGAGCAATCCGCAATGTCAAAATTTTAGTGTAAACCTTTGCATCAGCATTTATAAGTGAGATAGGTTGGTATGAAACTCTTTCCTCCGGTATTTTATCTTTTTTGAGAAACACTACCAAATTTTTCAATCCCCAAGAGACCGGGGCATCCCCCCATTTACCATATGGATTAATAAATAATTTAATTCCAATATTAGAATATCTCTAAACACCTTGTAGCATTCAAGTGGTATCGCATCTTCCCCTGCAGCCTTCCCAGCTGCCAGAGTATTGATGGCAACTTCGATCTCCTCTGTGGTTATATCTCCTTGAAATGTCTCTTCCTGCAGTATATCTAATCGAGGTTGATGACTCCCTGTAAAATAATCGGTCAAAGTGTCGTAATCAAAGTCAGATGGTTTACCATAAAGTTCTTGATAAAAAAGCCTGAATTGTTCCGCTATATCGGGAGGATCTGTATAAATCACGTCATCTATACCCCTTATAAGTTCAATACAATTCTGAGCTCTTTTGTCTGCAATTTGATGTGCTAAAAGATGGCCAACCTTGTCAACTTATTGATATTGATAAGTTCTATTCTACTAGTAACTGGCAGCCAGCTGCTCATTCAGACCCCTATTAACCTTTAGCCATTTTTCTATCAATCTAAGGTAAATCTCCTGCTCCTCAGAGCTACTAGTTTGAATCACCTGAGCATGGTGTTTCTCAAGTTCCCAACACTCAGCCCGCCACTGTACTGTCTGCTGATGTATAGATCTATTCTTCTTCACAATAAACTGTAACATAACCACTCTGACGACAGCCTTCATACAATCCCAAACCACAGCTACAGAGGCTGTCCCCTTGCTGAAATGGAAAAGTTCATTTAATAACCCTCTGTGAGATGATTGGTACTCTGTATCGATTAATAGATGCTGTGGGAATGTAAATTGGCAGCGGTTCACACCATGCTCCTCTATACCGAAGACCGTCAACATGATAGGGTTATGATCAGAAGTGAATTTCTTGCAAACCTCAATTTTAACATCTTTAGCTAACTGTTGCCAAACAAACATCATGTCTATGCGAGAATAATGCATATGAGGATTTGAATAGTACGTATAACCAGGTTCGGCGGGATGCAATATTCTCCATGCGTCAACTAATCTATGTAAGAGTATAAGTTGAAAAAAAGATGCCCGAGTTTTAACCATTCTTACCTGTGCTCTAGAATTTGTAGTATATATATGTTATATTCCATTATACATTTGAAATCCCTCACTACTATCAACTGAACCCTATAATCAAGTAGCTCCAGGCTTAGTTGATCAAAGATACTAGAATCATCAGTATTTGGACCAAATGCTACTATAGTAACCTTGTACCCCATGAAAGTCTGCTGGGCAATGGCCCTCCTTTCCTTAGAGTCTGCTGTACTTTTCAATAAATTGAACTTCACATTTTTAGGTTTCATTATAGCCACTTCCCCAATAGAAATTGATTGTGACGTACATGCTAAGGTATCATACCCCAACTGTTTGAGCAAGGGCTGATCCTTAAAAGCAAGAGGCATTTCATGTACCCCCAATATTTGGGCTTTAAAAACTTTCAATTCCTCTTTAACTAATAATCTTTTCTTGACCTGATTAAGACCTGCAACATTCCAACACATACATTTTATCGTAGCCATTCTTACTGACAGTTATATGATTCAAACGTCGCCCCAATCTTTTATAAACTAATTGCTGCAAGTTTCCCTCTTGCAAAATATATTTCACTACTAAATTCAAATACAATAGACTCCTGTCTTCCCTCCCCCAACCCTTTTACAAACGCCGCATTTATGCCTCTTGAACCCCTCCCAGCCCCACCCACACCCCCCTTCATAGAGAAGGAATCAGTCCCTCCCTGACTGTCCATGGATTGACAGTCTGTTAGGAGACCCCCTCCCCCTGAGATTCCCCTGCAACCCACTCCCTCTTAGCATAAAAAAGGGAAAAAAGGGAAAAGTTAGAAAATAATAAAGAATATACATAAATGATGGACTAGAAAGAGAGAAGATAAGCAGGGAAAAGAGAAACAGCATTATGTGTCCAATTTAGAACAAATGTATTGGCTAAGCACCAGGTTTCCATTGATTTAAGGCAAGATAGCCTCCTTTTCGGTATGAAAGAACTGAGATTCCCCATCTTTAATGACTTTAAGAAGCGCCGGTTCCTGTAGAAAAAACCACGCCCCAACAGCCTTCAAATGATCCATTACTTGACGAAGCCTCCATCGATTATCCATCATAGCCTTACAGAAGTCTAACCATACAAAATTAGATAAGGATTCAACTGCAATTGGTGCTGCAGGCCGACCCTTCAAAAAAATGGTCTGGCGTAACAAAAAATTCCCAACAATTATAAGAATAGGCTGCGTATGTGAGGATGTTGCCTGGGCCGTTTGTCTAATGAAGAGATGCAGTCTGTGAGCCCGTTGAATTTGTGAATCCCAGTCCCTGTCTGCCACATCTGGGAAAGCCTGCCAAAATAGATTTACAATATAAGCCCTGGGATCATCCCCCTTCTTGCCTTCTGTTATACCAAAGACTCTTAGATTGTTATGTCTTTGCCTATTCTCCATATCCTTCATTTTTCTCTGAATCAGTACACATTGTCCCTCCTTAATTGATTTAACAGTAGCTGAACATAGTTCATCAGTCCCTGTGACCCTCTGCTGCAGCTCAGTCATTTCTGAGCACAGTATTGCAACCTTACTGGATACTTCAGTTAATGATTGCTGTATCGCCATTTTATCTGCTTTAACTTGTGCTTTAATGTTCCTGAGCCTCTGTGCGTTGCTGCTGCCGGAAATGAAGAATAGTAGCAAGTGAGGTTTCCTTCACTTCCATAGGGATTAACTGACTACTAGACCCCAAAATTGCCTCAGTAGGCGAGAGGCCAGGTGAGCTCCCCCCCAAGAAGCCTGATCTTCCATCTGAGCCTGACTCATGTTGTCCACCGGTCGAACCTATAAATTGAAGACTGATCAATATTCAGAGCCACCGGTTCTGGAGGCTCGAGAGGTACTGCACATCCCAGACTAGACAATCGGGAAACTATAGCCTTAACTTCACCCTTAGCTGTCACCCATTTCCGTAGGGGGCTATCCTTAGTGTGCCCTTTTATGTGAATCAGTGCTGAATGATCTTGGTCAGTGTCATGCCCTGCACTCTTTTTTTGCATCCTCAAGCTTTCCGTGTTTTGGCTTTGTTCTGCTTTCTGCCTGCAGTCTCTTCACCCATATACTTCTGATGAAGCTCATGCCATATTGATATTTGCATTTCACCCAACTGTTTGTCTGACCCTGCCTCTAATACGTCTGTGGGGGGATCCGCTGCTGCCCCACAGTGAGATATCAATGTCATAATGATGGTCTCTACTGCTTCTTTCTGACCTCCTCAACCAACACTCGCAGACTGCGCCAGGGTAAGTATTTTACCTATACTGGATGTGCTATATAGCCCAGAACCTGCTTGTGATTCACCTAGAGGCCCTCTCGGCCAGGAGATCGCCCCACCAGACTCAGCCCCATCAGGCTCAGCCATAGATCTCAGATCCTTATCAGCCCCACCATCAAAGTCCTTCAAAGTAACATTGTCATTAAATGGCTGTCTTTACCTTGATGAGAACGGCGCTCCAACTCTGGATGCGGGGACTGTACAACAACTCCCTCACTAACAGCAAGCTCTTCATTCTCAGGAGAGCTGCTCGAAATGTCTGATGAGACCACAGAATCAGCTGTGCCTCCTCCCGGCATCTCCACTGTTGTCTGAATCCTGCAACACTTCTAATTATGCCAAAGAAGGAGCTTGATGCTGAAATAGATTGAATTGACCATAATAGAATTGATGTGACAATGTTGTACACCAAATTGAGGGCCTTGTTATGATCTTGGTGGACAGAGTTACTCTGTTACAAACGTGACGGATATCCCGTCCGCCAAATTACAATACCATTGTATTCCATGGAACTTGTAATTTGGCAGACGGGATATCCATCATGTTTGGACCGGAGTATCCCATCGCCAGGATCGTAATAAGGCCCTAAGACTGGGTATTCAAGATGTTCCACTAGATGTGGCTGATTTTATTTTATTTGTGAATTCTTGTCTGAGAGACCACTATGGTACTCTTCAAGAGCCATTTGCAGTTTGCCCAATAACATATATTGTGAAAGCATCATACTTGTGTAATGTAACTTCAGCACAAGTAGCATAATTGATTGCAATTACAAGAGCCTGCTGGGTGGCCAGTGTTATAATCTATACAGATAGCCAATACAGTTTTAGAGTGGTCCATGACTTTTGACAATTGCGGTCACAAAGAGTTCTGCTGGCACACCTATTTGAAATAGGCAAAGAATTCTAGATTTTGTTTATATAATCTTTTTATTGATTTTTAAAACCAGTTTCCAGAACAAACCCATAAACTGAGGTACTGCACACAGCAGAGCTATCCATCAAAGACACAATGCACTTACAGTCACAGAGCATATTCAGGTAACAAATCATTATGTTTGAGGTAAGAACAATTCCTGTGTGGGGCCCATGTGGTGGTCCATGGGGCCCACACCCGCTTATACTTCCTGTCACATCCTCACTATATGGATTCCACACTTTCCGCCATAGAGCAGTTGTCCATACCCTGAGACATTCATGTATTGAGGGGGATTCCAGCTATCACCAGTGCTTGGTGATTTCCGTTTTCGCAATTAGAAAGCCAATCCCCACTAAGGTTCTCTGTGCTTGAGAGTCTGTCTACCCTTCCATCACGCCAAGCAGAGCCCCCTTGGGATCCAAAGAAGTAGGGACAGAAAGGACAACCTCCAAGATCATATGGAGCTCCCGCCAGTATTGTTCTATAAGCGGGCATGTTCAAACAATGTGATGAAAATTCCCCTCTGGGGCCCTGCAGCATGTGCACGAATGCCAGATTTATTGATACCCCTGAAGTTCTCCAAGAAGATCACTGTTGTTAAATGTGCCACACACAAGAATGGCGACATCATAGTTTCAGTAGTCAATAATTTTGCTGTTGAGGTTATGAAATACTGTGCTCTTCTCTCTGGTATATTTGGAACCAATGAACAATCAGAATGTGAAATGAAAAATGTCTATAGTTTCTTGTCAGTGTCACTGCAGTCTCTTGATGATCTTAGGGAACTGCAAAATGAAGTGCCAGTGGATGAAAGGAAACAATGGGAAAAAGCAGAATGCCAAACAGATAGAGATAATGTATGGAAGTAAAATTAAATATTTGTATTGCCCAATGAGATGTTGTTGCCAGCGACAATGTACTTACATGGACCTACACATGTTGAATGTGACGCTATGGGTAGGACATTTAGGAAGTTTTGCTTCAAACCCCATTTCAAGTCTAGTCAAGTCAAGGATATGTTTATTTAGACCAATGGCCTCTAAACAATACAACAATAAAAAAATTGATAAAATACATATGTAACACTAAAACCATATATATATTATTCAGATAAAATATATCTTCCAATAAAATTCTGTCAGTAATTTTATAAAGCACATCCACACTCCTACTGGTTCTCAATAAGCATTGTGCTAACTTCCCTCATAAACCTTCCACTAGCACGTGCTATATCTAAAAAACGCATCTCTGCTAAGAAGTGTACGGCATGCCCTTGAGTCCTAATTTCATATTCCCCATTTTACAACTACCTCGGGTAAGTTCTGTAAAAGAAGTGTAACTTTCCAGCAGGTAATTGTTGACAGGAGAAGTAGTCTGACCATGAGTCACATGGCAAAATGAGTAGGTCCTTTTACAAGTTATAAATAGATTTGTTGAAATGCCACTGAGCAGTGGCCTTAGGTATATCCTAGTGGTTGATTGTTTGCTTGTTCAGTAGGGGTGGCTAGAAGTATACCCAACCAGAAGATGTGATGCATGCACTATAGCCAAGCTTTTATTAAGAGCGCTGATTCCTAGATTCGGTATGCCAGTTTCTTTCAAGTCAGACAGATGAACTAATTTTTAAAATGAGACTCTTATGCATGGCACTAAAAGTAGAGCAGGAATTCCATTGAATTGTAGAGAGGGCCAACGGTACCCTCAACACAAAGTTGGTCAAGGTATGTGCATCAACAGTATTGAAATAGCCAGATTCCCTTCCCTTAGTTCTGAGTATGAGAAGTACACCCAATAAGATTACAATTTTATCTCCCTACGAAGGCTTGATAGGGCGAGCTTTGAGGATTCCTGGTATTCCCTCAGCTGCACTTGCGAATATTACAAATGATCTTGTTTCAGCATTACTGGAAAGGTTTTGCTGATTTGGTATGCCCTATCTCTCACCAGGTACATTTGGCAACACCATCAACAAATAGGAGCCCTGCCATAACTTAGAGCCTGGTGATTGAGTCGTGGTTTAGAACTACATTCATAAAAACTGTCTATAGTCTGGGTGGGTCTTGGTGACAAATAATGAAATTGCTTACAATAAAATTGCTAACATTTTTGAAGAATTTATTTGTGAACATGTGCACCTTATTTAGAGAGTAAGAATTTTTCTAATATTTTTGAAAGTTTGTTTTTATGGAATGAAGATGTCTACATGTAAAGAAAGTTTTTGCTTGGCTATAAAAATGTTTTTATGATATTAACGTTACTAGTTTTAATTGGTATATTAGTGAGTCTAGATTATCTGATTGGGCATGATTCAAATAAAAATATATCACAACTTAATAACGTTACAAACAGGTAGAATGATAGATTATAGAGGGAGTTATTTGTTTAAAGGGAGGTTTGAATTGTGGCTGTGGAAAGAAGGAAGAGACTCACACTGCCCGATCCGTTGCATTAAACCTTTCAATGTTTTAGTTAAAGTGTTGACAAAGATGATGTCTTACTCTTGTCCTTCATCAAAGCTCTCTCTGGGCACAGTCTCTTACTGCTACTTACCATTGTCAGTGCCTCCCTCACTCTGTTCATCTCCCCAGAAGCTCTCAAGACAGGCCAGATTCTCCCACTCCTGAAGAAACCGACACTAGACCCTGATGACCTCACCAACTACCAACCCATTGCTCACCTACCATTCACCTGCAAGATCATTGAAAAAGCAGTCTATGATCACATCCAAGATCACATCAGTGCTAAGCATCTTCTGCAAGGCTACCTGTCTGGCTTCAGCACAGACTACTACCTCACTCATTGTAGACAACGCCCTCTTGACCACAGATGAATATGATCCCTGTCTCTTGATATTGCTGAACCTCTCAACTGTCTTCGACAGTCGACCATCCTACCCTCAGACGCACCCTGAAGTCTCACATGATATTCACAGGCAACCTCCTTCACTGGTTCTCCTCAGATATTTCCAACCAACACTAGTTTCTTCACATGGCACCTCCACGTCACAAAAGATGTGACCTGGAGGCTCAATACTGTCTCCTGTTAATTTCAAACTTTACATAGAGCTGCTTGGTGCTGTACTTATGATGCAAAAAGAACATTTGATGGACTGAATGCAGAACAATGTCATACATGCACCCCAGTACAGAGATCTGGGCCTAAATCCATCGTTGTTTTGCTCCCTATGCCATTCCAGTTTGAACCCAGCCATATGCAAATCAGTCTTGACCCTGCACCCAATGGGAACAGTCCAGCCCGAACTGCCAGGCCAAGTCCTCCCTGGACTGAAAAAAAGCACCCCAGATAGGTTTCGGGGTTTCATCCCCCATCAGTCAGGATAGCTTGATTCCAGTAGCATGGAGAGCACGGGACCCACGTCTGGGCATATCCGTCCCACTCAGAGTGACAAATGCAAAAAGAACAATTGATGGACAGAATACAGAACAATCTCATACATTCACCCCAGTGCAGAGATCTGGGACTAAATCCATCGTTTTTTTGCTCCCCATGCCATTCCAGTTTGAACCCAGCCATATGCAAATCAGTCTTCACCCTGTGCCCTATGGGAACAGGCCAGCTCAAACTGCCAGGCCAGGTCCTCCCTGGACTGAAACAAAGCATCCTAGGACCAGTTTTGGGGTTTCACCCCTCATCAGCCAGGATAGCTTGAGTCCAGTGCTTATGATAACATCAGGATTTACCAACATGCCAATGATACACAACTTTATGTGTAAGTTTCCTCTGCTTTAGACATCCAATGCCTCAAACATTGCTTGCACATCATCCACACCTGGATGTCCAGCGCCTGCCTGAAGCTCCACCCAACCAAGACAGAATTCCTGTTATTTTTGAAGAACAATAAACAAGAAATGGTACAAACTTGGCTTTATGACATTAACCATAACAGCTTCGAACCCCCAACTTTAACCAAATGACAAGTCATTCGGATTCACCCTGAATTCCAACCTCTCCCTCAAAGATACAAACACAGTGTCAAAAAATAAAGACAGCTTGTACCAGCTCTCTTTTCTAAAGAATACAAACCATTTCTTCCAGAATCAATCAATCAATCAATCAATCAAATCATTTGTAAAGTGCACTATTTACCCGTGAGGGTCTCAAGGCGCTGGGGGTGGGGGGTGCTGCTACTGCTCGAAGAGCCAGGTCTTGAGTAGTTTTCTGAAGGTCAGTAGGTCTTGGGTCTGCCGTAGGTGGGTGGGGAGGGTGTCCCAGGTCTTCGCAGCAAGATGGGAGAAGGATCTGCCGCCGGAGGTTGCTCTTTGGATGCGGGGGACTGCGACGAAGGCGTGGCCGGTGGAGCGGAGCTGGCGGGTGGGGGTGTAGAAGCTGAGTCGTCTGTTGAGGTACGCTGGTCCGGTGTTGTGGAGTGCTTTGTGTGCATGGGTGAGGAGCTTGAAGGTTATCCTCTTGTTGACGGGGAGCCAGTGTAGGTCTCTCAGGTGGGGTGTGATGTGGCTGCGGCAGGGGATGTCGAGGATCAGACGTGCGGAGGTGTTCTGGATGCGTTGCAGCCGTCTCAGGTGTTTGGCCGAAGCTCCTGCGTAGAGTGCGTTTCCGTAGTCCAACCTGCTGCTGATGAGGGCCTGGGTGACCGTTCTTCTCGTTACGGTGGGGATCCACTTGTAGATCCTGCGGAGCATGCGAGGGTGTTGAAGCAGGAGGAGGAGATGGCGTTGATCTGTTTAGTCATGGAGAGGGTGGAGTCGAGGATGACCTCTAGGTTGCGAGCGTGGTTGGTGGGTGTTGGAGCTGTTCCTAGTGCACTCGGCTACCAGGAGTCATCCCAGGCCGAGGGGGTGGAACCGAGGATGAAGACCTCCGTCTTGTCCGAGTTCAGCTTCAGTCAGCTATTCCTCATCCATTCAGCGACGGCCTTCATTCCTTCGTGGAGGTTGGTTTTGGCGGTGTGGGGGTCTTTGGTGAGGGAGAGGATCAGCTGGGTGTCATCGGCGTAGGAGACGATGTTGAAGTCGTGCTATCGGGCGACGTGGGCGAGAGGTGCCATGTAGATGTTGAACAGCGTTGGGCTGATGGATAAGCCCTGGGGTACGCCGCAGATGATTTCGGTAGCATCGGAGCGAAAGGGGGAGGCGGATGCTCTGTGTTCTGCCGGAGAGGAAGGAGGTGGTCCAGTCCAAGGCCTTCTCTTGGATCCCGGCGTCGTAGAGGCGTGTTCATAGTGTGCGGTGGCAGACCGTGTCGAAGGCGGCTGACAGGTCCAGGAGGATGAGGGCTGCTGTTTCTCCGTTGGCCAGCAGGGTCCTGATATCTTCGGTGGCGGCGATGAGGGTGGTTTCCAGAAATCAAGTTCAGAACTGCTGCTCAAGCCCTCATATTCTTGCATCTGAATGGCGCTAATGCCCTGCTACATGTCCTCTCAGACTCCATACTGGCACCTATTAAGGGTATTCTACACACCACAGCACATCTCATCCAGGGCCTGGAGAAATATGACCATATCATCCCCTATCTGGATGGATCTCCATTGGCTCCCCTCCCCAGCCCACACCATCTTGAAATTCAGCGGTATCATTTACAAAGCCATCACGACAAGCACTCCCGCCTATCTTGTTGACAAGCTCACCATCTCAGCACACCCTTAGCCAGGACACCATCATACTTTAGACTAAGCATTGCAAAAAAAGAAAATACAAGACAACAGGTCTTATCCCTCTATGCTCCCAGGATCTGGAACAACATTCCTGTATCCATCAAAACTGTTCCGACACTGCTTCAAATTTCGGAAAGAGTTAAAGACTTGCCTCTTTAATTAACACTGCATCACAATGCACTAACCATCCATCACCCAGCTTCTTCTCCTTTTACTCATTGGCTTTATGCCTGACCATGTACGGCGTTCCGCTCCCTTTTGGCTCAGTTTGCACTATAGAACTACCAAATACATCCAGACATACATATAGCTAGATCGTGAATACTAATATGCAACTCCTGTTCTCACGCCTCAGGTAGTTAGCAACATAATGTACTAAATAGGAGTCAACTAAGTAAGAAAATAGGGTAACCAAAATGCTGATCTGGCAGCATGAACAAGTGGTCCAAAGGAATTAATATGTTGCTAAATCTTCAAACGTTGGGGCTTCTCAAGGTACCACCAAGGAGTTCACACTTGCCCTGAAAGTCCAGCCATTAACAACTAGGCATGCGGGTGAGACCAGGGTGGTGTGGCTTGCAGGGATCCCACTACTTTTTTCTACACAGAATGCCCTGCAGACATCAAACTTTGGCTAAACCTGATAAAAACAACACCCCACTTACATGAGTGAGACTGTCACCCATGACAAGAAAGCACACCATGAAAACATCAAGCTTTTTCCAATGAATTTCCTTTAATCTAGGGATTTGATTAGCTGTTGCAGTTGAATTCGAGGTTTGGCCATCACCCAAGGAAACTTACTAATCTTGGACATATCTGAAAACTAGTCACCCAGTAGAATCCAGATCAGTATGTATTGCATGGATCTCACTACTTTTTCTTACCCAGAATGCCCTCTAATCCTCAGGATTTGGCATATATCACAGAATATTGCCACATTTCTGTGAGGAAACGTTCCTGAAACCACCTGTATTGACAACATTTGCTCCACCCTGTCTCTCAGAGACCTTTCTTTGGTCATTGGCTGAAAGTGCTTACATTATCTGTCCCAAAAATGTATACAAATTGTTTTTTCTTTTACAGTTGCAGGTCGTTCTGGATAATAAAACATGCTGGTGTCCACACAAGTCACACCACCATGGATTCTCCTTGATCTCTAGGTTTTAGAAAAGCCCAGTGTTAATGGAGTTCCCTGTGTGTGGGATATGCTTGGGTGAAATGCATATTGTCATCATTTTTTTTTTTTTACATTCGGTATCAATCCCAGCAGACAAGTAGCACATACAGCCTCCTGAGCCATCTCTGTCTTTCAGGCAGTGCCAAAATTCCTTTCATCAAACACATCCTAAAGTCTGTCTTGATAATATTCTGGTGGTTCACCTTTATGTTGCTAGCAATTTGAAATCTTAGTCCAATCCATTTTCATAGGGCACACATCCACAACTAAATTCAGCAACGCATCCTTTGCCATATTCAGAGCCCCCTTGTTCATGGGGTCCTGTCTCGGCCAAGCTGACTTTTCAGTCAGTCGTTCTCTCACTTCACTGTGTAAAACTAAGCACAGCAGTTGATTTACATCATTCCAGTTTAGTGTTTACACATTAAACACTCTATACAATTCTTCACAGAACAGGATGGTTTTTTTCCTGATATTTGGGAACTGTTTCTTAATGCTAGTTAAAATAGAAGCGCTCCATGAAACAGAAATGGTCAATCTACTCCCGGGCATAGGGTAATCTCTTACGGGTAGATGGGTGTTGCAATGGGCTGAGTTGGGTCTTCATCGTCTGAAGTGTTAGAGGGAGGGGGAAGATAATGTCCTCTTTCTGAATCAGGTTTCTAGCTAATCAGTCCACAGTCTTTCTTAAGCTTTCTGGAGCTCGAGTTATGGAAACTGTGCTCATCTGCACCCCACGCCCCATCAGACGGCACGGGAAGAACATCCAACATATCCTCCTTCTTAGGCTTCTCGCTCTTCTCTTTCTCTTGTGGTTCAGTGATCTTGGGGAACGGTAGGAGCACAAGCCTTAACTCTGTCCCTGAGGTCATCTATTCAATATTCCACTCCTCCTGAGTTTGTTTCATACCATGGACCGGAGATTTCTGTTTGCATTTGTTAGCCTCCTCATGCAACTGTAAGAAAAGTGAATATTTGTAAATAAACATTTAGGAAACGAATATAAAAGTGGACCTATACTATACAATAACAATATCTGACGAGAAAAGCTGTTATTACTCAAAAATATATTATTTTATTGATTTTTGATATCAAATAATCTGATATATATATTTTATATAGCATTGTTACTAATTAATAGAAAAATAACAAAATACATTCAAAATACAATGTGTAGACTTCAAACAAATATTTAGCAAACAGCAAAAATTGATACAAAATTTATAAGAACATGATGATTGTAAATAACATAATGGAAATCAGGGTAAGATAAACCATTTCAAATTGTTAGCAGATTTCCAAAAGAAACAATAATGGCTAACATAATTAGACTCTACCCATGTTTCGATGGGACGCCTTCTTCAGGTAGCCATAAGTCTAAAAAGAAAAAATACAGGATATGGAACACATAAATATGCGACAATCTGGGCACATATTGGAGATCCTACTACATCATGCTGTCTAATACTAGATCAGATGTATTACAGAAGTTAAATTAATTTAAAAGCATGTCACAGTGGAAGCTTGAAAGATAATAAGTGTCCCCATTTCAAGATGGAACTGTGAGTTAATGAAGAAGGAACAGAAAATGATTTATTGTGCAACAGAAGGCAGATAGATCCCAGAACCCATGCAAAAAATCACCTAGACTAAAAGTGAGCTAAATTGGGTCATGTACAACACAGGAAAACAGAATGTCAGTTTGTATAAAATACATGTAAATATGCTAAGGCTTTAGGGCCACATGCATCAAACTTTTTAATTGCGATTCCTAAATTGCGATTTTTTAGATTCCTACACATTCCTTATTTGCTTCCCATTCATTCCAATGGGCCTAAAGGCCCGTTGGAATGAATGGGAATTGCATGCTCAATTTGCAAGTACCAAATAGGTACTCGCAAATTGCGCATGCAATTTCAAGGATGCAAGGGTGCCAAAAGGACATCCTGATGCACCTCTGAAATTGCCATGTTGCACACACATGTCCCAAGGGCATGTATGTGTGCAACATGGAACTCAAAGTTCTCGCAAATTACATTAAACTTTGAATTGATGGCAATTTATGTTTCTTAATTTCAAAATCGAAATGTTTGGGAGGTTAATGCATTGCCTAAATACAATCGCAATTTAACTATTCGCAAATTTAGCGATTACTTGAATTGCGATTTTTGCATTTGGGATGATGCATCCCAAATGCAAAAATACCAGTCTCAAAGGGTCAGATTCTGCGAATCTGCCCCTTTGCCACCTATATTTTGAATGATGCATGTGGCCCTGAGTGTGCTTGAAACAGGTATTAAAAACGAAATTGCAATTATTTATATAGAGTGGTATATGTGCATGCTAATACAAATCGTGATATCTGTAAATTCTGTGCTCTTAGACACTGATCTTGATGACGACCAAGACACCGGTGTCTCTGATATCAGTCATATTATCTGCGTTCGTGACCAGGCAAGTGATTTTACCTTTAGTTCTTAAATCCTATATGTGAACCATCCAGAGAAATCACATCGTGCTATAAGGTGAAGGTCGATGCTCCGCTACGCTTTTGTACATGCTGTGAATCCCAAACAGCAGTACCTTGTGGTACCTCCGTTATGGCAGAGGAGTGTCACCGCACTGCTGGAACCAGCATTCAAACATGTAAAATAAAATAATAATAAAGCGATTATTAAAACTGCTTTATTATCATTTTATTTCCCACGTAGGAGGGAGCCGCAGCCGAGTCTTGAGACTGGGGTCATCAGTTGCGGGAGTGGTGAGCACAGGGCACCAAGTACGCCTGTCGGTTTAGCCAGCCATCTTAGGATGGCCAAACTGACATCCACATTTGGAAGGTTGTATGACAGAGGCACGCATGGCTGAACCACATTTGCCTCTACCACGCAGTTTCGTGGTAAAGGCATGTTTGTTTAAGGGATGTGTAGTACACTTCAGGTTCCTCTCCCCGCCCGCTTAGTAAGCTAGAACGCCGACTGCCTTAACCACGCATGTGCGTGGTTCAGGCATATGTGTGGTTAAGGCAAGTATTGTTTAACGTGCGGTGAAACGGAACGCATGCTTGAAGCCATGTTGTAAAGGCCGTTTCCCCACTTGGATATCTTCAGGCTATTGCTTGTGGATATCAGCAGGGCTCAGGAGTACAGGCGCCCAGTCCCTGCTGGAGTGTGAAACCAGCCTGCTCCGCCCCATCCTGGCGCTTCTCTCATGCAATACCAGCATGAGAGCAGTGTCTGGAGCTAAGTGTAGCTGTAAGGATCCAGTACACCTCTTGCATCTCCAAAAATAAAAGGAATTCGAGTTGTTTTTATATTTAAAATTAGGATTACAATTTGGGGACTACGAAATGTTCTGTGATCAGGTCCAGAAGTATTATGTCACTTACAAGTAAGTCTCAGTGGATGATACTTTGTACTGTTTGTTAAACCCAATAAAATACACTTACAATGAAGCTTTAAAGAAGAATATTTTATGGAATATAATACATACATTTACAGAGACACACAGGTAATGAACACGCATGCCCTGAATTTTCCAGCACGGTACCCCAATCACTGATAATACAGTTTGTTTATAAACCATGCTTGAGTGTATTGGTACAGTTGTATCCCAGAGTTATGGCACTGCACCCAAACAAGATAATATCTGGTTAACAGATGCCTTAAGCTTTCCTGCGAGGGTCTACACTACAAAGAAACGAATTCAGAAACAAAGAGACGATTATTTTTTTAATAAAAATTGGAGCAAATAGTACTGTGGAAAAAAATGTACAAGCACTGGTGTGAGCGAGATATGTTACAATAAACAAATCTAAACAAAAATAAATCAAGCAAAGAAATTTGGGCAAAAAACTGGACCAATGATAACATGGAGACAGTCAATACGACTCTGTGGTCAAAGGCGGATCTATGTGATGCCTGAGAAGGTAAAATGGCACAAACATTTCACACAGTTAAACAGTCATAAAAATCTGCAAAAACAAATTTTAAGTGTATAATGTCACACAGTGCCTGAAGAGGGAACGCTGTATTTGTATGCAAGAAAGTCAAGAACTTATAATCTTGAGAGCCCTGTCCATGTAAATATATACAATGGAACTAACAGCTGTGACTATTGTGTCCTGCAGGTTTTTAAGAGAGTAAAGGAGGTAGGGGTTATTTAATGGAGGAAGTATTGTATTGTGTTTTTGGAAGCCTCACTTGCGGATCCTCCATGCCCTTAGTAAGATCATCATGCTCATGTTCCTCTTCCCGGGCTCACTGTGCCACTGTAGTTAAGCTATCCTGGCTGATGAGGGGTGAAACCCTGAAACCGGCCCTAGGATGCTTGTTTCCGGTCCAGGGATGACCTGGCTTGGCAGTTTGGGCTGGACTGTTACCATGAAGCACAGGGTCAAGACTGATTTGCATATGGCCAGGTCTAAACTGGGGTGGCATCGTGAGCAAAAAAATTACGGATTTAACACAGATCTCTTGACTGTGGTGAATGTTTTGATTTGTTCTGCATTCCATCCATCAATTGTGTGTCTTTTGCTTCATGTTTCTCTTTTACCCATCCTCGCCTCTTTTCGCAGAGCTCACTTTGATCTTTTATTTCGCTCTTCGCAAATTATCATCGGGCTAAAGACCCCTGATTAGAATCCATTGGATTACACCTGACAGCAATCGCAGCAGCACAGTCCCGCAAAAAGAGGGGTTGGTGACCCGGGAATGGTCTGCCACAGTTTCCCATATCTGTGTCCTCCTGCTCAATGCGTCTGCCTTTGGGGTATTGCATTTGATTGTTTTTAGTACTGAATAGAGATGAGTAATAGTGGATAATGATGGGGAAGGTTAGGCCAGAATAAGGTGTACTTTAGAAATAGTATTATTGGACAGTGGGTAAGGTGACTAGAATATGTAAACTGAAAACCAGGACATAGAAGTAGGACTACGGTTTTGCATTTACCGAGGGGCATATGATGAATTGCATGACTGTGCTCACCAATATAGAAAAGTCAATGAAGCACTACCTCTGTGTTCAGTCGACCCTCGCTGAAAACTGGAATATGTGCAAAAGTTACTCAGCTATGTCGGGACAGAAGTTGTAAAACCAAGACTGTCCTGGTAAATCCAGAATACCTGCTGGTGTTCTTCACTGTGGGCAACTAAGTGATGGGTGCGGATAAAGCGTTGAATGTATGATGTGCATGCTAAAGGACTTTGCTGTCTGTTCTGCACTGGTCATGTCCATTGCTTGGCTTACAGTGGCCTTACAGTTTGGAGACATCTCGAATATTTATGAAGCTTTGATGCACTGCTTTGAGCATGATGGCCCGAGCTCTTCAAAGATGCCTTGAACAGACCAGTACCAACAAGCAAAGTGGGCATCCAAGAAGCAGAGATAGACTTGGATGTGAACACCGCCCCACCACAGAAAGAAGAAATGGTCACTGCTATTGACCTCTCAAGAATGGAAAATCTTCTGCCAACACAACCTGAATGGAGAAATGTTCAAGGCAGATTCTGAAACATCTGCCAAGATCCTCCTACCACTGTTATACATCAATTTGGGAGGAAATGAATGTACCAGATGATTTGAACCAAGGCAGCATCATCAAGATTCCAAAGAAGAGAGCAATAACTAACTGTTAAAACTTACGTGGAATCACCCTTCTGTCAATCCCGAGTAAAATCCTGGCATAAATCATTATTCTGAGCATTTCTGATGCCGTGGACAAGCAATTAACGAAAACGCAGACTGGGTTTCGCAAGAACAGAGAGTGTGTTAATCAGATCCTTACTCTACGCAACATCATAGAGCAGTGCACAGATTGGTGAAGACAACTAAACATCAACTTCATTGATTTTGAAAAAGCCTTTGACAGTATCCTCCATGACAGCCTCTGACATAGACTAAGAGCCTATGAGATACCACAGCAGATAGTTTTCCTCATCAAGAGCTTCTATGATAATTTTACCTGCAAGGTGGGAGATAGTGAGTATACCTTTGAAGTCAATATCGGTGTGAGACAGGGATGCATTACATCAATGTTGCTCTTCAACCTAGTCATCGAATGGGTGATGCAACACACATCTGAAGATCAAGCCAGAGGCATCAGATGGACTATTCTCTACACTGGAGGACCTTGACTATGCCGATGGCTTAGCCTTGCTCTCTCGCACTCACTAGAATATGCAGGAAAAGACGTCTCACCAAAACATCTATGCCCAGCAAGTGGACCTGAAGACCAACGCAAAGAAATCAGAGGTCATGCCACTCAACATCCCAAACTCTTCCTCAATCAAGGTGGATGGAGAGGCACTAGCCATGACTAAAGAGTTCACCTACCTAGGTAGTACTGATGGAGGGGCAGGCAGTGACATCAAGAACAGACTGAACAAGGGCAGGATTGCCAAGGCTTTACCAGAGCTGCATTCTGTTCACACTCTTGGCTGGAGGATGGTGAAAAGCAACATCACCAAACTGTCAGCCTTTCACACCCGTAACCTTAGAAGAATCATGTTCTGGCAGCAAACCTTCTCTAACCAGGAACTGCTCACCAGATGCAAGCAACAGAGCAGGGACACCCTCATTTAGAGAAAAATATGTAGATGGAATGGACACACAATCAGAAGATAACAAAACTCCATCACAAGAACAGCTTTCCACTGGACCCCAGAAAGGTAACAGAAGATAGGCAGACAAAGAACACCTAGAGGCGAACTGTAGCAACAGAAATGAAGACCCTGAACAGTGTTTAATTCGAGCTGGTGGTTTCCGGTGCTCAGCACCGGCACTTAATTGTCAACACCTGCACTTACGATAATCTGCCACATCTTGGCACTGCCTGTCTAATTTAGAAATGAGCACAACAACAGTTGTTTATTAATTCAATATACATTTAAGATAACTGATACGTGTCACCCAAGCCATTCTTATAGTTTTTGGGCCTTGGAATAGTCTGAATTGTCACACTTGTAAGAGTGTTATAGTTAGTAGTTGTGTTGTTACTGTCATTGACAGTGCTGGCAGGGTCAACCGGTGGTGCAAGCTGCAGTGGCCTCCTGACGAGAGCCCTGGCAGTTATGGGCCTGATTTAGATCTTGGCAGATGCGATACTCCATCACAAATGTGACGGATATCCTGTCTGCCATATTACAAGTGAATTATATCCTATGGCAGTTGTAATACGGTGGACGGGATATCCGTCACGTTTGTGGCCGAGTATCCCATCCGTTAAGATCTAAATCAGGCCCCATATTTTTACAAATTAAGCACTAGCCCTGAACCACAGCTGGGGCATCGTACAGAAACTTGCCCAAGACAGACAGAAGTGTAAGTCCTTTGTTGCTGCCCAACATGTCAGTCTGCATAATGGGCAGTAAGTAAGTATGCAATTCTGTCTGCATGTGAGTGTACTACATTTACATTGATGCCTTCTGTGTGATTGATGTGAGATCATTTCTAGCACCACTTCCAATAAAGGAACAGCCATTCACATAGATGTAAAATGCTGTTGGTTAAACATTTAGGAATGACTTTTAAACATTAGCACATTTCATCTTGGGCCTCTAGTTTTACTTTTAATATAATACTTTCCAAAAACAGAGTATATGAAGTGTTGTTAGCTGAAAAGCCCAGCAAGTTGTATTCCTGGACTTGTTGCTTGCTTTTAACATTATAAATATAGCTCCAAATCCCCAGCATGCAGTGTGCTGTTGGCTTTGAATTAAAAACAAGCATTGGCAAATCCAATAGGTCTGGCTTAGCTGACAGTCTTTTAGTCTTGTCAATGCTTGTTTTGTAGTGATTGTTTGCCAAAGGTTCTTTTTGGTGCAGATTCTAGGTACTTGCCATTATTTAAAAAAATGTTAAAAGCAAAATGTATTTTGTCTGATAAGCACTCATTGCCATAGTAGTCCCTAGCAGTGAAGAGAACTACTTTGAGGCTGGATGTACTCTTAGGAAAAGCACACAATGCTGTTATTCACAATGATGTCAATGGCTGAAGCGAGGTAACGCATTGCCCCATGCTGTAGAGGAGAGAAGAACATGTGAATGACACAGCAGTAAGCCAATCGACGAAGAGGACTAACTGAAAGCCGCTAGATGTAAGTATAGTTTATGTATAATTTTAGTGACCTCCCCTTCTGATCTTCCACAGTTCCAGGGGTGTTCTGAAGTGAGTGTCTTGAGATGCCACGTTTATGCCTGGCATGAGCTAGTGAGGTAGAGTGACCCCTGGGCATGCAATAACCAATGGGGTAAAGGTTCCTGGGTTAATCCTACCCACTTTGGTCATTTTCAAAATGGTGAAAGTCTTCGGCTCCACTAAACTAGAGGGCATATTTACAAAAACATGTCAGAGCGTGGAGCTGCGCCAAATTTGGTAATGCGTCGCGCCAAAATTTTTAAAACACAGGGATGCACCATATTTTCAAGAATACAGTGCACCCCTGTGTTTCCCCTAGTACTGGTGGAAAAAAAGCTGCCTAGCGCCAGCGAAGGCCCCCTGCCGCCATGTGGCAAGGGTGCCTGCACTGCAGGGACGATTGTTTATGTGCAGGAAGGGACACCATAAACAATCAATAATGTCGATTTGCTCTTTCCATGTGTGCTGCGGAATGCAGCACACATTGAAAGAGCAAAAAATGAGGAGAAATTAATCATTTCTCCTCGTATTCCCATTCTAATGCCTGGTATTCCATGGTGTTAGTATTATGCTGCCTCAGATTTGTAAATCTGGGGCAGCATCAAAAAGCAAAGGGTGTTGTGTTGGAACACCCACAGCAAAACCCATTGCATGCCCCTTTGCCGCAGAGGACTGCGATGGAAAGGGGCATATTTACAAGGTGACGTTAAACCATGCTAAATGGCGTAGCACCACTTTGTAAATATGGAAAATAGTGCTACGCCACCAGAGCGTCAAAAAAGTGACACTCCGGTGGCAATAGGGGCTTGTAAATATGCAAGTAGGACTCTTAGGGCTGGGGTTGTGTGGGGGATGTACTATAATAATCCTAGTATTCTAATGCTAAAATCCAGTTTCAAGAAGCCACTGGGCCCACAGTAAACCAAGAGACAGATGTCTGGTAGAAAGAAAAGTAGGGTTTTCAGCAACCAGACAGTGGATACACAATAATTGTTTTTCCATCCTGTTTTTCTCCTGTAAGAAAGTAAGAAAGTGGGTAGTAGTCCTCTTCAAGTACTAATGGCACTATTCCTTACTAGGTCCAGTTAGGCCTCAATAATTTAAACCTCACCTCAACCCACAGCAGCTGTAGCACAGAGCAGACAGTCTTAACTTAGGAAAAATGTGTAAAGCAGTTATCAGTACAAAAACAGTTAAAAAGTAGAAAACACAACACAATAAAAATTCCCCCTCAATTTATAAAAATAGAGCACATTTTATTGAGCATATAGACGCTAACACAACACAAATCTGATGTACGTAGCCAGGGATATTTGTTTTCAAAGTAAAGATGTTTCTAGCTTAAAAAAAACACAGAACCTCAAATGAGGCTATCTGGTCACACTGGACTAGACAATGGAGCGAGGGTCAGAAACAGGGGCCAGGTTCATCTTGGTGGAAAGTTTACTTTCTAACTTAGTTGTTTTTCTGGGGAAAAGTCCTCATCGACAAGGTTGCTGGTGGGTGAGGGTGCAGGCTGGATTTGAAGAGGGGATTGTTAATGGCAAACAGCTGAAGCACAGAACATTGGGTGGATCCTTGGCTCCGGTGGAAAGTTAAGCGTTCTCAATTTCAATAGCAAGAAAACTCCTAGCAGGCAGAGTCCCCAGTCCAGGCCCAGGAAGGTGTTATAAGTGGTGGAGGGCTGCCTGGCATTGGTCCTGGTGAAATCCTCTACGTTCAGTTTTAGAAACTTTTCTGGGAGACAGGAACCAGCATTTTGAGTCCAACAGGCAGTTCCACATCAGTGACCAGTTGGTAGTCTCTGGTTCTTTTAGAAACAAATTCTGAAAAAGTTTATAAATGTCCAGTCTTGAACTTTTGGAGGGACAAAGAGTACACTCTAACACAAGCCAAGGTTCCAAGACCTGTTGGGCACCACTTGGGGTTAAGGATTACATCTCCTTGAAGCCATCAGCAGGGTTCAGGGCAAATCCAGTTGGAGCTGGTCAGCTGGGCTCAGCTGAGATTTGGGCTTTTTGAAGCTTTTTTGATCTTGGAGCTTAATAGGGAGCTAGCCAAACCAGCCCTCGGAGTCCAATCTTCTGTCTTGAGTACAAGTGGTGAGCAGGTCCAGCTCTTGGGGATTCTCTCCACATGGAGATACAGTACCTCTTCTTCTGTCTTTCACCGGTCCAGATGTCTTCTAACGAGGGTACTGAGGGGGCCACTTTTATGGCCAGACCAAGCTTGTGGGTGTGTGAAACATCTGGCCACTCCCTAACCAATAGGGTTCAAGTTCACAGGGGTGTCCCTACCCACTTATGCAGTACGTCCTGTGTGTTTTACTGTAAACTAGTCTACAGTACCCCGCTGTATCTAAAACCAATACGGCAGAACCTTGCTTCCCTTGTGCAGAGTCCGGTACACACACCTGAGGTTGGCCTTGGGTAATGAGAAAACTCCCCCTGCAAGCTAGTTCGAAAACAGGTTCCCCTCTACTGGGATTGGTGACACTGTGGCTACTTGGACAATGGCAGACGTAGGCCTAGTTGTGAGTAACATCTACCTGTGAAATTGGGTGCCAGTTTAAAGCTTGTGCATTTGGTGGGCACACCCCCAGGCTGTCGTGTCAGGAGTAGGTCACACTTCATCCCGGCACAGGCCCTTTTTGTTCTCTTTCCTAGGAGACATTCACACCTCCTTGCAAGAGACTAACAAGCTGCCAGGTGACAGTTGGGGATTAACTCTGAAAAAGCTACTATACACAGTAGGCAGGAAAATGCCAACTTTCTAAAAGTCACATTTTCAAAATAGTAATTTAAAATCCGACTTGACCATTAGATTGGATTTTAAATTATTATACATTTGAGTCCTTGAATCATGGTTCTAGCTGTTGCCAAACTGCCACCATCTCTATTAGGTCTCAGGTCTGGTCTGACTTTCTCTTCCAAGGTCAGTCACTTCCATTAAGAGCAACCTTCTTTTCCTCCAGTGCTATGGTTGTCAGACTGTTACTATTAATTTGTGTCCTTGAATCATGGTTGGTTCAAGCTATTCCCAAACTGAAGTTATGCATTATAGGATGCTATAATGTAACCCAGGACTTTTTCTATAGGAGAGCAGCCTTGGTGTGGTGAAAAATTACTTTGGAGATTTTTCACAGCCAGAACATGTAAAACTTAATTACACCTGGCTTTTTTTTTTAAACATCACGCATCCTGCCCTGTGCGCATTTTGGGCCTACCCTAGGGGTGACTTTTAAGTATTAAAAAGGAACGTTTAGGCCTGGTAAAAGGTTTACTTTGCCAGGTTGATTTTCCACTTTAAAAAATGCACAGCTAGTCTTCAGTGGCATGCCTAGAGTCATGGTTTCACTTGTCACTTTAGCAGTGGAACAAGACATGCTGCAGTCCATTAGTGGTATTCACCTTACAGGCCCTGAGTAGACAGAGTACCATGTGCAAGGGACTTATAGGTAAATAAAATATACAAATAAGGGATTAGCCATTGCTACATGTTTTATAGGTAAGAGCACATACACTGGGCACTGGAAGGAAGTCCAATGTTCAGAGTCCATACACAAGCAATAAAATATAGCAAAAAGTGAGAGTGGGACTTTGAAAAAAGGACATTTTCTTATACAAGCCCCAAACAAGCAAAAGGGAAGGAGCCACAGCCTGGGTCTTGGTAGTTCTTCTTGTGTTTTTGGCATCGACGATGTAGAAAATCCCTCTGCATTTGCAGGGTCAGTTGCACTCTCACATCCTCCTGTGAAGACCAATTCGAGTGGGAAGTTGGTTTACCTCATTCGTTTTACACCTACCCTCAAATTCTACTTTTGACATTATGGTTTTAATGTCATCCTCACCCCTAACCACTAACATGTTCCAGAGGGAGCCACTCTCCCTATCTGGGATTTGGCTAACCCGTGCCTAAAGAAGCAACCTAGCAGGTAAAAAGCACCACCATGGCCCAGTTCTGTGGCCTTTCTTACCTCCCAGGCCAGGCTTCTGTCCCCACAAGAGAGCCAATGCTGCCCAAAAGGATAGTAACCAGCAGAGGCTACTGAAAGTTATTAGTGTCAGGATTCAGACCCATAGCCATCCGCTGACAGGTGGAAGCTTTAGTTTGGTGCCAGGAGTAGGCCTAACTTCCAGCCTAGGAGCTGGTAAGGCGTCACCAACTTTCTCTTGAGGTTACTTTACCGTCTTGGTGGAGGGCTACAACCTAAGGTTGCAGACACCCTACTTCCACTGTCACTTCTGCCATCTCAGTGTCAGTACCCTTAGTTTGAGCAGGTGCCTGGCAGTCCAGGACTTCTAGTGGGTGGCATCCAAGCCCTCTTAGGAATTACACAATCTGAGAGTGTCATGGGGGAGTGTGTCTGACCGGGTACCCCTGTCTCCTGTCACTGTGACAGTGTGAGTGGCCCTACCAGGTCAGTAGTGGCCTCACATGTTCCAGTCTTGGGTTCTTTTCCTACCTGAGAGGGTAACCCACGGCTCTCTGGTCCTCTCAGTCTAAGTGGCTTCCTCCTTCAACACTTTCCACTTTTCCGGGGCCTCTGCACCCTGCGCTTAGGGACAGCACCCCCAGGAATTTTGGCTTCCGCGGAGCCCTGGGTGGTTGCCCCATCTGTCTCCATCTTTGCTTATGAACTCACTGCCAAGGATACAGTCCAGATACTGGATCTGGATGGGAGAGGCAGGTCCAAGTGGCAGCTGGACCGGCTTCTGCTACAGGACCCAGTCTGGATTAGTACATTTCGAGTTTGGATAAATGAATATTTTTTAATAAATGAAGGAACTGCTGACATTTTTTCTGTTTGGGGGGGGTTCACAGCTTCAGCACGAGGAGAGATGATCGCTATTATGGCTAATAAATCTAAGGAACGTCGAGATAAGATAGCACAACTTCAGCAGTCAGTAATTGATGCTGCTAATGCAGGCGGCACTTTAAATTATTCTAGGTTGGATCAAGCAAGGAAGGAGTTAAGGGATTTCTTTGTTTTAGAGGAAATTAACTGCTCTCAGACTTACCAGCAGAAAGTATATGAGGAAAGTCAGATGGTGGGGAAGATGCTTGCCTGTTCTACAAGAGCTCGTAAAGAATCTGCATGCATAAGCGAAATATTAGATTACCAAACACACTTAAGAACCACTGATAGAGCGGAGATTGCTCGTATATTTGTTGATCATTATCAACAAATTTATACCATTAATAATCCAATAAATAAAGAGCTGATTGAGAGCTATTTTGATTCTCTTCTTGTTCCCAAATTATCTGATAGCTTGGTGTCAACACTTCAAATTCAAATAACTGCAGCTGAGATTGAGAAAGTCATAAAATCTTCGGCGTCAGCTAAAGCGTGTGGTGAGGATGGACTCCCCAATTAATTTTTTTAAACTTTTTGGAAAGAGTTAACTCCTTTTCTGGTTAAGTTGTTTGATTATATAAAAATGGGGGGCGTAATTCCTTCAGAATTTAAAAAAGCTATAGTCGTAAGTTTCGTAAAAAAGGGTAAACCATCTAATAATGTTAACTCTTATCGTCCAATTAGTTAACTGAATGCAGATTATAAATTTTTTATGAAGATTTGGGCCCTGCGTTTGACCCCGGCAGTCAAGGAAGTGATTCATGGCGATCAAACAGGGTTCATTGCGGGAAGAATGATGTCAACTAATACCCGCTTTTTGATTCAAGCTCTCGATTATTTTAATAGCAATAAGACTTCTGCTTGCATAGCGATGGTGGATGCTGAAAAGGCCTTCGATTTGGTTAATTGGGACTCTTTATTTTTTGCACTTTTAAGGTTTGGTTTTCCATCATCTATAATAACGATGATCAAAAATATTTATTCGGAAGCTCAGGCACTGATTATAATCAATGGGGGTGAAGCAGGCACGGTTAAAATTAATCGTGGAACTAGGCAGGAATGCCCCTTGTCACCTCTTTTGTTTACTTTTTTTACAGAACCTTTAGCAATTAGTTTACGTTCAAATAGGAATATTAGAGCCACTATTGCAGGGATGACTAAAATAAAACTTTTCGCAGACGACGCTATTCTTTATTTAGATTCGGAAAAATTAAATATTCATTCCACTCTCGCAGAAGTTCAAAAGTTCAAACAAATCCGAGGGTATAAAATAAATACCACTAAAACTGAGATTTTGATGTTAAATACGGGGGTGGATTGTCTACCGGAAGAATTAAAATCCCAGGCATTGAAAATTGACCCAGTTAGATATTTAGGGATTTTCGTTACAAGACACTACAGAGATTTATTAAAAAATAATTATGAAGCAACCTGCGATAAGATCGCTAATCTTTTGGCTAAATGGTCCAATCTTCCTCTTACTTTGGTGGGTCGAATAGCTTTAATTAAAATGTCTATTCTACCTCTCTTGTTTTTTTTATTTATTAATGTCCCGATTAAACTTAACGTTAGTTTCTTTAAACAAATTGATACTATGATTAGAAGTTTTATATGGAACAAAATGAATCCTGGAGTTCAGCTTCCAATTTTACAATTTGACATTAATAGGGGAGGACTTTCTTTACTGAATATTCGTTTATATTACGAAGCGGCACTATGTGACTACATGACATGTATTCTATCCAAACCCTATTCGCTCGACAACTTTTTTTTAAGTTTAATGACTCAAGAAGCTGGTATGCAACTTCCGACCTTTATGAAAACTTCAAAATTGCCCAAAAAAACCCGCTATAAGACTCTAATTGATTTTTCTAATCGTTTATGTTTGGTTTTTTTTTAAAAAGGTTTTTCTGGTTATTTTTCACTTAAATTGATTGAATGCCGCGAGTTAGGATTATATATGCATTCGACACAAATGAGAAAATGGAATGAATCCGGATTGGGGATTCTGAGTAAATTAGGCATTCAAGGGAGGGCAATTACTTGGGCGGAAGCCCAGGCGAGATCCTCTGGCTCGAATAGACTTTCTTTTTTTGAATATATTCAAATAATTAACTTTTCGAAAAAATATAATTCAGTCCTTGGTACTCCTCCCAGTAATGTTGCTTTGGCACTTTATGTCGCAAGACTAACCGGCGTAGGTAATTGGTAACGCATATTGAATCATCAGGATGAATCCCCTTTGGTATCTAAGATTTTGGAAAAAATGTAAATCAATACAAAATGTGCTTTTTCCTTCCAAGTTTGGCAAAGAATTTCAATTTTTGGTAATAAGGCTTTGCGTGCTGCCAATTATAAAAGAATGGCATTCTTGGCAAATTGGATACTTTATTACACTCCTGAAGCCTTAAACAAAATCTATCCCGAGGTATCAAATAAATGTTTTCGTTGTGATTCCTCACTAGGTGGCGGATGGTATCATATTTTTTACTGTTGTCCAAAGTTATGTGTTTTCTGGGAGCAAATATTTTCTTATTTTAGTGAAGCGACAGGACAATTGTGTAAACCTTCTCCAGAAATCGTTATGTTCGGCATAAGTACTAAGGATATGTTTTTTTCAGATTCTCATGCTCATTTCCTTGTAATTATGATGTTAGTTGCTCGTTCATTGATTTTACAAAATTGGAAATCAGGGACGATACCACTATTTGAGAAATGGATGTGTAAAATGAATCAAACAAAATGCTTCGAGGAAGCTTATGCTAAACGGGTGGGGGCAACAAAGAAGTTCTTAAAGGTCTGGGATGTTTTTTGTTGATAGTCTCTGATGGATTGCTTATATGCTTTGAAGTCATGTCTTTTTCTTCCATTTGGCACTGCTCAATAAAAAATGTAAAAAAAATAAAGGATACAGTCCAGAGGTAGTAGTAGTAAATGAAGTTTATTGTACACATCAAAAGATTACACTAAAAACGTATAAAACATCATGGTCAGCACAAGTATCAAGTGATCTATTAAGGTTTGTAGACACGTGTGATTTAAATCAGTGTATAAAAACAGTTTGTTTAGATCAAGTGGCATGAGTTGAAATCAATTGAAAATTAAACAGTTTGCATAGATCATGAAACCAATGCTTTATAGGCTTGGTCTAAGAATTCCATTAGCATTATTATTGCACCATTGTCACCAACACTATAACAGTATCTAATCACCTCCACAGTAGATCTTATTTTTGCCTTATTAAAAATTGATTGCATATACATTTCCCTTAAATACAGTAGTTTGGGGCAAATACACAAAATGTTCAGAAGGGTTTTTGTGGCGAGCCCAGGGTCGACAAACAGCTTTTCCTTTTGAATTCTGGGTTCCATTTCCCTTTAAATTCATAAATGAGGATATAAAACCGTCTGATTTTTTTAAAATTGCATTTCAGCATAGCCTGGCAGATTTGACCATAGATACTCTTGGCTCTGTAAGGAAAAAGTGTCCATAACTAAGTCTGTGTGATTGTAACGTTTAGATTGTGCCAGGTCATAATCCCTCTGTCTTGAAGTTAAAGCCCCGCGCAGTAATATTTTTCTGGATGGTTGATTTAACTTTGCCAGCGGCTCAAGATCGGGTAACTTGTAAAGTTCTGTGTTTGAGGATAAGACTTGCAGCTCTAAGTCCTTACATGTTGTTTTTCTTACTCCCTGATGGATTGAGGATTTTAGAGATCATGACTCCGCCCTTGCACTGTCATATGAATAATTGTGAGTGATTCTGTGTTGAAGTGACAGTAAAGATTTTAGGTTTAGTTCAAGCCTAATAACACAGTGTGGAGTAGCTGTGCAAAGATGAAGGAGGTTATGTACACGTTTCATAAACTCTTTGTCGAGACTGGCTATGGCCTTATGGTTTAGCGTAGGTGATGCATAAGGCAGAAATGGTATGGGTTTTATGTTTAATGCTGTTAATGATGGCATGATTTCTCTGCCGCCAAACAGGTTTGCAAATCTTATGACAGATTTAGTCGTTGTGGCTGACATGCGCTTTCTGATGGCTAGATGGTTAATGCATGATATGTTGCTGTCGGATGTAGCCCCAAGATTTTTTTTTAAACGCAATTTTATTGAGTTTTTTTACATTACTTGGTGCATATGCATTACATTGTTTGGCACTGATGTAAAAAATTTGAGATACAATAATTGCAAGAGCAAACGGCATAAGCATTTTGCAGTCGCAAAACATAAAAAATGATAAGTAAGTATGCAAACAATAAAATTGACTAAAAAATATATGAATGTTCGACTTGCTCATTGAGATAATAGCCAAATGCTATAAAACCCATGGTTATATTACTATTTATAAACTACTATATTCAAACTAAAACTACCCCCCTCTCCCCGTTTCTCTGGTGTCCTATTTTGTACAGAAACAGAACAAAAGATCATAACCTCAAAGTAGCCCCAAGATAATCGTATTGATTGACTATTTCAGTTGAAGTGTCTCCAAGGACCCACGTCACTTTTTTGAAGATCACGATTTTCATTTTTGACAGATTAGCAATTAGTCCATTCTCCAAGTTGAACTTGTTTAAATGATTTAAAAGGTGTTGTAGGCCTTTTTAAATTTGTGACAATATCACCAAATCATCGGCATAAGCTAGTTGTGATATTCTTGTACCTCCCAACTTAGGTGGAGTGCCCAGATCTGAATCCAGCGACTCAGTTAAATCAGCAATATACAAGAAAAAAATAAGGGGGCCAGAATACACCCTTGTTAGAGGCTGTTATCAGTGTGAAATTTAGATGTCAAGACATTGGTGGATAACTTTACCTGCAACCATGTTTTAGAATGTAGTTCGACACGGAAATGCAATAAACAAGGGTCGATTTTCCACCTCTTAAGCTTTACCCATAGTCACTGCTGATTCACTTTGTCGAACGCAGTGAAATAATCCACAAAGCAGGCATACAACGTTGTTTTGTTTTTTAATGATTTGTTTGCAAGAAGGGCCAAGGCCAAGGGTAGGTCAGGATTGACCACCACCCTTCTCTGAGCAAGGGCCCTTTTCCATTCTAGGGACACCAAGGCTAGAGGGCGAACAGATTCCGGCCCATGGGCATTCCTCACCCTACAAATATCTCCTGGCAGAATTTGTTCTGAGGAAACCAGCTTGCCCACCACCATGGTCTTGCTGGCACCTGTATGCCTCAGAGCAGTGACAAGGACCTTATTTCCTGTGATCCTGTGGAAGTTGTTCCTATCACCTATAGGGATCACCAGCTTACTATCTGTGTCAAATTCTGAACTAAAGGCTATCATGGCCTCCTCTGGGTAACCCTCCTCCAAAGCTAGGATTGTCACTTCTGAGAAGTGCCAATCAGTATCAGCAATCGGCCTTGAGCATGAGGCATTCACCCGCGTGTACAATGACTGCTAGCAGTTATAGTACCTACCCTCCTCAAACTGGTTCTTACCCCCTGGATTCCCACTTTCCTGCTTGTCACAAGTGGGATGGGACTCTTTACCTTTCTCAGGCGTGTAGGGCCCGAAAAAGGTCCTCCTTTCCGTTGTGAGGGTCTGGCTCCTCTTTCTTGTGATCACCCCACTTGGATATCTTGGATACATGGGTGTGTACTGTGCCTTACCCAGCTCTCTGGAGATGGACGATTTGGAATTTACTTGGTGCTGCTATAATAACTCTGACAAATAGTTCCTTAGGATGTGCTCCTTTATAACCAAATTGTACAGCCAATCATAAGTGGTTACCTTACTACAGTGCTTAATTTGAGCCAACGGTTTCCGGTACTCAGCATCAGCATTTCATTGTCAACACTGGCACTTAAAACAGTCTGGTGGCGCTGTTTGTCCAATTTAGAGATGAGCACAGTAACAGTTTTTTATTAATTCAATATACATTGAAATAACCAATAGCTGCCGTCCAAGCAAATTCTTATACATTTGGGGACCTGGAATAGACTGAATTGACACACTTGAAGTAACGTGATGGTTAATAGTTGTATTGGTGCTGTCACTGGCAGCGACAATGGGTGGCGCAAGCTGTAGTGGCCTCTGCGCAAGGGCCCTGACACTCATTGTTTTACAACATAAGCACACCTCCGATCCAGCCCTCCAGTACCTTTACTAAGATGTCTCCATAATCCACTCAGGTCTGTTATGTATCTTTGTGTGTGTTTCTGAACTTTTGCCTATACTGGTCAGGTGTGAGCCCAAATCTTTTTATTAGGACTGCCTTCATGTGCTGGTAGGATTCTGATACCCCATCCTCTAGAGTCAGAAGCCCATCACTCCCCTTACAGAGATCAGTTCCCACAGTAAGGAGCCCCAGTGTTGCAGACTCACCTTGAGCAGTCTGCAAGCCCTTTCAAAAGAGGCAAATCATTTATGAATTTTGTCCCTCACCACAAAGCTAGACCAATGCCCTCGGGCAGACAATGGTTGTGTGACACCCCTGCAGATACCTCATTTTCACCACCACCATTTTTATTGTGCCTCAGGCCCAACCTGACCGTCTTCACCTCCAAGGCCAGTCTCTTTTCCTCAAGGACAAGCTTCTTTTCCTCCAGTGTTATGATTACCAGGCTATCCTTTAGCTCCCTTTAGCAGAGGGCCAGTTAAGAAGACATGGTACTGGCTCTCACTTTCAGCTCTGGAAGGTACCCTTAAGAGAGTATGCTGAGATAAGTATTGCCCCTCTTCTCCACTCTTTGGAGCATTATCAGAGTTAATCCCCACAGTTGGGGATTAACTCTGAAATGGCAACTGGAGGCATTAGGCAAGGAAATGCAAACTTTTTTAAAGTTGCATTTTCAAAATGGTAATTTAAAATCCAACGTGGCCATTCAGTTGCATTTTAAGTTACTATTAATTTGAGTCCTTGAATCAGGATTCTAGCTATTCCCAAACTGAAGTTATGCATTATAAGGTGCTATAATGTAACCCAGTGCTTTTCTATGGGAGAGGTAGCCTTGCTATAGTGAAAAATTACTTTGTAGATTTTTCAGTGCGAGGACACGTAAAACTTGAGTACATGTCCTACTTTTTTAAATAGCAAGCATCCTGCCCTCTGTACATTTAGAAACAAGTGAGCGCAGGAATAACTTCTTAACATAATTTCCTATTACAAACACACTCAATATGTCTGTAAAGCCATTCAAACTAATTATGGCAACATATATCTAAGAAAACTCATAAGACCATATATTTCCAAACTCAGTCATTGGCGCTGTTTTAATCTCCTTTGCGTTTTTTTCAACAGATTTTTAACAAACATTTTTCAATATACATAAATCCCCATAGTCAACAGAAAACAAACAAAATTGCAATCACTCATAGCCTCTACTAGAGATATTTTTTATGTCAAAATTTGCATACACAATATCGGTTCCATTCGTCCTCTGTACTGGTTTGAAATCCAACCAAAAAATAATGTAAGAAGACCACAGTCTTATCCTTAGATCTTCTGTTTAGTTCCCCATCTCAGGATAATTGATTCATCATTTCCATCTGTGGAATTTACTTCTCCCAGAAAGGTAATGGTTGATGCATTTCGGCCTTTAAGATATTTAAGGCCTCATCAGGCACCAAGATAAAGAGATGATCAATTAATTCCCTCGCTCTTGGAATTATTCACAACTCATGCTAATATGCCATGCAACAGGACAAAGTCCCCAATATCTGAATTAACTGGGTACAGCAGGATTGGTCCTGTATTTGTAGTATTCCGTCGAGCCACAGCATACAACAGTGACAGCTGTTGGTTTGTAGGAGTACTGGGCATTTAGTTCAGAATGTGAAAGCATTTATATTGCACTAACTTTCCATGGGGTCCCACCGTTTGGTGGCATTAGCAGTATACCTAAACCACTAGGAACAAGCAAGTCTTCTGGAATTTCGAGGTCCAGCTAAGAGACATCTTTTGCTGTTTACCAGGCTTGTGTCGGTAAAAAAATCATAAAGATAAAAGATTTATACCTACATAGAGGGATTTTGTGTCAATCCTCTTCATCCATTGGTCTGTTCAACCATCATTAACATTTCTTCGGTCCAACTCAGAATACAGCAAGGGGCATGAGTGAGCCCAGCTATTTTACAGTTAGTGATCTAATTACCTATGCACATCAACCTACAAATAACTGCACTTCCTTGCCAGGGTTGTCTGGACAATGCTTTTTTCTTTCCATTCGGCATCTGGGTTTTTTTTTAAGTCATCCTTGTATGTCTTCAGGATACAATAATTCAAAGCCGATACTACCTTTTCTTTGCACATGAGACAGTAATATTTTCCGCATATGTATGTTGAAACGTAAAGAGATGGGTATCTTCGAAGTACACCTGCCCACCAGGAAGCACCCGTACTCTTCTGTTAAAATCATAAGCAACATTTGTTTACCTTAAAAATGTATTACAATTATATGCCCTCTTTGTTTAGGCAGTGAAATGTTTTTTTTTTGGTTTTTTTTTTACATCTGCTTGCAATTTTTAAAAAAAAAGTTGAAATCACTGCACTGCTTGCCAGGGATCTACCAACTGGCTTTGCTAATGCTTGTTTTAAACTGGTTTCAGCTAGGAATTAAAAGTAATTCCAAGTGTAATGGATTGCAAAGTATCCCCCAGGCCACTGATAAAGTTTTGTCACCTAGAAGTTGTGATGAAAACATCTGCTAGCCATCAGATTTGCATCTGCAGACCAACAGACCTGGTTGAAGCCGACCATGAAATGGAATCTGTTCACTACACTGTTCCTTTACCAGGAAGTAATTGATACACAAAACTAAAACGTGATCTTAACTTGTAGACAATTAAGCCAGTGTAAAATCAGGGACATGTGGTCAAATTTACAAATAATTCTATCAACACGAATTGCATGGTTCATATTTTTTACTGTTGCACCCTCAAAAAGCAAGTCACTTGACTTTAATCAATTTATGAAGCAATACCTGGTCTAGCAATTGCTACCATCACATGCAACACATAATTTGTGCTGGTGATTACAGGTAGTTGGCACCGGCACTCATTTTTGGCAATCAGGCCTTTTCAGGGGAGTGTTTGGGGTGTTACACCTAACCCCCTAACAAATGTACTATTTAAGAAATAGTTGGGTAGAGGAGCTTTCAGTTGGGCATGGTAAGGTGTCTGTCGGATTTCACCTGGGATTTTTAAATACTCGGACATAAACACACACATGTACTTTTGTACATGATATCAAGATCGTAAAACAGTTATTTTACAAAATACTGTGTTGTAAGTACCCCTCACAATCTGCACTCCATTTCCTTTCCACTGGCCGTAACGTCCCCTCATGCGCTGCTTCTCATATAATGAATAACATAATATGCCAACGTGAGTGTTGGAAAATCTGAAGCTCACACCGCCCTAGTTTTAATGACCGATCTACACCCCTGGGCCTATTATTTAATTATTAGACTTTGACCCAGAGCAAATGAGAGAAATGGAGAAGGAAGAGAAATACAAGGAAACTGTGACAAAGGGAAAAGACAAGGAATAAAAAAGAATGTTCAGGAGTGAGGAAAAGAGGAAGTGTAGGTTGGTGGACGATAGAGGCAAGAGGTGGAATCAAGACTAGGCAGATATTGAGCATTTTGCAGTTCTGGTGGTTGCCGCCTATGAAAAATATGGGACCTTTTTTTTAACAGATCAAGCACTGCTTACAGCAATGTATAGAAGATGGTATTGCCTTCCATCTAAAGCAGGTGTAAAGATGGCAATTTGTGGTGTTTAAATGTTATGCTCATCCCCTCTTCCCAGTTGCCTCTAGAGCAGGGATACTCAAAGTAAGCCCGGGGGCCGCATGCGGCTCTCTGGACCTTTGATTGCGGTCCCCTGGTGATCAGCAGCTCTGGGCTGCTGTTTATTTGACAGGTCAGGAACATTCAGAAGCTGGGAAACGGGCATAAATAAAAGTTTTCTGGTTTCACATTTTGTAATTCAGTTGCCAGATGAGTATCTCTTTCCCTCCCACATTTTACATTAGAAGTTAATGCTTTAACTTTAATTATGGGTGCATGAGAGTAGAGCGTTGGTGGCAGACAGGAGTCAGGAGGCATGCATCTGCTTCACGTTCCCCTACGCCCACCTTGCATTATCCCAACTTTTGCCCTGCTGGCATAGGTGCGGCCCCTGTGCAGTACTTTGTGGCGCTTGGGGAGATGTTTGTGAGTACCATGATTGGAGGAGCCCCTGTGTCCAGGCATTTGGCCCTGGTGAATGTGGCTTTTAGGAAGTCCTCAAAATATTTGATTGAAGACTTAGGGGCTTATTTACAATGCCCCTGCAGCACTTTTACGCACTTTTACGCCGCCAGAGCGTCACATTTGAGGTGTAGTATGCGGGCCCATATTTACAAGGCCTTGTAAATATGGAGTAAGGCAGTGCCTTACTCTGCGTAGAAGGGGCGTTCCATGGGTATTGCTGTGTCTGTGTTCCCACGCAACACCCATGATTTTTTACACTGCCCCAGATTTACAACATAGAGTAAATCTGGGACAGCGCCAAAACTAATTCCTTCCCAAAGCAGGCGTAACGGGGAATAATGTTTACATTGCTCCTTGTTTTTTCCTCTTTCCACTTTAGAACGAGGAAAACACCTCCTTTGATTGTTGTTGTGCAGGAAGGTGTCCCTTCCTGCACAAAAACAAGCATGAGAACAACACAGACACTGTTGCACCATGGTGCAAGGATGCCTGCATTGGCGCTCGGCTGCAGTTTGCACGCCAGCAGAAAGGACAGGAATGCACTGTAGGTTGTAGATGCAGCACATTCCTGCCCTTTTCTTTTGGCGTAGGGCAGCGCAGCGAGAAGGCTTGGGGCGCAGCCCTAAGCCAACATATTGTAAATATGCCCCTTATACACTCTGGCCACACTGGCTAAGCAGTGGCATTGCAAGGGTGCTGTGGGTCCTGGTGCAAGCATGGGAAATGTGCCCCGTCCACTAGCTCGGTAGTGAAAAACAGCAGTAATTGGAATGCAGCGGGCCCCTTAGACCTCTGGGCTTTGGTGCCACTGTTCCTGCTGCACTATTGATAACGATGCCCCTGTGGCTAGGTAATATATATTATCAATAATGTCAAAGGCAGCCGACAGATGCAACAGCTATACAATCTGGATTGTTGATCACGACAAAGGGTGGAGATGCACCCAACATGCAAGAGGTAACTAGAATAGCTAAAGTAGGTAATAAGTCTACTCTCCTCGATTCTGGGATGCGGTCCCCTTCAATGGCCAGCAGGAAGTTAATTATTTTACTACACCTCATTTTTATAATCTGTTTATTTGTACACAACATAAGCCAATTTATCGAATTGTCCTGGAAACCACATACAAAAAAATTAACACCTTCCACAACGTTTCTGCTTAAGCAAAATTGAAATTATGCCAGCGTCATTTGTGTCATTTCTGGAATTTAGCATTCCACTTGTTACACAGAATTCCTATACCATTGCACCACGTTGCATAATCACACCACTTTTTGCAGCAAAATAATTGTGGGGGAACAACACCAAAAGCCAGAACACAGGCAGCTGTTGGTGGTGGCAATACTGTTTTGTGCATTTTTTATGTGCCCTAGCATCACAAAATGACACTGACACAAGGACGCATTTTGTGCTCTAACATAGCACTAAATGACATATTTGCGCATAATTTTCCTGAAATTTCACTTAATTACGCGAATGCAGAATATGCAAATTTCATGCACCATATGGCTATACCAAATTCACATGCACTTTGAATGAATGAATGAATTTCTATGAAACGGTGGCGGCACAACTTGCCATTGTTTAAATATCAGGAGAAGTGCAACATGACGTTGGGGTGGCTTCCCTAATGAAAATCGGCAGCGAGTCAATTTATCATGTCCAATGCTTTTTCATTTTGGGGTGAAACTCTCGGTAGGCGGCTGCGGGAAGGGGGTGTATTTATCGCATGAAATGTACCCGATTTCGGGGCAAAATCTATCAGTAAATGGCGCAAATCCTGTTTTCATGTGAAACGCACATGGACTTTGACAGGAGCCCCGGCGTAGGGCCTCAAAGGGTCTAATATCAGTAGAAATTCACCTTGATTTCAGAGTGAACCCCAATCGCAGGACGCCTGAAAAAAAAACAAAAAAACACACACCCCTCACCCACCTCCCCAGGCGGGCAAGGGCTGCAGCGAGTCTGCTGTCACGTGAAATGCACCTTCATTTTGGGACACCCTCCCCCACCCCCCAGTTAAAGGGCAGCGTTGGAGGGCCCCCCTTTCTACCGCGGGAGAGTCGGGAGAATGGGCAGTAATTCTTCACACCACCCCAGAACTCGTGGGCGAGTGAGAGCTCCGGCGGAGCCCTCGGGAGAGCGGCGTCGCACAGTCTGGGCCGGGGGTGACTCGTCGCGGGCTGCCCCCGCCGAGGCTCCCATGCCAGCCGAGCCGGCAAAGGGGAACAAATCGCGAACAAAAGCAGCGCTGCCTTCAATGCGGCCGCGTCGTTAGGGCAACCCCCAACTATTCGTGCCACAATGAGCCGCACTTCAAAGAGTCCCCATCCAGCGGTGACTCTCCTCTCTCCCTGCTGCCGACGCCCCCACCCCCTTTCCCTGCCCTTCATTTGGGGGGAAATTCATCTGCGATGTGTGTTTTTTTTCGCCCTGTTAATTTTTAAACAATCGGGCCGCACTTGTACCCAAGTAAACAACTCCTTCAGACGAGTGGCGCTTCGGTTTCAAGTGGGGGGGGAAAGGCATCGGGTTTTAATGGGGTTTAGTGAAGTCAGCCCTCCGCCCCTACCACGCACCCAAAAATGGGACGCAGGTCAAAAAAAATGAGCTGCCCTGATGAAGTGAAAATAGACTGAACTAACGTGCCATGAAACGAAAGGTCAGCGCAAACGTGTCTTAATAGAGTGTCGCGAATCGGGTGCCCCCTGTGAATGCAGCCGGCCTGTGCACCGCCCATTGCCATGGCAATGCCAGCAACCCGTGAGGGCGCACCATGCGGGCACAGGCCGGCCTGCCAGGGACAGGGCTTTGAAGTCCTTTCGGGTCGGGCAGGGGCGCTGTGAACTGTTGTGGATGGCTTGTGGGCGGAGCCTGTCGTGTTTGTGTTTATACTCAAGGAAATGCGGGCTGTGGCTGTGTGGGATGGTTTTAAAGGTGAGGGAGTCCGTAGGAATGCGTTATGTCACAGCTTTTTGTGAAGCGCACTTCTACCAATTGCATGGTTTCGTAGCGCTTTCTGAGACTTCGTGCGCCTTCTGTGAATAGTAAAGTTTCTGCAGGCCTGAATGCAGCCAAGATACAATGGACCGATTGCTTCCAGGTTGAGTAGCGAAAAAAACAGCTGTAATGGTGATGCAGTGGGCCGCTTACGGTGGGACTTGGTTCCACTGCACCTGCCGCACAATTGATAGCCTTGCCGCTGCATGCATGCAATGCTGAGATTCGCGTTAATCAATATCGAGGTGGTTTGTGATCATTGTGTTGGGTGCAGTGGCTTCCAGAGAGGCCTGCTCCTCCTCACACTGGGTATTGAAAGGCAGACAAAACTAGGGTGCAATGTGCCCTTCACACATCTGAGCATCGGTGTCACGAATGACACCTGAATCCAAGAAAACTGCCCCTCTGCCCCACTCCCTCCCCACGTAGCAAAAGACTTCCAGAATCGGGGTATAGCTGGCCTTTCACCTCCTGGCGCCGCTGCACCTGCTGCACTGACCGTAGCGGCCCCCTTGTTGAGGGAGGAGTGCTGCCTCCGAGTAGCGGTATATGGGGATGTTGACAGATAGCGCTAGGGAGGCGTGGGAGTGTGATGGGCGCAGCCAGGAAAGTCTTCACCGAGGGCCCTGTAGGGGGTCTGGTGTGATGGTAAAAAAGGCAGCTCTAGATTTGGAACTGTAAGTGTATGTTGTGGTTGTAGATGGAGGTGTGGGTTTTAATTAAAGACGGTGCAGGTTGTGGTTCAGAGACAGGGGTGCAGTCTGTTGAGCTGTATGCATGCGCAGGCATTATAGACGGCTCAGTGTAAAGACCGCGTTGTCTGTTAAGCTGGAGTGCTGCGATTGTAGGCAGCTTAGTGTGGGGTTTGTGTCGTGTTTTTACACATGGCAGTGTTGGGGGTGTGTGTGATCGAGGGTTTTGTTGTGCTTCGAAATAGGGCCGTTCGTCTATTCGGCTGCCCGTGTGTGTGTTTTAGACACTGCAATGTTGTTTGTGGGACCGGATTTTCGTTGTGATAGTACGCAGGTCAGTGCAGTGTAGGCGTTACCTGGAGGTCAAAGTGCACAGGACTTGTGGTGTTTCCCCGTATCTCGAGAATGATTGGCTTGTGCTGTGCAGGTGTGCTCTGTTGAGTGTGGAGTGGATGCGCTGTATGGAATACGTGTCGACGTCTAGACAGGGAGGACAGAGTGACTGTGTTGCTGTGGGGGTTCACTTTGAGATGAGGGTACACTGGCTGCTTGGTGGTGGCTGCTTCAACATGTGCAAATCAATTGCAGCCCCTTGCTGGGATATTTCCCAAATGGGTTTCGGTTTCCTGCGGATGGATACATAGGTTAAAAAAGTTCTCTGTAGGTGCATGATATGGCAGCGGCAGGCTGTCTCTATCAGGCACTGAGAAACGGGGTTTGGACTAGAGAGCGGATAGGGACGTTTTCAAAGGCCCCTGCTGCACCCCCCCCCCCCCTCCCTCCCCCCATCTTCTCTCCCAGGTGGCAAACGCGCCGGAGACAGCCCCTTTCTCTGTGTGGAACTGATTTGGCCAGACCCTTTTGGCCAATGTATACGAGCTGCTTGGTCATAGGAGGCCAAAGATCAAAGACCCTCTCCTATGGAAGCGTGGGCAAACCATGGGCCATCGTGCAGGGGGCTGACTATAGGTATTCTGGAATGTTTGTGGTGAGTGCTTTGGGGACATCATGACATTAAACCTTGCTGATGAGGCCCTCACCAGGACTCAGTACTGGGATTCATCGGACCCTCATATATTAGCTATTGCCACGTGAGTCTATGTCCTGATCACATTTGCCTACAAAGGAGTGGGAGTCAGTGCCCAGGCAGATGGCTACTCGTTAGGGGGCATTTTTATCGAAAAGCAAGCAACGCAGCTAGTCACCTTGCTGCACTGCGTTACAGGGAACGGGCAGGAATGCAACATATTTATCCCAATAGGGCACATTCCTGCATTTTTTCCAGCACTGGTGCCACAGTGTGCTGCCTAGCGCCAACGCAGGCGCCCTTGTGCCATGGTGCAAGGGTGCATCCTAGCATGCAGGACTGGTTTTGTGCAGAAAGGGGCAGTAGCCCACAGGATTTGCTTTGTGCAGGAAGAGTCACCTCCCTGCAAGAATGTTTTTTGCAGGAAGGGGCACCTTCCTGCACAAAAACAATCTTCTGAGACTTTTTCCTTCTGCAGCACACGTAGAAAGAGGAAGTAATGAGGAGAAATATATTTCTGCTCCTTACACCTCCCCTGGGAAGGCGTATCATTATGGTGCATTCCTAAATCTACCAGTAATGTTAAATCTGGGAACGCATCGAAAATCAATGGGTGTTGCATGGGAACATGCATGGAACGCCTTTCTGGCGCAGTGTAATGAAAGGCAGCGACTTGCACTGCGTTGGGTTGCTCTGGATGTATTAAGCCGCGCAAAGTGGCCTTGCATGACTCGCTAAATCACATTTTAGGGTTGCGTTGCACATGCACCACGTTGCGTGACGCCAAAGCTATGTAACCCCTACATAAACGTGGCCTTTAGTGCTCCCCTTGCCGTTCGTTACAACCCAAATTTTTGATCTTCACAAAAGACAAGGACACCCGCCCCCAATGTTTAATTTTTGCTTATTTGTTTAATCTCAAGCTTACGGCTGCAGCGTTTAAGTGAGGCCAATTTGCCTTTTTATTAATTGTATTCATTGAATGTGTCCTGCACATGCTTGAAAGAAGTCGTTCCACATACATCATCTTGAACCTGTTGTTTTGTACCAGTGCTTGTTCATATTGCATTAAAATGTGCATATCCCTGTATACCATATGTTGCTTCGCATAGTTTAACAAACATATACAGAGCAATTGCATCGCACGATCCTGTATATAAACCCGTATGTATGGAATAAATCACACGTGTGTATGTATGGATTCGAAGTACCCTTCTGAGTGTGCAGGGGGCCTATGAATGAATGTGCAGACTGGCATAGTACACTCCAGTTGTGTGCATGTGTAAATGCACTCCATGGATAGTACACCCCGAACATGTGAATGCACTGGGATTACGCAACTGTGAGCATGAATGTATTAATGCACACCTGAGTGTATGTATGCATGAATAAAGCAATGTGCAAACTGGAATAACTCTCCTGAGTATGAGTATGAAAGCACACATCAGACTTACACACCCCGAGTGTGTATGTACGTTGGTATTAAAACACACAGTGTAATTAGTACACATACTGGAAACGCACCTTTCCGGGTGAGCTTGAATGCCGTGTCAAGACGCTCACCGGAAACGGCTAGGCCTGGGTGTTTATCTGCATGCTCTATACACATCTTGGAAATTCACAATACGGATAGGTGGTTATATGTTGGACGCAGACTATTCAGTGTGTGCTGTATTGTAATACAGACACCGGAAACTCACAGTCCTGCCGGATATGTTAGGTTAATGCACGTGAAAGAAATTGCGCCTCCAGGGTGTGTTTTCACAGTCCATTAATGCACACAATGGAAACGCCCCCTCCTGTCTGTGGTTGTGTATCCATGTTGGAAACTCACAATCTAGGGTGTGTTTGATGTTGTGTTAATGCACGTGATAGATCGGCGCCTCCCGGGTGTGTTTGCTGATCCATTAACACACACTTTGGAAACGACCCTCTTGTCTGTGTTTGTGTATCCATGCTGGAAACTCACAATCTAGGGTGTGTTTGCGTGTTGAACTGCGCCTCCCTAGTGTGTTTGCACGTTCGATTAATACACACTTTGGAAACGCCCCCTCCTGTCTGTGTTTGTGTATCCATGCTAGAAACTCACAATCTAGGGTGTGTTTGCGTGTTGTGTTGATGCACGTATTAGAACTACGCATCCCGGGTGTGTTTTCACAGTCCATATGTACACGCATCGGAAACGCCCCCACCTGCCTCTGTTTGTGTTCATGCTGGGAACCCACAATCTAGGGTGTGTCTGCGTGTTCTGTTAATGCACGTATTACAACTGCGCCGCCCGGGCGTGTTTGCTGTTCCATTAATATAGACGTATGAAAAGCCCCCTCCTTTCTGTGTTTGTGTATCCAAGCTGGAAACACACAATCTGGGGTGTGTTTGCATGTTGTGTTGATGCACGTATTAGAACTGCGCCTCCCGGCTATATTTTCAGATCCATTACAAAACACACACACTGTAGACTCAGGCTGGATTAACACAAACACCAGAATCGCACCCCCTGATTCATTCCCTGTATTTACCGGCACGGACGGTTGGTTGTTGGGCCCTCGAGATGAGTCAACGCTTAAAAAGATGCGTCATGTTTTGTCCTCTCCTTCTCGGGAAGATGGCGGCTGTACACAGCGACTCTTTGAAGGGGGCCAGCCCAGTGTCAATAAGTGGCTTTCTTTGAGGAGCATTCAGGATTGCCAAAGAAATCCTAACGCGCCATGAAGGCCGTCCGAGCGCCAGGCCTTCCGTTCTGGGCCAAATTACTTTGAAGTGGGGTAGGGCGCGCACCGGTCACTTTTACCTCTATAGGCCGGGCGGGGGACACTGGGAGGGGGGGGGGGGGGGGGGGGGGTAAGGCTCAGAACAGAAACTAAAGGGGGGGCTTGTTTTATACACTCAATACACGGCCCGGCTCATTGTCGAGCAGCTTTTATCTTTTATATTTCCCAGGAATGATTCATGCCTGGCTGCCTCGGCGCTGCCCTCCCTTTCACAGGAAACTTCATTAGGAGCTCCAAGTTTCCCCATTCATCGCAGCCCTCGCGGAGAAGTGTGTGTTTTTTTTCTTTTTTTGTTTTATCCTCCAGTTCCTCGCTGCTGGTTGCTGTCTCTACGCGACGCAGCTCTTGGCCACCTGTTTTACGTTAGCCGCAGACGTTTACACATCCCAGCTCCGGCTGCTGGTGTTCTGGCCACTGACTGCAGAAGATAACTCGGCGCTGGCGAGGTGGCCTGTGGGCCGGACCCACCCCTGCTTCGTCGTACTTGCACTTTACAGACAGAGCCCCCTTTAGAGACCTTGTTATGCCCCCTGCCCCCATTTAATGGGTCTCGTGTTTTTGCGTCTTTCCCCTTGTAAGGGAGGGAGCATAAACGTAAACGCCCCCCCCCCCCCCACCAAGACATTTTTTTGTTGACTTTGTGTTGCCCCTTGTAATATCCGTTTTATAGCGCACACGGAATCGCGTTTAGGCGCGTAGAACAAGTTTTTTTTTTATTTATTTATCCATGTGATACTCATTCCGTTGGCTTGGGATGAGTCCAATCTGCCACTCGCAGGTGATCGGAAATACAGACCTGCAACAGAGGTTGCACTTTAAAAAAAAAATGTCGATGCCCTTTCAGGAAGTCAGACTTCAGTCGATGTACCCAGCGGGTACAAAGTTTTCATTTCTTGTTGAGAGCCTTGCACTGGAAACGGTTTGATTCTTGCGTCTGTTTAGAGCCCCATAACAACGTGCACATAAAGCGCCCCGGGTTCTGTGTGTGGGAACCTTTCAGGATCCCTTGTGCCCACGTGCAGACCTCTCTACCACCCAGTCCTCGGAATCCCTAGACGCTACGAGGTGAGTGTGTGAAGGGAAGTACGTCATCAGAAGAGAACTGTGTCACGGTTTTTATCTCATCTCGCTGCCTGTCAGGGTTGCGCGTTCGGATCCATCACATGAGGCACAATAACATGACTAACATTAAAAAGACGAGAGCACGAGACTATCGTCCATAAGCATTTACGGGGGGATTTAATGCATGCTGAGGGTGTCCATAAAAAGAGAGGCACAAACCTTTGTCGATATAACGTGTCTCCTAAAAGTCGCTGCCTTACTTTAAAATTACATCGTTTTCATTTGAACGATTTTCCAGGAAAAGCCACCTTTTTGTTCGGATTTTGGGAACACGTGTCTTCTTCGTGGTACAGCAAATGAAACATTCTTATAACAACACACGCCAGTGCAGGGTAGGGACCGGGCCAGAAACAATGCCTGCACCAGTGGATATAAAAACAACATGCATTTCTGAAACTCGAGTCACCGGCCTGACTTATTTGTACAAATCCTTTCAATAAAAAAACCGTCACGTGTAAACCCATATGGCCTAATTCTGGCTTGTAAAGCATTCATACCTTATTGCTACCAGGGATAAAACAGGCAGGAAGTACATATACGACAAGGCAGTGACAATTAAATGTTGAACGACGTCCATGCCTTACTGGTGAGAACACAATCTTAGCCGATGCATTAATTATTGCTAGAAACGTATGGAATTTACAGGAGTCTCTTTTTTATTCAGATGTTTTGAATCAAGTAAAACAAACGATGTATATTTTAGTAGACACTGAAAATTGGCATACATCTCTCTGCTCAGGTCAAGCTGTGCACCCCCTTGAGCACTGCCTACTACAAACTGCGCAGTCCTTACGGGCCCCAAACTCTTCAAATATGAATATTTACACAGATATCGATTTTTAGATAAAAATGTAGTATTCAAACACTAAGGAGCGCAGAAATGAATACGGTATATTTCCCTTTCATCCGATGCTGTCCATTCAGGAAAAATTATGTGTATTGGGGAGGCTTTTGTTTCTGTAAACATCATACAGTAAAATTTCACCAAAACGAATCGCTACAATTCTTTGGTGTGCCTGCAGGCTCACAGCAGTTGAGTGTCGGTTTTTTTAAGAAATAAATTAATTCTATCGTACAAAATAATAAAATTCATATGCAAGACATCAACAATGACAGGACTACAGCAGTCACTTGCACACACATTTCTACAAGTCTCGGGGGAGGGTCTCTTTCTGTTGAGGCCCCGGCGTCCCTGGGGGTGCATTAGGAGTCCTTAGCATGAGTGCAGGACGTGTCTGCTGAACAAGCAGCATGCATACGAGATGTGCTTCCCAAACCACAAATAAATTGACTGAGAGTTATCTCCCACCCACCCCCCTTTCTGGCTCCCCCCTTCTCTTTCAAAGCGCTAACAGCCAGGCCAGAGGTCACGTCCCCATCAATGTTTCCCGCTAAAGATGAACCATCATAATGTGCAGAGCGCTTGACATGCGCCCCCCTCCCCCCATGTGATCATCCTTACAAAGCCTTGTTGGAAATCAAAGCCCCTCCCAGACCCAAGGGTGAACAGTGAAGCAACCCCCTCAATATGTGTTTGGGACTGGACGAGCGCAAGCTTGGCCGACCGGGACTGCTTTCCCTCGTGTCACTGTGGGGCCACACCTGGATAAACGCAGGCCGGTTTGAAATCAAAGTATTTTTTATGTAAAGGCCACATTTCTGCTGCGGGACAGCCTCCGTTAACGTTAAGATTCTGGCTGTAGTTTTATTTCGATAACAATATAAAAATGTGCCCCCCAGTACTGCATCTATTTTTATTTTATTTTTACTTAGAATAAAAATGGGGAACGATTGCAAATGCTACACCCGATTCAAACCACGATCATAGAAAAGGACAACTTTATGTCTAGATTGAAGCCACAAGGTTGCAGTCTGCCGCTGCAGGGGGAGGAGGAGGGGGGGGTCAACTCCAGTGGGCTGCAGGTTGTGAATATCCGTCATTCGAACGTTCAGGATCAAACATGCAAACGCATCGTCAAGCGGGGGTTGAGAGGTCACAGTTGATCATTTTATGCACCTCTCTCCCCTCCAGCACCCCTCTTCCGGATCTGTTGGCTGCCATAATGCCCCAGTGCGAGCTTTGTGCGTTTACTTCCCTGAACCCCAAACATGAAACAGTGTAAACAGAAAAGTTCAGGGGGGTCATTCTGGTGTTCGCAATGTATCCCAGGGCAACAAGTGACGTTGGGCAGAATAAATATTGCTGGGCCTGCCCCCCTCCCCCTCGCATGACTCGAGTTTATTCCAGTCCAAGGACAGGTGAAGGAGTTTTCTAGCGCATAGTCCTGGGGTCAGAGTTCATGTACAGTTCTTCCTCCTCGGAGTCCGTCGTCTCCGCGTTGCTGGAGGGGGAGTGCAGGTGGTTGGGTGCCCCGCCCGCCTGGCACACGTACCACTCGTTGAGGTTGGCCACCGGGGGGGACATGTTGGCAGAGCGCCCCCTGGCGGAGTCCTGTTCGGGGGAGAGAGGGGGCCCCGCACACTGGTACCCGGAAGTGGGGGAAAGGGGCGGGGACTTGCAGTGTACTTTCATGTGCTTCCGCAGTGAGCTGGGGTGCGTGTAGGACTTGTCGCAGCCCCTGACTTTGCAGTAGTAAGGCTTGTCACTGGTGTGGACGTGAGAATGTTTTTTCCTGTCGCTGCTGTTGGCAAACTTCCGGTCGCAGCCGTCGAATTCGCACTGGAACGGCTTCTCTCCTAGAAGAAACACAAAAAAACTAATTAATAGTGGTCAAGTAGTCTGAAATTCCGGCGAGTGTACAAACATCACGATACCTTCTCAAAAAGACGTTATTATTAGGTTGGGATTGCGGACATCTGCAGGGCAGCTTTCTAACACTAGATTAAAGGCCGGGTTACAAATGGAGGCATATGAGTTTTGGACATTCATGAAACTGCTAAGGAGAAAACCTTTTTTTTTTTTAACTGTCACCAGATCCTAAATCCACCTAGTGGTTCCATCGGGGGAAAGAGGAGTCTGATTTAAACTCAAAATGGACATTTCTGGTATTTCCACTGGACACAATTTATTAATCTCATTGTCTAAGGTCCCCTAAAAATGTCACCATTGGGATCAGTAGGGACCTGTACTTTTTAATAGTGAACTGGCACATTATAAAAACAAGCAAAAAAGCGTATATTCCCCCGCGCACTCACATGATGGGACCCAATAAAATGTGACCAGGGGGCTTGAAGGTGGGACCTACTTCAATTGCACACCTGGCCTTGCAAGAGTTAAATTCAAGGACAGTGTTCCAAAAAAAACGTGTTTTTCCCCATTTACATGTAAAACGCACCAAACGACGCGCAATACAATAACGTGCAGATTTACAAAAGTGCTGTGGACAGTCACGCCTTTAGTATTAAAATAAAATAAATGGAAATGCGCGCATAGTGCCCTAGGCAGTGGCGGCCGACAACCCGCACGCAGATCACACGAACCCCCACAATACATGGCTCGCGAGAGAAATTTCCCCAGGGTCATTAAACGTCAACGCTCGCCTGGTTTGTTTACAAACACGGTCGGTGATAGACTTCGGGCCTTCAGCCATGCCAGGATCCCGACGCGCACTGGGCATGGAGAGGAGGGCCAGGGGGCGCAGCCCGGGCATCCCGGCGCTAGACGGGCCGGGCACAACCCGTGTGTTACTCACAGGTGAGCGCGGCTGAGAGAGGACCGACCCCTCGGGCACACGTTAAACACCATAATATCCTGTAACCCGCGTGTGCGCGTCTCGAGATCCGACAATTTACATTACGCCCTGGGCGCATCCTGTCACCCATCGCTTCGTTTTCGCTTACTTACGAGCGCCGCAGCACCATTACACCGTTGCATACAAACAGCAAATCTCCGTTGCCCCCACCCCCGGAAAAGAGTTCTTTTCTTTTTTGCTGCTACCTATATGGATTCCCCGTGAGTCATCCCAGTTTTGCTACAGATATCCCTCTGATGCCACGTGTTGTGCGCACTGTACAAGCTCATTCACAATAAACACGCCAGGGGGTGACGCTGCCGTGCACGCGCCTCGTGTTTAGTACAGCCTTTGGAAGCTACGAGCTCCGAGAGGAGTGAGTTCCCTCTGCACTGAAGGCGTTCCGTGCTCCCTCCTGCGTTTTTGATACCATCCGAGGGTGCAAAGATCAATCTAGTGCACTAAGGGAAAATGCAAAGTCAGGACGAAACATTTGTAAGTAATTCGGCGCAGACTGTAGGCCTGAATGAACGAGGGCCCGGAGTCCTTTCAACAAAGCGCAGACATTCACACATCTGCCTAAGTGTCACTTGACAACAACGAGGCTGCATCCGAGTGTGAAAAGGACATGTTGGTGCCGCGCAGATAAAGAACGCGTGGTGACGTCAGGAGCACCTTTATGCGTCTTTGAGCTGCTCCCAAGTACTTGAAATCTCACTCTGAAGCGTGTCCACAAACAGTATCATCCCCTGTGAGACCCTTATCGCCAAGAGCCTGTTGGAAGCCGAAGAGTGAAAGCTGTAGTCACTGCCGGGCCCTGCGGTCACTAGGTCAAGCCAGGCTTACAGGTGCAGGCGAAATACAGATCAGTACAGCGCCACCGGAAGCTTCGGAGCGCTTACCCCATAAGCGGAACTAAGATCCGAAACAAACATGAAAGAATACAGGGTCACCTTTGATATTATAATGTACACTGACGGAGCCATAAACATTTACAAATTATGCAGTAACACGTGCTGCGTACTAAGCTTTACAAAATACAATGTAAAGCCTTCCTGCGAGCATAGCCTCATCAACACAGCCCCTGTTACCTCAAACCCTAGCATCACCACCCTCCCAGAAGAGGCGGGCGAACTAATCGGATGAAGTCCTAGGGATGCGCCACCTGCACCTGGGGGGGTGTTTGCGCCTTCCAGCGCAGGAAATGGCCGCCGCTGTGCGTCTGTGTGGACTGTTTACCTCTCCCACACGCACCGTCTGTAGCTGTGCACCGAGCTCTCACCCTGCTCCCGGCACACCAGGGAGCCGCCGGCCGAGCTCCCTCACAAACCAATTCACCCAACAACATGCGCATTTCAGAGACGCTCGGGGCACCTGCACAAACACCGAGACCACACTTCAACTGTAACGGGTATGTGTACATTCAGATTTCCACAGGCTCGGCTACATCCGCCAGTGAACATGCACACGAGTGTCCAGGCTGTCAACATCCGATGGATGAAGGCACCTTAATATGCAGACCAGTATATTGGCAACCATGCGTTTAAAATTAAAGCACTGTGCCAACGGTTATGAGCATCTGCACTGGAAAAGTAAAGCCAGGTTTTCTATCAATTTGCAACTTTGTGGAGAATATATATTTCGAGAGAGAGAAATATCCCCTCCTGTACATTAGAAGCAGATTGCAAATCACCAAGGAGTTCTGTGGCCATACCGAGAAAAGAGGCTGGCTCCCAGCACCTTTATAAGGTCGTACATCTCGAGATCACTTGTAATATCTTTTTAAACCTAAGACAGCGGAAGATACACATCGCACCTAACTCTTCACATTAACCCTTGAAATCCCGTGTGTCTTGCAATTTAAATGGAAGAGTTAGTACAGTTGCAGACATAAATATAACTCGAATCCGAGAAATTAAACAGCAAATATGAAGGTAAAAATGTGTTGTGTTAGAATCAGTTTAATATGTGAGATTAAAAGGAAGTAAAGTCAGTGGTCGTTGTCTAAACTGCAATTGTAATGATGTTCTGTGACCTACCTTTCACCGTGGCTTGGTGTGTGTGTGTATACACTCATCACAGCCACATTACATAAGATGTTTCATCAAAATAGTAGACATATCGGGAACAAATACATCGATTTCAGCCTAAAACCCACCTACACCTGCATGGCGAGATGCATTTTATAAAACCCACCCAATTCCACTCTCGTAACCAAGGTATGTGTATTTCAAAAGCCAAAAACATCACTAAGCAGGTTGTGTTGGGTCCGTCCGTGCTCATATGCACATGCTTCTCGAGCGTGGCGCTTCTTACAGCCACCACGTGGGCTGTAGTAACCGGCGCGCTCTCAGGGGGTGGTGTTTGTTTACATGTGTGATTTGTGGCTGCGTGAGCCGCAGCTCTAAACTACTGCCTCGGGGATTAAAAAATCATACAGAAAGAAAGCCTTATTTACAAGAAGCGACTTCTCAACCTAGACTCTTGGATCAGCGTTGAGTGTCCTGGTTTCTCCAGGAGCTGAAAGGTTGTTCTTGAAACACTGCTCCGGTATCCCACCTCGTCACCTTTAAGCGTGCCTCAACGCAAAGGAGCTTTGATGTGGCACTCAAGAAAGCATTGCCATATCTCCAGCTCTTTCGTGACCCCCCCCCCCCCGATTTCTCGTTGCTACAGTAATGTGGAACTGTAGCCATACCCACCTGCATGCACCGTGCACTAAGTTAATGTAGCATTTAGGTAGCACTACATATGTTGACTCCAGACGCTAGACTTCACAAAAACATACTGCACGCAAGAGAAAGAACACACGTCAAACACCAGCCATAGAAAACGGTACAGGGGGTGGAGTACTGCAACCTTTACATAGCACTTCACAACTGACGTCTCTAGGCACTAGTGTCAAAAACGTACTGCATATGCGGGAAATAAAATGAGTCAGACACTTGCGTCAGACAACACACCAGAGGGAAGGAGGAAGCAGAAACCCACCTGTGTGCGTCCTCTTGTGGATCTTGAGGTTCTCGGAGCGGGCGAAGACCTTGCCGCAGGCCGGGAAGGGGCAGGGGAAGGGCTTCTCGCCCGTGTGCACCCGGATGTGGTTGATGAGTTTGTACTTGGCCTTGAAGGGCTTGCCCTCCCGCGGACACTCCTCCCAGAAGCAGACGTGGCTGCTCTGCTCGGGGCCCCCCACGTGCTCGGCCGAGACGTGGCCCACCAGCTCGTGCATGGTGCTGAAAGTCTTGCCGCACGGGGGCACGGGCGGGGGCTGCAGCTGCCCGCCCGGCTGAGGCTCCTGCTCGATCCACTTGCACACGAGCTCCTGCTTGACGGGCTGCCGCATGTAGCGCAGGAAGGCTGCGGCCGCCGCGGCCCCGGGGTGCCCGGCCAGGCTCAGGGCGCCGTAGCCGTGCAGGCTGTAGGGGTCCCCGCGAGGGGCGCCGTAGAGCTCCCCGGGGAAGAGGCCGCCCTCGGGCAGCCCGTAGGTGCCGGCGGCCGAGATGAACATGCCGTGGTGCTGCAGACGGGGCGGCGAGGCGCCCCCTGGCGGCGGTTCCCCCAGCGCCCCCTGCATGGCGGCAGCCAGCTCCCGGCGGAGCAGGAACTCGCGCCCGCCCGGGTAGGCGAAGGCCGCCGCCTCGGGGAGCTGCTGCGCCTGGGAGGGACTGAGCTTCAGCGCCATGTGCTCGGCCGCGTAGTGCTCCCCCGGAGCCGCCTCCGAGGGGCGGTAATGTGGGTGCCCCGGGTATCCGGCCAGCGCCGGGTGCTGCTGCTGGGCGGCCGCCAGATCGGCCAGCCTGAAGGCGGGGTGCCTGCGGCTCAGAGGGGGCTCCATGGGCCCATATGGGCCGGCCGCCCGTGTCAGTGTCGCCCGGTCCGGCCGCTTGCTCGGATGAAGCCCTCTCCGGAACTTCTTTTGTCTGGGCTCCAACTCCGGAGAACCCCCTGCCAGCGGCCCCGCTCCCCCCGAGCCTGCCATTGGCTGAGAGCAGCGCGCGGCGGGGGCGCGAACCCCGGCCACGGGGCGCCCGTCGGGGATTGGCCGGTGCGGCATTGACTGGCAGGGTCGAGGGGCGCGCTGATTGGCTGGGTGTCAAGGAGCGGGTTGCCTGGCAGGGGGCGGGGCGTGGTCCGGCCCCAAGAGCTGCCGCCGCCGCCGCTGGCACTGCTTCCGCCTTGGCAAAAGTTTTTTTTCCTCGCACAACTTTCCCGGCGCAGGGGCGGGGCTGGGGGGAGCCCACCTATCACAGCTCGGACCGTAGGAACCCGGCACTCTGGGCAAGCAGGAGTTTTTTATTAACACCTTTTTAAATGTCTGGTGGGAAAAAAGAGCGACACCCTATGTGGTTTTCAATCTGTCTGAATTGTACATCTGAGGAGAATCTTTCGACTTCCACTGCTAGTTTCTAGCGGTGATTCTCACGATAGCCAAAAGCCTTCCTTAAACACTTCCAGCAAGCCAAACTCCCTTACAAATATTGAAAAGTACTCACTTGGCAAACAGAGAATGCTTACAAAACCTTACTATTACATTTTTTCGACTGAAAACAACTCGCAGACGCGCATTATGTACTCTGTTCTCTGAATCATATGTTAGTAAAGCAGAATTTTTGGTAAATATAAACAGATGATCCGCACGCAGTCCTCAACTTCTAAAATACTGGAGGGATAGATTTTAAAGTGTATTTTTCCTCTATTCCCTGCAGTTTACGATAAGTGTGAACTGCTTTAAAATGTGTGTAATAATGACACGGATTGATGGATATTTGGCTTGCATAAAAAAAAGGTGAAGGAGGCATGGGAGAAAAACAGCTTTGGTTCGGTAATAACATATGCCACCTGTGGTGTAATGCACACATTCTTCGTGCGTACATAATTAGTGAGTTCAATGCGCACAAGTCTATAAATGAAAGTAAAAAAAAAGTTAAAGGTAGAAATTGAGACCGCTATCCTGCTGATTTTTTTTTTTGTGCAAAAAAAACTATAAACAGAGAAGGTGGTGTTCATAAAGTTACAGGGATGAAATATATAGCTCGACTCTCCTTGGCACAAGTTGGCCTTTTATTCATTGTCCCGTTTTAATTGACACGCTTTTTTACAAATATTGGCTACATTTCCCAGGACTGTGTACTTTTGAATCAAATAACACGAAGTAATTGGTTACTTACATACGCACCGTCAATGAAACGACAAAACAATGGTGAGTGCTGCTCTCAGCTGTCACTTACGCACAGCCATATTTGGACAATTCGGAAAGGATTCGAAAAGGCTAGTTCCCATTTTCGAAAAATGGCTGAACTGAGAACAAATGCTTGTGTAATTTGTTTTCGCGAACAAGAATGCAGACGAAGTGCTTATCTTGAACGCATTCTATATTCAATTTATTCTGTGTTCCCTTTTGTGTGCAGTTGTTCTTTGTTCTCGATCCGTCCCACAGAAACAGCTAATCGGAATTAGCGGCTTTTTATTGAGCCCACTGAAGAAGGAGTAGGGAAAAAATCCAATTAATTGGTTAGGTGGCCATGTTCCATTCGGCATTACAAGGTGTGATATATTAGTATTCATTACCTTAAGTAATGACCGGGCTGTGGCGACACTTTAACAATTAATATTCACCTTTCATAATTACAGTCGGCTAGTAAAAAGCGACTATTTTTCTATTTCGTTCCTGGAAAATAGTGGTTTGTCGTTAGAAACAACAACACGGAATTGGTGGTACGTGTTCGAAAATATTGTGTTGCGTCTGATAAAATCACAAATAAACTGTAAAACATGCATCGAAATTCGATGACGTACAGTATATGTTTGGTTGTTCTGTGTTTGCCCTTTCAGCACCTGTAAAATGAAAAACAGGCACTGAATTGTGACCAGTAACGTACATTTGTTTTCGTTTTATCGTTTATGTATTGAGACTTAATTAGTGAGGGGAAAGGGGGCACACTTTGATGTGGTAGGAGTAGCCAATAGCTGCACGTGTTTTAAAATGCTACTCCTTGTGCACAGAGGGCAAATCGAACTTTTCGCGCCATGTGCTTTTATTGAGTCGCTTTTGACGAAAATCAGAGGTGCATTCAACAGTATATAATCCAATTAAAACCGTCAAACGAAACACTAAATATTGAGACATACCTTACTGGTCCGTAAGTTCCGAAAGTTCCACTCAGGTAAGATATGTGTCAACTGGAATATCTTGAAGAAAGCGTTAATTGCATAGTACCTGAAAGGGCGTCCTTCTGAAGCACGGCGCGTTTTCTGTCGAAATCGAAACTCAAACATCTCCTCTCCTGTTTGACGAGTTGCAATAATCGGTGGAAATAATATAAGGCTGCACACGTGCTTTTAACCAGAACATTGTGATTACATATAGACGAGCGCCATATCAGTTTATTATGTTTGCTTTAAAAATACTTTATCATTTTAATGTAATGTAAATGTTGTTTTGTAAGGGCCTAAGGAGAAAACTGGTCCAGGACCAGTGTATCCAGCGAAATGTGCAATTATTGCGAGAATTGCACCTGCCTTTCAACATGCACCTACCTTTCACCCAATACGCCCTATTTTGTTTATTTCGAGCGCAAAATGGTCACATTTAATTGTGTCTATGATAACCTTTCAAACTCGCCAGGAGTGGGAGGCGTATATAAATATAATTGCAAATCAATGCAATTCGAACACATTAAGGGCACGAGTATGCATATAATGCATGGTTTCACAGCAGGCTGAGGGACCCTGTGTACTCACTCAGGGGGAACCACGTGGCGGTTACAAGACTCGGTTCCGGCTTGCTCACTCCTAAATGTGCGAAATGGCCACACTGATGCACCTCCGCCATTTTGTTTCCACGTGCCAGGCCTGGTTATATGTAATAAGTCGTGGCACAGAAAACATGGGTTTGCCGCGGACAGCCATTCTCCTAGTCCACTCTACCTGTTTTATTAATATAAATTGATGCTCGTTTACATCTCCCTACCCCCCCCCCCCCCAATTTAGGCATCGATATCCCGCCCATGTAGCTACTCAAACGGAGATTATTTTAAAAGTAAGGTGCAGAACTAAATACACAAGGTATTAGATAGTCAGAATTACAACCAGACACGTCGAGGGAAATGAAAAGAAACATCACAGCAAACAACAACAGGGTGGTGGCTAATTACTTGTTTGTGTTGGCTTATTGTTTTTTTTTAGGCGATGGAAGGCCATTCTTATCCTTGGTCTTGAATGCCTGGATGTCACGTGCAATGGCAATAAAGGGCCGAGTTTCAGTGCAGACAGACCTGTTAAACAAATGCGGTTGTGGCCTCTGCGGGAGGCCTCGCCTTCTGCGTCAGGACTGGCCCACAATCCCGGTTACAGGGCCATGGGTGGGTGGTGTTGTTTTGGTAGTACTGTTGGGCAGCGTCCGTGCTACTGGCACCTGCTGAAGCCATGGCCCTGTGGAAATTCAATTTGACCAGATGAATGTCGTTTCTTTTAAGTCCAGTGTTTTTATTTTGTTTAATTCGCTTGTGGACATTTCTCTAAACGTGCTCGCCAGTTTAAAAAAAGGAAACTTTTCTGAATTGAAAATAATAAATTATTGACCCATCATTAGAGGGCAGTTCCAAGTAGCAGATGGACATAACAGATGTTTTGTTTTCTGTTTTTTTTGCAGTTTGTTAAGAAATGCCTACCAATTGTAAACAAGCTAAATTAAATTGTGTTTATGATACGAGAATCTGTACTTTTCAAGGATATCAGAACTATGGAATTTTCGACGGCCAACTACCTATGACAGGTAAGGTCTACCAAAGGAAGGAAATACGGGTGAACTAACAGTCGAAGGCAAGATTCAATGCATTAGGTGTATGCCTACTAGCAAGGGTACAGTACAGGGTGTTGCATTAGGTGTATGCCTACTAGCAAGGGCACAGTACAGGGTGTTGCATTAGGTGTATGCCTACTAGCAAGGGTACAGTACAGGATGTTGCATTAGGTGTATGCCTACTAGCAAGGGTACAGTACAGGGTGTTGCATTAGGTGTATGCCTACTAGCAAGGGTACAGTACAGGGTGTTGCATTAGGTGTATGCCTACTAGCAAGGGTACAGTACAGGGTGTTGCATTAGGTGTATGCCTACTAGCAAGGGTACAGTACAGGATGTTGCATTAGGTGTATGCCTACTAGCAAGGGTACAGTACAGGGTGTTGCATCGGGTGGATGCCTACTAGCAAGGGTACAGTACAGGGTGTTGCATTGGGTGTATGCCTACTAGCAAGGGTACAGTACAGGGTGTTGCATTAGGTGTATGCCTACTAGCAAGGGTACAGTACAGGATGTTGCATTAGGTGTATGCCTACTAGCAAGGGTACAGTACAGGGTGTTGCATTAGGTGTATGCCTACTAGCAAGGGTACAGTACAGGGTGTTGCATTAGGTGTATGCCTACTAGCAAGGGTACAGTACAGGGTGTTGCATTAGGTGTATGCCTACTAGCAAGGGTACAGTACAGGGTGTTGCATTAGGTGTATGCCTACTAGCAAGGGTACAGTACAGGATGTTGCATTAGGTGTATGCCTACTAGCAAGGGTACAGTACAGGATGTTGCATTAGGTGTATGCCTACTAGCAAGGGTACAGTACAGGGTGTTGCATTAGGTGTATGCCTACTAGCAAGGGTACAGTACAGGGTGTTGCATTAGGTGTATGCCTACTAGCAAGGGTACAGTACAGGGTGTTGCATTAGGTGTATGCCTACTAGCAAGGGTACAGTACAGGATGTTGCATTAGGTGTATGCCTACTAGCAAGGGTACAGTACAGGGTGTTGCATTAGGTGTATGCCTACTAGCAAGGGTACAGTACAGGGTGTTGCATTAGGTGTATGCCTATTAGCAAGGGTACAGTACAGGGTGTTGCATTAGGTGTATGCCTACTAGCAAGGGTACAGTACAGGGTGTTGCATTAGGTGTATGCCTACTAGCAAGGGTACAGTACAGGGTGTTGCATTAGGTGTATGCCTACTAGCAAGGGTACATTACAGGGCGTTGCATTAGGTGTATGCCTACTAGCAAGGGTACAGTACAGGGTGTTGCATTAGGTGTATGCCTACTAGCAAGGGTACAGTACAGGGTGTTGCATTAGGTGTATGCCTACTAGCAAGGGTACAGTACAGGGTGTTGCATTAGGTGTATGCCTACTAGCAAGGGTACAGTACAGGATGTTGCATTAGGTGTATGCCTACTAGCAAGGGTACAGTACAGGGTGTTGCATTAGGTGTATGCCTACTAGCAAGGGTACAGTACAGGATGTTGCATTAGGTGTATGCCTACTAGCAAGGGTACAGTACAGGGTGTTGCATTAGGTGTATGCCTACTAGCAAGGGTACAGTACAGGGTGTTGCATTAGGTGTATGCCTACTAGCAAGGGTACAGTACAGGGTGTTGCATTAGGTGTATGCCTACTAGCAAGGGTACATTACAGGGTGTTGCATTAGGTGTATGCCTACTAGAAAGGGTACATTACAGGGTGTTGTATTAGGTGTATGCCTACTAGCAAGGGTACAGTACAGGGTGTTGCATTAGGTGTATGCCTATTAGCAAGGGTACAGTACAGGGTGTTGCATTAGGTGTATGCCTACTAGCAAGGGTACAGTACAGGGTGTTGCATTAGGTGTATGCCTGCTAGCAAGGGTACAGTACAGGGTGTTGCATTAGGTGTATGCCTACTAGCAAGGGTACAGTACAGGGTGTTGCATTAGGTGTATGCCTACTAGCAAGGGTACAGTACAGGGTGTTGCATTAGGTGTATGCCTACTAGCAAGGGTACAGTACAGGGTGTTGCATTAGGTGTATGCCTACTAGCAAGGGTACAGTACAGGGTGTTGCATTAGGTGTATGCCTATTTGAAAGGGTACTGTAGAGGGTGTTGAAGGCCAGTGCGGCTGAATCGACCTTTCATCTTTATGAGGTCGATAACATGGGTTCGGTGAAAGGACGTCTTGTTATTTGAAACAATATTACTTCCACAGTGGTAGCAAACATGTTAAACAAAATGCTGTCATGTTTACTTGCTGTTATATCACCGATGACCAAACATACACAGACACACACACACTTTCTCTTTCACCCACACCTTAAACTGTGTGTTCTCCAGGGTAACTTGGGCAAAGAATACATACATTTCAACGGATGTTCTGTGTTTTCTTTTGTGCCCGTTAAAAAAAGGTAACATTTCGAAATAAAAATACAATGTTACAGTTTTATATTTATTTAAATAGACAGCAATCAGTTGGGGTTTTCACCTGCAAAACCCCTCCCAAACAGATCCACCTCTGCCCCAGACACGTGCATGCTTGAAAGTGGCTTTATACCCTAACAACGGCGATGTGCAAATATTTATTTTTACACGCTGGTTGTCTAACTGCTCAGCCTTTCTCAACCTCTTATGTGTGTGTTGTGAGTGTCTCCCTTTTGTGATGCGGTCCCCTGGGCGCAGCTCTCCTTTTCAGTACAAGGGTCTGAAAGAGGCGGTTGCAATAAATCAAACGATGACACATTGATGGCTTTACTTATAAAAGCAATATGGTTAACATATGGCAATTCAATTTGTGTATGACAGCAGAAATGTCGTTTCGCAACTCTATCGAAATATGTCCCATTTTAAGGCAGGCGGATCAGCTGTTAATTGTGAATTAGGCACACAAAAAAACACTAAAAGAGAAAAAACACATTTTAATTCCTGACTATCAAAACGTATACATTTGTAGGTGTGCATGTGTAAACAATTTAAGTCACACCAGATTAAGACTTCACTGCTGCATACAAATGTTCGCTTAACATGTATTTATTTGAAAGTAACGTTTAAGCAGGAAATAAAGACCAGGCGGGCACGCGTCCAAGTGCAGCGTGCGTCCTACACACAGCTGTGGGTGTTACAACAAATGTTGCGGGTTTAAAACACCAGTGGCCATCTGGTCACTGAAGCAACGCAGACGTCAATAAAATGTTCCACCCATGGCCGCGATGCTGGTGAGCGCGCCGCGTTGCACGTGCGTAAAGCTCGCACAAAGGACCCCTGTGCCCAGATATGTTTTACACGGCTCGACCCCTGTGGTCTTCCACGGGTCAGAGGTCGGGGGGCCTAGGAGTGGCCACGACCGCTGGAATCAAAGGTGGCCTGCAACCCAATACCCCGCTGACGGACCAGGCAGATTTATGGGCGTCTGTGAGGCAGGAGTTGGCAAAGACGAGACGTCCTCGCCTTGGCCCACAGACTCGGGCTCCGAAGCGCGTCGGTTTATTCTCCAGAACAAGGTAGGGAGAGCCGTGTGCTTTCAGGAGATCGCAGGAACCGTCCCCAAACCCCCGGCACTGTCGTCTTAAACGAACTGCTTCTCATTCACATTCAATCTGCCTCTCCGCCTACATATGTGCGGGTATATATACGTATAGATATATAAACACCGACATATACTGCCGAATAAATATGTCTATGGCGAGGTAGATCGCTTCACACACCCACTTGGCCTCACACATCATGTGCACAACACATTTTGCAGATGGGCACAGAGTTTGACTTTGCGTTCTGTGCTGCTCCCCCAAATTCTGGCGTCAGCAAAGAGAACAGTTAAGAAGTCATAACAGTAGATATATATATATATATATTTTTTCTCGGCCCCGCATGACGAATCACCCCCAAAGTTTAAAGATAGGAGCTGACAGGAGCGCCCCACCAGTTTTAAAAATTTTGTGAAGATTCATCATCCGGCACCAAAGTTATTGAGAAAAGAATGTTACGAATTTCCTATGGATAATAGGTCTTAACTATAACTACCTACTGGCGACCGCCAGTAGGCAATATAGATATATTTGATCCTTTCTGCAGCAATTGGAGTGCCCCCATACAATCTCCACTTTGCGTTTTGCGCACAGAAGGACACGGCACCACCAGTCTCGAAGTCCTGAATTTATTAAGTAGTTACATAGCACCAAGGAAAAAAGGGCCTACGCGTTTCAGCTGTAGCCTTCCACAGGACCATAGAGATATTGTCTAGAGTGTATCTATGTAAAGGAGAAAATGCCCCACCCACGCCTCAACAACAAAAACCTATATATATATAGTCTTGACTATTACATAGGGTAACCAGATTTTGAGGACCAAAAATGGTACACACCAAAAATAAAAGTAGGACTAAAGCCTTTAGTCTTACTTCTATATCTGGCCTGGCCCGTTTTTTTGCACAGCCTTGTACATATGTACCTATGTATATACATGTAGGCTTTTTAAATGTATGTGCGCACACACACAAACACATCTCTCTCTCTCTCTCTCTCTCTCTATACATATATATATATTTACTCAACATTTTAACATTATCTATGGCAGGACCTCCACTCTATGCATCCTGCCCTTCCCTCTGCTAAGAGCATGCAGCCAAACTCCTACTGTGCTGGCTGACTAACATAATAAATTGCTATTTTTTTTAATTCTTTCCGAAGCGCTCGTGTACGTAGAGAAAGAATGGCTTCCAATTGGAATGCCATGACATTTGTCCTAAAAACCAGGAAATGTATTCAAGAAATGTGTCAGGACACTGGGACTGTCCCCTCAAACCCGGGATCGTCCGGGGAAAACCGGGACATCTGGTCACCTTACTATTCACACAAACGTCTAACCCTGGCTGCCATGCACCTAGTATTTCGACATTTGAACATTTGAACTAGGGGTACATACCGTGCATCCTGAAATAAAAAATAATGAAACGAGGCAGTGCGCACTAGATAGGTGCGCCAGAAGAGGTAGGTCCGCGGACTTTGTGGGATTGTATCCTGCCGGATGGATCGTTCAGAAAAAGGTAAAGTCGCCCGGTGAAGCTGCTGCGTGTCCAGAGGCCCGTGCGCCTGGAAGCCCTGATGCGCGCGGCACCTGGGCGCTAGGCTGACACACCGGGCTCGCCACGACCCTTCCTTCGCTCCCAGGAATGAGCTGGGCTCTGCATTCCTGGTAGCGCCACTGAAAAGCCTTCGCGGGTCCTTTCTTCCCTCTGCTACGCGGGAGGACAGAGGCCGCGCCGAAGCCCCATCCGAGGGGCAAGCAGACGTGACTTTGAACTTGGCCCGGCTCCCCCGCTCCCTGCAGAGAGAGCAGGGCCCGGGCCCCGGCAGAAAGTCGCAGAATCCCAGCCGGCGGGGTCCCGGGTCCATGAAAGGCTCCCCCTGCCCCCCCCTCGCAACCTGCCGGGGCTGCACCGAGGGCCTGTGGGAACCGGAGCAGAAGAAAAGAGAGGCGGGAGTGAGGGCCCTCTCTGCAGTCCTGGAAGCAAGCGCCGAGGAGCGGCCTTGAGGCAGGGAGGCGCTGGCAGAAATTCCTCTAGCTTTCCTCGGGAGTGTCGGATAAACGCCTGCGCGTTGGAACTCAAACTTGATGAATTTTAGGAATGAATTATAAAGTAGTCACCTTGCGACATGGTTGCAATCCTTCTGTAACACCACACTTAACACACAGACCATGATTGTGTCAAAGTCTGCGTTTGGAGTATTATGTCATAGTCAAGACGACACCATGTGTGTGTGTTTCTGTGTGCGTGAGTGTGTATATATGTAATCACACAAATACATATATATTACTCACGCACATATATATATATCACACACACATATAGATATATATCACACACATATATATTACACATACACACACATACATTACACACACACACATATGTGTGTGTGTGTGTGTATATATATATATATATATATATGTATACCTACTTAGCATCATATTGAAATATACACGCCTGACACCGTGTATTCAATGCGGTATACGTATGAAGAAACGGTATTGATGTGTTCAACTGTGTAAAGGATGATCGTGTTCGGTATAATGGCGCACTGGTGGACCGCATGTACGTGTGTGTATTGAGGTGTGCACTAAGCCACGCATACCACTCCCAGGTAAAGCATGCATTGAAATGGGAAATATGCTGAGAGCGCTGGGTGGGTGTTTAGAATACATCTTTTTGTAGTTTTCCCGAAGCGAGCTGTAGTTTTGCGTGGTAGTCTCAGCGCGTGGTTATATATTCCTACGTAGACAATGCCGGTATATCACATTACAGCCATTTAAATAGCTCCAGCTTGTTTCAATCACACGTTGGCAAAGTGTCAAGTGCAAGCTGTAAATGTCCATACGTTTGTGTCCAGTTCGGTGTCATCTTAAACGGAAAACTGTTTATTTCAGTGTGGAATTAAATATGATAGCAGGAATTGTCGTTCTCTCTTTTGTTTTATTTATGTTCTCTGCTAAAATGTTGAGTTTCAGACGTTAATCACATATTGGAAAGCTCGGTTCAGAAGACGTCAGAGAACATCATTATCGTGAAGTAGCATCCCATTTCCCAACAATTTCGCCTTGATCCTTCCGGAAATAATTGCCTTTTTAAACCCGCTTTCCTCAGCGGAATTCGTTAATTTTCTTCTTCGATCTGTTCGCCACAAAACTGCCCGCTCGTCCCCTTTCACTTTAAAATCCGAGAAACACTCCTTTAGTTGCTGAAAATATGTATTTTATTGACTTTTCAAAAGCATTCCGAGGGCAGTGAGCATTTACAAATGAGGGCGTAATGTTTTGTTCTACTACAGTTTTCAGCCTTGTGGACCAAGTTCGAGTGAAAAAAAAATAACTCGTTTGTCGAAAGCACGTCAATAAAAATAGGACCAGACACCCTCCGGTGAATCATCCCAGGCGTGTGATTTGAACAACCTGCTCCCATGGTTGCAAAACCCTGACCCGTACCCTCACGGTGACAGGGGGTTGAAAATATTGTTGCGCCGTTAAATAAAAAAAAAATGCAAAAACATAACATCCAATTCTAACCCCTCTATGGGTGGCTAAAGGAGTGTTTGTTATTTATGTACCATTTTTTCCGCTGGATGGATTTATTTAAGAAAATAGCCCACCCTTACTAAAAGATGCGAGGACTCGGTGCTGTTTTGCGAGCTGCCCCCTCCCCCTCATGTTTCTACAGCGAAGGCTGGCTGCGCGCGCAGTTCTGAGAGCGCCGGGCGCGCTGGGCTCGCGCAGGGGCCGGCCGGGACGCACGGGCACCGAGCCGACCAATGGGAGCGCGCTCTGAGAGCGGCCGCCGCAGCTGTTAAAGGGGGCGTAGGGAGGGAGGCAGCCAGAACAGCCGAGGGGGGACGGAGGCAACAACCACAGAGGCCACGCGAGCGACAAACACGCACCGCGGACACTCGCTGAAAGTAAATAGTCTGCGCCAGGGGCCCGCGCGCACTCGGACTCGCCGCCCGTTTGGCTGTTATTGTGTTGTTTCTGCTCTGACCGCCTCCCCCCGTTGCCATCTTCACGCCCCTCTCCTGCCTGACAGACACCTCCTAGCGGCTCAACTCCCAGCGCCGCGGCCGAAGAACAGGCAGCAGCGGCAGACGCCCGGACCAGCGCACGCCCCGCTGCGGACTCCCGTCCCGCGCCAGAGCTCGCGCTCCCTCAGCATGAGCCCGGCCGCGCGGCGGAGCCGGCCGCGGGTCTGCTAGTGTCCGGCCTCGAGTTCTCCCGCGGGACAGCAGCCTCCAGGCAGCGCCGAGCAGAGCCGTCATGCTGCTGGACGCCGGGCCGCAGTTCCCCGGCCTGGGAGTGGGCTCCTTCGCCCGGCACCACGCCGCAGCCGCCGCGGCGGCCGCAGCAGCAGAGATGCAGGAGCGGGAGCTGAGCCTGGGCGGCTTCGTGGACTCTGCGCACATGGGCGCCTTCAAGCTGAACGCGGGCGGCGGAGGCGGCGCCCACGACCTGTCCCCGGGCCAGAGCTCGGCCTTCAGCGCGCAGGGGGCCGCAGCCGGCGGCTACCCGGGCCCGGCCGGTGCCGGCTACTCCGCCTCCACATTCAACTCCACGCGGGACTTCCTCTTCCGCAGCCGGGGGTTCGGGGACACCGCGTCTCCCGGCGCGGGCACCGGGGGCGGCCACCACCATCAGCACCATGGGTTGTTCGCTGGCCAGAGCGCCCTGCACCACCCACACTCGGCAGAGACTCCCGGCCACCTGCTCTTCCCGGCGATCCACCCCGAGCAGCAGGGGGTGTCCATGCACCACCACCCGCACCACCGCCTGGGGCTCCCCGGGGATCTGTACGGCCGCTCCGCGGAGCAGTACCACCCGCGGCAGGTGGCCAGCCCCCGCGGGGACCCCTACCAGCTGCACAACCAGTACGGACCCATGAACATGGGCATGAACATGGCCGCGCACCATCACCACCACCACCCGGGCGCCTTCTTCCGCTACATGCGGCAGCAGTGCATCAAGCAGGAGCTTATCTGCAAGTGGGTGGACCCTGAGCAGCTGGCCAGCGCCAAGAAGAGCTGCAACAAGACTTTCAGCACCATGCACGAGCTGGTGACCCACGTTTCCGTGGAGCACGTGGGGGGCCCCGAACAGAGCAACCACGTCTGCTTCTGGGAGGAGTGCCCGCGGGAGGGCAAGCCCTTCAAGGCCAAGTACAAGCTGGTCAACCACATCCGGGTGCACACGGGCGAGAAGCCCTTCCCCTGCCCCTTCCCCGGCTGCGGTAAGGTCTTCGCCCGCTCCGAGAACCTCAAGATCCACAAGAGGACGCACACAGGTATATCACTGCCCCCCTTTTCTGTTGCCTATTTTTATATTCAAGTATTATTCCCTGAGCTTCTGACTTTATTTGCTTTTAATCATAGTCCACGCAGCAGGGGCACGCTGTGTTACCCTACTGTCTGTTTTGGTTCCCCAATGTAGTGGTGGGATTCTTTGTCCTTAATTTTACGTACTTTACTGCAAACATTGCTATTTGAAAAGGGCCCATTCCCGTTTCCTTTTTACGGAAGGTCTTCTTTACATAGGATCTGTTATAGGGGCGATTGGGAAGTCTGTTCCATTTTTCACCATTGCTTTCTTGAGTGTTTTGGTTGTCGCATTGATCATAACGGCGGGTGGCTTATCTTTTCAAATGCTTTTACGGTTTACATTTATTTTAATGTTCGGGTAGGAAGGGGAAACTGGCCTGGAGAAACGATGACTTCTCACCACTGTTTACATTTCAGTATAAATACACTCCTCGGCGTATTGTTTTATTTTGCTTTTCTGATTTATAGTGCGATGTGTGTGTATATGCGTGTATAAATGTGTGTGTGTGTGTGTGTCTTGCGCATAGTCCTAAAGTCACCTGAATCAAACTGGGTTTTAAATTGTAAAAACACATGGTAAAACCTAGCTCTAAATATTTAATCGCCGCGTTCCTGGTACTAGTTTTGTTTTTTTATAACACAATCTGCAAACTTAACTTTGGAGAAAAAAAATCTCAGTGGGCGCTAGATATAGCTTCTTGTCGCCGAAAAATAAAATAGATTAATTATAAGCACTCTTCTTGAAGAAATAACCTATTTAGTGTACCATAGGCTCTTAAGAGTCCGTATGGGCCAAGCGAACCCTTTAACACTTGGAAAAAAAATTGAGCGCCGCATTTGCAAGAGATCCCGCGCCTGGCGCGCTGTTTGAACAGCTGCCTTTAAAAAACAATTTGGGTGCTAATGGAACGTAATGTTAAGCGGCTTCCCTCCCTGCCGGGCGGATGTTTGAGCGATCGCACCTCTGAATTACCTTTTGGATAACAGGGTGGGGGCGATCGCTCCTCTAGAGGGCCCCCCGGACGGGAGATGGACCGCTGGTGATTTCCATAGAGCGGCCTTGAGTGTTTTAATGACTAGTGCATGAACAGTTAGCAACGGCCTCGTTGTTCTCTCCTAGTAACCAGCATTTGCCCCTTTTAACATCTGAACAGTTTGTGGTGCAGCCAGGCCTCGGTTTCTGATGTGGTGTGAATTGTGTAGCATTTTTCGCTGTTTTCTTCTGTGTGGTTTCGGTTTGAAGGCTCCGGCCATCTTGCTGCCGTTCCTTGACACCCCTCCTTTTCTTGTCCTGCTCAGGGGAGAAGCCCTTCCAGTGCGAGTTCGAGGGCTGCGACCGACGCTTCGCCAACAGCAGCGACCGCAAGAAGCACATGCATGTGCACACCTCGGACAAGCCCTACCTGTGCAAGATGTGCGACAAGTCGTACACGCACCCCAGCTCCCTGCGGAAACACATGAAGGTGCGGGCCTCTGACTGCTTGGGGGGGGGGGGGGCGACTACTCCTTTCTGTGGCGGTCTCACATGGCATGGGAAGGGTAATTTGGGCCTTGGATGTGAGGGGGTATAACTCCTTCCTGGGGTGGTGAGGGGGTCCGTCATGGGACGGGTATGTAGGCTCTGGGGGTATGACTCCTTCCTGGGGTAGTGTGGGGGGGTCCCCATGGCATGTGAGGGGCGCTATAGGCCTCGATGTGAGGGGCTATGAATCCTATGGTAGGGCTGTGATTCCTGCTTGGGTTGGACAGGACTCCTGAGTTGGGCACTAGGGCTCCTGTTGGAGGTAGGGGGAGCCATGGGAGGTCTCGGGTGTGATGAGCATATTCGGGGGGGGGGGGGGTCTGATACCTTTGAGATTGGAGTTAGGAGGCCTTCTAGGGGTCTTGGAGGGGGTATCCACCAAGGGTCTTGCATTTCTGTGGCTGAAGGCTTGTGAAACTACTCATCTAGTCAGTAAGTGGTTAGTTTGAACCACAGAACTGAATGAAATATTCTTTCCAAAGGAGTAGTATCCAAGTAGGCCAATCCTCTCAGTTCTTTTGCACATTGAGGAGAAATGTAGCCTTTTAACTTACAAAGAATAACGCTAAAGTCGTGAGCCTTCATGCGTACGTTATCGTAAGCGATTACTTGAATGTGCTCAGTATTGACGGCTAGAGTTGGCTAACTAAATATTATTACACTTTTTAGCCTATGCCGTCTGGCTACTGTGTCCTCCGCGGGGTGATGGTGGGAGGCAAAGCAGGGTACAACAAGGGGGTGGGGGGGTCCTTGCGCAATGGACACAGCCCGTTGCACATCGGTTTACTGTCATATTTGTTTCGACTAAATCTTTAGGCCAACTGGTATTGGTGTGAGGGGCGCACTTTTGTTTGCCTGTATGTGGTTGGCCTCACCCTGCCTCTTCTCTTCCAGGTGCACGAGTCCTCTCCGGGTGGCTCCGAGTCCTCGCCGGCCGCCAGTTCCGGCTACGAATCGTCCACACCCCCGGGCCTGGTGTCCCCCAGCACCGACACCCAGAACCCCAACGCCTTGTCCCCCGCCGCCGTGTCTGCGGTGCACAACGTGGCGGCCAGCGGGACCAACGCGGGGCACGGGGGCCTCACCTCAAACTTCAATGAGTGGTACGTCTAGGGCGAAGGGGGGGGGGGCTCAATCCGATCCAGGTGGCCCCCAGGACTATCCCCACTCCCGGCCATTCTCCCCTGCCTCGTCCAGCTGCCGCGAGCCCAGGGGGTGGCGAGCTGCACGGATTGGGACCGGTCCCTTCTAATGAAGACGCCCCCGGGACACCATCGAGTGACTGCCCCCGGCATGGGCCCTGGGGCTCCTCCCAATAACGCTTTTACCCCCAGCAGCAGAAATTGGAATAAAGCGATTCTAGGCACGCTGACTCAACCCTCCCACCGCGAACTGTGTACATAGATGGACTCTTTTAATCGGTGGAAGCCGCTTTTCAACGGACTGTTTGATGTAGAGGTTCCGAGCTACGGATATTTCTTTTAAAAAGAGTGGCGGGCGCATTTAAGCGCGATAATCCGTGATGGCAGGATTGCAATGTTTTCCTCTTATGTTGTGATTGAATATCGTGTTCCTTTTTATTTTCTAAAAAAGGCAACTTGAATGTAAAACTACATGCAAGTATGGAATGGAAAAGTGCCAAAGTATACCTTATGTTTACCCCCAACGTACAACGCCCACGGTTGTATGGCAAAACGCCTGTGAATGTATTTTTTTTTCTATTTAGCTGGGTTTCCATGTGGTGTTTTGTGCTTTTTGCAAGTTCAATTTGTTAGTTCCTGTTACAAAAAATTGTGGGGAGAGAAATATATAAACGTTGTGCCGTTCGCGCTTTTACCTGTAAGGACATTCCTTCCTCCTGTAAATATCCGTTACCATATTTATCCATTTGTAATTAAATTATGGTATTAACTTGCTACAGAGGAAACAACTATTTATAAAAGAATGTTTCTTAACTATAAATATGTACAATTGTGAGCATAAAATGTCGGAGATGTTTTTTTATTTGGCGGTCGAAGTGGTTTGATATTTCTCGTGATGTCTTGAGAGTATTGCATCCAGAAAATATAACAAAATGTGTTGCAACTGCAAACACGCTTTCATTTTGTGTCAGTTGGAAATCCCAATCCTTAGTCCATGTTTACCTTCTTATTTGCCTTAATAGTTATATTTCAGGGCCTTGTACTGATCGATGGATTAGACAATCGCCTCGAATTTTGAGCAAATGTTACACCTAGCTGTAAGGCTTCCCTGGGGCTAACTTGGATGCTTGGCTTTCTGTCGATTGTTTTTTTGTATTTTATTTAATTTTTTTGTCTTTTGGGAATGTGAGCCCGTTTAATACCATTTATTTTTTCTTTTCATTTACTTGTATGCTTAGTGCCGCTGTTCTATTGTTTCTAGGTACTATACCGAACATGTTACCAGTTTTGACCATTCACATGTTTATCGACCTAGGCAGGCTTAAGGCTGTGTCGCCCATTTGAGGTTAAATCATGACCTGCAGGTCAGGGCAGGTGTGGACAGCTTAATCATGTGTTAAGACCCCCCCCCCCCCCTTCCAGCCTCACGTGCTGCAGGAGTCCTCATGTTAGCGCAGCGGGCTGAACACCCTGGTCTTTTATCCTCCTCAGGCTTCTAATCATGGCAAGGTAGATTCGGCCTTCCATGCGAAGTTTGGTACATTGAGTACTTGTAGTAAATTCTGCACAGGCTGTGCCCCAGCACGGTAAAGACGCTCTATATAAAAAAAAAAAAAACATGTTTGTCGACTCTTTTTGACGGGACCTATTACCCCCTCCCCCAAGACAGCTTTGCGGTCAGTGCCTGTAGGATATGTTCTAGTCTTTGCACCTATTGATTATTGCGGGACTTTGAGCTTGTTTCACTTTTGTAGACTTGACATAAACAATCCCCTAAATCCGCCCCTCACTTTCTGACCTACTGTCCTCATTACCTATAAATGTCGGTTTCCGTTTGGCAGGTTTTTTTTTTTTTTTTTACCCCGCCGGCCCCTTTCTTTGTGTTTAGTATTTATGTGACTTTTATTTTTCTGAAGGCTTGCGTTAAATGGCCAATTTTAACGCCTACAAATGCGTGCATCGGTGTAAAGTAAGTTGACTGGAGGAGGTGGGCTGCAGAATGCGCGAGGGAGTCCCTGAAACCCCCATATTTCCTACATGAATAAATGTGGGCCTCGAGAGAGTGCCACCAACTCCGTGCCATACATTCGTGTTTAGTTCCATTTGCTTTGGCGCTATACGAGGTTTGCACCGCACAACCACTCGAATAAACTCCAAATGTGCTCCTATTTTTCCTGCTGGGGAATTGTGCCTGCTTTGTCTAGTGTTTTTGAAGTCCTGTAGTGGTTGGTCATGTCCAGGTGGAGGGTTGTGTTCAGAGTGTGTGTGCGCGTATGTATAATTTTTTTTTTAAACTGAAGGTTTGGTTTTTTAAGTGGCTGCATGTTATTGGGAGCACTCAAACCCTTCTGCATTGGTTTCAAAATTGATACCAAAACAATCTCCCTGCTCTGCCCATTATAGGTGGGAGTTCATCAATTCAGATAGGGCCCCATTTTTTTTCATTTATTGACTCTTTCGGTGGGGAGGAGACTTCAAAATAAAGGACTGCTTCTGGGTCACGGTTTGCTCTGATGCCTGGGAGAAGCCGCTGATCTGGCTGGCTGACTTGCCAGGTCTATTATAGGTTTATGGAGAATCTTGTGTGTTTATTTACACACATATATAATGTCTTCACACCCTACGAGTATGCCGGGCACCCAGATATTATCAGCTGTGTCGGCTGGGAGGGGGACGGTAGAGCTGCGCTTTGCCAGATATTGTTCCTTGACCCTTGAAAGCGTTCGCCTTCCTAGGGACTCAAGACATCAGAGAGGGGGGTCGATCTCCAGTCCCCAAATACAGGGAGGCACGCACCGTAAACCCTCTAGTGCTTGTTAGTCGGGCTACATACCCCCCACCTTACCTGGAGGACAGGGAAGGGGCGCCCAAGGTACATTGTCCTCCTATGTCATAACGCACTCGAGATTTTGAGCTACCTCACACGCTTGTTCGCTAAATCAAACGGGAGACTGGCGTTTCTTAACCCGTGTTTTTTTTTTTTTTTTTTTTTTTTTTACGGCATCCGAGAACTCTTAGTAATATGAAGGGAAATGTTCTTAAAAATGGGTGTTCTCAGACGATAAATTAATCGTGGAAAGCGTAGGAACACTTGAATGTGTTCTACGGCGTGTAACTGCGCTGAAGTACTTGGTAAAGTATAGAAAACTTCGCGGTTGCGGCCCAGCTCAGAGCCGCTGGCAGAGAACCAGCGCAGCCGCTGCCGTGTCCTGCACGGATGACCTTGGGCGCTGGTACTGTGGATTCAGGTCCTCTTCTGTGTGATTAGCCCTTCCCCTAGCGGCTTGAGGCACTTGTGCAGTTTTACGCTAGCTCGCTTTTCATTCCTGTGGGCCGACTTTCAGTACACGAAACACTTTTGTAAAATAAATGCAATCCCTTCCACGTGGGCTGCGTTGCACCATGCGGGCCTGCGATTTCTACACCATGCCTCACCAGCCTCTGCTGGGGAGGGGTGAGAGGTGGGGACAGGCCATTGGGTGAGGTGTCGTTCCCTTTAAAATTAAATTCGCTGTTCGGGCTTCGGAAAGTTATTTTTTCCCGGTTAATTAAAACATGTCTTCGTTTTCGCAGCTGGGGTTTGAGTGAAAGATTCTCGCGGCCTCAGAGGCTACACGGGAAGGGAGGATGTCGCAGAAAGAAGACACGTGTGTGTGTGTCCATTCGCACTGGGGTTCGTGGGTTGTGGTGTAGCGCTTAAGGCCGCCTCAACGCGCACATGGGCTCTGAAGAAACGGACGCGAGGAGCAGTCGGTAAGACAGGGGTATCCAAAGGCGATGGCGTTCCATGTGGGTGGAGGGATCTTCGCCCAAAGCTGGCCTCGCGGACCCGGTCGGAGTACATTGTGTGGTCCTAGCTTTGGGGAGGGGATTGTGGGAGAGGAGAGGTATGCGTTAAAGTGAGGGTTATTTTGAACCGTGGCGGGGATGGGGGTGTGGTGGTATTACAAGGTTGTCCGGCAAACACTGGTATGGAACAGAGGACGCGTTTCTTTGCTGTGGTAAAGTTTTTCTTCTCTGCCGCTTCCTGTGGCACCGCTGAATGCTTGAATACAGTTCATTTACTGTCTGACCACAGCGCTGCAAGGAGCCCTCCTTTCATAAAAAGGCTGCATATAGCGTTGTACTGAGAGTGGCCAGTCTACGTTACGTTGTTCCGTGTCAATACTGGCTGCATTAGGGTTGTTTTCCTTACACTAGGGTGCCATCGCTTTTCTAATACAAGCGTTTGGTCGGTGTTTAATACGATTGCTCTTGGCGCAGTATTTAATCCTTTTTTAGCCAATGAAGATACTGTTTTTTTTATACAGTGACTCTACGCATTTTAAGTTTTAAACTAGTTGTTGCTCTTGGCGCTATATTGGAGGCATCTTGTTGAGCCTGGGACTGCTACTGAAATGTGCCATTTGCCCATGGTGGTTGGTCTCTGCGTTATATTGGCTACTGGATTTAATGCACTGGCTGCTCTTGGTGCCGCGTTGCTTACTGTTTTAGGACTGTGGTTACTAGGCGCTACACGAGTCTGTGGCGGGATTGGCGCCGGCTGCTCTTGGCGCCGCTTCTAATGAAGATGGCGTGACCCGTTTTTGATGAAGATGATCTGACCTATGGGGGGAAAGGAAAGGTCGGCCTCCCGCAGGGCCCCGCCCCCTGCTCCGATATTGATCCAGCAGAAAGACCGGATCATGTGCCTCGAACTGGGCGCCCAGATTTTAATTGCCTGTGACTTCCTCTGGTGTAGTAGCATGTGCGGCACCCCTGGGAGAAGCAGCGCACTACTGCTGGGCGCTTTTCAATAATGCATTTGTTTTTGTTTACACGATTTGAAACGGCTAAGTACCGAAATGTTAGTATTCCTACCCTTTCCCGTGCGCCGGGATGTATGAACACACATTCTGAATGCATTATTACTAAGATGTGCGTGGGTGAAGTTCAGCCCAGATGTTTCCTAAAATTCCACTATCGACAGCTTGAGCCGTACTTGTTTTGCTCAGAATATTTAGAGCCAAGAATAGTAAATGTGTACTTGGCTTCGCCGCGGTTCGGCAGTTCGTGCTGTGGCCGGTATCTTTGTAGTAAATATTCCCACACACCAGGTTAGCGTTTTCACAAAATGTGGCTGTGCACGAAGGTGACGGCTGCGTAGATGCAGACCTGTTGTGTTTACAGCTAACTGGTGACTGTCTCTTAAATCTTGAATGCATCTGGGCCGGTGGCCCACCTATTCGTTGCACAAGAGACATTAACTCCACCCTCGAACATGTGTTCATGTTTTACACGTATTAAACCAGTGTGCGGCTGTACGGTCGGGCTGGCGGTTGCACGATATCTTTTAATACGCAACACAGTAACCTCGTGCGTTGCCAGACACCATAGAAGCCTGCATAGAAAGGGTTTGTTGATGGGCTAGGGCTGCCGACTTTGGAGCTGGCGAACCAGGGTCAAGTCTCCGCGCCTGCTCAACATCTTTTGATCCTGGGCAAGTCACTTAATCTACCCGAACCTACAAAAATGAATGTGTCCTTGTGTAAAGTAACTGGTGGTCATGTAAAGCGGTCCAATACGTTCGGGTCGAGTTGGCGCTATATAAAACTGCAATAACAAAAACCAAAAAAAACTCGTGCTATGCGTTCTGCCTTCAGAAGGACTCCAGCTGAAGCGCAACCCCAAATGTGCACTATCTAGTGCCAATGACTTGTTACCCTGGGGTCTATAGCATATTACAATAAAACCGATCCGGTTTAACCGACGACAAATGAAACCGAGCTGTGTTGCAAGTATGTAAAGCTCAGACTAATACTGACTACATTTGGGGGGGGGGGGGTTAATATCCTTCCCTCTTGAAAAAAGATGAACTGTAGGAAGCCTGCTAAGAGTACATAGGAAAAACAAGCGTCCCTTCAGCCCCGGTATTCCAGGCTAGACACTTCCTAGCTCAGAAATGTTGTATTTAGAACGACGTGCCCCGTTTTTTAAAGCCAACATGTGTATTTGTTAAATGCTATTTTCTAAAAGAATAAGAACTTTCAATGAAGCCAAAAGACATTTTGTAAGTTTTGTCTAAATAAAAAAAACAAAAAAAAAGCTGCTTCTTGTCAAAAAGAAGGTGGCATCTCTCTTGTTCCCAAAATGAGAAGCACCCAGGTTCTACTATCTGAACAGTCTCCGTGCAGGTTCTGGCCTCACGTTGTCCTATGCAGACACAATCTGGCTATGTCCACTTCTGGCTGGGTCATCTGTGGCTTGCTGCTGCCTTCCTCCTGATTGGAAGGCCACAAGTTCGAATCCCAGTGGGGCCAACTCGGACCTTCATTCCCCTGAGGTTAGCACAGTAAATTTGGGAAATCTTAGTACCCGACAAAGCTAGTGCCTGGAAACTGGGCAAAGCGGGTATCAAGCAGATCTCTCCAACCACTAGGAGTAATATTTAGAGTATATCAGCCCTCTGATCCAACGGGAGAGCATAAACACAACATAATAAAACAAACACCATGGCAGTGAACATTTATGTGGCCTAACACGTTATTTAGAGCAGGTGCACTAATAAATGCCCTTCACTCATGTCTAAAGTGCAAAGATCAAATTCCACTTTATCATCTCATTACAGGGCAAATGGCCTTCTAAAACCTTGTTAAGGCTTACAGCCGGCGTGTTCCAGTGCCTTTGGCTTCTTGAACATAATTTTACTTTACGAGCTTAACCCTTTGCATTTTGGCTGAAATCTTTTTTTTTTTTTTTAAACATATTTCAGAAAAATGCAATAGCGCAACCATATAAGCAGCGGTACAATGTTTTGTATGTTAAATGCAGCGGCTGCGGAGTCGCCCCACTGATTTAAAGCAGTGCAAAATAAAAATGAAATAATGGGAGGATTTTATTTTTAGTGTTGCAGTTGCACTACAGCCAGGTTAAGTTGGGGTGGGCTCCTGTGATGTGGCTGCACCTTAAGTGCCCATGATAGTTTGGCCGCCACCTCGGGCCAGCCAAACGGCCATGGGCACTTTGCATGTTCTCCACAGGCTGTATTGCACAGACTGGGTGGCGAGCATCCCTAGCCTCCCAGTCCACCTCTGAGCACTGAACCACGGCACCCAGACCAACCCCAATGTTGCTCGAAGGAAACGCTGCTATAAGGCAGTGCTGTGATTAGTCAGGGGAGTTGTGATTGGTATGGGGAGTGTGGGAGACTGGGTGCTACCTGCAACAGAAGAGAGGGCGACTGCACCCACCAGGTAAGTTTTCTTTTCTCAATTCTTCAGGCCCTGATCGTTATTTGCTTTATCAACAATCTGTTTATGGTAGCTGAAGTAAACTTAGAACACTGCAGTTCCATCAGTGTCCATTGTTAGCTGTATTTTGAGGAGAAACGCCTCGACAATCTCCCTTCTCCACACAGCATCAGTTGTTTAAAATTGACATGGGTTGCTGTTTTAAATTTCTCGATTCTTAAATACAGCAGCATAGCCCAGTATTTCAATAACCATTTACAAGAACCCTCCACCTGTTTGGAAAAGCACCATTTTCTAATGACTGCCCCAAACTGAAGGTGATCTCAGAATACACAATGGTTAATGCATAACTTGATCCAAATATGGCCACCTGGTGCTCTCCTGACCGTCACAAAAACACATGGCCTTATGATTTCCCCAAAAGTCCTGGAAGGCTGTTGGACAAAATCACATTACCCATGTTGTGCCCTATCTAGCCACCCCCCCCCCCCCCCCACATCTATACATACACACTGCTTACAGTGCTGTGTGTGTAGAGTCGAATGACCTGATAAATGACTTTAAAATAATGTAATGCTTAAGCACTGCGGAAGTTACTCAAATCAAAGTTCCAATTGTGTAGGGTTGGTTATTATAATACTTGCACTTAGGACCCCCTTCCAAGCTTTATGTGCTACATTCATGCTTGGAAGGGGGTCCTAAGTACAGTCATAGGCACAGATGCTGACAATTAAGTGCTGGTGCCAGCACCGGAAACCACCGGCTCAAATTAAGCACTGGGTCTGGTCACTGTTAGAAGTGGTGGACTGACTTCAGGTGATTAGGGGAGGAGAGGACGCAGGCTGCTGAGAGGAGTGAGGGCTCCTTTCCGCTTCCACCCCGGAAGAGCGGGGAGCTTTCTTCCGGCAGGAGTCTCCCGAGTCTGGCGAAGGTACGATCTTCAGCTGAGCTCGTCCAAGCATTCCTACACCGTACTGGAAGGCGAGAAGTAGCCCCACTTGAACAAAACTCCCCTACATCGCTGGCTTAAAGAGACCCATGAATTCACTATCAAATGACCTGCCCTCTGCCAACTCATGCAAACGGGCCCAGGTGCAACTACCTTCAATCCTCAAAGCAGAAACCGTGCGTCAAGTAGGACAGCGCCGCCTGCTGGAGTCGCGCTCTTAAAACGACAGCTTATTTCTAACGTAGCCCTGACGTGTTTTGCCGTTCCGGCGCGTCGATGATAGCAGTGGCTGGCTGTTGTGAGCCTATAGTTTGTCGACCTTGTAGGGAAGAAGGGCTGAGCCGGCCCGTCCTTGGCGGAAGTAGACCCGGTGGCCCAGAAGTCACACTAAAGGTAAATAACAAGTCTGATTGGAAAGGTCTACAACATTAGGATGCAACACTTAACTCCCCGCCAGAGCTACTCTCTCGATCAATTAACAAACATTCTGATGTCTGAGGGAGACAATTGTACAAATCCTTTTTTCAAAACGGTTTCGTTGCTCTCCGTTGCGTACACTGTCATCTGAAGTCTCTGCACAAGTGGAGAATTTATTACGCTTCTCACCCAACGGTAATTTGAGGTACACGGTGATGTTTGCCCCATCGCTCCCCGGAATCGGCGGCGTATAGGAGCTCTTACAAGAAGAACAAAAAACTTTCGTTTTCTTTTGAGTCTTTCGATTGATCGAACATATTCGGGCACATTTAATACAAAAGTACACAGAGCCCCAATGTCGGGGGGTAACATTCAGGAAGTTGATTAAAACATGCAATGCCTCACTGCAGACTTAAACCGCTACTGTACCCTTTCAGGTGGATATATATCTCCTGAAGGGTTTATTGTTTTCAGCATATTATTAGTGCGACTATGTTTTATTTATAGCTCTTCAATCCACACTTATGGTTTCAAAGCGCTGCAATCAACAGATGTTACTATCTCCCACTATAAGGGTACTAAATGACCGACCTCCAGAAGGATAGTATACAGAGTAACTTAGTAAATTTGACCTCTGACCTGTAGACCACCGCCGTGTTCGCGGCGTTCATTTAATCGAACTTGTCTTTCCAGGGCGGGTTCAAATTCGTTTGATGTTACAGGAGTTCTTGCTGTAACTGTGTGAGGGACTGGGGTGATGTGAAGACTACTCCTGATGTTAGGAATAAAGCAGTGTCTACCCATGGTCGAAGTGCATTTAAAAAAGTAAGGGAGCTGTAATGCTGCGTGCACTTGAGACGAGTGAGTGAGTGGGGGCGGGGTCAAAGACGTGGCTAAAAAAACAATATTTTGGAACTTTTTTCGCTCTTTTACTACAAACAAAAACAGCTTAAATGAAAAATAACAAGTGGAAGTTAGGTTAATTTGTGGGAAATGCACCATCGTACATTTTGGAACCTTTATTAGTTAATACACTGCAGAGGTCAGTGGTGTAACATTAGTCCCAGCGTTGCTGAGATCAAGGGGGCCCCCTCCAGCACTGTGCACGGGCCCTGGCCTGAGAGCTCCTGACTGGGTCCAGAGTGTGGGGAGCCTCCTCCATGTACTTTGTAGGCCCCCTCCCTCAAGTTTTATTACACCACTGGCAGAGGTCAGTAACCAGAGAGGCACAGAATAGAACCCTGGTTGAGAATAGTGACTTGTGTATGCTTAGTGCTACGAGGTTCCAGTCTGTGACAGAAAGCACTGTGAATATGTAAGTCATTATTTTAAACTTGTATTACACACTGTATAAGAGAGACTGCTACGAAATGCGCAAACAAGTTTAAGATAAAGTGCTTCCAAGATATAGATTTTAGTAATACCCAGACTGTACGTAGTGCAATTATTTTTATAGCTGTCCTTTAAAAGCACACCCTTTACACCTCCGCTGGTAACTCTTGCAATACCACTCAACAAAAATAATAAATCTGTGTCCTCAGGAAGCTTTAGGTGATTCCATTAATTAAAGCCAAGCACCCTTTACATGGGCAGGATAACCAGTTGCACACATTTACATTTCTTTCAAGCAGCAGATAATCTGATAAGAAGGCTTGTTTAGTTGTCTGCCCTTCCCTAGGTTTCTCAGCACAGGAGACTCCCTGCTTTCAGAGTCGGATTGGGACCAAAAATTGGCCCAGGCACCTAAAAAATAAAGTGCCCCACGTTTACAGATTACAACTTTTCATGAAGTATTGCATGTTTGGTATCATGGGGCTAACTTTCGAATAACTTTATTGTGGATAAGGGTTTCATCGCTTCTGGGGCCTGTAACGTTGGTCGGGACTGAAAACCTCATTATGAAACTGCATCTCCTGGCATTCATCTTCAGGTCCATGAATTTCTCTTCACTGTGTCCCCCTTCCACACTCTCTCTGATCTAAGACTTATTCCTGGCCATTAGGTTCTAAGGCTCCCATTTGTTTGTATGGATCCTCACTATCCACTACCAACCGGTCACCAGAGGGTCATGCTCATCCTTAGGTCTGGCTTCTGTTCACTTTCAAGGACCTTATGCTCTGCTCACTTGAAGAAAGTGGGGCTCTTGTTCATCATCAGTTGGTCCAAAGACCATCAGGAACCTTAAGCTCATGTCAACCATCTTGTCCCCTGCTCCTCCTGCTCAGCCTCACATCCCTCAGACTCCTGCTCACGCTAAGAAACCAAGAGTCTTGTGCACACTTTCCAATCACCTTGCGATCCTGCTCGCCTTCAAGTCCACTTATATCCCCCTTCACCCATGCGCCCTCTGTCTCTTGCTCACTCATGCCAGAACCTCCTGCTGACTCCCATGTCAGGGAAGACCATGCTTACCATGGAATTCTCTGAGGAGTCTGTTTTCTCACAGCTCAACTGATGCTCTGTGCAAACTATGGCCCTGAGGTTCCCACTTACCTCTACATCTTCAACAGTCCTGTAAAAACTTAAGCCCCACAGGCTCCCTCTCACTCTTCGGTTCCAAGCAAATGCCCTTCTCAATTTAGCTCCTTCAGGCTCGAGCTTCACTTGGATATCTAAGTGTCCAGCCTCAATCTTATTTTGCAGAGGCGCCTGCTAACCTCGCTTTCAAGAGACTCCTGCTCCTCCATCTTAACCACACTCTCCTAAGACCTCTGACTCTTAGGTTTCTGAAGTTCTTGTTCACCCAGCGGATCACTGCCCTTCCTAGTCACATACCAATCCTCAAACTCCTGCTTATCCGGTTCGCTCGAAGACTAAGTGGTCTCTAGGTTTACTTCTACTTATTTTCCAGGCCTTGACTCAAATGTCACCCCACTGAAAGAGACATTTCTGCTCATCCCCAAATGCTAGCTTCAATCATCCAGCCACCTCCTCTACTTGGCGGCTGCAGTTGGAAGCTTCTCAAGACTCCTATTTAAGTCAATGGATCCACTGAAAGTGGCCATCCTGCCATATGAAAATCTTAGGGCATTTCGAAAGTTGCCCAAAAACCCACTACACACAATCAGACATACTAGACTGCAAGACTCTCGTCTGTAAGTAAAACAGGTGGCCAGATCTGTATTGTATTGTTAATAAAAACCTTTACAAAAGATAAAAGCAAAGTGAGCAACATGCAGATAAAATCAAAAATAGGTATCACAAGTGCCTACGGGCCTAGTTCTTGTTGGTCATGCTGCTTCTGATGCAATAAAAAGATTATTAATGAACTGAAGAAGAGGACTTGGACCTAGTTCAGGGCAGGGCATAAAAAGTGACCCAGGAGAGTGAGCAAGATTCTTTAAATGATTAAAAGCAATATTCAAAATTCTTTAAAATTAGTTAGGGCAGCAGACAAGGCGCCAGGGACGTGCTTTCTTGCTCAAGGTGTGCCATATACAGTCCAAAATGAAAGGTATGATGCAATTCAAAAATGTTAGTACAGTTTGCTGAGTTCAGTTTACTTGCTGCGGTTCGAAAAAGTTAACTCCACAGTAAAGAACACATAATGATTCTTTCTGGGTTAAGCAATGCTGTCCTTGTATTGAAAATTCAGAATCAGAAGGGATAACAGACTTCCTAGAACCAACAGAATCTGGGGGAAACACATAAAAACCTCGAAAACCAAGAGAGATATTTAATGATAAGATGGAAGGCAAGGAAAGCAGATAAGGAGGAACAATCTATGCCGTACGAGGATTGCTACAGTTGATTTTAACAATGACCTTTAACAATAGATCTAAACCCTTTTGAAATCTTACTTGAGAAAAAGAATCTAATGTCATCCTCGCCAAGACATTGCATTGCCTGATCATAAAAAGAAATAAGGTTTTGCCCAAATAATAGGTGATGTGATGTTTCTGTTAACCTCATGATTAACCAGATGTAATTGACTTTTTGGATAATTGTATAAAGATCAGCACTTTGTGAGATATAGAAGTGTCTGCCTGCAAACAGTAATTTGAGTTCAGCTGGTAATCTCTGCGAGGACAGCTATAATCCCGGCCAAGATGAATAAACCTGCCCATGCGCCCTCTGTCTCTTGCTCACTCATGCCAGAACCTCCTGCTGACTCCCATGTCAGGGAAGACCATGCTTACCATGGAATTCTCTGAGGAGTCTGTTTTCTCACAGCTCAACTGATGCTCTGTGCAAACTATGGCCCTGAGGTTCCCACTTACCTCTACATCTTCAACAGTCCTGTAAAAACTTAAGCCCCACAGGCTCCCTCTCACTCTTCGGTTCCAAGCAAATGCCCTTCTCAATTTAGCTCCTTCAGGCTCGAGCTTCACTTGGATATCTAAGTGTCCAGCCTCAATCTTATTTTGCAGAGGCGCCTGCTAACCTCGCTTTCAAGAGACTCCTGCTCCTCCATCTTAACCACACTCTCCTAAGACCTCTGACTCTTAGGTTTCTGAAGTTCTTGTTCACCCAGCGGATCACTGCCCTTCCTAGTCACATACCAATCCTCAAACTCCTGCTTATCCGGTTCGCTCGAAGACTAAGTGGTCTCTAGGTTTACTTCTACTTATTTTCCAGGCCTTGACTCAAATGTCACCCCACTGAAAGAGACATTTCTGCTCATCCCCAAATGCTAGCTTCAATCATCCAGCCACCTCCTCTACTTGGCGGCTGCAGTTGGAAGCTTCTCAAGACTCCTATTTAAGTCAATGGATCCACTGAAAGTGGCCATCCTGCCATATGAAAATCTTAGGGCATTTCGAAAGTTGCCCAAAAACCCACTACACACAATCAGACATACTAGACTGCAAGACTCTCGTCTGTAAGTAAAACAGGTGGCCAGATCTGTATTGTATTGTTAATAAAAACCTTTACAAAAGATAAAAGCAAAGTGAGCAACATGCAGATAAAATCAAAAATAGGTATCACAAGTGCCTACGGGCCTAGTTCTTGTTGGTCATGCTGCTTCTGATGCAATAAAAAGATTATTAATGAACTGAAGAAGAGGACTTGGACCTAGTTCAGGGCAGGGCATAAAAAGTGACCCAGGAGAGTGAGCAAAATTCTTTAAATGATTAAAAGCAATATTCAAAATTCTTTAAAATTAGTTAGGGCAGCAGACAAGGCGCCAGGGACGTGCTTTCTTGCTCAAGGTGTGCCATATACAGTCCAAAATGAAAGGTATGATGCAATTCAAAAATGTTAGTACAGTTTGCTGAGTTCAGTTTACTTGCTGCGGTTCGAAAAAGTTAACTCCACAGTAAAGAACACATAATGATTCTTTCTGGGTTAAGCAATGCTGTCCTTGTATTGAAAATTCAGAATCAGAAGGGATAACAGACTTCCTAGAACCAACAGAATCTGGGGGAAACACATAAAAACCTCGAAAACCAAGAGAGATATTTAATGATAAGATGGAAGGCAAGGAAAGCAGATAAGGAGGAACAATCTATGCCGTACGAGGATTGCTACAGTTGATTTTAACAATGACCTTTAACAATAGATCTAAACCCTTTTGAAATCTTACTTGAGAAAAAGAATCTAATGTCATCCTCGCCAAGACATTGCATTGCCTGATCATAAAAAGAAATAAGGTTTTGCCCAAATAATAGGTGATGTGATGTTTCTGTTAACCTCATGATTAACCAGATGTAATTGACTTTTTGGATAATTGTATAAAGATCAGCACTTTGTGAGATATAGAAGTGTCTGCCTGCAAACAGTAATTTGAGTTCAGCTGGTAATCTCTGCGAGGACAGCTATAATCCCGGCCAAGATGAATAAACCTGCCCATGCCTTGCCAAGAGAAGTCTTGTTTTTCTTTATTTCAGCTTTCCTGCAACAGTTGGTGAACCAGCCAGAAGTCCCATTTGTACTCAAACGACTGCTTCCACTGTAATACCACTTACCACTGCTGCAAAGACCATTGCACATTTTTGACAAGGTAAGCAGACATCTTGTTGCCTAAAGTTCTGCCTATTCATGGGGGCGTGTAGGATCCCTGGAGTTGCCGTCTTTAAGGCGAGAACAATGCAGACTTTGTTCTATGTTGGTATATTATAGGACTTCTTTCTAGGGTAATGGTAAAGGTGGATGGAATGTAAATTAGGTTATTGCATGCAAAATTGTGTATGAGCAGTGACAATGTTAATTAAAGTTGCTACATAGTTGGTAGAGAGTTTTTTCCAATATAAAGTTGTAAGTGGTCAAATGAGGGCGATTCGAAGTTGGGAGTCCAATATGTGTTCGAAAATGTTGACATAGAGGGATGGCTGAAAAGCTGATGTCGCTAAACTTTACCTCCAGTAAGAACCGAACACTTGAATCATTGGCCTGGACCTAATGTCTAAAAGTCATTCGATGTCCTATATGGCGCATGGTTTGATAGTTATCTTCTCTTGAACGTGAAGGGAAGTGACCTCTGTGCTACCAACACAATATATAGTTTAGTGTAAGGAACTATTATTTTAGAAATAGTTAAAGTGTTTTACATTTTTAAATATGCTGATGATGAATGTGTGTATGCACGTGTAAGTAGAACTCTGGCCACAGATTAATGTTGTTATATAATGTTGTGACACATAACATATGACTAAAAGACAAATTGATCAATTCTTTATTTTGTGAGGGAAAAGTGCACACATTAAAGAAAATGTTTTTTTTAATAGACAGATACAAGTTAGAATATAAAAAGTTGCTAGAAATACGGGAGACTATGAAGACTCCTTTGGAACATATGCAAAAGACCTTTCCAGGTGATCAGAAAAGGTTACAGAAACATTTTAAAGAATAGTTTAAAGCTACCCAAAGATACGTGTACCCCTGGCCAAATGAAGGCACAATTGATAATAAAATATTAGAACATACTGCCACACATCTTAAAAAGTAAGGAGTTAAGTTGCAGAAGCGAGAAGCCACCTTAGCTTTGTGGCAAGTCATTTGTGAAAAGTCTAAAGATTCACCAAATACCGCCATATCCTGTCTGCTCTCCCACCTCCGTGTGACAAATATCTCTACCAAGGAACCCGGCATCTATCCATTAGCGCAGTTATCGGAAGCTGCAGTGGGATTTCAGAATCCTGAGATTGAGACTCCTCCACTATCTCTGAAGAGACCCCCTAGTGTTGCCTTACAAACACCAAAGCCGAAACACACAAGTGTTCTCGGACCATAAAAAAGGGAGGGGCCTCTCAGTTTGGGGATAATTGGAAGCACAGTTTACATTACATTTAGATAAGGTCTCACCAGAGGAAGGTAGAGATGAAGGGCAGGGTCCAGGCGACTACCAGTCGCTCATTTCATCAGTACCGTCACACCTTTTACAAAAAAGATATCTCACACGAAGGGTAATCAAAAAGTGGATGTCTACCCCACAACGGATAGATGCAGATGATGCAAGGTGGAATGATTATGTAGATCGGGCTGTTGTTATGGCCCAATGGCTAGTATCTCCAGAAAGGATGAGGACTTTAAAAGGACTGAGGATGATTTGCAATCTTGGCAAAAGGAAAAGGGAAGCGTTATAGTTACACCAGAGACCATTCGGAAATGGTTGTCATGAAGTGAAGATAGAAAAGATGACAGAGACGCAGGGAGAGAAGGACTTCCTGGTAATGTATCAGAACAAATTCAGGGACGTTTTGGGAGAATAGCAGACAGAGTAGTGTCAATAGATAGGCATGTAAATAACATGGGTCAAATACTCCAGTCTCCCAAAGCTAGATGCCCTACTTATAACAGTATTTAATCCAGACAGTAGTTCAAGAACTAATTATCTTATACAATACAACAATTACAAAAAGTTACACTTTATAATCAAAAAACATATTAATAATCATCAGAATGATTAGGGTAAGAAGAAAAAAAAACAGAAAGTGAACGAGACCCGTATATATACAACTATCAAAAGTACAAATTTATTACAATAAATAAAAAAAAAATTAAAAGAAGAGAGACAATGGAGCTCTATACAATGCGTTGGTACAGAGGAATAGTAAATGTTTACAGACCAAAAGCAGTGGCAGACAAAACTACGTCACAAAAACAAGGAACAACATAAAACCAAATAGTGTGTCCTCAATTAATTCACAGGCCACAAATACGTTGACGGCGTTTCATCCGCTTTGTCAATATGCAGTCATCATCAGGACAAAGACAAATTGACAGAGCATACAAATTCTGTACAAAAGAAAAAACATATAAATATATCTCTCCAAGGGTCACAACTTAACAGTAAGCTTCCTTCATTAAGACAAAAGAAAGAAAAGAAGAAGAAAAGGAAGGAAGAAAAACATTAGGCACATCCCAAAGAAAGGTGATGTTTTAAAAATTCAACACCTAAGTGCTATAGACAAATAATTTTGTTTCATAAAAACAATGTGTCCCTAATTTAGAATAAGAAACACATTAAGAACATCCCAAGTGAAGAGTGATGTCACCAATTCACGCCCATGTGAGAAAAACAAATTAATTTATTTGAATAAAGATATGTACCTAATTTATAAAGGTACTCCAACGTCGTTTCACAGAACATTTGGTAAAGAACGTCCAGATAGAAAATATATAGACACTAACTGCAATATAAAGAACATCAGCAGTTACAAACTGCCCGGTGTCTATAAAATAAAGGAACACTGTTCCTGATTTAAAAAACACTAGAAATAAACAGTGTCTTAACATGGTGTAGTTATTCCATGAAGAGAAGACTTATATGACGTGCTACGTCTGTGGTACAATAGTTCCCAAATCAATTAGCCCAGTCGGTACTTAACTACACATCAACGTTTGAAAAACACAAACGGGACCCCATAACAGATAATTGAATATCATTCTAATTTTCATCGACGCCATCAACATAGCCAATAGAAACACTCGTTTTTTTTCTTTTTTTGAAAATATATTTGTTTAAAAAAAAGGTAAGAGAAAGGGCCCAGTAAGATGCCTCTTTCTTTTACAGTCCGCTTAATCTGTTCTAAATAGCCCGCAAATCCATATAATGCTAGAGCGATATTTCAAAGAAAGATAAAACGCAATAGCAATATACCAGTATGTGTATCAAGCGCCGCCTAAGTAATAAATATGTTAAACGTACAAATTATTTAAATAAAAAGGGTCCAATTGAATCACCCTTCTACAGTCTATACATTCTCTTCAAATTCCCTATCAAATCTTTTTAGGAAATTGCGTCACCCATCCATGAGAATGTTAAAGTTATGCTTATTCGCTATACAGATATTTATGCATCTTCGCCGTAGCAATACCCCATGTGGATACTCGTTTTGTTTTGCAGAAAAGAACTAGCTACAATACATACATGCCATCTATATGAAATCTTTTTAGATTGTCAGTGTCTCTTCATAAAAAATTAATACACCTTATCAATCGCATCCGCGGCTTACATATTATCAGTGTGTCTATAAACAAGTGTCCGACAACTTATGTGCAGAAACGGCCTCCGAGCTCAAAAAATCAGGAGGTTACGGAGTGTGTGTTTCTCGCACGTTTATGAATCCAAATAATTTCCGCGTCACAATATGTAGAAAGACGGAAATTGAAGAAGGTAAAAAACAGGCGCCATCTTAAATCGGGCATCTGAAGACCATTGTGTATAGAGAGCGCTCAACAAAATGATTACAAACAGTAATTGTTGCATATGTATCTCGTACGTATAAACGGCAGTTTATTGCATATATGTATCTCACTCGTTTATACGTAAGGGTGATATCCGCATCAAAGTATATTAAAAATTTTTAAAATAATACAGAAATAGAGGAAGGTAAAAGGCAACCGCCATCTTGGTTCAGGCATATGAAGACCATTGAACATCAAAGACGGTCTGTCACCTTTGCAAGCTGCAGAAAACAATTATTTCAACAGAAAAACCTAACTTTTGCTCAATGAAGGAAGCCCACCTCAAACAATCGAATTAACATTGAAGCTGACATGAAAAATCTACAATTGTATCAAATACTGCCAACAATTACATGTCATAATATACATTGGTGGTTGCATGGATACAGTCAGGACAGTAAGTGTAGTTCAAAATAATCAATTACAATAATCTATCAGATACAAGTAATCATAACTATAGTCCTCATCACCATCAATATCTGTTGTCATAATTTAACTGTACTGATTTTTAAAGCATATCGTCTACAATTGTTACAAAATGAACCTTTCATCAGCCTGACGTTATACATAAACAAAGTATGGTCCCACAACAGTAACAAAGACTGTATGACGGACCCAAGTATGTAATACAGCTCATAATATCATCACATTATCATGCAGACAATTATCAGTTGTACATCAGTTTTTTAGCTGAATATTATTGATTGGCATTCTTCCAAAGAATTAAGACCATTGTTTATACTGTCACAGCGGAGGATCCAACGACACTCAGTTTTATTTAAAATATTGGCAATATTTCCTCCTCTTTGGGGACAACGTATTAGTTTAATGACCTGCCATCGCATGTCAGATGGAGCATGATTATGTTCCAAGTAATGTGAGACCAACGGAGCGTTCTCAGTTCTGCAACGAATATGACTTTTATGTTGGCCCAAACGAGTTTTTATCTTTTGTGTCGTTTGGCCAACATAAAGAAGAAGAAAAGAAGATCGCAAGGGCACCAAATTGCATATACAACATTCTGAGTATTGCAATTGGTATAATCTTTCAAATCATAGCAGATATTTCCATGTACGAACTTTTTAGTATTCAGACTGGAACTACACAACCAGCAGCCGCCACATTGGTAGTGTCCCACAAGCTTATTTAAGCCCCACATAGTTGTTAAATTTGGAGCTTCGGTCCGGGGCAATGCCGCACGTACCAAATGATCTTTCAGATTTTTTTCTCTTTTTTAGGAAAATAGGGGCTGTCCCTGTGTAATGCCTGTGGAAACAATCAGTGGCCAATGTTTTTTACTAATCCCAGAAATCAAGTTACTTTTTGTCCCAAAAGTCGTTACACAAGGAATCCGAGTGGTTTGTTTTTTGGTTTTAGGAGTTAATAAAAACTCACGATGATTATACCATGCGCGTTTCATAGAGCGCCTAATCAATTTTCTTGGGTAACCTCTTAGTTTAAGTTTTTCTGCCAAAATCTCATCCTCCCTGAAATAGTCTTCCTTAAAAGCACAGTTTCTGCGAATACGCAGAAACTGCCCAAAAGGCAGTCCATCCCTTAAACCTCTTGGATGGTTACTTGTATAATCCAGCAGCGTGTTTCGTGCAGTGGGTTTAGTAAACAATTTAGTCTTTAATCGACCCTCATGATGAAATATTGTCAAATCCAGAAAATCAACTTGGGAGTTACTGACATGTGAATTAAACTTCAAATCATCAGAACATAGATTAAGCCAATCCAAAAACAGAAATAAATCAGAGTTAGTACCGGTCCAAATGAAAAAAATATCAATATAGCGTCGCCAATGACGTACGTTAGAAAAATAGGGATTTTTGTCAGTCATAAATTAACTTTTGGTTAAAATTATCTACAAACAAAATGGCAAAATTGGGGGCATAAAAGCCCCCATAGAAGTTCCTTTAATCTATAAAAAAATATTGGCCATCAAATTCAAAATAATTCCGGGTTAATTAAATAGTTAATAGTTCGATGACAAAATGCGTCGGAACTTGCATAGGGGATGGGCGTGTGTCCAAAACTTTTTTGATTACTTCAATGCCTTCCAATTGCGGAATGTTGGTGTATAAGAACTCAGTGTCCAAACACATCAACAATTCCGAATCAGGCACAAATTGCATCTCCTCAAGTTGCGAAATAATATCGCCACTGTCACGTACATAGCTGCGAGTGCCAATTGCAAAATCCTTAATAAAGATATCTATGTATTTGCAAAGTGGTTCCAGGACTGACCCACATCCAGAAACTATGGGTCGGCCTGGCGGATTGAATGTATCTTTATGAACCTTTGGAAGTGTATAGAGAACAGGAGGTCTCAGATTTTTACAATTAAGAAAATTTAATTCTTTATCACTCACAAACCCTTCCAATTATAACAGTAGCACTAGCCCTAATCGAAACCAACCATATGGAGAGATCAATGGGCTTATCCAGTCGCACTGATATGTTTATGAAAACCACTAGAGAAGGAGAGCAGGGCACTTTCTCTAATACTAGGAGACCCTGGGTGACTGAGCTCGAGCAGTTACGGCTTCAGGGAACACATGGCTAGTCATATCTCAGGGTGGGATCTTATGAAGTTACTGGGGGTTTGACCCTACGCGACAGACCAAAACAACAGATGAGTGTTCAATCGGTTTTACGCTACACAGACCTTACCCCCAATGAGATAGTTGCCCAAGGCAAAGACAGTTGGTATAACATCGTACCCTATGTGGACAATTTAGCCGGATGTACTGAAGGTTTAGCGCGGCAGATGAGTCCATGACCATGAGAAAGGTCTTTCGATCCACATGATTTGGCAAATCTGAGGATTCAATTTTCCATGGTCAGGGCAATCCAGATTGGGATTATCCTTAAATGCAAAAGGGTCTGGCAAAAGAATGTGGAAGAGGAAGCATAATCCTCAACATTCCTTTACCTCCGCATATCAGATGCCCCTAATAAGTAAGGGACCTGGGGCAACTTATTATATTTCCTAGCCACAAATGGATTTGGAAAACTCAAAAAGACGTTACCACTGCTTACAGAGAGAGCATGGAAATGGATTAGGACCTTTGAAAAACAATCAGCAGGTGTCACCCTTGCAATAGGGGACATAAAGGACCTGATTCACTAAGGCAATCTGAGACGAAAGTCTAAGTTTACTACTTATAAATGCCCTTTGTGAATACCAAAAGTCGTAAAGTTAGACTTTCATCTCAGTTTACCTTTGTGAATCAGGCCCATAGAGTCTACTTAGCTCTCTTATAGTAGATGAGACAGATACCATGTTTTCCATAAGGCTGGAGTGAGAAATGTGTCTTTTCTCAAACAAAGTGTGATGGGTCCCCACTTAATTTAGTCTGAACAGTAATATGGGACCAGCTGAGGAAAATGCATCCCAATAAGCCAGACATCGGGTCTCTCATGGCTCAATCAATGCAACCGAATGAGGAATCCACACAATTTCCCAGCAGGATGAAAGAGAAATGGATTCAAGAAGTAGGTCAAGATTGGGAAATAACAGAGGGAAATGCTGTGTTGTTCTATAATGTAGCAACAAAGGGTTTACCCTCTGATGTGCACAACAATCTTGACAATATAGTGGCATTAGAGGCCAAACCCTGGACGGTGATACAGGCACACATAATACACTTTTGTGGGAAAACAATAAGAGAAAGAGAAGAATAAGCAGGAGGTAATGGACAAAGCAGCAGCCAAGTTGGTGCAGCAAAGGTTGGCAAAGTAGGGAGTAGCGAAAGGGGCTGTAGTAGCAGCCACTACTCAGATGACTGCAATGTCCATGGTATTAGTTACAAGGACTGCTCAACAACAGTGCCTGCAACAGTTGGATAGTGCAAGTATACACGGAAGTAGCAGAGGAGGACAAGGATGTATAGGAAGGGGCAGGATAGTTCCCCAGAGGAAGCATCAGATATGCTATTATTGTTGCAGATATGGATATTTCATTGAAGAGTGCAGGACCATGAGCTGCTATGAACAATGTGGAAGGACATGGATTTACAACCAGTTGGGTAATGCTGTAATGCATGCAGTAATTAAACTCGCAACTATTATATGTACCTCAGACACACCAGCAAAATACACAGCATCCAGTAATGCCTCAGGTGCACCAAATGCCACCACAGCAAACCTATCAAGCACCCCAATGGCGACACCACCCCAAGTTGAACAGGGAGGTGTGATTGTGCGAGGAGGAAACCCCTTCCAAACAAATTACGTGGGAGGGTATACGCAATGAAAGTGCCTACAGAGTAGTCCCATGTGTCCAGTATTGTCAGTGATGCACTGACCAGCTGAGGAATCTACATTAACGGTAGCTATCAATAACAGGAGGTATGTATTTCTAATAGATATGGGACCAACCCAATCTTGTATCCGAGAGGGAGATCTTCCAATTTCTAACAGATTAATGGACTCACAAGGATTCTCTGGGGCGGTAATGAGGGTTCCGTTCACTAAATAAGTGGAGATAGGAGGAAGGTATATTGATGGCCATTTATTGTTCTCTCTGACTGCCCCAGCTAATTTATTGGGGAGAGATCCTATAGGTAAACTAAACTTGACTATTAATTTTGAGCCTATGGTTTGTTCTACCCCTGGAGTCCCTCCTTCCATAGATTCTTCTACTGGAGACCAAATCAGAGCTTGACCCACTGACATAGAGGCATTTACCGCAGTGATATATACAATAGTAGCAGAAAAACCAGAACTATTGGGAAGGGAGGTCCAGCTAACCAAGGAGTTTATTTTCCGACGACAGGGGCAAGATTCTTGGATACCTGATAGCGAGCTGAAATTACAAATAGAGGCCGTAGAAATAATACCAACCTATGGGGCTCTGGCAGCCTGTGATCATAAATCTGTAATCAAACAAAAGGATCCACCTTTAAGGAGGGTTCTCTTGATAGAGCGTCTCACTGTGTCAAGAAAGTGTGTTTCCTATCTTGGATTGGATGCACGCAGTGTTTACTTAAATACCCCTCACACACCAAAAGGGCCCTTGGTGTCATGCTTCATCATGGGATCTTCCCGCCCCGCTGCGGGACGGGGTGTGCGACGACCTGTGACTACGCGGGAGCACTGATCTTACAGTACTATGTGATGTGTAGGGGTAGTGAGAGGAAGGGTCTAGAGTGAATGCAAAAAGTTAATTTAAAAAAGAACTGGCCTCATGGACTTAAGAAACTTTAATAGGTCATCGAGACTGGACCTGTTAAAAATGGTGGTTCGGAGATGTCCTGCGTGTAATGTGCGGATACTCCTAGTAAGTCAACATGTTTCGAAGCATCACGGCTTCTTCATCAGGACTGAAACTGATCCCTTCAGTACTCTCTATATTGCTATCAAATGTGATTGTGTGCTATAAACAAAAAGTGAAAAATGCTAAATATCATGCACTTTATACAATACCCATTGGTATTCCTAAAATGTTAGTCTGAAAGAGAAAGTACAATTAGTAATATAATTGCGCCTCCCAATGCGTAAGCACGTGTAACCTGTAAACGCAACACGCCACAATGTGACTGGTGTCATTAGCCTTAGTTGTATGTTAAACGTAAGTGCCGTGACCTGTGGAGATAAAAAAAGATGAATAAGAGACACACACATAAAACAAAAAGCATGCACTCTATGCTAGTGACTAGAGTAATTGGAAGGAAAGTGGGTAAGTATATGATACAAACACACATGGGTAGGTACATACTAAGATATGTAGGAGACAATAGTCCATGAGCCTCTAGAACGGGTGGGAAGGGTGTTGCCACTGTATTCTGTTAAGTAAAGAAAGGGAAAAAAAGGTTTGTTGTCCATTGCTTGCGGTTTCAGGGAGATCAGTAGATGGCTGTATATCTCTGGTTCCCTAAACGGCTATGCCGTACTTACGTAGTCGTCAACACTGCCTCGCTCAAGGTAACGCCATCCCGCGGCTCCGTCGCGTAAATGAGTCTGCGGCAAGGCTCATTTATGTGGTCGGTAGTTGGCAATTAGGTAAAAAAAAAAAATTATTGCACCTGTGAAGATGTTCGTGGTCACCCGGAAGTGAATATCTGATCACTTCCGGTGGCCGGGTTTCAACGCACACTAGAGTGCTAGATTTGTCCAGCAGGAAGTAGCTTGACCGGGTTTTAGAGGCGGTCTGAAAGGAAGTGTGCGGCCCATCTGTATACCGTGTGCCGAATGCTAGAGCAGTAACCTGTTTTGACAACTCCAAAACCGGAAGTGTTTTTTTTTTTTTTTTAAACGAACTCAAATAAAGTTATTGTGACATCTTATGGCTGTAGGTTCTCGATGGTAAAGAGGGGGAAAAACAAAATAAAGACAGAATTTACACTCAATGAGGGTAGTTTCTATAGAGTAGGGCAGATGTTGAGCATACCTCTCATGGGGCGGTATGCACGATGGGTCCTGATATCGAGCCCTGTGGGAGGGAATAAGATATTGTTGCCAAAGCCACAGACTGGGGATGTTATAGTAGAGCGCAATGGCTCATGACGGGGTGGTATTCTATTGTGCTTACTCCTTCAGGTCTGTGGGAGGCTATTATTAGAAATTAGTGGTGTATCTCAGAACTTTATGGGGTTGTAAAAGCCACAGACTAGGAGACTTATCATTACACCACGCACTACTCATGGCGTGGTGGTACTCTTTGGGGCTTATCACTTCAGGTTAGCATACACGGGTAGTCATTACTACGTAGATTTGTAGAGTCTCCAAAGGTCATTATGACAGTGTTGTCTATAGAGTGGGGTTGTTCCAGGAATGTGACCTCAGAGTATGTTACTTCAAGACAGTTGGGTCCAAGGTATGTCGTCATTAAGACCAGTCACGTGGGTCCCCAGACGGAACACCCACCGTTGTTCTTTTTCCAGCTGGTCATTCTCGTTGTGGAGTTGCTCAATTATGGTCCACTTCAAATCATCCACGTTGTGGGCCATAGTCAGATAGTGGCTTGCTATCTTGGTGGTGCTTTTTTTGCAGCAAACATTACTCTTGTGTTCGCCGATATGGATCCTCGCTGGTCTTGACGTCATGCCGACGTATTCTAGTCTGCATGGACAAGTGATCATATATATCACGTTTCTGCTGTTGTAGTTTGTGAATCTTCTTTGTTCCCAGACTGATCCATTTGTGAAAGTGATGTTCCTGATCCTCTTGGTGAGGTTGCATTTGCTACAATTACTGCATGGGTAGTGACCCTGTACAGGTGGAAGGGTAGTGGTGGCAAGGTCCCTTCCAGGTGTCACTCGCGGTCTGGTATGGACCAAGATGTCCTTCAGATTCCTGCCTCTCTTGTGGGAGAACATGGGTTTTGGAAAATTGAGACTGACGTAATTAAGAATTCTCCAATGTTTATTCACTATTTTAGACACTTGGTTGGAGTGGGTGTTAAAGGTGGTTACACAAATGGGTCTCGTTTCCTGTTCTTTGGGAATGCGTTTTTCCAAGACAGTGTCTCTGTCTTGTTCCTTGCCTGTTTTAACCCTCTCCTTACGATTCGTTCTGCATAGTTGCGTTTTAGTAACTTATCTTCCAAATCGGAGGCTTGTTTTTTTAAAATCAGTGAGCTCGGAACAGTTCCTCCGTAGGCAGAGGAACTGTCCAAAGGGGAGGTTGTCCCGTAGGTGTCGTGGATGGAAACTATTGTATAGTAATAGGCAATTTTTTGCCGTTGGTTTGAAATGTGTGGTTGTTTTGAGTTTGCCATTGTCTGGATAAATATGTAGATCAAGGAACATCAGATTTGTGTTGGAGGATGTATGGGTGAATTTAAGAAATGCGTTTTGTTGGTTCAACCATATCATGAACGCTCCGATAGAATCGGTGTCTCCTCTCCATATCATCAGTACATCGTCAATGTAACGTTTTCAGACAATGATGTTGTCATGGAACGGATTGTCTTGATGTAGTATTTTATTGGTTTCTAGATGGTGTACATAGAGACCAGCCAGACTGGGGACAAAATTGCTCCCCATGCTGGTCCTGTGCTTTTGTAGATAGTGTACCCCCTCGTACAGAAAGAAGTTACTTTTCAGGGCCAGAGAAATGCACTCCATGACCAAGTTGCGAGGTGTATGGTAGTCCCATGTTGTGGCGAATAGTACTTCCTCTATGATGTCCAGGGTCTCGTCATGAGGTAAGCTAGTATATAAGCTTTTGACATTAAGCCCCAGTAGGAGGTATTGATCTGGGTCAAAATGGAGGTCCTCAAGAAGTTGTAACACGGCCATGGTATCTTTAAGATAGGTGTCTGTTTTTTGAACCAATGGCTGGAGGAATGCGTCGGCAAACTTGGAAAGGGGTTCTAGTATAGAGCCGATCCCGGACACAGTTGGGTGACCATGGGGGTATTCCAAATTTTTGTGAATTTTAGGGATGGTATAAAAGTATGGTGTCTTGGATGATTTTTGAATGAGAAAATCAGCCTCCTTCCTCGATACCCAGTCATGTGCAGTGGCTTCTTCGACCATCCCCGCAATCTGTATCTCCTCTGTCGGGTCATCCCGGAGGATCTCATAATTTCTCCGATCATCCAGTAGTTTCCAGCATTCGGTGTCCTAATTGTGTGTTGTTTGAATCACAATAGCGCCCCCTTCGTCAGCAGGCTTTATGATCAAGTTGGTGTTGTCGACCAGTTGCTGTAATGCTTCCTTTTCCAGATGTGTAACATTCTGGAAGTTTTTTTTATCCCCATTAGGTATACTGGTCAGTTCTTCCATCACAGCTTTCTCAAAAGCAAGTAGTTCAACTGGTAGTGTAGAGTCTAAAGGGGTGAAGGTGGATTTGAGTCATAGTCCAGCGTCCGATGTCTGCTCCTCTGTTGTCTCTTTGTTTGCAAACAAAGCCCGTAGTTTTAATTTTCGTATAAACTCCTTCATTTCTAGGCAGAGTTTAAATTTGTCCATCTTGTTAGTGGGGACAAAGCCAAGGCCTTTTTCCAGGACACGTTTTTGGGTCTCAGTAAGTGTGTGCTCTGTCCCATTGACCACTAATTCCCCCTCCTGCTGGTTGATGATTGGTTCGCTGTCACTGACATGCTCCTCGTTGACACTCTCGATGTGTCCTCCGACTCGTTGCTCCAGTGGACCTGGTTGTCTCTCCGGTTTCTTCCTCTCGGTGGTCCTGGGCATACTCCTAAAAAAGGAGGTGGTCCGTAATAGTTAAATTCTTGTGGTGGTGGGTTCCAGTGTTTGGAAGCGTCCTCCCATTGGCGGTGGGCCGTAAGGGTAATGTGCGTAGATGGTGGTCCTTGGTAGTGGCCCCAACCTCTTCCTCTTGGTCTAGAGGGTCTCTGGTATTGTGTTCCTCCTCTCTGGATCCTCGGGTTGCTGCCTCAGCTGGAGTATAAATCACTTGAGCCTGCGTCGGACAAATCACTATCCGATCCTTGTTCACTGTTGGTCCTCTTGGTTACATAATCGTCCCGTATTAAGGATAGATACGTTCGTGGCTGAAGGCTGCAGTGTCCTTTTTTAGTTTCTTGTATTTGCTCTGTTTCAATGTGATTTCGTACTCACTCATCTGCTGGTTGAGTTCGTCCAGCCTTTTCTTCAAAACAGTAGTTGATTGGTAGCTCTTCAGTTGGACCTCAAGCTTCTGTATTCGATCTTAAGTTCCTGTGCCAAACGGGTGGCCGTCTTGATGATAATGACCAGCCAGTCCCTGTTACAGCCAGCCTGTGATAATAACCATGTCCTCTGGGCATGTGTTATATCAATTGGCATGGTAAAACAGTACAATACTAGATGATCAGTTGGTTGATGATGATCCTAAGAAGACGGTCATAGGTTTTTAGAATGACAGTACCGGAAACTCTATGGACCAAGGGTCCCCATCATGTAAGCCTTTTTCACACTGCCACCCCATTCAGAATAACATTAAAGGAGGATGCTATCCTACCTAGGTTGAGACAGTATCCCCCTTCCAAAGAAGCAGATGTGGGCATCATCCCCCATTATACAGGCATCAATAGAGTAAGGAATAATTTACTCTGGAGTGTCTCCTTATAACACCCCGATTTACCCGGTCAAGAAATCTAAGGGCACTACTTGGCATATGGTTGAAGACCTGTGCCCCCTGAACGATGTTGCTACCAGAATTCCCAATCGTTCCCGACCCTTCAAACATTTTGGCAAATATTTATCAGGATGCTAAATCTTTCTCTGTCACAGATCTTAAGAATTCCTACTTTAGCATCCCTCTTCATCCAGACAGTCATTACTTGACAACATTTTCCTAATGCGGGTCTCCGTATTTGTTTTCTCATTTGACCCAAGGGTATTGTGAATTACCCAGTATTTTTAACAGAGTGGTGAAAAATGACCTGTCAAACTTTCAGTGTGACAGTATGTTATTATAATATGTTGAAGACACATTAGTTGCCGTCCTACAGAACAATAGTGTAGGAAAGAATTGTGTCTCTTCTGGTTACCCCAGCACAGAGAGGATATAAAGTGGAGAAAGACAAAGGGGCATATTAACAAGTGAATTGCGAAGCGTGGTGTTAAGCAAAATTGCTACCGTCATGCTCCGCCATTCTGAAAATGCAGGGATGCACCAAATTTAAAATGGTACGGCACATCCCTGCATTTTCCTTCGCGCTGGAACTAAACTCAGCTGCCTAGTGCCAACACAGGCACCATAGTGCAAGAGTGCCTACCTCAAGGGAATGATTGTTTATGTGCAGGAAGGTGAGCCTTCCTGCACATAAACAATCACTAATGGTGATTTGTAACTCCTTTGTGCACTGCATTGTGCAGCACACATAGACGTTGTAAATCATCTTTTTTTTAATGGGACCACTCAGGATTAAAAAGCACCATTGAATCCTGTTTGGTTTACGCATCTGTAGGATTAAGACTCAAATGCAGCCAATGCATGTTAGGGTAGCACGTATTTTGGTTAATACCACAAAATACTGCTTTTTTAGGATAAGTATTCTATATCGTTACAGAGAGGCATGACATTAAGGATGAGATAGCATGAATGCAGAAAACAGGTTGTCCTAACACTGCAGAATGGATAGAAATGGTTCCAGGTTTAGACATTTTAGAAGTGACATGCCCGCCCACCTAGTGTAATAGTATTTAATAAACTCCTTCCCCCGGGATTGTGTTAGCAGGCCAGGAATAAGAATTACTGGATCAGTCTATGCCCATGATCAATGGCCTCCCAAAGTTGAATTTTCCTTTCGGGCCCTATCCCTATGGAATGCTACTGAAGGATGCAGTATGAAAGTGTGTGCGTGTATAGTATGATAATATTGTGCAATACACTTGAATAAATAGTACAGTGAGTCCTTGGACAGTCATGAAACTAATGTCTGTTTCTTTATGTTTTAGTGGAAACTGGACTGTCAATGTAAGTAGAAATATTAACTGCAATACCACGATAGATAAGGCCAAAATGCAGGGGCGGACCTCCAGCCTCATGGACTATTATTGGCAGTGTAGAGAACTATTGTACACTCAGTTACCGCCGAACTAGAGAGCCCACTGATCACTGGTGACTTTGTACGCCCCTGTCTTGGTAATTCCGGGAGTTAATAATATATAGCTGCATGAACAACCCATGAGCCTTCTATTAGACGTGGCATCCTTGACATGGTTTCCCCTGTCTTTTACCCCTACCTCCTGTATGTTTGACTGTGTGCTGGACTTTGTTTTTACTGGTTAGTGTACTCTGGGTACTTTCCCACTGCTGATCAGTGATAAAGTGCAAGTGCTCCCTCTGTAAATTGTGATTATAATTAGAGCTCCTGGTTTTCCGTTTAAACGGATTTTTACATATAAATACAGACGGAAAACAATTCTTTCTTTGTCTGTATTTATATGTAAAAACTGCAAAATACTAGAAAATGTTGCCGCCTGCCGTGCTCGAATCCAGAGTTATCTCGCCATGCCCCCTTCTTGCTGCTGGAAATTCCTTCCCGGGCACACAGCCCGAGAACTTCACAGGTCTTTTGAAGACCATTTACTTTTAACGAGGCGTTGTTGTGTGTTTTCACCCCTTCTCACAGCCCCTGCATCTCCACTCTGCCTATTCCTATTGAGGGATCAATCGGCTCCGCCACAAAAAAAATTCTCAGCCCCCCCCTCCCCCCCCCCTGAAATTTGGCTCTAGTCACGCCTCTGGATAGGATTGAGTCTCGCAGACTTGGGTGGTGTGAATTGCACTGGACAGGGTGAGTATGTTTCTAGGTTGTGCATGTCATTTCTGCATGCCCGGGTGGTGGGTCAGCCCTGCACAGACAGAGGGCGTTATAAGGAACTTGTCACCGCAGTGGGGGTGGTGTGCCTAGTGCCTCTAGAAGTGACTGAGTTCTCCTCCGGGTGGATTTCTGCCGGCGGGAATCCACTTGTCAGGTTTTGAATCGGCTCGTGTCAATTTTCTAAAATATCCGCTTGTAACACAAGGCTGGATTTTAATCTTAATTTATCTTGAGATGGATGCGCGCTGAACCTGTCTGACACTTTCCTATTACAACGGATCAGGAAGGTGTAATGGTCGCCCCCGGTGCATGGAGCGTCTTCTGATGCCGCTGCAGGAGAGCTGATATTACCCGGATATAACACATTAATGCCCTGTAAGGATTGACGGGCCCCTTCCCGGAATCAACAGAGCATGTGTTGTAAAACAACGGTGTGACACCGCACAACTGCAAAGCACACGCAGAGCTTAGTTTTCATCCAGACTGAAGATTACAGTTATTGCTAAACACCCTTATTGACTGAGTGACTTTGAGGTTTGTTGGAGGAATTTCCGTTCTTCAGATTGGCGGATGTGGACTGAGCCCTGTATTACACTGGTGAACCGTGCACCATGCCGGTGAGCCCTGAACCAGGCTGTGTTCTACAGCACACTGGTGAGCTCTGAGCCCTGCTGCACGCTGGTGAGCCCTACACCACGCTGGTAATCCCTGCACCACACTGGTGATCCCTGCAGCACACCGGTGATCCTTGCAGCACACTGGTGATCCCTGCAGCACACTGGTGATCCCTGCAGCACACTGGTGAACCCTGCAGCACACCAGTGAACCCTGCAGCACACTGGTGAGCCCTGAACCATGCTGTGTTCTACATACAGCACACTGGTGAGCCCTGCGCTGTGCATCACACTGGTGAGCTCTGCGCCCTGCAGCACACCGGTGAGCCCTGGGGCACACTGGTGGGCCCTGGAGCATACTCGTGACTGTGTGCCCCGCACCACTCTGTTGAGCACTGCAGCACGCTGGTGAGCCCTAAACCATGCTGTGTTCTACAGCACACTGGTGAGCCCTTCGCCCTGCAGCACACTGGTGAGCCCTGGAGCAGACTGGTGAGCTCTGCGGCACACTGGTGAACCCCTTGAGCAGCTCAGTGTTTAGTGCACGCAGTCTCCCTGACTGATCACACATTCCGCAGATGCGCCTCTGCATTTGGCAGGATGCAGACAAATTAATTGCTCGCCGCTGATATCTGTCTGGTTGTCCGTGCAACATGTTTTCTGCCTTCTTCTGGGACCATTCCACGTGACAGGAAGAGACAAGAGAAACGCATTGAAGGCACCACAAAAATGCAGTGGCACATCAGAATCCTGCATGAGCGCGCGGACAGCACTGCACAATACAATGCACTGTGGTAGGCAGGCAGCACGCACTGACAGAAGCAGACTGGGACACAATGAGTGCCACCTGCTTACCACTATCGGTGAGAGCCTAAATCAGGGCTACCGGAATTATGCGAGTGTGTGGCAGTGGCGTTTTTGCATAGTTATATATTTGCTGAATTTGCTACATAATCCAATATCTATTGCATAATTTGCAGACTTTTACAAAAAACAAATGTTTCTCGCTTAGACGTTTCAAAAGTTATTAAAAACGCAGATTTTTATCTGGCTTTAGATGGAAATACAGAAGCGCTGGCACATGTTTGCTCCTGATAAGTGCTTGTTCTCTATCCTAAAGTGTTTTTATAGCAGAACTGAGAAGCACAGGTACTCTCCTTTTCAAATTACTCAGTACCGGAGCATTTAAAGCACTGTGAGCGCATGTGTGCATTGTCAATTTAAATAAATGTGGAAAAATACTAGCTGTAGCGTCGTCTTTTGCTTATGGCAAAAATAAATGTGGATAAATACAGAAAAAATGCCCCAAAAATAAACATGGATAAATGGCAAAAAAATAAATACCATAAAACTGGGTGCCCTAATTATAATTGGTTATCCATGATTGGCATATTTGATTTACTGGTAAGTCCTTAGTAAAGTGTACCAGATGTGCCCATGGCCTGTAAATCAAATTTTACTAGTGGGCCTGCAGGCACTGATTGTGCCACCCATATGTGTAGCTCTGCAAACATATCTCAGGCCTGCCACTGCAGTGTCTGAGCACAGTTTTAAACTGTTGACCTCGCAAGTGCACACATTTGCCAGGCCCAAACCTTCCATTTTACCACATGTAAGACACCCCTAAGGTAGCCCTATGGGCAGGGAGCAGTGTATATGAAAGGTAGGATATGTACTGGTGTGTCTTACATGTCCTGATAGTGAAATACTGCCAAATAGTGAAATACTGCCAATTTCATTTTTCAGTATTGCTAGGACTTTGTCTCCCATAGGTTATGATTAGAGCTGCCTTGTAACATTTTACAGGTGTTTCTTTTCAATTGGGAAGAGATAGATATTTGAAGTTGGGGCTCTCTGAGCTCATAATTTAAATACACACCTTTTAGTGAAGGTGGTTTTTAAATTGTGTGTTTAAAAATGCCACTTTTAGAAAGTGCTACCAAGAACGCAATGCCAAAACTGACTACTCCTTTTCAAATTTAATTCATTCATCCTATTGAGTAAAACAGCCATGAATTTAATTAAATTCGAAAAGGATTAGTCAGTTTTGGCATTGTGTTCTTGATAGTATTTTTGGGGCGCTCTGCCTTACTGACTTTAGAAGCCCAACCCCTGTTGTTTGGTTTAACATTTGTGCTGGAGTGCTTTCTTGCGAGGGGTTTGTGTTTGACAATTGACAGCTCAGCAGGGCTTTAGGTGGGCCGGGTTCCTCAGCTAAACAACAAAATGAGTCTGACAGACTCTCAAGTCTCAAAAAGAAACAGATTTGGAATTGACCTTGTGGAACATTTGAAAGCTTGTACTATACCTTGGGGGGATGCAGATTCGCAACATTCCAGTTATTTTCACAGAAGACCCGTGATACAAAAAGGGTTACAGTTGCATTGGGACCAAGTGCAGGAGAGAGCTCATGGTATTAACCATTGAAACTGTTTACAGATTGTCTCAAAAACAACTTGAAGAGATTGCAAAGATTGAACAACTAATCAAGGACAATCCATCAGTTTCAGAAGCTAAAGCTACTGGACAAAATAGATAAGGAAATTGCTGAATTTAGAGATTTCACAATTAATAAAAAAATACCAAATTTGAAAAGGACAACAAAGCCTTTAATGTTGAAATGGTTTACTCGTTTCTCCAAAATGATTTTTATTAACGTGTAGATTCACGTATATTCCTGCCTGATTAGCAATCAAGATCTAAAATGAAATGTATTACATTTTCAGACACTTCTTCATCTTCAATTAGAGATTCAGATCCTGATGAAGGATCTTCTAATCAACAATCTAGGAAACAGCAGCCTTTTATTGGGAGAGGCCAACAAAGAGGAAAAGTAAGGAACAGATAGCAGACCCAACCTTGAGAAATGACTACTCATCACCAGTATTCCAAGAACTAACATGATCATCCATCTTCAATCTTTCCAAGAGACCTTTGACTAGAATTGAAGAGAGTGTCTTAGAAAAAGCCTAACCTTTGCATCAACTAAATATACCAACATGGTGAATTTGAAAAACCCAAGCGCTTGAGTTGTGCTGTAAAATTCACCTCAAGGCTTTCTTTCTAAATCATGATGTGTCTCATGTTGAGGAACCATCGGGACTAAGAAATAAATCCACCTATTGTCCTCACCCTGGCCAAATTCCAACGTAAATCATCACTTTTGAAAATACTATATTGTCCGCTATTGACAAATTAGGGACTACAAAAGATTTTATTAAACACAATATTACAAAAGATCAGAGAAATGCTCTTGATCAATTACAATCTGATACAAATATTGTTCTCAAACAGGCCGACAATGGTGGTGCTATTGTTGTTTTGTGGAAGCGGATTATTAATAACCCACTGGTGCAGGGTCACCACTTCGTCCACGGGTTCATAACAAGTAAGGAGGAATCGACACTGGAGCGAAGTACAAACCATAGGTCATTTATTAGCATTCATGAATGGGGGCCTCGTCTGACAAGCACCATAGAGATACTCAAGGAGAGAGCACACTGAACGATGGTTACATGGGTTTTTATAGCAAAAGATCACAAACAAGGACGCCCAGAGGTAAATAGAGCTTTGGGAAAAACACACAAATGAGGTAACAGTAAGAGTCGACAGCTTTGGTGCCTTGTGCATTTGTCGTGTCCTGAAGCTGCACAACGAGATATGCTATCTGGGGAAACTTTACTTGAGGCTTTACCATTGTCTGAAAAACCCCAAGCAGACGCCAGCTGTTCTTTTGCGCTGACTCTGCATGTATACACAGCCTACAATGCCCCGAACTAGATTCTTTACTCATGTTTATACAGATTCCATGTCAAGGATAGAGCCGGGCTGAAAGGAGGCAGGGGTGAAAAATGGATGAGGCATAGCTTAATCAAAATACGAGAGAATCTGATTTTACATTTCAACAGTCCTTCCTTTTCAGCCTATGCTGAATCCATTTTTAAAAGTATATATATTAATCTCGTATATCAATGTTCATAAGTTCGTAAATTTCAGTGTGCATCCTCTTTTCTCGATTCAATTCATGAACATTAATTGGGGAGGTCTAATATTTTTACAGGTGGCTATACAAGCTGTACATATCGTAGGGGCACATTGAATGCAGCAACAGCAAGTGAGAAAGATGGCTCCTATAATTACTATTCCCATTAATAATTTCCAACCCCTAATGGAAATAAGTCCCTGTAACCATTCGGACCAGGACCAGGTTCCTTGGTCTTGATGTATTTCTGTAGCTATTTTATGTAATTTGGAAATGGCGTCATAGACAGAAGGGGCGTGGTCAGGAATGAACACACAACTACTACTACCGATGATGCGACATGCTCCACCACGATCAGCTAACACTACATCTAGGACCATCCTATTTTGTAATGTTACAATTCTAGTAATTTGGAGCTCTTCCGTAATATTTCCTAGAGCCATTGTTGTCTGATTAGTTACTGCTTCTACCACTCGGGTCAGGCGTCTAATCTTTCTACTATTTAGGGCTGCACCAACAAAGAAAAAGAGTCCCAAATTAAAATCAACATATTGTTGTAATGTAGTGTCAGTTTGATCTACTTCATAATTATTTAGAGTTCTTTTAAATCGATTCAAAGAAATGTCATTAAACAATTTCTGGTCCTTGTGATAATAGGCAGGTGCTAAGAACACAGGAGGAAGCAAAAAGGACACATAACAGATGCCGGACCAACTGACTGGTAGATAATAATAATAACCTTTGTTTCCACAAATGAAGTAATGTTATGGGAAGATAAAAAACTGCTATTGTTCGTTCCAGTGTTCTTCAATACTGTAGTACAGTCACTTTTTCCCACTGGGATACTGCCAATACTGCTCACACAAAGATCTGCTCGGGCTCTGGTTACAGCGATAACAGGAGGCCCATTACCCTTGGTTGTTTGAGTGTTGGGGAAGACATAACGTGTGGAGGAATTTCCTCTGCGATACTCCTCCATTTCCCATACAGTTCCTTTGGCTTGTGGGTCCCCTTCCTCATCAAGGTAACAAACTTTATTCAGCTTTGCGTTAAGTCTTCCCACATCAGCTGAAGTAATGTTAGCAATTTCAGAGGCCCACAACAATGCGAACCAGGCTCTACAGGAGCCATTATGTGAAAATGGCAAGGGAATGAAAGGCGTTCCTCCCTTTTTCTGATGGGCTAGCATCATTCCCCATACCCAGCAGTTGTTAGTATTCGTAGCATTATGAGTATGATGCAACATTTGGATGAAAGTGTTATTGAGGTAGCACATTCGGTCTTTCTGTTCATGGTAGGGAAGAGTGAAGTAATAATGTTCCGTGGGGACAGGAGTACTAGCGGGCAATAGGGTTCGAGCCGGAATCACTTTCTCCATTGTCCAAAAAACAGCTGCCAAAATTATCAATAATAGGATCAGAGTCACCATACACAGAGTCTCGTCATTGCTTCACAACTTAGATCCCAATTTCTGCATTTCTCCTTCTCGGTATCGATACAACCACAGGTTGGAGAGAGGTCCAGGCACCACTGAACACGTATCATAATCCCCTCTGAACCTAGTCCAGCTGATTCTGTGATCCTACCGTGTCACAGCCGAACCATTCCACTAATTGAAACCGGTCCTCCGGTATCTCTATCTGCTCCTTCCCTTCCTTGGTCGTAAATCGTACCTTGTTGCTGAAGGCGTAGTTTGATCAGGTAACAAAGTGTCTTCATTCAGAGGAGCAACACTTTTCTGAGTCTGTAAGATGTCTTTCAGATCGTTTCTGCCTTCTGGCTGGAGAATGGTTGCTGGGATTCGCCTGCAGTGTGCAGCATTGATCCAATGACGTCTGTTGGTGACATGGACAGCAGTTCGAGTTGCAAGCAGGATCTGCTCCGGATTGTTCCAGCGAGGCTCCAAATTCTTTCAACGTTGGAAGTTCTTTATAAGCACATAGTCTCCAGGTTGAAGACTATGAGCCGGACCCTCTGACTTGTCTGGAATGGCTTCTCGCACCTGGTGATGAATCCGAGACAGTTTTTAAGTCACGTTTTTTAGGTAATCACTCAAAACATGGTACTGTATTTCTTTGATTACATTTGGCCTTGGGGGTCCCCATACATTCATTGGCCTACCAAAGACGATCTCTTAAGGAGAAAGTCCAATCTTACTATGTGGGATGGAATGAACAGATAACAATGCTAGAGGTAAGGCATCTGGCCAATTAAGGCCCGTTGTTGCTTGTATGTTAGCTAGTTTCAACTTCAATGTGCCATTGTATCTTTCTACCAGACCCGCTGCCTGAGGATAATTAGCAGCATTAAACTTCTGTTTTACTCCCAAACCCTTCATTGGGTACTCTATCATCTGGCCAGTAAAGTGGGGGCTGTTGTCACTCCATAGGACTCTACAAATTCCAAAACGGGGAAAGAACTCCTTTAACAGAATTTGGCTGTTGTCAAGGCTTTGTTGTCTTTGGTGGGATAAGCTTCTACCCACTTACTAAAGGAACAAACCACTACCAGTACATACTTTAAATCTTTACAGCGCTCTAACTGGATGTAGTCCATTTGGAGTGCTTCGAAGGGAACCTGAGGAGGAGAAAATCCACCAGTAGGGGTTGATACTCCTTTCCCAGGATTGTGCTGTCGCCATATCATGCAATGTTTAACCAAATGCTCAGCCGTTTTCCGAATGTGCTTATTATCCCAAACCTGTTCTAGTTGGGAGATGGTGTGTTTTTGGCACTAACGTGAGCAGGTCCATGAGCCATAGTCACAAAAGGCAATAAATAGGCATAGGGCAACTTCAATTTCGACATATCTTTTGACCTCCAACATCCCTCATCATCTAACTCTCCTTCCTTTTGCCATTCTACCCTTTCTTGTTCAGTGGCTGACTGCTGTATTTCTTTAATCTCTGTTTACATGTTTTCCCATCTTTCAGCTTGGGATCGTAGTACATATATTGTACTCGTGAGTGCACTTGCAGTATCTCGTGCAACTTCGTCAGCGAAAGCATTTCCTTGTCCCACCTTGTCTGTAATTTTCTTGTGGGTACTACATTTGATAATGGCTACACTCTTTGGCAATGTCACGGCAGTAAGAAGACTATTTACCAATTCGCCATGTTGTATTTTAGAACCATGGGAGGTTAGGAATCCCCGTTCCTTCCAAAGCTTGCCAAAATTGTGTGCCACACCAAATGCATACTGGCTATCCGTATAAATATTTACTGATAATCCCTGACTGAGTTCGCAAGCCCTCAAAAGCGCAATGAGTTCAGCAGCTTAGGCAGATTTTTGTGGGATACAGGCTGTTTCCACCACTGTCTGTAATGTGGTTATGGCATAGGATGCAGAGGTGGTGCTATCAGGTAGTCTTAAACAAGAGCCATCCACCCATAATTCTCCCTCAGGATCTGACAAAGGTGTATCTGTAAGATCTATTCTTCCTTTTGTTTGTTCTTCTGTTAGGAAAATACAGTCGTGCAAATCATGAGTGTTCAGCTGGCAAGGGTAACAATGTAGATGGGTTCAATGTCAAACATCTCTTGAGTGTGATGTGAGGTGCCAAAAGCGTAAGTTTGTATCCGGTGAGTCTAGCGCTAGTCAACTGTTGTGTCTTAGTCTGATTCAGGAGTGCATCTACAGAATGTGGTACCATAACCATAAGTTTGTTACTCAACACTATCCCCTCAGATTGTCGTGTAGAGATGGCGGTGGCAGCAACCGCTCTAAGACAACCTGGAAGTCCTCTGGCCACTGGGTCTAATACAGCTGAGAAATAAGCACATGGACGATACTTATTACCATATGGTTGTGTCAAAACTGATAATGCACATCCTTCTCTCTTGTGTACATATAGTATGAAAGGTTTTGCATAGTCTGGAGTGCCTAACACTGGAGCAGAACAAAGGGATGCACAAAGCTGCTGATATGCTTCCTGACATTCAGATGTCCATGGTAGAGGAGAGGGAGTGTCTTTAGTAACAAGGGACAAAAAAGGTTTGATGATAAGTGAGAAGTTCGGGATCCACTGTCTACAGTAGGAAGTAATACCAATAAGTGCCCTGACTTCTTTTTGGGTACTTGGAATAGGAATTTTTAGGATAGTTTGAATCCTGTCTTTAGTCAGAGTGCGGCCCTCCTTAGATAAGAGGTGACCCAAATAAATAACCTCAGACTGGCAATATTGCAGCTTATTCTTAGAGACCTTGTGTCCCTTAACATCAAGATGATGTAATAGGGAGAGAGTGGCCTCTTTACAATGCTCAACTGTGTCTGCTGCTAACAAAATGTCATCGACATATTGCACAAGTGTAACTCCTGGTGGCAAAAGAAGTTCATCCAACTGTTGTTTAAGTGCCTGACTATAAATGCTAGGACTTTCTGTATAGCCTTGTGGAGCCCTACCAAATCTAAATGAGCGGCCCCGTAATGAGAATCCAAATGGATATCTACTTTTTTCATGTATAGGAATAGAGAAAAAGGCGTTCTTGAGGTCAATAACGGAAAATACAGTGGCTGTAGGTGGGATTAATGTCAACAAGGTCGTAATATCAGAGACGACAAGATATTGAGGAATCACTATTTTGTTGACTTCTCTTAAGTCCATCACAAATCGGTAGATCTTATCCTCTGTTCCATCGCCCCGTTTTAGGATGGGGAGAATGGGGCTATTGCATACATTAGAGGAAACTTCGTCAACAACTCCTGTACGTATCATATCAGCGCATCCTCACCTTCCTTTGATATTTTATATTGCGTGACCCTTGGTAAGGAAGCATCCTCCCGAACCTGTATGTGTACTGGGGAAATGTCCATTCTTCCCTCATCTGTGTCAGCAGTAGCCCAAACACATGAAGGGACAGAATCAAGATCCGAACATAAAGAAAAATTATATTGTTTAGGCAATATCTTTTTCCCAAAAATGACATGTACTCCAGATGGGGAACAATGTATAGTAGCATGGAAATATTTCAAAAGATCAAGTCCCATCAGATTATCTGGAGCATGTGGGGGAAGTAAAAAGGGGGCTGTAGTGAAGAAATTCTTAACCCGCAAAGGTAGTTTTTGGGACACAAGGCTAGGAGTTGGTGTTCGATCAAATCCTATTGATGTAATTACTTGGCCAGACAAGGGTGTCCCAGGGACCAGTTTCTGAGATATCGCATTACGTGTCACCCCTGTATCCCCTTAAAATTTCTGATCCTGCCCAAGTATGGTGGCTGTTATATAGGGTCCTGACTAGTCTACAGGTATCTCAACTGGTCCTCCTTGTCCTACGCTGTCATAGGCAAAATGTGTTCCCACAGTTTCCTCTGATTCCCAATCCTCCATAGAATATTGATTATTTTGTTGTTCAAAATATTTTCCTGACTTATTTCTCTCTAAGGCTATGGCTGCTGTCAGGGAGCTAAAGTCCCCCGGCTACCATTCATTTGTCCCCATCCTCTCCCACCAGCAGCTAAAACAGGACATTCTGAACGCCAATGTCCTTTCTCCTTACAATAAGCACATTGATCCAGTCCTAGTGGAGTTTGTCTACGCGGTGGCCCTACTGGAGGTGTTTGTCTGAAAATCTGACCATAGGTTTGACCTCAACCTTGGGGTCCACAGCCCTGGACCATCAATACCTTAGTTTTCTCTTTTAGTTTTCCTTCTTTTCGTTCTTGCTCAGTGGTCACCTGATTCTGATAATACTGAGCAATATCTGATATAGCTTTCAGGGTTACTGGAGCCCATGTACTCTCAGAATTCTTTAAGCGAACCGATATCTCGGGAAGTAAATTTCCCAGGAATCGATCTACAAATAAATGTGCACCCGTAGGTGTAGATGTATCTTGCCCACTAAAATCGTGGAACACTTCCCCAAAGCGAATAAAGAAATCCAGGACGGCCACCCCCTGTTTTTGTTTACAAGCAGTGAGAAGTGCCAAATCTATTTTTCTTGCCAAGACTATCGTTTTTATATAAGTGAGTATGTTTCCAGGAAGATCCAGTATGAGCTGACTAGGTTTCTTAACAGGCTTCCTATCCCTATCGGGTGCTACTATGGCAGCCCATTCTCCTCCCAAATCAACAGCATGATCCTGTTTCCAGGTAAGTCGCCAAATATCTGGTGGCAGGTTCATACCAAAAAATATATCAATATCTGCTACGGTCGTGATACAAGAATCAATGGCTGCCTGTACATCATCATAAAATCCTCTAGGACTTTTCTGTATGTCTGGTAAAGAGGCTTTTAAAGTGAGTACATCCGTCCTTTTCCAGGGCGTATATATCCAATTGTACAAAAAATGGGCTCTAGCATCGGGACTATTGGGGTCATCATTATCTGCATTCCCTCTTCCAGGGATGGACTGTGGCGCGGCTTCCCTCAAAGGTCTTATTCGAGGAGACGAAGAGAGTTCATTACGATATCCAATTATCGTTGCTATGGCAGTGTTAACTCTACTTACAGGGAAGGCTCCTATCTGACACTGTCGATTAATAGCCCTAACATCATCAGGGCCATTTTGTCCCGTAGACATCTCCCATTGGACCGTACGTTGATGAGAAAGCTTATTTATGAGACAAAGAAGCTCGCCCTCAGGAAAATCCTGTATCTGATATATCATTTCTCCTACTTCCATTTCTAAATCACTCAACCAATTTAATACCATCAACCTTATCGCATCCTGGTGTGATTGAGATACAGTAAGTAGAACGAAGAATTTGAGGGGTCAGGACAGATACAGAAAGTACAGGATCATCAGTCATTTCGGGTGCAGTTGCCTGGGATGGGGGTGCAGTGGCCTGGGATGGGGGGTAAAAGATGTACCGGTACTGGTAGGAAAATAGGGAGCTGGACAACCGCGGGCAAAGGAGGTGGAGCCGGAGATACAGGGGAAACGACATTTGGTGGTCCAGGGGGAAGAGGTGTTAAAGATACATATGGGGGCGGGGGTCGTTCAATCAATAATCCATCAATATCTGAATGGACCTGGACTGCGTCTGTTGGTCTAACTATATATTCCTTAGATATTAATAATCTATGCTCTCTATCTAAACTTTCCTTTTTCTCCTGAATTTCCTTATCTTTCAATTCCTTGTACTTCTGATACTCTGTCTTCCTTTCCTGTTTCCTTTGTACCTTCTCTGCCTTGAGCTGCCGCTCCTTTACTTCCTTCCTCCACATACGCAAACTGTCAAACATAGCTGGCCTAACTTTCTATAAAAACAATTGTTTCTCTAAATACTCGAGTTTGTGAGGATCCATTGTTCCCTCTTATGGCCATTGCAACTGGGGATCACCTTTTGTATATTTGTTCCACAATGCATGACGGGACAAATACTAACATGATCATCCATCTTCAATCTTTCCAAGAGACCGTTGACTAGAATTGAAGAGAGTGTCTTAGAAAAAGCCTAACCTTTGCATCAACTAAATATACCAACATGGTGAATTTGAAAACCCAAGCGCTTGAGTTGTGCTGTAAAATTCACCTCAAGGCTTTCTTTCTAAATCATGATGTGTCTCATGTTGAGGAACCATCGGGACTAAGAAATAAATCCACCTATTGTCCTCACCGTGGCCAAATTCCAACGGAAATCATCACTTTTGAAAATACTATATTGTCCGCTATTGACATCTCAAAATCTCAAAATTCGGCATACCTTCTGGTGGCGCCGGCTGACTTGCTTCCAAAATGTTCTGCTTATCGCAGTAACACAACTTCCAAATAGTACTAACTACAGGCATGTTATATAAGATATAAAAAACGTATAAACCGAGAGAAATAAAAAAAAATATTCTCACATTACCTGTAAGGAAAAAATGTTAGTCAAAACAAATAGCAAGTTCCAAAACAGATTTCAAATTTTGAACAGATACCAACACAAATGCCAAGCCAAGCAAATACTAATCAAATCCTAACCAAATGAACTGGTTCAATACAGATTTACCTTATGTGTAGTCTTCGACTCCCACCTGTTGATCAACCCTGATCCAAAAGAATGACCATCCGAAGGCCCCAGTCAAGGCCAGCAGCCGCCAGGAAGATCAGAGTCGAAGAGCTGAAAAATCACCTTGGACCACGAGAAACACTAGTCCAAGCGAAGTTCGTCTTACCGACCCGATCTCCTCCCCTGGTCCGACTGCAAGCCCTTGATGGGGCCCCACGTTTGTGTGCCAATTTGTGGAAGCGGATTATTAATAACCCACTGGTGCAGGGTCACCACTTCGTCCACGGGTTCTAAACAAGTAAGGAGGAATCGACACTGGAGCGAAGTACAAACCATAGTTCATTTATTAGCATTCATGAATGGGGGCCTCATCCGAAAAGCACCATAGAGATACTCAAGGAAAGAGCACATTGAACGATGGTTACATGGGTTTTTATAGCAAAAGATCACAAACAAGGGATGCCCAGAGGTAAATAGAGCTTTGGGAAAAACACACAAATGAGGTACCGGTTAGAATTGACAGCCTTGGTGCCTTGTGCAATTGTCGCGTCCTGAAGCTGCACAACAAGATATGCTATCTTGGTAAAATTTACTTGAGGCTTTACCATTGTCTGAAAAACCCCAAGCAGGCGCCAGCTGTTCTTTTGCGATGACACTGCATATATACACAGCCTACAATACCCCAATCTAGATTCTTTACTCATGTTACTCATGTTTATACAGATGCAATGTCAAGGATAGAGCCGGGCTGGAAGCAGGGCAGGGGTGAAAAATGGATGAGGCATAGCTTAATCAAAAAACAAGAGAATCCGATTTTACATTTCAACAGTTTTGGTGGCCGAAGACTATAAAAAGGAAACTAATAGACAACTAACAAATGAGGATTGTTACAAGAAAGTCTCTGGAGATATCACTAAGCAAATCCAAAGTGAAGTTGCTGGTACCATCAAACAGGCATTTGATGAGGTGTTTATTGGACCACATGAACGTGATTATCTTATCAGAATGAAGACAAGAATACAGGCACTGTATCTTCTACCAAAATTGCACAAAGATCCCGTCACACCACCAGGCCATCCAATTGTTTTGGGTTGTGATTCAGTGTTGGAAACAATCACAAAATATGTTGCTGTTTTTTTAAAGTCTCTTGTACCATCTTATTTGCGGGATGCAATGGACTTCATAAAAAAAATTGAAGATTATGAATTCAATTTGGACACTCAGTGACTTGTAACTTTTGATGTAACCTCTCTTTATACTCAAATTCCACAGCATGAAGGACTCCAGGCGATTGAAAAGTTTTTGGTTGATAGACCAGGGCCACACCGTGTTCCAACAAATGTCATTGTCAAATTGGCCCATTATGTATTAAGTAACAACTATTTCAAATTTGGGGATGAGTTGTTTGGTCCAAATCAAAGGGACTGCGATGCGCTGTCCGTTTTCTCCGGAGCTGCCCGTACTGTTTATGGTCCCGTTTGAAGAAAAATTCATTTATGAAAATAATCCTTTTATACAACACATCAACATCGGCATTTTTTTGCATTTGGGAAGGACTAGATGAAAATGTGAACATGTTCACCCAATGGCTGAATGGTATACCAGAAGACATACAATTCAGCATGTCCAGTACTGAGTCATCTATTACATTTCTAGACGTTGTGGTTTTTGAAAAAAAACCTACATTGTTCACCAAACCAACTGGCAGAAATAATGTTGTGCATTTTAAAAGTCATCACCCACGCAGATTACATGAGGTTTTGCCATAGGGTCAACTGCTCCGGATAAGACGCAACTGTTCTGATAAGAGTGATTATTTTTCAAATGCAGAAGTTTGTGTGAATAAATTGAAAGAGCAAAGATACCCTAAAAAACAATTGAAGAATACCATGAAGCGCGCCTAGTGGACTCCCAGAGAAACTTTGTTGGAAAAGAGGCCCGCAAAAGTGAAGTTAGAACGTATGGTGTGTGTCTGGACATTTTGGTAAAAAAAATAACCAGTTAAAAAACGAAATCATCAAACAGAACTGGCATTTAATTGAAAAAGTTGTGATGTGTGGCCTTGGATATTTCAAACTACATGTCCCAGAATTCCAGAGTGTGACATCATTCATTTTTATAGATATGTGCAGTATTCTGAACAAGCTGCTGTTTATCGCTGAACTGCGAGTGACCCAGAAGCAATGCAATGGCATGAGCGCATTAAACACTAATAAAGTAAGTTCTTTTCCATCTGACAAGGGTCGAACGCTCAGTTCTGAGATCATTGTATTTTAGATTACAAGACGTAAAATATCCCCCAAGGATCTTGAAAATGGTTATACGCGTTCCATAGGCTTGACGGAACTCATGTCGGTTTGACCCGAATGTTATGACTTGCGTGTTCCCTTGTTCGAAGGTACGCTGTGTCTAGTTAACGAGTGTTTCAGTCTTCTAGATGTCGTTTTAGCAATTTGTATATTTCTGTTGTAGATTGTTCTATCGCGCACACATGCCAAGTGTATTTTTGGAGGTTACGTCTGGAAGGACCCTGATTAGCTTCATCAGCACCTAGTAAGTACTACTAAGAGGTGGTATTAATAAACAACAGGGTGGGCAGAATATGAGCATCTGCATTAGTTATATAGGTATTGAGACACTGTTTATAATTTTGTTGTAGGTAAAACTAATTGAATCAGCTGATTGAAATCGATTTAACATGTTTCGTGAGGTAATCTCATTGTTAACTTCAAGGTATTTCAGATTTATTAAGGTCTTTAGAGACAATAATTTGTTTAATCTTTGTTCACATATGATCTTTTTAGAAGTGGATTACAGTTCCATATCCTGAGGAGAACCCTTCAAAATACACTTCAGAGGGCTCAAAACGCGTCAACCATCACTTGTGCGCCTACCTACTATGCATACATTTATGTGTGATACTAGATAGAGTGCCATTTGAATCCAGGGAAACATGAAATGCTAATTTTTTATTTTTTTTAAATAATCATAACCAGGGTTCAATAATTATGCTCTAACAGGGGTGCCTTGTCCATTTACATGAGAACAGTTGAGTTGATTTTGAATTCTCATCCACGCATTTTACAAGAGATTTCTTTTTAGCTCTCTTTTTGAGTAGTAACTAACGTGAACTGTTGATTTGCATTGTAGTATGCATGTTTTTGTTTAAATAGTCACTGTTTTGTTGAGATCTATGTTGGTGCGAGGGAACAATGTTTATATTTGTTTTTTGTGTGTGCGACAATATCAACAATATTTTGTATGATGTTTGTATAAAATCTAAAAAATGAATGGTGACCATTCTTATTGAGTAACGACTACAAATGAATACAATTTTAAAAGGATTAGTCCGTTTTGGCATTGTGTTCTTGGTAGTATTTTTTGGTGGCTCATCCTTACTGACTTTAGGAGCCCAACCCCTGTTGTTCGGTTTAACTTTTAGAAAGTGGGCATTTTCTTGCTTTACCATCTTGTGCCTCTGCTTCCCTGTGGAATCAACTTCTGGTTTAGACTGACAGCTGGGTTGTTTTGCGCATTCATTCTAGACAGTCACACAAAGGGAGCTGAGGTGTGCCCTGCATCTCCTAATGGCTCAACGTCAGGCTGATGGACCTTCCTGAGCTAGAGTGGTGGGAGGAGTTGTCACTGCCACCCGAATAGGGCTGTACCTGGCCTCTCACAATCCTGTCTCCTCCCCTCTGTAGTGTGTCTGGAGCCAACGCAGGGTAAGGCAGGATCTTATGGACAACTAAGACTTTCCTTTGAAGTATGCCTACTTAAAAGGCCAAAAGGGGTAAAGTATTGGACCTATAACCCCAGGCTTTTAATACACTTCTGGACTGAGGACCCTGCCAAGAAGAAGAGCTAAGGAGCTGTCAGGAGGAGTACTGCCCCTATGCTGTGTGTTGCTTTGCTGGGCTGGCCTGTAGTTGCTGCTTCTGTCTGTGGGCAGTGAACGAACTGGACTTTGCTTTCTTGTATTCTGCTTTTCTAAGGTTTCCCAAGGGCTTGTGTGTGCTTGCCTCCTGTTAGACATTTCAAAGCCATCAAAGATTTCATCTGCAGAATCTCTGAACTTCACTGCTGGGCGTTCTGACCTACCAAGTGGTGCCAGTTCTGGACACTTGGAGGAGGTTCTACTGCTTCAAGACTTAATTCACGCATCGCCCTTCCAGCATTGTTTTTCACACTGCAAGCTTGCTGTGCAGTTGAATAACCAACACATCACCTCTGTGCGGCTGAACAATTGACAGAGTCCAGAGCGCTGAGTCTCTGACGTCCGAAAACCCTGCTCTGACTTCAATGCAGGCCCTGCTGTGTGGCTGAAGAAACTGATGCATCACCTCTCTTCGGGAGTGGAAATCGACGCAGCACCTGTTTCACCGCTGCATGGACTCGTAGCGCTTGGAGTTTGTCATGCATCGCACAAGTGCGCCAAGTCTCTAACGCATTGCTCCCCCAGAAGGAGTCGGCTCTGGAAATTGATGCATCACTTCTCCTCGCAGTAAGAAATTGACGCAACACTTCTGCATGCAGCAGAACTGACACATCCATTCCCCTGGGGCTCAAGAACCGAAGCATCACTGTGTTCTCTGACGCTTTCCTCCTTTGTGGCTGTTTTTCGACTTGGATTTTGACGCATCAAAGGTACTTCGTGCTAAAACCAACACATCCATAGAGGTCTATGGACAGAATTGGTTAAACCTTTTATAGATGATATTTTGAGTTATGTATGTTGACGTTTTGTTGTTTTGGTCTTCTTTGGTTTAGATAAAGATTGGTTATATTTCTAAACTGGTGTGGTGTCCATTTGTAGTGTTTTCACTGTGTTACTGTTTGTGTTATGTACAAATACTTTATACAGTGCCTCTGAGATAGGCCTGACTGATCGTGCCACGCTACCAAAGGGATGAGACGGGGTTATCTTCGGTGTGTAGAGACCCCCATTTCTAACACCGTCCAGTGACTTTACTACATCATCTCCAAAGGAGAAGAGCTGCAGAATATTATGGCACTGCTACTTGGGAAGATGTTCCCCAAGAACACAGGTTGTTCAGTGATGCTCAGTTGTACTTTGGAAGTGTTCTACTGTTTGTTCAGGCAAAAGTAACTGCTTGATAGCTACAAATAACTAGTTGGGAATTACTGAAGACGATTAATGACACTAAAAATGTCAAGTTGAAATCAGCCATTAACAATCTCAAATAACTTATAAAATGGGGAGGATGATGGGGCTATAATGTTTAAAACAAGTTCACTTTATCATTTGTTTTAGACACTAAGAGTATTATGGAATTAAATCTCAGTCTTGGGAAGTAGATGAGTGTTATTTAATTAAGGTCAAGTTCTTCCAGCAACCTTCAGTTCCATGACATGCTATACATAATTCTAAAGATGTGGAGCCATTGAACCTTTCCAGGTTTACTATCATTAATTTCTTCCACTGAAAACATACACATCACTGGTTCATTCCACCAACACATGTACCACGCAGAGCTGCTCCTAGAGGTGGGCGAGCCAACAAATTAACAGGGTGAGCTGAGCCAGAGCTAAGCCAAGGGTCTGGCTTGGCTCTTAGAGCCCATGTACGAGGTAATACTTGAAATTGTTTGCTTTGAAACCATACAAAAACTTCACACAAAATATGATAAAGCCTCTTCATATGCGTCAGTCAGTCAGTCAATATGGTCTTTATTTCGATTGTCACAATCATAAAAGACAAAGTACATCTACAATTAAAATGACTATGAATATCCGTAATACAAATGTTTTCAAGTATTTCCGCGACCATTTGGACCTCTTTGTTAAAAACCGCTGTTATTTAAACAAATATTAAAAGAACATGATGTATGATAGATCCACAATGATATAAAACACATAGGGGTCGATTCCGAGCCGGGTCGGACAGCTCTCCGAGAGCTGTTCGTAGCCTTACCTTGCGACCAACTTGAACCCGGAGCCGGTCCGTCCGGGTGAGGAAGTACGATGCGCATAACTGACAAAAATACGACCAACACGTAGGCTGTGATTCAAGTTTCATTCTCTGTCAGAGCCGTACCGCCGAACCGAGTCGCCCGGAAGCAGTATCCACAACAGTTTCCGGCCAGACAAGTACGATGCGCAAATCATACGCACCGGGCGGGTCGCCACGTACAGCACGTCACAGCATCCGGAAAAGAAGCATATCAGGTACGATTCGCGCCAGAACACAATTTACAGATACGAGATGGACCAGCTTGCAACGGGTAGGAGACGGAGCAACAAGCAGCGTGTACGAGACGAACACATCATGAATCCCATCGCGCAGGTCATACCAGTACTGTACATCTATGGCCGGATCAGGAACAGACGCGGACGGCGCAGACGGTAAGTCAGACACCCACCACACAAACAAACAACACGTACCCGCCAAATATCTCACACACCCAGAGGATCCATATCCTGGCCACTAGCAACAGGCCACCATAGTGGTTGCATGGCCAGCACCACTACCACCCCCACCCATAGGGCTCATGTTGCCCATCACTACTGCCACCCCCACACAAAGGGGACCTGTTGCCCAGCACTACTACCACCCCCACTCATAGTGACTATGTTGCCCATCACTCCTGCCACCCCCACCCATAGGGGACCTGTTGCCCAGCACTACTGCCACCCCCACTCATAGGGCTTATGTTGCCCAGCACTCCTGCCACACCCACCCATAGGGGACCTGTTGCCCATCACTCCTGCCACCCCCACTCATAGTGACTATGTTGCCCATCACTCCTGCCACCCCCACCCATAGGGGACCTGCTGCCCAGCACTCCTGCCACCCCCACCCATAGGGGACCTGTTGCCAAGCACTACTGCCACCCCCACCCATAGGGCTTATGTTGTCCAGCACTCCTGCCACCCCACTCATAGGGCTTATGTTGCCCATCACTCCTGCCACCCCCACTCATAGGGATTATGTTGCCCATCACTCCTGCCACCCACACCCATAGGGGACCTGTTGCCCAGCACTACTGCCACCCCCACTCATAGGGCTTATGTTGCCCATCACTCCTGCCACCCCCACCTATAGGGGACCTGTTGCCCAGCACTACTGCCACCCCCACTCATAGGGCTTATGTTGCCCATCACTCCTGCCACCCCCACTCATAGGGCTTATGTTGCCCATCACTACTGCCACCCCCACCCATAGGGGGCCTATTACCCACCACTCCTGCCACCCCCACCCATAGGGGACCCGTTGCCCAGCACTACTGCCACCCCCACTCATAGTGACTATGTTGCCCATCACTCCTGCCACCCCCACCCATAGGGCTTATGTTGCCCATCACTCCTGCCACCCCCACTCATAGTGACTATGTTGCTCATCACTCCTGCCACCCCCACCCATAGGGGGCCTGTTGCCCAGCACTACTGCCACCCTCACTCCTAGGGCTTATGTGGCCCAGCACTCCTGCCACCCCCACCCATAGGGGACCTGTTGACCATCACTCCTGCCACCCCCACTCATAGTGACTATGTTACCCATCACTCCTGCCACCCCCACACATAGGGAACCTGTTGCCCAGCACTACTGCCACCCCCCTCATAGGGCTGATGTTGCCCAGCACCCCTGCCACCCCCACCCATAGGGGACCTGTTGCCCATCACTCCTGCCACCCCCACTCATAGGGCTTATGTTGCCCATCACTACTGCCACCCCCACCCATAGGGGACCTGTTGCCCAGCACTACTGCCACCCCCACTCATAGTGACTATGTTGCCCATCACTCCTGCCACTCCCACCCATAGGGGACCTGTTGCCCAGCACTACTGCCACCCCCACCCATAGGATGGGTGATGCACCACACATCCATCATACACAAACATTAGGTATCTCAGCAAAATACATCCCCCTAACATCATGACAACAGTGTGTAGTCTGCGACAAATGCCCACAACAGTGATAATGACTTAAAACATACAATGTAACTGCCATCACATGTGTGACCAACACAAGGCAAGCATCACTATAGCACTGTGTCAATGTGCACTAACAACCCCTCACTGTGTAGAACAAAAGTTAAGTGTGGGGTTCCAAACTGCAGCAAATGTTGGGCATTGTGGTAATGGGGTCTAAAAGCCCCCTCATCACAGTGACCAAAAGTTAAGTGTCATCATGGTCAAAGCTGTAAATGCCAAACAGCATCTATGATTCCTGCTCCCAACACATGAAACACTTTTGTGGCAAAGTAGTGGCTGTGTCCCATACCCACAGAGATGTGGTGAGGCTAACAGTGCTGTGAAAACCTAACATACTCTCGGCCATGTGCAGACAAGCACCACCCATGGGGGCTGACACTGCATACAGTGTACAATGTTATGTTATGTTATGTTATAGAAATTTATAGAGCGCGTCCCGTAGGTGTCCTGGCGCTTTTATAGGATGTTCATCCTTAGATTGAGCTGGGTTGGAATAGGACATTAGAGCGTGAATAACCATGTTTTAAGTGCCTTCCTGAAATTCAGGTGATTTGTGGTGTCTCTAAGGTGTCGTGGGAGAGTATTCCATGCTTTGGTCGCTCCAACTAGAAAGCTTCGTCCTCCCCAATTAGCTTTTTTAACCAAAGGGACTGAAACCAATTTTGCCTCAGAAGAACGTAGCATTCTTCTGGGAGTATACCAACAAATGTGCTTTGTCAAGTGGGTGGGTCCCTTTCCCTGAAGGGACCTGTGCATAACACACATAGCCTTAAACAAAATTCGTTTTTTTACTGGAAGCCAGTGAAGTCTTTTGATCTCAGCCGAGATTGTGGCATATTTTGGAATCCCTGTGATCAGTCTAGCGGCTGCATTTTGCAGTAATTGAAGTTTTTTTAGTAGCCCTTCCTGAATATTTAAGTATAGGCTATTGCAATAGTCCAATTTTGATAGGGCCAGGGCTGAGACAACTATTCTTTGACTCTCTTTGGGTAGTAAGTGCAGGATCTTTTTATATGACCTCAGAGTATGTGAGGTAGCAGAAACTACTGCATTAACTTGGTCTTTATATGACAACTGGCTGTCAATAATGATTCCTAAGTTTTTTACTTTTCTGCTGGGTGTTGGGAGGGGTCCCAGTGAATCTAGCCACCATTCAGGGGTCCAGAAATTTAAGTCATTACCAAAAAGAACCACCTCAGTTTTGTTGGAGTTCAATTTGAGGCAATTTTGCGCCATCCAATTGCCAACCGCAGTCATACAATCCTTAAACCCAGATATAGTATTCTGGCGTTCCCCAGGGAGCAAAGAGACTACAATCTGGGTATCATCTGCATAAGATGTAAGGTAGAACCCAAAGGAATCTACCAAAGGGGCCAATTGTTTTACATAGATATTGAAAAGTGTTGGGCTAATGGATGATCCCTGAGGGACACCGCAGGGAAAGGAGAAGGGTTTGGCGGAGAAATCTCCCAGTGTAACAGTTTGTACTCTATCATCTAAAAAAGACTTGATAAGATTCCAGGCTGTTCCTTTGACTCCAATATCATGTGGTCGGTCCATCAAAAGCCCATGATGGACCGTGTCAAAGGCCGCAGATAGATCCAACATGATCAGTGCCGCTTTTCCTCCTTGATCCAGTATAGATCTGATCTCCTCAGTAGATTTGAGAAGCGTCGATTCGGTGCTATGTCCCGCCCGGAAACCATATTGTGTGGGATACAGCACTTGGCCTTCTTCCAAAAAACTACTAAGTTGATTATTCATTATTTTTTCCGCGATTTTTGCAGGTAGAGGGAGCCTAGAAATAGGCCTAAAATTGTTGGGATCATTATGATACAGTTGTGTTTTTTTTAAAAGCGGAAGAACCAATGCTGATTTCCAAGCTTTAGGGAAATAGCCTTCTCCAAACATGGAGTTAATAATAGTTGTTAAGATGACCAAGACTGGTTCCTGAGCTAATATCAATACTGAAATGGGACAGGGGTCCAATGGTGAACCTGATCTAGCTTTTTCCAAAGGTTTTCCAACCTCGGAAACTGCAATGGGTGTAAAATTAAAATGACACAAAGGCAGAAGTGACCATCACAAAGCATACACACATCTCAAAAATAGACACACAAATCAAAATATCCTGTGTAGACTGTAGGTGTCAGGTCACAAACTCCTATTCCATGGCAGCAATGGGACCTAACAACCAGGATGAATGTGCAGAATGATGTGGTATGACTCACAGGGACAGCAGGGAAAATCACAAAAACAACATCCAGACAATGGCCCACAACAGCAATACCAATGCACTGGTGCAGATGCACAAACAGGCAATCTCACACTGCACATCTGACACAACATGTGTGTGTGTGCATCTCAGTATCCCCAGGCAACTACACAACACATGAGGGGGGCGGAACCACAGTGAGACAGATGTGGACACAGTGCCATACAAAAGTAACCCATCATTGGGCCCATCTTAGTGGGCAATTAGACATTGTGAGATGAGAGGGAGCACAACAGACACATGTGACACAAGCTGGAATGAACAGCAACTAACACAGCAAGAGACTGACACACAACAGCACTACCCCCAGGGACCAGACATTGTGGTGACACAAGCATGCATGACATGTCCACTGTGATGACAAAGGTAGATGTCGTACAAACTGTGAAACCCAGACATGTGTCCTGTGCCACAAACGTACATTACACCTACCCAAACACAAATCACTCAGCATGTCCCGTCATCCATGGACAAACGGGAGGTAGGGGTCGATCCATGCAAACATTCACATCTCTCGAGTCTCAACACCACACACCCTGAACTGCACCAGTGTGCATCTGTGAAGCCCACATGGACAGGTGACATTGCACCTGCACCCATGACAAACACAGTAATGTTGGGAGGAACTAAGGTGCACAGACTCAGCACACAAGTACAGTCTACAACCCTGGTGAATGACACACATACTGCACAGTATGTAGTACATGGCCATGAGGTCAAAGCTCCCGTAACCTTCGGAATACCTGCCACAGTCCCAGGACGATGCAGAAGCCAAGGAGAACCACAAGGCACACATGCTGACACCTGCCAACATTGCAGCCCTGAACCGGACGAGTGGGAGCAGTCACACACACATACACATGTCCCAATCACTGAAAGGTACCAGCTAGGGACAACTACATGCTATTGCGAACAAAGAAGTGCCTTGGGGACCCCTGACTGTGTCCCATCTGCGTCTGACCACATCATCACCACTCAGAACTGACAAATTCCAATGATGAAACACCAATTAACAGTAGTGTGTCATGCACCCACACATCTGGTATCCCAGGGCAAAGATGTGGGATGAACACAGTACACCTCAGCAAGCGTCAACAACAGGAACATATCAAGGGAACAATGCCTGTGTATGAAAAGGGATGTTGACACACACACACACACACATGCCCACACAACACACACCATGGGCCCAGGCAATGTCACGGAACAACACACTTACTTGAGGGGACTCAACTCCTGTGGAAGCTCAGCTGTGCCAAACATAGTCCCAGCAGGTCTCAGTCATATCACCAGAACACTTGGTCAGTCAGCCATCAGTTACTGCAAAATTAAGGCTCTGGTCACAACAGCCTGGGTACGGGAGTGTCCCTTAAGTCATCTGCACATACTCAATACATATGTCCAGCAAGTTGCACAGAGGACCCAGTTGCTGCTACACCAATGATGCCCACACCTACATGTCCAGTGGAGATGCACCCACAGTCAGGGAAATAGACAAATTGGACAATGGGAAGCACATCATATGTGCATGTGTGCAAGCCACAGATGTGACCATGCAAATGAAATGTTTACACAGATGTTCACAAATTGCTAATCATGACACACCCAGTTAGCTACAAAGGATGACATGGATACCGACCAGAATAGTATACATATCTCATGGACCACATGGAGTACCTCACATCAACACCTCAGTATTCAACATTGGAAATTCAGCATTACAACTGCAAGGTCATGCTAAACATCATCAACATAATGTACAGCTAAATCAAATTCACAAGGATAAAGAAAAAAGCTTTATTTAACAAATGTTTTTATATGCAAAGTCCTTTCCAAACAAAGGCCAATGGCCTGTCCATATCCAAATGTCAACATTGTGATTTGAGTGACAACTGTCACACGTTGCTTGCCTGCACTGGTAAGGACAGGGGACATCCCCTTGGAGGGGCATCCATGGGGGCAGGCCAGGCACCGCGGGGACAGGATCAGGGCTCAGCAGAAGGAGGCAGTGAAGGGGTGGTGGATGCAGGAGAGTCACTGGCAACTGCAGTGGAGCTGACTGAAGTAGTTAGTGCAGTCACAACCGTGGGGCACAAGTCAGATGGGGTGGGTGCCGGCACAACTGCAGTGGGCAGGTCAGATGGAGTGGACTGGGTCCCCACTGCAGTGCCCAAGTCAGACGGGGTGGTCGTGGACTCCACTGCAGTGCCTAACTCAATGTGAGCGGAATGGGGTTCAGGTGAGGTCGGCAGGACGGGGGGGACACGGTCCCCACATCAGTGGCACAAACTGTCTGACCGGGTGTGATGGGGGTGGAAGAGCAAGTGGTAGGGGGGAGGGCCTGAGCATTTTGGGGATGGTGTATCTGTGGGTGGGAGAATCTGGGGCAGGGTGTGGTGGGGGAACCTGTGGAGTGGTGGCCTGGGGGATGGAGGACGGAGACTTTGTCGTGGAGCTGCAGGCGGGGTGTTGTCTTGCTATTCCGGCTCCGGGGGGACTTGCAGGTGGGGGCCTCAGTCTGACTGCGCTAGGGGAAAGGGTGTCCAGGTATGAGGGGCACTCCCCTCTGTGTGTGGGGACTTCCTCTTCCCCTTGTAAGCTGGATCTGCTGGGTCGGTGGGGAAGAGGCCAAGGTCACAGAGGAAGAGCTTCTAGGGAGATGGGGTTGCAGGTGAGGCAGGGGAAGGGCGCTGGGGGAGGGAGAGGTATCGAAGGACTGTGTGTGTGTCTGCAAGCCATCCCCTGTGAGTGTGGTATCAGTCCCCCGAGGTTGCTTGTGTGCACGTCTAGCCCTTGGTTTGGGTGTTTGTGTCCTGTCCATGTCTGTGGGTTTGTGTGAATGTGCTGGTGTGTGTGTGCTTGGGACAGGTAGGGTGCTAGGAATCGTGGGTGGTGCAGGGGTAGGAGGGGTGCGGGACTGTTGGAGGAGGGACACTGCTGCCATCAGGGAGGAGGCCACGGACTGATGTCTGCCCTACATGGATCTGTTGAAGCAAGTCCACAGACTCCTCACTCAGGGCAGCAGGGGACACAGGGGCAGGGCGTGCAGTGCCTGGGACAAAGGAGACATGCTCCCGAACACGGGAGCCTCCAAGGACCTCTGGGATGGGAGCCGATGGGAGGGTGGTGATGGTGGTGGTGGTGGGGGCGGTGGCGGGGACAGCCTCACTAGCTGGGGTTTGGTGGCTGCTGACACCCGCCTCCACAAGGGAGTCATCCTCCGAGCTGCTGTGGCCCTCAGCTGGGGTGGATGGTGCTGAGGAATCCTCGGTGTGGCTCCACTCGCCCTCCGTGCCACTGGGTCCCTCCAACTCCTCGCCTTCTGTCCCAGTCAGGCTCTGTGGCTCCTCCTGGTCCGTGGAGCTGTCCCCTCCTGTGGCCGTGAATGTATGTGGATAGAAATAGGAAAAAAGAGAACGACATCAGTCCCCTGCACTGACTGCACACACACCACAGTGAGTACAGCACATCACAGGGCAAGCCCTGGCATCATCAGTTGAACACTGCTCAAAGTACTCACACTGTTTAGAATAACCCAATTGTCAGTCTCGCCATCAACCATGGCACTCATATCCCTCCTGGACTTGCAACCATATGTCTTTTGCATGTTGAATGCTAATACCCCAATGTGCCGACATGCACCACCTACACATTTGTTGGACATGCAAGTGAACATGTAGGAGTATGTCACTATACACACATCACATCTCTTGCCACTGACTCAGTACAGGTGTCAGGATGAAGGGATGGCCAGGGTCTCATTTCACATGCTTGTGATGCATGCCAGCAACACACACTATGGTGTTCTCATGTCCTGATAGTCAATGCCACAATTGGGTGCATGGAGCACATTTGAACACAATGCAGGATCACTCATAGCAAGTTAAATTCCATGGCACTGGCATGCCTGGAAAGTCAGTCAACACTGTCTCCTGTCACAGGGGCAGGGCATCCAGACAACAACAGTATGCACTGTGTCACAATCATAGCTCATGGGTAAAGCAAACTCTGCAGCTGACAAGTGCACTTGTCCATCCCCTGCAAACAACATATCCCGGACCCAGAAGACCCCACATCATACAAAACAGACATATGAGTCTCTGCGAACACATCTCCCTGTACATGAGCACATCACAGTCTGCTGTGTATGAAACACAGCTGCCTGAAGTTCACAGTTGCATACACCATTGTGCACTGTTAAGTGTTCACACACCTATATGTCACACAGGTCTTCTCTCTCATAGTCACATCTCAGATGTCCTGCTGACCCTCAAACTCATGAACACCCCAGTTGTACGGAAAAGGAAGCCACACCACAATGAAGGCAGACACCTGAAGGCACATGTCACTAAGCACAACCTGTAAGTTGATACACAGGAGTGGGATTACAGAGTGTTTCTAAATGCCCTTGAGTAGGCATGACTGCCCAGGTCTACGTGAAACAGTGTTTAGCCCTGGACAGTAGTCAGGTGGCTAAGCAAGTGTGACACACTTGATATACATACTCCTGAGGCACACAAATTGGAGTCCCCTGCTGCATGAGTTTGTTTGAAATATCCCAGCCACATGTGGCGAGTCAGAGAAGCAATTGTCACACATATCAAGGGAACACACAGATCACATGTCAGATCTCAGACATTGTCTAAACAATTGACCCACCCATGAAACCCACAACAGAGTCACGGTAACAGATGCTGTCCGTAAGCTGAAGCATAGCTGACTGCAGGGACACAGTGCCCTAGTGACACAAGCAACAGACTGTAGGGTCCACACCTGTGGATCAGATGAGGAGGGTGCATCACACAATTGAGGGACATGAGTACTGGACTATAACTACAGACCTTGCTGCTGTCTGGCCTTCAGCTGCCCATCCAGGTCCTGGAAGACCACCGCCAGGATCCTGAGCATGTGGGGGGTCAGGGTCCGGTGTCCACCCCTCCTGCGAGGAGGCGACAGTTTCAGCTGGACCCTTGCGATCCTCCAGGTCCAGCCCCAAAGGTCCTGCCACCTCTTCTGGCAGTTGCGGATCCGGCGCTTGTAGACCCCCACCGATCGAACTGCCCAGGCGATGGTCAGCCATATCTCCTGCTTCTGGTGGGCATCAACCTGTGAGGATGACAAAGTTAAAAGTCCATTAACACACATGGCCCATATTTGTGCTGCACACAGTTGGATATACATGTCATCACAAATGAAAATGAGTTACACAGGTAGTGCACCCATGGAAATGGACAAATGCCCTGCATGTCTGACATGTTAACAATGCCTGGGAAGTTTAAACTTGCACAAATGCACTTTAGCTGCAGAACATCTGTTCATTACATGTACCTACACACTTTGGGGGATGAAAGTACTCAGTGAGTACGCTTGCCACTGGTGTACACACTGCTAGTCAGACAACATGCACAATTAGGAAGGCAGTGGACTGCACACTCACCTGCTCCCCTGGTTTCCCATACAGCTTGCTGTACTGTGGAAGGAACCCGTCCAGCAGGGCCTGGTTCTCCTTCTCAGTGAAGGCTGGGGCCCTCTCCAGAGTACGTGCCATAGCAGTAGCCAGAGGATGCAGAGACAGCAGCAGTGGTAGCAGGGATGTGGTCCAGTAGCATGTAGTGCAGGCAAGTGAGCTCCCTGGGGGCCAGCCAGCCTTATATCTGTGCTGTAGAGGCAGAATCTGTGCCATGTGTCCCAAGTGATAGGTCCAACACGGTTGCATTCTATGAATCTGGCCAATCCATGGAAATGTACGACTCGTACACGTCTTCCGCATCGTTCAAATCTTCACCTTCATAAAACCCTAGGAATTGCAACATTGTTGTAGGCATCCAACTGAATTTCCAGTGCACGACTCGTACAAGTTTTGAATCCGCATCCGTCTCCATGACAGTCCAGAGCCAATGGGTGCGCACGGATCGGTCAACTGACTGTACAACGTGTAGTTTGAAAATACACACGCACCCGTCTCCATACGATTCAATGGTCAAGGTGTACGCCGGTCTCGGTCCATGCCTGCCCGCCGCGTATGCATGATAGTCACCCGCGTCGGTCCTAATTGCAGTCAATGGCTAAGCGTACATGCGGCTCGGTCCTGAACTGTGCAATGCGTACGCATGATAGTCACCCGCGTCGGTCCTCATTGCATTCAATGGCTAAGCGTACACGCGGCTCGGTCCTGAACTGTGCAATGCGTACGCATAGTCACCCGCGTCGGTCCTCATTGCAGTCAATGGCTAAGCGTACGTGCGGCTCGGTCATGAACTGTGCATTGCGTACGCATAGTCACCCGCGTCGGTCCTCATTGCAGTCAATGGCTAAGTGTACGCACGGCTCGGTCCTGAACTGTGCAATGCGTACGCATAGTCACCCGCGTCGGTTCTCATTGTTGTGACTTTTTGATGGCTTCCACACACAATTACTTGCCAGGGACTGAGGTGCACACCTACCACACTACAGCATGTGCCACACTGTGTCCCATGGCATGTAAGGCTGCATTCCCTGTGTGTTTTGGGGGGGCAACATTTGGTTTGTTGTGTGGCACTTTTGTGCAGCCACTCCCAGGCTGTGCACGTGTTCATGGGGTCAGAATCCTTTGTGTGTTGTGCACATTACCACTGTGATGTGCAACTGTACAGTTATGGGCATGAGTCATGGACACAGTTTCAGGTTGGATATGTTTAGGATGTGTCACATACACCCTGAGTCCTGGGGGTGATGGTATGTACGTCACAGTGAGACCTACAGCCCCAATTCTGATGTACACCCACAGTCTGTGTGCATGTTGTGTCTCAGATGTGGCTGATCAAATGTGCCCAATGGGAGACAGTCTCCACATCCATGCGGTTTGTGCATCAACATTGATGTGTGTGTCTACGAGACGTACATGTAGGGCCTGCAGAGACAACAGTGGCCACTACCTGTGGGACTCACGGTTGTCTTGTGGCATGTACATGATACGCCATGTCATGCCAGTGTCCATGTGGCAATACAGGAACCCTGGGTATCTGCATGGCAAAGATCTGTGATGCCTGGGAGACATCAGGCCTCACTTGTCACTGTGGTGTGTATTTGTAACGTGACAGCAATGCATAGGTAGTGTGACACAGCCCAATGATTGGCCATTGCATTACATGGGACTTATGTAGACATGTGGACTTGAGATGTGAGGTGATGGGCATGTAGGTGACATATGTGTCCATGCCTAACAGCACACACCTATTTTGCTTGGTCATAGCCACATGGGTGGATGAATCGACAATCTTCCTTTGTTCATCTCTGTACTGCAGGGCACCAGCTGTCCATAGACTGTTCCCAGACCTTGAAACCATGCAGGAACGTGACTGCATCCGACGGTACCGCTTCACCAGGCCACTGATTGAGGAGTTGGCAGAGCAGTTGGCGCCACATCTGCTACCTGGCCGGACATACCCTACAGCACTGACCCCAGAGGTGAAGGTGATGGCAGCCCTGCACTTCTTTGCTACTGGTACCTTCCAGTACACTGTGGCTACTGCTGGTGGTATGTCGCAAACTATGTTCAGTCGTGTGCTACGCGATGTCTTGGAGGGGATGTTGCATTCGCTTGACCTGTACATCAGGTTTCCTAGCCCAGGTCAACTCACTGAAATAAAGGATGCTTTTTATACACTGGGGAGGATGCCGAACGTCATCGGATCTATTGATGGTACACATGTGGCCCTGATACCACCACAGGCACATGAGCAGGCATACCGGACCAGGAAACATTTCCACTCCATCAATGCTCTGGTAGTATGTCTTGCAGACATGTGTATCACACATGTGTGTGCACGTTTCCCCGGTTCTGCACATGATGCCTACATCATGAGGAGTAGTCGCATTGCAACACTGATGTCACAGATACCGGAACAGCGTGCCTGGCTTGTCAGTGTGTACTGACTGTTTACCATTGTGTGTGTTTGGCAATGTTGTATTCCACCCTCTTTCAAAACTCATCTAATTGTTCAATTGTTTGTATGTAGGTGACTCCGGATACCCCAACATGCCGTGGTTGCTGACACCCCTCAGGAACCCTGTGACACTAGCCGAGATGCGCTACAATGAGGCACATGGTCGGAGCAGGAGGGTGATTGAGCGGACATTTGGTCTCCTGAAAAGCCTCTTCCGCTGCCTGGACAAGACCCGAGGGGCCCTCCCATATGACCCTGCAAAGGGGTGCAAAATTATGCTTGTATGCTGCATGCTACACAACATGGCAGTGCGGAAGAAGTTGCCTCTCATCCAGGATGACGATGACCTACCTCCGCCACCTGTGGAGGATCCAGGCCTGGGCCATGATGCCAGTGATGATGATGATGAGGGTGACGTCCGCACACAGCTCATCAACACCTTCTTCACCTGAATGTGAGTTTACAGGGTTGTTATGTCAATGTATTGAGTTAGCCTGAAATGTGTTGGGGCTGCTCTGTTGCTGTTTGAGTGTGTCTGTGTGCCACTTGACTGGATGCGTGCAATGATGTGTCCTTTCAGGTGGTCTGTACTCCACAATAGTGTCGAACTGCTAACTTTTTTCTGTGTAGGTTTCTTTTGACATGTTTTGTGCATGTGTATTGCATTTCTCTCCTGTTCTGCTGTGATTTTGACTGTGTCTTGTGTCTGTCCTTCCCAGGGTACTTTGCCTGTTGTTTGGTCAACACTGACCCCCAACACCCAGAATCCAACACCAGTGTGGAAGTTGTCAATTCCCATCAAGTGATGTGCCACACACCCCTGGACTTCAATTCTCCGACACTTTGTGACCGTGTGTCCACTGTAACATACAATTACCTTGCAACTATTGTGGAATAAACATGTTGATGAAGTGTAATGAACCTGTGCTATGCTTTGTTAGGTGCGTTGTCTGTCTTCCCACATCTGACTGACATTTGCTTACCTCACCTGTGGGCTTGTTACCACTGACTGTGGATAGGTGTGGTGTCTGTTCATACCAATGTATTTCAGGTCAACATCATTGTGTGGGATGAGTTACATGGACATGGTGAGTATGTGTTGTGGTGCCATAGTGGTGTGTCTCCCTCACATGTGTCACATCACCATGACTCACATAACGGTGGTCACATTGTTGTAGTATTTGGCATGCACTGTGTTCTTTAGCAGATCAACTTCTCCATGACACATGACAAGTTGGAATCACAACAGAGGCAAGTATGGTGTACTGGTGAGTTTATTTAAAAACATGTGTGAGGATAGTGCACAGGATGGTGTGTGCTGTACATTGGGTTTTGAATCCAAAGTTCACAGTAGAGTTGGAAGTGTTGGTAGCTGGAGTGTCCAGAGTAAAGTCCACAGTCATCTGCTACATTGGACCAATATGAGCCCTCCATGTCATGTAGGCGAGTTGTGTCAGATACGACAAGGTGAACGGGTTGCGCACAAAGAACATTTTCCAGAACAGGTTTAGAGGCCCTGGGGGATGTGCAGGGACAGCTGCGTCTCACTTGTCCTTCTTCGGACGACCCCTCTTCTTCGGGGGGGGGATCCTCAGGTGCAGGCATCTGCGGTGCAGGGGACTCTCCGCCAGAGTCATCCTCCCTCCCTGTGGCACTGGCAGATGGTGTGGCAACAGATGTTATGGCCACACAGGGAGGTGTGGACATGTTTGTGCTTATCTGGCGGAGGCATTGAAGTATGGCCCGATGCACCACAGTAAGTGCATCCCACTTTGCCTCCATGCGGGCATGGTGGGCAGCCTGCTCCTGTTGAATGTCCTTGAGGATCCCTACTACCTGGCCGAATCCTCCAGTGCTATCCTGGTACGCATCTATGATGCGTGCTAGTTGGGGGTCATCATGCAGTCCAGACCCCTCTGCAAGGCGTGCCCTCTGCCTACCACCCCTCCCAGCACCCCTATCCACACAGGCAGGACCTGCGACGGCACACACAGGTGACACTGGGCCCCCTTGGGTGTTGTTGCTGGTGGTGTTGTCCGTAGCTTCCTGGGGGTCCTGTGTCCCTGTGCTGTCGGTGTTCTGTGGCCTTGGTCTGTCCGTGTTGGCAGGGGTGCCCTGTCTGTTGCCACATGCTGGAGGCGTGAGTACAGGGTGTGCAGATGTTGGTACTGCTGGTGCTGCATGATGATTCACACTGGAGGTGCCAGGTTGTTCGTCGTCATCCGAAGAGGACAGAGACGGATCCACACCAGATAGCTGAGGGTCCACCAGAGTCTGGGACAGGGACTCCTCTTCATTTGGTGCTGTGTCCCCAGCACCACCTGTGTTTGGAAGAGACACACAATGTAAGTTATGTTTCTACAGGCATCAATGGTTCACATACCTGACATTTTCTACTGTACGTCAGGATGCGTGCCTGTACACTGCTTTGTCCAAGGTTGTCACGGACAGAGATTGATATTGTTGTGGCACATTGCCCAGCCAAAATGAAACATTTCAATGTGCATGTCGAAGTGTGTGCATGCCCACCTCATGTATAGATTTGTCTGTACATGGCCATTACTACTCAAGGGCCATCACGTTGCTGACACAAGTGTGTCATCCCTGTACACATTTGAGCTTCAACAAGGACATACGTGCAATTCCACTGAGGAGATGTTCTAAGATTGGGGCATGTGTGGTAGCAGATTTTGCTAGTCTTTGTGTGTCACATTGGTGTATTGGTACGACATGGTCACAGTCCGGTATGCCTGTGATCTCTTTGGATGAAGTGTTTTCTTACAGTGTTCCTAGTTCCCATCTCATTTCAAGTGATGATGTCACCATCGTTAATGAGTCTGGTGCTGAGTTTTGTACGTGCATATGTGATTTGACTTGTCAATGTTCTCCATGGTGACATGGATTGGGCAAGGAAGCACTCTGGCTTTTCAATGCTCATGACAGTGAGAGCCGGTGGTGTGTGTGTTGCAGTTTGGCTGCTGTGAGTGGCATGTCTCCTCCAATGCAGTCCAGGTTAGACCTTGTGTCTACAGTGTTTATGTCAGTGAGTGGTGTGTTGCGTGAAGGATGCATATGTTGCAGCACGATGTAGGAGTGGAATGCAGCTCACAACAACACCGAGTGTGAATGAGACCATGCTATGGTGTCGGCTATATTGGTGTGTCTATTCCATTCACTGTCAGATGTCCCCTGTCAATGATGTATATGTGAGTTCCTGTGTGTTTTGTGCAATGTACTATATATGGCTCTCCACACTTGTCATCTGCAAGACACACCTCCCCAGCCAGGCCAGGGGGCAACCCTGGACCCTGCATCCCCAGACAGTGAGTTTGAACATATGGTTGCAATGGCTGTGTGTGCGACTGTGTTTTGTTTGGCCAGTGCATATGTGTGATTTTCAGCCACATCATTTCTCAGGCCCACGTGTCAGACATCTTGCCCGGGCATCATCTTTGTGAGTGACTGGTACCACGTGTGCAATGTGTTTTAGCATAGAAGGTGTGTGTATGGCCAGCATCGGTGTTATTTGTTTTCAAGTCAGGGTTCCTTCTCCCCCAGGCCAGTTATCCCATCATGAAGCGTTCCACCATTGCAGTGGGTGCAGGTTAACTTTCAGGATGTCAGTCAGTGCCGTCCTGGTGTTTGTTGTTGCCCAGTTCCCAGCATGGCCTTGTGCTCCCTACAACAGAGCCCAGTGTCAGACATCTTGTCAGTCCATTCCCACTCCCTGTGAGGTGAGCATGGTTCAGTGTGAGCTTGCTGGGCCATGTGAGTGGGTGGGGAATGTCTGTGACTGCAACTTCCATCATGCTCTTGGCTACACCCTCCTTCCCACCATGCCGATACTTCCTTCCTTTTGACTCAGCTTCCCTGTGAGGGGGTGTGACAGCAATGGCAAGATGGCTGACTGTGCAGTCCTGGTGTTTGTTGTTGCCCAGTTCCCAGCATGGCCTTGTGCTCCCCACAACAGAGCCCAGTGTCAGACATCTTGTCTGTCCATTCCCACTCCCTGTGAGGTGAACATGGTTCAGTGTGAGCTTGCTGGGCCATGTGGGTGGGTGGGGAATGTCTGTGACTGCAACTCCCATCATTCTCTTGGCTACACCCCCCTTCCCAGCATGCCGATACTTCCTTCCTTTTGACTCAGCTTCCCTGTGTGGGGGTGTGACAGCAATGGCAAGATGGCTGACTGTGCAGTCCTGGTGTTTGTTGGTGCACAGTTCGCAGCATGGCCTTGTGCTCCCCACAACAGAGCCAAGTGTCAGACATCTTGTCAGTCCATTCCCACTCCCTGTGAGTTGAGCATGTTTCAGTGTGAGCTTGCTGGGCCATGTGGGTGGGTGGGGAATGTCTGTGACTGCAACTCCCATCATGCTCTTGGCTACACCCCACTTCCCAGCATGCCAATACTTCCTTCCTTTTGACTCTGCTTCCCTGTGAGGGGGTGTGACAGCAATGGCAAGATGGCTGACTGTGAAGTCCTGGTGTTTGTTTGGCTACAAGTCCAAAGAGAGCCCCTGTGCTTCACACAGCAGCACCCAGTGCGGTGTATCTGTGGGTGATATTTCACTACAGTGTGAGTCAATGCATTCTACCCGGTGAGTTGTGTGGAGTTTGTGTTGAGGGGTGTGTGTGTGTCCACATGCTGGTAAGTATGGGCAGAGCTGTCAGTCCTCCTTCCCACCCGGCCAGACATCCCACCATGAAACGTGCTTCCATTGGAGGGCGTGCAAAATGTCTTTCAGGATGTCAGTCAGTGGTATCCTGCTTCTGATTTGCGCACAACCCCTGCCAGGGCCTTGTGCTCCCCACAGCAGGACCCAGTGTCCGCCATCTTGTCATTCATTTTCCACTCCCTGTGATGTGGGCATGGTCCAGAGAGGTCTTGATGGGCCAATTTGGAGGGGGAGCAGTATCTGTGACTACAAACTCCATCATGCTTTTGGATACACTCACTTCACCTGCATGCCCACTATTCCTTCCTGTCAGTCAGCTGCACTGTGAGGTAGTGTGTTTGTGGTGGCAAACTGTCTGACAGTGTTTATTTGACTTTGTGCCTCTGCCTTGCTCTATTTTTTGGTAGGTTTGTACATGTCATGACACAGTTACAAGTCACTATGAGATAGCAGGTATTGTGTTTGTCAGACTAGCATACACATCTTGGGATGATTATCTATTGGTTACTGTGGCTTTGCTAACGGGGCATGGTTTCACTGTCCCCTTGCCACACAATATTGAGCATGTTGTTTGTGTACTCACCAGGCTCTGGTATGTCTGCTAGACCATGGACGCTCTCTGGTGGTAGGATGTCCTGTACCTTCTCCTCCCAGGACCTGAAGTATACTGGTTTGGCAGGAGGGCCACCGCCAGTGCGCTGACTCAAGGCGTGATCTTTCTCGATGAGTCTCTTGACCCTCCTGCGCACGTCATACCACCTGTTCTGGATATCGTCCTTTGTGCGCAACGTTGGTGCTTGTGCGTTCACCTTGTCCACAATCCTCTCCCACATCTTTGTTTTCTGTGACATGGGAGTCCTTTGGACCAATGTACCAAACAAATGAGGCTCTACTCTGATGATCTCGCCTACCAGCATTTCTAACTCACTATCTGTGAACTTTGTATTCTTCTTTGGGGGCATGGTGATGGGTGGTGGTGAGTGATGTGTGTGTGAGGGTGCAAGTGAGGGTGGTGAGTATCGGTTTTGCTAGCTGTATGTGTGGGTGCTTTTGATGAGGTGCTAATGGTGTGAAAGTTGTGTGATGGGTGAGTTGTATGTGTCTGCGATTGCTGTGTGATGGTGTTTTCTGCTGGCTGTTGTCTTGTATTTTCAAAGGATCATGGTAGTGATTGATGTCCTTTATATAGGTGCAGTTGTTAGTGTGTCTTTGTTCCAAGTTTAAAAAAAAAATATTTATTGGCTTTGTCATTGCTTGTTTGGTCCTTTTTTGTATTTTCTCCTTTGGGTTTTCTAGGCATGCAGGAGACGTTCTTCTGACCGAGACGGACGCTGATGTTGGCTCGTGCGGGCTTCTCCAGCTCGTTCACGCTGACTTTCTTCTGTGTTTCATACGCGTTGGTCGCAGAGATCTCTATTGCTTCAGGTCCCTTTTTTCTGTGCGTGTCGGTCATGCGGCTTGGGCTCCGTGCGAGTCGGTCTGGGTTTACACACATTGCATCGTACTGCGCGGATCGGACATCGCGGTATGTGTCGGTCGGGTTCATTCCTGGTACGTGTCGGTCGGTGCAAATCGCGTCCGTTTTCCGGGCGAAGCACTGTTTTCTCTACGGCTCAGATTCCGTACGTGCCGGTTGTAATTCACACGCGTTGCATTGTACTGCATGGGTCGTACGGCGCCGGTCCATGTCGGTCGGTCTCCGATCCGGGTCCGTGTCGGTCGGTACGTTTTGCAGCGGGAATCGGAACCGGCCCCATAATGTTAAAGCACAATTAAAATGATTTGATGATAATATATAAAATACTTAAAAACAAAACAAATATATGATTACCAATTGTTTCAAATTGTTTTTCACAATGCTGCTATACCCATGTTTAGGAAGAGGCAGACTATAGGTCTTTTCTTTTCCTAATTGGCAAGTACCAAAACCCAGAATATTAGTGGGGCGACAGCACCAGGCCTTGATGTCTAAAACCTCTTGGCACACAGCTTACAAGATTAGGGCGTCTTCATCTTATTGGCTCTAATAACCCACATCCAGCTCAAGAATTTTGCCACAGCGATCACTATGGATTCCTGGGTATTTGTCTTCAGAATCCTTAGTGCCTCCATGGCAAACCTCGTGCCCATGTTTATACAAATGGGTTTGAACCACTTATTCCTCGGTGCCCTGTAAGCTGGACAAACAAACAAGATATGTGCTAGGGACTAACTTTGGGCTGGACATGAAGAACATTTATCATCTGTTGAATAATGCCATCTACTGGTAAGTGCCTTTTTTGGGAGTGAACCCACCCTAAACTGGTGGTACAGCTTCCTGTCTTTCGGTCTAGTGATGGAGTCCCAATAAGTTTCTAACATGGGGGCATATTATCAAGAAACTGTGTTAAAACTATCAAATGGGCTTGATAATATGCTCTTGAGAATTCCCATAGAAGCCCATGTTCTGGTGTCAACATGGGCTTCTATTGGAATTCTCTGCGGCATATTATCAAGCCCATTATTGCAGCTTTAGCTGCAGTTTTCTGCCGCTAAAGCGGCGATAATTTTAATGCTGTGCTTGATAATATGCCCCTTGGTCTCCTGTTTAAATACCATGAATTCCCTTGCCAGGGTGGACCTCGTGAGGGATGTAAGGCACTTGATTTTGACCATGTTCCAATATGCTGCCTTAAGATCCTTTTTTGATGGAAATCGGTTGACCAAAGGGTCCTCCCACAAAGTCCTCATCCCCATATCAATCAGAGTGCTTTTTATGTTGCTTAGCCAGGAGATCTTACATGAGCAGCCCAATGTCCTAACTTCAGATAAAGCCTTGGCATACAGTGAGAGTTCTGGGGTAGTCCAAAGCCTTCTCCAAAATGCTATTGGTCTAAAACGAGCTAGGTCCTCAAGACTATACCTACCCAAATCTAGGTATAAGGGAATAAGTGGTGTAGATTGCGGGAGGCCTGTTAATGTTCTCACAAATTTATTTTGCGCTAGTGCCAAGGATGATAAGTCCTCAAAGCCCCAAAGTTCGGCACCATATAGTATAGAGGTACTGATTTTAGTACTATAAATCTTCAGGGCTCGGGTGATGGGCTTAGTTTGCGAGAGCCTCTGTTTTTTTATCAATACACCAGCTAATTGTGCCTGTTTTAGGGACAGCATATCAATCTGGGGCTATTAATTTAATATCCTGCTTAATGTTATCCCCAGGTATGTAAATACATCAGTCTGATCCAGTAAAACGTTGTTCATGTACATGTTATGGAGCACCATGAACTTTGTTTTCTCCACATTTCCTACTAGCTCGTGATTGCGGCAAAATACCTCGAAACGGAACAAAGCAGCCTGCAAACCCTTTTGGGTGTTTGATAATATCAGGGTATCGTCCGTGAACATGAGTTAAGGTATCTTCATACCAGCTAGTGTTGGAGCATCAGTAGGATATGTGGAGAAGTACTGGACAACCCTGTTGATAAATAAAGAAAACAAGGTCGGTGCCAAGACGAACCCTTGTCGTACCCCCTTAGAAACTGGGAACCTATCTGTGACATTCCCCTGCGTTCCCCAACGTACCTGTGCATAGTTTGAATCCTGCAATTTAACTAGAATGGCCAACAGTTCTAATGGCATCCCCATGTCCATAAAAGCTCTCCACATTTTAGTACGGGGGACCAAATCAAATGCAGATTTGAGATCAATAAAAGCTGCATAGATTGTGCCCCCTCCTATACAAGGAAGAAAGAGAACAACCAACTGATGGTTGTCACTGCGCACAGTGCTGGGGGTAACTAAGACCCTAGACTGGTAATGTCATTGACATAAAAAATGGTCAAACACAACGGTCCGAATCAAACGAACATATATTGATTCATATATGTAGTGGATAGATACAAAATTGTCAATACATTAATAAAATATAACAATTGTGTACAGTCCTCAACCTAATGCATTTATGACAAAGCATAAACATGATACATAGTACATTTATTTGGTTACATGAAGACATGAAGGTAAGCCCAATGCATTTCGGGACTTTGGTGTCCCTTCGTCAGGGGAAATCTGCAAACAAAAGGAACATAATGATCATGGATATTACTAAAAATTAGGGTATACATTACATGATACTCAATGGTAAACATCACTGATTGTGTAGCTAACTACAGTGAATTACCCTAAGTGGGTCCTCAAACAACGTGCCACTGTTAATAGGGCTATGCAAGGTGTGTAAGATTCTATGTAAAGTAGAAAGGCAATGTCACCCAAAGGTGTAAGTGCACCATAGTAGTGATGGTAAACAAGGTTAATGCTGCTAAAGAAAAAATGTGCCGAAGGGAAGTTGGTGAAGGAATAAAGTGAGCATGGCGAGTGAAACTCACCTCATGTACTATGCCGCTAAGACCTCAATGAGGAAAAAATCATAACTACCGGACAACAACGCTGCTGCATTGAAAGAAAGAAATAAAAGTGTCATGAGTGACAGAAGTGACGCTGTCCAGTGTAAATAATGAGCGGAACGGAATGAACCACACTTACCAACAATTCTGAACTTGAAACCGCGAGGATGAGAACTGAAAGCAAAAACACGTGAAGTGAACGAGGGTACTGGGGAGGTGTACAACAAAGTAAGGAAGTATAAGTAGGGGGGACAAACGGATAAGCTAAATACTTACTTGTGTGGTGCAAGAAGAGTAGCGTAGACCGTTGTAACGGGAAGCGTCCGATACCGGAGAGAGATCCTATAGGTCAAACCACACGCCATTAAATACAACCAGAACGGAAGAACGAGTACGAATGTGGGCTTCCGGGGTATAGACAAGCTAGAAACAGGACTGGCGGGGATTGCCATGATGGAATGGATCAGAGTGACTAAAACACGAGAGAAGAGCCGGGGATCGGATACCAAAGACATCACAAGGAATGTGGATGCAAATAGGGTGAAAAAGATAAAGAAAATAAGAATAAAAAAACAGAAATGAAAACTCGGAAATGAGAGCCCTATCAGGTGGGGCCGTGCAATGTTCAAGAGGCCTAAACGGATACAATGAACAAATAAAGAAAGCGGGATGTGAGTACTTAGTGAGACCGGAAGATCGAAGGGAACGTAGAAAGATGTAATAAAGAGGTGTCTAAATATAAAGAATGACACAGATGAATGAAGGACTGAAGTGTGGGCAATAGACGTGGAGGTCAAATACTTGCGGGCAATGTACATGCAAAGAAAGACAATCCTATGAGAATGTAGCGGTTGAATGATGAAAAAGGTGAGCTTAAGATGCAAAAAGAAGTTGGATGTAGTGAGGAGGCGGAAAACTATAGTTTAGATGCCGGATGAGAGCCTGTGGGGAATGATACGGGTGCTATATAGGAATGATGTGGTGAAAAGAATAGTAAAGCCCAGGATGTTGTGGGATAAACTATAAATTAGTGAACTGGAGATTGTTGAGAGGAATGTCTATAAAAAACATGACAAATCTAGGCGATCGTTAAGACCAAACGGAGCCAGGGTATGCAGTTTTTGAATCCAAAAGATTTCTTTGCGTAGTAGTAGTTTAGTAATGTCTACCCCTGGCCTGACATTTATGGTTTCAATGATTTGAAAGCGAAGTTGTGAGATTGTATGTTGAGCTTCTGTCCAATGGATAGCAAGGCTTGAGGTAGTGTTTTTGTTTCTAATCCTGGATTTATGTTCCGTGATACGAGTTTTAATTTTACGTTCCGTCTTCCCTACATATGCCTTTCCACAAGGGCATTTAATGCAGTAGATGACGTGTGAAGTGTTGCAGTCACTAGTATGTTTCAGTGGTATCTTGGAACCAGATGAAGGATGAGTGAGGATATTGCCTGTGATTACATTGTTACAATGCACGCACGCTTGACATTTGCGTGTCCCATGGTATGTACTCTGTTTTTCAGTAGCTGTAGTAGGTTTCAAAAGAGAGCGTAGATTTCTACCTCTAGTGTAAGCGAACATGGGTTTATCTTGGAAAAGATTTTGGAAGTCTTGTTCTTGTTGGAACGCTCTCTTTTGAAACCTACTACAGCTACTGAAAAACAGAGTACATACCATGGGACACGCAAATGTCAAGCGTGCGTGCATTGTAACAATGTAATCACAGGCAATATCCTCACTCATCCTTCATCTGGTTCCAAGACACCACTGAAACATACTAGTGACTGCAACACTTCACACGTCATCTACTGCATTAAATGCCCTTGTGGAAAGGCATATGTAGGGAAGACGGAACGTAAAATTAAAACTCGTATCACGGAACATAAATCCAGGATTAGAAACAAAAACACTACCTCGAGCCTTGCTATCCATTGGACAGAAGCTCAACATACAATCTCACAACTTCGCTTTCAAATCATTGAAACCATAAATGTCAGGCCAGGGGTAGACATTACTAATCTACTACTACGCAAAGAAATCTTTTGGATTCAAAAACTGCATACCCTGGCTCCGTTTGGTCTTAACGGTCGCCTAGATTTGTCATGTTTTTTATAGACATTCCTCTCAATAATCTCCAGTTCACTAATTTTTTGTTTATCCCACAACATCCTGGGCTTTACTATTCTTTTCACCACATCATTCCTATATAGCACCCGTATCATTCCCCACAGGCTCTCATCCGGCATCTAAACTATAGTTTTCCGCCTCCTCACTACATCCAACTTCTTTTTGCATCTTAAGGTCACCTTTTTCATCATTCAACCGCTTCATTCTCATAGGATTGTCTTTCTTTGCATGTACATTGCCCGCAAGTATTTGACCTCCACGTCTATTGCCCACACTTCAGTCCTTCATTCATCTGTGTCATTCTTTATATTTAGACACCTCTTTATTACATCTTTCTACGTTCCCTTCGATCTTCCGGTCTCACTAAGTACTCACATCCCGCTTTCTTTATTTGTTCATTGTATCCGTTTAGGCCTCTTGAACATTGCACGGCCCCACCTGATAGGGCTCTCATTTCCGAGTTTTCATTTCTGTTTTTTTATTCTTATTTTCTTTAACTTTTTCACCCTATTTGCATCCACATTCCTTGTGATATCTTTGGTATCTGATCCCCGGCTCTTCTCTCGTGTTTTAGTCACTCTGATCCATTCCATCATGGCGATCCCCGCCAGTCCTGTTTTAGCTTGTCTATACCCCGGAAGCCCACATTCGTACTCGTTCTTCCGTTCTGGTTGTATTTAATGGCGTGTGGTTTGACCTATAGGATCTCTCTCCGGTATCGGACGCTTCCCGTTACAACGGTCTACGCTACTCTTCTTGCACCACACTAGTAAGTATTTAGCTTATCCGTTTGTCCCCCCTACTTATACTTCCTTACTTTGTTGTACACCTCCCCAGCACCCTCGTTCACTTCACGTGTTTTTGCTTTCAGTTCTCATCCTCGCGGTTTCAAGTTCAGAATTGTTGGTAAGTGTGGTTCATTCCGTTCCGCTCATTATTTACACTGGACAGCGTCACTTCTGTCACTCATGACACTTTTATTTCTTTCTTTCAATGCAGCAGCGTTGTTGTCCGGTAGTTATGATTTTTTCCTCATTGAGGTCTTAGCGGCATAGTACATGAGGTGAGTTTCACTCGCCATGCATTGGGCTTACCTTTATGTCTTCATGTAACCAAATAAATGTACTATGTATCATGTTTATGCTTTGTCATAAATGCAGTAGGTTGAGGACTGTACACAATTGTTATATTTTATTAATGTATTGACAATTTTGTATCTATCCACTACATATATGAATCAATATATGTTCGTTTGATTCGGACCGTTGTGTTTGACCATTTTTTATGTCAATGAGATTACCAGTCTAGGGTCTTAGTTACACCCAGCACTGTGCGCAGTGACAACCATCAGTTGGTTGTTCTCTTTCTTCCTTGCTTAGATGCCCGATAGACAGCGAGCATAACACTGCAGCACCTGTATCATCAACTACAACTGAACTGTAAAGTGAGCCAATTGGAGTGCGCTGCTCCCCAACTGCCCTCCTATACAAACCACCCGACAGTATATGAGCACAAACCTAAACACCTGGTCTATGGTGCTAGTGTGGGGTCGAAAACCTGCCTGCAATTGTGTTAAGATGTCTGTTTCTTCAATCCAGGCCTGAATTCTGCCCAAAACTAGCCGAGCAACAACCTTCTGAATGGAATCTATAAGGCTTATTGGCCTATAGTTGCCTGGTAGTGAGCGATCTCCCTTTTTATATATAGGTAGGATTTTAGCACCTGACCATGTATCCAGAATTGGAGCTCCGCTAACAATAGAATTGGCAAGTATCTTAATATAAGTTACCCAATGTTCTTTATCGTACATGAACAAGTCCGCTGGTATACAGTCAGGACCTGGGGTCCTTCCTCTCGGGATCGATCGTAATACAGATTCGACCTCGAGACTGGTAAAACATAGAGTGGTGGTAGGTGTAGGCCATTGGGGAAGGTCGGCACTACAGTTGGTGGCAGTAAACTGGGCCTCATAATGTGAATCCCACAGTTCAGGAGCGACATGATTAATTGGTATCTGTGTGGGTTCACCTCCACCCCATTTTACAAGCTGCCAGAATTGGACCATATTTTTCCCTTTACTAGCTGCTAGCAAATCTTGCCAGTGAGTCTCATCCCAATCCTTCTTTGCTTGTAATTTGGTTTTCTTATACCTAGCCCTTGCCTTTTTAATATCATCCATAACTTTGGATCTAATGGCCCTTGATAGTACCTTATATGCCTCTCTACAAACTTCATTAAAACACGAAGCTGCTTTTGTGCAGGGTTTGGTCCTGAATTTGTTGGTTTTGATAAAAAAGTTTTTGTAATTTCTTAAACAAATCACTATGGACCTGAAGGACAATGGAATTAATGTCCTCCTGGGAATCACAGTTTTGAAGAGTGGTTATCGAACGGACAACCATTGTCTTCATCTGTTCCAAATCCTCATCATTATTGATTATCCTGGCCCATCTAACTCTCCTCAGATCGTTTGTGAGCGTTACCTCTGCTGTTACATACTCGGCAGCCCTATTATTGGGGTTAGATAAACCTGGTGCCTGCAATAATAATACCAGCGGGTTATGGTCACTTTCAGTCTGTTCCTGTACTGACATATCCAAGAGGGGAGGGATGTCCATAATTCGACTTTAAGAAGGATATAATCAATGCGGCTACTTCTCAAGCCGTTATTAAAAGTATGGGCACCCATTCTATCAGACTGTGACCTCCCATTTACTGCCCTCAATCCCCTTTCCATACACAGCCCTTTTAACTGTAGTGCGGCCTCAGTCCATTTTTTGATTGGGCACAGCTCTCGTTGTGGAATGTTCCACTGGGCATCCTCCTCTATGCTGAGGTTACCATCGTCCAGGTCCAATGGCTCAAAAGAGCAGTTAAAGTCACCTACTATTATCAGGTTGCAACTTCCCCGCAGGCTTTCTATGAACCTGTCAAGGAGGGTAACTACATTGGATCCCTTGCCACCCGGCAATCCCCTTGCATAGACCTTAATAATCATGACATCAGGTTCCTGTGCCTTCTGAAGCCGAATGGCCATGATGTCTGGAATATCAATGTATACTTCCTCCACCGCGTAACCCACTTGCTGTCTAACCGGTAAGACCACCTAAGGGTCTACCTTTGCGACTCCCCCAATGCAGCTTTTGAAAAGTTTATAAAACCAGGACGATAAATTTGGACCAGGGACCAAGTTTCTTGAAATGCCCAAATATCATATTTGTCAATATAGGCTGACCATTCGGATGAGGTGGTTTTGGAGGATAATCCTGCAATGTTCCATGAAACTATAGACATATGTGAGTTTATATACCCTTCGGTTATGTTACTAATGTTGGTTTGGGAATGTGGTACATAACCATTCCCCAGAGCTGCCAGACTGGGAGTGCTAGGTGGTATTGGGATTTCTAAAATAGGGAATTTAGTTTGACCTTCCCCCCCCCCACCCCAGTGCTCGTACCCACCTCTATTCTACATGCACCCTCTGAAGTTTCTTGGCTACAAACAGGTACCGTCTTCTATTTAGAGTTGACCTTGGGATTTGACAGTCCTACTGGGTCGAAAGTGAAAGGTCCCAGATCAAACCCTAACTGGCCCTTAGTGCCTTGGGTTCCTCTTAAAAAGGGACAAACCGATGTTCTAAGTCAATCTATATCTTCCAAGGAGTTAAAGATTTCAAAACGATTTCTTGTGGTAACTGGGTAGTTATGTTGACCATATACTTGGGGTGCCCTTCTACTCTCACTGCACCTTGCAACACTAGTTGGTTGATAAAAAGAAAACCAAGGGGAAGATGTTAATATCATCCACCTTAATGAAGCAGTTCCCGGCCCTCTCCAATATATGCTGGACCAGGATTGGCGACCTGAAACTTAGGACAACACAGTCACCAGGTAGAGTCTTATGTGATTTCCCAACCCAGGGTACTCTGCGGACCATTTTAAATTCAGAAAAGAGATGATCGTTTATGCCAGTCCTATTGATCAGTAGATGTAGGGCCTTATTCCTTAATGTTGCCCAGTGTTCCTGTGCGTTAGAGGAGAGCACTGGAACATTGGCCAAAACTACTGTATATGGTGTAGCTTCCGGGGGAAGGTGTAGAACATTATGGGAAGTCTGAATATTGTACTGGAGGGACCGTGTACTAATGCCACTCTTCCCTTGCTGTGATGTCGAAGGCATGGATGTACCTCCTTGGGATGTTATGTTATGTTATATAATACTTATAGCGCACACTAATACTTAAAAAGTGTCCTGGCGCGAATGCTGCAAGCAGAACCTTGAGGAGAGACCATTAGAGTGCCCCTAAGAATAGATAGGTTTTCAATTGCTTTTTAAAAAGCCTAATATCTTGAATAGCGTGAAGCTTCAAAGGTAAGGCATTCCAGGCAATGGCTGTTTTAACTGAAAAAGATTGGCCGCCCAGACGAACCCTATGGAAGCGGGAAACCGTCACCTGACGTAAGGTGGCGGATCGCAGCGGTCTATTAGGAGTATAGAAGGCAAACCGCTTTTGAATGTAGAGAGGACCCGTATTGTGCAAGGCACGATGGGCCAAAATCAGGGATTTGAATTGCACTCTTTGGATGACTGGCAGCCAGTGTAAGTCACAAAGGTGTTTTTTGACGCTAGATCGACCTGAGATGTTAAACAGGAGTCTAGCAGCGGCATTCTGAATGGTCTGTAGTTTGTTAATTAGGTATCTAGGGCTACCCAAATACAGAGCGTTAGTGTAGTCAAGCCGAGAAAGAATAAGGGCACGAATCACGGCTTCCTTGGCTGACTGAGGCAGTAACGGGAGAAATCTTCTCAATACCTTGAGAGTGCCAAAACACTGACCGACCAGTTTATTACTTTGATAAGTAAACCGTAAGTCCTCCGTGAACCAAATCCCAAGATTTTTTGCAGGAGAGCCCTCAGAATGAGGGCGGGGCAGATTAGAAGGCCATAAAGATGATCTAAAATCAGAGGGGAACTGTCCGTACAGGAGAACTTCAGACTTGTCCTCATTACATTTTAGATGCACAGCGGTCAGCCACTTAAAAACTGCCGAAAGGCAGTTCTGGGCGGACGCAGTAGACAAATCTGAATCCTTCCACGTAAAAAGGAGTTGTGTATCATCCGCATAGGCCATTATTTTTGCACCAAGTTCCTCTGCCAAAAAAATCAAAGGTGTGAGATAGATATTGAAGAGCAGGGGACTCAAGGTGGATCCCTGCGGGACGCCCGTAGACACCTTCCTCACCGTCGAGGAGAAAGGCGGCATCCACACCTGCTAGGACCAGTCCTCTAAGAAAGATTTTAGCCAGTTCCACACATGGCCACCGACACCAATTTTAGCCAGGCGAGAAAGAAGGAGCTGATGAGGAACCGTATCGAAGGCGGCAGAGAGATCGAGTAGCACTAGAGCTGCTCTGCCGCCCGCATCAAGGCACCCCCGAATAGCTTCGGCCACCTCCACCAGCGCAGTCTCGGTACTGTAGGCTGACCTAAAACCAGACTGTGCAGGGTATAATAGGCCAGAGGATTCCACAAAGGCTTCCAGTTGCCGAAAAACAACCTTCTCACAAATTTTAGCCATGGCAGGGAGAAAAGAAATAGGACGATAGCTAGTCGGAATAGAAGGGTCGAGTGAGGGTTTTTTCAGGAGAGGAAGAAGTTTAGCCTGCTTCCAGCTACTGGGAACCGTAGAAGTCTGCAGGGAAAGATTTATAATTCTATTGACCTTCAGAGAGATCACCTCAGCAATACCAGCAAACACTCTGGTCAGAAGGAGACCCTGATTTGAGAGATTTTAAGATAGCCAAGGTGTCACATTCCTCAACATACGTGAACATGGAGAAGGAAGAGGAACAGACAGGAAAGGACGGGAGAGTCAGGGAAGAGGGATCAGTCGGAGAAGAAGAATCCTGACCAAGGCTGTCCTGAATCACTTGGATTTTATTGATAAAGAAAGACGGCAGTTCCTCACAACGCTCTAAGGAGGCTGGAAGGGGAGTTTGTTCCGCGGCAGGAGATAGGAAACTTCTGACGATCGAGAAGATCTTTGCTGTTGTTTTTGGCTTTGGCTATACGGGCAACAAAGAAACTGCTCTTAGCTGCACTAATAGCTGCGTACTAGTCACGTTGGGCCTTACGCAGAGTAGCCTTGGCGGAAGGACAGTAGGCCCGGCGCCATATGCGCTCCAATGCCTTACAAGACAGTTTAAGAGCTCTAAGCGAGGGCGAGTACCAAGGTTTGGGTGGAATGGCCCTAGGTCTGCGAACGTGGTGAGCTTTAGACACTGTTTCCACGCCACGAGCAATCCATGAGGAAAAATCGGCACATTCAGTCTCCAGGATGCTGGTAGGTGAAGGTTCCGACCGAGCCAACGTATTTGCAAGAGCCGGAATGTCGATCCTGCAAGACTGTGAGTTATGAACAGGACGGGCACTAGGCGAGAATTTACCGATAAACCATGAGAAATGAAGCAGATAATGGTCAGACCATGAGATCGGTAGCGGGTCAGGAGTTAAAATATCAAAATTGGAGCAGATCAAATCAATCAAATGCCCCCCTTGATGGGTAGGTGATTTGATCCATTGGGTCAAGTGAGCCAGGTCACACAAATCATTTAACTCCCTAGAGCCCGGCGCATCAGGACAATCAAGATGTATGTTAAAATCCCCAAGAAGAAGAAACCTTGGGAATCGCAGGGCACGCGGAATGATCACGTCATCCAAGGCCTTAAGAAAGCCACCCGGGGAATACGGGGGCCGGTAGACCAACGTACCACCCAAGGTAAAATAGGGGGACAAAGCAATAGAAAAATCAAGGGCCTCACCGTCTACAAACCCCACCGAGGCTTCACAGGAGAGCGACCAAATGTCTCTGAGAACTAAGGCAATACCACCTCCTCTCCCAGCGGATCTATCAAGTCTAGCAATTTTAAACCCAGGTGGAATAGAAGGTTCGATCGTAGGGGCACACGACTCATTTAGCCATGTCTCGGTGATGAATAGTAGGTCCAAGGCCGCCTCAGAGAGAAGTTCGTATATATCAGGGGCATGTTTCACCATCGACCGAACATTGATGAGTGCAGCCTGAATAGTAGCTCCACAATCATGGCGACTAGTAAAAGAACCGCCCCTTGGGCCGAGACAAAAATTACAGGCAAGGCAGAACGAAATGAGGTCCTGGATCACAGCCCAGTTCTTACAGCCCTTGCGGCATGGCGTGTTAAGGGCCAACAATTGACTTTTACTATATCTCTTACCTCCTAACACCTCCCCACTCAAACCGGCAGCATGGCACGGCCCTTGCGCGTCCTTGGCGCGGACGGGCGCAGACGGGCTTACCTTTGGCGCGCCTTCGGCGCGCCCGCTGCGCGCGTCCGCAGTCGCGAACGCAGCATCCGGTTTTTGAAGCAAGGGAGTGGGTGGAGTCAACGAGACTAGAACGCTGACACGAGCGAGAAGCGCCCTCGAGTGTCACGCGTCAAAAGTGCAAAGTGGCAATAAAGAAGCACGGGCTAAAAGCGGAATTCAGTTCTTATTCTAAAAAATACCATAAAAATCGGGCTTTTTGAAACAGTAAAATACACACGAGAGCACAGAAAACGTTATTTCAATTTTTACAAGGATTACAAAAGTTCAGAACACACTTATGCCCCCCACAACGTAAAGCAGCAACAGTGCAAACACAATTACCGGCGCGAACGCAGCATCCGGTTTTTGAAGGAAGGGAGTGGGTGGAGTCAACGAGACTAGAACGCTGACACGAGCGAGAAGCGCCCTCGAGTGTCACTCGTCAAAAGTGCAAAGTGGCAATAAATAAGCACGGGCTAAAAGCAGAATTCAGTTCTTATTCTAAAAAATACCATAAAAATCGGGCTTTTTGAACAGTAAAATACACACGAGGGTACAGAAAACGTTATTTGAATTTTTACAAGGATTACAAAAGTTCAGAACACACTTATGCCCCCCACAACGTAAAGCAGCAACAGTGCAAACACAATTAGGTAAATAGGCTATGTTGTCTCAGAGGTTGTCACTATCAGAGGTTGGGGGCAGCATGCATTGGTTGGTGAGTCTCTTAGCGCAATTTAGCCCCCCTTACTGATTGAATTGTGATCCCACCTTCTTCTCGTTGAGATTAGTTGAGGGGGTGCTGAGGGTACCCTGCTGTATTTTATTTAGTCTCTCTTCAATCAAGGTCAATATCTTGAAGAGGGGGTCGATCAAAGATGTAATTTTCAGTTTTATCCGTTTACAGAGCTCATCCATGCTAAATGGATGACCTGAATCAATGGTACCAGTGGCGGGGCATATATTAATTGGCATATTAATAATCGATTGATCATGAATATTATTTCCATTAGCAACTACCTTACGTTTGGCGGCTCTAGCTGACAAAGGGTTTGTTTTCTGTGGCCCACAGGCTTTTCTTTTTTTTTGGGGGCGGTTCACAACTCATAGCCTGACTGGACTTCTGGCCCCTAGTGGGAACCATAGAGGTGCTAGGAGAGTGAACCGGGCTAGGCAGAATGGATGGTGCTATGTTTGGTTGTATTGGGGGGGGGCTGGCTGGGATGCGGTGTAATATCATCAATACGGTTAGGCGGGATTTGGGTGGCAACTGCATTGGTAAAAGTACCAAGAGATGTTTGGGGTTCTAACGATAACCTACGCTCCGTTATTTGGATTTCATGCATTAGCGCTGATTCTGCCAGCGAAAGAAAGACATCAAGTGTGCCCACAACCCCCATACCCGCTCCCGCCTTGCGTTTGCTCATATTCCCAGTCCCTTGCAACCAAATAAATACACAGTAAGTCTTTTTTCTTTCACAGAGCTGAGGCTCACAGTTCTAACGTTGGTAAGATGGCCCAGCTCAGCCCAGCATCCTCCAATCTCTATCAGGCTCGGTTTGTCTCTTAGAGTGCGTGAATGCGTGGAAGCTGTGTCCTCCTCCCTTACTTGTTGGGACAGGCAAAGTCCCGTTTCGGGACCGTTGTCGTATCGAGTGCAGGAATGAAGAAAAACAGGTTTTGGTGAAATAAAATATTTGCCTATTGCCTAGGATTCCACAATTTAAGTGGGAAAGCCGCAATTTATCCAGGTTTTTTGGTTTCACTTTCACTTTGGACAAAGCAGCCAGTAAAAGGCTTACTTTATAATTGTTTTTGGCCCCAACACTCACTGTAGTGCCCATAAAAACAACAGCACCAGTTAATGAAATTCGGCCCTCCGAATTAACATTGACTCTGGAGGGACTCAACTACACCCAAAGCGACTCCTGCAGCCCTCGAGCTATCGTGTGCGGATCTACTTGTCTGGGTGAAGCAACACTGTTTGCAGAGCACATGCCAGGCTAAGACACACGTCTCCACTCCGCCAGGGCTATGCTCGAGTTCCATCGATCATAGCATTCAGGGCCGGACTGGGAACCAAAACCGGCCGTGGCAAAGTGCTCGGACGTCCCCCCCACCCCCCTCCTTGAGGGGGCCGCCGAGCTCTTTGCCAGGGCCTGTTTTCGGCCGATTTTGTTACAGGGCCGATTATGCTGCAAAAACGGCCCTGTAACAAAAACGGCCCCCAGGGGCCCAAAACCGATCCCCACCCATGCGGCGCACCGGGGGATTGCCCGGTGCCCGCTACGGCCAGTCCGGCCCAGATAGCATTCTCTTAACTTTGCCAGTCACACACACTGGCCTAGGGGAGCTCCACACTCACTTCAATGTATCACCGAACAGGCTCCTAATGTGGACCCACCTTGCCACGTCCTAGCACGCACATGTGCGGACGTCAAGTGCATGGTGGACGTACTCACGTCCCCTGCTATGACTTCGCCAGTGCTGTCTTGTATATTAATGTAGTCTGGAACTGGTCCGTAACCGTAAGCATTAAGGGCCATATTTAGGTAGCTAAATACCAGTCGGTAACGGCCGAAATTCGGTAAATATCCCGTTACCGACCGGTATTTAGTCAAGTGAGATGTAGGAGGCCAAAAACCAGTTTTCGGTAAATATGAATCGGTAAATACCGATTCATAATTACCGAATTCTAAAATACCGATTCATATTTACCGAATACATATTTACCGAATCGGTAAATATGAAGTGGTAAAAAGAGAAAAGACATGTAGGTAAATTCGGTATTTAAGAAATCCATGAAATTCGGTAATTAAGAGTCGGTAATTAACACAGATTGAAAGCAGGTGGTAAGCATCAACAGTGCATATAAGCAATCCCAAAATGCAACAGCATGGACAACATGGCCGCTCTGTATGTCATTGCAAGGCGCCTACGTCTACAGGCAGCAGGTCTGAGGATTTGGAGACGGGAGGAACGCATTTACAGACAGCGCATCACACTCTTTCAACAGACTGAGGCTGAGATACATGAAAGGTACAGGCTACACCCACAAACCATCATGGACCTGATAAGGGACCTGCACCCACTCCTGGACCAGCCAACAAGAAGGGCGCATGCTATACCACCACATGTGCAGGTGCTCTGCAGCCTACATCTACTCGCATCTGGCAGTTACCAGGGGGTGATAGCTGCGGTGGGCGGTGTATCCCAGAGTTGCCTGTCCCGTTTCTTCAGGAAGTTCCTGGATGCCATGATGCAGAGAATGCACCACTACATCAGCTTCCCGAACACACAGGCTGAACTGCAGAAAACCAAAACAGACTTTTATCACATGGCACAGTTCCCCCATGTCATAGGCTGTATTGATGGCACACACATTCCAATCTGCCCACCAGCTGCCACTGAGCACATCTACAGGAACAGAAAGTCCACCCACTCCATAAATGTGCAGGTGATCTGCGATGCAGGGAACATCATCACTGATATCGTAGCTAAGTTTCCTGGGAGCACCCACGACTCCTTCATCTTCCAGAACAGTGGGATCTACACACGACTGCTTGCGGGAGAATTTGGAGAAGGATACCTGCTAGGTAAGTAACAGTGACGCTCCATTCTACTAAGTGCAAATCATCGTGTATTGAGGCATGTGACTGATGGTTCTCTCATACTCACCTAGGCGACAGTGCATATGCCGTGCGGTCATTCATCCTCACTCCCTACCTACACCCATCAACCCAGAGTGAGAGACGATATAACGTGGCACACAAATCTACACGCAACGTGGTGGAGCGCACGTTTGGACTATTGAAAAGCAGGTTCCGCTGCCTCCACAAAAGCGGAGGCGCACGCCAGTACACACCCATCATCTGTTGCAAGATCATTGCCACTTGTGCAATGCTGCACAACCTTGCCACGAAGAGAGGTACAGAGGTGGAGCTAACAGATTTTGAGGACACTGAGGATGAGTCAGGACAGCCAGAGGCCAACGCAGCTGGAGTGCCAACAGCAACAGATGGGAGAGAGAGAGACGGGCAGAGATCACATGCAACTATTTCTGAGTAAGTAAGGGGACACAGCCAGTTGTTGGATGTCATGACGTAGTTTAATAATGCGGCACTACGCCACAACACCAAGAAAAAGCCATTCTGTCAACATTGTGTAATGACTACTAGCAAGTCCAGGGTTACGTCACCCAATTGTCTTAGGCTATGCCGTGCAGCATTACTGTTTGCGGCCACGCACTACAGTGTGGGATGCCACGGATTGTGCATCCTCACTAGTGGCAGCCCCATGCCGCCTGCTGCTCCTGCGTGTATCTGGGACCGGGGGGGTAATGCTGCTCCTGCTGCTGGTTTCGATGCTTTCCGCAGCATCCCCAGCACCAGTTGTGGCCGCCTGGCTTGTCAGTAGCACTTCTAGTGCACTGGTGACCTGCACCATCCCCCTCGAAACGTCGCTGCTGCAGTGTGTCAGGCCCTCCTGCATAGCCACAGAGCGCCTGCAGAGCAGTGAAGTGGCAGTTGCCAGCCGGTTGAGTGCCCTCGTATGATTATCTCTCCTCTGCCGTTCCCGGCGCCGTGCAGCTCTGTCTGCATCATACTTGCTGCACAACAGCATGACGGACTGGGACATGTCCCGCATGCCCGCAGCCATCTCACTCATCCCCACCGCCATAGCGCTGATGCCCCTGTCCATGTTGTCAAATGTAGCTTTCAGTCCCCGCATTTGGCGCTGAACTGACATCACTGCCTTTGTTTGTAGGCGCTGTATCTTCAACATGTTGCCCTCGAGCCCCGAGAACGCCCCATGGCTCTCATCGTGTGCTGGTGGACTCTGCACCCGAGACCTGCGGCGCCGTCTGGCACCTGTGTGTGCTCCCTCTGAGGTGGAGGGCACAGTGGCATGGCTCCCATCCTGGGGCACAGTGGTTGGCTCCGGGCCCCTGCAGTCGTCAGATGAGGACTCTAACACTCGCAACCTGGCAGCAGCACGCCTCCTCGACCTCACCAATGCAGGCGGTGATGTGGCCGGTGACTCAAGCATGAGTGGTGATGCTGGCTGTGGTGGTGATTCTGGCTGTGGTGGTGATGCTGGCTGTGATTTACGTGTGATTTACGTGTTTATCTTTCTGGAAACAGACATATGTAATTACTGTGCCTCTTGTAGAGCCAAAGGAAAGACTGCGTCTGGCATCTTTCAAGGGCTCACTTTGCTTCATTGATGTTATAACTTGTTATCGTGCCTTTTTTTAAAGCCAGGGAAGACTGCGTTTGGCATCTTTCAGTGGTGCTCATTTTTTTATTATTGTTATAATGTGTTATTGTGCCTCTCCACATATAGCAAGGGGAGGGCCTCTGTCCGAGTCACAGGGAACTGACAGAGAGGAAAGGGTTGCGTTTACAATCTTTCAGTGATTATTTATGTGTTTTTTTCAGTGCTTCTCTGAATATTCAGAGGGGGCCCCTATTTCAGTCCTAATAGGGAAGAGGTAGATTACCGGACGGACCCGCCTAGCTAACGGGCTCACGGATATCTCCTGTTTAGAGTGGATTACAAGTGGTTTCCCCAGGATGATTTATTAGATATTATATTTTCGCTAGCTTAAGCATTGTTTTTTTTTAGGGCTTACATTATGTTTTTTTTACTATTATAGAGATATATTTTGTGCAACGGAGATAGAGTTTACGCCTGTGCAGGAAGGCAAGGAGTTTGCATGATGCAAATCTCAGCTTTTTGCGGGCTCAGGAGCGGTTCCGAGTCCCAGATAAGATGTGCCACTTTACGTCTTGTGACTGGCACATGAGGACTTCCTCAGCTTTTGCGAGGGACTGTCAGAATATATTTTTATATTCAAAGACAGTCAACATGAGTAATGTTTGATTATGGTTTATGAACAGAACTCCTTCCAATGTGGTTTTTTGTTCTCTTCCTGTGTTAAAATGAAATGTAAAGGCGTTTATTTTTTGCTATGTTATTTTAAGACACCCTTCTGTACACATTTAGGCCAGCAGAGGAGAATGCGCAAATAGCGCTGTGGGTTTATATATATAAATATACGTGTACACAATATGCTTCACATTTTGTATAATTGAAGTGCGAATATTTTACGGTCAAATGTCTTTTTATTATGGACTTTTTTTAGCATGCACTGTGGTTGTCTTTTTAAGCATCTGTGCCTGGCGCACCGACCTTTCATGTCTTTAGTAAGACCAATAATAACAAAAATTTGTACTGTTTTTATATATCAAAGCTGTTGCCTTTTTGTGAATAAATAGTATTATATAGTTACCCCTTGCCCCCCGACCAGCCCCTGTCTGACCCATGTGGCACAGCACCACATTTAGTTAGCACAGCTCACTTTCAGATAACTGACCATGTAGTGCACAACAATATACCCCAAATTGTTTAACTATTTCCTCACATTTATATTTTGAAGTATGTACTTGGTGACAGGAGGTTGCGTCTGGCGTCTCCCACTTTGTGCCACAAATACATGTTTATGGGACTGCATCTGGCAGCTCACATTCGTTTTGAATTTTGATTACCTATTTTGGTGTAAATTGTATTGTTTGAACGTTTATTTCTGCAAGGAATGGGAGGCATCTTATCGCATTGAGTTTAACAGTGTCTTTTTTTTTTCAACTGCGTGCTTCCAAAGGGGGACCTACTTGTCTTCATCACATCGCATTGTGGTTTCCTATCTCAGGCCTGGCAGTAGCCAACGCCTTTCGACTTCTCTCTCCATATTGTAATGGGTGTCCTCTGTTCTTCTCCTTTTTCAGCTACATGCGGTGTGCTTTAATAGATATAATGTCTGTCACCTTCTCTCGATTTGCAATTTAGCGTCTCTCCCTCTCTTACCTGGCTTATAGGCCTTTCTCCCTGAAGTGACGCAAATTCTGTTCAATAGGTGCTCAATTTAATTTTGATTCATGGTCAAGTATCCTGTGACCTTTGAGAACATTTTTGTAGCATGGGTGGCACTTTTATTTTCTTAAATATGGCCCAGAAGTGACCACAATGCGTCATGTCCTATAGGTCAGAGGCACCTGATAATGTTGTCCTTTTGTGATCAATAGTTCATCATTAAAAGAGTATAAAGATCTGCTCCTTAGTTCATTCGACGTACTACCCCGCTGCAGTGACCCCTTGGGTCACTGACGCCTGTGTGGTCTCCTTCAGCCCTCTATCTAGGCATCTTTGACTGAAGCTCTAATTTCTTATTGTACTTTGAAATGGTCTTTTTCTCTCTCCTCTGCATTGCCCTTATTCTAAAACATTATTGCCAAGCACTAATTGTTGTCCTTTCTAAATTAACATGTACATTCCTAGAATTGCAGTAAAGTGTATGTTGCATTTTGAAAGTATTTCCATTGACTTAAAATGTATTTGCATTACATGAGTTTGTTCTTCACTCCAGAAATGTGTCTTTAAATGCCAATACTTTGCTGAGACTTCCAGGCTATATATTGAATTATTTTTTTTAAAAAAAAGGGGTTCTTGGGGGAGGAGCCTAGCGCCTGACCAAGATGGCCGCGTGAGCCTTGAGCTCCCGCGACCCTCGCGCCCTCCTGCAATTATCCTGTCCTAAAACCTGATTTTCATGCACGGAATCCTGCAGATGAGTCACAGCTGGGGCGATTGACGTTGTCCGGGCTAAGATCGCCCACCGGGAACCGAAGTTGTGCATGGCGGAAGATTGCGGCCTACCTCCGAAGGATGCCAGGGGCTTGCGTTGGCAGGATGCCCGGCCACTAATTGAACAACAGCGGCCTCGGGAGGTTTGAACTGGCGGAGGGGTGCCGCTGCACTTTCACTTTCGCTTTCTCGCCCTTTGCTTGCTCTGGGTCGGGAGTGCTTCATGCCGGTCCCCTGCTGTCTGGAAGATCTCCGCTCGGCCCTGGCTGGCTGTTGACGTCCTAGTTGACCCTGTTTCCTCTGGCTGAGTGAGGGACGTCTTTTTGCGACTGACCGCCCTGCTGTTCAAGATGTCGACCAAATCGGAGGCAGACAAGTCGAAGTCTAAGACTACCAGGCGGGGAGGCTATACCCAATCCAACAATATGGATCGCTATGCCCAGCAGAAGGGGTCGCCTGGTGGATCGGGACAGTCGCTGGAAGCACAGAAGGCCGATTCATCCCCAGCCTCGGAGTTATCATTGCAGGATATCAAGGGGGCGATAGATGGGATGCAATCTTCGATTGGGCGACAATTCGAGACCCTGGTGCACAAGGTGGACATGATCTTGGTTGATGTCAACTTGATTCGCGCGGACCTGGGCAAAACCAATGAGCGGATCAAGTCCCTGGACCTCAAGACTACTGGTCTCGCGGACGATGTCTCGGAACTCCAGGCTGAGGTTCGTAAGCTACGAACCGCGAATGACCTCTCCGCCCGCCGGCTCGAAGACTTTGAAGGTCGGGCCCGGCGCAACAATGTGCGCCTTATTGGGTCCCGGAAACTTCGGAGGAGCTCTCCGTGGATTTACTCGTCGAGGACTTGTTGGTGAATCATCTTGCGCCTTGGCAAGTTTTTTGCGGTGGAGCGGGCTCACCGAGTGCCTGGCGGATGGCCTAAGGTGGGAGCCCCCCCGCGGCCGATTGTCGCCCGGATCTTTAATTTTCGGGATCGAGACGCTATCCTGCAAGCATCGAGGGTGACAGGCCCGGTGCCTTTTCAGAATGCCTCTGTGAGCTTTTATCCTGACTTCACCCAGATGGTGCAGAAACAGAGGCAGAGTTTCCTGGGGGTGAAGCGGCGGCTTAGGGAGATGGACCTGAAGTATGCCATGCTTTTCCCCGCCAGGCTACGTGTGGTGTATGAGGATCGGACTTTCTTCTTCGAATCACCGGACATGGCGGGGGACTGGTTGGATGCGCTCCCTCGGCGACAGCCCGGCCGGGACCGTGTGGATGGAGCGGAAGGCGACCGGGATGGACAGAAGTGATACCCCCGGTGTCAGTCTGTTTTGACTCAGCCCCGGACAGTGACTCGTACCCTACTGCAGTAATGGGAGGGCGGCGGGGGGAAGATAGGAGCTCTTTCCTCCCTTGGGGTACTTTCTGTAGATTTGTTTTTGATAGGGCGACAGGCACACTGCAAGTTGGGGGGGCTTAGTAAGCTGACGCAGGGGTGCAGGGAGGGGGGGGGATTCGGGATGTTGGGGTTGTTGTTGGGGGTTGTTTTTTTCTTGCAAGGCGTAGCAATGGTTGTCACTATTGTCCGTTCGTGGTTCTCCGGGGGGGGTGGAGGTCTCTTTGTGTTTGGGGATGGGGGATAAGGGCTTAAACGTAATTAGCTGGAATGTCAATGGCTTAGGGGATCGTATTAAACGGGGGATAGTCCTGCAATTCTTGAAACGGACCTCGCCAGATGTGGTCCTCCTGCAGGAGACCCACCTTATAGGGAATACATGTTATGCACTTAACAGGAAGGGTTATAAATTCATTGCTCACTCGGGGTTTTCCTCGGGCTCCAGGGGTGCGGGCATACTTGTTAGAGCTTCCCTTCCATTTGAGGTTGACTCCACCATCGCTGATGACAAGGGGCGCTTTGTGGCTGTGGCGGGGAGGTGGGAGGGCAGAACGTTGGTATTGGTTTCTGTTTATGTCCCTCCTGCCCTGCAGGCCTCCACGTTTGCTGATCTGGGCAAGGCCTTGTTGGAACTCCCCGAAGGGATGCTAGTGGTGGGAGGAGACTTCAATGCGGTTGGGTCTGGAATGCTAGATAGGTACCCGCCCAGGGACACTGGGGGTGCTCAGAAGTGGCTCCCCGACTTTATAGATACTTTTGGTCTGGTAGACTGTTGGAGGCTACGGCACTCCACTCAGAGACAATATACCTTTCATTCCGGGGCCCACGGGAGTCTCTCTCGGATCGATTACCTGCTCACTCTGGCTACGCACGCCTCATTGGTATCTGAGGCTAGGCACATGGCACGGGGCATTTCTGATCATTCGCCGGTGTGGGCCCGTCTGGATATTGGCCGTGTGGTGGGGGGCAGGGTGGCTCCCATTAACCCCTGGTACTTTCGTGACCCCAAGCTGCGCAGTGCGTTGCTGAAGACAGTTGATCACTATTTTCAAGATAATCAGGGTTCAGTTGAATCGGCGGTGTCTTTGTGGGAAGCTTTTAAGACTGTATTGAGAGGGGAGGCCCTCTCCTTGGTAGTGGCCGCCAAGCGGCGGAGAGACGCCGAGGTGACACAAGTAGAGGACGAGATAGCGGCTTTAGAAGTGGCTTTGGAAGAGGATGTTGCAACGGCCACACTGCATAATTTGAGCTTGAAGCAATTGGAATATAGGGATCTGGTGACGAACGCTGCCAAGACCCTCAATAGGGAGCAGCAGGGTCGATTGTACGATGTTGGTGATAAGGCCGGGAAATTGCTGGCGTGGTTGGATAAACAAGAGCGTGTTAATCGAGTGGTGCCGGAGTTGTCGATGGATGGGGGAGAGGTTGTCACTGACCCCGACGGTATAGTTCAGTGTTTCTCGGACTATTTTCGTACGGTATACACTTCGGTCTCGGATAGGCCGACTGAGGACTCGTGTGACCTGCGTGATATCGCTCTGCCCTGCCTTTCTGCCATTGATAGGGATGACCTCGATGGCGATATAACTGTAGACGAAGTGGCGTGTGCTATCCGTGCGTTGCGCTCCGGTAAGGCCTCGGGCCCAAATGGTCTGCCGATTGAGCTGTATAAGCTTCGCCCGGATAAGTTGGCTCCTCACCTGCGCGCCATGTTCGTGGAGGCGCGGGTGAATGGGTTTTTTCCGCTTGATCAACGGCTGGCGACGATTGTGGTCATACATAAAGACGGCAAGCCCCGGGACAAGTGTGGCTCCTATCGGCCGATATCACTTCTCAACGCCGAGCCGAAAATCCTTGCTAAGATCCTTGCTAACCGCCTGGTCCGGGTGCTTGGCGACTTGATCCACCCGGATCAGTCGGGTTTTATCCCGCACCGTAACACTGCACTGAATCTTAGACGTCTCCATGGAGTGATTGCTAGGACGGGCACGATGCGAGAGCCGGCTATTGTGGCGTCCCTCGATGCCACGATGGGCTTCGATACGGTGGAGTGGGCATACCTGTGGGCTGTGCTAGCCAAGTTCGGCTTTGGGCCTGGATTTGTAGGCTGGGTGAGGTTGCTCTATGAGGGGCCTCTTGCTAGCGTTGTGGTGAACGGGCGGGCGTCGACACCGTTCGAGCTCGGGAGAGGCACCCGGCAGGGTTGTCCCCTGTCGCCGTTGTTGTTCGCCCTTGCTCTTGAGCCGCTGGCGGCGTGGATACGATGGCACCCCGATATACGTGGGATTCGTTGGTCGCCTGACCACGAAGACCGTATTTCACTTTACGCCGACGAAATTCTGTTATACCTCGCCTCGCCTCAGAAATCTCTTATAGTGGTTTGTGACGTCTTGACTTCTTTCGGTAGGAACTCTGGTCTTGTCATCAATTGGGGGAAGTCATACTTGTATGTCCTGTGTGGGGATGTCCCGCCTGTCCCGCGCAACTGCTCGATCCAGATAGCCCAGCAGGGTTTTTTGTACTTGGGGATTTATATTTCCACCGACCCCATTTTACGATACGAGAAGAACTTGCTCCCTCCCTTGGCGCGTCTGCGACGGGACGTGGCGGGCTGGCGGCGGTTGCCGCTTTCCCTCCTTGGCCGTGCCGCCCTGTTTAAAATGATGTCTCTTCCCCGTTTCCTCTATGCCCTGCAGAATACCCTTGACTTGGTCCCGGACAGTTATTTCCGTGAGGTCGAAAGCCACCAGCGCGCGCTATTGTGGGAAGGGCGTCCGCGCATAGCGATTGCTAAGTTGACGCTTCCACGGTATGACGGTGGTATCGCGCTTCCAGACATTCGACGTTATTATTGGGCCACTCAGTTGAGCGCGATCAACCATGGTGTATATGGTCCGGCGCTGAGCCCCGGCTTCGCCATGGACCGATGGTTACTACGTGGGGGTAATTACCACAGAGCGTTGTACTCGAAGTCGTCGGACTTAACCCTTACGGGGCCCACCAGGGTGGCCGTGCATGTATGGAAGGTGGCGACGGATTTACTGGGCTGGAAGGGTAAGCTTACCCTTGCCACCCCTCTGTTTGACTCTGATATTCTGGGAAAGCTTTGGCATACAAAAGGGTTTGAGAAATGGGACCTGATCGGCATATCCAGGGTTGGAGACCTTTTGGTAAAGGGTAGGATAAAGTCATTCGAGGAGCTGCAGAAGGAATATGAGCTAGGGAGCACGGAGTTCTTCCGATACGCTCAAGTGTGCCACGCCTTGCGGTCAGTCCTTGTAGAAGGGGAGAAGGTGCCTGAGTCCTCTCCGTTAGAGGACCGGATCCTGGATGGCCATATGCCAGAGAGTACGAGCTCGCTCATTTATAAGAAACTAATTAATGTTCGGGCGGATCTTCTACTAGGGTTGCGCGAGCAATGGACCAGGGATGGCCTCGAACTCGATGATGAGGATTGGCAGTATGCAGTTTCTTCTCCCAAAGAGGTCGCGATCCCCGCGCGCCTGCGGCTGGTGCAGCTTAAAATACTCCATAGGGTCTACGTGACGGGGCCCAGGCTGGTCCATATGGGTTTCTCTGAGGAGGGCTTATGTAAGAGAGGCTGTGGTATGGTGGGCACCTTCCTATATATTATTTGGGAATGCGGTGCGATTATGGAGTTTTGGAAGCGAATCCACGATGTGATGGGGGAGGTGACGGGCATCGTCATGCAGCCTGAGGCGCGGTGTTGTCTCCTGAATGTTTGGGGTCCTACTGACCACGACGCGGCACAGACTCAATGGGTGACCCTAGGGAACATGGTAGCCAAGCGCGACATCGCTCGTCTGTGGGGCTCTACTAGGCCTCCTACATTGACAGCGTGGATGGAAAACATGGATTGGAGCATGTTTAGGGAGAAGACAGTGTATTGTGCTCGAGGGCGCCCTCGGAAATGGCACTCTGTATGGGGGCGATGGAACCAGTACAGAGGGGGCATATGCCTGCCCCCAGACCCGGACCCGCCTGAGGAGCAGCTCTCCCCTTAGCTTTCTTTCCGGCTTTGTGCTTCTTGAGTCTCTGACTTCCCCTCCTTTCCCTTGCTATCGACCTGTGTCTGTTGGACGAAATGGGGCTCGCTCCCCCTGATGGGAACCCTTTTTATGCTTTCAGTACTTATCGCCTTGCTTGTGTTTAGGTTTGGGTTTGTGTTTATTTAAAACTAAACCTTTAACTCTCCTGCCAGTGAAATGTGGACGCTCGCATGTGTTGTGTTTCTAAAGCTGCCGTACCTCCGGGTTGTCGGCTGAATAGCTGTGTCACTGATTTAAAAGAATAAAGGTTTTGGAAAAAAAAAAGGGGTTCTTCTTTCATATAAATAAAACCGCTATTTTTCCCTATCGTTTACACGTCTATTTTGTCATACATTTGCAGAAGCACCCCCTCAAATTAAGCTGCCTTGGTGCAGTGCCCCAGGACCATGAAATTTCACCCTTTCATTGCCTTTTTTTTTTTAATTCTTTTTATTTGCATTTTTAAACAATAAATAACAACACAACTCACTGCTGTGAACACAGGTCATATTATCTACGATACAGCCCCCCACCAGCCCACAGCAAATTATAGGGTCAGCATTGTCCACTTCAGTATGCAGGTACAGTATTCGCCAGATCTAATCGCCGCAGCTTTGTCACCACCCATGCACCATCCAAATCCCCGATATACACCCACATGTCTCGACGTCTACCCACATCCCAGCTGCGTCCCACATGTTCCCACAAGGAGCATTACATCACAGCGCCTGGAGCGTAGTTTGTGCCAGCCAGTGTATAAAAGGCTCCCATATGTCTTTCGGCCGTGAACGCACCGGCATGAGCTCCCAGTACAAAGCGAGCTGTGTTTGACAATATGCTGCACTTTTTACCCAGTCCCTTGTACTAGGCGACGTAGCCACCCCCCAATGCATTGCAACTTGTCGCTTGGCCAGCAAAATTAGCATCGCAGGTAGCTTCCGGTGTTTGGGTTTGATCATATGTAGAATGCCTAGTAGTGCCACTGGCGGTGCACAAGGGATCAGCAGGCCAGTTATTGTGCATATGAGCTCTATCACCCTTGTCCAGAAGGACGCCAGTGTGGGACAGTCCCACGCCATATGCAAGAATGTAGCCCCGCGAGCTCCGCAGCGCCAGCAGGCATCTGTCTCTCTCAAGCCCATGCGGTGCAGCCGGCTAGGGGTGCGATACATCATATGGATATATTTGAAATGGATCAGGCGAAGCCTGGAGTTGGGGGATAGGATCTCAAGGAGCCCACAACACAGATCCCAGTGTGCATCAGAGATTTCGGCACCCAGTTCCGCGGCCCACCTGCCACGCGCCGCCGGGGTCACCACGGGATTGCTGTTCTGCAGACTCCGGTAAAGTCGGGATATGAGCTTGCGTCCCGATTCCACCGTCAGCACACTCTCCAGGGCAGGGAAATCCGGCGGCGGCGCCGGAAATGTAGGAAAGAGCTTTTTGCATGTGTGGCGGAGCTGGTAATAAAGGAGCGTGTCAAGCATCGTTGGGGCGTCCTCCCCGCATAACTGTTCCCGTGTGAGGAAGGTATCCCCCGGGAACAGATCCCCCCCTGTGTGAAGTCCCCGTGCCGCAGCCCGTTCCCCAGTTCGCATGTGTTGCAACGGGGGCCACATCGGATTCCCCCATAGAAGCATCGATCCGGTGTATAGAAGGTCCAGCCCGGCCCTACGCTTCAGTCCATCCCAGGCCCACCGAATTGTATGCACTGGGTCGATTTCGGTGCATCTATGCTTGTGGGGTGCATAGACAGCCACGGCGAGCGGCAGTGGTGCCGTCCTATCCGTCTCAATCGCCACATGTGGCTGAAACGGCGTGGGGTGCACCCAGTAGTTGGCAGTTGGACTTTGTTTATTGTTCCCAGACAGCCACACAAAAGAGGGATTAGGTGTGCCTGGAGGGGCCATAAACTGGCAGTATAGGGAAGTGGAGTTGGCACAACCCCACTTGCAAATGAATAGGCTGTGCTCTGCCTTCACACAAAGGGCTTGTCACAACTGCATTGTCCCTGCAGCCAGCTTGAATCCAGGGCAGGGGAAGTCAGGAAATTTCAAGCACTTCAAAGGACAACTTCTAGAAACTTCTCCCACTTCAAAGAAGGCACCAGCTATAAAAAGGGAGCCTCAGACCCACTCTTCAGTTCAATTTATGAACTTGCGGAAGGACTCTTAGAGGACTGCCTGCTGTTGTGGCCTGTTGTGTACTCCACAAGAGTGCTTTAATAGACCTGGAAGGATTGCTTTGCTGCCTGGAGCCGCCTGCCATGAACCCTTAGAGGCCTGCCCTGCTGTTTGAGTCCTACTTTGTCAAGTGAACCCTGAACTAGGAGAGTGACTTCAAGGGCTAGTTTGCTGGCCTCCTGATCAGAGCCTCAGGGACTGACTCCCACCATCTTTAACCCTCACCTGAACCTAGCCTGAGATTTTGTTGACCCCCCTAGAGTTGCCCCTCCAGTCCTGGACTTTAAGTTGTGGTGATAAAGGTGCCCAAATAGGCAAAATCCAAAACTTTGGACTAAAAAATGTTTTGGCTAACAACTGCTCTGAGAACTGAGAGACGACTGGGACTATCCGCCAAAGGTGCATCGCCAGTTGGCCTAACTTCGCTGTAACCCCCTTTATGTTCTTCTTCGCAGTAGAAAATCCTGTTCAGCAGTCCTTCGGTGAAGGTGTATCCGGCCTCCTGGAACTCTTGTTGGCTACAGCCTCCAGTTTCGTCCTGCTGAAGATTTTTGACTTTCAAAAAAGAGACTAAGGGCCTAATTTAGATCTTGGCCGATCTTTTCCCGCCATCACTTTTCAAACGGTTTCACCGTCAGCCTACTTGGCGGTTCGCCCAATCTATTTAGATGTTGGTGGGTCTGTGGACGATAGTCCGTCCGAGTGCTACAGTCTCCCTGTCAGAATTGTTCTCCTGCGTCGACGGCATCATAGCCAAAACGGGCTTACGGCGGGAGTCCAGCCAAGATTACCATTGGGCCAATCAAGATGTTCCTTTCCATTGAGGAAACTGTGGCGGGGACACCTCCAACCTTGAGTTGGTGGAATTCAAGGAAATTAGATAGAAACATACCGTTTTTCAATTTTACATTTCCGTTTCCTTCTTGCACGCTTCTTGTTCACTTGTTTTACTATGAATCGTACATTAACATTTGATTTGGCCTTTGGTAATTTGACACTGCTCTTACATGCAATTTTTTTCATACATGTAAAGCAATGGTGTTCATATTGCAGCTTATAAAGGTGAAATGAACACACCTGTATTCACACTTAAAAAATATTTGTTTGTTGTGGGTGATGTGCTGTGGTGCCTGTGGTTGTACAATCAATAGTGTGTGTATGTTGTTGGTGCGCTATGCTATATGTAGCAAATGTGGCATAACACATTACCTACATATATCTGTAAAGCAAACACAACATGTATGTGTAGTGACACAATAATAAGTATTACTTACAAGTCTCCACTCCACCAGGGACTCACTCCATCAGGGATTCGCCGCTAGGACAATGCCAGTACAATGGAGAAATCAAATTAGGCTCAGCACAAACCCGCCGGCCTGACGGTGATGGAGTACTGTTAGCCAGCAGCGCAGTTAGCCGCGTCCACTGAGGCGTGCCTCTTACGCAATGGTAAACAGTCTGTTGATGCAGGTGACGGTTCAACCTGCCCACATCTAAATTCGGCGGGCAGGACTCCGTCAGCTCAATGAAGTACTTGTAACGGCCACCATGGACGTACAACGGGAGTTCTAAATCAGGCCCTAAGTCCGAACGTAGAAATCTTCACTGCAGCTTTATCCAGCGGCTCTCCCACAACAACTCCTCCTCCTCTGACACCGCCTGCAGCCTTACCCTGCTGAACTTTACCATCTGAGAACTTTTTCTCCAAAATTACATCTAAGTCCGAAGATAAGTGCTGACCGGGCCCAATCCACTTCTTGTACCTGAACCGCACTCCATCGCAGTTGGACATATTTTTCTGCTTTGAACCGATCTCGCACGACTAGATATCTGCAATTGGCACCTTGATCTTTTAGACACTAGTTTTCACCTCAAACTTCAAAGATTTATAAACTTTGGTTCTACTGATCAGATTTTTGTTGTTTTGGTGACCAATAATTCATTAAAATGTACTGTATTTTTCTAAATTGGTGTGGGATTTTTCTTGTGTTTTGTTTTCAATCGTTCAACGTAATAGGTCAGCAAAAGTCCCAGCAATCAAAAAAACTATCGTGTGGTCGACAGTGTTAACTGTGCAACGAAAATAAGGCTTAACAACAAAAGCAATAATTCTCAAAGGTGGCTTACTTGAACGGCGCGTGATACTACTTGACTGACTCTGCCGGGAGTAACGCGTAACTGAGGCGTGTTTGAATATATGCGGAAGTGTTTCGAAAAGCAAATCACGTGATTGCGTCCTCCGCGTCACTACGTATGTATACAATGATAGTGACGGGCACAAAAACAAAGTGCAAAACACACAGCCCAGGGCGCTAGAAATAGTTTGACTGTCAACGTATTAATTTATCAATCGTCAACATGTTGGTAATTGCACGTTATATCGATAACATTTAGTGAAAAAAATTAGAACATACAAAAGTTGCTTAAGTGAATTACGAGAAAGTTCACTACTAATCACGTGATTTAAGTTTTGTATTATTTCTTTGAAATGTAATCCCTTTATTCGAGTTACAGATTTTAAGGGGTATAGAAATAAATAGCAAAACGTCACCCTCCAATTCATCTTCCAAAGTCTCCATGTAATTAATACAACCACCAACAGGAGACATATACGCCAAGTGGATAGTGGTCTCTAAGATGCTCCAAAATTGTCTCCTTGCGCACAAAATGGCAGTCAGTCTATAGATGTACAGTAGGTCTACATGAGCCATAACAGGGAGTATGTAAATAGGGAATGCGTAAAAATGTAATATACACATTAATAGCCAATAGCCATCTTTAACCTATTATTATTCCAAGTAACATACTGGTATAGAAAAAGCTGAAAAAACTGACCTCTAATATTAAATCCTATACCACAACAACATTCTAGATGGGAATACGGTTAGTGATGTTGTAATGGGAAAATGTCGCTTCTGTCAATGGGGGTTCAGTGCACACCAGGGTATATCATCCTTGAGCCCATTGATATGGCTGCTCAATCTGAACACCCATCGTTGTTCTCTTAGGAACAAAACTGTCTATAAAGGACCCATGTTCCTATGATAATGGGGTTTGTCAAGAACCACCCATTTGAGATCCATTTCAGAGTGGTTTGCATCTAGAAAGTGCCTGGTCAATTTCGTATTGGATTTCTTACACTTGATGGAACTTTTATGTTCAATCAACCTGGTCTTTACTTTCCGAGTAGTCATGCCTACATAATACAGTTTGCAAGGACACTGCATGAGGTAAACAATTCCATCTGAATTGCAATTGGTGTGCGAAGTGAGACGCCAGGGCATTTTTAATCCCAGATCTATTGAAAATGTTCGTGTGCTGAGGTGACATACTACACAAGATCCATATGGATAATGCCCCAGAACTGGTGTGCCAGTATTGATTGTTCGTAGCTGACTAGTGACATTAGTGACTCTCGGCCGAGAGTGTACCAAGATGTTACCAAGATTCCTACTTCGTCTAAATGCAAAGAGGAGTTTCTCACAAGTCTTTTTACCCTTATTAAGGCTATTCCAATTGGTATTGATTGCCTTTTTTATGGTTGTGCTCAGATGGCTAAAAGTACTGACACAAACCAAGCGATCGGAGGAGGGTTTGACGACTGTTTCTAGCAAAGCTTCTCTGTTATTGTTCATAGCTCTTTTCTTTGCCTTGCGTACCTAGCCTGCTGGATATTGACGTGTTTGAAGTTGCGCACTGAGATTGCTAGCATGTTTATGGTATGTCACAAGTTCAGTGCAGTTTCTTCTTAACCGTAAAAATTGTCCGACAGGGAGATTATCCCGAAGTGCCCTAAGATGGAAACTTCTGTAATTAAGCAAGGAATTGCATGCCATGGGTTTCTGATATAATTCCGTGTAAATTTTATCTTCATGAGGGTATAGTCTCAAATCCAGGAAGGGCAAGGTCTCTTTGCCGGCTTCCCATGTGAAATTGAGGTGGATGTTAAGAGAATTTAGCCAAAAAGAGAATTCTGATAGTGAATTATTGTCACCTTCCCAGATAATTAGGATTTCATCGATGTATCGCTTCCACAGCAACAGCTTGCTGTGGAAGGGATTATGCTCAGGATATATATGGGTGACCTCAAACCAGTGCATGGACAAATTGGCCATACTGGGAGCGCAAGTACTACCCATCGAAGTGCCCATGACTTGCCAATACAATTGTTCTTCGAAAGAGAAATAATTCTCTCTCATCGCTAGTTCAGCACACTTCATTACAAAGGCTGTAGGTGTTTGTTTACTATGAGGATTTTCTTCCAATAGAACTTTGATGGTGCGGAGGGTCTCCTCTTGTGGAATGTTGGTATACAAGGCCTCCACATCAAATGAGGCCATGAGGTGTTTTGTAGGATCGAAGTTAATCGTCGTCAAGAAGGATAGAACATGTTTGGTGTCTTGCAGGTATGATGGCATCTGAGCCACCAATGGTCGTAAAAACCAGTCAACAAATTGCGATAATGAATCTAGTATAGAACCAATACCAGATACTATAGGTCTACCAGGAGGTGGTGTCTGATTCTTATGTATCTTGGGCAAGATGTAGAATGCCGAAACCATAGGATGTTTCGGATTCAAGAATTCAGCCTCATTTCTGGTAATCCATCCTGCTTCAAAACCATCTTGAACTAGACTACGAATGACAATCTGTAATCTGTTCGTAGGATCACGTCTGATAGGCCTATAGTACTTGAGATTGTCTAGTTGTCTAAGACACTCTGTACGATAGGAAGTAGCATCCATCAACACTGTCGCTCCACCCTTATCTGCTTGTTTGATGACAATAGAAGAATCAGAGCCAAGTTCTTGCGCACACCGTTCTTCTTCTTTACTCATGTTGAAAAAGGGATTAATAGCCCTGTTTTTGTTGGCATTAAAATGTTGAATCACCGCTTTTTCAAAAGTAGCTACCTCTGATGGCAGTTGTTGTAAGGTCGGTAAAAAAGTAGATGGGTTCCTAAGACCAGTGTTCCTGGAGTTTTCTGACCTATTGTCCACAACATTGTCGAAGAAAAAGGAAAGACGAGTTTTGCGAAAAAAAGAAAAAAGTTATTGATGAGATTTAAAATCATCACCCATGTAGGTAGGCACAAAACCCAATCCCTTGCTTAGTACCGCAATTTCCAATGAGTTAAGATTTTTGTGGCTTAGATTAACTATCAGACTATTGGGGCACTGGTTGATGCTCCCATCATGCTGCGTGTAATCCGCTGTTCTAGTGATGGGTCCCAATGTACTTGCGGTCTCTGTTGTTCCTGTCGTTCTTGTCGTAGATATGGTCGACGATCTCGGTTGTTCCGTCTCCTTCCTCTTCGTCCTCTGCCCTGGCCTAAAAAAGGCCCTGGATATCCTGAACTTTGATAGGGGAACGGTTGGAAGGGAGGTGGTGGAAATTGCCAAGATGGAGATGGCCACCAAGTATGATTGGGGGGTCCATAACCAAACTGTCCTCGTCCTCTCATTGGGCCGGAATGTTGAGTACTATCTGTATCACTGGAACCTGAGTCCTCAGATTGGCTCCAATCATCTGAATTAGATGTCCACTCCTCTGTGTTCTGTCGCCACCCACGTGCTCCACGTCTGTTGTTCTTTTTTGTGGGTAGAGAGGTATATTCATCTGAGGTATATGGATAGATCTTTTCTTGAGTAAACCTGTCCATATCTTTTTTAAGTTTGTTCACTTTATATTTGATCAAATCATCCTTGGTTTCATGAAGTGTCTTAGTGATTTCATCAAGAGGTTTTTTGTAAAAGGTGATTTGGGCGGAACACTTCAGTTGATTTTCTAGTGTTTGGATCTCGATTAACAGTAGATCAGAGGTTTCTTTCGCTGTAGTAATCAGTAAAATGAGCCAATCTCTGGAGCACTTCCAGGCAATCTTAGACCAGTTGATTTAAAAAACTTTATTCTCAAGGAACAACTTCGGAGCATTAGAGACCACCAAACCCTGGGGTGCTATGTTAGTTCTTAAATATTCAGTCAAGATGGCAGCATGTAGTGCTGTGCGTATCTGTTGTCTTTTTAGGTTGGTTAATTTGTTCCATTCCTCAGTCATTGCTATTGTCTGTGTAATCTGTGTGTCTAAAATACTAGGTGTCTGTAGTATGGCCTGGACCATATCGTCATCAAAAGCTAGACCCACATTGTCAGTCATGGTGTCAAGCAATATGAATATAAATGAAAGGTAACCCACAGCTAACCAGCTGTACTAATATGCGGCTCACACAAAAAGGGGGTTGGAGGAAGAACTAAGCTACATACAACAGCTGTTGTCCTATATGTCTTCCAAATCGAATAAATCTCACATAAGATATAGGGTAGCACACTGAAAACTAGAATTAACCATTATCTTGGGCATGTGCCAGTTATGGACGAAAACCCTCACTCACCCGAGGGTGACATGCTTCATCATAGGGTTCCTCCAGCACACGGGGACCGCAAGGTACCCCGTGTGGGCTACGACTTAACCCAAGAGGGAAGGAGCAGGAGTGCAAAAGCACATGTTGGATCTACCAGCTCGAAACGGTGATGAGGGGCAGAGTGCAAAAAGTGAGGTTAAAAACGATCTATTTAGGGGCAACAATTTTATTCTTCCTGCCTAAATGATAGTGATTAAAAAGCAAGTGAGTGTAGGGTTAGGTATACCCTATCTATTGACCAACATGTTTCTGCCCTGGTGACATAGCTGTTCTTGGCATTCGTCAGGATCAATGAAAAGTCACTCTACAATATCAGTGCTCAAATCATAAGAAAAGTATACTTAGGCCTCAAATGCTTGACATTCATACGGACAATCGTTCAATGTAATAGGTCAGCGGGTATGCTTTAGGTAAGACTCAAGTTTTTCCAACTATATGATTCTTACCACTGTTTGGGCAATGGTCACATGGGTGATTATTTTATTACAAATGTTGTTGTTTTACAGAGCAGGCTGACCTATTACGTTGAACGATTGTCCGTATGAATGTCAAGCATTTGAGGCCTAAGTATACTTTTCTTATGATTTGAGCACTGATATTGCAGAGTGACTTTTCATTGATCCTGACGAATGCCAAGAACAGCTAAGTCACCAGGGCAGAAACATGTTGGTCAATAGATAGGGTATATCTAACCCTACACTCACTTGCTTTTTAATCACTATCATTTAGGCAGGAAGAATACAATTGTTGCCCCTAAATAGATAGTTTTTAACCTCACTTTTTGCACTCTGCCCCTCATCACCGTTTCGAGTTGGTAGATCCAACACGTGCTTTTGCACTCCTGCTCCTTCCCTCTTGGGTTAAGTCGTAGCCCACACGGGGTACCTTGCGGTCCCCGTGTGCTGGAGGAACCCTATGATGAAGCATGTCACCCTCGGGTGAGTGAGGGTTTTCGTCCATAACTGGCACATGCCCAAGATAATGGTTGATTCTAGTTTTCAGTGTGCTACCCTATATCTTCTGTGAGATTTATTCGATTTGGAAGACATATAGGACAACAGCTGTTGTATGTAGCTTAGTTCTTCCTCCAACCCCCTTTTTGTGTGAGCCGCAAGTAAACATACTTGCCAGGCCCATACCTTACCTTTTATTACATATATATCACCCCATAGGTAGGCCCTCATATATATCACCCCTAGGTAGGCCCTAGGCATCCCTATGGGCAGGGTGCAATGTATTTAAAAAGTAGGACTTCTAATTCTTAGTTATACGTGACCTAGTAGTGAATATTTGCTAAATTCGTTTTTCACTACTGCAAGGCCTATCTCAATTCAAATATTCTTTATTCGATGAAAATTCATCATAAAAGAGCAATTAACAACACAATACAATGTAAAATTTCCAAACAGACGGTTAATAAAACACAATTAAGCACTAGACCACTTAAGGGTAAGCACAGTCACATATCAACATGATGAAAATCCTAACCAACTACACTTGACTAATAAGTGGGTCAGAATGGGTTTTACAGCACCTCATGCGGGATCGCCAAGCATTGCCCAAAAATTTTGCGACTCCACAGACCATGGCAATCGAAGAGGTATCCGTGCTAAGTATCCGCAAGGCCGATACGTGGCATCTAACGCCCAAATTCTTACATAACGGCTTTAACCAGATCCTCCTAGCAACCCTGTAAGCTGGGCAAGCAAAAAAGAAGTGTGCCACTGACTCTGTAGGGGCTGCACAGCCTGGACATGATCTCATTTTGCCGATATTCTTTTTCCACCCCGAGGTATAATCGTTTACTGGGAGGATCCCAAGCCTAACCTTCAAGTAAAGAGATCTATCTAAAGGCTGCTCAATGTAATCCAAAAAAGGTTCAAAGCTCCTTGACCACTTAAAGGACAAGAAGCGCTCAGTAAGTGAGCCCACAGAACTACTAGAAAGTGTCTCCTGCTGTACTAGGTTCCAGTAGAGCTTTTTAATCACCATCTTGGGCGGAGGTGATTGGTTTGCCCATGAGTCGCTCAAACCCAAGAGCACCACCAACCGCTTCAAGTTGCTCAGCCACTTAATCCTATTATTGGTATTTAGCTGGATTAATTCATCTAGGGCAGCAGCGTAATCCTGGAGCTCCCTTGTCCTGCGCAGACGAACCCAGAAGAGTAACGGGCGTAAGCGCACTAAATCCTTAAGGGGGCGCCTGCCCATATCAGCCCGTAAAGGGAATAGGGGAGTGGAGACTGGGAGGGCTACTGCATCTCTCAAAAACTTGTTTTCAGCTCTGTCCAGCTCTGCAGTATTTTCAAACCCCCATAATTCTGAGCCATATAGAGCGGACGGGAGAACTTGGCCTTCGTAAATAGTTAGGAGCGGTGAAAGGGGCTTGCTTTTAGATTTGCGATATTCACTCATAACCGCCCCAGAAGTTCTTTTATAATTTAACATCATTTTAGCCAAGTGATCCTTCCAGCTCATGCGACTATTGACCCTAATGCCCAAATAGTCATAAGAGTCTACCAGCTCCAAGGGCTCTCCATTAAGTAAAAGATTATTTCTAAATCTGGGTGAAGGTGCTAGAACCATGAGCTTAGTTTTTAGAGTGTTGATAGTGAGACCTCTATCAGAGCAAAATGCACTAAATCGGTTCAAAAGCTTTTGTAAGCCAGACGGCGACTTAGAAATTAAAATAGTGTCGTCGGCGAAGAGGAGTGTGGGGATTTTAACACCTGCCAGGGATGTAGCATCAGCTGATTCTTCTCTTAAGTAATCCACCACTCCATTCACAAAAAGAGAGAACAGCGTAGGAGCCATGACACATCCCTGGCGTACACCCCTCTTCACGGGGATCTTTTCAGTTAGTTCCCCTTGGGTGCCCCACCTGATCCTGGCATAATTCCCCTCATGGAGGTGCACGATTAAACTCAAGAGGGGACCAGGAAACCCCATATTCTCCAAAACCTCCCACAGTCTCTCACGTGGTACCAGGTCAAAAGCCATCCTAAGATCTATGAAAGCCAAGTATAAGCTACCTTTGTTGATAGTAACCGACTTCCAGTAGATCGCGGAAAAGCGAAAGACCTGGTCCATCGTGCCCACCTTTTGTCGGAACCCAGCTTGGAGATGAGACAACACATGCATTTCTTCCATCCAGGTGCCGACCCTAGACATGATTACCCTGCCAACCACCTTCTGTAACACATCAATCAAACTGATTGGTCTATAGTTGGCAGGGTCGTCTCTGGCACCCTTCTTAAAGACAGTGATTACCTCCGCTCCCTTCCACGAAACTGGGACAGGGTAACCATGGGAGATGAGATTCATTATTTTTGCAATGAGTTTGGCCCATAACTCTGGGGCCTCCATAAGGAGATCTCCAGGTATCCCATCTGGGCCTGCTGCTTTCTTAGGAGTAAGATGACTAATAGCTAGCAGCACCTCAGATGGCAAAAAGGGTTCACTGACCGGGAGCGTGGGGTGGGCACTGGAGGCATAAACAGAAGGGGCAAGGGGAGTTTCTGACCCACCATAAATTGATGAAAAATGGGAATGCCATTGCTGACCTGTTATGTGGCTATCTAAAGGGCGAGAGCTATTCAACCTGGCTTTGTTGATCAGATCCCAAAACAGCGAAGAATTCTTTCCTTTGGAAGCTGTCTTGAGATCTTGCCAGCGTTGTTCTTCCCATACACGTTTTGCTTGCTCCAAGGCCCTAGCGTATTCTTTCCTGGCTACACTAACCCGGAGTTGGTTCTTTTGACGCAAGGCAATTCTAATCTCATTTCTTGTAGCTTTACAATGCGCCGTGTACCAGGGACTGTTCGATATAGCTTTGTTGTTAACCCTGCCACCACTCTTGACCTTATTATTACCTTTTAAGAGGAAAAATTCCCCAACTTTCTCTGTTAAACTATTGTACGCCTGGACAAAAAGCGTGCCCTGTAGAGGCGCTAGGTCCGGATCAAACACCCCCATTTCTGTACTCAGGTCTTCAACATACGCCCTGATTTTTATCAAATTGTGGGCCTGCGACTGGACCTTCTCCCACTTCAGTCTTCGATTTCCCTGAAAAGGTATCACCTCCTTAGTAGATCTCGGGTGCGATCTCCTCTCAGTGGTATTCCGCCTTCCCCATCTTATCGACATGCCTAAGGGATTGTGGTCACTGTCCTGTGAAGGAGTCACCACCATATCTATTAAATCGCACCATAGTTTCACGTCTAATAAGATGTAATCAATTCTTGACGGGCTGCTTAACCTATTAAAGGTCATAGCCCCATCAAGGTCAGAAGGAGTCCTACCATTGAGAGCCCTGAGGTTATGTTCTACGGTAAGGGAGTTGATCTGTATAACCCTAAGAGACCATTTCTTGATTGTGGGCAAAGACAGGGTCGGGATACCCCATCTAGAGTCCACTTCCTCTATACCCAAAGGATCGTCACCTTCTAGTGGTTCAAAGGTACAATTAAAATCCCCTCCCACTATAATTTTAGAGGAGGGGGGGCAAGTAGCCAATACCTGGTCTAAAATAGATATGGTACTTGAATTTAAGTCCCCTGTGGTACCTCTTGCATAGACATTAAATCTATCTCTCCCACAGGTTAACATTTGTATTTCCTTAAAACATCTTTTAAGTGTAACTTTCAATTGGGAAAATATAGAGATTTGGTGTTTGGTGTCTCTGGACTCACAAATTAAAATCACAACTTATGGTGAATCCGTATTTTAAATTGTAAGTCTGAAAATGCCACTTTTAGAAAGTTTACATTTTCTTACTTTAACCACTCTGTGCCTTTGCCTGTCTCTAAATACACGTCAAGGTTAGGTGACAGTTGGGCTTTGTTCATTCCCTCTAGTCAGTCACACAAAGGGAGCTGGGGTGTGACATTTGCATCCTGATGGCCCATCACCAGGCTGATGGGTCTTCTTTAGGTAGACTGGTAGGGAGGAGCTGACACTTGCGCCTTATTTGGGCTGTACCTGAAAAAATACAAAGAGCTGCATACCCCGCTGTAGTGAGTCTGGAGCCAGGGCAGGAAAGACAGGGACCTTGTGATCTTCAAACGGCTCTTTGATGTCTCCCCCACTTCAAAGCACATTTAGGTATAAGTACTGGACCCCTGACACCACCAAATCAGAACTTTGCTGGAACCAAGGACATTCTGCCTGGAAAAAGAACTGCTGTACTGTAGGAGGGACTGCCACTTTGCTACCTTCATTGCTATGTTGGTCTGCTGCCTGCTAATTTGTGTGCTGTAGGAGCCTGCTCTGCTACGTTGGCCTGCTACATTCTGCCTGGGAGTGAGAGGGACTAGACTTGCTCTCAACATCCTTGAACCCAACATTCTTCAAGGGCTTGTTGGCTTGCATCCTGTTCTCTGAAATCTCAGGCTCACAAAAAAGCTCTTGCAACTCTGCTGGTGCTGCTGGACTTAGCCATCTGTGAGTCCTACCCTTGCCTGAAGTGCCCCCTCCAGCCCTGGTCCTCAGAAGTGGGAACTGCAGCTGTTTTCTGCAAAAACCAACACAATGACCCCTTTGCATCAATAGCAACCGATGCAGCACCCTCCGGCGTAGTGCTGATTCAACGATGACAATGGTCCTAACTGCGAGGTTCGACGATGACGCAGTGCTGATCCGAAGACGCCGCTGCAAGGCTCGCATTCGACCCAGTGCAATCCCTCTACACTGACTGCGAGGATCCACTTCAATGCAGCGCCGATCCTTCAACTTCGATTGTGAGGCTCGACTCCGACACATTGACCCAACTGTGTGAATCAGAACCGATTTAGGGAGTCCTTGATGCTTGCTCCATACAAGGCACATTTTCAGCGGTTCTGCAAGGGTCCTGTTGCCGGCCTGTCTTTTATTGCGGCCAGCCTAAACTTTGGATTTACCCTGGTCTAGTACGAACACAAGTAACCTTTTAGCTCTATTGACTTCTAAGCACTGTTTTTTGATTTAATCTTTACAATTCATATCTCCACTTCTACTTATTGGAGTTTTGTTTTCTTGGTCTCGTTTTACTCTTTTATTTGTCTAAACTGGCGTGGAGTCTTTTATGTGCTGTTTTCACTGTTTTACTGTAATTTAAGAGTTGCACAAATACTTAACACATTGCCTCTTAAGTTAAGCCTGGCTACTCTGTGCCAAGCTACCAGAGGGTGAGCACAGGTTAATTCTGGTTGTGTATCTGACTTACCCTGACTAGGTTTGTGGTCTCTTCTTGGACAGGGTGCCAAGTCTGCCAACTAGGGACCCAATTTCTAACAGTGAGGCAGAACAAACACCATGTTTGTTGGAGTAGGCATTTTTACATTTAAAACTTTTTTTATAGCTATTAGGAGCTTCCACTGTAACTGGCCCCACTGTCCTTCTCACTTACCGCCATGCAGGGAAGAAAGTAGGAACACACTTCCTAGAAAGGGGCGTTAGAGGGATAGAGTGGAGAAAATCCTGTTGTTGCATGGTTGTATTGCCATCATAAGTTAATTCCCTGATTTAGAAAATTACAGCCTCAAGAGCACCAGAGGATGCCCTGCTACAGGAACTTATGCAGCCTTGCCCACATCAGTTACATCCAGAAAGGAAACAGGGAAGGGTTGGAGAGTCAGAGGCAACACTAGTTCTTCCACTATAAAAAGGCCAAAGAGCATGGGAAAAATAACATGTTAACATTCTTTTTACTGTGCAAACGTTCGACAGACCTCCTGACTTCTGCCTACGGGTGAATTAACATTTAGCATTGGCTCAGACAGATATTTTGCTACTGCTATCATTTATTTTCTGTTGTTTGACTCTCTTTAATTCGTGATGACTCTTTTGTCTTTTTTTGGGATTGTACTGAGACTTCCGAAGTACTCTTGGTGCATGATTGTCTGAACTGTTTAACTCCTACTCTCTACTCTTCCTGAAAGTATCAATCATTCCTTTCACTGCATTTTTCCTGGACGTTTTCTTGGGAAATAGACCATAGAGGCTCTTAAGCTTGAAGTTCATTCTTCCAGCCAGGCCCAGTTCTAGCGGGTGGGCCGGGTGGGCTAGGCTCACCCAAACATGAGCCTTGGCCCTAACAGTGACGTCAGGAAGGCCAACAGAAAATGGACACTGAAATTTAAAACGTTCGTCTGAACGTTCTTTTTCTTCTTTTTCTAAGAGTTGTGTGATTGGGCCTGTGCTCTGTCTCACAGACACCCCCAATCATGCATCTCCTTTTAGAAAGGTGGGTACAATAGGGGCTTGGCGAAGGGGACAAATCCTTACTTTGGCACCGGGTAACCTTTGTGTGCTGCCTGGATTATTACCTTCTTTTCAGAGCTGAAGAAAGGGAGTTTGTTTATGCTGATTCACCTTTCCTGACCCTTTCAGCTGCTTATCAGATCAGGCTGTGACACATAGTTCAAACAGAGGAGGTAAGAGAATGTGTGGCTATTGTTCAGTTTTTTTTAAATCTGCAAAGGCCCAGCAAGATACATACTTCTTGTATGCTTGGAGAATGTGTGGCTATTTGTTCATATTTTTAAAATCTGTGAGGGCCCAGCAAGACACACACTTTGTGTATGCTGTGTATATTTCATTTAAATCGTTTGTATCATTACCAAGACTGGCTCTGCCACAGGTGCAAGACAACTATTAAAATGTCCAGATAACTCTTGTGATTAATGATCCTGCTGGGGAGCAATCTTTTGTTTGTAGTTTTGAAATGCAGACAAACTGTAGGTTATGTGGATAGCTCAGTGGGTTACTGCCTTTGTTACAGAGATCCTTTTGTTACTTGCAGTTCAGAGGTTATAATGCCAACATAGGACAGTGACCTACGAACTGTCAACAAAGAGCTGCATACAAACCTGAATGGTATAATTAGGACTTTTTTTTGTATTGCAATATAGTTAGAATCTCCCTAGTTTTTCATTATTCTAATGTTGCTATAAAGAGTTGTTTGGGCAGATATACATTTTAATCAGTAAAGTCAACCCCCCCTTAACCAATGCGGTATGCTTTAAATCCTGTGTTTGTGCTTCTCCAGACCTAAACCTCCTAAAACATACTACCCACCAGTATGGATGACATGTGATTACTAAACCTGGTAATCCTCATTAGCTTATGTAACATTAATTGTAGGCTGATTTACATACTTGTACGATTCATTGTCTCTGCATAATGTGTGCATGATGTAAAGTACTGTGACACCCTAAACTACGAGTAGCGCTATACAACAAATTAAATGCATATGAGGAAGGGGCTACGGAGAGATGATGGGCAATGTTGGAGGGTGGTATGGAGGGAGTCTGATGAGGAGGTCATGAGGGGCAGGGGCTTTGGAGCGAATAGGGGCACTGGTGGAGGGTGATAGGAAGGGAGTCTGAGGAGGAGGTCATGAGGGTGAGGGGCCTGGGGAGAGATGAGGGGCACTGGTGGAGAGTAGTGGTGAGGGAATCCGAGGAGGAGGTCATGAGGTGCAGGGGGGAGCTACGGAGAGATAAGGGGCACTGGTGGAGTGTGGTAGTGAAAGAATCTGAGGAGGAGGTAATGAGAGATTTGTGCAGAGAAATAAGTGTTGGACAAATTGCAACAAGTAAATAGCCAGCCTTTCTAGTACAATGATGTCAAGGCTTTCGTGTGGTAATAGGGACAGACTTAATCTTGAACTATTATAATATGCTTGGCATTCAAGTACTTGTGTTGAAGCCTGGCCTGCTGGAATTCGAGAGTTTGCACTTAAGTCCAGACATTGCTCTTACTTTCAAATACCTCTCCACATGCTCTGTATACACACAGAAGCAATCCATGTATCATGGTGACTGTTTGCAAGTAGATATGATGTAATATAGAGCTTGTAGGCTACCTCCAGAAGTGACAAATTTGTTCCGCAGTGGCCCACCCAAATTCACTCTTGGCCCACCCAAATAAAAATTCCTGGAGCCGGGCCTGCTTCCAGGCCAGAAACCACAGCCTTATGTCAGAGGGTTACCTCTCTTTAAAATTCAGGCCCGATTCCTATGAATCCCTGTAGGTGTAGTGTAGGGAATCCCTTGAGTCAACCAATTGCCACCTTCCTCCGCAGGGCTACTGCCTAGGCAGGCCTTGGCAGGAAAAGGAACACATTTACCTTCACCGCCCATGCCTGGGGGATATACTGAGGATCCACAAGAATTCTGTAATTTTATGGTTCAGTGGCAGATCCATTTCAACGGACCTCAGTTGTATGTTAGTGGGAAAGCAAAGTAGCCTTCATATTAACGAATCCTTGAGGGAGTGCTCGGTCTTGGTTTGCTCCCTTAGTAGAATGAGAAGATTCTTTTTAAATAACTATTATAAGTTTCTTAAGGCACTGAAGCCCATCTTTAGACATTCACATATTAAACAAGGGTCCTGGAATGTAATATCTTCTATAAGTTATATGGCTGCAGTTACTCAACGGGCTAATTATATTCATGTTTCAGGGCCTCATTTATGAGGTTTTGATGTAGGGCAGTGCCACAAGGAATGATATAGCACATTCCTGTCCTTTTCCCCAGCACCGGTGCACAATGGGCTGCCGGGCACCAATGCAGGCACTCTTGCACCATGGTGCAAGGTGGCCTGCGTTGCATGGCTGATTGATTTTGTGCAGGAAGGGACAACGTCCTGCACAAATTCAATCAACTCAAGCGATTTCCTTTTTCTGTGTGTTCTGGTTCAATGGGTGTTGCGTGTGAACACCCCCAGCAACACCCATGGAACGCCCCTTTCACACAGTTTTCTGAGTGAAAGGGGCATATAAGGCCATGAAAAGTCATGTAAAGTGGCTTTACAAGGCCGTATAAATATGCTATGGCACATTGCGCCACCAGAACGTAAAAAATGTGACGTTCCGGCAGCACAAAAGTGCCCGTAGGGCCTCGTAAATGAGGCCCTCTGTGTTTTACTAAGGTGTCACAGAAGAAATCAAGGAAGCCCTCTGTCAAGTGAGTTCCTCTACATTGTTCTGTAAAATGCACCGTTTGGCCTTCATATCTCCGAAATGTTCTTGGGTAGAGAAACCCCCTAAACGCCTATAAGGAGGGTTTGGCTTGCATACTAACCTCGCTCTCTTGGTGCCCTGCAGGGTAAGTGTGCAAATATTTTCGATGGCTGATTTTGGTTTCCATCCCAGGCCTGTAGACAGTATCATAACTACAATGCAAGATATTGGGCTGTATCTAAAGAGGCTCAGAAACTATAGCACTGAGCAATGTGGAAAATCAGTAACCTGTAATCAGAACATTTCCCAGGTAAAAGGAAAGAAATTAATTCTTAAAGAGACAGCAACTTCAATAAAGGTGAGTTACACCAGACATTTAAAGACAATATAGGGGCATATCAACAAGGGCTTTATCTCTGCTTTTTTGGCTTTAAAAGCCAAAAAAGCAGAGATAAAACTAGCACCCTATCAACAACAGGGTGCTAACATGCAAATTTGCATGTTAGCACCCTTTTACTCTACGCTTCCCCTTGCATCTCTAATGAGATGCAAAGGGGGCGTTCCAGAGTAAAATAATAGGAGAAATGTCGCTAAGTGACATTTCTCCTATTATCAAGAATATCGCTAACCCTGTTAGAGACAAAAAAATCAGCGCTAACCGCGGTTAACGCTGCTTTTTTACGTCTGGTATTTTTCTGACTTAGCCATGATATCCTATGGAAGGATGATATCATGGCTAAGTTTGTCTGTCCCTATCAACAAGCTAACGTGAGATTATCGCTGGGTTTCCAGCGATAATCTCACGTTAGCCACTTAGCGTGAGGATTTTTATCGCTATTGAGATAAGCGTTGCTAATAGCACGCTATCTCAGCGATAAAGATCAACGCTAGCCGGCGATAATTATCCTAGCGCTAAGTGTGCTTAGCGATAATTATCGCCGGTTGTTGTTGATATGCCCCATAGTTGGTAACTTCACTTCCCAACCTGTTTACACGGAAAAAATAACTACTTTCAATAGACTAGTGCAGAACGAATTCACAGATACACAGTGTCCATGGCATGGCACTGTAATATAACTTGCACAAAATTAAAATGCCAAAATAAAATATCATAGTCTGTCAATACACTAAAAATCCACTGAACCCACCATTTAAACAATATGTTTATTTTTCAAATACATTCTCAAAGGACAGACATTGTTCCCCTAACTATGAAACCGTTTCAAAGAAATTTTGAAAAAACGAAAATCAGACAGGGCGGCATTGGCTCATCCACAGCATGAATTTTTTATCAGCTTAAATATTAAACTATTGTATGAACTACATCTTGTGTCAGTCTCCTGATATGTTACTGTAATATACTCAGAGGCAGCGAAAGTGATTTGTCTTTTGCTTGCTGATATTTTCTGGCAAGTTCCAATTCTATTTCAGATTGGACTCACTTGATGGAATAGTCAAGTCAGTCTATCAGAGGCCTCAAACCCAACCGGCCAAAACCTGCTGCCCCTTTTTCTCAGAATCTGTGAAACCGTGCTGCCCAGCAAAGTTCTTTTAAATGATGCTGCAGCGTTTTACTTTGACAGAGGACCCCTTATACATCCCCTGTACATGTGAGAGTATTAGATGTTCTACTGGCCGCTTCAGTTCAGTTTGTGTGTATCAACTGCAGAGGACAATTTTTAACGGCTGCGACACTTGTCTGAGTAATGTTTGTCTGGTTGCTGCCTGTTAATTCTATGGTACTTCGCTGACCCACTAAGATAAATGAGGTGTAAGGATGTCAAAGGAAGTGATGTCATATGAGTGATGTCACACCAGCAACATTGGGTCCTATTACGATGTCGGTCAGAAAGGCTCCGAATGGCATCCAGATTTTCCTAACCTGTGTCGGACCCCATGTTTCCGACCAACTCGGAAACATTTCCGACAGACCGACTACTATAGAAGGAAACTGTTCGGTCATTCCAACTCGTTCCGAATGAAGCCGAGTCGTACAGCTCAATGGACAGCATTCCCAACCGACCGATTACGATGTCGGATTCTGACAGCCTTTCCGAGTCGGACTGTCTGACACGAAAAGGCTGTCGGAAAATGACTTTGGGGGCACCTAGCAGGCTCCTCTTCACCCATAAACCGTTTTTTTACAGAAGTTGCTTGTTTGCTTGCTCTTAGCATCAAAACCCTTCAAGTGTGTGTGCGAATTAAGTTTAGAGGGTTATGCACTCATTTCTGAGGTCTCTTTGTAACTTGCAGGTCATAGGTTCAGATGTTTAACCTCCACCTCTCTATCAAAACTAACAAATGTGCCCATCGTGCATCAAATAAATCTAATAAGTTTTACAATTCATAAACACAGGAGACAAATATTTTGATTATTCAATACTTTAATGTAGAACAAAGTTTTAGTATACAAGTACCCTATTCATGTCCCCATTGAGGTGGGACAATTTAACCCCATTACCGCTTCCTTCTAAAAACAGAAATACGAAATACAGCACACATGAACAAAGTAATAAAGTGTATATATAATTAAAGGAATTAAGCCTAAGGGTGAAAGGATAGAATATCCTGGAAGTTGTAAACTACAACTCAGACATGCAACATCTTATCTGACCAACATATATGAAATCTCAGAATTCAACCCTATGAAAGGTCACCTTAGTCGCTCTGTCCAATGGGAAGATCTCTAATATATAAAACACTTGTAATAGTTTCACCTGATAAATTTTCACAGTGGCTAAGAGGATTATCAGTTCAACTTCTTAAATTGAGTATATTATACTAGGGAATGTCTGTAGAAGATAGGATGTTAGGACTTTATAACTTGCTTGTGATGTGTTGCCGGCCGTGGAGGTTTCTTGCACTCTTTTGCGCTGCAGAAATTTAGGGATGAGGTGGCCCGCACAAAGTTACACAAATGTGAATTGTCCTTTCCGCTCGCTGGGCCCTCCTGAATATAGTGGAAGACTTGGATTGGTCATTGCCAAAATGGATGTAGCCCAAAATTGAAGAGCCTCTTGGGCACAGAGCTTGTTTGATTGGAAGGAGCACGGTAGAGTATTAGAGAAACCACGTTTACGAGAACAGTGGATGCATCTAGAAGCGTGATCGGGTGTCGACAGCAAATTTACTATGAACCTGAGGGGTCACAGGGTAGCTCTGGTTAATAATTGTACATATGAACAATGTTTCTAAACAAGTTGTGCAGACACAGTGAACTTGATTGTAACTTGTTATACATAGTCTAGTTGTATTTTCCCATAAGTTACATTCATTATAGTGTGTGTTTTCGCAAAGTTTGTCAGCTAGCTGTCATGAACCATATACTAGGAATTCTACTTGTTGGTAGATGGATCACAATTCTCATGGTTTTCAAATAGTATTATTAACAGCACAACAATCCAAATAAAAAACCTAGTGTTAGTGAAATCATTGAAATCATCTATTGATTCTAATATGAGTAACTAACATACAACCATTGTTAATAATTTGTGCAGTTATTGTGTTGAAGATTTCAATGGCTTAGTTCTACGTTTTACTATCTTTCTACTTGTATTATTTAACACATTAATAAAATATTGTTATCATTAGCTAAAGAATAACTTTGACTTGACATTCTAACTTTACTCTGCAATTCATACTGTATTTAGTATCAACTTTCACACCGCCCCATTACTGTTCGACCAAGCTATCTCATAGAGTCAAGCTGACGTAGGAAGCCAACATACTGTTGATTTCTGATATTGCTACATTCTCTCTGTATCTGTACAGGTTTGAGGATAAAGGGCACTTGCTTTATCTGTCTCAAAGATTTTATCAGATGTTCATCTGAATCAATAAACTAGTTGTGTTTCCAAGTTTTCTAACATGTTCTCACACTTGTCCACTTGAGGAGATCTCACACAATTCTGATGTGGGGCATATTCTAAAGTTTTATCTTGAACAGACTACCCCATTTGGGTCCCAGTGATGGATTTACTTCTGACAATGAACACCAAAAGAAACAAGGGTCTCATCTATCTTTCTCACTTACAAAACCTCTGAGGTCCTTTCTCCTGACAGATTTTAGACCCAGCCAAATGGTTCCAAAGCAGCAGCATTAGTGGCCTTTCAAAAGCACGTATCCATATTAGATGGGTAGCCGCATGGGCTTCTCCTCATACCTTTTACAGGTATTGCTTCCAAGGCAACTCTTCTAGTCAGGAAGTTTCAGGTAACCTCTTTGCTTCAGTGATGCTCCTGCATATGCATAAATATTCCCTCCAGGATGTCCTAAATATTCCCTCCAGGATGTCAATGAGGGGGTACCGTCTAAATAGTGAATAAAGAATATTGTGGGACAGGGGGGCGCTAGAGGGCGCACAGCGGAATGGCTGCCTCTTGAGACAGCTCCGCCGGACGGGGAACGCAAATGCCGAAAAAAGCATGACCGGGGGCGCTCCGAAGCCAGAAAATGTCGCTGCACTGATCGGAGACTGCCCTCCACGGAAGGGGAGCACGAGAACAACTCAGATGCCCTGCGAGCCTTGGAAACAAGGACCCAAGTGATCCGCGGCGCGAGAAGCTAACGGCTCCCAAGATGGCGGCGCCCGACGACGCGAAGACGCGACCTTGCAGGTGGAGGCCCAGCCACTGAAGACCGATGCTTGTGAGTGATGCGAACGCTGAATGGCCCTCGGATATCCTTTGCTGACACACCGCGGTGGACCGGAGAGCACGGATAACGACAAGAGAGCGCTGCGGAAGCCGCGCCCAGACAAGACAACGCTGCGGACGGGCGCTGCCCTGGGAGGAGCTGCATGCTGTCCGCCGGCCTGACCGCTGAAGAGGTGAGGGTTGGGCCGCGGTGAAGCTGCGCGGCTGGAGGCAAATAGTGCTGGGCGGCGGCGCCGACCGCGAGGTCGGAGGGACGCTGCGGAGGGCCGGAGTGGACGTGTACTACAAGCTGGCTGCAGGGCAATGAAAAGTCCGGACATTGGCGAGATACATAGGCGGCTGGCGTGACGCTGCCACTGCGAGCATTACATGGTACGCGCCGCGGAGGGTGCCGACTACGCAGGCCTGCCGGCGCTACGGTGAGAGCTGGGCCGCATGGCGGTCATGGGGCACTGACGGACGGCACTGGAGCCCAGATTGACATGCAGAGGTGAGAGCCTGAGAAACTGCCATAATACTACGACACCCCCCAATCCCACCTGGGGGGGAGAAGGTGCCGGTCGGCGGCTGTGTCGGCGGGATCCCAGGGGCCCAAGGGCGCAAGCGGACAAAATGGGGAAACCAGAGAAGACACAGACAAAGCTTCCATTTGAAACTAAGCGCCAGACCAAAGGCGCTGTAATGTCACCAGACGAAGTACCGGGTGCTGAGGACTCGACACCACGGGGCATGGCGGAGGCGCTGAGGGCCATCCAGCAGAGCCTACAGGATGTACATGGCAAACTAGACACTATCACGCTGCGTGTTGATAACATGGCGGCGAAATTGGACGCGCACAGGGAGCGCCTGACGGAGGCAGAGAATCGAATTTGGGCGCTGGAGGACGCTTCGCAAACCACAACTCGGAAATATACGGAGGCTGAGAGACTGATGGAGGTGCTAAAAAACAAGGCAGAGGATTTGGAGGCGCGCTCAAGACGCAATAACGTGAGAATCACGGGGATTCCGGAGTCTACCAACACTGGACGGATGGAGACGTATGTTGAGGAGTTACTTAAGGAAATAGTGGGCGCGGAGCACCTATCCCCAATGTTCCTCATTGAGCGGGCCCACATGACACTGGCCCCGAGACCGAAACCCGGGGCGCCTCCGCGGCCTATAGTCGCCAGAGTCCTCAATTACAGGGACCGCGATGCTGCCCTCCGAATAGCACGTGAAAAGCAACAGATCACGCACCAAGGAAACACCCTGGCGTTCTATCCGGACTTTACACTCGCAGTTCAACAAGCGCGGAAGGAGTTCAATCCGGTAAAAAAGAAACTTTGTGAGATGGGGTCGATTACGCCATGCTATATCCTGCCCGGCTTCGAATAACACACGATGGACGTGCGACGCTGTGCCATTCGCCCCGAGAGGCGCAGGAACTCACCAAAAAAATTGGTGCTAAGCGAAAGGAGAGGCGGAGAGTTGAACAAAATGCGGACACTGACTAATAACTTGTGCAAAGAAATACCAGAGGAAAGACTAAGCGACTCTACACCGTGTGCTGATCCTGCGGCCCTGCCGGAATAGGCTGCGGAGAGCGATATGGCCGGTAAGGCGACTACTGGCATGGCACAGACGGAGACTGCACCTACTGCGCACACACATACCGGGGAATGTGAGGGGATGATGTCCGGTAACAGTGCCGTTATGTCCGTCATGGTGATACAGAGCTGTCTCTTGCCTGCGAGCCATCGGTGGTGGGACGCCATTGCCAGACAGGGCCCGCGTAGCGTGGGAAGCAGCCGTCCCATGCTGGGAGGGCGTGGGGGTTCTCTGGGATTGAGGACGGCCCCCCCAGAAGAGCAGCGAGAGCAACAAACCCTGCCTCCCAGACCTAGATCATAGATACATAGGTAAGGTGCGGGAGGAGGGACAAACAAATGACTGGAGGGAGCTCGCCTGCTGGCAGGACAGTAAAACCGTAAATGGGACGACATGAACACTGATGCGGCTGCGTTGGGCCCTGGGGAGAGTCACTCAGATGCTTACATGGATATGGGGCCCAATGGGTTCTGAACAATGATTTGTCCCCGTCCACATCCATTGAGTTGGATGGAGTAGTGTGTTCTAGGCGGTCCCCCCAAACAAAGGGAGATCCCCGAATCCAGTTACCCTAATGTTTAAACTTAGTTATGGGGTATGTCTTTGGCATGGTTGGGGTGCTGAAGTGGGTGGGGGGAAGGGGGGTGTGGCTGGGAAGTTGAAATGTTGGTCACTGTACATGAGACGCATTGCTGAAATCCAAGTACGTTTGCTGAGAAACAAGATGGTCGTTACCCGCTACGAAAGCTATAGGGACGCGCTCACTGGAAGTGGGGGTGCCTGGGGCATGCATGCTGATACGGGGAAATGGCTGATACCAGATTGAGGGAGGGATATATCCGATTATTAACGTGGAATGTTCGGGGGCTTGGTAACCCCAAAACAATTAGGCACACGCTGGCCTATCTAGACAGACAGCGCGTAGACATTGCACTCATACAGGAAACCCACTGCGCACCGTCGCGCCGAATAACTGTGGGCCGCAGATGGGCCGAATCAGTACACTATTCCTCTTACTCCTCATATGCGCGGGGGTGATGGTGCTGATAAGAAAAGGACTTAAATATACAATTGAGGGGGTCGAGAAGGATGATGTGGGGCGGTTTGTTATTCTAACTGGTCGCCTGCGGGGCCAGAGGCTGGCTGTGGTGAATGTCTATGGGCCTAATGTGGATGATCCGCAATTCTACCAGTCACTGTGGAGCAAACTGCGCGAACTGCAGGCTCCACACGTGGTGTGGGGCGGAGACTTTAATCTTGCGCTTTGCGATGACATTGACCGATCTGGGACGACAACAGAACCACATAGGCGCGCACTCCATGTCCTCCAGGACATAATGATAGATAGGGCACTCACTGATATTTGGAGGAGAAGACACCCGGCTGAGCTGGCTGCTACCCATGTGACTACGTCGCGAGGTAGCTGGTCCCGCATAGACTACTGGCTAGTGTCGGGGGAGGTTGCATTGTGGACGAGGGAAGTTCGTCACCTACCCAGAACACTATCCGACCACAGCCCGGTGCTTCTCACATTGGAGCTCCCGAACTACACACCACCTCCATTCAGCTGGAGATTTAATGCTAAGGCACTCATAGACCCCCTATACGCTGATGCCATTGGGCAGGCGATACAGGAATATTTTGACAATAACGCGCCCACTGCGACCGACCCGGGAGTGCTCTGGGAGGCCTGCAAGGCAACTATACGAGGCGTTTGCATCAGCACCAATGCGGGCATCCTTAAAGATATTCAAAAGCAAATCGGAGCCAAAGAAGACAAGCTCCGAGTACTAGAACGGGAATACGAGGGCACTCAAAATGCTCGGATACTGGGGGACATTCGGATAGCTCTATCCGAATTTCAGAGGCTTGCAGATGATGAAATTAAATACACCATGAAACGACAGGTGGCGAGGGCCTATGGGGAGGGCGGCAGGCCAGGTAGGCGACTGGCGGCTAACATATGTGAGGGACGCGCACCGCAGAACATACAGGTGATTCGTGGACGGCTAGGAGAGCGGAAGTATGGTGAGTAAGAAATACTAGAGGAATTTATGGCTGCATACGGAGAGCTGTATGCCTCCAGGCCTACGGCCACTGAGGCTGAAATTGGGGAGTACCTTGAAGATGTGGCGATAGCGTGGCTATCGGACGCACATCGCGAATACCTATCCCAACCCATCACAGTGGAGGAGGTCACAGAAATAATTAAGTCGCTACCAAATGGTAAGGCTCCGGGCCCAGATGGCTTTACGTGCGAATTTTATAAGGCGTTTGTTGACCAGCTGGCCCCCCGCCTGGTGGAAATGTATGGTAATGCCCATGAGCAACAGCATTTGCCGCCAACCTTACGTGAAGCATTACTATTAGCACTCCCCAAGCCACAGAAAGATCCGGAGCTTTGCGACTCATATAGACCGCTGTCCCTCATAAACGTGGACAACAAGATACTGGCCAAACTGCTGGCTGCTCGGCTAAACCCGCTGATGCCCAGATTGATCTTGCCTGACCAGTCTGGATTCATACCCGAGCGATCCACTGCGCACAATACAAGAACGCTGTTTGCGCTTTCACACTATTTAACGCCAGAGACAAAGGCTGCGGCGGTCTTTCTAGATGCAGCCAAAGCCTTTGACTCTCTAGAGTGGACATATATGACTAAGGTACTGCGGAGGATGGGCTTCCCGCTCATGTTTCTCCAGTGGATCCACCTATTATATGATGCGCCTGTGGCGAGGATTCGGGTGAATAACTATATCTCAGACACCATTGATATCCGGAGGGGGACGAGGCAGGGATGCCCACTATCCCCTCTCTTGTTCGCAATAGCACTGGAGCCCCTTGCCTGCAAGATAAGACAGGGACATCACTATTCGGCCCTTCAGTTTCCGCAACGGCCATTGCACATATCGTTGTATGCAGATGATATGCTGCTATACGTGAGAGACCCACAGACCAATCTGAATCCGTTATTGAGGGAATACATAAAATTCGCGCGTCAATCTGGTGTCACTATAAACTGGGCCAAATCACTGATTATTCCCTTGACTGACACCACACACCCGCACCCCATAGATTACCCTTTGGAGTGGAAAACGGAACCGATAAAATATCTGGGTGTGTGGTTCCACAGGGACCCGGAAATTGTGATCAGGGCTAATTACGGGACGGTGATTGACATGCTAGAGGAGAAGGTGGGGAGATGGATTCAATTGCCTCTATCGCTGGCTGATCGTATCGCTGTGGTCAAGATGGTAGTACTGCTGAAGTTACTCTACCTGTTCGCTAACATCCCTATACACCCCCCAAAGGAGGTGTTCCGCAGGATTGCTTCGATGGTCCTCAGGCTTGTCTGGGCGGGAAAGACGGCCAGGGTGGAGATGCGGACGCTCACATTACCGTACAGTCAAGGAGGGTTCGGGGTCCCAGACCTCTATCTCTACTATCTCTGTGCGCAGGCACAATACGCACATTATTGGTACCACAGGATCCCATTTCTCACCCACACTGCGATTGAGGAGGGAGATGCAATGCCAATTCCACTTGAGGCGATCATTACTCACCGTAGGCCCCCTTTGCACACGCGAGACATAAATACCGTTGACGCCACGAACAAAGCATGGCATACCATGGGCAGACTGGCCAATAAACTGCCACTGTATGCCCCGGCGCTCAGGCTTCAATGGCATCCGGCCATCTCGGTAACGCAAGAAAGGGTGGGATTGGACTTACTGCGCCAAGTGGGCATTGACACTGTAGGGGACTTGTACGAGGATGGGACCTTTAAAACAATTGAACATCTAACATACATTAGTAACATGTCTACATTATTTCGGTTCAACTATCATAGGCTGCAGAAAGCTGTGAAACATCTGTATCCAACGTACCCGTTGGAACCGCAGGAACTGACCGCGTTGCAATGGCTGATAACCACACCTGAAAAAAAGCACCTGGTATCAACACTATATATAAAAATGCAGGGGGACATAGCGGGGAACACACACGCTTCCATGGACAAATGGAACAGCTGCCTAGACACGCAGTTAACGGAGGAGGAGTGGACAACGGCATGCACCCTGACGGGAATGCTGACGCCCAATGGTAACCTCCGCATACTACATTTCAAATACCTACACCAGACGTACTACACACCGGCCAGGCTACAGCGATATGGGCTGCGTGGGGATTCTAGATGCGAACGCTGTGGAGCTGAAGGGGCAGATTTCATGCATCTGGCATGGTCCTGCGCGGCAGTAGGAGACTACTGGGAGCAGGTGACGAAATTGCTGGGGGTCATGGTGGGTGGTGGGGTGCGCTGCGAAGCCAAAACCTGCTTGCTGGGACTGCTGCCTGACCTACGGGCACTAAAGCGCAGATTCTGTGTGATTGCGTTGCTAATGGCCAAAAGAAGGGTCTCGCTATGCTGGAATTGGAGGCGAATCCCTAAACCGAAAGACTGGCTTACGGACTTAACGTACTGTAGAGATACCCTGAGAACTTACGAGGAAGAACTCCCTGCTGGATCAACACCCAGGGACTACTGGGTATACCTAACCCAATATCTGCAAACTGTTTCAACAGAACCCACGAACGACTAGTATGCAAGGGGAAGGGTGTTGGGTATAGAAGACCTCTGATTAGGAAACGAACAGGAAACTTGGATGAAGGATGCTGTTGTGCTGTGACCACAATGTTCTGGTTGATGTTTGATTGTAAAATATAACAAATGCCAATAAAAAAAAAAAAAAAAGTTAGGTATGACCTTACTCTCAAAAGTGGTAGCTTGGTCGAGCAGTAAGGCAGTACCAGAGGACAGTGTAAAGCATTTATTGTACACACTCAGTCAACAAATGGTTTCACACACTCAATAACTGAACTCTAGGCCAATGGTTTATATATATATAAAATAAATGCTTGTTTTATTTTTAGAACCACAAAGGGGGTAAAAATATACTTTCTCAGAATGAGAGGTTGAATATAAATACTTTTGTCTTAAGCAATAAGTTTGTGTAAACAGTCACAGTTGGTTGCAATAAACAATCCTATTTCCTAAACATAAAAAAAAAAAAAAAAAAAAAGAATATTGTGGGACAAGAATATTGTTGCTATCTTATTATGATGTCAAGATTATTATGGACTTGGAGAATCTCTGATCATGCCCTGATGGTTTTAGAGCTGGAACTGGGGCATGTGTCCACTGCATCCAAGCACTGGCAACTAAATCTCTCACCTTATCGTACTCCGGAGAATAAACTGAAACTTACTGGTCATCTACATAAGTTCCTATTGGTTAATGAATCCTCCACAACTTCTGTGCAGATGTTCTGGGCAGCAGGGAAGGTCACCTTGAGAGGTGTGCTCATGCGTGATTCAGCAATCTGCAAGCGAGAGACTCGAGATACAAAAACTCGATTAGAGAGAGTGGTTCATGATATCACCAAATCTTACATGTGACAACTCACATAGGCTTCCTTATGGTAGTTGGAGCGAGCAAAATATGACCTCAATGCACAAAGCAAGTGGAATATGCCCTGCTTCGCTTAAAGTGGTGTTACTATGAGCAAGGCAAAAAGGCAGGCTTTTTGCAGTGCAATTACACCAATGGGAGGTCAATTCTTCCATTCCTGCAATCCGTAGTGAGACTCAAGTATCACTCACACATATGGTGGAGATTACGGAAAATGTCTTGCGTTTCTTCTCTGCGCTTAATAGCACAGAGTCTTCTGTTGATAATGCCTCTGAATTGGATTTCCTGCAGGATCTTCACATCTCTTCCTTGTCTGAAGATGGTAGGCAACTCCTTGATGGGGAGATCACAGAGTAGGAGTTTTCAGAGGCTGTCAAGAGCATGCCCAACAACAAAGGCCGGGAAGACAATGGTTTCCTGATCAATTTTTACAAGATTAACAGAGAATTGATGGTCTCTCTTCTTTATAGACTTTTTAAGGAGCTAGAAGGTGATGTTGTCATTCAGCAGGAGTTTAATAAAGCACTCATCAGGCTTTACTTGAAACCCAATAAGGATCCTACTAATTGTGTGAGACTATACTCAACCCCCTCAGCCCCCCTGACTGTGTAGGTCATTTATCGAAGCCTTTCCTTGCGAGGTATGCAACAGGGTTTCCCGCTGTCGCCCTTGTTTTTCCTTTTAGCTCTTGAACAATTCGTGGTGGCTATTCATCAGTACCCCGTTATACAAGGAGTGGAAACACCTATTGGTGCTTGCAAGATCTTGCTATATGCAGATACTATCTTATTGACTTTGAGCAAGCCAGACTCCTCTGCTCCACAGCTCATGTCTTTTATTGAGGCTTTTTCAGTCCTCCCCAGGTATAAGATAAATTGGTCCAAGTGTGAGGTGTTACCACTCATGCATAGGGATCGGCGGACTCCACAGGATGCTTTTGGCTTTGCTTAGAAGGGCTAGGGTTTGACGTATTTGGAATTGTTGATATATAGAGGCTTGGACAATATGGTGTCTGATAATATCCAGCCATAGTTGACTAGAATTGAACCGGACTTCACAAGATCATCTGCCTTATAGGTCTCTTTTTGGGGTAGAGTACAGATGAGTACAATGGTGACGGCTTCCAGATTTAACTATGTTTTTGGGATGCTGCCCTTGATGATTCCTACACGTACGGGCAAATTCTCTCTGCATGATGTGGCCCATCCAGTGGGGCCATCGACTCACAGGAGACACCTGGAACCAAACAGAAGGTGACCCAAATGATCGCAGCTTCCGGATAGGCCAGTGGTTCCAAAACGTTTTCGTCCCTTGACCCAATGGCCATTGCCCGTGGCTCCCCACTGTTATTTTTTGGGGAGAGTGGGTGGGATGTAAGTCCGGCCTCGGGAGTACTTGCATTTTTCTCTCTGAAAATAATTGGTATGAAGCTGATGAAGGTATTATAATCGTATGCACAGGGTGTTTCGTATTACTAAGGTGGTGCCTCTAATAAAATATTCCAAGTTACACTTCTTTGCCCCTGCCTTTTTTAGAGTACCTTCTCAAACTTTTTTATCCCACTTACAGTGCTAGATAGAACCCCTATGCATGTAGGCCCCATTGCCAAAGTGTTTCTGCGCTTCAAGAATATTTGCATGCACTTCCATTTCTACCCATGTCATACGTGCCAACAGACCTTTCTCAGCAGGGTGACTCAAGATTTTGTAAACCACATACAGCTTTATTTTTGCTGTCTCCTCCCTAAAACTGCCTCCAAATCAATGCACGTAAAATAAATTCCTCAGATTATTTTTAAACGTCCCTCATTCTTACTTCCAAATGTTGGCATTATGCAGTATATGGTGTTTTACTTCCCTGTGCTCAAGGAGAGAGCAGGGCTGTCTGGAAATGTGTGTGTACTGAAAGAAATGTGTATTGGAAGTACCTTTGATTCAAGTACAAATGTCAATACTTAATAATAATTAGTGTGTTTAATAGACAGGACAACTGTACTTTCCTGATAACTTGCATTGGTGTAAAATGCATTTGGAAAAAAACAAAACTATTCATGAAAAAATCAGGCATCTTCCGCCTACTTTGGGAGTCTTGGAATGTGGGGATCCAGTGAAATATGGAGGTCATCTCCCTCAATATGCCATCAATTAAGCACTACGTTTACAGCTGTAGGCATGTCATGTACAAATCAAATCACAAATCATTGACATCATGCGTTTAATTCTAATTAGTTTAACTGAAGCCAACAGACCATTCAACATTAAATCATTCCTTACTGGGTTTTTTTTTCGGGAGGGTTATCATCTTTTTTACCTTTTGGGATGTTATGTAGTCTAGCATTTCTGTTTAGACTGGAGTATTTCGTGAAAACAAACTTTATAACTGTTATTTGTATGTGTTATTATGAACATTTCAATAAAGAGATGTAGAAAAACAAAGACTATCATTGACTTTAATATCACAGATCGAAATATAATTTTTTAGGTGTTTGTTTTTAAATCATTAATAATATAATATAACGCATAGTTGTATATAATATAACTGTTTTAGACTATGTTTTTGTTTAAATTATTTTTAATAAATGTATTACTTATTTTTCATTAACGATTTTTAGTAGTGAGATATGTGAGTTAAAGGGTAATATGGCGGGAAGTTTTTTGAAATTGTTTTATAAATGTATGTAGTTTGTTTGCAGTGTAGTTTTGTTGAAAAAATTCAATTCATATTTACATTTTATTAAACTGGATGTTGAGTTTGTAATACAGGCTGGAACGTAATTTTTTTAATTTTATTTAGAAATTCAATTTTTATCAGATTTTTATATTGAATAAGAATCGTTTTTTCCTCATTATTTAGAATTTTGTTAATGAAATATTCATATTTATTTCATTAATGTTGTTTAAAATGTTTTTATTTAGTATTTTGAACTTTTATTTTGGATTGGTTTATATATGTGTTAATGGGTGGTATTTAAATGATCAAAATTATTTTTTTTATTTTTTTTTGTCTTCATATCACCGAAACATTTGCAAATCAGGCTAAAGGGCCATGAAACTAACCACAGGCCTGGTACATACAAATTGGTACCTCAAAGGAGAATGGGCTTTAAGGCATGAATCGCATGATGTTCCTTGGTGTAATCATAGGACCACTTGGTTTTACGGAGCCAGCATCCCAATCCATCTCAAGAATCCGCCCCAAAAACTGTTTGTCCTGCCTGGGATACTCTCTAGATCTAACCTACAAGTCCGAATGGGAGCCATCAGCCATGCCTCAGGGGAGGGAGTAATTGGATTTAACCAGTTTTTGCAAATCTTCCTTCTAGCAAGAAGCAACAGGTAAAACAAACAACTCTGGGATCTGTGAAGAAGGTTATATGTCTCAATGCCGACACCAAACAATATAAGAACAGAGGTTACCTTGATTGTGGCTCCCAGAATTTCAACGATGACATTACTCACAGTTTCCCAGAAACTGGTTATCAAAAGACAAGTGAAAAACACATGCTCGTCATTTACTTCAGGAAAGTCACATATTCTGCATCCAAGCTTCTGTTTTTTTTTAAAACGTGCAATTCTTTAAGGGGTCCAGAATATCCTATTAAGGGTAAACAAAGGATTCTTTTTAAAGATTTGCAGGCTTAACTGTATAATACAGTAACTGTAAAGATATTTGCCACAGGTGAAGGGATCTCTGGCCCATGCATCAACTCTTCCCAGACCAGGTAGGGAGACTTCTGATTTTCGTCTTCTGCATCCAAAACTTTTCCGATACCTTATAGAGACATCTTTTTTCATGGGCTGCACATCCTGCTTTATTGATTCATCTTCCCAAACAGCCCCAATTTTCAGTCTCTCCTTTGCATACCAAGAGATAAGGTGAACATATATTAATGTAGATAAAAGGTCCTCACTCCAGATTTTGAGTACCTCCCAGGGTAGCAACCCTTGTATTGTTAATATTTTCCCCTGGGTTATTTTACCGCAAGGGGTAGCTAAAGCTATCTAAAAGACACTCTGGGTGCCTGGGAGTCCCAAATAGGTGAAAAATCAGAGTAGTAATTAATGCCTAGGGTTCTTCCTGACCCTGTACCACAGAGTAAGTAAATGATAAAAAATTATATATATATATATATATATATATATATATATATATATATATATATATATATATATATATATATATATATATATATTCACTGAAAAAACCATAGGTTTCACACATGTTATAGTTAGCGGAAATTTTACTGATAAAAAACCAGTGAAATTGCCCCGTTATAGTTAGTGCTGGCAACTATAACTCACGCGACCGCAATCCTCTGCTGATGCTAATACTGTATTTAGACACTTATTTGCCCATGTCTTCTTCCATACATTTTTAGCTATACATATATCACAAATATTTTTTTTTCATAAAGACACATATGTCATCAGCAGAAGATTGCGGTCGCGTGAGTTATAGTTGCCAGCACTAACTATAACGGGGCAATTTCACTGGTTTTTTATCAGTAAAATTTCCGCTAACTATAACATGTGTGAAACCTATGGTTTTTTCAGTGAATTTGCAAGGTTTTTTAAATGCTAATTCCTAACTATAACGTGTGTGAAACCTATGGTTTTTTCAGTGAATTTGTACGGTTTTTTAAATGCTAAGTTACTTTACGCCATTCGAGGCGTGCGCGCCCACTTAACGCAGTTCGTTCCGTGCACGGTTTTTATCAACTTTAATAAGCCCTGTACATTTGGTGGCCTTCGGCCACCAAAAGCACAGGGGGTGGGGTCAATGTGGATAGTGTTTTTTTTATTTCGATTTTATAATTTCATGTTGCCAAAATTTAGTTTTTTTTACCTATTAATAAGCCCTGTACATTTGGTGGCCTACGGCCACCAAAAGCACAGGGGGTGGGGTAAGTGTGGATAGTGTTTTTTTTTTTTTTTTTTTTTTACCGTACGCTTACGGTAAGCGTACGGTAAGCGTACTTGGCGAAATTGCCGAAAAAAAAATAAAACCGTTTTTGCTCTTGGGGGATGTTTGGGGACTCCCTCAACATGACTATGTGGGAGGGAGTTGTCAAAACAGCCCCGTAACATGTTTTTGGCCATCTTGTTTGATAAACAACACTCAGTGCGAGAGACAAAATGGCGGCCGCCGCTTCCTGGTTTCGGCCGATTCGAATGTTTACTAAGATCTAAGAGCCAATCAGAATCGCGCTCGCGCACGCCACCGTACGCTTACGGTAAGCGTACGGTAAGCGTACCGTAAGCGGGCTCAGATATATATATTGATTTAAAGGCTATTTTCTCAGAATCTACTGAACAGATTTACACCAAACCTACAAAAGGCACTTCCTTGACCTAGGGACTACCTCTCTGCCAAATTTCTAGTAATTCTGTTCAGCCGTTCGGGCTGTAGCTCGTTCTAAAGGTCCTATGGAAAAATGCATGGGAAAAACGCGTTTTGGGACCCCCCTTTTATCTCAGCCCCCGCTTGACGAATCCCCCCGAGACTTTCAGGGTAGGAGCGGAGCGTAGCGCCCCACCTATTTTGAGAAATTCGCAAGGATTCATCGACCGGCGCCAAAGTTATTCAAAATAGAATGTTGAGGTTTTCCTATGGAAAAGGGGTCCTAACTATAACTACCTACTGGCGACCGCCAGTAGGTAGTTATAGTTAGGACCTATTTCCGCAACATTCTATTTGGAATAATTTTGGCGCCCGTTGATGAATCTTCGCGAAATTTTCAAAACTTTTGGCCAGCTCCGGTCCGCTCCTATCCTGAAAGTCTCAGGATGATTCGTGTAGCGGGGGCTGAAAAAAAAGGGGGGTCCCAAAACGTGTTTTCCCCATGCAATTTCCCATAGGACCTTTAGCCGCAGCTACAGCCCGAACTGCTGAACGGAATTACACCAAATTTGGCAGAAAGGTAGACATTGGTTCAGAGTCGTGCCTTTTGCTTAAATGGTGTAAATCCGTTCAGTAGTTCCTGAGAAAATCAAAATCACATATATATATATATATATCTGGGCGGAGCCTAACCACACATCTCATCGTGAGATCTGATTGGCTGTCAGTACTTCATCCAAGAAGTGTTGGCAGCCATCTTGGGTCCAATATACATGATAGCACCTCATTAAAAGCATTGCAGTTAATAGAAGATTTTAAGACTTTAGTTACATTATAAATCATTTGTTGAGGGTACCTTACTAATATTAGGAATTGTGGTGTGTTCTAAGGTGATTTTACCATGTGAAAAAGCCTTATGCTGTGATATCATGAATCAGGTATTAGAGAAAACTATTTTCTCATGCTTTTCCCACAGAGGTTTGGAAGGTGATCTATAAGCTAAACTGAGAGCATATTTTCTGTAAATTCACATTGTTTTTCTCAGTCATGTGAGAATGAAGTCTGACATTCTCAGTAAAACATGTACATCCAACAAGAGCAGAGACTGTCAGTTGTTTCCTTTGTGTTCTACTGCAGCTTCCCAGAGTGTTCTAAAGACCAACTAGAGCGCTAACAGTCCTACTTATGACAAATGTATTGCACACCTGAAGCTATCTTGATTGGAATAAAGTGATAACTCTTAAAACAGTTAATTTAAAAAGGAACAAAATGAGGGGATTCATTTTGCCATAGAAAGTAGGATTAGTGCTGCAGAAATAAAACAATTAGGGCACATTTTGAGTGACTTCTCAAATCCTCTTCTATTTCATACAAAACTTCTGATATGCAGACTGAAACATGCACTTTCAATACCAGCAGCAGACTTCCCTGGTGAGCAGTAGCTTTATTACAGTGATCTAATGAGCAACTAGAGTGCTAACATTCTGAATCTATGGCAAATGTGTGACACATCTGAATGCCATCTTGATGGAATCAAAGTAAAAAACTGAAAGTATTTCCTACTGAGGAGACTGTAGTAAATTAGGAAACTACGTAAAAAATAAGTCTCCCAAAATGGCCACCAGAGTCAAAAGAGCCCAAATGTAGCACAAATATCACCCAGATTGTAGCCCAAGTATAGCCCAATGACAGAATGTCCCAGAGTGTTCTAACGAACAACTAGAGCGCTAACAGTCTTACTTATGACAACAGTATGGCACACCTGAAGCCATCTTGATTGGAATAAAGTGGTAACACTTAAAACATTTAATTTGCAAAGCAACATAATGAGGAGGTTCATTTTGCCATGGAAAGTATGATTAGTGCTGCAGAAAGAAAAATTAGGGCACATTTTGACTTCTCAAATCCTCTTCTATTTCATAAAACAATTCTGACATGCAGACATGCACTTTGAATACCAGCAGCAGACTTCCCTGGTGAGCAGTAGCTTTACTACAGTGATCTAACGAGCAACTAGAGTGCTAACATTCAGAATTTATGGCAAATGTGTGACACATCTGAATGCCTTCTTGATGGAACCAAAGTAAAAAACTGAAAGTATTTCCTGCTGAGGAGACTGCAGTAAATGAGGAAATTAGGAAACTTCATAACAAATAAGTCTCCCAAGATGGCCACCAGAGACAAAAGAGACAAAAGAGCCCAAATGTAGCCCAAATATCACCCAGATGTAGCCCAAGTATAGCCCAATTACAGAATGTCCCAGAGTGTTCTTAAGAACAACTAGAGCGCTTACTGTCTTACTTATGACAAAAGTATGGCACTCCTGAAGCCATCTTGATTGGAATAAACTGTTAACACTTAAACCATTTAATTTAAAAAGGAACACAATCAGGGGGTTCATTTTGCCATAGCAATTATGATTAGTGCTGAAGAAAGAAACATTAGGGCACATTTTGAGAGACTTCTCAAATCCTCTTCTATTTCATTAAAAAATTCTGACATGCAGACTGAAACATGCACTTTTAATACCAGCAGCAGACTTCCGTGGTGAGCAGTAGCTTTACTACAGTGATCTAATGAGCAACTAGAGTGCTAACATTCAGAATTTATGGCAAATGAGTGACATATCTGAATACCTTCTTGATGGAATCAAAGTAAAAAACTGAAAGCATTTCCTACTGAGGACACTGCAGCAAATGAGGAAATTAGGACACTTCACAACAAATAAATCTCCCAAGATGGCCACCAGAGACAAAAGAGCCCAAATGCAGCACAAATATCACCCAGATGTAGCCCAATGACAGAAGTGTGCAAAACAATTAATTTTTGTGTTTTTGCAGTTTTATATAGTGCAGACTTGTCAGGTATTGGAGTGCTTTACATGAACATTGGTTACATCACACAAGATCAAATTCATTTTGGTTGTAGACATGGAAGATTAAGTGATTTGACCAGAATCACAGAATGTTGAGCTGAAACAGAAACTCCAACCTGGTTCCCCAGTTGCAAAGTCTGCAGCTCTGGAAGTAACACCACATCCTCTCCCCTAAGTGCAACATTTAATTAAGTGGTCAACTGGATAAAAAACATAAAGATAACAAATAATTTGAAAAGTGCTTTGTCGCTATTTGAAAACTCAGAAAAGATGTCCTCATTTTTGTTTTTTAGAGCACTAACCGTAATTTTGATGCAAATAAGACCCTCTCATATATGTAATTTTTAAAGGAAATGCTCTAGGTCTTACATGCATATTTACAACAGAGATCAGAGGGGCAAAAGGCAATGGTAGCTAGCTGACCATAATGGACAAACAGGAGAGAAAGCTGCAGCATAACAGACCATAAAGGGCAGGAGGGACGGATCAGAGGGATTACAATGGAACAGACAAGCCAGGAGGGAGGGAATCGGGGTCTGCACATGGAAACAGAGGGCTGGGGGCAAGGGGGCAGGGCAGGAGCAGCAAGATGACCATGGAGGTCAGGCAGGATGGGCACTAGAAACAAGACACACCATGGAGAGCAAGAGTGAGACTATGATGGCATACACACAGACCATGGAGGGAAGGTGGGAGGGGGTCAGGGGCAGCTAGCTGACCACACAGGGAAGGTGGGAGGGGCCGTGGCAGCACAGAAGACCATGCATGGCAAGCAGGAGGGTTAGTGGCAGCACAATGGCCATGATGGGCAAGAAGGAGGGTGCAGGGGCATGCACAAAGGACCATGGAGGATAGAAAAGAGGGTCAGGACCTGGGCACAGACAAGAGAGTTCAGGGGAAGGGGCCTCACAACAGACTGCGCGGGTCAGGCAGGAGGAGCAGTTGCAGCACAACAGACCAGGGAGGGCAGAAGGGTGTGGCAGTAAAATGGACCATGGAGGACAGGAGGAAGGGGATAGGGGCATGGCATGTGGACAGGCAGGGTGGAGGTGGCAGGGACAGGTTACAGTCATCTGACAATGCTAGGCAGGTGGGAGGGGAGTGGCAGCTCAACAGAACACTCAGAGTAGATAGGAGTGGCAGGTCCATGGAACATGGTGGGCAAAAAGGATGGAGCAGGGGCATGCACAAAGACATCGGAGGGCAGGGGGAAGGATAATAGGGGCAGCAAGCTAAGCACAGAGGCTAAGCAGGAGGTCAATGATGGGGCATAGAATTGGGCAATGGAGGGCAGGAGGAGTGGACTGGTACATCATGCTAAATGGAGAGCAGTGGCAGCACATCAGACCATGCATGGCAGGAGGGAGGAGGCTAGTCCATGGATTCAGACAACAGAGGATAAGGAGGAGGTGGATGGGGCAGTAAGCTAACTGTTCAGAGAAGGTGGGTATTAGGAACTTTATTGTTTTTAAAATGTATGTCTGTGCGAACTACTTAAAATATGAACAAGTATGCAGCATAATCTCACTTTTATTCAGGAAGAAGAGGACGTTTGTGACTATGACTCTGGGCTCACTTGGCAGAAACACCCCCTGACCCTCCACCCCCCATCGCAAAATGTAATGCCCGTAAAAAGGGTAGGTGAATGCAGTCTTATATAGAACATAGTCCTGAGAGCACGATTGAAAATGAAATAAACTATGCACCAAAAAGTGTGATATAAGATGAACCGGGCGTGAATATAATATGCAATACATTGTGCGCAATGACAGATTCGTTGGAGCGCACGAGATAGCACAGGCACTAGCACAAGTTATGCGATATGCGCCTTGGAGTGTAATATGCACAGGGCAGTGTTGTGTAACCTAACTAGTCTCTAAAGTTGTAATACAAAATATGTGCTGGGGAGTGTAACGTTGCATATGCACTGTGACAAAGATATGGATCCCAGATTGTAATATGTATGGCATAGCGCTGTGCGTTATAACATAGGCATCGAGGAAGGCACGTTAGGTGGGGCAATATAACCCGTGCGAAGGCAAGTGTGGCATGACCTATTCACGGTGTGGTGTTACAGTGCACATGGGCTAGAGAGTGTCATAGCATACGCACTAGCTGGTGGAATACAACACAGAGGTGTGTGGCACTCGGCGGGCACTGGTGGGTGTAACACAACATTGGGCTCAGCCAGGAGCACGCTGTGACTCTCAAGTGAGGTTCATCTCCTTTCCAGAGAGTAAAATAAAAAGTATTACACATCCGGTGGTGGATGTGTGTTTTATTAACCGTGAGGGGGGTTTCTTGCATAGTTTTTGTCGAATTTTTGTCGAATCCTCTTTGAATGGCTTGGTGTGCGTGTGTATTAAATGTGCCCATCAATAGCTACCCATGTTTGTATAAATAAACGACAAGGGTGTCTACTTGGAGAGTACCCACCGGCGGGGGCGCCGGGATTTGGCACGATAGGGCGTCAGACACGTCAGAGCTTCACTAGCAGTGTAAATACATTCCACGTGGATTCATTGTATGCATAGTCGCCTTTTAATGAATATCACGCAAATCGTCATGGTGATAGGTACATACGGTTTGTCCAGCATGTCCTAGGTGTTTCTATAAATATATATATTTTTAAAATATTAAAAAACAAAGGCCGGCCCCGGGGGATGGGTTCCCCGGGGCCATAAGTGGCCTGAGGAGGGGGGCAACGCAGCCCCCGCCTAAAGATATTTTTTTTAAAAAGGCCATGCCCCGGGGGCTGGGGTCCCCGGGGCCGATTAAGACCTTGGGAGGGAGGCCACACGGCCCCCTTCCAAATATTTTGTTTTCATAAAAAAAAATTAGGGGGCGGGCCCTGGGGGATGGGGACCCCAGGGCCAATAAATTAGAAAAAGAAGGGGGCCACACAGCCCTCCTTCTTAAAAAAATAAAATAAATAAAAGACCGGTATCGCGCCGGAGGCCACGCCCCCTCCTTGCAGCACTCTGCAAACGCGCCCCCTGGCCAGTTGTAAGTTGGAGAATTAATTCCCCTTCAATACTGAGGGTCCCTGAGGACCAACTAGCCCAACAGGTATCTCCAGTATGCGCCAGGGAGCTGCGTTGCAGACAGGTGTTCTGAGGCCACGCCCCCTTTTACACCTCTCTGCAACTCAGCTCTGTGGCGCTTACTGGAGGTACCTAGTGGGCTAGTTTGACCCTTAGGATTCAAGGGGACTTAATCTCTCAACTTAGAACGACCACAGGGCGCGTTTACACAGTGGTGAAGGGAAGGGACGAGGCCTGAGGTGACGTGTGCAAACACACCCTGTGGTGTGTTTTAAATTGGGGATATAATTCCCTTTCAATCCTGAGGGACCCTGGGGGCATACTAGCCCACCAGGTGCTTCCAGTAAGCGCCACTGCTCTGCGTTGCAGAGAGGTGCTGCAGGCCATGCCCCTTTTTACACCTCTCTGCAATGGCGCTTACTGGACGTACCTAGTGGGCTATTTTGCCCCTAGGGAACCTCAGGATTCAAGGGGACTTAATCTCCCAACTTAAAACGGCCACAGGGTGTGTTTACACAGTGGGGAAGGGAGGGGACGGGGCCTGAGGTGACGTGTGCAAACACGCCCTATGGCGCGTTTTAAGTTGGGGAAATAATTCCCCTTCAATCCTGAGGGCCCCTGGGGGCTAACTAGGCCACCAGGTGCTTCCAGTAAGCGCCACTGAGCTGCGTTGCAGAGAGGTGGTCAGGCCGTGCCACTTTTTACACCTCTCTGCAACGCAGCTCTGTGGCGCTTACTGGAGGTACCTAGTGGGCTAGTTGGACCCTATGGACCCTCAGGATTCAAATGAACTTAATCTCCCAACTAAAAACGGCCGCAGGGCATGTTTACACAGTGGTGAAGGGGGGGGACGGGGCCTGAGGTGACATGTGCAAACACGCCCTGTGGCGCGTTTTAAGAGGTAGTTTTAATCCCCCTGCCCTATTATATACTAAGGGCTTACAGAGGAGGTCATGCTAATCACAGGGACCCCAATGCATAGTGTTCCCTAGTGTATGTAGGTGTTTTCACTGTATTCTGAGTGTCTTTTAACATAGCACTGGTTAGTCAGACTCAGTTACCGCCAGTATCCGTCTCAAAAAGTTGAAGGTACAGGATGATTTTGCAACAAGGCTTCTTTCTGCTCTTCTGTTTGTTCTTTCTTCACGTTATCCTTCTTCCTGCACTTTTCTTTGTCTTTGAGGACTTCTGTTGCTTCTGTCTGCATTTCTTTTTTCTTTCTGTGCGTTTTTTCTTCTTTCTTCACATGTCCTATCTCTGTAGGCACAGTTAGAAATTAGCATTTAAAAAACCTTTGAAATTCACTGAAAAAACCATAGGTTTCAGGCACGTTATAGTTAGGAATTAGCATTTAAAAACCTTGGAAATTCACTGAAAAAAACATAGGTTTCAGGGGCGTTATAGTTAGCTGGACTTTTCACTTGTATAAAACCATTGAAATTCCCCTGTTATAGTTACTTCAGCTAACTATAACTCGCGCGCCCGCAATGCACTGCTGATGACGTCACATATTACATCACTCATGACATGGTCAGTGACATCACTCATGACATCACTCATGACATCTCAAATGACATCACTCATGACATCACTGATTACATCATCCTTGTGATAGAGTGGCAGACCTACTCTCACCCTAATATAACCTTTGATGCACACATTCAAAAATAGAAACTAAAAATTTCAAAACATACCAATACCAGTTACAACAACCTATTCAGTAATTCTAAGATCCACATACACATCCACTCATTCACCAACAGTCCTATACAGTCACTCATACATGTACTCACTCATCATATGTACTCATACACCTATACATCCTGTTACACAACGCCACTCATCCATATAGGTACTCACACACATAGTCACTCATGCTAATAAAGAATCAAACATCCATTTACTTGCATATACAGTTATACACACACCACCACACTTACTTCTACAGAAACGTACACATACTTAGTCTTTTAAACAATCACATATAGAAACACATACTTATTCATACAGGAACTCTTCCAATCTCTCACTCTCACATATACTCACTTATATACACCAATAGTCACATATACTAGTTTAAAACATTTGTAGTTACTCATAAAGACACTATTGAGACAGTCATTCACTCACTAACACACCCATGCACACACTCATCCACCCATACAGTCCTGCACACATGCTGTCTTCAACACATACAAACAGTGAGTCACTCATTCATGCACCTATGCACTACGTAATACCCCCCACCGAACCATACAGACACTCAGACATACTGATACTCAAAAAACCAACTAATAACCTATATAGACACTCATGTAGCTACTCACCAACCCATGCAGCCACTTATACACAAAGTGGGATACTGATACAGATATTTACATATTTAAACATTACTCACTAAGCCATGTATTCACTAAGGTACACTTAATCAGTCAGTTATACAATCAATTTTTCAAAAACAAATCATCCATTTAGACACTTATATACCCATTTATTCTTCCATCGACCTTGAGATATACATATATAAAACATATTTAATTTTCAGAAAAACACACATTCACTGGATGATGTCATCAGTGATGTAATTTGAGATGTCATCAGTGATGTCATCAGTGTTGTCACTGACCATGTCATGAGTGATGTAATATGTGACGTCATCAGCAGTGCATTTCGGGCGCGCGAGTTATAGTTAGCTGAACTAACTATAACGGGGGAATTTCAATGGTTTTGTACGAGTGAAAAGTCCAGCAAACTATAACGCCCCTGAAACCTATGTTTTTTCAGTGAATATATATATATATATGAATATATATATATATATATATATATATATATTCACTGAAAAAACCAAAGGTTTCAGGGGCGGTATAGTTATGAATTGGCATTTAAAAAACCTTAGAAATTCACTGAAAAAACCATAGGTTTCAGGGGCGTTATAGTTAGCTGGACATTTCCCTCATACAAAACCCTAGAAACTCCCCTGTTATAGTTAGTTCAGCTAACTATAACTCGCGCCCCCGCAATGCACTGCTGATGACGTCACATATTACATCACTCATGACATGATCAGTGACATCACTGATGACATCACTGATGACATCTCAAATGACATCACTGATGCCATCACTCATGACGTCATCCATGTGATAAATTAGTGCATCTTCTCACACCCTAATATAACCTTTGATACACCGACTCAAAATTTCAGACGGCTTTTTTGACAACCATAGATACTCCAATACCAATAACTACTCACCCACTCATTGACTTTTAGGTCTACATACATGTCCACTCACTCACCTCTACAGTCACTCATACTTACAGTCACTCTGTGCATTTATACACCTATATAGACACTCACACACCGCCAATCATCCATTGAGGTACTGACACATCTAGTCAGTCATGCAAATAATTAATCAGTCTAATTTACTCACCTATACAGTTAAACACACTCAAGTTCACTTACTCATAAAAATACAAAACAATTCTGTGTCTTCCTGCAGAAAAAACAAACAGCACACGACACAGATATCCTTGCACTATGGCGTATACAGCCACTCCCAAAATCTCACACACTCAGATATAGATAGTTATATACTTTTACACACATATACACTGCATTTCACATATGTAGTTACTGACACATGTACAACTGAGATATACATTCAATCACTAACACACCCATACATACACTCACCCAACCATACAGTCCATCACAGATGCACTCTTAAAACCATGCACCCAGTGAATCACCCACTCACACATCTAGTCACAGAGTCACACACACCCTACCCACACAAACACTCAGGCACCCATACATATACTCAGACAACTAATCAATAACCCATATAGACACTCATATAGCTATTTACAAAACCATGCAGCCACTTATACACCAACACACAGACACATACAGACATTCACACAGTTTCGTCACTAGTCTGCATAAGATACATTTAATGACTCACTTATAGAGTCAGTTACGCACCTAGAAAATCATCCATTCACACACTTGTACACCCACTTATTCTTCAACAGGCCTTTCCCTATATATATTAAACATAATAAAACTGTTCAGAAACACATACTCAATGGATGATATCATCAGTGATGTCATCAGTGATGTCATTTGAGATGTCATCAGTGATGTCATGAGTGATGTCACTGACCATGTCATGAGTGATGTAATATGTGACGTCATCAGCAGTGCATTGCGGGGGCGCGAGTTATAGTTAGCTGAACTAACTATAACAGGGGAATTTCTAGGGTTTTGTACGAGGGAAATGTCCAGCTAACTATAACGCCCCTGAAACCTATGTTTTTTTCAGTGAATTTCTAAGGTTTTTTAAATGCGAATTCCTAACTATAACGCCCCTGAAACCTTTGGTTTTTTTAGTGAATTTCAAAGGTTTTTTAAATGCCAATTCCTAATTATAACGTGCATGAAACCTATGGATTTTTCAGTGAATTTCAAAGGTTTTTTAAATGCTAATTCCTATCTATAACTTATCTCTGAAGATATCATGAAAAGCATTCTTTTTGAAAAGTAGGGTGCACATTAGTTTTGTGGAAAAGCATCTTTGTGATTGGTTAAGAAAAAGCAGTTTCAACGTGGAGTATATATCATAGGATAAAATTTGCTCAGCTCAACCACACCTGCTACTTGCATTTGGAAGGCACTGTTCGAACTTAAAACAATCGTCAACTTTTAACCTGCATGTGTCGTTAAATGTTCAAGAAAATGTTACAAAAAAATCTCGTAAAGTTTAAAAAAATTGATGAACTTTTAACCTGCACGTATTGTAGAATGTTCTAGAAAGTGTGTTGATAGAATACGTTGCACTTCTGACTTCTATGTGTTGTTGAATATAAAAAAAAACCGGTTCATATGGAAAATTAAAAAGAAACCAATAGAGAAGTTTTGAATTGATTTAAAAGAATCAAGGAACTATTCTAATTTATTCTTTACATGTATTTATGTGTGCAGCAACAAAATTATAGGCACAACAGCACTAGGAAGAGGAAGAAGCAGGGAGTGGGGGGAGGGGGGAGATGGGCAGAATGGCACACATGCACAATTAAGTACAACACACATATAGACTAACAATGGCCAAAATGAAACACACCAACAAGGAGCACAAGTCACACAACCTGCCAACATCACACCACTGAACGAGCATAGAAGTGAAAACCATGCTGCATTCATACAGGATGTGTACAAAGACCAGTCATTGGTGTTGTGGGATGTCTGCGACCGTGGTCATCATGGATGAGATGCCCAGCATGTGGCACATGGTCGAGTTCACTGTGTGTTATGTTGCCAAACGGCTGCTCCGCCCTCCCACGAGCCCCCACACTTTTGTACGGTGAGCTGTTGTATCTCGTGCACTCGTACGGCACGCCATTGTAATGCCTATTTGCGCATGTCCTGCTACATTCCAACTACAACATCACAGTGCTGTTTGGATGTGGTGCATGCCACTTTACAATATCAACTGCTGCGGCTCTTGTAACAGGCCACACCAGAACACAGAGACACAATTACCGCACTTCCTGTACACGGACATGTCCGAGACACCCCATTCCCCATGCCAGATAGGCACACCCCTGCACTGACCTGTGAACAACAGACCAGCACACGCCAGTTGTGCATGCAGGAAGATGCGTACGTAGCTACACATCCAGGCTCACTGCCAACGCTGAGGTGACAGCACACTGTGATGTTGCAGGGCTCGTGCCTATCATGCTAAGACAATGACCACAGGGACACACTTACTAAGATGTGGGTTTGGGGGGCATTGGCGGTCTTGGAGTTGTTGAGATGAGTCTTCTGGCCCTCATGGGTATCCCTGTATCATGCTCATTGACTCTATGGCACCTGTGGGTGTTCTGGTGTGGCTCTTGGCTGTGTTCACTTTCATGGTGCAGGTAGTTGTCCTGCTTAACACCAGCAGAAAGCAGGTGTAAAATCCCTGGTGCTAACGTGTCTTATCGACGGAATTTGTTTCGCATTGCAATTGGTGTGAAAGTTGTGATGTGATTTTTTTCGTGTGCACAACAATATACGAACTGAGCAGTGTATCTCGTCAAGATCCAGCACCTGACGCACTATTCCCAATCAATATAAATACAATGAGATTTCTTAATAGATTTTGTGTGTACACTGTAAGTGCAGCCAATACCTCAGTGCAATACAATACAGGATTTTAGTATTTAGAATAAATCGCAAAGGTGCACCTCGTGTCTTTTTGCACGGGAACGGCTACTCTCCATTTCATTATCAGCACTTTAACGGAAGTAAAGTTGAGATAAATCTAACACACTATTCAGAAGTTGGTGCAAACTGCAGATATCACCAGTATTCCAGCGATAAGTGCCCCAAAATTTAACACCATGGTGGACTCCATCAAATAACAGTAATAAGAACAAGAAAGAGTCACACAGCAGTTAAGAGAACAACCAAAAACGTTATGAATTTTTTTTTCAAACTTTATTTTTTATAATAATAAATATATAAACAAAAAACTATTTTCAAACTTTATTTTTTTATTAACATATATATGAACAATAAACTAATAAACAAAATGTAACAACAATAACAAAAAACAACAAGGCGGAACACTACTGTGGGGACAATGGATGTCGACGACAGACCTGGAAAATAAGAAAGATTGTTAAAAAAACAACAACATGGTATTCTCAACAAAATACCACAAGAAACAAATCACAGATATATAAAATGCATAGAGCTAACAAAATTTTATAAGTTTAACTTACAAAAGCTGTAAATGTTGCCGCTTTAAAATATTTACCGAATCTGAAGAAAATGTTTTGCAGAAGGCACCACACCAACAACGTTTTTCTTCAGTGGTGAGGACATTTTTTACTTTTTCCAAGGAGCAAACAAAGACCAATGCCACCTTCTTCACTCGCAAGATTTGCCAAAGAGTTCTGTTACGAGGGGATCCTAACAAAAAATACTCGTGCGGCACAGCAAGTATGATGAAACACCTAAGGACCCTTCATGCAAACAATCTTGCACGAGAAGAGTGCAAACAGATGAGAAACACTCCTGTTCTGTATCTGTAAAAAAGAATCACAAATAAATGTATATTGATAACTTTCAAATTTATACTATTCCATTACTGTACAAACACATTTTATATAAAAACTGACTAAGAAACTATAGCCCTGAACCACAAGTGTGATGATCGTTAAAACACTACATGCATAGTGCATACTACTTTGAAGCAGTTCATGCCCTAAAGCCTACATCACTAAAAGACTACATGCTAACTGACTAAATTATTACAGTACTATAAGGAGACACACTGGGTGAGTGACAGGGTGTTTGCTAGAAGAGTATGAATACTAACTAGGGAATTGAAGGTGTGAAACACAACTGTGTAGGTGATTAGAGGACTGCATCCATACTGCATAGGCATTTAAAGCAGTCCATGTGCTAAGGCCTGGCTCACTGAATGACTACTTGGGTACTGACTGAATGATTAGAGTACAGCCAGGAGAGTGCCTAGGTGAATTTATAAGTGCTAGGCTTTTCGCACAGGGAATGGATTAGTACTTGGTACTGAATGGGTCACTAGAGGAGTGCAAAGGCAGTGTCAAGTGCTGGACTGTATGGATACCGACTAGGAAATTGAAAGTGTGAAAGACAAGTGTCTAGGTGGTTAGAAGACTGCATGCATAGTGCATAGGGGTTTGAAGCAGTCCATGTGCTAAGGCCTGGCTCAGTGTATGAATACTTAGGCACTGACTGAATGATTAGAGTACTGCAAAGATAGCATCTCGGTGTATTTATAAGTGTTTGGGTTTTATCACAGTGAATGGATTAGTACATGGTGCTGAATGGGTCACTAGAGGACTGCAAAGGGAGTGACAGGGTATTTCCTGGAAGTGTATGGATACTGATTAGGGAATTGAATGTGAGAAAGACAATTGTGTTGGTGGTTAGAGGACTACATGCATAGTGGATAAGGGTTTGAAGCAGTCCATATACTAAGGCCTGGGTCACTGGATGAGTACTTGGGTACTGACTGAATGATTAGAGTACTGCAAGGAGAGTGCCTGGGTGAATTTATTAGGGTTTGGCGCTGTGAATGGATTAGTGCATAATGCTGAATGGGTCACTAGAGGAGTGCAACGGCAGTGACAGGGTGTTTGCTGGAAGTGAACGGATACTGACTGGGGAATTGAAGGTGTAAAAGACAAGTGTGTAGGTGGTTAGAGGACTGCATGCATAATGGATATGGGTTTGACGTAGTCCATGTGCGAAGACCTGGCTCAGTGCATGAATACTTAGGTAGTGACTGAATCATTAGAGTACTGGAAAGAGAGTGTCTAGGTGAATTTATAAGTGTTTGAGTTTTGGCACAGTCAATGGATTAGTACATGCTGTTGAATGGGTCTCTAGAGGACTGCAAAGGAAGTGACAGGATGTTTCCTGGAAGTGTATGGATACTGAATAGGGAATTGAAGGTGTAAAAGACAAGTGTATAGTATGTCAGGACACTTTTATTTGAAGCAATCTATTTGGTACTTAGAAACTGACTAAATAATCAGACTACTTCTAGGACAGTGCTTAGGTAAAACTTTTAAATTTTCAGTTCTGCCACAGTGAACAGAATAGTACACGATACTGCACCTTATTGTCAAACCCTGACTCATTTTATCAGTGCATAAGCAAAGACTAGCTTCTAATGCTACTAAAACTTGACAACAGGAGAGGTTTTAAATTAGTTATCTGTCAGCAAATACACGATGTTACCAAATGCTTCTCTCACAGTGGTTCTCAAATGCACACAGACTCACAGTGTGATTCTAGACAACAACCACTATACCTAGGAGTTTACCAAAAATCATTCACTACTGTGGAAGTGGTAAGCAAACTGCACACAATCTTCGTATTTCAGGACTGCACTTTTATGTCAAAGCCTGACTCATATAATCAAAGCATAAGCAAAGACTGGCTTCTAATGCTACTAAAACTTCACAACATGACCGGTTTTAAAACAGGTATATGTCAGCAAATACACGATGTTACCAAATGCTTCTCTCACAATCCTTACCCAAATGCACACAGACTCACAGTGTGATTTTAGACAAGCAACACTATCCTCGGAGTTTACCAAAACTCATTCACTACTCTGGAAGAGTTAATGGTACTGCACACAATCTACATATTTAAGTACACCACATCAGTGTCAAAGCATGACTCATTTAATCAACGCATAAGCAAAGACTGGATTCTAATCCTACTAAAACTTCACAACATGACAGGTTTTAAACCAGTTATCTGTCAGCAAATACATGATGTTACCAAATGCTTCTCTCACAGTGATCCCAAATACACACTATCTCACAGTGTGATTCTAGACAAGCACCACTATCCCTATGAGTTTACCAAAACTCATTCACTACAGTGCAAGTGGTAAGGGAACTGCACACAATCTACATATTTCACGACTGCTCTTTAGTGTCAATGCCTGACTCATTTAATCAACACATAAGCAAAGACTGGCTTCTAATGCTACTAAAACTTGACAACATGACAGGTTTTAAAACAGTTTTCTCTCAGCAAATACACGATGTTACCAAACGCTTCTCTCACAGTGGTTCCCAAATGCACACAGACTCACAGTGTGATTCTAGAGAAGCACCAGTATTCCTAGGAGTTTACCAAAACTCATTCACTACACTGGAAGTGATAAGGGAACTGCACACAATCTACATATTTGACGACTGCACTTTAGTGTCAATGCCTGACTCATTTAATCAACACATAAGCAAAGACTGGCTTTTAATGCTACTAAAACTTGACAACATGACAAGTTTTAAAACAGTTTTCTATCAGCAAATACACGATGTTACCAAACACTTCTCTCACAGTGGTTCCCAAATACACACAGACTCACAGTGTGATTCTAGACAAACAACACTATCGCTAGCAGCTTACCAAAACTCATTCACTACAGTGGAAGTGGTAAGGGAACTGCACACAATCTACATATTTCACGACTGCACTTTAGTGTCAATGCCTGACTCATTTAATCAACGCATAAGCAATGACTGGCTTCTAATGCTACTAAAACTTGACAACATGACAAGTTTTAAAACAGTTTTCTGTCAGCAAATACACGATGTTACCAAACGCTTCTTTCACAGTGGTTCCCAAATGCACACAGACTCACAGTGTGATTCTAGACAAGCACCAGTATCCCTAGGAGTTTACCAAAACTCATTCACTACACTGGAAGTGATAAGGGAACTGCACATAATCTACATATTTCACGACTGCAATTTACTGTCAATGCCTGACTCATATAATGAAAGCATAAGCCATAACTGTCTTCTAATGCTACTAAAACTTGACAACAGGACAGGTTTTAAAACAGTTATCTGTCAGCAAATACACAATGTTACCAAATGCTTCTCTCACAATCCTTACCCAAATGCACACAGACTCACAGTGTGATTTTAGACAAGCAACACTATCCTAGGAGTTTACCAAAACTCATTCACTAGTCTGGAAGAGTTAATGGTACTGCACACAATCTACATATTTAAGTACAGCACATCAGTGTCAAAGAATGACTCATTTAATCCACATATAAGCAAAGACTGGATTCTAATGCTACTAAAACTTCACAACATGACAGATTTTAAAACAGTTATGTCAGCAAATACATGATGTTACCAAATGATTCTCTCACACTGATCCCAAATACACACTAACTCACAGCGTGATTCTAGACAAGCACCACTATCCCTATGAGCTTTACCAAAACACATTCACTACAGTGCAAGTGGTAAGGGAACTGCACACAATCTACATATTTCACGACTGCAATTTACTGTCAATGCCTCACTCATTTAATGAAAGCATAAGCCATAACTATCTTCTAATGCTACTAAAACTTGACAACCTGACTGGTTTTAAAACAATTATCTGTCAGCAAATACACGATATTACCAAATGCTTCTCTCACAGTGGTTCCCAAATGCACACAGACTCACTGTGTGATTCTAGCAAACAACACTATCCCTTGCACTATACCAAAACACATTTCTTCATCTAGAAGTAGTACTACATTTTAGTATAGAAACATAACATAACTCATTTCACAAATTCATAAACAATGACTGGTTTCTAATTCTAACAAAATATAAAAACTGCACAGTTATCTGTCTACAAACACATGAAAAACACAAATGCCTATCACAGAATGGTTTCTACATGCACACACATTGTAGAGAAAAAAAGTACTCCCTACACTTTAGCAGGAAAAATACATTAGTCTGATTAAAATCAAAATAGTCTACATACATCCCCTCACAAATAAATAACTCATCTTTCAAGTTCTTTTGTAGATTAAGGAGTATATCAATCACTCACCATATTTTCTTTTACAGAATCTCTGCACTGTGCACCTCTCAGCAAAAGCAAAGAATGGAAAAGTTTCCCTTTCATTTTCCACACATATACATGTAAACATCAAATCACAATCCTTCGCACATAAACTCAAAAGCAAACACACATTTCTATTGGTTAAACATTTCAACCCTTTCCAACTGAAATACATTTCAACCCTTCCCCCAATCTGCCTTCTGCCTGTTACCATAGAAACAGGTCATGGAACACTGCACTGAGCTCACAGGTCACAAGTTCAGCACGCAATGTTCCTACACAAGACAGAAAGTGTGCTTGACTTTTCAACATATCAGCTTATCATATATAATGTTCCTTACAATCTGTTTTTGTTAACCAATAACAATCATACCTTTAAAAAACAAAAATATACACCCTACCTTTCAGTGTAGAAAGTTGTTATACAACCAATGATTTTTTGTCGTTTTTCAAAAACGTTGCTGTGGATCCGCGCACCCACCGCGAGAGAATCCGTGCATCCAACGCGATAGGATGCGCACACCGTGCGCGCATTTCTCCGCTTTTTTTTTGTTTTTAAATAGGGGGGCCACAGGGGGTCCTTCTGGGACCCCCTAAGCAGAACTAGAGGGTCAGAGTATTTTCACTCTGCCCCCTTTATATCTTTTACACACTTATTCCCCTTCCATCTTCAGCCTCGCTTCTACCGAGGCAGAAAATGGCCGCCAACAGTTCCTGGTTTCGAATGTAGAGAGACGCTCGACAGCCAATTAGCATTCAGCATGCGATCGGGAGGGTGCGCGCTCCGTTCGGGGAGGGTGCGCTTACGGTGCGGGTACGGTCCGCGGATCCTCCGCGGCCATAGATATCACTAACTATTTTACCCTAATTTTCTCAGGAACTACTGAACAGATTCACACCAAATATGCAAAAGGCACGAGTCTGAACTGAGGACTACCTCTTTGCCAAATTTGGTGTCATTCCGTTCAGCGGTTCGGGCTGTAGCTGCGACAACAGATCCTATGGGAAATTGCATAGGGAAAACGCATTTTGGGACCCCCCTTTTTTCTCGGCCCCCGCTTCACGGATCACCGCAAAACTTTCAGGATAGGAGCGGAGCGGAGCTGGTCAAAAGTTTGAAGAATTTCGCGAAGATTCGTCAATCGGCGCCAAAGATATTCCCAATAGAATGTTGCGGATTTCCTATGGAAAATAGGTCCTAACTATAACTATCTATTGGCGACCGCCAGTAGATAATATATATATATATATATATATATATATTTTATTTTATTTTTTTCACTGAAAAAACCATAGGTTTCACACACGTTATAGTTAGGAATTAGCATTTAAAAAACCTTGCAAATTCTCTGAAAAAAACATAGGTTTCACACATGTTATAGTTAGCTGGACATTTCGCTCGTAAAAAACCCTGGAAATTCCCCCGTTATAGTTAGTTCAGCTAACTATAACTCGCGCGCCCGCAATCCACTGCTGATGACGTCACATATTACATCACTCATGACATGGTCAGTGACATCACTCATTACATCACTGATGACATCTCAAATGACATCACTGATGACATCATCCAGTGAATATGTGTCTTTCTGAAAAATAAATATATTTTATATATGTATATCTAAAGGTTAATGGAAGAATAAATTGGTAAATAAGTGTCTAAATGTATGGTTTTTTTTGTAAAATTAATTGTATAACTGACTTATTAACAGTATCTTAGTGAATACTGATGACATCATCGATTGAGTATGTGTTTCTGAACAATTTTAATATGTTTAATATATATAGGGAAAGGCCAGTTGAAGAATAAGTGGGTGTACAAGTTTGTAAATGGATTATTTTCTGTGGTGCGTAACTGACTCTATGTGAGTCATTAAATGTATCTTACTGCAGACTAGTGACTAAACTGTGTAAATGTTTGTATGTGTCTGTATGTTGGTGTATAAGTGGCTGCATGGTTTTGTGAATAGCTATATGAGTGTCTATTTGAGTTATTGATTGTTTGTCTCAGTATCTGTATGGGTTCCTGAGTGTTTGTGTGGGTAGGGTGTGTGTTACTCTGTGACTAGATGTGTGAGTGGGTGATTCTATGGGTGCATGGTTTTAAGAGTGCATCTGTGATGGACTGTATGGTTGAGTGAGTGTATTTATGGGTATGTTAGGGATTGAATGTATACCTCAGTGGTACATTTGTGACTAACTACATATTCGAAAGGCAGTATATATGCGTGTAAGAGTATATAAGTGGGTAGATGTGAGAGTGTGTGATTGTGAGAGTGACTGTATGGATGAGTGTGTGCTTGTATCAGTGACTCTATAAGAGCGTAAGAATGTGGTACTATTTTTGAGTAAGTGAACTTGAGTGTGTATAACCGCATAGGTGAGTAAATGGGAGTGTGATTATTTGCATGACTGACTAGGTGTGAGAGTAGCTCTATGGATGATTGGTGGTTTGTGAGTGTCTATATAGGTGTATAAATGCATATGATAGTCATGTATGGAGTGACTAAGTATGAGTGACTGTACAGGTGAATGAGTGGAGGTGTATGTAGACCTAAGAGTTAATAAGTGGGTATGTAGTTATTGGTATTGCAGTATGTATGGTTTTGAGAATGGAACTCTGAAATTTTGAGTCGGTGTATCAAAGGTTATATTAGGGTGTGAGAAGATGTGGTAATTTATCACATGGATGACGTCAATCGTATGAGGTGTCATGTCTTTGTGTCTCCTCGCCATGCGCGGGGCTGCGTCTATTGAGGTACGTAGAGCTTGGTCGAGCTAACTGACTAAGGGCGCCTGCATCCCCCGACTCTGTGTAATCATGAGTAGCAGGTGTCTGGAACCGTGTCCTTCCATGTAAGGGGTTAGGGAAGTGCTGAACTGGGACAGGCAACTGAACAATCGGGGTCGGGGAACATTCCCAATGCCTAGGGCCCATCGCCAAAAACGATGCGTCCAAACCTGTTTACCCAATTAAGGGGGGTACAACTATATACGAAGGGGGCAGCGGTGCATGCATACTGGGCCAGAAACGAGTCGGGCCATTAGCAGAGAAAATGGGCGTTGGTCCTGCTTTAGCGAGTAGTGAGACTGATGTTTATGTTCGACGGGTGAGGAGACAGTGTATTTAGCTCTATGCCAGTTTCAGAGGTAATGTCTCATTTCGCTCGGGAGCCAGATTGTTCGTCCAGAATAAGGTCCGCCGTCTGAGGAGTGACCATGGGGGGCGTCACAGAGTGTTCCCCCGACACCGTTCCATCACTTTCATTCTCCCCTTCCGACGTAAAGATATGCGGTGGTCGGTCTATGTCGTCCGACGGGGGAGACGCCTGCAAATCGATCACTGCTTGCAGGGCCTCCCTCCGCTCTTTCACAATTTGCTCTAGATCTTCAGCACTAATCATAATTTCTATGGCAAAATGAACCCCCTCATTTTGTTCCTTTGCAAATTAAATGTTTTAAGTGTTACCACTTTATTCCAATCAAGATGGCTTCAGGTGTGCCATACTTTTGTCATAAGTAAGACAGTAAGCGCTCTAGTTGTTCTTAAGAACACTCTGGGACATTCTGTCATTGGGCTATACTTGGGCTACATCTGGGTGATATTTGGGCTACATTTGGGCTCTTTTGTCTCTGGTGGCCATTTTGGGAGACTTATTTGTTATGAAGTTTCCTAATTTCCTCCTTTACTGCAGTCTCCTCAGTAGGAAATACTTTCAGTTTTTTTACTTTGGTTCCATCAAGAAGGCATTCAGATGTGTCGCACATTTGCCATAAATTCTGAATGTTAGCACTCTAGTTGCTCATTTGATCACTGTAGTAAAGCTACTGCTCACCAGGGAAGTCTGCTGCTGGTATTCAAAGTGCATGTTTCAGTCTGCATGTCAGAATTTTTTTATGAAATAGAAGAGGATTTGAGAACTCAAAATGTGCCCTATTTTTTCTTTCTGCAGCTCTAATCATAATTTCTATGGCAAAATGAACCCCCTCATTTTGTTCCTTTGTAAATTAAATGTTTTAAGTGTTACCACTTTATTCCAATCAAGATGGCTTCAGGTGTGCCATACTTTTGTCATAAGTAAGACTGTTAGTGCTCTAGTTGTTCGTTAGAACACTCTGGGACATTCTGTCATTGGGCTATACTTGGGCTACATCTGGGTGATATTTGGGCTACATTTGGGCTCTTTTGTCTCTGGTGGCCATCTTGGGAGATTTATTTGTTATGAAGTTTCCTAATTTCCTCATTTACTGCAGTCTCCTGAGTAGGAAATACTTTCAGTTTTTTACTTTGGTTCCATCAAGAAGGCATTCAGATGTGTCACACATTTGCCATATATTCTGAATGTTAGCACTCTAGTTGCTCATTAGATCACTGTAGTAAAGCTACTGCTCACCAGGGAAGTCTGCTGCTGGTATTCAAAGTGCATGTTTCAGTCTGCATGTCAGAATTTGTTTATGAAATAGAAGAGGATTTGAGAAGTCAAAATGTGCCCTAATTTTTCTTTCTGCAGCACTAATCATAAATTCTATGGCAAAATGAACCCCCTCATTTTGTTCCTTTGTAAATTAAATGTTTTAAGTGTTACCACTTTATTCCAATCAAGATAGCTTCAGGTGTTCCATACTTTTGTCATAAGTAAGACAGTAAGCGCTCTAGTTGTTCTTAAGAACATTCTGGGAAGTTCTGTCATTGGGCTATACTTGGGCTACATCTGGGTGATATTTGGGCTACATTTGGGCTCTTTTTCTCTGGTGGCCATCTTGGGAGATTTATTTGTTATGAAGTTTCCTAATTTCCTCATTTACTGCAGTCTCCTCAGTAGGAAATACTTTCAGTTTTTTACTTTGGTTCCATCAAGAAGGCAATCAGATGTGTCACACATTTGCCATAAATTCTGAATGTTAGCACTCTAGTTGCTCATTAGATCACTGTAGTAAAGCTACTGCTCACCAGGGAAGTCTGCTGCTGGTATTCAAAGTGCATGTTTCAGTCTGCATGTCAGAATTTTTTTATGAAATAGAAGAGGATTTGAGAACTCAAAATGTGCCCTATTTTTTCTTTCTGCGGCTCTAATCATAATTTCTATGGCAAAATGAACCCCCTCGTTTTGTTCCTTTGTAAATTAAATGTTTTAAGTGTTACCACTTTATTCCAATCAAGATGGCTTCAGGTGTGCCATACTTTTGTAATAAGTAAGACTGTTAGCGCTCTAGTTGTTCGTTAGAACACTCTGGGACATTCTGTCATTGGGCTATACTTGGGCTACATCTGGGTGATATTTGTGCTACATTTGGGCTCTTTTGTCTCTGGTGGCCATTTTGGGAGACTTATTTGTTATGAAGTTTCCTAATTTCCTCATTTACTGCAGTCTCCTCAGTAGGAAATACTTTCAGTTTTTTACTTTGGTTCCATCAAGAAGGCATTCAGATGTGTCACATATTTGCCATATATTCTGAATGTTAGCACTCTAGTTGCTCATTAGATCACTGTAGTAAAGCTACTGCTCACCAGGGAAGTCTGCTGCTGGTATTCAAAGTGCATGTTTCAGTCTGCATGTCAGAATTTTTTTATGAAATAGAAGAGGATTTGAGAAGTCAAAATGTGCCCTAATTTTTCTTTCTGCAGCACTAATCATAAATTCTATGGCAAAATGAACCCCCTCATTTTGTTCCTTTGTAAATTAAATGTTTTAAGTGTTACCACTTTATTCCAATCAAGATAGCTTCAGGTGTGCCATACTTTTGTCATAAGTAAGACAGTAAGCGCTCTAGTTGTTCTTAAGAACACTCTGGGACATTCTGTCATTGGGCTATACTTGGGCTACATCTGGGTGATATTTGGGCTACATTTGGGCTCTTTTGTCTCTGGTGGCCATCTTGGGAGATTTATGTGTTATTAAGTTTCCTAATTTCCTAACTTACTGCAGTCTCCTCAGTAGGAAATACTTTCAGTTTTTTACTTTGGTTCCATCAAGAAGGCATTCAGATGTGTCGCACATGTGCCATAAATTCTGAATGTTAGCACTCTAGTTGCTCATTAGATCACTCTAGTAAAGCTACTGCTCACCAGGGAAGTCTGCTGCTGGTATTCAAAGTGCATGTTTCAGTCTGCATGTCAGAATTTTTTTATGAAATAGAAGAGGATTTGAGAACTCAAAATGTGCCTTATTTTTTCTTTCTGCAGCTCTAATCCTAATTTCTATGGCAAAATGAACCCCCTAATTTTGTTCCTTTGTAAATTAAATGTTTTAAGTGTTACCACTTTATTCTAATCAAGATGGCTTCAGGTGTGCCATACTTTTGTCATAAGTAAGACTGTTAGTACCCTAGTTGTTCGTTAGAACACTCTGGGACATTCTGTCATTGGGCTATACTTGGGCTACATCTGGGTGATATTTGGGCTACATTTGGGCTCTTTTGTCTCTGGTGGCCATCTTGGGAGATTTATTTGTTATGAAGTTTCCTAATTTCCTCATTTACTGCAGTCTCCTCAGTAGGAAATACTTTCAGTTTTTTACTTTGGTTCCATCAAGAAGGCATTCAGATGTGTCACACATTTTCCATAAATTCTGAATGTTAGCACTCTAGTTGCTTATTAGATCACTGTAGTAAAGCTACTGCTCACTAGGGAAGTCTGCTGCTGGTATTGAAAGATAATGTTTCAGTCTGCATGATAGAATTTTTTAATGAAATATAAGAGGATTTGAGAAGTCACTCAAAATGTGCCCTATTTTTTCTTTCTGCAGCTCTAATCATAATTTCTATGGCAAAATGAACCCCCTCATTTTGTTCCTTTGTAAATTAAATGTTTTAAGTGTTACCACTTTATTCCAATCAAGATGGCTTCAGGTGTGCCATACTTTTGTCATAAGTAAGACTGTTAGTGCTCTAGTTGTTCGTTAGAACACTCTGGGACATTCTGTCATTGGGCTATACTTGGGCTACATCTGGGTGATATTTGGGCTACATTTGGGCTCTTTTGTCTCTGGTGGCCATCTTGGGAGATTTATTTGTTATGAAGTTTCCTAATTTCCTCATTTACTGCAGTCTCCTCAGTAGGAAATACTTTCAGTTTTTTACTTTGGTTCCATCAAGAAGGCATTCAGATGTGTCACACATTTGCCATATATTCTGAATGTTAGCACTCTAGTTGCTCATTAGATCACTCTAGTAAAGCTACTGCTCACCAGGGAAGTCTGCTGCTGGTATTCAAAGTGCATGTTTCAGTCTGCATGTCAGAATTTTTTTATGAAATAGAAGAGGATTTGAGAACTCAAAATGTGCCCTATTTTTTCTTTCTGCAGCTCTAATCCTAATTTCTATGGCAAAATGAACCCCCTAATTTTGTTCCTTTGTAAATTAAATGTTTTAAGTGTTACCACTTTATTCTAATCAAGATGGCTTCAGGTGTGCCATACTTTTGTCATAAGTAAGACTGTTAGTACCCTAGTTGTTCGTTGGAACACTCTGGGACATTCTGTCATTGGGATATACTTGGGCTACATCTGGGTGATATTTGGGCTACATTTGGGCTCTTTTGTCTCTGGTGGCCATCTTGGGAGATTTATTTGTTATGAAGTTTCCTAATTTCCTCATTTACTGCAGTCTCCTCAGTAGGAAATACTTTCAGTTTTTTACTTTGGTTCCATCAAGAAGGCATTCAGATGTGTCACACATTTGCCATAAATTCTGAATGTTAGCACTCTAGTTGCTCATTAGATCACTGTAGTAAAGCTACTGCTCACCAGGGAAGTCTGCTGCTGGTATTCAAAGTGCATGTTTCAGTCTGCATGTCAGAATTTTTTTATGAAATAGAAGAGGATTTGAGAAGTCAAAATGTGCCCTAAGTTTTTCTTTCTGCAGCACTAATCATAAATTCTATGGCAAAATGAACCCCCTCATTTTGTTCCTTTGTAAATTAAATGTTTTAAGTGTTACCACTATATTCCAATCAAGATAGCTTCAGGTGTGCCATACTTTTGTCATAAGTAAGACAGTAAGCGCTCTAGTTGTTCTTAAGAACACTCTGGGACATTCTGTCATTGGGCTATACTTGGGCTACATCTGGGTGATATTTGGGCTACATTTTGGCTCTTTTGTCTCTGGTGGCCATCTTGGGAGATTTATGTGTTATTAAGTTTCCTAATTTCCTAACTTACTGCAGTCTCCTCAGTAGGAAATACTTTCAGTTTTTTACTTTGGTTCCATCAAGAAGGCATTCAGATGTGTGGCACATGTGCCATAAATTCTGAATGTTAGCACTCTAGTTGCTCATTAGATCACTCTAGTAAAGCTACAGCTCACCAGGGAAGTCTGCTGCTGGTATTCAAAGTGCATGTTTCAGTCTGCATGTCAGAATTTTTTTATGAAATAGAAGAGGATTTGAGAACTCAAAATGTGCCCTATTTTTTCTTTCTGCAGCTCTAATCCTAATTTCTATGGCAAAATGAACCCCCTAATTTTGTTCCTTTGTAAATTAAATGTTTTAAGTGTTACCACTTTATTCTAATCAAGATGGCTTCAGGTGTGCCATACTTTTGTCATAAGTAAGACTGTTAGAACCCTAGTTGTTCGTTAGAACACTCTGGGACATTCTGTCATTGGGCTATACTTGGGCTACATCTGGGTGATATTTGGGCTACATTTGGGCTCTTTTGTCTCTGGTGGCCATCTTGGGAGATTTATTTGTTATGAAGTTTCCTAATTTCCTCATTTACTGCAGTCTCCTCAGTAGGAAATACTTTCAGTTTTTTACTTTGGTTCCATCAAGAAGGCATTCAGATGTGTCACACATTTTCCATAAATTCTGAATGTTAGCACTCTAGTTGCTCATTAGATCACTGTAGTAAAGCTACTGCTCACCAGGGAAGTCTGCTGCTGGTATTCAAAGTGCATGTTTCAGTCTGCATGTCAGAATTTTTTTATGAAATAGAAGAGGATTTGAGAAGTCAAAATGTGCCCTAATTTTTCTTTCTGCAGCACTAATCATAAATTCTATGGCAAACTGAAACCCCTCATTTTGTTCCTTTGTAAATTAAATGTTTTAAGTGTTACCACTTTATTCCAATCAAGGTGGCTTCAGGTGTGCCATACTTTTGTAATAAGTAAGACTGTTAGCGCTCTAGTTGTTCGTTAGAACACTCTGGGACATTCTGTCATTGGGCTATACTTGGGCTACATCTGGGTGATATTTGTTCCAGATTTGGGCTCTTTTGTCTCTGGTGGCGATTTTGGGAGACTTATTTGTTATGAAGTTTCCTAATTTCCTCATTTACTACAGTCTCCTCAGTAGGAAATACTTTCAGTTTTTTACTTTGATTCCATCAAGAAGGCATTCAGATGTGTCACACGTTTGCCATAAATTCGGAATGTTAGCACTCTAGTTGCTTATTAGATCACTGTAGTAAAGCTACTGCTCACCAGGGAAGTCTGCTGCTGGTATTGAAAGATAATGTTTCAGTCTGCATGTTAGAATTTTTTAATGAAATATAAGAGGATTTGAGAAGTCACTCAAAATGTGCCCTATTTTTTCTTTCTGCAGCACTAAGCTTACTTTCTATGGCAAAATGAACCCCCTCATTTTGTTCCTTTTTAAATTAAATGTTTTAAGAGTTACCACTTTATTCCAAGCAAAATGGCTTCAGGTGTGCCATACGTTTGTCATAAGTAGGACTGTTAGCGCTCTAGTTGTTCTTTAGAACACTCTGGGAAGCTGCAGTAGAACACAAAGGAATCAACTGACAGTCTCTGCCCTTGTTGGATGTACATGTTTTACTGAGAATGTCAGACTTCATTCTCACATGACTGAGAAAGATAATGTGAATTTGCAGAAAATATGCTCTCAGTTTAGCTTATAGATCACCTTCCAAACCTCTGTGGGAAAAGCATGAGAAAACACTTTTCTCTCAAACATGATTCATGATAACACAGCAGAAGGCTTTTTCACATGCTAAAATCTCCTTAGAACACACCACAATTCCTAAAATGAGTATGGTACCATCAACAAATGATTTATAATGTAACTAAAGTCTTAAAACCTTCTATTAACTGCAATGCTTTTTAATGAGTTGCTATAATGTATATTGGTCCCAAGATGGCTGTCAACACTTCTTGGATGAAGTACTGACAGCCAATCAGATCTCACGATGAGATGTGTGATTAGGCTCCGCCCAGATATATCTATCTTTTTAACTCTAATTTTCTCAGGAACTAATGAACTGATTTACACCATTTAAGCAAAAGGCACGAGTCTGAACTGAGGACTACCTCTTTGCCAAATTTGGTGTAATTTCGTTCAGCAGTTCGGGCTGTAGCTGCGTCAACAGGTCCTATGGGAAAATGCTTGACGAATCACCGTGAAATTTTCAGGATAGGAGCAGACCGGAGCTGGCCAAAAGTTTGGAAAAGTTTGCGAAGATTCGTCAATCGGCGCCAACGTTATTCCAAATAGAATGTTGCGGATTTCCTATGGAAAATAGGTCCTAACTATAACTACCTACTGGTGACTGCCAGTAGGTAATATATATATATATATATATATATATATATATATATATATATATATATATTACCTACTGGCGGTCGCCAGTAGGTAGTTATAGTTATGACCACGTTTCCATAGGAAATCCGCAACATCCTATTTTGAATAACTTTGGCGCCGGTCGACGAATCCTCGCGAATTTTTCAAAATAGGTGGGGCGCTACGCTCCGCTCCTACCCTGAAAGTCTCGGTGGGATTCGTCAAGCGGGGGCCGAGATAAAAGGAGGGTCCCAAAACGCGTTTTTCCCATGCATTTTTCCATAGGACCTTTAGACAGGGCTACAGCCCGAACGGCTGAACAGAATTATGTGAAATTTGGCAGAGAGGTAGCCATAAGGTCCATGAAGTGCTTTTTGCAGGTCTGGTGTAAATCTGTTCAGTATTTCCTGAGAAAATAGTATTTAAATCAATATATATATCTGTAAGCGCGCAGCGTGCGCGCTGGGTGCGCGCACCTTGCCGTGCGCGAGCGCAATTCTGATTGGTTGTTAGATCTTAGTAAACATTCGAATCGGTGGAAATCAGGAAGCGGCGGCCACCATTTTGTCTATCGCATAAAGAGGGGGTGATAAACAAAGGGGGAGGACTTGAAAAGGGGGCAGAGTGGGGAGAAATTAACCCAGTAGGCATTGTAAGGGGTTCACAGTAGGACCTTGTAGGGCAAAAAAAAGATTTATATTTTGTTAAAAAATATCGCCGAGTGCGCGCACCCAGCGCGCACCCGAAAAAAAACTTTATTAAAAAAATCAAAAAAAATCGCATTTAAGTGTTTAGATATAAGGTGGCTCTAAAAAGAGCCCTTGTGTTTATTGTTTGTTTTTTGGTACCTACAAGTAAGTACCGATGCAGAGTCTAAAGTTCAAGAGGAAGACTCTGTTGCCTTCATCAGTGAAGTGTACACCATCTCCTCTATAAATGTCTTGCATGTCGTAACGCAAGTTGTTGTGGTATATAGAACCCATACCATAGTCTCTGAGGAAAGCAGAAATAGATTTGTTGACGTGCTTCCTTGCTTTGTCAATCTGCGGACAAAATTGGTTGGACCAGTTCCACTTTTGCCTTTGGCATATGTTAGAATATACAAAGGCAGTTTGTGGAAAAAGCGACATCAATTGCACAAAGGTGTCCTTAATAAGCATTTCCAGACCTACCCCAGTTAAAGTGCCTAGGTCATTTCCACCACAGTGCACAATAATAAGGTTAGGCTGTGGGAGATGTAGAAAGGTTTTCACCAAAGGCATTAATTGGTGCCACTTTAACCCTCTCTGACCAATCCATTTAATGTCTACATTTGGCAAAGCAAGGTCTCTCACCATACCTCTTTTTTCTGCAAATTTTTCACTCCAGAAGACATATAGCTGTGTCCTACAATCCACACTGTGAACATCTTCAAAGGAGATCTGGATGCACTCAGGAGGTGTCTTTCAATAGAAAGGCAAAAAGAAATGAAAGACAGTTGAAAAATGGGGGCACACATACTTTTTTTATAAAAAGAACTCATTGGCTGTTTCAAACCATTCTACACTAAAAACTAGGCTGTATGTTTAAATTTTAAAAAGCATGTATTGCATTGGTTCAGAAAAAAGTGTGAAAAAAGAACATTAGTTTGGATTTGCTGTTAGGTTTGAAAAGTCAAGCACTCTTGCTCTTTGGAAATGAAACATTGTCTGTTGAACTTCTGACCTCTCTGCTCACACCTGTGTTCTATGACCTGTTGCTATGGTAGCAGGCAGAAGTTAAGTTGGGGGAAGGGTACATTTGGAAAGGGGTTGAAGTTTGGAAACTGTGCCATTAACTGGTTCTGCTGAGAGGAGAGAGGTCTGATAAACTGCTGTGTGACTGCCACATTTCTTTCACAACTAACTAATTTTAAAGGTGAGTTATGAGTTTGAGAAGGGGGTGTTTGTGGTTAATTTTGATATATAAAAAAAATTATGATTATTTGTTTAAAGTTGTGATTTACATTTTCTGTTTTGCGAAAAATTTAACTGTTTTGAATATGTAAAATAATATGGAGTATGTTTTCAACATAAGATAATGTGTACTGGTAACAATGAGGAATACTGTTTTGTGCCTACCATCAAACCATGAGTCTGTGTGCAGAGAAGAATTGTGGGCAGAGATATAATTTGTGTTGCTGTTGAAAAGTAAGACTTGCAGTTGAAAGAAAAGAACAGCTTCTTTTTAATTGTGATGGTTACCATTTAGCAGAAATCACTTTGAAAAAAAAGAGAGGAAAATGGCAGCACATTTGAAAAAAGCATTAGTTCTGTTAGAATTGATAACCCAGGAAAGGGGCAGCCTGTGTTTTGTGCCTACCAACACAGCATGAGTCTGTCTGTATATAGGAATTGTTGTCTGAGATTTAATTTGTGAAGTTGTTGTTCAGTAAGAAATGTAGTGCTTAAAATGATGACATGAGTCTGTGTGCACACAGGAATTGTGGGCAGAGATTTAATTTGTGAAGATGTTGTTCAGTAAGAAATGCAGTCCCATGGAAGGGGCAGCCTGTTGTGTTTACACAAATTATCCCTTAGCACACATGCACTGTTACATACATCCCTGCAGTCTTCATGCAGTTCTGGAAGTCTCTTTGCTCATCTGTCAAGCACCAGACAATCCACAGTGTTCAGAAACACACTCTTGGCACACACGCAGCAGCTTCTCCAACACTCTCATGTGTAGTACTCAGCTCTGTGTGCTGTTTCAGATAGCACTGTGTAATGCAAACACATTCAACGTCACCATGGCCTCATTTAAATTGATCTTGTTTATTTACTCACTCTGTAACATATGGACATGGTCTTAAGGAGCTGTTAGGAAATGTGCTGTTTTCTGCTTCTGTACATAATAAGGGAAATGTATCAGGCTGTAACAGTAATTTGGTACTATTCAGGGACACTGTTTTGTTCAAAAAAACATAGCATGAGTCTGTGTGCGCACAGGAATTGTGGGCAGAGATTTAATTTGTGAAGTTGTTGTTCTGAAAGAAATGCAGCCCATGAAAGGGGCAGCCTGTGTTATGTGCTTAAAATGATGGCATGACTCTGTGTGATTCCATTTCTTCACCTCTTTTTGTATATAAATTTAAAAAAAAAAAAAAAAAAATTTTAAAAAAAACCTTGGGTGCGCGCAAAAAACATCTCAAAAAAAATTTGGGGGGTTTAGTTTATAAGTGGCTCTTAAAAGAGCCCTTGAGTTAATGGAGGGAAACAGGAAGAGAAAAACGCAAAAAAAGAAAAAACATCTATGGCCTAGTGCACGGATGCGCATCAAATTTTCTCTGAAGGAGATCAAGACTGGTCTCCCCCACAGAAATAAGAGAACCGCAATCAGTGCACCGTGTAGACAACCTCGCCAAACAAGGTGGACCAACAAGAGGTGTAGAAACAGGTGAAGGCACCATCGCAGCTGAAGTGCTCCCCTGAGCTGCCGAAGATGTGCTCGGCTGAGCTGCTGCAGATGTCGTCGGCTGAGCAGGTGGAGGGTTTTCTCCAGAAGCTCGACGAAAAGTTACTGGATGCATTTTGTTAACATGTCTCAACATAGTGTGAATGCTAAAAGAATATTTCTTGTTAGGATTCCCACGAGATAAGACTTTTTTACAAAGTACACATGTAACTTTCGGTGCATTTACCTTTTTCAGACCTTCAGGAAAAGTAAAAAACTGCCATATAAAGCTGTCTTTCTGCTTCCTGTTCCTCTGCCTCTCAAGAGTGTCCTGGTCACTGTCTGAAGATGGTTGCTGTTCAGCCATTGTCTCTCAACAACAGAATAGCTCCTTCTCCAAAGGAATCAGAACTAATAATGAGGGGAGTAGGTGTGGTTTGGGAAGAATCTGGAACTGAAAGTACTTCAAACCAATCAAAAGTGATGATTCATGATCACATGACTTGCCATGAGGGGATTGGGTGTGGTATTGAAACAATTAGAAACTGAAAGTAATGATAACCAATAAGAAATATTGTTTTATTATGTATAAACCCGAGGTGCGTGCACTGCGCAAGCTCCGAGCGCGCACCCCGTGATGACGTATGCACGAACGCGTAAGCGCGCAGGTGCATACGTCATATGCGCGTACCTAGCGCGCATACGTTGAACACGCGTATACGCGACCGTTATTGCGCGTAATTTTAGCGTATGCGGAAGTAAACCGCGTCGAGCGCGTAGGACGCACGCACGCATGCGCACGTACGTACGCATACGTACTGGGTGCGCGCTCCCAGCGCGCACTATAACGTATATTTGCGTACGTAAATAACGTACGCCGGAATTCATAAAAAACTTACGAAATAGTACTAGGAGCGCGATGAGATGATGATGAGATGTCATCAGTGATGTCATGAGTGATGTCACTGACCATGTCATGAGTGATGTAATATGTGACGTCATCAGCAGTGGATTGCGGGTGCGCGAGTTATAGTTAGCTGAACTAACTATAACGGGGGAATTTCATTGGTTTTTTACGAGTGAAATGTCCAACTAACTATAACATGTGTGAAACCTATGGTTTTTTCATTGAATTTGCAAGGTTTTTTAAATGTTAATTCCTAACTATAACGTTTTTGAAACCTTTGGTTTTTTCAGTGAATATATATATATATATATATATATATATATATATATATATATATATATATATATATATATATATATATTATCTACTGGCGGTCGCCAGTAGATAGTTATAGTTAGGACCGTGTTTCCATAGGAAATCCGCAACATTCTATTTGGAATAACTTTGGCGCCGGTTGACGAATCCTCGCGAAATTTTCAAAATAGGTGGGGCGCTCCGCTCCGCTCCTACCCTGAAAGTCTCGGGGGGATTCGTCAAGCGGGGGCTGAGCAAAAAGGGGGGTCCCAATAAGCATTTTCCCCATGCAATTTTCCATAGGGACCTTTAGTCCAAGGTACAGCCCGAACGGCTGAACAGAATTACTTGAAATTTGGCAGAGAGGTAGTCCTCAGGTCAGGGAAGTGCCTTTTGCAGGTCTGGTGTCAATCTGTTCAGTAGTTCCTGAGAAAATCTAAAGTAAAATCATATATATATGTGGGCGGAGCCTAACCACACATCAATCCTGAGATCTGATTGGCTGTCAGCACTTCATCCAAGAAGTGTTGGCAGCCATCTTGGGACCAATATACATGATAGCACCTCATTAAAAAGCATTGCAGTTAATAGAAGGTTTTAAGACTTTAGTTACATTATAAATCATTTGTTGATGGTACCATACTCATTTTAGGAATTGTGGTATGTTCTAAGGTGATTTCACCATGTGAAAAAGCCTTCTGCTGGGATATCATGATTGTGAGAAAAATATTTTCTCATGCTTTTCCCACAGAGTTTTGGAAGGTGATCTATAAGCTAAACTGAGAGCTTGTTTTCTGTAAATTCACATTATCTTTCTCAGTCATGTGAGAATGAAGTCTGACATTCTCAGTAAAACATGTACATCCAACAAGGGCAGAGACTGTCAGTTGATTCCTTTGTGTTCTACTGCAGCTTCCCAGAGTGTTCCAAAGAACAACTAGAGCGCTAACAGTCCTACTTATGATAAACATATGGCACACCTGAAGCCATCTTGCTTGGATTAAAGCGGTAACTCTTAAAACATTTAATTTAAAAAGGAACAAAATGAGGGGGTTCATTTTTCCATAAAAAGTATGATTAGTGCTGCAGAAAGAAAAATTAGGGCACATTTTGAGTGACTTCTCAAATCCTCTTCTATTTCATTAAAAAATTCTGACATGCAGACTGAAACATGCACTTTCAATACCAGCAGCAGTTTTCCCTGGTGAGCAGTAGCTTTACTACAGTGATCTAATGAGCAAAAAGAGTGCTAACATTCTGAATTTATGGCAAATGTGTGACACATCTGAATGCCTTCTTGATGGAAACAAAGTAAAAAACTGAAAGTATTTCCTACTGAGGAGACTGCAGTAAATGAGGAAATTAGGAAACTTCATAACAAATAAGTCTCCCAAGATGGCCACCAGAGACAAAAGAGCCCAAATGTAGCCCAAATATCACCCAGATGTAGCCCAAGTATAGCCCAATGACAGAATGTCCCAGAGTGTTCTTAAAAACAACTAGAGCGCTTACTGTCTTCATTATGACAAAAGAACGGCACACCTGAAGCCATCTTGATTGGAATAAACTGGTAACACTTAAAACATTTAATTTAAAAAGGAACACAATGAGGGGGTTCATTTTGCCATAGAAATTATGATTAATGCTGAAGAAAGAAAATGAGGGCACATTTTGAGTGACTTCTCAAATCCTCTTCTATTTCATTAAAAAATTCTGACATGCAGACTAAAACATGCACTTTTAATACCAGCAGCAGACTTCCATGGTGAACAGTAGTTTTACTACAGTGATCTAATGAGCAACTAGAGTGCTAACATTCAGAATTTATGGCAAATGTGTTACATATCTGAATACCTTCATGATGGAATCAAAGTAAAAAACTGAAAGCATTTCCTACTGAGGAGACTGCAGTACATGAGGAAATTAGGAAACTTCATAACAAATAAATCTCCCAAGATGGCCACCGGAGACAAAAGAGCCCAAATGTAGCCCAAAATCACCCAGATGTAGCCCAAATATAGCCCAATGACAGAAGTGTGCAAAACACTTATTATTTTGTGTTTTTGCAGTGTTATATAGTGCAGACTTGTCAGGTATTGGAGTGCTTTACATGAGCATTGGTTACATCACACAAGAACAAATTCATTTTGGTTGTAGACAGGGGGAGACTAAGTGATTTGACCAGAATCACAGAATGACGAGCTGAAGCAGAAACTCCAACCTGGTTCCCCAGTTGCAAAGTCTGCAGTTCTGGAAGTAACATCACATCCTCTCCCCTAAGTGCAACATTTAATCAAGTGGTCAACTGGATAAAAAACATAAAGATAACAAAGAATTTAAAAGTGCTTTGTCGCTATTTGAAAACTCAGAAAATATGTCCTTATTTTAGTCTTTTAGAGCACTAACCATAATTTTGATGCCAATAAGACCGTCTCATATATGTAATTTCTAAAGGAAATGCTCTAGGTATTACAGTTTTGATTACATCAAGATGACGTCAAGCGTTCCACACTTTTGTAATAAATATAGAATGTTAGCAATCTAGTTGTTCATTAGGATACTGTTGAGAGGCAGAGGCCAGGGGCACGGACTCTGAAAATTGAAGGCAGGTAGAAGGGTGCAAAGGCAACAATTTAACCACACTGAGCAGGTAGGAAGGGCCGTGGCAGCACAACAGACTATGGAGGGCAGTGGAAAGGGGGGCAGGGGCAACAAACCAACAATACAGGACTTGCAAGAGAGGCTGTGGCAATGTAATAGACCATTGTGGGCAGAAGGAAGAGGCAATGGTAGTACAACCATACATGCCAAACAGACCCGATTCAGCTAGGAAACGTCCAATGTTTTTAAGCCCAAATGGGCTTTATTTGATCTGTCTCCTGTCTACAATCTCCTCTTTTTCAATGTAACTCAAAGGGGAAAATCAATACCCCAGTTTTTTTTCTAAATCTCCCTCTTACCAAGTTCAAAATGTTCGCAAGTATGGTACATTGGATCATGGAAGGAAATGGGGTAGGGATATGGACTTGGATAACAGAGGACAGGAGGGACATGGAGAGGTGCACCAAACTGACCCTGCAGGGCAGGCATCAGGGTTTGAAGCAGCACAATACACCACACAGGGCATGCGGGACGGGAGTGCAGCACAACAATCCATAGAAAGCAAGAGGGAGGGGACAGGACCATGCACATGGACAACAGAGAACAGAGGGGCAAGAGGCAATGGTAGCTAGCTGACCATAATGGACAGACAGGAGAGAAAGCTGCAGCGTAACAGACCATAAAGGGCAGGAGGAACGGATCAGGGGCATTACAATGGAACAGACAAGCCAGGAGGGAGGGAGTAGGGGTCTGTACATGTAAACAGAGGACTGGGGGCAAGGGGGCAGGGCAGGAGCAGCAAGATAGCCATGGAGGTCAGGCAGGATGGGCACTAGAAGCAAGACTCACCATGAAGAGCAACACTGAGACTGTGATGGCATACACACAGACCATGGAGGGAAGGTGGGAGGGGGTCAGGGGCAGCTAACTGACCACACAGGGAAGGTGGGAGGGGCCATGGCAGCACAGAAGAACATGCATGGCAAGTGGGAGGGTTAGTGGCAGCACAATGGCTATGATGGGCAAGAAGGAGGGTGCAGGGGCATGCACAAAGGACGATGGAGGATAGAAGGGAGGGTCAGGACCTGTGCACAGACAAGAAAGTTCAAGGGAAGGGGCCTCACAACAGACCGCACGGGGCAGGCAGGAGGAGCAGTTGCAGCACAACAGACCGGGGAGGGCAGAAGGGTGTGGCAGTACAATGGACCATGTAGGACAGGAGGAAGAGGATAGGGGCATGGCATGTGGACAGGCAGGGTGGAGGTGGCAGGGACAGGTTACAGTCATCTGACAATGCTAGGCAGGTGGGAGGGGAGTGGCAGCTCAACAGAACACTCAGAGTAGATAGGAGTGGCAGGTCCATGGAACATGGTGGGCAAAAAGGATGGAGCAGGGGCATGCACAAAGACATCGGAGGGCAGGGGGAAGGAGAATAGGGGCAGCAAGCTAAGCACAGAGTTTAAGCAGGAGGTCAATGATGGGGCATAGAATTGGGCAATGGAGGGCAGGAGGAGTGGACTGGTACATCATACTAAATTGAGGGCAGTGGCAGCACATCAGACCATGCATGGCAGGAGGGAGGAGGCTAGTCCATGGATTCACACAACAGAGGATAGGGAGGAGGGGGAAGGGGCAGCAAGCTAACTGTTCAGAGAAGGCGGGTATTAGGAACTTTATTGTTTTTAAAACATGTGTCTGTGCGAACTACTTAAAATATGAACAAGTATGCAGCATAATCTCACTTTTATTCAGGAAGAAGAGGACGTTTGAGACTGTGACTCCGGGCTCACTTGGCAGAAACACCCCCTGACCCTCCACCCCCTATCGCAAAATGTAATGCCCGTGAAAAGGGTAAGTGAACACAGTGTTATATAGAACATAGTCCTGAGAGCACGATTGAAAATGAAAACTAGATATAGTGTATGGTATAAACTATGCACCAAAAAGTGTGATATAAGATGAACCGGGCGTGAAATATAATATGCAATACATTGTTTGCAATTACAGATTCATTGGAGAGCGCGAAATAGCACAGGCACTAGCGCGTACTATGCGTTATGCGCCTTGGAGTGTAATATGCACAGGGCAGTGTTGTGTAACCTAACTAGTCTCTAAAGTTGTAATATAAAATATGTGCTGGGGAGTGTAACGTTGCATATGCACTGTGACAAAGATATGGATCCCAGATTGTAATATGTATGGCATAGCACTGTGCGTTATAACATAGGCATCGAGGGAGGAGGAGCCTAGCGCGCATCCAAGATGGTCGCGTGAGCACAGGGCTCCCCGGACCCTTGCTGCTCCTCGGAATTTATCCTGAGAATATCCTGATGTGGTTTGTAGAATCTGGCAGATGAAGACCGGCTGAGCACGTATCTCTTTTCAGAACTCGAATCGGACCTGGGAATCCTGAGTTGTCGGTGTTCGAACTTTTGGGACCCACCCGACGGAGGTGCCCGGGGCGAAGGTGAACCGTGGAGCCGTGTCGTAATTGAACAACAGCGGCTGCATTGCGGTGCCAGTGGCCGCTCTACCACTTTTGGTTTCACTTTCGGACTTCAGGGGGCTGGCCTGCGAATGCAATTGATGTGGCGGGGTGTTTCCTTGGCCTCTGCGCGAGGCCTTGTCTCCACCTGCTACTAGAGTGCCCATCGCCTTGGGTCCCCCCGCACCGTTACATTGTGGTCTCTGTGAGGAGCTGGTCTGCGGTGCCGGTGCCCCTACGACTATTGATCGGAGGTCCCCTTCGGTGTCCGTGACCACATGGGGGGCAAGGGGGGCCCCGAGGGGCGTAAGACTAAGGCCTCCCTCCGCGGGGGACCGGTCCAGGCCAACAACATGGACCGCTACACTCAGGGCAGAGGGTCCCCTGGAGCAACCGCCCCCCCCCCCGGATGCCGTCGGTGGTGGCACGACCGTCTCTCCGGAGCTCTCCCTGCAGGACATCATGGGCGCCATTGATGGCATCAGGGAAACCATCGCCACGCAATACGAGGCCCTGGCCCGTAAAATCGACACGGTGGCAATCGATGTCACCTTAATTCGGGCAGATCTCTCCAAAACTAATGAGAGGGTTCAGGCTCTCGATGTGCGGACCTCCACCCTTGGTACGGATGTGTCGGACCTGCAGGCCGCGCTTGGTGACATTAAGGCGGTCAACGACCAGATGGCCCGGCGGCTGGAGGACTTCGAGGGACGGGCCCGACGCAACAACATCCGTGTCATAGGCGTACCGGAGTCCTCCGACAGCCGCCCGGTTGACCTCCTGGTTGAGGAACTCATCCTCCAACAGTTGGCCCCTGCAGGCCTAAGTAAGTTCTTTGCAGTGGAGCGGGCCCATCGAGTTCCGGGCGGTCGGCCACGGCCGGGGGCCCCCCCGAGGCCTATCGTGGCCAAACTGTTCCACTATAGAGACCGAGATGCGATTCTGCAGGCCTCACGGGTCCACGGCCCGGTGCGTCATGAGAACTCATCCATTAACTTTTATCCGGACTTTACCCAACTTGTCCAGAAACAGCGGATGGGATTCCAGGGGGTGAAGCGCCGTCTCCGTGAACTGGGCCTAAAGTACTCTATGCTCTACCCTGCAAAACTCCGAGTGGAACATGAGGATCGGACTGCCTTTTTTGACTCTCCTGTGGCCGTGAGTGACTGGCTGGACTCGCTGCCGGACAGAGGTGACCGTCCCGGGCCCTCTGCGGGCGCCGAAGGTGACGGGCCCCCTTTGGAGTGACTTTTGGTCCTTGATTTTGCCATTTTGCATTGTTCAGCTGGGTTTTACTTCTTTTGTTCATTTTGTCTCACTAGGACCTGTGTGGGGGGCGGGCGGGGACGGGTCCCTTTCCTCCTCCGGGGTCTTTTCGTAGAATGGGGTTAGTAGGGCGACAGGCACACTGCAAGTTGGGGGGGTTTTCAGGCCCGCAGGGGTGCAGGGTGGGGGGAGTTGGATTTGGGGGGGGGTTGGGGGGAGGGAGGGGTTGTTTTGCTGTGTGTTTTTTGTTTACAGGGCGAGGTATTGATTATTGTCCAGATACGGGAACTGTGCTACTGACTGGGGGGCCTTTGATCTATTGGAGGGGATGGGGGGGGACGGGTTGAGACTGATGTCATGGAACGTCAATGGGTTGGGGGATCGTATCAAACGGGGTATAGTACTGCAGTATTTGCGTCGTCTTACTCCTGATGTGGTGTTTATCCAGGAGACGCATCTCGTGGGCAATGTCTGTCATGCAATGAACAGGGGGGGATACCGCCTCGTGGCCCATTCTGGTTTCACAACTGGTTCCAGGGGGGCGGGCATTCTCCTGCGATCCTCACTTCCGTTGGATATCACTAGGGTAATCTCGGATGACAGAGGGCGCTATGTGTGTCTGACTGGGAGGTGGGAGGGGCAGCCCCTTTCCCTGGTCTCAGTTTACGTCCCCCCGGGCCTCCAGAACTCCACCTTCGCGGACTTGGGTCGAATGCTGCTTGAACTTCCGGATGGTCTTTTGCTTATGGGCGGGGATTTTAATTCGGTGGTTTCGGGTGACCTGGATCGTCACCCACCCAGGGCCCTCCCCGCTGCCCAGGCATGGCTTGGTGGCCTGCTGGAGACCTTCGGCCTGGTAGATAGCTGGAGATTAATGCATCCGACCCAATGTCAGTACACCTTTCACTCTGGGGCGCATGGGAGTCTTTCTAGGTTAGACTATTTCCTTATGCCCGCGGCACAGACTGGTCGGATTCGGGAGGTTAGGCACCTGGCGCGGGGTATTTCCGATCATTCCCCGCTGTGGCTGCTCTTTGACACCGAGACGCGGTCTGCAGGGCGGATTGCTCCCATCAACCCGTGGTACCTGCGAGATCCTATGACTCGCGACAGCCTGGTTAAGGCTATGGACCAATACTTCCTTGAAAACGAGGGGTCGGTGTCGTCCGCAATGTCCCTGTGGGAAGCCTTTAAAACCGTAATCCGCGGACACGCCCTCTCCCAGATAGTGGTGGCTAAGAAGCTCAAGAGTGAGGCAGTGGTGAAGCTGGAGACTGACATTTCGGGGCTGGAGTCGGCCTTGGAGACGGGTGTCACTCCGGACGGGCTCCATGCCCTCAGCCTGAAACAGTTTGAATACAGGTCTCTTGTCACTGACGCCGCCAAAACGTTGTATAGGGAGCAGCAGGGTCGATTGTATGATGCCGGGGACAAGGCGGGAAAGTTGATTGCGTGGCTGGATAGGAAGGAGAGAGTGAACCGTGTGGTCCCGGAGCTGTGTGTCTCGGATGGAGTGTGTGTGACTGAGCCTGGTGAGATTGTGGAATGTTTCGCTGACCACCTCCGGGCCGTGTACTCCCCGGTGACTGATAGGGACGAAGAAGACTCTTGCCTTCTGCTGAGGGATATTGCTTTGCCCGGCCTGTCTGTCGAAGACCGTGAGCAGCTGGACGCCCCCTTGTCTGTAGATGAAATTGCAACGGCGATTCGGTCCCTTCGTTCGGGCAAGGCGATGGGTCCCAACGGGCTGCCTATTGAATTATATAAGTTGCGCCCGGATAAACTCGCGCCCTTCCTCCGTCGTATGTTTCAGGAGTCCCTTGAGGCAGGCTCCCTTCCTGACGACCAACGTCTGGCAACGATAGTCGTGATCCCTAAGGACGGTAAGCCACGAGATCGCTGTGCCTCCTACAGGCCTATTTCGCTGCTAAATGCAGAGCCTAAAATCCTGGCGAAAGTCCTTGCCAATCGTTTGTTGAGCGTCATCTGCGATTTGATTCATCCTGATCAATGCGGCTTCATCCCTCACCGTAACACCGCTCTTAACTTGCGGCGTCTTCACGGCGCCCTCGCCAGGGCGGAGTACCTCTCCGAACCAGCCGTGCTGGTTTCTTTAGACGCCACGATGGCCTTTGACACCATCGAGTGGTCATTTCTCTGGGCTGTCTTGACCAAATTCGGCTTTGGGGAGGGATTTCTTGGCTGGGTGAAGCTTCTTTACACGGGACCCATGGCTCAGGTGGTAGTTAATGGGCGGGTCTCTCGGCCCTTCGCTCTCGGTAGGGGTACGAGGCAGGGGTGCCCGTTGTCCCCTCTGCTCTTTGCTCTTGCCTTGGAGCCGCTCGCTGCTTGGCTCCGCTGGGAGCCCTCGCTCAGAGGGATCCGGTGGGCCCCGGGCTTCGAGGATCGGGTCTCGTTGTATGCGGACGATATTCTCCTGTATCTCACCTCGCCGCGGCAGTCGCTTAATGTTCTCTTTGATGTTCTGACTTCCTTTGGGAGAAATTCGGGTCTAACGATCAACTGGTCTAAATCCTGTGTCTATCCTATCTCCGGTGACCCTCCTCTCTTGCCGCCTCGGCTTCCGATCCAATTATCTCTGTCCGGCTTTAAATACCTGGGAATATACGTCTCGATGGACCCGGTGGCTCGCTATGAGCAGAATCTCCTGCTTCCACTTCGTCGTTTGAGGGAGGACACGGCTCGGTGGTGTAAGCTGCCCTTGTCCCCGCTGGGTCGGGCAGCACTGTTTAAAATGATGTCCCTTCCCAGATTTCTCTATGCACTTCAGAACTCCGTCGATGTTATTCCTGTGTCCTACTTTCGGGAGGTGGAGAGCCTGCAGAGGAGACTGGTGTGGGACGGACGGGCGCGTATCGCTCTGGCAAAGCTTACTCTCCCCTGGTACGACGGGGGCATCGCGCTTCCCGACATTCGCAGGTATTATTGGGCCTCACAGCTGTCGGCCATTAACCATGCCACGTATGCGCCTGGCTTGAATCCGGCGTATGAGATGGATAAATTCCTGCTTCCCGGCGGAAACTATAACAGGGCACTTTACTCCAGCTCGGCTGGACGGACCCTTACGGGCCCTACTAAGATTGCGGTACGGATCTGGAAGGCGGCCAATGTAGCCTTGGGCTGGAGTGAGCGATTAACATGTGCTACTCCTCTGTTTGCCTCCGACCGCCTGGGAAGCCTCTGGACAACGAAGGGGTTTGAACGTTGGGACACGATTGGTATTAGTAGAGTGGGAGACTTATGGATTAAGGGTGCTGTTAAAACATTCGCGGCGCTCCAGAGCGAATACGAACTTACGGAAAGGGAGTTCTTCCGCTACGCCCAGATCCGGCATGCCCTGCTCTCTGTTTTTGGGGAGGGGACCAATATCCCGGCTTCTTCGCCCCTCGAGGACCGCATACTCGATGGTCATGTCCCCGACAGTACTATTTCATTAATTTATAAAAAACTTATCAATAATCGGGCTGACCTCTTGGTGCGCCTCCGGGAGGCGTGGACGGGGGATGGGGTGGAACTGGACGACGAGGACTGGCAGTCCGCACTGTCGTCCCCCAAGGAAGTGGCCATTCCAGCCCGTCTCCGCCTGGTCCAACTTAAGATTCTCCACCGGGTGTATGTGACGGGTCCCCGTTTGGTCTCGATGGGATTTTCTGAAGACGGGCTCTGTAAGCGGGGATGTGGACACAGTGCCACCTTTCTCCATATCCTTTGGGAGTGTCGCGAGGTGGCGGAATACTGGCGCCGGGTTCATGTGGTCATGGGACAAGTCACCGGGGTTGTGCTGCTGCCGGAGGTGCGTCGCTGTGTCCTGAATGTGTGGGAGCCCAATGATTATAACGCGGCTCAGACTCGGTGGGCGGCCCTGGGTAACATGATTGCCAAGAGAGATATAGCGCAGCTTTGGGGTTCCCAGCGGCCTCCCGCCGTGTCCGTATGGAAGGAGAACATGGACTGGTGCATGTTCAGGGAGAAGACTGTGTATGTGGCTCGTGGCAAACCGGGGGCATGGGGTAGAATCTGGGGGCAATGGAACGCGTATCGTGGGGGTATCTGTGTCCCCCCCCTAGTGGACACCGATATTGCCTTGTCCCCCTGACCCTTGATGGTTCCTTGCGACTTTTGGAAGAATCGAATATAGACGTTCCTCTCCCGTGACCCCCCCCCGACCTATCATTACTCCTTCCTTTTAATAGCTATTTGAAGGTCAGAAGTAGAGTCCCCCGGATGTAGCCTGACCCACATTTTTTGCCCTTACGCCTCGCCTTTTGTTTTTATTTGTTATTTATGTTAAACTTATGTATCCTGCTTCCCTAGGACTATCCGGATTCATGTACGGGGCTGGACCCCGGGAGTCGACTACTGCCTTAACATCTGTATGATCCTTTCTGAATCTAGCGGCCGGCCCTGGTGGTTGTAGGCCCATGCTTGTAATTGATTTGTTGTTCAATAAAATTTTCAAAAAAAAAAACATAGGCATCGAGGAAGGCACGTTAGATGGGGCAATATAACCCGTGCGAAGACAAGTGTGGCATGGTATATTCACGGGGTGGTGTTACAGTGCACATGGGCTAGAGAGTGCCATAGCATATGCAATAGCTAGTGGAATACAACACAGAGGTGTGTGGCACTCAGCAGGCAATGGTGGGTGTAACACAGCATTGGGCTCTGCCAGGAGCGCGCTGTGACTCTCAAGTGATGTTCGTCCCCTTTCCAGAGAGTAAAATAAAAAGTATTACACATCCGGCAGTGGATGTGTGTTTTATTAACCGTGAGGGGGGTTTCTTGCATAGTTTTGGTCGAATTTTTGTCGAATCCCCTTTGAATGGCTTGGTGTGCATGTGTATTAAATGTGCCCGTCAATAGCTACCCATGTTTGTATAAATAAACGACAAGGGTGTCTACCGGGATTAGGCACGGTAGGGCATCAGACATATCAGAGCTTCACTAGTGGTGTAAATACATTCCACGTGGATTCATTGTATGCATAGTCGCCTTTTAATGAATATCACGCAAATCGTCATGGTGATAGGTACGTACGGTTTGTCCAGCATGTCCTAGGTGTGTCTATAAATATATATTTTTTAAAAATAATAAAAAACAGTGGCCGGCCCTGGGGATTGGGGTCAAAAAAATATAATTAGGAGACAGGCCCTGGGGGATGGGGTCATTTGGGCCAATAAATTAGAATAAGAAGGGGAAACACACAGCCCCCCTTCTTACAAAATTAAAATAAATAAAAGACTGGCATTGTGCCGGAGGCCACGCCCCCTCCTTGCAGCACTCTGCAAACGCGCCCCCTGGCGAATTGTAAATTGGGGACTTAATTCCTCTTCAATACTGAGGGTCCCTGAGGGCCAACTAGCCCAACAGGCATCTCCAGTATGCGCCAAGGAGCTGCGCTGCAGACAGGTGTTCTGAGGCCAAGCCCCTTCTTACACCTCTCTGCAACGCAGCTCTATGGCGCTTACTGGAGGAACCTAGTGGTCTAGTTTGACCCTAGGGACCCTTAGGATTCTAGGGGACTTAATCTCTCAACTTAGAACAGCCACAGGGCGCGTTTACACAGTGGTGAAGGGAGGGGACGGGGCCTGAGGTGACGTGTGCAAACACGCACTATGGCACGTTTTAAATTGGGGATATAATTTCCCTTCAATACTGAGGGCCCCTGGGGGCTAACTAGCCCACCAAGTGCTTCCAGTAAGCGCCACTGAGCTGCATTGCAGAGAGGTGGTCCAGGCCGTGCCACTTTTTACACCTCTCTGCAACGCAGCTCTGTGGCACTTACTGGAGGTACCTAGTGGGCTAGTTGGACCCTAGGGACCCTCAGGATTCAAATGAACTTAATCTCCCAACTAAAAACGGACAGAGGGCGTGTTTACACAGTGGTGAAGGGAGGGGACGGGGCCTGAGTTAACTTGTGCAAAAACGCCCTGTGGCCTGTTTCAAGAGGTAGTTTTAATCCCCTGCCCTATTATATACTAGGGGCTTACAGAGGAGGTCATGCTAATCACAGGGGGACCCCAACGCATAATGTTCCCTAGTGTATGTAGGTGTTTTCACTGTATTCTAAGTGTCTTTTAACATAGCACTGGCTCTAGGACTGGTTAGCCAGACTCAGTTACCACCAGTATCCGTCTGAAAAAGTTGAGGGTACAGGATGATTTTGCAACAAGGCTTCTTTCTGCTCTTCTTTTTGTTCTTTCTGCACGTTATCCTTCTTCCTGCACTTTTCTTCGTCTTTGAGGACTTCTGTTGCTTCATTCTGCACTTCTTTTTTTTCTTTCTGTGCATTTTTTCTTCTTTCTTCACATGTCCTATCTCTGTAGGCATAGTTAGAAAATAGCATTTAAAAAACCTTTGAAATTCACAGAAAAAACCATAGGTTTCAGGCACGTTATAGTTAGGAATTAGCATTTAAAAAACCTCAGAAATTCACTGAAAAAACCATAGGTTTCAGGGGTGTTACAGTTAGCTGTACTTTTCACTTGTACAAAACCATTGAAATTCCCCCGTTATAGTTAGTTCAGCTAACTATAACTCGCGCGCCCGCAATGCACTGTTGATGACGTCACATATTACATCACTCATGACATGGTCAGTGACATCACTCATGACATCACTGATGACATCTCAAATGACATCACTGATGACATCATCCTTGTGATAGAGTGGCAGACCTCCTCTCACCCTAATATAACCTTTGATACACACATTCAAAAATAGAGACTAAAATTTTCAAAACAATGGACATACCAATACCAGTTACAACAACCTCTTCAGTAATTCTAAGATCCACATACACATCCACTCATTCACCAACAGTCCTATACAGTCACTCATACATGTACTCACTCATCATATGTACTCATACAACTATACATCCTGTTACACAATGCTACTCATCCATAGAGTTACTCACACACATAGTCACTCATGCTAATAAAGAATCAAACATACATTTACTTGCATATACAGTTATACACACACCACCACACTTACTTCTACGGAAACTTACACATACTTAGTCTTTTAAACAATCACTTATAGAAACACATACTTATTCATACAGGAACTCTTTCAATCTCTCACTCTCACATATACTCACTTATATACACCAATAGTCACATATACTAGTTTAAAACATATGTAGCTACTCATAAAGACACTATTGAGACAGTCATTCACTCACTAACACACCCATACACACACTCATCCACCCATACAGTCCTGCACACATGCTGTCTTCAACACATACAAACAGTGAGTCACTCATTCATGCACCTATGCACTACGTAATACCCCCCACCGAACCATGCAGACACTCAGACTGATACTCAAAAAACCAACTAATAACCTATATAGACACCCATGTAGCTACTCACCAACCCATGCAGCCACTTATACACAAAGTGAGAGACTGATACAGATATTTACATATTTAAACATTACTCACTAAGCCATGTATTCACTATGATACACTTAATCAGTCAGTTACACAATCAATTTTTCAAAAACAAATCATCCATTTAGACACTTATATACCCATTTATTCTTCCATCGACCTTGAGATATACATATATAAAACATATTTAATTTTCAGAAAAACACACATTCACTGGATGATGTCATCAGTGATGACATCAGTGATGTCATTTGAGATGTCATCAGTGATGTCATGAGTGATGTCACTGACCATGTCATGAGTGATGTAATATGTGACGTCATCAGCAGTGCATTGCGGGCGCGCGAGTTATAGTTAGCTGAACTAACTATAACGGGGGAATTTCAATGGTTTTGTACAAGTGAAAAGTCCAGCTAACTATAACACCCCTGAAACCTATGGTTTTTTCAGTGAATTTCTGAGGTTTTTTAAATGCTAATTCCTAACTATAACGTGCCTGAAACCTATGGTTTTTTCTGTGAATATATATATATATATATATATATATATATATATATATATATATATATATATATATATATATATATATATATATATATATATATATATATATAGTTTACAAAACAATCAATTTGTCTTGTGTGTGTTGAATAAACACCGTTTACAACTCCCCCCGTGTGAGCGCTGTAACCTGCTATGTAAAGAGGATTATTGGGCTGATGCGCTCCCTCAGTAATTGCGCTCCTCCTGCTAATGGTCTGAGCAATTTGGGATCTCATTTCATAGATATATATATGTACACATAGGTTGAATTGGAATAGTAACATGAACATATGGGGCAGTACATCCAAACTTTCTGATACAATGAAAGGGTTATCGTTCATATGGGGTTCACTTGTGTAGGATTGCGTCTCAACCCATCCACATAGTGAATCAGTTGAGGGACAGATCCAGCCACAGATATTGCTCATAAAGGGCTAGTATGTGAGGGAGCTAATGAGAAGGCAGAACATGAGGTATTAAATTGATCTACCCTCTAGGACTTGGAGAGGGACCTGTCAAAACCGTGCCGGATACAGCATTATCACAGGGGTGACACATTTTTAGGCCCACACGCAAGAAATATGTGCAGTTATACCTTACATTAACTTCCCATTCAGGAAGTGATTGATTGAAGACATTACAATGTAATGTGTAAATGCAAGTTTAGGGTCACACATACTTGGATAATGCAGAATATTACCACGGGGTGACATGATAGGTTCATACCTAAGGATTGTGTGCTGTGATAACTCGCAGTACCAGCCCATCCAGGGCGGCATCGATTGGAAATATTATAATGAAGTGTATAATTATGTAAGTTCAAGGCTGCAATTGCTCAATTATCGTTATGATATGAAATGAATGCACAATATGATTTGACCTAGTAATGATGGTTATATGTTTATTTTCCAAGTTTATTTTTCAAGTTAACTGCGGAATGTACTTCAATTGCAAGATGGCTGCCATGAAATTCAGGTTGATGAGGCTCACTGCCATCCATCCTCAGGGTTTACATTTTGTATGAACCAATGAATTGCAAGTTTATTTAAATGCTGCTAAAAGCTAATCCGCACTGGCGATCATGCCGAAACACGTCTGTTCAGTGCATTTGCTGTGTCGGCAATAAATATATTGTAAAAGCTCCTGTGAGTGCATTTGAATCTCTTCAACAAGGATTGGGTTGAACTTTGGCTATATATATCTATATCTATATATTAACTACTCGTGATAGCTAGTAGATAGTTATAGTTAGAACCAAAGTTTCCATAGGAAAAGCGTTTTTTGTTTTGCCAATAACTTTGGCGCCGCTTGACGAATCTTCACAGAATTTTCAAACAACGTCACCTTTTTGGCTTAGCTGCCGTTTTGAAAGTTTCGAGGTGAACCATCAAGCTGGGGCTGATAAAAAAAATGGGGTCCCAAAACATGTTTTCCCCATGTTATGTCTATAGGGATTTTTCATTTTTTGAACACATCTATAGCCTGAACTGCATTACACCAAATTTCGCAGAAAGTTACATGTTGATCCAGAAAGCGTGCTTTTTGTGATTTGGTGTAAATCCGTTCAGTAGTTTCAGAGATATTTAAGTTTGAAAAATATAGATATCTGAGGACGTGAGTTCTTGCAGTGGACTCACAGATCCTACTGAAATTTGATTGGCTGCAAACACTTCAACCAGGAAGTGTTGGCAGCCATCTTGCGACTCAGCTTGACTCTGAGTTCCACAAAAAAAGTACAAAATAAAAAAAAGGGGGCAGGGTAGGAATACCCTGACACCCCCCCCACCCCCCCCAAGATATGGCATGGGGCCCCAGAGGGAACCCTACCAGGGGTTAAAAGCATTTAAAAAAAAAGAATTGACACACGTTCGCAGCTGGACCCGTGGCAAAATAAAAGAAAAAGACGCGCGGGTCGCAACCGTCTTTTATAAAAAGCCCCCGGTGGGCCAAATCCCGGGGGCAGTGTTTTATAATAATGTGGGAAGTGCCCATGTGGCACCCACCTTCACCCAGGGGACCGCCACCTCCCCGGGACAAACATAAATAAAGTGATGTCACAGCATATGCCCCCCTACATGCATCCCCGTGAACAAGGGCACTTTGTTTCCCCAAAGCCAGCTTTTTCATGGCAGGCTCACCGCCATGAAAAGGCTGGGGGTGGAGAAACTCGTAATATGCTTGGCAGTGCCGCAGCGGCATTGCCATGCAATTGCCTCTCAGACCACCAGGGATCGTGGATCTCTGGCGTTTGCGGAGGTCCCAAAATGGTCCAACTGCCCTACTCATAATACAGCGGTCTGACCGCTGGTGGGTCGGTCCCAAACCACCAACACACCTCCACCACGGGTTTGGCGGTGCGTTGGCCCATAGAACTCGTAATCAGGCCCTAAGTTCTTGGTCGCTTTGTTTTTAAAAAAATATATATTTTAAAAATTCTTACAGTGCAGGTTGGCTTTGTCCTACAGTTCTTAGGGAGAAATGGTGCCACTCTTCAATTGTGTTGCTGTTTTTTACTTGTTGTTCCTTGGTACTGTTGTAAACATTTCACCATGGTATATGATACTTGTGAAGGCATCTGGGTCCAGAACAGTGCAGTCGTCTAAATCATGTATCTTCAAAGTAGTCCATTAGGGTAGTTAATTGTCTTTGAGTCTTTGATAGTAAGATGAATCTATTAAAAGGATGTCATGTTTTGCATACTTCATTTACCGGGACATAGGACAGAGCAATTATTTTTTTGTTGGCAAATTCCACATTTCTGGAGTATCCCACACTTTAAAAAAATGTTTTTATTGCATTTCAGTTGAACGCAACATAACAAACCAGTTAACATAAATTGCCTACTGATGTTGATACATTCTCAAATGACATGCCATATAGTGATACACTTTACACATAGAACCAATATTACATGTCACAGTATAACACAGTCTTTGATCAGCCGGGGGTTCCTCTGGAAGTGCAAGGAGGTACGGCGTAATCGGTGCCCAAAAGTCTTTTGGTCTGGAGGAGCTCAGCAATTCCTACGCGTACGTTTTCAGTTGGTCTCTGCAGTATGCTATGTCCTTATACCAACCCTTTAACTTAGGATATGCCCTTTGACCCCAGTGTTTTTCAACCCCTCTCTTAGCCAGTAGCAGATTGACTGCCACGAGCTTACGACAAGCTGGTTTCAATGCTTTCACGTACCCAAGTAGATGTTTTTTGGGAGTACAATGAATTTTTTCAAACACCACCCCGGTAAGGACGTGTGTAACCTGCTCCCAGTAGTGTAGTATCCAGGGGCAACCCCTCGCTAAATGTAGAAAAGCAGCCCCTGGGGAACCACATCTACTGCTATCATCATCCTCCCTGAGGCCATATTCTGAAGTCTGAGTGGTATGTAGTACATCTGATGGAGGAACTTAAAGTGAATAATATGCAAATTCCCATTTGAGGTGAGTTCCCATGTTTGTGCACAGAACGTCCATTCTGCTGTGGTGAGGGGTGAAACTAGGATGTCATTCCATTAATCCCCAATGGAGTTACTGGACTGAGCTTTGTCCAGATGTGATGCGTTATATAGCCTGGTGACTAGTTCCTGTCTAGTTGAAGTAGTCAGAAGTAACTGGAGTGCTGACAATGCCGGGGGCTCCTCCGGAAACTGTAGGTACAGTCTGCACATGGATGCGTGCAGCCGCAGGTACATGAAATGTAGGAGTGGAGAGCCATGTCATCCTTGGGCCATGGCTGTCTTTTCGATAAATTTCCCATAGGGGAACATGTCACCCATTGTATGCGGCTTTACCTTAGCTAGTAAGCTTAGCGCCCTGGATTCTGCCGTGACCGACATTGGTGGGTGTGGAGCCAGCGGTAGTACCTTCGCATACAGCGGAGTCCTGCGTGCTCTATGGCCCAACTTCTGCCATGACCCAGTGGTGGAGTGGATAGTAGAGATTTCCATGGATCTATTGGTCTTCATAACGTGCAGGATCAAGGCGCTGAGTGACACTGGGTGTGCAGCATCATGTTCTATTGCCAGGTGTGGTGTAAAGGCAGGGGGAGAGACCTAATAGTGTGTATACTGAGCCTGAGTGCATAAGTAGTGTATACCGAGCCTGAGTGCATAAGTAGTATAGCCACATATCCAGGGCTGCGAAGCCCCCCTGCTTGAACTGGAGAGTGAGTAACCTTCTTGCAATCCTTTGCAGTTTACATGCCCAGGTCAATGATATTAAAAGTGAGTTAAGCGATTTGAAGAACCCCTGTGTAAGTGTAATTGGAATCGTATTGAATAAATAGAGAAATGTTGGCAATACTATCATTTTCATGATGGCGACTCGATCAGCAAGGGAGAGTGGCAGGTGCGACCATCTACGGACCGGTTCCTCCAGTTGGGAGATCGTTCTACCGTAGTTATTGCTAACCACCCCTTCAGGGTCCCTGTGAGTCATTACCCCCAGATACTTTACTGGATCACTTTGCCACACCAGAGGGAACTCCAGTTTGCATGCTGTTGTGCAGAGAGTAAGGGACACCACAAAAATACTTCGACCAGATTATACTCAAAATTAATATATTCCCGAATGATTGGGTTCAGATAAATCTCTGGTTCCCAAACATAAACGGCCATGTTGTCTGCGTACATGGAAATTGCTAGTGGTCGGAGTCTAAAACGTAATGCGCCACCGTATGTCGCTGGTGAATAACACACGCCAGAGGTTCTAGCGACAGAGTGAAGAGGATCGGCGACAGTGGGCAGTCCTGTCTCGTACCTGTGTATGGGTATTGCCTCAAATGTAACCCTGTTCACCCTGAGTCGAGCCACGAGGGCGGTATATAGTAAGCGAACCCTGCGAAGGAAGGTTGCGGGCACCTCCATCCGGAGGAAGATAGTAAACATGTAGGTCCGAATCTAACGCTTTCTCGGCGTCTAGTAAGACAGCTGTGGCTTTCAAGGAGGGGTCGCGCTGGTAAAATAGTGCAATGATGGTACATAGGTTCTGCGCCGTTGAGCAGGTAGTGATGAAACCAGACTGTCTGGAAGGATCATGTTGGTGAGCAGTCGCTGCAGTCTGGTCGCTAATATTTTGGCCAGTATTTTCATGTCTATGCTAATTAATGACAGTGGCGGATATGAGGAGCATTGGTTCGGGGGCAAAATAGTTATCAGGAGGGCCTCCCTGAGTGACGGAGGTAGCACTTGCTTATCATATGTTTCTTCAAACATCTTAAGCAAGTTCGGGGCTAAGACATCCGCATATTCCTTATAGACTTCGCCTGACAGGCCATCCAGGACCGGGGCCTCATTGTTGGGCAGCGTGCTTATAATTCCCTTAATTTTCTCCACGTGACGGGTTGCATCAGGTATTCTCTCTGGTCCCTTGATATCCACACCAGAGCGATATCTTCCAGATATCCTGAGATCTCGGCCTCTGATGCTCCCTTGCAGAAACTATATAAGTGAAAGTAAAAAGCTGAGAATTCCGATCCAATGGCCGGGGTGTCGTGGCAGGGTGTACCATTAGGTCTGTCCACCTCGGTCACATGTGACTGCTCCCACAGAGCTCTCACTGACATGCCAGGTGGCGCCCTGGTCTGCCAGCCTCCCCATGTGCTCGTGCCACATGCTTTCGTGATAGGTGGTTCGACTCCTGCTCTGCTATAGTCTCATACTCAGAGATTTGGTCCCTTATGTGTGCCAGGGTGCTTGCCTTTGGGTCACTCCCATACTCCCGTTCCAACTTCTGCAAGTTGTCCTCCAGTTTCTGTAACTGGGTGCGGATGTCCCTTAATATTCCTGTGCGCGTTCCCATGCATACCCCCCCAAATGGTGGCTTTAAATGCTTCTCAGAGGACCCCAGCGCTATCAACCGAATCTATATTTATAGTGAAGTATTCCACTATAGCTTTCTACACGTCCTGGGAAACTGAGTCTAAGAACTCAGTTGGGTGTAGACGCCACTGGAACTGTTGAGGGACGTGTGTTGGGATAGACAGTGCCAGCAGCACCGGTGCGTGATCAGATAGTGTTTACCTCCCTTGTCCCTAGCCAGTAATCTAAGCGAGACCAGAAACCATGGACTGATGAGATATTGGTACTCTCCATCCCGCTCAGATTTCTGAGTCTCCAAATATCAATGAGGGCGAAGTCGTCCATTTCATTGCGCATATTCTGTGCCGACTGTTTCCCCCTCAGCTCCCCTTTAGCAGATCTGTACAGGTTCGGGTCCAAGTTTAGGTTCAGGTCCCCGCCCCATATAATCGCCGAGGGCCACAAAGCCCGCAGCCGCCGCCAGATGTGTGCATAGACATCTGAGTCATCCATGTTGGGGTCATAGGTATTAATGATAGTCAGTGTTGTGCCACAAAGTATGCCCTGTACTATCACATACCGGCCATGTTCATTGTTCTACGAGTGTGTTGCCTTAAATGGGACCCCCTTTCTGATCAATAACATGACCCCCCTTGCATAGTTAGAATAAGAAGAGGCCACTCGGTAACCTGCCCACCTGGCACCCGCCACTTCAGCCGCTCTTCCCCTGAGGTGCGTCTCCTACATGAGCACTATTTGTACCTTAGGCCTATCTAGATAGGCCCAGAATAATGGGGTAACCCAAAATTAACCCGAAGGACCTAGGCAACTTATGATACAGACAAACAGTGGTCCGATCGGAAAAACCAACAAGAGGCAAGGGAGAATTGAATATATCAAAAGATCTCCTACCACTATATGGAAAAGAAGAACAATCTCATAGATTCAATCCATAGTTACGAGGTTAGGGCCGCAGAAAAGATTTCAAAAACAGAAGATTAAGACACATAAACATAATTGCATTTCGAAAGTTTAGTTACATCACTTATAAGTCAGTCTCAAACAACATTCATATTTACACATTGTATTGAAACCTAGATCATTTGGATATCTGTGCAGAGTGGCAATAGTAACTTAACAACTGGACCACTTCCAGATGCGATATATGTTAGATAGAAATTGTATACTGGACAGGCTTCTGTGCACAATAATATGATTTGTGAAAAGGTCTAAAGGACCCCCACTCCCTTTTTTCTTTTCCTTTTTCTTCTACTTATTTACACGAGCAACTTCTCTGATCACCCATCTTTATCACTTGATCCATTTGTGGAGCTAAGGGTTTTTGATACAATGTGTAAATAAGAATGTTGTTTTTAGACTGACTTATACGTGATGTAACTAAACTTTCAGAAATGCAGCTATGTGTATGTGCAGGATGTCAATTTACATCTTTTTGTGATCTTTTTATATACAAAGTTACAACAAGCAATAAAAGGTTTCCGGTGTACCATATATGGTGAGGAATGTTGGTTGCTGCCTTTAGAGTCATAAATTATTGGTCAGTGGTTACCACAGGTGGGTCCTGACCTTGCATGGATACAGTATGGCCAGATGTCCGGCATGGGGAGCGCATGATCACTACGTGTGCTAGGTCCTGATTGACTATGTGTTCCTAACTCATGTGGCATCTGATTTTATGGTGTTTTTAGAAGTACGTGTACCCCTCCAGCCATGTGTGCTTTATTGGGGCAATCTCCACATACCATTGTAATGTCGTTACGCCTAGCTGTGGAATTGATTGAGTTTCCTGCCCAAGTGTTTACCTGCCAGCTCTGCACCCTCCCACCTGTGACCCATCAATCAGTAATCCCGGGACTAGGTCGCAGGGCCTGCCTAACTACATTCTTGCATTTCGAGGTAGCTGTGGAGTTCAGAACGTACAATTATGTCTATATTAACAATAGTTCATTTTTATCGATAAACGCATCGATATCCATATTAACAAGTTCTTGCAATCCATTTCTTACTTCTGTTCCTGTTAGGTTGGGAGGACAGTTTCAACAATGTAATTTTTTGTAGCTGCCGTCCTGTAACAAGAATTATTTTAATATGTTCTACATTTCCAATGAGTTATTTCAGTGCTTGTACTTTTGTGGCTGTATGTGTATCCTATGTGGTTTGGTAATAATTTTCCTTTCTGAGATCTTGTATTTGTGGCTGTATTAGACATTTTGTCTGTTGGCTATATAATAATTTAGCATTAATAAATTATTAAAAATTAATGTAGTTTTATTATTTAACTATTGTTGATGTTGCTGTTAAAAGGGGAGATGTTAGTTTATTAGGTTATTATATTTTTTGCATTTTACTTGCTTTTTTACTTTCAGTGATGTTTTTTTAGGTCTCGGCCTGACGTCAGCAGCGCATGCGCTGAAGACTTCTTGGAATCGATACGATTCCAGAAGCCTCGTCCCAGATCTGCCTTCAGCTTTCATTCTTGCGCGTGGTTTGGCGTCACAAATTATGCCAAAGGATTGCACTGAAGGCATGCCAATCATTCCTTTTTGCCACCCTGTCTCCTTTTAGGCACGCCCACCAGGATTAGATCGTTTACAGCGGATTTACACTCTTTCCTTTAAAGGACTCGAAGCACTTTTTTTTTCTCATTTGCAGCGCTGTCCACACGCTTGTAATGGCCGCTGACAGCCTCTCCTGCCTCAGCCCCCCACCCTCGCAAAATGTGGAATTCTGCTGCATCATCAACGCACCTTATCTCTCTAGTGTTTCGCTTTTTAAAGCAATCTATTCATGCATTCATTTGCGCATTATGATGAGCTGACGAGTATATTTTGTGTGAGGCGGGGTTGGACTACAGAGGTATGTTTGAATGGTCCTAGTTAAGGATACAGTGTATATTTGTAATACATGTTCTGGTCTGCGGACATGAACCCAGTGGTCTTCGGGGTAGTTAGCCAGGCCTTGGAAGAAACGTGGGCTTTCGTTACACAGGGAGTGCAGAGTCATCTTAGATCGTGCACGGCAACGTTGCAATGAGCCCCAGTGGGACACTCACCGCATAGAGGTGATGCAGACACACCACAGAATGAACACAAGTGCCTTTTGTGCACCCCGCATGTGCGTCTGTTGTGACTCGCACTTGTGCCCTGGTGCTGTGCACACGGAAGCAGGGCAGCGGGAAGCAGGGCTGTGGGAACAGAGGCGCCTGGAGGGTACTCGGCCTTTGTGTACATTATCGTGACCCTCTGTCGGGCAGCTGCTCAGTGCTGTATTTAACGATTGGAGGAGATGAGACCCCCTGATGTACACACACACTCGCTGTGCATTAAGAGGCAGAGAACCAGGTCAGCAGAGGTGCTGTAGAGCCAGAGAACCAGGTCAGTAGAGCCAGAGAACCAGGTCAGCACAGCTGCTCTAGAGCCTAAGAACCAGGCCAGCAGAGCTGCTCTAGAGCCAGAGAACCAGGTCAGCAGAGCTGCTTTAGAGGGAGAGAACCAGGTCAGCAGAGCCGCTGTAGACCCAGAGAACCAGGTCAGCAGAGCTGCTATAGAGCCAGAGAACCAGGTCAGCAGAGCTGCTGTAGAGCCAGAGAACCAGGTCAGCAGAGCTGCTCTAGAGCCAGAGAACCAGGTCAGCCGAGCTGCTTTAGAGCTTAAGAACCAGGTCAGCCAAGCTGCTTTAGAGCCAGAGAACCAGGTCAGCAGAGCTGCTTTAGAGCCATAGAACCAGGTCAGCAGAGCCGCTTTAGAGCCAGAGAACCAGGTCAGCAGAGCTGCTTTAGAGGGAGAGAACCAGGTCAGCAGAACTGCTCTAGAGCCAGAGAACCAGGTCAGCAGAGCTGCTCTAGAGTCAGAGAACCAGGTCCGCAGAGCTGCTCTAGAGCCAGATAACCAGTTCAGCAGAGATGCTCTAGAGCCTAAGAACCAGGTCAGCCGAGCTGCTTTAGAGTCAGAGAACAAGGTCAGCAGAGCTGCTTTGGAGCAATAGAACCAGGTCAGTAGAGCTGCTTTAGAGGGAGAGAACCAGGTCAGCAGAGCTGCTGTAGCGCCAGAGAACCAGGTCAGCAGAGCTGCTGTAAAGCCAGAGAACCAGGTCAGCAGAGCTGCTGTAGAGCCAGACAACCAGGTCAGCAGAGCTGCTGTATAGCCAGAGAAACCAGGTCAGCAGAGCTGCTCTAGAGCCAGAGAACCAGGTCAGCTGAGCTGCTGTAGAGCCAGAGAAACCGGGTCAGCTGAGCTGCTTTAGAGCCAGAGAACCAGGTCAGCAGAGTTGCTCTAGAGCCAGAGAACCAGGTCAGCAGAGCTGCTTTAGAGGGAGAGAAACCAGGTCAGCAGTGCTACTTTAGAGCCATAGAACCAGGTCAGCAGAGCTGCTCTAGAGCCAGAGAACCAGGTCAGCAGAGCTGGTCTAGAGCCAGAGAACCAGGCCAGCTGAGCTGCTGTAGAGCCAGAGAAACCAGGTCAGCAGAGCTGCTTTAGAGCCAGAGAACCAGGTCGGCAGAGTTGCTCTAGAGCCAGAGAACCAGGTCACCAGAGCTGCTCTAGAGCCTAAGAACCGGGTCAGCGGAGCTGCTCTAGAGCCAGAGAACAAGGTCAGCAGAGCTGCTGTAGAGCCAGAGAAACCAGGTCAGCAGAGCTGCTTTAGAGGGAGACAACCAGGTCAGCAAAACTGCTCTAGGGCCAGAGAACCAGGTCAGCAGAGCTGCTTTAGAGCCGTAGAACCAGGTCAGCAGAGCTGCTTTAGAGCCAGAGAACTAGGTCAGCAGAGCTGCTTTAGAGCCAGAGAACCAGGTCAGCAGAGCTGCTCTACAGCCTAAGAACCAGGTCAGCAGTGCAGCAGCTCAGTGCTGTATTTAACGATTGGAGGAGATGAGACCCCCTGATGTACACACACACTCGCTGTGCATTAAGAGGCAGAGAACCAGGTCAGCAGAGGTGCTGTAGAGCCAGAGAACCAGGTCAGCAGAGCTGCTCCAGAGCCAGAGAAACCAGGTCAGCAGAGCTGCTCCAGAGCCAGAGAAACCAGGTCAGCAGAGCTGCTTTAGAGCCAGAGAAACCAGGTCAGCAGAGCTGCTTTAGAGGGAGAGAACCAGGTCAGCAGAGCCGCTGTAGACCCAGAGAACCAGGTCAGCAGAGCTGCTATAGAGCCAGAGAACCAGGTCAGCAGAGCTGCTGTAGAACCAGAGAACCAGGTCAGCAGAGCTGCTCTAGAGCCAGAGAACCAGGTCAGCCGAGCTGCTCTAGAGCCTAAGAACCAGGTCAGCCGAGCTGCTTTAGAGCCAGAGAACCAGGTCAGCAGAGCTGCTTTAGAGCCATAGAACCAGGTCAGTAGAGCTGCTTTAGAGGGAGAGAACCAGGTCAGCAGAGCTGCTGTAGAGCCAGAGAACCAGGTCAGCAGAGCTGATTTAGAGGGAGAGATCCAGGTCAGCAGAACTCCTCTAGAGCCAGAGAACCAGGTCAGCAGAGCTGCTCTAGAGTCAGAGAACCAGGTCCGCAGAGCTGCTCTAGAGCCAGAGAACCAGTTCAGCAGAGATGCTCTAGAGCCTAAGAACCAGGTCAGCCGAGCTGCTTTAGAGTCAGAGAACAAGGTCAGCAGAGCTGCTTTGGAGCCATAGAACCAGGTCAGTAGAGCTGCTTTAGAGGGAGAGAACCAGGTCAGCAGAGCTGCTGTAGCGCCAGAGAACCAGGTCAGCAGAGCTGCTGTAAAGCCAGAGAACCAGGTCAGCAGAGCTGCTGTAGAGCCAGAGAACCAGTTCAGCAGAGCTGCTGTAGAGCCAGAGAACCAGGTCAGCAGAGCTGCTGTATAGCCAGAGAAACCAGGTCAGCAGAGCTGCTCTAGAGCCAGAGAACCAGGTCAGCTGAGCTGCTGTAGAGCCAGAGAAACCAGGTCAGCTGAGCTGCTTTAGAGCCAGAGAACCAGGTCAGCAGAGTTGATCTAGAGCCAGAGAACCAGATCAGCAGGGCTGCTTTAGAGGGAGAGAAACCAGGTCAGCAGTGCTACTTTAGAGCCATAGAACCAGGTCAGCAGAGCTGCTCTAGAGCCAGAGAACCAGGTCAGCAGAGCTGCTCTAGAGCCAGAGAACCAGGTCAGCTGAGCTGCTGTAGAGCCAGAGAAACTAGGCCAGCTGAGCTGCTTTAGAGCCAGAGAACCAGGTCAGCAGAGTTGCTCTAGAGCCAGAAAACCAGGTCAGCAGAGCTGCTCTAGAGCCTAAGAACCAGGTCAGCGGAGCTGCTCTAGAGCCAGAGAACAAGGTCAGCAGAGCTGCTGTAGAGCCAGAGAAACCAGGTCAGCAGAGCTGCTTTAGAGGGAGAGAACCAGGTCAGCAAAACTGCTCTAGGGCCAGAGAACCAGGTCAGCAGAGCTGCTTTAGAGCCATAGAACCAGGTCAGCAGAGCTGCTTTAGAGCCTAAGAACCAGGTCAGCAGTGCTGCTCTAGAGGCACAGAACTAGGTCAGCAGAGCTGCTTTAGAGCCAGAGAACCAGGGCAGCAGAGCTGCTCTAGAACCTGAAAACCAGGTCAGCAAAGCTGATTTAGAGCCATAGAACCAGGTCAGCAGAGCTGCTTTAGAGCCAGAGAACCAGGTCAGCAGAGCTGCTTTAGAGCCATAGAACAGGTCAGCAGAGCTGCTTTAGAGCCAGAGTACCAGGTCAGCAGAGCCATTGTAGAGCCAGAGAACCAGGTCAGCACAGCTGCTCTAGAGCCTAAGAACCAGGCCAGCAGAGCTGCTCTAGAGCCAGAGAACCAGGTCAGCAGAGCTGCTTTAGAGCCAGAGAACCAGGTCAGCAGAGCTGCTCTAGCTGACACTGACTGACTGCCACTGACTGACACTGACTGGAACTGACTGACACTGACTGACTGACTGACACTGACTGAAACTGACTGACACTGACAGACACTGACTCACTGACTGCCACTGACTGACTGCCACTGACTGACAATGACTGGCTGACAATAACTGACTCTAACTGACTGACAATGACTGACTGACACTGCCTGACTGACACTGACTGACTGACACTGTCTGACTGACACTGACTGACTGACACTGACTGACTGACACTAAGTGACTGACACTGACAGACACTGACTGACACTGGCTGACTGACACTGACAGACACTGACTGACTGACATACATTGACTGACTGACAGACACTGACTGAAACTGACTGACACTGACTGACTGACTGACTGACACTGACTGACACTGACTGACACTGACTGACTGACACTGACTGATGGACACTGACTGAAACGGACTGACACTGACTGACTCACTGACACTGACTCACTGACACTGACTGACTGACTGACACTGACTGACTGATAATGACTGACTGACAATGACTGACTCTGACTGACTGACAATGACTGACTCTGACTGACTGACTGACAATGACTGACTGACACTGACTGACTGACACTGACTGACTGACAATGACTGACACACTGACTGACACTGACTGACAGACACTGACTGACACTGACAGACACTGACTGACTGACAGACACTGACTGACAGACACTGACTGACAGACACCGACTGACTGACAGACACTGACTGACTGACACTGACTAACTCTGACTGACTCTGACTGACTCTGATTGACTCTGACTGACACTGACTGACTGACACTGACTGACACTGACTGAAACTGATTGAAATTGACTGACACTGACTCACTGACACTGACTGACTGACAATGACTGACTGACTGACTGACTGACTGACTGACTGACACTGACTGACTGACTCTGACTGACAGACTCTGACTGACTGACACTGACTGACTCCGACTGACTGACACTGACTGACTGACACTGACTGACTGACACTGACATTGACTGACTGACACTGACTGACTGACTGACACTGACTGAAACTGACTGACACTGACTTAATGACACTGACTGACTGACACTGACTGACTGACACTGACTGACTGACACTGACTGACTGACATTGACTGAAACTGACTGACTGACACTGACTGACTGACACTGACTGATACTGACTGACACTGATTGACTGACTCTGACTGACTGACACTGACTGACTGACACTGACTGACACTGACTGACACTGACTAACATTAGGTCTCGCCTTTCATTAAGTTAAAGCCATTTGCTTTGCTATACAATACCATTAGCAAAGCAAATGGCTTTAACTTAATCAAAGGTGAGACCTATTGCATTTTCAATGCTTGTTTAGTTTGGATACGTTTTGTTTACCTGTGTTTAGGAAACGTAAAACTAGAAATATATAAAGGATAAAGTACCCCCTGCAATACATTATACGGATATTGCAAGTCACTGAAGAGTTCCATAACCATATAGAGGAACGAGGCCAAAGGTCGAGTTCCCTTATATGATTAAGGAACTCCAAGGTGACACCAAGGGGTACCTTATCCCATAAAAGACATGGTCAACCCATCACCTTTCCCATAAAGCACTTAAATCCTTGGTGCATAGCTTTTTCATATGAAAGAGCGAGAATGTTTGCAAACATGAAGAATAAGAATAAAACCTCTAGCGTAAAATTAAACACTTCAAAAACCTGTTAGATATTTGTTGCAAACAGATGTTAGAAACAGTTAAATACAAGTCAGGTTTTTAAAAAAATGCTGCAGTAGCTCAGAAAATGTAGAAACATGTAGAACTATTCTAGCTTTTCTCTAATGAGTGCAAAATACAAACATATTCTCTCTTCCTGTCATTGTAAGCTAATAAAATAAAGCAGAAGCAAGAAAAGCAACGTTCCGATTTCTTTGCTTTAAACAGCTTCTTCAATTCAGCTCTGTGACCTGACCTGCCTTTCACCTTGGCTGCTTGCTCTGGCAGCAGGCATTGGACGTCAGAACTCGACTGTAATAACTTATAATAGGCGAGTTCTGATGTCTTTTCTTTATAATCTACGACTGTGTCCCTAATTGTCGATTATAAATAAATTAGAGACATGTAGTTATACAGGGATTACAGATTCCCATGTGTTATATATTAATTATTTAGGTTTTTTTGTCATCTTCCTGAAGCTTGAGGTTTTAATGAAACTATTTATTTAACTTTTGTGTACCCTTTTTATACAGTTTTTTCATTAATAAAGCGTTGTAATTGGTTAACTATTTAAAGTTTATTTTTGGTTTCCTTCATTTTGTTTTGTTTTTTAACCTTACTTTGTGATTGCTAATTAGTGTTTGTTTATGTTCTATTATAGTTTTAGGTTAAAGTTATGAATGTATTTATTTAATACTTGTTACCATATAAATATGTATTATATATATTGTATTTTTCGTTATATCTATTTATGGTGTTTATTTTTTGTGGTTTATTGTTTATTTATTTTTACATTAACCAAATTAGTTCAATATTTACGTTAATATGTGTTTAATTGTTTGTGTATTATATGCCTTTTTTAATACACTGAAAATAATTTTTGATCATTTTATTTATTTACAGGTGTTTAGCTGTTTAGTTTATTTGTTTAAATAACAATATTTTGGTCATCAATATTTTAGTTCTTGACATTTTAATTATGATAAGTTGTATTGTAGTGGGGATATTTAGTATTTCTATATTTTTGTGTATGATATTTGGGTGCTTTAGATATTTTTGATGGTGATTTTGTACTAAATATATTAAGATGACAATATTAAGGTAGGCAGTAATTGTGGAGTTTGATATTCTGTAATGCAAGTGTCAATGCTTTCAATCTGTAACACCTTGCTGAGACGCTGTAAGGGTGCGAAAAACAGAACTAAAAACGTAACAGTGACTTAAGTACTGTAGTCATTCCTCTTCCTGCTTCACAACATTGACCAAGTCAACCCAACAAGCATTTTCTGTGGTGCCACATTATCATGGAGTGAAATCCCTAATGTAACAGAGATGAGAAGGTTCTTTAGGCATGGATGTAGAGAGGAGGGGAAGGGCCAGGAACACAAGGGAATTTTTGTGCATTAGAGGGCCTCTGTAAAAATGGAAAGCACCAGCATATTTTAGAAGAATCTGTTTTCTGTGATAAACCATACTAGTGCTGAAAGTTGACCCTCACGAAGCATCAAACTCAGTTTTTGGGCAAAGACACAACCTCATGTTAAAATATTAAAAGAGGGCGTGTCTGGAATGACCCAACATGAGCACCCCTTGGATTTGATGCAAAGCCAGGACAGCTAAAAAACCTTGACCTTGCTTTGCATCCATTCTTTACACCATGTCAAAGCAGGAAAAAACAATGGGGTAAGCTGTATATTATACCTATGTGCTACACAAAATCACACATCTTACATGGCTTATCCTTGGGTGTGTATCAGCACATTTATTTTTGTCTTTTGAAAATATCTTGAGTGTAACTCGTAGGGCAGAATCTTTTGGCTCGTCTATGCACCAGAGCATTGCTCCAACGAGGTTTGACATCATTAATGTGTGACTTTTTGTAAATCTAGTGATGGACAATTTAAAAAAATATTTTCTCAAAAGACAGTGCAACAATTTGCCCGCAACGCTCAACACCGTGAAAGATAGAAAATCTAGGCCTCGGTCTATAGAGGATCATTGAAAAGCCATGTCTTCAAGGTGCTTCAAAACTGATGGTGATTCTGTATTCCATGAAGATGAATTGGCAAAATGTTCCACATTTCATAGTCTTGGTAACAGAAAGCGTTCCCTCCTATTTTAACAATACATATGCCCAGATCAACAGAGCAGAGATTTTTAGATCTCCTTTATTGACAGCTTTTGTTGTTTATTGCAGACAAACTATTGAATACAAAACAATAATATCAAAATCAGAAACAAGTCTCTTAATCCCTGCAAGAATTATTCCTAAAATGTTTACAAGCATGTCCACTATGTTCCAGAAATGCCACCAGACATCATACTTAAACATGCTCATGTAGACCCTTTCACAAGTGGGCATACTCACACAGGCTCACACCCACCCAAATACGTATAAACACACACACTCAAACAAGAATTGCAAGGCGAATTGCAGCAGGGGTAAGGGCTCCATGTAGAAGGAGGCACCAATGGGCACTGGAAGGCGAGAGCTGAGGGCAGCAGAACCATGATGGTCCAGCAAGATGGAGGTGGAGGGTGCCGGTCAGCTCAGGAGAGTGCTATGGAGCATCAACAACACCACAGTGCATGAGTGTTTGTGAGAGGGTAAGCAAGGGTGATGGGGCAGTCTGCTCACAAGTAGCAGAAGGCTGAGAAGATTATGATCCTTTGCAAGCAGCAATCACTACAAAATGCTGCTTATTCCATAAAGATTTGTGTAAAGTGTCAGTCAATGAGAGGGGACCTTTCTCCATTTGCCTATGTTTTGGGATGGGGCCAGTGAGACTTGCTCATTCCACCTCCCTCTGTGACTAGCAGGGAAAGGTGGATGAGACTTTCTTGATTGACTGTCAGCAGGGATGAAACCTTTAATTCCCTGAGCTGGCTTTATCGGTGACCTTGTCCAACCTCATCAGTGGGAGCGCCTTCAGTGCAGGGGCCCATTGATTTGCTGGACTGATGAACACTCAAGGCTGTAATATCTTCAGGCCGTCAAACCTTGGCTGGTTGTAACATGCTCATCAGCGCATGAAGATTATTACCTGTACGTTGCAGTTTGTTCATAGTTAGCCATTACATTGCAGGTAGGTACATCGGGAGTCTTTACACTGAGGGTAGAACTTCAGTATATTGTGTAGATATATATATATATTATCTACTGGCGGTCGCCAGTAGATAGTTATAGTTAGGACCGAGTTTCCATAGGAAATCTGAAAATTCTATTTTGAATAACTTTGGCACCGATTGACGAATCCTCGCAAAATTTTCAAAACTAATGGGGCGCTCCGTTTAGCTCCTACCCTGAAAGTCTCGGGGTGATTCGTCAAGCGGGGGCCGAGAAAAAGGGGGGGTCCCAAAACGCGTTTTCCCCATGCATTTTTCCATAGGACCTTTAGTCGCAGCTACAGCCCGAACGGCTGAACAGAATTACGTGAAATTTGGCAGAGAGGTAGCCATAAGGTCAAGGAAGTGCCTTTTGCAGGTCTGGTGTAAATCTGTTCAGTATTTCCTGAGAAAATAGCATTTAAAAGCATATCAATATCTATACGCGCGCACCGTGCACGCACTGTGCGCGCACCCTGCCGTGCGCGAGCGCAATTCTGATTGGTTGTTAGATGTCGGTAAACATTCGAATCGGTCGAAACCAGGAAGTGTCGGCCGCCATTTGGTCTCTCGCAGTCTGAGGGGGTGAAAAAAAAAGGTGGAGAACGTGAAAAGGGGGCAGAGTGGACAGTTCCTGACCCCCTAGCCTTGGTCAGGAGGTCACAGAAGGACCCCCAAGGGAGAAAAAAAAAATTCTTTTTTTTTTTTTTAAATCGCAAGGTGTGCGCACCGCGCGCGCACTGCACGCACTGCGAACCGTGGGTGCTCGGTGCGCGAAGAGCACCGAGTGCACACAGTGTGCGCACGGTGCGGTGAAAAACCTGAAAAAAAAAAATTAATAAATACATAACTTAGCATTTAAAAAAACGTACAAATTCACTGAAAAAAACATAGGTTTCACACACGTTATAGTTACGAATTAGCATTTAAAAAACCTTGCAAATTCACTTAAAAAACCATAGGTTTCACACATGTTATAGTTAGCTGGACATTTCACTCGTAAAAAACCAATGAAATTCCCCCGTTATAGTTAGTGCAGGCAACTATAACTCACGAGACCGCAATCCTCTGCTGATGACGTCAGATTTTACATCACTGATGACATATGTGTCTTTATGAAAAATAAATATTTTTAAAGATTAATGGAAGAAGACATGGGTAAATAAGTGTCTAAATACAGTGATGTAATATCTGACGTCATCACCAGAGGATTGCGGTCGCGTGAGTTATAGTTGCCTGCACTAACTATAACGGGGGAATTTCATTGGTTTTTTACGAGTGAAATGTCCAGCTAACTATAACATGTGTGAAACCTATGGTTTTTTAAGTGAATATATATATATATATCAAAGAAATCCAATCCTGAAGGAATGAAGAAGCACACCAATTCAATTACGAGTGATTTAATCGTGAAAAAAACAACACGTTTCAGCCAAAGCGGCCTCTCTCAAGGCCGCTTCGGCTGAAATGCGTTGGTTTTTTTTCACGATTAAATCACTCGTAATTGAATTGGTGTGCCTCTTCATTCCTTCAGGATTGGATTTCTTTGACATGTGTGGCTTCCTGCCGCCACCGCAGGCACCGACACTGAAGGCAGGCGTACGGTGTTCTGGCAGTTACCTGGAATCTCAAGATATATATATATATCTACTTAAAAATCATTAAGAACTAACTTACCTGTGAAATAAAATACTGTGATGTCAAATATTGAAATTCTACCCTTGATATAAAGACTTCTAATGCACTTACCTGCATTGTACATATATAAATAAGTTTTTAAGCGACGTTGATAATAATTTATATTTCCAATTACAATTACATTTACATAATTAACAAATATTAATTAAATGTAAATAAATCCGTTTAGAGCAATTTATGAATATGTCATTAATTTTAACTAAATAATCAAATATATGGGTATATTTTTTACTTTAAAAAAATGCACAATATGTAAATAGATTCTACAGTTCAGGGATGGATAGTACATAGGGCTATTAAGGAGTTTTAAAAGATATGGGATGGTTAGTGCATTGGGCTAGTAGGGGTTTTAAGGTTCATAGATGGGTAGTGGAAAGGGGTAATAAGGAATTTTATGGATCAGGGATGGGTTACACATGGGGCAATAAGAGTTTTTAAGGCACAGGGATGGGTAGTGGAAGGGGGTTGTAAGGAGTTTTAAGTGCTCAGAGATGGGTCGTACAATGGGTAGTAAGGAATGTTTAGGACTCAGGGATAGGTTGTGCATGGGGTAGAAATTAGCTCTTTGACTCAAAGATGGGTAGTGCATAAGGAGAGTAAGGACTTTTTAGGGATCAGGATAGGTAGTACAGAGGGGTGGTAAGAAGTTTTAGAGGCTCAGAGATGGGTAAGGAATTTTTAGAGGCCAAGGATGTGTAGCTCATAGGGGTGGTAAGGGTTTTAGGACTTTGGGGTGGGTATTTTAACAAAGTAAGTTCAATAAAAAAGTAATTTAATGTTAAAATATGATTATAGCAATTTAAAACATTTGAATATATAATTTAAAAGTAATGTAGAATTTAAATACATCCTTACCTGCAAAGTAATGTACTGCAATGTAAAGTTGCTCTCTATGTCATGACCACAATGTAATGACTTCTAATGTAAAATGCCAAAGTTGTGCATAAAAACCACATGCCTGCCTGCCTGACTGTGACATGAGTGTCTGGAGAGTCAGCCTGACACACACTTGTCATAAACTGGAAAAATAGGGAGGGCAAAGCGACAAAACCAGCAGTAACGAGCTGCCACTGGGTCATCCCTTTGTTCAGGACTGCATACTTTTCTTGTATCTCAGCTCTCGCTCCTTATTCAATGGCTTTCCTCCAGTGATGGACTGGAACTTCAGGCAGTCTGGCACTGCCAAATGGGTCAACTTGAAAGGGTCTGTGTATAGGCGGTAATTTTCACTCCTGTGGAGCATGACAGGACCAAGAAATACACACAACATGCTTGCCCCTTCAAACTGATCCATCTAGAGACCAGGCTGCCCCAAATTCTAGTCTAACAAAGCTTTACTCCCAATTCTGGTCTTTGTACCTCCCCTGGACCATATGTCCTTTACATTATTTCTGATAGGATGAGCTATACCCTTCTCCTGTTGACGTCAGAGAACAGTTTTTTATTACCATTTTAGAACACTATAGGACTTAGGAGCTTTCTCTCCCCCCCCAGTCTCTGTACCTCAAATTCCCTCACTTTCTTTCCCTACTTTCATCTCTCCCTCCCGCTCCGCTTGTCTGAACATCCTCGGGCCCCTTCCTGGCCAAACTTTATTTTATTTTTGTTTTTGCAAGGGTCTGGCAGCTACACACTGCCACTGGGCTGCCTGCTTTTTACCATCTGTGTGGCATTTTCACCTCTCCACCACTCAGCTTACCATCCCTGAACCCTTCCAACACCTTGCTGCTACGCACTTTATTTCTTTCTTTATTTTTTAATTGTTTTTTGAAGGCCCAGCAGCTGCACACTTCTACCCGACTACTACTTTCTGACCATTTCACCACCATCTCCTGCACACTTTGGGGCATATCAGCAACAACCGGCGATAATTATCGCTAAGCGTACTTAACGCTAGGATAATTATCGCCGGCTAGCGTGGATTTCTATTGCTGAGATAGCGTGCTATTAGCAACGCTTATCTCAAAAGCGATAAAAATCCTAGCGCTAACTGCCTAACGTGAGATTATTGCTGGAAACCCAGCGATAATCTCACGAAATGTAGCGTTAGCTTGTTGATAGGGCCCCACAAACTTAGCCATGATATCCACCTTCCATAGGATATCATGGCTAAGTCAGTCCTGAAGCAGGCGTAAGGAAAGTAGCGATAACAGGGGTTATCGCTTCTATTCTTGCCGCTATGCTTCATAGCGTGGGGCTTGATGATAGGAGAAATGTCGCTTAGTGACATTTCTCCTGTCATGTTAGGTCAGGAACGCCCACTTTGCATCTCATCAGAGATACAAAGCTGGGCGTTAAGATTTCGTGCGCTACTGCAAGGTTTCACGCGTTAGCGTGACCTTGCTAATTAGGCGATAAAATTATCACCGCTTTTGGGCCGAAAACAGCTGCTAAAGCGGCGATAATTTTCTATCGCCGCCTTGCTGATATGCCCCATGATTTCTTAACTGATCATCACAAAATAGCGTGACAACTTCAAAAAAATGAATAACAAAGTTTACCCAAAAAAGAATTCCAAAATCGACGCCATACGTGAGCGCTCACGCTCCTTTATATGCACGCATGGAGAGCCATCTTGCAACTTTTTTTGTCAAACTATATAAAAAATCACAGCAGGGTGGTCACCTGGGCCTGAGCAAGTGTTGTCTTTCATGCTGACCCATGGTAGCCATCTTGGAATTGTTTTTATTTACACATTGGCAAAACCACACCAAGGTTACCACTGCATATCATCACGTGTGCACATGCTTGCACCATCATCCAGGAATGCTTTTGACCAAACAGCATGTCAGAGCAAGCAAGCATTGGCAAAGCTAATAGGGCTGCACCAGAATAAAATAATCATGCAACATATTGGCTTTGCCAGTGTTTGTTTTCTCTTCTGTCTTCACTCCAAAACTACACAGATGCACTGTAATTTGCTGCCATGATTTTGCTGCCAGGGGATTTTATTCAGGAGGGATTCAACTACAGTCAAATGGAGTTTGGAAATGTTAACGCTATACAAATCTGTATTAACATAAATGTGTACTACTTACTATTCATTACAGCTTATCTTGCTCTCTAGCGACGGACAACGGCTTCTCTAAAAAAAAATGCAGCCCAACCTCCTCTGATGTCTGGACCTTAGCTGATACAGTCATTCACTTCCAGGTCCTTCAATCGCTCCTGAATTTTCGCTGGGGGATTTCTAAAGTGAATTCATCTTTGTAATAAGCTCACCAGTGACGTGAAGTGGCATCGGGTTAAAACCTACACTATATCAGACAGATAAATAAATACATAAATAAATAATTAAAAACCACCCAGGAGACTGCTTCGCCAGGGCACGACAATAATACTCTTGACGGATATAGGGTTTTGGAGGAATCAAAGAGCAGGAAAAAAACAACTGCTGTGTTAGCGGTTAAATTAATGGTTTTTGACTTTGGAAACTCAAAACCAATTTTCTCATAATGGTACAACATGTCCTGATTACATGGCGGCACCACAGAAATGTTCAATAGTTAAGCCTGCTGCAGTTTGCCCGTGATGACAGACAGACCGGCTCCCATTAACAACGTCCTAAGAAATACATGCAGATGGCACTGATTTTCTACTCAAATCAATCAATCTCACTCCGGAATTAGGTGCTTAATGAAGCATTAAGGACTAGTGATTTGATTTGGAAGGAAGTGTGTAACGAGCCTAGCGCATTCCTTTATTAGTGTGATAAAAGTCTGAGCTTCACTAATAGTTGAATAGTTGAAAGGCATTTCACATTCATTTCACCACCGAATGCCAATTTGTTACCTATAACGCATAAAACAATATGGAGAATATGATTTTATTCAAATAATCCACTCAGTAAAACACTTTGGAATGTATTATCATATTTTTTTCAAGTTGGTAGTTGCTACAAATATATTTCTGATCAATTGATAGTTTGTTTCTGGGTAAAGTGTATATTCTTTTAGTCTTTCAAGCCCAATGTTTACATTATCTGTGGACGCATATGGAAAGGATGTCTGATCTGGTAGAAGAGACAATCTCAGAGATGCCTGTCTCCTGGGAAACGCTAATACAGCACAGAGAAAAAATAATATTTTGTAAAATAAGGTTTTGAGCAAATATGTTTAGGCACTCTACAATTAGGAACTTTACAAAGGATATTATGTTTGTCCATATTTTAAATCAGATTTTTTTTTCTGAAACCAGTTCATTTAAATTACATTCACAGCAGGACAATATAATAGTACAAAACTAGGCAAAAACATGAAATTGTTTAAAAAGCACATAATGTATACGTGTCAGTAAGCACATAAAAATAAGGCACTTATCAGCAGAGGAAGGGATCACTCGTGAGAGCATTTGAGCCGTTTTCCATCTATTTTTCCATCACAAGGAAGGCCTGATTATGAATTGGGAGGAATTCGCAGAGATTATGATCAGCAGGAATTAGCGATAGTGGCTGGAATCTATGCATAGAATATCTGTAGTTAAGGGTTTACTTAGACCGCCACTTCCTCTCTGCTTGTCAGAGTTAAAGTTGAGCTAATTTCAGTTAATCAGAGAACCATTTACTAGCCTTGTGTGTTCTTACTGGTCTAGATCTATGGAGTGGGGCGTGATCATTACTGGCCTCCCTCAGCCAACAAGTGATGTCATCCTCCAAGTCCTCAATACCCTCCTTGGGCCCCGGCAGAGACCTTCTCATTGTCTGACAGAAGTTCGCTAGGTTGACCCTGGCCCAATTTCTAGTTATGATGGGCGGACCGGATGATGGACTAATCCGGGAAGACAGGGGCACTGAGAAGGAGATCAAGTGGTGGTCCAACCAACCACAGGGTAGTGTTCTCAGGTCCCTCACTGGGAATCTGGTCGTCAACATCTGATCCAAGGTGTGTCCTTTGATGTGTGTTGGGCCATTCACCAATTGTTTCAAATTAAGCTCGCCCAGGACCGCCGAGAGCTCGATTGCTTGTTGCCCCCTCCTTCCTCATTAGCCCAGTAGTTGAAATCACCTATAATGATGACGTTAGCATTATTGATGACCAAAGGTGCGATCACTTCTACCAGGGCCTGATGGAATTCCTGCATGTATTTGGGAGGTCTATGTAACAGTACAAATATGAGTGACAGAGTCGTAGACTCCAGTTGGATGACTAGATTCTCAACCAGCGGGAAAGTCAAGGGAGTTCATTTTTGTAAACCAGAGATTTTTCTTAATGATGGCTGCCACACCTCCCCCTCTCCTCCCAGAACTCCTGCTGGTTTGCAAGATATAATACTGGTCAGGAGTAGCCAAGAATATGTTCAGTGAGGACTCCTCTGTGAGCCATGTCTCTGTGAGTAGCAATATGTCCAGAGATTGCAACTCCAGGAGATCCAAACTCTCGTTCTGGTGTCTTACTAGGGAGCGAGTATTTAAATAAATTGCCCAGAGATCTGATAGCCTTAAGTGATGTCAAAGAGCTTTTGTTGTTGGAAATTGGCTGCGTAGGCCAAATGACGGAGCCATTCAATTGCTGCAGAAAACTGCGTTAGATTCTCAGGTCCTCTTTCATTTCAGCTGGGCCGGGAGTTGCGTGTGATGATGTTTGTGTGTGAGGCCAGTCATTGCTCCTTTCCTTTTACTATGGACTTACATTTGAACTTGAGGCGGGAGAGGTGGCCGCCAAAGTAACATATGTGGGTATTTACATGACCCCACCGGATATGTGTATAACTTCCTATTGAAGGCCCAGCATTACCCCTTCCTGTCCCCAGAGAGTGGGTGACAAAAAAGAGGCTTCTGTAGGGTTTTGTTGTTGACACTCTCTAACCAGACATTGACCTCTGTCTGATCCCATCCTATGTCGGGATCCTACACTTTGGCCCAACAAAAATCATGATCACAATCCAGCCACACAGTGCCCCCATATACGTGGTGTGCTTTAAGTATAGACTATCATGGAGGTCGCAACCTCCGGTTTCTTTTCAAGCATTACCCACATATAGACATTGAATCCAAATAACCAATTTGGAACCGATTTCACCACTCTAGGCTTCCTATTCTTTGTCGATGTGTCTTTCCCTTTTTTATCTTTGTGCTCGCAGCCCCTTCTCTTTGCCCTTATTAGTGAAAAAACATCTACAAAATCACCTTTCCAAATCTTCCCATTGATGTCCACAGACACGTGGGAGGCCAACTTGCCCTGCTTGTGCAGTAATGTGTCCTGGCACCCAACTGCCTTGGTGGATGCAGACCCCGCCGGCCACATCTCTATCAGTCTCTTTATCTGATTCAACCGTTGTAGTGTCCTTTGCTCCATTGTGGGAACATCTCTACGCCAGTGCAAGTTTTGCTTACTGCCTCAACCTGTTTCTTCAAATCCGCAATAGTGGAAAGAACAACATCAGATGGGGCCCACAGGGAAGTCATGTGGGAGGCCACATTCACCTTATCTGCTGGGCTCTTCAACTTGGAAAGCAGGTAGGGTACTGTACTCAGAACCCCAGCCGTAGCATTCTGTAAATTTGGCAAATGCCCTTGAGTAGGAGGGTCTTGCTCTTGCCGTGGGAGCAGCATGGTCTGGGCTGGGGAGACTAACTGGAGCTGGCTGCCCAAAGATGAGGTTGCCAATGGGTTTTGGGGCTGCTCTACAGGGGATCCCTTGCAGCCCAAAGACAGGGCTGACAAGACTCGCCTAATGTCTGCCAAGGCTGCAAGAACCTCTTTGGGCTCTGATGAATTGGGAAGCTGGGGCGCAGCCTTCTACCTGAAAGGATGGAGGGTTAGTAGGCTGCTGGGGTAGGGTAGTAGGACTAACCAAGGAAGGGTTGTGTTGTACCTAAACTATACCTGTGTGCGCTGCTTGGACGTTCTGTGCCACCACTGCAATGGTTGATACCTCTTCCATTACATAATTTAAGGAAGCTTGCGCATGCTTCCTGGCCCTTCGTTTTACTCGTGGGATAGCTGACAGGGGCTGGGGGCGAGGGGGACATTCAACCGCCGAGAGTGGTCACGCACTGCTACTCCTTATCCCTGCTCTGAATCAGACCCAGAAGCGTCAGAGTCCTCCTCATCACCCAGTTTGGCGAGGACCAATTGTAGTAACTGCACCAACAAGGGCCAAACAAGCCATATACAAAATACAATAGGTAATACCCTCCTTGGGGGGGGGCAGAGTTACAGGTTAATATTCCCCATGTAGGTTGCTTAGTGGGGCTAAAAATGTTAATGGAAGCCGGCGCCATGGGCTTCCATCCGACGCGTCCACATTGCGAGGCAAAATTAATAAGTCGAGGGGAGGGGGTAAAAATGCAAGAAATGGAGCCCATTCCTTGAGGTTTCAAGCCCAGGAATCCGTGTTGTGGGAGAGAAGCAATCCGTGAGGGGGGTAAAAGTTGTAAATCCTCAGATATCCGCATCGCAGTAGAAAGTAATAAGCAAGAGTACGAGGCCAAAAGTCGTAGTTAATGGAGCCCACTCTTCAGGCCTCTGTGCCACTGAGATCTGCGCTTGTGGGACAGGAAGGGGGAGTTAAAAGAAAGTGAGGCCCACTCCTCGGGCTCCAAGCCGATGTCGTCATGCGTTCCAAAAGCCAGCTGGATCATTTTCAGCTACCGCCACGATGCTCCTCTGAAAAGGAGGAGGACAGGGTCAGTGAGACATATATACCCCTGGCCATTGCGGCAGCGTTGAGCGGAAGTGATGTGCATGACCAGCGACTCATCACTTCCTCCCGTGCCTCGCTGCATCTGGCAAGGCAACAGGAAGTAACCGGAACCACAGAGGTGTTATCATTGGCCGGCACATCGAGACAGCAGGAGGGAACCCAGCCTCAGTGGTCCTGGGTCCTAACGTCTCACGATCACCTGATTACAATCACCTGATCTGCGTTCCTGGCCCTTCAAGGCTGAATATCGAATATTTGGGTAATGGGCAAATGTGGTGGACCTCAAACAGTACTTGTTAACCACACAGGGCCAGGAAGGTGTGGCAGTGAGGGTGGTGGCTTAGAGCTACTATGCTCTGATGTGGTAGCTCTTTAAACTGGTGGGTTACGGATTAAAATTCCCCATATAGGCTGCTTGGGGGGCTAAAAATGGTAATGGAAGTTTGTGCCTTTGGCTCCCAGCTGACGCGTTGCAAGGCAAAATTAATAAGGCAAGGGGAGGGAGGTAAAGATGCAGAATATTGAGCCTCAGGGGTTAAAGCCAAAGCAAACCTCACCACGGAAGAGAAGCAATTGGGAGGGGTGGTAAAAGTTGTAAATACATGGGAATCGGTTTCACAGTAGAAAGTAATAGGCAAGGGGAGGAGACCAAAGTCATAGTAAATTGAGCCTGATCTTCAGGGCTCTGAGCTGTGGAAATCCGCGCTTGTGGGACAGAAAGGGGGAGTTCAAAGAAAGTGGAGGCCGTTTGGAAGGCATGCCGTGTCGTCATGACTTCCAACAGCCGTCTGGCGTTTCTCCAGCTACTGCCGCGATGCTCTACTGAAAAGGCAGAGGATGGGGCTGTGAGACATATATACCCCTGACCATCGCGGCAGCAGTGAGCTGAAGTGATGTGCAGCCCTTCACTTCCTGTTACCCCTTGCCACATCTCGCGATGTGAGGTGACAGGAAATAACCAGAACCATGGAGAAGGCACCCTGAGCTACCATTGCCGGCACGTCGAGAGGGTAGGAGGGGAGGCGGCCAACTGTGGTCCTGGGTCCTAACGCCGTGCCCCTCCGAGGGCACTGTGCTCTACTTAAATGTTTGCAAGGAATCCTGTGCATGTGGGAGTTTGTGGGAAGTTAGGGGAGAGTTGTTGCTTGGCAGGGGAGCATTATGTGCTTCCCCTTACATTGGATGAGGGCAACAAGAGCAGTAAGAGCAGTAACCTGGTCCAGAGTGCAATATAGCCCTTTCCCAATGTGATGTGCCAAACCCGATTTTCATTAGGTCTGGCATTCCTGCAACCGGAAAATCCAGATGTGGGTTTACCAACTACTTGGGAGTCAGGCTCTCAGAGAAACTCACCTGGGATCTACAGTTACATAAAGCAACACTCTCTTGTCCCAAAGGTCAGCGGTGATTGTTAGGAAACACAAAACAACTTCTAATTGACCAGTTTCCCCAGCTGTCGAGGTGTAGCGAGTGGTGGCTGCACTTTACAGGGAGGAAATAGGAGGCTCGGGTAACACTACAAGAATTACCACCATAGAAAATACGTTCCCTGGTGAATGTTTCATCGAGTACTTTCCTTATACCATTAAGGTGAGGATTACATTTGAAAAGAATTGATCATGTTGCTCGTCTTAAAAGACTGATATATTGGGCCAGAATTTGGACAACTAAAGAGCTGATTACATATAAAGCAGCTTTGCAGGAGCTTGTTACTTTAGACAAGAACTGCATTACATCTTGACTGAGTACTGTAAAATCCTTATGTAACAATCTAAATTTAATGAGCATATGGGAAGATCCTACCATGCTAGATAGGAACTCAGCTAGATGAGCAAAAGGGCATTTCTGGGACTACGTTTTAGATAGAGTGAGGCACAATACAAGGTCTGTAGGGCCGGTAGACAAATTCTTGAGCCATATGCCTACTCCACACTTTGAATTAATCCTCAGTAAGATTTCCCCAGCTGAGGTTAAATCTCTGTGCATTCGCCATCGAATTGGCACACTGCCTCTGAGGTGCTTTACTGTAAAGTGGGAACGTCATAAGAAAGGACTTGAGAGCTTCCCTTTTTCTCCGAACACTGCTGAATCTGAGGTTCACTTCTTATGGTTCTGTCAAAAGTACAAAGCCCCTAGAGCTAAGTGGATCCTCCCTCGCTGTTGAAACTTGGGAATCAAGTAATGTGCTGTAGCTGTTAAGTATAATAAAAACTCTGTTACAAGATATTTAAAGTAGGCCTGGTCCCTTCGTGCTTTAGCACTAAAGGATGGGCCCTGAGACGAGTGGTTAAATGTCAAGGTTTATGAGTTAATGTTTAGAACTAACTAGCAGTAATTGTCTGGCAAAGAAGAACGTGTACTCTGTCCAATGGGTCATGAAATATTTTATGTTAAGCATTATGCACTTTCGCTTGTCTGGAAATATTTCAGTCCACTGTATTTTTAATCAGTCTTTTTACGCCTGAGATCTTACATGCAGACTTTTGTACCTTATATTTTATATTTCCTCTTTTAGCAAGCTGTATTAATTTGATTGTCTTTAACTGTGTTATCTGTACGCTCAATGTTGCTGTATTTTTTGTTTTTTAATTTTTTTTTTCTAGTCAGCAAAAAAGAAAAAACAGAAGTACACAGCATAACATTATGTTGTACTTAGAACTGCGTATCGCGAAGGTCTTACATTCATGTACATGCGTAGTCTATACAGTGCAGTATTAGTACAGTATTCATCCATGAAAAATATCATTGCTTATCACTTTTGTCATGTAGCGTATTATCCGCAGCCGTACCACATCGACATTTCTATCATGCCATAGTTATATGTACAGCTTTCTCAGGGAATCTCACTTATCAGGCACTATTAGTGTATTGCAGCATACTTTCATCCACTTCTTGTGTGGACCTAAGGTATTAATGTTGCTGTATTGTACTTTCATGGCCTCTCGGAAAAAATAATGTAATATGATGATGATGGGGTTCACCGGCCCATGTACAATTGAGGGGAACAGAATTCCACAAGGGAATTCAACTCCTATTTGGTGGGCTGAGTGTCTGAAATTGTCCATTTCTGCCACTACAGCATAACTTAAGGCACTCCCAGTGGACGTGGAAAAAACACAATATACTTTGTTTAGCGCACTGATGCAGAATGCTCTCTTAGCAAGGTGGGGCTAACAGCCTTTTGTTCTCCAGCAGAATGTTGAAAGTCTGTGTTCTAAAATCAATGTCACACCCTGTGTCCCACTAATGGTCTGGCTGACATTCCAGTTTGTGTATGGTAGCCAGACAGCCAAACACCTGGCATCTCAAACCAAATGTTAAATGACTGTGTTACAAACCCTGCGATGTTGTGTTCATCCCAATATTATTGGGAGTCACACCCAGTAGATCCCTTTAGCTCCGAAAGGAAATGTACAAACAAAATCTTATCCTGAGCAAATATCCATTCCAAAGTAAATCCAGCAGTCCATAGTTATGGTAATTTATTTGTTTTATTCCAAACGCCAGAATTCCAAATCAGTACTATCACAGCCTGTCTGAACAGAATGCAGCCAACACGTGTATCATCTCGTAGATAATTTCCTCCGACTTCATCAGGGCTAATAAGTCGTAATCAAGTTCAGTCCTCAGTAGTAAAACATAGATTTTCGCAAGCACCCATACTTAATAAGGAATTCCTTAATTCCTTATTATCTTTCAATCCAACAGTCGGCAATTCATATATCTGCAAACAATGGGGAGAGAGCTCCTCATGGTATCTCAGCTTCTAGGAAATTTACTCTTTTCAGAGAAAATTAGAACTGTCAGGTGTCTCTCACTTCTCCTCTAGTGAGTTACAATTTGTTAGACACAGAGTGTACAGGGAGTAACCTGACAGAACAAGTCTTATCTGTAGGTGGTGAATAATGAGCTCTGTTTTGAACCCCCATGTCAGTACGCCCACACAATGACTGGTATATTAAAGCCATATGATTATTATTTAGCAATATTTTTCTACAAATCATGTGTATCAGAATGATCATAATCATTAAAAATAACTCAGCCTACAAAATGCAGATCAGGGTGAATGTTAAACAGGCCCCAATCATATTTCATCACACAAAGTGCCCTAATGTTGTCAGACATTCAGTTTATACGGCTGTTTTAGTTTGCAAAACCTAAACTATGCCAAGTCATGTATAGTTTTGCCACGTACCTTATGTTGTCATTGGGTTAGAAGTCATTCAGCTCTTCAGCATCTTCCTCAGTAAGCTGTCCCTCTCTGTCCTTTTAGTTTGAATACATTCAGAAAACATGAAGTTTGTAAACTGAAAACAAAGCGATGAAGCACATCCCATTAGCACTGCCATTCAAATAATTAGTCATCTGTTGGCTCTACATCTATTACACACATTCTCAATATTAAATTCAATTATGTTTACATGCAGTTGTAATTCTAATTCCAATTGTATTTATATAGTGCCTACTACCCCTGACGAGGTGGAAAATTGCTTTTTCGGCAAGTAGCACGCAACTCCGGAACCCAAAAAGGATTATTGGTGAATTAATATAGGGAAATATGAAATTAATTTGAGTGGTGGACATGTGAGTTTGTTATGTGTATTGAAAAAGGATAGTGGAGGGGTAGAAGAGTGAAGGGTTTGTATTTATATAGCACTTCCTACCCCTGATGAGGTGTTGAAGTGCTTTTCGGCAGGCAGCAGGCTACACCGAAATCCAAACAGGATTAGTGGGGAATTAGTATAGGCAAATATGAAATTAATTTGAGTGGTGGAAATGTAAGTCTGTTATTTGAATTGAAAAGGAAAAGTGGACGGATAGAAGAGGGAAGAATCAAGGAAGTGTTTTTTTGGGAGTTCATAGAAGTTGAATGAGGTTTGGAATGAGTAAAGGGGAAGTGGGGTGTGAGAGTCAGAAGAAAGGGTTTAGAAAGGCTTGTTTGGGTGATCTGAATAGTAAAAGAGGTATGAGATGATGCAAGGAGTGGTAGAGGTGGGAAGAGTCTAGAAATGTTATTTCTGGGATCATAGTAGTAGAATGGGGTTTGGGATGAGTGAGAGAGTGGAGGTAGAGGATATATTGAGAGAGGTATAGGGTGAGAAATAGGGTAGTACATTGGAAAGAGTAGTAGAATGAGGTTTGAGATGAGTCAGAGAGTTGAGGTAGAGGATATATTGAGAGAGATATAGGGTGAGAAATAGGGTAGTGCATTAGAGAGAGTAATAGAATGAGGCTTGAGAAGAGACAGAGTGGAAGTAGAGGCTATATTACAAGAGCTATAGGGTGAGATACAGGGTAGTGCATTAGAGATACTGAATTAGAAGCATAGTAATAGATATTAAGATACATAAGTACATGAAAGGTATATCTGTATAAGGAAGGTAATATATGTAGATTTAAGTTGTATTTAATAAACTCAGACTTTCAAGTGTTGCTGTACTTTAAGTTATTTTTTTATTTTTTGTGTAAGTCAATAGTGAAGCAATTGTAGATAGTTATGATAAAGGTTTACTTATTTATGCAGTCTCCTCTATACATGTTAAACACAGAATAATATAATTATAAGCAATGTGTACATTTGTTAAGCAGAACTAACAAATATCTATGCATTTAAAACATAATATTATGCACGTTTATACAAAGCGATACACACATGTAGGTAGGTACACATCTATAGTCAAAATGAAGACCTCTCTTGCATGTACCATGCATTATCACACATAAACCCTGCTACACACAACAGCGGTGTCACTCAGGTTGTTAGTGTGATGCAGGACTAGCCTTGCTGTTGGAATTGGACATAGTGCTGAATGGAGGACTGCGAAAGAGAGGTGTGACATGAGGAGCCTGAGCAGGAAACATCACAGCCAGTTATAATATAATGAGGGTATCAGAGGCAAAATACTAAATGAAACCTGAGCATTCAGGTCAGAATCAATCCCTTATTGCAAAGGTACAGTGAAGTATTTGATGAAAATGCAAACTGATTTGTGGGCATCAAACGTGCATTTATAACAAAAAGCTGGTATTTTTAGACAAAATAGTGATTTTTATGAAAGTGATATGTATTTTGTTTTTGGCCCTTTATTTGTACAAAATTAAAAGCTTTTATTTGATAGCTACGTGCATATTTTCATAAAATGACAGGCTGATGTTTGGGGTTTACATTTTTATATATATGTAAAAGTGATACTTCAGTGATATCTGAGGTATCTCCGAGGTATCTGAGGTCTGTTCTGGAAGATAGAACTGCTGTTTGTACTTGTAAGGTCTCCTTAACCTTAGTGACCACATTTCTTTACAAGTCTTTAAAATCTGTCTAGTTCCACAGTGTTGTTCCTGGGATTGTAAGATTTGTGTACTTTTTTATTTTTCCTCCCTGTCCAGTGGAAGAAGATTATTCATCATAATATAGGTCAAAAATTGACTTGAAATAGATAGGACTGCAAATTTAATTGAAGTGAAATGCAAAAGTATATAGAAATGCACTAACAAACGACAGGGCTTTTAAAAAAATGCATTTTCTGAACTGCTACTATCACATATATCTTTTTGACATTATATAGGAAAATTTCACTGAAATATGCACCATTTTGCTATCATTTCTTGGATCAGGTGAACCATCACCACCCCTAGGAAAAGCCAGGTTCGCTCAGCAAACCATCAAAGTATTGTAATATTTCATAAATGCCCCTTCCAGATTTATGTCTTTTTAACACATTTAGGTGAAAGTTGTGCTGGTAAATACACTATTTGAACTTATTTATCAGATTTCGACTTGTGGGAAGAACATTCACCCCTCTGAATCCTTCGTAGGGAGTTGGGATTACTTGCCTTCCACACTTGGTTGTTGCCATTTGGGTGAAGCATCAGTTTCAAAGATCAGCTGTAGATATTGTGTACACATCATTTTGTTCAGGGAATATCAGGTAACTGAGCGATAGGCTTGTACATGCATACAAATCTGAATAGTCATTCAGTGGTTAGCCTGATGTCTGACTTACTTTGCTCTCTTGTCAATCTGATTGGTCAAGTAGCATGAATCAGACAAAAAATACTTGTTGTCCTGCACAACAGCTAAGTTGATTGTAGGGACAGCCCTGTTTCCTGTTGATGGACATTTGAGAGTAAAAAAAGAATATTAGAGGCAGATTAGTTGAGGAAGGCAGAGATGTGTTTTAAGTGCATCCTGAAAGAAAGAAATTTGGGATCACAAATTGGCAGGGAGTGAGTTCCAAATGTTTGTTGCAGCACTTGCGAATTACTGAGTTGGTGGTTGAGAAGTTTTAAATCTTATTAATTCCAAATGAAGAGAGTTCTTACTTTTGAGGTCCTGTAGCAGATCGGACATTGTTAGCAGATTGAGGAAGCATGATCTTTTTTAAAGCTTTGTAGATGAGGCAGCATATTTTAAATGTAATCTTCACCACAAGAGGAAACCAAAAATAACATTTTATGTATTGGGGAGATATGATCGAATTTTCTGCTAAACAAACGTGTTACGTTTGGATAAAAGCGACTTTGATCAGCAGAGCAAAAAAAAATAGTTAGGGACTTCCATAAAAAAGTAATTGCCAAATCTAGCTGTTAAATGATTGATACATGGTATGCAGTTGATCAGGGTTTAATAGATGTTGGAATTTCTTTAGTGAGTTCCAATTCAAATGTGCAGATTGAGCTAATCTACTGGTGTACGTTTTGAGGGAGAGAGTAGGGTTGTGTAAAGTCCAAGTTTTTCACTGGTGGGGTGAGCGAAGGAGAGAAGCCTTCTATGTAAGTTGATTTAGAAGTGTGGGATAAAGCTTATTTTTGTTTATGGAGATAATGAAAAGGGAATTCAGTTTATTGAGGGATTTAATACCAGAAAGGTATATTGCATTCCGTGTATGAGTCTCAAGAGGGAGCAGGAAAGAATGAGGATGTAATTTACGGGCAAGGGAGCATTGCCATTGCCTTACAGTGCGGGGACACAGACTTCCCCGTCTCCTTAGGGGGACACCTGGCGCTGAACCAGAGGTGTGGCTGGGTTGCTCAGTGGAATTAAAAATACGTGCAAGTACAATAATCAAGCCAGACAGTGGGGCAACGGATGATGGGGGAGCGAAGAGTCTGAACACTTGGAACAGTGGCACACCGGCATTGTTAGTGGAACCTAACTGGCTATTAAGTAGTGTTACAAGGCTGGCCTGAAGTTCCTAAGTAGGTGGGCTCTGAACTTCCTAGAGATACTGAGTCGGAGCAACTGGCGCTGGGGAGTTTGAGTAGAGGAGTATACCAGCCCTATTACACCTGAGTGAGGGGGGGTCTTGTGGACACCACTTGAAGGGTTGCCCTTCCAGCGTCTTATTGCTGCCTTCCTTTGCACTGCACTACACTGCTGCCCCTCCCTGCACAGCGCTATCAGAGGTGGGCACAATTTACCATTACTAGTAGATCCCGTGGGAGGTATAGAGAAGCGAGAGGGCAGACCAGGAGACACATCCTAGAAACAGCCGCAGGCATGCAATACATTCACAATGTCCAGTACATGACCCCCTTAAGCCAGTGACTTACTCAGACTGTATACACTGACGTGGCTCAGGCGTGACATATAGTTGCCCACTCCGTGTAATACCTGAGTCACTCTTAACTGGCAAGTAAAGGAGGTACAGGTGTAGGGTACGGACTAGCAGATGCCCACTGCTCAACAAATAGTGATGTAACGCTTGCGCTCGACGGCCCCGGCGAGAACGGCTCCGGGCGCAGTAGAACAGCAGACAGGGGACACGCAACCGGGGACAACAAGCACTGATATAGCACTGAATGATAAGCTAGACAGTGTCCTATTGGCGGTGGAGAGAATTGGTGCGGCACTTGAGTGCCCAAGGACCACCCTCGAGGGAGAAATAGATAAGATCACCTTGGATTTCAACCTACTGAGAGCTGACAAGCACAAACTTGTAGATAAACAGTATTATGCTGAACAACACCTCGAGGAACTGCTGCCAGTTACCCAAGAAAACACAACATTATTACAAGCACTGCTGGGCTGGGTGGTCACTCTGGAGGACCGTGTCGAAGTAGCAGAGGGAAGGACACAGCGAAATAACATCCAAGTGGTTGGGGTCCCGGACAGTGCGGAAGGCCGAGATGCGGTGGCGTACACATAAGCCTGAATAAGGGAAATGATCCCTTCGGTGGAACTATCCCCTCAATTCGCAGTTGAGCGGGTACATCGAGTCCCATTGCGGAGACCCCCACCGGGAGCGAAACCCAGGCCATTCCTTTTTAGGTTTCTTAACTACAGAGACCATGACAGCAAAGCCCACAGCCTAAAAGAGAGTAGGTGAGTAACGCAGCGATCATGCTGTTCCCCGATTACACACTAGCTTGTCAGAAGAATAGACACTTGTTCCTAACTGTTAAACACTACCTGCGTGAATTGAACATACAATATTCTCTGCTCTTCCCAGCACGCCTGCGAGTGGTGGACAACACATCAACCCATTTCTTTGACAACCCGGAAGATGCCTGGGACTGGATGGAGGCTGCGGGCCATGCGATGGCAGTGTCCCGCTCCGCAATCACTGAGAAAAGACCAGGAATGCTGGGGATTGCCGACTTGAGCAGAGGTGACGAACTGGCCGATCTGGACCACCCGTAGCGGTGCCTAACCTAGAGGAGATGATTTCAAAGCGAAGGAATGCCCTGCAGACAGCAGCCGGACTGCATGCACAGACCCACACCCTAGATCTGGACAACGAATCCGCCAGGTCGACTAGTGGCGACGACTCCTTGACTGGGCACACGGGGACAGAGACACCGATGCCACCAGACGTGACACTGCAAACTGCAGACGACATTATTTGATTGGGGCACGGCCCAGCCAGAGTCTGTTCCTAAGCCACTGACAACACATCACTGCAGGGGTTTATAGCGGGTGGTATTCGGGTAGGCGTGGGCCCAGCGGGTCCTCAACTGTTGAACTGAGAGGTTGCACTCGAGGGCTGCACTGGTTTCTGACCTACTGACCACATGAAAGCACACTGCAGCTGGCACATCCAGCACACAGTCATAATGGCGCAGGGAACACAGGCCTGACCTTCTGCTCTGTAAATGGTACATACATCCCCTACCACGATCAAGGGTTTGAATTTGTTCCCAGAACTTGACATACAATTTTGGGTGGATCCCTGCCACATATCTGCTCTGTTAATGTTTTGCATGTTTTACCTGGTTGGGTGTTTTTCCAGTTCACTCCTCATTGAGGGTCGCTAACTCATCCCCCCTGGCCTTTAACCTACATACTATAATATACAAGCAACACAGAGTGGACCCCCATCTAAAAGTGACACAGAGACACGTCCAACATAAAGCAACACAGCAGCGATGGCCCACACAAATATATTAACATGAAACGTGGGGGGCATGCACACCCCTTCACTTGGTTATTCAATCTATGCCTACCTAAAGCACAGGTCCACCCATATAGCATTCCGGCAGGAAACTCACCTGACCTCCCCGGAGACAGACCGGCTGCGGCGTCGCTGACGTGGCCAGGTGTTCTCCACTGGGTACTCGTCCTAGGCTAGAGGGGCTCTAATTTGGGTACGGGGGGACCGCTTTTGCTGAGGAGGATGTGAAGATAGACCCAATAGGAAATAGGTGCTCATAAAAGCCAGACTCAATAGCTTGCAGCTAGTACTGGTAGCGATATACACCCCTAACTCGGAGCAGGTGCCTTTCCTCCACTCTCTTTTGTCCATATTAGCGGAATGGAGTGGAATTCCATTGCTACTGGGAGGAGACTTCAACGCGGTCGTTGACACAACACTGGACCGCTCTTTCCCCCCTCTGTCAAGCACGAACTCTAAGTCCAATGCTTGTGTGCTGGGGGAATGGTTGAACCACTGGTTCTTGGAGGACCTGTGGCATTCAGAATCCAGGCACAAGAGTGTATTCTCACTACTCAGCGCCTCAAGGATTGCGCATCCATATTTACCGCATAGTAGAGTCTCAGATTTTGCATCCCAAGGTTGATCACATAGAGTATATAGGCCACACACACTCTGACCACAACCTACAATGTTTACGACTGCAATGGGAGCAGCCGCAGCAGGCCATGTGGCGCTTCCAATCCTCTGCCCTGGAGGATGCGCCATTTCGAGAGGCGGTGGGGTGTGCTTTGACTAAATACTTTGAATTGAATGAGGGGATGGCACGAAATAAGCTGATTGAATGGGAGGTGTTCAAAGTGACTGTCGTCGGCAAATGCATGGGAATTATTTGGAACATACGCAAGCACCTTAGTGCAGCCATATTGAACATAAAACAGGATCTGATGTGACTGGAGGCGGGGCTCTTGGTATGACCAGACAGCACACCGCAATTAGAGGCGAAGCAAGGGGAACTAGTGGACTTACTGAAGTGCCTCAGATGCGTCAATTACACAGCGCATGCAGCCCGCACGCTTGCAAATTTAGACCGTGCGGGCTGTCTGCTGGCTCAGCTCATGTACAGCAGGAGCAGGTAACACATCCCATTCACACACTCAGAAGTAGAATGAGTCGCCTACTGCATATGCAAATGGAAATACATGCGGAGCTGTCCAGCTACAAAAACAACACTTGATGGACAGAATGCCGAACAATGTCATACATTCTCCCCAGTACAGAGATCTGGGTCTAAATCCATCGTTTTTTTGCTCACCATGCCATTCCAGTTGGAACCCAGCCATATGCAGCTACTACAGAACCCTGTACGCATCAAAAACTGTATCTGATGGTGGGCAACTTGATGCCTTTCTCTCTCAAATATGGCTTCCCACATTGGATCGAGCGCAACTAACAGATCTAGAAGTGCCCATCTCACTAGCCAAAATTCAAGAGGCCATTAGGTCACTGACATCATGCAAGACCCCGGGCACTGATGGCCTCCCGTCTGAGTACTACAAAACATATGCACCCACGATCACTCTACATCTGCATGTGCTATACTCCGAGGCACGTAAGACTGGACTACTTCCCGCCGCTCTTTGGGAGGCACTGTTTGTTTCCCTACCCAAGCACTACAAAGACCCGGTTGACCCTGGATCATACCGCCCACTGGCCCTACCAAATACGGACTATAAAATCTTAGCCAAAAAACTGGCCAAAAGACTGCCCCACTGGTGCCAGCTCTAGTTTATCAAGACCAGAATGGCTTTATCCCATCCCGTAACATGTCACTGAACCTTAGGCGCTTCTTCAGAATATCCTCCTACTCATGTCAGCAGTGGCTGCACACGGGGTGCTTGGTGCTGGACCTGAAAAAGGCCTTCGACTCTTGGGAGTGAGGGTACCTCTTCGTGATCCTAGCCAAATATGGCATCACAGGCAGTTTCCTCAGCCTTATCCGACTGCTATGTACAAAACCAACAGTGCGAGTGAAGACAGCCCGGCAAATCTCTGCGCCTATACCTATCTGCCGGGGCACCCACTAGGGTTGCCCACTGTCCCCGCTCCTCTTTGCACTGGCGGTGAAGCCACTGGCAGCAGCACTCTGTGGACGGGGGGGTGGAATGGGGGATCCCCCTGGGAGATGGGGTACATACGGCCTCGCTGTACGGGGACGTGCGCCACATCCCACCAGGACTATCCCAAACTTCAGCAGAGTTTGCGAGCCTTTCTGGATTGTGGGTAAACTGGAGCAAGTCCTGTCTGTACCCATTTGCACATGGACACCCGGAGCCAGTGTCCGCCCTTAGCTGGGACAGCATCAGGTGGCAGGCCGACACCTTTCGCTATCCAGGCATCAGAAATTATCATCGCCATGAGGGCCTCCTGGACGGCAATCTGGGAAGGTCGATCACTGCATTGAGATCACAGATGACTTTCTAGCGTGCACTTCCTTTGTCTGTGATGGGTCAAATAGCCTTGCTAAAAATGATAGTGCTCCCCAGGCTGCTATACTATTTATACTAACTACTAACTTGCCACTCTACATCACACCCTCTCATTTCCGAATGTTCGAGCAACAGATGAGGGAGTTCATTTGGAGCAATTCTCAATGCAGAGCAGCCCTATCCAAACTTTACCTCCCAACTTGCAGTGAAGGACTAGCAGTCCTCAACATGGAGCAATACTACTTGGCTTCACAGCTACAATGGGTGGCAAGATGGCTAGCGGGACTACAACTAAACAATACTGCTGCCAATGTCCTATGCCAATGTCCTACGTAAGTCGCTGGGATACATTCTTTGTTTATTCCATCCTTGCACTAAGCACAGAACACCCAGGCAGCTATTCCTAAAAGTCGCACAGAAATGTTTTCGCAGAAGCCTATATATTACACACACAGTGTCGACCTACGAACTGGCGTTGCCACTGTGGGGCACCCTGGCGAGAGGGGACGTAGCATCTGCCGCAGAGCTATCAACTTGGCTGGAGGCAGGAGTGCAGACGTTGGGGGACATATACCAAGATGGCGCGCTCCTACCATATGAAGTGCTCGTAGAATAGAATGACCTGCCACCCAGCTACTTTCTCATGCATCGCTCCCTCCTGGCGACCCTAAGAGACAAATGGGGAGACATATCTACAGAAATGCCTACACACCTGACCATTCAATACTTGCATGTCATGGGCCTGGGCAGATACCTTACTAAATAGCTTGCTGACTCATTACATCCTCACACGGAGGTGTCCCTTGCTCAGCTTATGGTACAAAAACCTTACTAAACGGCTTGCTGACTCATTACGTCATCACACGGAGGTGTCCCTTGCAGCGGTGGGAAACGGACAGAGGTCATCCTTTTGATGATAGGGAATGGTCTGGGATATTACGCAGCCCTACCTATGTTCCACGCAATGCGAGCATCAAACTCATACAATATTACATGATTCAGACAGCATACCTCACCCCAGCAAAAATAAACACAAATTACGAGCGGACGGACGCAGAGTGCCCCAGGTGTCAATTGCTAGACGCTGATCTCCTCCATATGCTTTGGACCTGCCCGTCGTTGGGCACTTACTGGCAGCAGGTCAGCGACGCATTGGCGACATGTACTGGCCGCACCCTCACATGTACATGGAGAAATGCATAATCCATCTTTACCCTAGAGGTAAAAAACGGAAGGTCACCTCCCGCTTCCTAGACCAGGGCGTGCTGACGGCCAAGCGCCTGATTACAAGGAGGTGGAAGAGGCCTGATCCACCAGCCCACCCGGCCTGGAGACAGTCGCTCCTGGTGTGTGCTAGAGTGGGGGGAGTGGCGCTGCGAACCGAGGACGCCCGGGGGCTTCAAAAGGAACCTATTGCAGCACATTGGGAAGCAATTATACACGACTTGTAGGGGGCACACACGAATGTCACGCAGACAATCCATCAGCCCTCCCCTACTAGATCTTACAGTTGACACCATAATGCATACTTTGTGGCATTGAGAGTCCGGTAGCAGTATGGTGGAAGGAGTCCTTACTCACGCTTGACTTCACTTTTAGGGTTCTCAGCCTACTATTGACCAGGCCTCACTATTTACGCTTGAACCATAATAATGCAGCCGCCTGCCTGGCGGAGGTGGGGGGAAAGCAAATGAGGGCACGGACTGCTGGATACTCGTGGGTATGGCTAGTTAGTCCCTTAAGTCCTATAAATACGGGGGCGCTAATGAGCACATAGATAAATAAATGGTTAAACGTATGAATATCTAAATAGACAAAAAATAGTCACAGACTTCAAGCACTGCGGGATGTGTCAGGGGTATGGAGTGGGGGATTGTTTCCTAGGGGGGACTAATTGCTGCAATGCTCAACTGTTACCCTTGTTAATGTTTAGAACTGTTGTTGGACTATCCTGTTTACTGATTGATAAATGAATAGCATATTGTTTAGACACGATATTACGCAACATAAGTGTGGGTGCCAAACCTAAGTCAAACAGTCATTGCATACAACAACCCAAAGCTGAATGATTAGTGGGAAACGCCTGAAAGTATGTCTATCTGAGAGCGTGGATACACGCATCCATTTGTTTGTGGTCGGAAATAACCTATATACTGTGAAATCAAAATGTTGAAAATATGCATTGTAAATCATAAATGTAACAGACAACCCAATAAACAGTTGTTTTAAAAATATGAGGACTACTACATGACATTGTCACCCTTCCAGACAGGTTCGTGTTTGAAATTGATTGATCAAGAAAGAGAAAACCCAACTTGGGCCTTTATCTTGAATTTCCATACAGTGGTCTAGGGTAGCTAGGAACTTACACTTATCAACTGTGTAGAAGGCCACTGATAGATCGGAGAAGGCAGATAGGCAGGAGTTCCTCATATCAAATATGACAGGAGCATCATCCAATACTTTTCAAGTGTCTGCTATTATGGTGCAACCATAGTGGAAACCGGAATGGGAATGCATAAATGGTTTTCATTGATTCCAGTAATTAATTGATTGTGGATACCTTTCAACATTGCTCTCCCCAGCTAAAGAAGTTTGGGGACGGGTATAAAATTGAACGGGATGGTTTGATCAAGATTGTTTTTTTCTAAAATAAGAGTGATGTGTAAAATTTGTAAAAGATCTGGGAATGGTCGTTGGGCAATGTGACAGGGAGGAGGGCTTGCACGACCCAATGCCTGGGTCCTTTCAATCTGCTCATACACCAAAGCCGTGTTTTTCCTCCATTCGCAGGCTAGTCACAAACCCTGCACCTTTAAAACATACACCGCAGAGCAAGAGGGGGCACACCTCGATCTTTGGCCCTGGAGGGCGGACTCCTATTTGTCTGTGTAATCCGAGCCTGAAGCTGCACACATGCCCAGATGGAGAAAAGCCGGCTGTCATGCAAGGACCAGTAAACAAAGTCTCCGAACTGCTCTGACGAGGAAGAGCCGTCAGCTCCCATCCTGGTAAGAACCCCAATGACCCCGTCAACGGAGTGACCTACTGGTCTGCCAACAGTCCCAGCCACGTTCCTGGAGGTGCGTGGCTAACACAGGTATGTGCCGAATTCCGGGCTTAGGGGTGAAGGGAAGGTACTGCACAGGAATCAACAAGCATTAAAAAAGGGGGCAAGCCACCTGAACTCCCGGAACAGTAAACAAATAAAGGCTCCTAGTAAAGGAAGGTCCATTTATCTGAGCTCTAGTTTTTCTGAACACTGATTACCCACAACCCCTGCATTCCTGTTCGTCCTAAACACTAGGTAACGGTGGAGGTATTACACAAAACAGGAAATACTAGGTAATTTACCTGCGTTGTTCTCTTTATCCCAAGGGTACCGGTGGAAGGACTTCTGACCCCTTACCTAGGGACGGAAAAGAAAAGAATCATTATTTTCCAGAATATAATCATACTAACCTGTAGTAATAAAGCATGTGATAGTAAATTAGGTTAATTACAAGTAAGTATGCATTGATTAATGAGACCAATCTCCCAACTCCCCTACCTCTCCAAGGTCTTGGAAAGATTGGTCAATAAACAACTGGTTAACTTCTTTAAAACCAATGAGCTCCTAGACCCATCCCAGACTGGCTTTGGACCCACAAATAGCACAGAAGCCACACTGTATTGGACAACATCAGATCCTTGGTGGACCAGGGCAAGGCTGACCCCTGATCCTTTTAGACTTGGCTGTAGCGTTCGACACTGTATCCCATAACCTCCTACTGAGCATCTTGCATGAAAAGGGACTTCACTCGAAAGCCCTCCAATGGTTCAATTCCTTTCTACGCAATAGAACACACAGAGAGAACAAATGGGCCCCTTTTCCTCTGACTCAAAAAAACATGACCTATGGTGTCCCGCAGGGAACCTCTCTGAGCCCAACACTTTTTAATGCCTACGTCTCCTCTCTGGCCAAGATTGGCAGGAAATGGAGCTTCAACATCTGCTCCTACGCTGATGATACTCAGCTTCTAATCGCCTTCGAAGGAAGGCATGATGACACTAGGAACAACTTAATTGTCTGTCAGAAACAGCAACTTGGATGACAGAACACGGTCTGAAAGTGAATGCTTAGAAATCCAAGATCCTGCTTTTTAGAAGAGCTCACCTAATCTGGGATGATACCTGGTGGCCTGGGACACCCGGGACTGCCCCGGAACCAAAACGGGTCGTAAAAAACATGTGCATCCTTATTGACAGTGGACTAACCATGCAAGACCAAATCTGAGCGCTGTGCGGAAAAAGCTTTGCCATACAAAAGCTTTTAAAAAGACTTTTTTTCATGGATCCTCTTGAATTGTAGAAAGACCATCACTCAGGTTCTAGTCTCCAGTAAGCTGGACCATGAAAATGCGCTCTATGTGGGCATGCCAGACTATCTCTTCTCCCGGCTGCAGGTGATTTAGAACCCAGCTGCCAAGCTTGTTTGCAATAAAAACAAGTATAGCTCGGCATCAGAATGTCTGAAGGAACTCCATTGGCAGCCTGTGCGCCAAAGAGCCAAGTTCAAACTTATGTGCTATGCACATAGAGCACTACACAAGCTTGGCCCTTTAATTTTGCTGGACAAAATTGAATTTTACACTCCCACATGACAACTGAGGTCTTGCAATCACGCTTTGGCCAAAACCGAACGTATCAAGAAAACCAGAGTAGGAGGCCGCTCCTTCTCTAATCTGGCGGCCATTCACTGGAATGAACTCCTCTTAGACCTTCGCCTCATGGAAGATTATATGGCATTCAGAAAGATGCTGTAAACAACATTGTTCCCTAGACTGTAATCGATGACACTCGCAGTTTTTGCCTTACTACCCTACTCGCAGTTAACCTGGTTGTTAATCACTTTCATACCTGGGTATAGCCTTCCAGCGCCGTGTTATCTCTCGGGATGACTGTTGCGCTCAACAAATACAAATGAGCACCATGCTTGTTTAGAATGGTGGCATTTATATTTTATGGTATTGGCCAGGAAAATGTCTAAAAAAAGATAGAGGGTTTAAGTATTTTTTTTAATTTTTATAAATGTTTTTATTTTATAACAATACACCGGCCCCACATAACTTTTTCTGAGTCTCCAGACACTCGACTTACTGCACGGACATTAACACCTATTATAGTCCATGCTACCTCAGTTATAGGACACCCATCCCGGCTTTTCTTTTTCTTCACTATTGGTTTCCCCATTTTGAGTATCCTCACCATCAGAAGAGGTCATGGTTGCTCCTGGATCTAGGAACACATAGCACAAGTCCTTCCAAACAGCAAGATCTTCTATTACTTTGTCATCGCATCTGCCCAGCCATAAGTGAGACTCCTCTGCTACGGACCATTCTAACACCTCGCTACGCCAGCAGGTGAAGTCAGGCACTCTCTGTCCCATCCAGGTTATAGCTATGCAATGCCTGGCCAGGACTAGTGCCAAGTGCAGGAAATCTATACGCCTTCTTCCTGCCCCTTGGATGTTAACCATTACCCAGAAGGCAGCACTGTGGTATATGTGCAAAAAGTATATGGACAGTCTTCTGAATCTCTGCTACTACCAGGGTCCAGTAACCCTGCACCTCCCTACATTGCCAGGCTAAGTGCATGAAGTTCACCCCATCGTGACACGCAATGCTGATATGTGATGCAAGCATATGAGAGTAAGATAAGTCCAATGTAGAAAATGATAATGCACCAACTTAAAGCGAGCATTACAGAAGACAGTATGAGTGAGGTCATTGACTCGCAAATAATCCCCTTCAGTAAGGGAAGTGTCCAGGTCCATGCCCCAGGCCGTCTGTGATCGCGGAGGAGGACTCGATGCATCAGAACACATGACTTAGTATAATAGCGAGATCAAGTGGTGGCCTGCACCAAATGTTAGGAGGTTCCAGAGAGTGTGTGTAGGAGGAGGAGCAGCTGGGTAGATTGGCCATGTTTCCCTGGCTATTTCTGCCCAGACTCGCGTGATGGATAAAATGACCAGACCCAAGTGAAAAGGCGAGATGCCCTCCTTGAAAGTGATGCAGGTCCCTGAGAAATTCACACCCACCATCACGCCACGTTTGAAATTACATATTGTCTGCCATGTGTCGAGCTGACTTTAGTATCCAGAGCTGGAGTTCCTGATAAACGGGGCTCTTTCAGTACTGTGCAAAGTAATCTATGCCAGAGTGTCGCTATACGCCTGATTATTTGTAGGACTTCCAAAGGTAGTTCTGCGCCCTCCATGAGGAGGTTGGGCAATCACTCGGCATCAACCCTGCCAATCAGTAAGTGATCTTCCCAGTTGTCAGCTGGGTCCAGCCACTGTGCCGCATGTTGTAATTGGGCCGCAAAATAGTATAGATCAAGCTGTGGGACTTCCAACCCTCCCTCTTCATGTTGGCTCATCAGTGTCGACATAGCAACTCAAAAGACCTTGGCTGGTATACGGGTCAAGGAATTCTGCAATACATACAGACATCGGGAGAGGAGGACCATTTTGGCTATGGCCAAATGGCCCATCAATGACAGAGGTAATGTGTTACAAAATCGGACTGGGGATTTCAATCCCTCAACTACCTTCTCCACGTTGAGACGGAGTTGTTGTTTGCGAGTGTGGGCCACTATAATCCCCAGATAGCAAAACTGGGTCGTCTCCCAATGTAGTCCTTCATCTGGCAAGCGCTCAAGTGGGGTCCCGGCCAAGATGGCAAAGGGGAACACCAAGGATTTGGCCCTATAAAGCCGTAGGCCGAAAATATTCCCAAACTCTTCCAATGACTGTAGCATCGCTGGTACAGCTACGCAGGGGAAAGAAAAGTAGAACAAAGCGCCACCTGCATATAGGGAAATCACATGACATACGTCGCCCTAATGAATGCCCTACTCCTGTAATTCCTAGCATCTCTAAATCACTAATAACTCCACGGCGAGCACGAACAGGAGTGGTGAGTGGGCAACCCTAAAACGTTCTCCATTCCACTATCCACGGCTCTAGGCGGGAGCATCCTACCCGCACTCTGGCTCAAGATTCAGTATAAAGCAAGCGCACCCACTCGCGGAACTAGGGTCCAAAACCCATGGCATCCAGGACTTTTAGTAGATAGCCTTAATCCTTGGTGTTAAATGCTTTCTCCAAATCAATGGAAACCAGCACCATTTCCTCCTCCTGATGTTGCACCTCATTTTGTATATGAGATAATTGCCTCAAGTTCGCTGAGAACATTTGGAAAAGTTCGGTCAGAAAGCCATCACTACCAGGAGCTTTCAAAGGCAGCAGCGCTTGCAGAGCTGCTAAGTTCCTCCAGGCTCAGAGGAGCGGTCCAGGGCCTCCACAATCTTGGGATCCATAATGGGGAGCCCCACCGTGGCCGAAAATGGAACAAATCATTGTGCATCAATACCCAGATCCATTGCATAAACTCGTAAATGTTGTTGAAATGTTTGTACTGTACCAGCTGTAGAAGTGACACTACTAACCTCTGGAGTAGTTAAATGGGTCACAAGTAGGGGTCTTGTTCTCTATGCAATATCCAGGCTAAAAGCTTTCCTGACTTGTCTCCCTTCCTTTGCAGTCTCTGACGATACTTGAAAAGTGTGAACTTATCTCCCAAAGTTCGCTCAGCCTTCCGTGGCTCACAAATTCACATTTATGCAGGTCAGGGGAAGTTAAGGAAGCCATCTGTATCCCCATTAACTCTGCCTATTCCCGACGAAGGTCTGTCTGAAGCAGAGGTCGCGCCCCCTAGAACCGCCTTCAGGGCTTCCCACTCAGTGGAGCTATGTGTGGTGGAGCCCCAGTTTGTGTCCAAATACTCTGTTAGGATGCGTTCCAAACCCGTGCACCCCTCTGGGTCTTCCGGAATGTATATTGGCAGGCTCCATGATTGCCCCATTCCAGGGTAACCACCATATTCAGCTTGCAGCTGACAGGGGAGTGATTGGACAGAAACCTCAGCATCTTCTAGTCGCGGAAACCCCCCAATTAGCACCCTATCCAGTCTGCTATAGGTGTTGTGTGTCAAGGAATTGTGCAGGGTGAGCCAGTCTCCAAATATCATGCTGTCCTATATTCCTCATTACTTCACGCAGGGGGTTAGTCATGTTTGGTTTCGTCCCTGTCCTCAGTGGTGTTCTGTCCACAAGGGGGTCAAACACACAGTTAAAGTCACCCAACCATATCAGTGGTCAGTCCACAGCACAAGACATCAAGTCCTGCATAGTGTAGAAGAACTGCTGGTCGTCATTGTTGGGAGCATAGGACTCGGTATGTTCTACTCCCTACCATCCAAGGTACCCTGCAAGAGGACAAATCTGCCACTCACATAAGCTTCTATGTAGGTGAGGGAAAATGGGACCCTGGGTGCCACCTAAATCAATATTCACCGGGCATATGTCGAATAAGAGGCATGATAAACTCGTTCCCTCCACTTTTTAGCCAGTAGTGAGGCCCCAGCGTCATCCAAGTGTGTTTCTTGCAGACAAGCAAAGTACATTTTTTGTCTCCTCAGAAAGTTGAGCACTCTATATCTTTTCACATCAGTACCCAGGCCCCGGACATACCAGGTGAGTATTCTATAGTCACCCGCATCATCCTTGGAGTATGCAATGTCTTGTCTCCCATCCCTTTAGGCCATCTCTGATCCTACAGGCTGCTGTTCCAACCCATAAACAATAACTGTGCACAAACAAAACAAACAGAATCTCCCTCCCCACCCACCCATAGGCAAACATAGTTCAAACATGCGACTAATGATGCCCTCCCACGAATGTGCCAGGACAAGCACTGCTCCCCAGTTTGTCCAACACGGACCTACTAACTTATACAAACTGACACTCGCCCCGCCAGCCAGGCATGTGTGCAATCAGCCCGGTACATGATTTGAAGTAAGGAACCTCTCGATTAACATGTAAGAGACCGTCCCCACCATGAGCCAGAGCGCTCTAACATCAGTCTATGTCACAACAGGCTTACAGCTGTAAACATTCCATCCTTTCCCGCCCTCACTTACAGCAAGCATAGTTTCAAGCGGTCCTATCTTAATGCTAATGCACCACACCCCTTTCCTCTAGCATTCCTCAGTTACGACAGAACCAGGTTCTACCTGTAATGCATTTACAACGCCCCTCATTCCTCCCTGACCTTCCCCTCCATGTTGGCTATTGTGTTCGGGATCATGTCCGATGTGGGGCTTGAGCCCCCAAGGCCCTACCCTCCAAAGACATCTGTGTGGGAGAGGCGTCCTCCCCTTCCAGTGGCGCTGCGTTGTATAGGTAATTGTTAGCAATGCTAGTAAAAGATGACCATGTGTTCATAATTAAAAGTATGGGATGCTCCATCCAAGTCAGACTTGATGCAGTGTTGTCATTCATCAAGATACTTTTGTTGTGCACATGCTAAAAATGACATGAATTAATTGCATTTGTCTGCCGATAGTGAATGTAGTTGAAGTTGAAATAAGCTTTATTTCGATAAAAGAATATCTTAAAAAGCACAGACAAATATAAATTGTAAAAACAAGTGATGCCAAAGAATAAATCATGTAAATATAATGACAACATGATCCCAAGATATACAAAGAATTATAAAAAACATATAAACATTATAAATAGGACAATATAAAATAGATATGCAGACAGGCAATGTAAAACAGTCTGACTACTTAGTCAAGGGCTGCAAGGCCTTTAGACCTTAGAAGCCAGGACCACCTCAAATATTTCGATAGGGCGCAAACAAAGAGAGATCGTGTGTCTGATTTAAGGATGCGCAACGCTATGAGGTGGTCACGCGTGCCCAAAGTTCTGCATAAGGGTTTGAGCCAATATGATCTTGGGATTTTATATTCTGGGCATGCAAAAAGCACATGTGCAAGAGATTCAGGTTTAGTTACACAGAAAGGACAGGTGGGCAAAGTTTGGAATGGAGGTTTCCAGCGGGCAGTCAGCTCTCGTACTGGAAGAGTGCCAATTCTGAATTTGAAGTAGAGGGCTCGATCGTATGGCTTCTGAATAATGTCAAGATAAGGCTCAAAATGAATGTTATCTTTGAGGAGAAGAAATTCGGTGGTACATCTACTGGAATGGGAGCTGGAATTCCTTTTTCCTATAACCCAACTCCAGTAGAGTTTCTTCAGCTCGGCTTTCGGGGGCGAAGTTTTATTTATCCAGGCGTCTTTTAGGCCAAGATCGAAAAGCAGGGACTTTACCTCTTTTAACCATTTAATTTTATTCCAAGAGGGCATGGAAAGTATTTCGGATAGGCCCTCCGCGTACTTGGCTAACTCGGGGGTCCGCCAGAGCCGAGCCCAGAGAAGTAAAGGACGTAGTTTGGCCAGATCTTTCAACGCATGGCACCCTAGATCCAAAAGTAAGGGCACTATAGGTGTGCTCTGCGGAAGTGCCATCAGTTCCTTGTAGAAACTGGAATCGGATTTGGCAAGTTCCTCAATATTGTTTGAGCCCCATAATTCGGCTCCATAGAGTGCCGAACTCACACCCTTAGCTTTGTAGATGTCCAGTGCTGGGGCTATTGGTCTAGAAGAAGAGGAACGATGTTCTCTGAGGAGAGCACCAGTGACCCTCTTATGAGAAAGAAGCATTTTATGCAAGTGAGATGTCCATCGCATATTATCTGTGATGCGGATGCCTAAGTAATCAAACTCTTTGACCCTTTCAAGAGGAACTGCGTTCAAAACTGGAGGCTGACCTAATTTTTTGGGTGGATTTAAAATTAGGTATTTCGTTTTGGTGGTGTTGATGATGAGACCTCTATCATTACAGAAGGATTGGAAACTATCAAGAAGGGTTTGCAGGCCCATAGGTGTTTTGGAAAGGAGGAGGGTGTCATCAGCAAACAGGAGAGTTGGAACACGTTCGCCCGCCAGGGATGGTGCATCAGCAGGAACTTTCAACAGATGGTCCACTACCCCATTCACATAAAGTGAAAAAAGGGTGGGAGCAAGAACACACCCCTGGCGGACGCCCCTGTTTACTGGAATTCTCTCAGTTTTTTGGCCCTGTTGACCCCAACGCACTTGGGCATAATTGCCGTCGTGGAGTTTTATTAGCAGGGCCAATATGTAGGAAGGAATGTGCATGTCGGATAAAACACGCCAAAGGGTATCGCGGGGGACAAGATCGAACGCTGTTTTTAAATCTATAAAGGCCAAGTAGAGACTGCCTTTTCCAAGGAGGACAATCTTCCAATAGATAAGGATCAGTCTGAAGACCTGTTCTATAGTGCCCGTCCCGACCCTAAAACCTGCTTGATAATCTGAGAGAATGTTGTTGTCATTTGCCCAGGTAAGTATCCTTTCCAAAATCACTTTCCCAATAACCTTCTGAGATGAGTCGATCAGGCTTATTGGGCGGTAATTAGCCGGATCTCCTCGGACACCCTTTTTGAAAATGGGATCAACCTCAGCCCCCTTCCATGACTCAGGGACTGGGGCGCCGTTAACAATAGCGTTAATAAGGGTCGAAAGGAGCTTCCCCCAACTTGATGGATCAAGTTTAAGCACATCACCGGGGATACCGTCCGGACCAGCTGCTTTCTGCGGGACAATAGACTGGATAGCACTGTATACCTCCCTGTCAGAGAAGGGGTCAATTTTCTGGGCGTCCACGAGGGGAAGCGTCCCCTCAGGGAAGAACATCTCCACCGTCTCGGATCGTGTGGAATAGAGATTGAAGAAGTGCTCATACCAAACTGAACCAGTGATATTGCATGTCAGAAGTTCATGGGCTGGTCTATTCTTTGATCTTATTGTATCCCAGAAGGCACCGGGGTTACGTTTAAGGGAAGCCTCCCTTAGGGTCTGCCAAAACTGTTCCTCCCAAGACTTTTTTGCTTTGGAAACCGAGGTCTTATAATCTTTCCTAGCTTTCTGGATCATGGGTGTATTCCCACTCTTTAAAGCCACTATTAGGGCAGATTTGTTAGTCCTGCAATTTTGCGAATACCAGCCATTCTTGGAGATGGGCTTTAGCCCTCCCCTCGGCAGGCCACCTTTGCAATGTATTCGAAATAGATTCCCCAATTTAAGGATGGTATCTTGAAAGACTAATGGAGCCCTATTAAGGGAATCCTGAATATTGGTGGTTGGAGTCAGCTCAGCTTGCGTAGCGTGTAAAATAAACCTGATTGATTCGACTTTGACATCATCCAACATTACTTTGCGCCATTTGAGGCGCCTCTCACAGTTGGTGGGGATAACCTCCGAAGATTGGAGGGGTTAGCCACCAATGAAGACAAGGACCCATGTGATTGTGCCCAGAGTGAGTTTAGACAAAGAGATAGCCGGTTATGGTCGCTATCATGAGAGGGAATTATTTCCATGTCCACCATGTGTGTCCAGAGCTCAAGATCGAGAAGTATATAGTCGATCCTTGAGGTGTGATTAGGTCTGTTGTACGTGTGGGCGCCCTGGAGGTCAGAGGGTGTTCTACCATTGGCCGCCCTTAGGCCAAATTCTAGTGACATGGTGTTCAGGAATACAACAGATTTAGTCCATCTCTTGATAGGGGGCAATGTTAGTAGTGGGATACCTCGCTTGACGTCATCCTCTAATAGATCGGGAAGGTCTGCTGAGGCAAGGGGCTCGAAGGAGCAGTTAAGGTCGCCTGCTACTAGGACGTAAGCTGCATGGTGATACTTGCGTAATTCACCTTCAAGAGATACAAGCGCAGGTGATAGAGCACCTCCGCTAAGGCCCCTCGCATAGACGTTAAATATCTCAAGAGGTTTCCTTCCCTGGGCTCCCTTAAGGGTAAGCCTTAGTATGTCAGGGGAGACAATGTGTGCCCGCCTAATGGTACACCCAAGGGAAATACTAACCCAGATCAGCAGGCCACCCGAAGGACGACCTCTTCCTGTTGGAGATAGGATGGCTGGTATAAAGAAGGTGGTGTAGCCAACCATATGATACGGCTCTACAGCCCAAGTCTCCTGGAATATACAGATGTTGTAAGATGTTATAGAAGACTCCCAATGAGGAAGGTCAAATTTGCTGGCGAGGCCGGCAACATTCCAACTTAGAATCCTAAGGAGAGTAGTGGTGGTGGCTATATCTTGTGGGATAGGTAAGTTGGAGGAGTCAGGAGTAACCTGAGTCGAGTTGCTGGAGGAGGGTGATAGAGGATGATTAGTACCCTGTGGAGTTGGAGTAGGCTGGGGACAGGGCTGGTGGGCATATGGACCCAAGCCGGTTTGCAGAGGCTCCCTAACCGAGCCAGTGGCTACTTCGGGATCATCTGCAATAAATTGGGCACCGGCAGAAGAAGGAATATCGGCCTCAGCCGAGGTTCCATGTCAGTAGTGCTCATAACGACTATGAGTGTCGTAATAGTTGCTTGGGGCAAACGTGGAGGAGGCCTTATTGCTAGTATTCCAGACTCCCTTAGAATACCCATCACAAAGTGGTTGAAGAAGAGGATATTGGTAATGGGAGTAAGGAGTGCCAGAGTAAAATTGGCTTAGATCTAGACATCCTATGGCACTCATAGTGGGTTGGTGGTAGTTGCAGATTAGCCTTGCAACCCGAGGATCTCTAAAATTTATAATGACACAGTCACCAGGGATGTTTTTTGGTTTATTGCCCACCCAAGATACCCTTCTGACATGGAGAACATGACCGTCCAGATCATGTGGGAGCGGTCTATTAGTGTTCAGCCAGTGTGTTGTTTTGTTACGCAGTTCGATGTAAGATTCTGGCTTGTCAGATTTAAGGCAAGGAACTCCAGTCAGGATGGCAACAAGGGGTAGGCACTCCGGTGGAAGGTTAACATGAGGTAAACTCAGTTCTTGGCCGGGAGAAGGAACTTTAGGATGGGCTTGTGTGTGATCATTGTTGGATGGTTTAGGGAGGTTCTGTTCGGGCTCTACAGAGCTATCAGTCGAGCCGGAAACCTGTTTTTTATTATTAGAAAGGTTGACCAAATGAGTATTGGGTAGTGGAGGCCTTGGGGCTGGTGGAGGAATTCCATTCTTAGGGCCTGAGCTTGAGGCAGCATATGATTTAGGCAATGCAGCTTGGGGCGTGGACTCAATGGAAGTAATTGAAGAGGGGTCGACAGTAACACCATGACCCTGACCCGTCTTTGCGTGTAATTTAATTAGTGACTTAAGAGAGAAGAAGTTGTCCAGAGAGGCTTGCTCAAATCTCTCAAGCCTCTCGGACAATAATCTCACTCTTTCCGTCATAGGAAGTAACAGGGATTTAATCAGTACTTCAAGTTGACCAATAATTGGATGCAGGGGTTCAGGGACAGTTTGTGAACCAGATTGTTGATGGAATTGCTCTGCGGGGATATGGGTAGGCAAAATGGTAGAGTGGACAGGAGAAGATCTTATCCTCTGCTGATGTGAAATAGGCAGTGCTGTTCGACCCGCTTTCTTACCCCCGATAGTGCGTGGTTTACTTTTGTATTTCTTCGATACTTTTGCGTAGTCCTCCTTGTTACCACTAGCTGCTCTTTTCCTTTTGCTTGGAGCGGGTATTGGGTCTGCTGCAGTAGGTGACCCAGTGAACGCAGGAATTACAGGGTGTGAGGTAATAGTAATAGCGGAGTCGGAAACTGCCTGGGAAGTAACTAACAAAGGGGAGTATGAGAGGTTTTGCGATGTAACTTGAGCGGGGTCGATGGGATTGGTGGAGTTTGAGGCCGCACTCGGCGGTGAACGCTGCAAAGTCTCAGTTGCAGTGCCATCCACTTGAGTGATCGTTCTGGCGGGAGACACAGCTCGCGCAAATGCACTCATTGAAGAGCGCTTATCTTTTAGTGCGTCGAGAGAGAGTCTCCGCTCTGTGAGGGCAATTTCTTTCTCTAATACAGAGCAGGCACGAATAATGAAGTGATCAAGGGTGCCACTGACGGAAGCCCCACCTCCCTTTCCAGAACGTGTGGACATCGCCATGGCTAATAAGTAAATACAAAGATCACAACATGAGGTGTAGCAAACAATCAGTCACAGATGCAATGCGTCAAGTCAATAGAGCAATAAGAGTCTTTACCGGATAGAGGGTTGCGGTAGTGACAAGAGGGGTGGCACAGCCCGGCCTCCTTTGGGCCCGGACGGCCACAGACGGCCCGCCCTCTGCCCGGGCTCAGCCCGGCGGCGCCCGCGCGCGTCCCGCGACGCGGAGGGGTCCACGTCCTTTTAAGCGCCTCCGGGCGCGTGCTTTGCGTGAGGCGGGCGCTAGGGGACCTGGGAAATGTAGTCTCCCCGCTCTTCGGCCGCACGATGGTAAAGCGGCAGCAGGGGAGACACGGTGTAATTTGGCCCAGGAACAGCGACGAGGCAGCAGGTCAGGGATAGCACCAACAGACTTTCCCCCACAAAATGTCCAGATATCGATTTGAAAGGTTTCCCTCAGTGAATGTAGACTGTCTACAGCTAAGTCATCTTTGTATTCCTTTTTTACACAGGATGTGTTGTACCAAATTTGACTTAGTTTAGATCGTTGTGAAGTTAGTTGGAGTGGTAGAGCTGTGTTGACAATGTCTCCAATGGTGTGAGTATATTCTGTTAGTGTATTTTAATATCTATAGAAAGGTCCAGAAGACTCAGACTTGCCGAGAGGAGTTCTTGAAGAAATGTTGTCCTGTACTTCATGGTTCTCATCCAGGTATTTTTGACGCAGCTGTCGTATGAGCGGTGATGCATGAAGATCAGTATGTAAAAGGAGAAGGCGAAATGATCAGAGATGTGAGATGGTCTTTCCAGTAAGAAACAGCATAGTAAATGAACCACATGACAGTTTTAGATACGTCATTATCTGTTCAGAGGAGGCGAGGCACTACTATAAGTAACATTACATAGTTCATAGTATAGGTATCTTATTAACATGGATTATGTGCAAGACTAATCTTAACAGCAATGTCCTGTGTAATGTTTTTTGCCTGATATAATCTGCCCTGTTAGTGCACGAGAACAAGGAGCTACTGCGTTGTGGTTCTGAGTTTTGCTTTATTGTGGTAGGCATTGTTAAGTTCCTGTAGTAGTTGTGGGAAGTGGTGCAAAGTCTTTCTGGTAGATGCCTGTACAGATGTGTGTTGGCATGTATATCTAGATATTCACAAGTACGGTGAAGGCGTAGTGGAGTTGTAGATACTGATAGGTTGTCAAATGCGACTGTGGTATATTTTACGACTTTAAAATGCTGGTTATCAGAATCCCTAGGTAATCTATTTGAACAGTGGCTTGAAGTTCATGAACATTAAGCTATTCAGTGATCTTATCCATCAATTGTTCTTACCATGTTTCTTTTGGGCTTCAGGGATGAGCTAGCTGGCCTAGTAGTAGGAACATGTACCTATAAAGGCGGAAGATTGGACTTTCTTTAGCCTTCTTATTAGTATATTAAGCTGACTGTCTTGTAAAAGGGACTGGAAGAGGTCAACGAGGATGTGATTTATAGGTGTGAAAACTAATGTCTGAATACTTTCCAGTGGAATTTTAAGCAGTGGTGTGACAGGGTTTGTGTTTATGGTGTGATCAAAATAGGGAAGACGAAAAGAATAAAAACAAAAATAAAATACAATAAAATATCTGACATGGCCAGCTCAGTCTTTGAGGTGAGATGTTCTAGTTGCATGATAGAATGGACCCAGTACATTTGTCTGCCCTTAGTAGATGTTCCTTTCTCCTTGGCTAGGTGATTTGAGGTGGGTGTTCTGAATTGGAGAAGGGAGTGTACCAGACTTTATTTCTCTCCAAGGGTGATATATCTTTCAGGATTATCCATTGTTGACTGTTTACTCTTGTGCCATGGCAAGTGTTCATATCAAGCTTGAAATAAATTCTTGAATGTCTTGGGGGAAATCTACCAAACACTTTCTGTCTTTCCTTGGCTGTTATTTTTTCCCACGTTAGCCAGCATTGTGTGGTTTCTCCAGTGAATGGCAAGTATTCATGTCAATCCTAAAATATATTCTTGTACTTCTAAGATGAGGGGGGTGATATTCGTTTCAGAGAGGGTCAGATCTATTATTGAAGACGTGGGGTACTTTCTGCTGGATATAGGTTACATAGTGGTTAACAGACGAAGAGGACTTAGAATCCTTGTTTTAAGATTTTAGTAGTGTTATGGCATATTGGCGTTCTTTTTTCTATGTTTGAGATATAATCTGTTGTAGAATTGTCCATTTTGTTATATTAAGTTAAAACTGGTTCTTCTAGCACATGTGTGTTATTAGTGTTGCAATAGATACATTTTTTAAAGAAGGTTTTATTGATTTATATCTGTGTACTTGTTTTCAGGGATGGGCGAGTTAAACTGCACCTATTGATTATCATGGGTGATGTCTTCAATCAATTCTTCAGAGGGTTGATGTGAAGAACCATTTATTGAGAGAGTTTGAGAAAAAGATTCATCTCGCTGATACATGTGTTTGAGGACTGAGTTCGATAGTATGGGAGTCATGACTGACAGCAACCATCTGCCTGTGCGGTGCGGGCTCCATTGTCGAGTAGGTATTTTTTAGTTTGTGAATTGGCATCTCAGGGTTTGTACGCGTGAGGACGGTTGTGGGGTGGTTGATGTAAAGTAGGGTGCCAGGTTCTTTTTAGATATAGAGTATGGGTGGGACAAAGCTGACCAAGTTAAAGATGGTTCTTCTCTTCTCTGCTCTTGGCCAAGGGAGGAGGCAGATTTCTGCTTTGGATTGCAGATGATTTCCTGGTCAGGATCTGCCACAAGCAAATAAGAGAGCTTGTGCTTCCCTCCCTCTTCCGTTTGACGCTGATATGGCAACAAAATGGCAACAGCTGGTTGGTGATCTCTCATTCAAAGTGTCACATGATTCAGTGGGGTGGCTTTGAAGGTAGTGCACACGAGGAAGGCAGTGGTGCTATCTGAAGTTGTGAAGGAATACATTGTGGGCTGAGCCACAGTGATGCGGTAAAGAAATAGGCAGGCTTTGGAATCTGCTAGAATGTATTGAATGTTGGCATTCTGGCATTGTTGCACCAAACAGCAATAAACATAATTAAACTAAAGGGATCTAGAATCTTAACCTGGCGAAATCAGTACAGTCATTAGGACTGTAGTGTCGCATTTAGATGTGCTAACAGAGTGGTTCCTCACAGTGGAGCAAAATGCACATAAAGTGAGGGAGCGAGTGAACGATGTGAGGTGCTCCAATGACACAATGGAGTCTTCAATGGACGGCATACCTGACTTTTTGGATTGTGCAGTGTGCTCCATGGAGAACATGGAGCCCCTTAAAAATGTTTGCAGTAGAACCTATTGTGGGTCTGCTCCGGCACAAGCAGAAGATGAGGTGCTGGGCATGCTTTCTGCTTCACTGACCAACTTGGTAAAGGATCAAGAGGAATCATGGGCTGCTTTGATTGACAGGCTTTCAAGCTCCCATGAAGGCTGTGAGTGGGAGAGAATAGGGTGCTTGCATGGAGGTTTTTAACTCAGCCAAGGGAGAGATGGACGTCCTAGGATGACAGCTCAGTAGAAAGCCTTGGCATTTAGCTGAGCACTGGGGCTATATTTTGCCAGATCTGTGCATTCCAACACTTTAGAGGAATCGCTGCTGTAGATCAGAAAAGGGCTGCTAAATATGGGAATATCAGCAGCAGTGAGTCACTCTGTAAAACGGGAAGTGCACCATAGGGTTCAATTATTTATATTTGCCCAAGAGGACTCTACTCAATTTGTCTTGGATGACTTTTAGTAAAATTAGGGTTATTTGCACCTCTCTGCCAGATTGAAACTCTTATTTTTACTACAGACCTGGGAATAACAGGAAGCTTGAGCAGAAGCCCACATTCTTGGTCTGATATATGATGTATGAAGAACTGGTGAAAAATGTGTGGGATACACATTTGTTGGTTTTACTCTCTGGTAATCTGTTCTTGTATGAATGGGCCCCTGATTGAAGAGTGAAGATAATCAACTACCTCTCCTGGGAGCCAAACAACTACGTGGCATATATGATGGCACATATAGTGGCAATAAAGTTCAATGTTTCTTCAAATGTATGAACAAAAACCTACATTGTTTATTTTTTCAAAGCAAATTTGGAGGATTCATCTACCCCACAGTGAAATCTGGGTGCTAAAATCAAGCTGTCACCCACAGTTAGAAGTACAAGGGAATTGCAAATACTCAATTCTTTAATGTAATAATACATTTGCAGCTGCTGCATTGTCAGACCTGGCAGACACAAGCGGCAGAACGTGAGCACGGCTCACTGCTCTGTTTATGAAATCAACACAGTACAGTATAGCAATTCAAGTTCAAGTGGAGCCAAAAACTTACTGATAACTTAGCTAAGGGAAATTCGGATCTGTTAGTTGTATAAGGTAGTAGCATGAAGAGGTGTATTGAAAGTCTGTAGCATGGAATTAGGGGTAAGTCAATTATTGATAACAGATGTTATATTTGAGGGCACATTGTGTGTGTTACTGCATTAGTACAGTAATTTCCTATATAAAAAAATGTGATTCAAACATTATATGTTTGGAATGTTCTAATACACATTATCAGAATCCATAAGTTATATTGAATATGAGTATATTTGTATTATGAGCAGCTATTCAGTCATTGTTGAAAAGTTTGCTTTTCAACTGCATTATGTACATTAAATTCTGAAGGCAATAGTCCTCATCCTATTATTTCTCTGAGTGAGCGGTAGAAACAAATTTATGGTAAATTCTGTTTAGAGGCCAGCCACTCTCATGGGCCGCCAATTCAGTTGAGGAGGAAAGCGAGCCGCGTCATGTGAGGGTTGGGCCAACAACACCTCCTTTTAATTTCAAATGTCAACATTGATGAGTGTAACTCCCAGAAAGTTCATAAAGTTTCTTCAAATAGGTTAAATATTATAGAGATTCAAGTGAATTCAAGTATATCAGTGCATTTCTGGTCATTTATAATATTAATCCTAAATAGGAATTAAAATTCTAATGAGAAAATGTTCTGGTGTATAATCTCTGCGGTCCACCTCACCGATTGCTTAGCACTTTCAATGATATTCTCAAAGGGGCACTAGATCTTCGAGTTTCTAAACGAGAAACACAAGATACATTAGAATTGCATCTGCAAGTCAAACTAGCCCCTCCCTTTCCAAGACACAAACCCATACCTGTGTTTTCCAGGGTTGGTTAGAAGTGTGCTGTTATTGGACACAGGCTGAAAACCAAAACAGTAGGAAGTTCTAATTGAGAGTGAGTCTTTAGTCTCAGAGTCACGGAGGAGGGAGAGCACATAGTGGGAGAAACTCCACACGGTGTGTAGTGCAGAACTGTAACGAAACAGGGGGGGTGGAGGGAAACAACTGGAATCCTTTCTAGACAGGACACAACTGCTGGGAGAATAGAGTAAGGAATAAACAAGAAAAGTGCAGGATCTACAAAGGGGTTTAAACTAGGACGAAGGTGGAGGAAGCACAATAATTGCTGTCACCAAGCGTGAACCTCCATGTTTGCTGACCTTTTAACTGATACTGCCCCTCATGCCCAAGAAGTGTAACCTATTCCTGGTCCCACAAGTCTAGGGCCTCTCAGCCACAACAGGCCTGCCCAGTCTCCACTTCCCTGTCTTCCAGAGTTCCTGTGTGTCTTTGTAGCCCTAATGTAACTTGCTTTGCAAGCTAGGCATGGATGTTCTGCATGCCTATAAAGTCCTTTCCTGATACCTTTCTGTAAACCACGACACCCTAGAAGCCTCAGTTCAAGACAATTCCCAGTCATAAGGGACTTGACAGGAACACACATCTTGTGTGTATCAGAAAGAAAAAAAGGAAGTAATCAGTACTGAAACATATTTGCATCTGAATAAAATCCCTCAAAAAGCCTCTCACAGGGTTGAGACTCAGCAACGAAAGCTAAAATAAGCTGATGCTGGGTCCTCCTCCTAATGTCTCTTGTGCCAGTGATTCAGGTTACACCTCTTTCTGTCCTTGATTTTGCCATCAGTCTTGCCTTCAGATTTGTCCAAATCCCCTTCTCCTGCCAATGGACCTAGTTGCATAGCATGAGGGAAAACAGGAGAGGCAGCCTAATCTTATTGTCCCCTCTACTTTCAGGAATTTTGGACATTCTAAGGGGGCCTCAGAAGGAAAATGCTTGACTGCAGTGCCTCTTTCATCATGAGACTTTTTTAAATCGGGGTATTGACTATAAAATAAAGATAACAAGGCGTGATCATCTCTGCAACACTAATGCTGACAACGCTACGATACTCACTGCTCTCCAGGACTTCGAGGCGGCAGCCGGTCTACGAGTGAAATGGACGAAATCATACATCTTCCCCCTCCACCGGGTACACCACCACAGGCTCTCCAACTCGAGGACACCCAACTGACTTAGGCAGAAGAAACGGTGTGATATCATGGTATTCAGTTATACCACTCTCAGAAGACCTCTTTGAGGGCAATCTGAAGCCAATCCTTACAGCCCACAAATCCCAGACCAAGTTCTGGAAACGTCTGAATCTGGCCACTACAGGTAAAATCGCACTCTCCAAGATGGTAATCCTTCCCCGCTTACTATACTGTTTCATTAATGTGCCGGTATGCTCACCCAGGTCATTCTTCTGAGCGCTGCACTCCATCTTGAGCGAGCTCATATGGGCTGACAAATAAAATCAAAGAAATCTCAGCCAAAGAAATCTCAGCCATCAAATAGCTCTCAGCAAACTTCATCTGCTGGTGGGACAGAGGGAGCTTGGAGCCCCTTCCTTTGAATTGTATTACTTAGCGGCTCAACTCCAGTGGGTGCCGCACTGGTTGGCGGACAGCAATCTGTAAGAAACTTGCACCAGTGATGGACCTCTACCCCCAGATATCCTCCGCCAACTCCTACAACCCTCAGTTATAATACATCGCTCGTTGTCACTGCACATCTGGGTGGTTCTCAAATGCCTTGCCTGGGCTTTACACTTGAGATGCCATGTCCTCCCATACGCCCCCTTGATGCCCTTGTGAGGCCTATATTGATTCCCTGGGACCTTCACATCAGAGGACTTAGCACCCTGGCATGATCGAACCATTGAAACAACAGGAAATCTATTCCAGGACCATCACTTACTGACATTCAACCAGCTGCAAGAAGACTATGATATCCTCCCAGCCATTTCCTCCTCCACAGTCAACTTCTGGCTACGTGCCAACTCTTATGGCACACGTCGACAAGGAACCACCCTCTCATGCCTTCATACACACTTTATACATTATGTGCTCTGGGCGACACTTAGGTACATGGCTAAACAAAGCCATCCAGGAACACACAGGGGCTTCTCTAGCACACCTCAGACAGGTATGGGAGGAAGATATCGGACACCCGCTCCACGACTCAGAATGGCTATTAGTGCTCAAGTCCCCTCAAAATTCAGATTCAAGAGTATGCAGTATACGATCCTCCATAAGCCCAACCTGAAAATGCCCAAGTTGAACTGTATCTTCCCAACAGCCAATCTCACATGCCCCAGATGTCAATCCCCTACTGCCAACTTTCAGCATATGCTCTGGGCGTGCCCTACCCTGGCATACTACTGACGATCCATTCATGATACCCTTGCTAAGGTCACTGAACTCACCCACCTGAAAAAATGGGCGGTGACCGCCCTTGGGATTTACAAGCGAAACAGGAAACATAGATGGTGCCCTCTTTGGGAATCTAGCCTCACTGCTTGCTAAGCGTACCCTCACATTGCATTGGCAAGCTCCCCAGCCACCATCCCCAATACAGTGGCACAAGACTTTTCACCATTGGGGCGAAACTGAAAGTACCAATCTACACCATGAGGAGGCACGCCGCTTTTGAAAATGACCCATCGTGGCGGCCTGGGACACTATACTAACACAGTTCCGGGAACTCATGCATGAAGACAATCCCCCTTCCCTATGACAACCTGCAATACCCCCCAACAGTACTCAGTCCACTCTTCCGATCCCGACAATCACTCTGGGACCATGCAGACTCCTGATCCCCCTCACACATCCACAGAGGCAAGCGGAGGTGGGACAATGCGATCACTTGTCACTGCCCCACAGCGGACACACCCAGCCTCCACAACCATCAACACCCTCACAACACATATCGCAACACCTTCGCTCGTACTGCTCCACAACCCTTCCCCATGCTTCACAATTACCATGGCGGAGTCCCCTAGTGTATGGAGGTTCTTTCTAATACCAGCCATGTGATCACCAGACTCATCCCCATCCCTGGTGAGTAAATACCTCACTCCCACCCAGCCTACATCTGACACATCCCCGTAACTCCCAGTGGGATAGACCATACTGCTTATTGTTATGAATCATATTGTAACAGCCATTGCTCAAATATTTCTGTATCTCTGCTACGTTGTGCAAATTGAAAAACTTCAATAAAAAGTGTTAAAAAATAAACTAGGCATGATCATGACTTCCTGACTTCAGCCTTAGTAATGGAGGTGCACTGCAAAATCTAGGCATGGACATTTTTTCTTAAGGTGTCACCTGAGGCAGCACATATGCACTGTCTCTTCGTGATCTATTGTATCTTAAACAAACCTGAGAAGGATTTAGATCCCTCCCATTACTTACCATTGGTTGGCGTCTTCGTCACTCTCACTTCTTTTGCCTTTATTAGTTAGCTGCAGCTAGGTTGGTTTCATTTTGCTGGCCGGTCTCGCTCCAGATGATTTTGGGAGGATTTGGGTTTCACTTATTTAAATTTGACAAACACACACATCAACAGAAGGATTTTGGTTTTATCTTTTTTTGATTCACCCAACTGGAGCTACCTGTGCCTTGCTGCTTGCCTCTACTGGAGTGAGTCCTGATCCCAAGAGGTGCCACTCAGGTCCAGGACCTTTAGCTGGCATAAGAGTGTACTCATCCTTGCCCAACTGGGGGCTCTCTCAAAACTGATGCAGTGCGATGCAACTTGTTACAGCAAAGAAATTATGGACAGAATGCTGACAATGCAAACATTCTCCCCCAGTCAAAAGATCTGGGTTAAATCCATTATTCTTTTGCCCACTATGCCACCCCAGTTTGGACCCAGCCAAATGCAAATCAGTCTTGACCCTGTGCCCCATGGGAACAGTCCAGACCGAACTGCCAGTCCAGGTCCTCCCTGGATGGGAAACAAGCATCCTTGGACCGGTTTCAGGGTATGTCACCCTTCTTCAGCCAGGCTAGCTTGAATCCAGTGGCACAGTGAGCAAGGGACCCACGTCTGGGCATACCCATCCCACTTAGGGTGAAAAATGTTACAGCAAACAAATGATGGACGGAATGCTGACAATGCAAACATTCTCCCCCAGTCAAAAGATCTGGGTTAAATCCATCGTTCTTTTGCCCACTATGCCACCCCAGTTTGGACCCAGCCAAATGCAAATCAGTCTTGACCCTGTGCCCCATGGGAACAGTCCAAACCGAACTGCCAGTCCAGGTCCTCCCTGGATGGGAAACAAGCATCCTTGGACCGGTTTCAGGGTATGTCACCCTTCTTCAGCCAGGCTAGCTTGAATCCAGTGGCACAGTGAGCAAGGGACCCACGTCTGGGCATACCCATCCCACTTAGGGTGAACAATGTTACAGCAAACAAATGATGGACGGAATGCTGACAATGCAAACATTCTCCCCCAGTCAAAAGATCTGGGTTAAATCCATCGTTCTTTTGCCCACTACGCCACCCCAGTTTGGACCCAGCCATATGCAAATCAGAGCTTGTTAGTTGACTCCATTACAAACTCGGGAGACCCGCGTCGCCAGAAGTTGTATTTGTTCATCCGACTGATGCAGTAATCTCCTGAAGGAGCTCGAATTGGTATCTTTAAAAATTAAGTTTATAGTGGAACGTCTTTCTTCTATTATTATCAGAAGGCTAATCAGTTTTAGAGACTCTTGAAATTTCTTTTATCTCAAAGTAGAATCTACATATTCAAAATAGAAATGACAGATCATAAAAAGGTTCATGGTTAGTGAACAATATTAACTGGAAACACAGCTACACATGCCACTCCAGCGCAGTAGAGGGAAAGATAATGAGAACACTCTCTAAATAGATATCATTATAATTGAGATCAACTTCATCTATAACCATATTCACCAGAAACCAGTTACGTCAAGGCATTAAAAAGTTATCCACAATGAGCGGACACCTGACGAAGGCTTAGCCGAAACACGTTGTTTGTCAACAAGTCGCCCATTTTCTAAATGTCTAACATATTTTCAAAATAATAGTTGGTAGAAAAACATTAAGAGATGTAATAAGATTATATCATGTACAGAAGTAGACATTGTGGTGCCGATTCCGATCCGTTAAAACAAATTACCGTACGACTCGTATCCGTATTTTTTTACGTACGAATCGTACAAGTCCCGTACAAACGGCGAAGTACGATTCGTACGTGAAAAATACATACGAATCGCCTCGGGAAAAGTCTACGAGACGTCCCCGGACAGTTTTACATACAAATCTTAAAACTGAAGTCCGAGCGCGCAAGTACGATCTGTACTGCCCGTCCGAAAACACAAGCGTATGGAAAAGGCCCCGTACGGAGCGAACTTTGTACGACCCCCTACCCCGAGTACACTTCTGCCCGGGGTACGAGTCGTACGGCCCCCCCAGCCTCCCACCCCTCCCGCGTATGTCCGCACCGTACCCCACACCCCCCGAACGTCCGCATCCTACACCCCACCCCCCAATACGTCCGCACCGTACCCCCCACCCCCCTGTATGTACAGACCATACCCCCACCCCCATATGTATGGACCGTACCCCCCACCCCACCCGCGTATGTCCGCACTGTACCCCAGGCGTACCCCCCCACCCGCGTATGTCCGCACCGTACCCCAGGCGTACCCCAATCCTCGCGTATGTACGGTCCGTACATACGCGAGGATTGGGGTACGCCTGGGGTACGGTGCGGACATACGTGGGGGGGTACGGTCCGTACATACCGGGGGTGGGGGGTACGGTGCGGACATACGGTGGTGGGGGGTACGGTGCGGACGTACGGGGGGTGGGGTGTACGGTCCGTACCAACGGGGGGTGGGGGGTACGGTGCGGACATACGGGGGTGGTGGGGGCTATGGTCCATACAAACGGGGGGGTGGGGGGTACGGTGCGGACGTACGGGGGGTGGGGGTACGGTCCGTACAAACGGGGGTGGGGTGTACGGTCTGTACAAACGGGGGGGTGGGGGGTACGGTCCGTACATATGCAATGTTGGGGTACGCACCGTACATGATGACACGTACGATGTGGGGGATGGCGTGTACGTCGCGTAGCGGTCCCCCTTTTCGTCGTGCATCGCAGCGTACTTTGCTTTTCCGGCACTTTTTGGCTCCCGTAAAAATATAGCCGTGCGGAGTGCTGTAGGTACGAATCGTACTTGCTGGTCCGTAAAACGCTGCCTGACTCCGTGCGGACGTCGCGTACGCGCTGTCCAGGATCAGAATTGTATGTATTTTTTTAGCCGTACGGTGTTTTTTACGATTCGTACGAAAATAATATTTCTGTACGAATCGTACTTGCTGGTTTGTAAGGTGGAATTCCCGGGTACGAGTCGTACGGAGAAAACGCTCCGTACGACCATTCGTACCCGGGTTTTAGAGGATCGGAATCGGCACCAGAATGTTATGAAAATCATCAGAAATGTGGACTTTTTCTGCTCCACGGAAATGAATGTATGTAGTCACATATATTATTGAGACAATTTAGGCATTATGAATATATTTTCTATTTATTAAAAATTTATTTTTGTATATCTAAAAAAGAAAAATAAGAATATTAAAAAATAAGCACTTTATACAAAAAAATTGTCATTGTTTATTTATATTTATGATTGTATCTCTAGTTTAGACAATTTGCCCATTTAGAGTTGACATGTATTTTATAAATTATGTACATTGTGTTTCATGTTCCCTTTTTCTTTCCTAGCAAATCAGTCTTGACCCTGTGCCCCATTGGAACAGTCCAGACCGAACTACCAGGCCAGGTCCTCCCTGGACCAGAAACAAAAATCCTGGGACCGGTTTCAGGGTATGTCACCCTTCTTCAGCCAGGCTAGCTTGAATCCAGTGGCACAGTGAGCAAGGGACCCATGTCTGAGCATACCCATCCCACTGAGGGCAAAAAATGTTACAGCGATGCAACTTGACACAGGACCTCACATGACAGCACCTCACAGCTCTTGATCAGTGGCCTCAACGGAACTGACGCAGCTTGATACAACTTGATGCAGGACCTCAAATTGTAGCACCTCCCAGCTCCTGATCATACACCTCATGGGAACCAACGTAGAGCGACACAACATAACGCAGCATTTCGCAGATCCCTGTTGCGAAGCAGGACCTTGCATCGCAGCCTGAGTACAATCAGGTATACTGTCCAGGCCGCCAAACTCAGTCCTGTACCCAGCACACACTCCATTGCGGTCGGCTTGAACTTTTGTGTTTGTCTCAGTCCAGCGCAACCAGATCACAACAATAGGTGGCACTTTGGCTTTTTGGTGCTTCTTTCATCTCACCTTTCACCTGAGACTTTGAAATTGCATATCCCCAGTTCTACCAATAGGATTTTGTAATGTTGGTATCATTTTATTTATTAAAATGTACTCTATTTTTCAAGGTTAGTGTGGGATTTTTGTTGTGTTGTGTTGTCACTTTAGAATAGTTTGTGTGCTACATGAATACTTCACATATTGCTTCTAAGTTAAGCATAACTGATTTTGTGCCAAGATACTAGAGGGTAAGCACAGGCTAATTGAGAGACTTTACTGTGGTTCACCCTGATAAGGATTGTGGTTATTACTTGAAAAGGGTTTCACCCCCTCCCCCCAAACCAATAACCCAATTTTTCATAATCATCATTTATGGAAAGTTGCTGTTGGGAATACTATTTACCAGCAGCAGTGCATTCCAGGTCATGTAGTTCACTTGAGAAGTCTGGCAGTGGAGGGTAAATTGCCAAGAACATAGATTAATATTGTACTAGAAGCACAGCTTACTGATTATTCCTCTTGTCTCATTGCAGCTCCCTTGATATCCCTTCTATCCATTTTCCTGCCCCTGGGGTGGACTCTTTGCTGACCAAACGGATATACTGATGAGCAGTGGTCTCGCAAGGGTAGAGGTAGGTGCGTCCATGGATTAACTCCTGAATCTGTCTCCCACTGCCAAAGCAAGACAGTTGCATGTGTTAAAAGAGGATTTTCTCAACTGCAGATTGAAAGAATACCTTTGTGGGCATAATGTTTACCGTTATGTAGATTTTCCAGCACATATAGGTAACTGTTTCTTTCCATCTTCCCTGTTTTTGGTGTGTGTGTGGGTTACTGGTCCTCAAGAGTTTTTAATGTTTGTCATTTTGTAAGGGGAAAGAATAGTATGAATGTTGTTTTTGTATGAGTTTGTTTATGAAGGGTTTCAACTGTTGAGTGTGGAAGGGAAACTTGTCTGAGAGGTTTTCTATTGTGAGGGGTGTTTGATTAGGCAAATTGTAGCATTTAATTCCATTCTTGGCTGTCTGTTATTCTGTAAGGGAAAATAAATTTTGTTTATGTTAAGAGTGCACCGCTATGTCATGACCTCTTATATTCTGATATATAACCTAACATGTGACCTCTCCCCCTGTGTGTGCAGCCATTTGTAAGGCCTAATTTGACGGTATACACTGTTGCACTGCTATATTTATGTTTGTTATTTGTTACTGTATTTCACAATAATGTGTCATATATTTCATGAATATATGTTACATGTATATACCTTTTTTAATGGTTTTTGTTGCCATTTTTTTTTAATACAAATACAATTCCAGAACAGGACATTTGTCATAGTACAACAAGGTATGTGTGAGAGTTGTGTGTCCAACAGAATAAGCACAATTAATACACCAATGTATAGGAGTACTATTGATATAGGTTGGATGCCTGTGCTTAATCTCCAGTTAGGACTGCAGGAGCAGCAACAATTAAGTTAACAAGTGGTAGTTAAACGTTCACATAAGTGGGGCCTGTTTGAACGTAGAGATGCCAGAAACATGCAATCACGGCCAATATTACAAAGAAACTAATTCAATAAATGTAAAATAAATTATTAAAACCAACACAAAGGACTACACTTGTTCGAAGTGACAGAAGAAAGTAGCACAAAGGCTGCGAAACTGAAGTGGACGAGTAGGGCTGCACATAACATAATGTGTATTTGTAAAGCGTACTTTTGCGGCGAGAGGTATCTTGGCACTGACTAACAGATGTTTATTGTTACCCAACTCAATGGTACTCATTTTATCGACCTCAGAAGGATGAAAGGCTGAATAAACCCACCGGGATTTAAGTCTGTGACTATGAAGTCAAACAGAGGCCCCTACAGTGGACGCATTAGTCCACTAAGGCAACCGACCCGGCCTACTACTTTCACGTGGTAGGAAAAACCCAGGTGTTGTAGTGGATACACAATATGGTAGGGAAGGAGGGAGAATAGGAGGATTTAATACATGTTACATGTATGGTGCTATAATTGATACACCATACATGTAACATGTATCCTTAGCCCTACAAGGTATATACATTGAATGCATTAGGCTAGTAAGCTCAACATGCGAACATGTTCTCCCTACAACCTCTAACACAACTGTTCAAACCACAGGTCACTATGATAAAAGTCACCTTCTCACACACCGTATATCAAATCATACATAAGACACAATCTGCCGTACATTCAGGGAGAGTGAGGAACTCAAGTATCCAGGCAGCTGTGCCTCCACAGACGTCCTGCAACTTCCTCAGACACAGCCCTCTTCTATACATATGCTAGGGGGTTCATTGGCAGCCTCTTGCCGTGTTCGACTATGGAACTCTCTTGCTCACTTCTCATGATCCCAGAAATTAGCTACTAGAACTCAGGTCTAAGATTTGTAGGAAGTATATCTACAAACACTATGCACTGGTTCTTCAATTTGAATAGTTTTGCTAAATCGCTGTTGCCAATATAATACTGATCTTTTCTACCATTAGTTCCATAAAGTCGACAACATGCAGGCCATTACTGCATCCCACTACATCTCAAAAGACACAGTGGCACTGGGTATGACACCGCCTTTCAGTCTTGCTGGAATCCAGCAAATTGTACGCACAGTGGAAATGCTATATTAATATTTTCATAGTTGTCAAAGGGATGCAACATGAAGAGTGCAGGAGAAGTTACTTCATGCACTGCATGTTATCTGAAACTCAAGAAAATGTTGGCCTGATTCACAGACTTATCTTACACTTTTAAGCAGTTTACACTTTTGAGTGAATTTTATAAATTTGGCTATTTACAAAATCCGTATGTAAGTTAATACTAAAAAACAGTAGCAAGTCCAGCATCACAAGATGTCCAACCGCTGATAGTGCAACACACTTCTACAGAAAATAATACAGGTAGGGACCTTAAATAAAACGGCTAGGAAATCATTTTAAATTAAATTACATTATTTTAAATAGTTAAACATATAAATAAATGTAATTCAATGTTAAAAAATATATATAAATAGTGCATATTCATTATTTAATTTTTAAATATTCTAAAAAACATTTTTCTATGCACTAATGGTTTATGTTTAAAAAAGACCACTTTTACTAAGTACTTCTAATGCAGTGCTATAATGTGATTTATTAATGCCAAAGTTTCATTTGTTAAGAAAATACTCATTGTTGGATTTTGAAGCAACTTTATCATATTTTACATAACGTTTGTTGTGTGATTTACATAGCAAATTTTTTTAGGGCTTAGCTTGTGCACGGGCTCTAAGATCCAAGTCACGCGCTTGGCTCATCTCTGGCTCTACTCGCCGAGTAAATCTGTTGGCTCGCCCACCTCTATCTGTGAGGGCCAATTGGAGGGTGTTTAAGGACCTGCTGGGGGCTAGCTGATTTTGTTTGAATGCCAACTGGTTGTGTCTGGAAGTGAGCTCTGAGGGTCGGCTGAGGTGCAGTAAAGTCTACATGAGTTCTCTGAGAGCCTGTTGGTAAATCTTCAATGTCTTTCTGCATGTTTCTGAGGATGGCCAGAGGGTGTCTGAAGAGAGACTGGAAGTCTTTCGGGGCTCCGCTGAGGGTCTTTGGGATGTATTGTGTGTTTAAAGGCGGGCTCATTGTTTCTGAAGGAAATCTGGTGGGGTTTAATGATCAGCAGTGGTTGGTTTCTGATGGCTTGCTAAGCATGAAGGTCTCTGAGAGCCAGCTTTGGTTGTCTGAGTGGGGGCACCTCATCCCATGTGTACAGTCCTGTTTCACTGGTGGTACAACTACTATGCCTGCAGTATTATATTTTGTTTGTGCTGTATACATGGTGAGTCAGAATCAAGGGAAGTGCTCATCAGTTTTCATTGCCAGGATGGTGTCCCAGTCATTAGGTGTGATCCTGCCACCCTTATGCCTTTGCTGTTTTAGAGCTCTGTTTTCTGCTGTTGCCCATCTTTTTGAGAATCTGTCATCATGTTTTAATGGGTGGCCCCTCCATTGCTTTCCATTAAATGGCTACTCTTCGTTTGGCTAGAACTAGGACTAAATCAATAAACTCTCTTCTGGCCTTTGCTCTTTACGTTTATGTTTGTGCCCTAATAGGCATGTAGCTGGAGTATCTCACAGATACCTGTCCGTTAATCAGAAATTAAGAATGCTGCTCTTTTCTGGTATTGTCCTATGACTGTGCATTCCCACACCATGTGATAAAAATCCATTTGAGTGACACACATGGAAAAGCAGTCTGCTTCTCCCGGGGATTTGTGACCTATTTTCCTTAGGGAAAAAAATGTCTGGTGCAAGTAACAAAGTTAGGTGAATTTTAATTTAAGGGTTTCTAGATTCTATTTTCATATATTCTAAACTTTTGGTTCATTCGGTGTCAGATAGTTTCCTAATTTGTCTTCCCATTTTACTTTTCAGCGATTGGATAGTCTGCCTAGAATGTAACTGAAATTAAGTTATGTAGTATTGTTATGGGTTGCCTATTCTAATTGTGTGGCACTAGCTAATATTAATCTTTGCATTTGGGAAGTTCATTAATTTATCCCCCCTAAGTCAATCTCATAGGCCTTATCAGTGATCTATAAGTCGTGAATTGGCCTGTCCCAAAACCATATGCGCCTCTCAGTTCATAAAATGTTCAATATAATTCACCTATTTTCGTGAGGCGATTGTCTTTTCATGGAAACTTCTTGTATGTCTGTGACACCTCATGGATTCTCAGGAGGCATCATAGTGGTCCCTTTGGTGAGTATGCCAATGTGGTGTTCAACTATTCTAAATGTCTTAGCCAGGACAGGTGAAGACTTAAGAGGACGAAATGAGGGTCTCTGTGTGTCATCTACAGATTAATGGGGGTCAGCTTGGTGGTCTCTGACACTCTCTCAGGACAATCTTTAATGTTTAAGCAGATTAATCTTCAGGCTTTTTAATGTCACAACCCCAGGAACGACAAACTATTTGTATCAATTTTATAAAATTGGCAGTTGTAAACATATTTGACAATTCAAACATGGCAGTTATGGTTGGTTATCCTGTTTAAAAATGCAGAACACATGTGATTGCCAACATGCTATGGACAGCCTTGTCTCCCCGAAGGGTAAAAGTGTCCACACTGTAAACCTTTATCAGAAATTGGGATGTGGGACCTTGAGGGTTATTTAGAGCCCCTCTCACTTTGACTTTTACTCCCAGCCAGGACATGAGTGACAAAAGATATTACTGATGGCTCATAACACAGTTACTGTCAGCAACTCTGGTTTTTTTCACTAAAAAACTGAAATTTTCACTGTGATGCTCCTCTTGACCAGTGCCTGGCATCCCCGTTAGATCAACTCAGATGTCTGAACTAGGTTATCTCAAGGCTAACTAATGGCCAGTTGGTTACAGACTAAGACTATGCACAGCTCTTGGTAAATTGTCATTTTTAGTGTACCAAATTGTTTACTAATCTGTTTACAAATACATTGTTTCTCACACTCCTCAAACTCATCAATGTAGAGTGCCCCCCGGCCTCTACCATACATTGTAGTACCATTACATTCTGAGGGCTGGGCACAGCCCGAAGGTATATAGGCTGGGGTGACCGGTTAAAGCACTCCTAGAGAGATCACATACTAGTATCTGTGCATTTCATTCAGCTTGCATACTGTGCAGCCATATTATTATATTATTATTATTGTTAAATTTATATGGCATAACAGCTACCCGGAGGTTTCCCGGCGCCTACGGACACACGCTAGAAAGAGAAGGGCAAAGATCTAGTGGTTAAATAACCACGTTTTTAGGCCTTTACGGAATTTGTGGTAGATTGCTTCTTGTCGTAGTTGAAGAGGGAGTGAATTCCATAGAGAAGGAGCTAAGTAAGCAAAGGACCGTCTGCCCAGATGTGCTCGTTTGATCCTGGGGACTTGAAATTGTAACTGATTAGAGGATCGAAAGTGACGCGTAGGGAGATATTGGTGTACCAATGCACTGAAGTAGTGTGGTGCTGTACCCCGCTTTGATCCTATGCATGTAGCAAAGGGCTTTACATTTAGAGCAATTTTCCATCCTGAGCCAGTGGAGGTCGCGGAGTGGACCTGAGATAGAGGCCATTCTAGGTAGCTGACATAGGAGTCTGGCTGCAGAATTCTGGATTACTTGCAGCCTCTAAAACACCTCCTTGTTTGAGCCCAAGTACAAGACGTGCCGTAGTCCAGTCTGGACACGATCAAGGCCTGGATAACAGTTTTTTGCGTGGAAAGTGGAAGCATCCAGAGGATTTTTTTGAGCCATTTTAGAATTGTAAAACAGGTTGAGGCGACCATAACCACTTGCTATCTCGTAGATAGTTGGTCGTCTATGATTATACCGAGGTTGCGGACAGATTGTGATGGGTTGGGGAGATCACCCATTTGAGGCGGCCAATGCTGGGGGCCCCAGAGAGCTTTATTTCCACCGAGGATTAGAAGTTCGGTTTGTCCTCCATTTAATTTTAACCTATTTGTATGCATCCAGTCAGCTATCTTTTGAAGCCCTACCTGGAGAGAGGACGCATTGGAAGTCTCCTTAGAAGACAAGGAGAAGATATAACCTGACCTTCCTGACTGGAGGAGCCATGAGGGCTCTACACTTGGCAACAAGGAGTGGGTTCTCCCCGAGCTTATGCTGCTGCAGCGCCCCACCCCTAGCCGAAGGAGAGCCGGCTGCGCAGCACTAATTGCTACATGGGCCCAAGAGGCGGCCCTCAACACGAGTGATCTCTGCTGCCTGTGCCAGCAGGAGTGGGCAAACCATGTTCGGTGGTCCCTCTCATTGCACACACAGTGCCACCTGCAGGCGCACAGCACCCTTTCCGACGGGAGCTACTGGCCCTGCCCGAGGTTGCGTGCAGATCCGGTGAAGCGGCCTTTGTGACTAGAAGAGTTCCTTCGTTTGCTCTGATCGAGCAAGAGGCGCTGGCGATCAGATGGGCATGTCACCAGTTCCACATGCTTTTGTGAAAGTAGCTGTTCCAAATTATTATGGATCATAAGCCACTAGTCCCACTCTTTGCTGGGACCTCTCAAAATGCCCCCCCCCCCGCATTGAGCAATGGGCTGTACAGCTGCATCGCTATTCATTTAACATAGTCTACTATCCAGGAGAAAATAACCCGGCTGACTATTTGTCTAATCACCCCAAGGAGCAGCTGGCCGATGATAGATGCAAAGAAGATGATGGGGCAGAAGGATTTGTGCAAATGGTCGTGCACGATGTGTGCCCCTGAGCACTGTCGATTGAGGAAGTCACAGAGGCGACCATGTTGGACACAAGTCTATCACAGGCCAAGGAAGCTCTCTCCCAGAAACAATGGAAGAGCTTTCTGGAAGGAGCTGGATCATTGGCGCCCGTTAAACTGACAATGCCTCAAATTTGGAGGTTCAGAGATGAACTGAGCACCAGCAGTGAAGGGCTGGTACAGCAAAGGAGGTGCATTATGATGCCCCGCTGCCTGTGGGTGAGAGTGGTTGACTTCGCACACCAAGGGGTAGTAAAAAATGAAGAAGAGACTGTACAACAAAGTTTCATTTCCCAGAATGGACACGTTGGTAGACAAGAAGGTGTGGGGTTGTCACTCCTGCACGATCACAAGCGAGTAACCACGGTCTGCCCCCATACTGAGGAGCCTTGCCTGATACCCTGGTACCGTCTCAGCATGGACTTTAAGAGCTTCTCCAATGGGTGGCTCACAGCAGTGCTAGGGGACAGTCACATGAAGTATACAGTGGTGAAGCAGGTACAGTCCACAGCATTTTCGATGGTAAAGCCAATCCTTGAGAAAGTCTGTGCCATGTTTGGACTGCCTGATGTAATCGAGAATGACAATGGGCCTCCCTTCCAGGCAAAAGAATTACAGCTGTATTTGAGGCCACTTAGCGTCCAGCATCTTAAAGTGTCCCTGCAGTGGCCCCAGGCAAATAGGGAGGTGGAACGCTTTAGGCGCATGTTGACTGAAGCAGGGTAAGATGGAGAATGCTGTCTTCATCGATTCTTGTGATGCTTCAATCTATTCCTGTGCGCATATCGGCAGACTCTGAATAACACAATGGACTGTTCGCCAGTGAGCCTGCAGATCCAGCGAGCGGTCTACCAGAGACAGCATCCCCGCCCAATCCATCTGGCAGCCAATGGTCCTGGATGTCAAAGCAATGCAAGAGAAAAGAAGGAAAACCAACAGCCAAGCCAGTCGGACCTGGCATGCCCTGGCACTATCAGTGGGCGACATATTGGCCATGAGGGATCGCCACCCAGGGAGAAAATTCCACACACCTTTTGAGAGAGAAGTGTAGACAGTTGTAGAGATCCTGGAGACTAGTGCAGCGCAGGCAATCCACTGTGGCCGAGAATGTGTCCTAGTTCAAGTGTGTGTCACCTTCACTCGAGAGGCAGAGTGACGCTCAGGTGGGCCGGGAGGTGGATCTAGCCAAAGGAAAGGTGACTACTGACCCCGGGATGGCTGATACCAGGTGGAAACCAAGAAACCAGACGGGCACAACAGAGGATGGCCAGCCTGGCCCCACCAGCAGCTGTCAGCACTCAAGTGCCTCTGTTGCACCCTCAGTTGAGGCCACACCCCTGATTGTTGATATAGGTAGAGGGAGCCGGAGCCAGAAGTATGGTCTTCGCCCCAACCCAGTGCTCGGAGACTATGTATGCTTGATATGATTGCAGTTTGATTATTTTAGTTTCAAAATAAAGGGTGGATGGGGTGTAGAGTGCTACCCGGCTTCTACCGTACATTGTAGCACCATTACATCTTGAGGGCCGGACACGGCTTGAATTCCGGTCCAGGGAAGACATGGCTTGGCAGTTCGGGCTGGACTGTTCCCATGAGGCACAGGGTCAAGACTGATTTGCATATGGCCATGTCTAAACTGGGGTGGTGTAGTGGGCAAAAGAACGATGGATTTAACCCAGATCTCTTGACTGGGGGAGAATGTCTGCATTGTCAGCATTCCGTCCATCATTTGTTTGTTGTAACGCTTTCGCCCTAAGTGGGATGGGTATTCCCAGACGTGGGACCCGTGCTCACTACGCCACTGGAGTCAAGCTATCCTGGCTGATGACGGCTGATAGCCAGAAACCGGTCCTAGGATGCTTGATTCCGGTCCAGGGAAGACATGGCTTGGCAGTTCGGGCTGGACTGTTCCCATGAGGCATAGGGTCAAGACTGATTTGCATATGGCCATGTCTAAACTGGGGTGGTGTAGTGGGCAAAAGAACGATGGATTTAACCCAGATCTCTTGCCTGGGGGAGAATGTCTGCATTGTCAGCATTACGTCCATCATTTGTTTGTTGTACCGCTTTTCGCCCTAAGTGGGATGGGTATTCCCAGACGTGGGACCCGTGCTCACTACGCCACTGGAGTCAAGCTATCCTGGCTGATGACGGCTGATAGCCAGAAACCGGTCCTAGGATGCTTGATTCCGGTCCAGGGAAGACATGGCTTGGCAGTTCGGGCTGGACTGTTCCCATGAGGCACAGGGTCAAGACTGATTTGCATATGGCCATGTCTAAACTGGGGTGGTGTAGTGGGCAAAAGAACGATGGATTTAACCCAGATCTCTTGACTGGGGGAGAATGTCTGCATTGTCAGCATTCCGTCCATCATTTGTTTGTTGTAACGCTTTTCGCCCTAAGTGGGATGGGTATTCCCAGACGTGGGACCCGTGCTCACTACGCCACTGGAGTCAAGCTATCCTGGCTGATGACGGCTGATAGCCAGAAACCGGTCCTAGGATGCTTGATTCCGGTCCAGGGAAGACATGGCTTGGCAGTTCGGGCTGGACTGTTCCCATGAGGCACAGGGTCAAGACTGATTTGCATATGGCCATGTCTAAACTGGGGTGGTGTAGTGGGCAAAAGAACGATGGATTTAACCCAGATCTCTTGACTGGGGGAGAATGTCTGCATTGTCAGCATTCCGTCCATCATTTGTTTGTTGTAACGCTTTTCGCCCTAAGTGGGATGGGTATTCCCAGACGTGGGACCCGTGCTCACTACGCCACTGGAGTCAAGCTATCCTGGCTGATGACGGCTGATAGCCAGAAACCGGTCCTAGGATGCTTGATTCCGGTCCAGGGAAGACATGGCTTGGCAGTTCGGGCTGGACTGTTCCCATGAGGCACAGGGTCAAGACTGATTTGCATATGGCCATGTCTAAACTGGGGTGGTGTAGTGGGCAAAAGAACGATGGATTTAACCCAGATCTCTTGACTGGGGGAGAATGTCTGCATTGTCAGCATTCCGTCCATCATTTGTTTGTTGTAACGCTTTTCGCCCTAAGTGGGATTTCCCAGACGTGGGACCCGTGCTCACTACGCCACTGGAGTCAAGCTATCCTGGCTGATGACGGCTGATAGCCAGAAACCGGTCCTAGGATGCTTGATTCCGGTCCAGGGAAGACATGGCTTGGCAGTTCGGGCTGGACTGTTCCCATGAGGCACAGGGTCAAGACTGATTTGCATATGGCCATGTCTAAACTGGGGTGGTGTAGTGGGCAAAAGAACGATGGATTTAACCCAGATCTCTTGACTGGGGGAGAATGTCTGCATTGTCAGCATTCCGTCCATCATTTGTTTGTTGTAACGCTTTTCGCCCTAAGTGGGATGGGTATTCCCAGACGTGGGACCCGTGCTCACTACGCCACTGGAGTCAAGCTATCCTGGCTGATGGCGGCTGATAGCCAGAAACCGGTCCTAGGATGCTTGAGTCCGGTCCAGGGAAGACATGGCTTGGCAGTTCGGGCTGGACTGTTCCCATGAGGCACAGGGTCAAGACTGATTTGCATGTGGCCATGTCTAAACTGAGGTGGTGTAGTGGGCAAAAGAACGATGGATTTAACCCAGATCTCTTGACTGGGGGAGAATGTCTGCATTGTCAGCATTCCGTCCATCATTTGTTTGTTGTAACGCTTTTCGCCCTAAGTGGGATGGGTATTCCCAGACGTGGGACCCGTGCTCACTACGCCACTGGAGTCAAGCTCTCCTGGCTGATGACGGCTGATAGCCAGAAACCGGTCCTAGGATGCTTGATTCTGGTCCAGGGAAGACATGGCTTGGCAGTTCGGGCTGGACTGTTCCCATGAGGCACAGGGTCAAGACTGATTTGCATATGGCCATGTCTAAACTGGGGTGGTGTAGTGGGCAAAAGAACGATGGATTTAACCCAGATCTCTTGACTGGGGGAGAATGTCTGCATTGTCAGCATTCCGTCCATCATTTGTTTGTTGTAACGCTTTTCGCCCTAAGTGGGATGGGTATTCCCAGACGTGGGACCCGTGCTCACTACGCCACTGGAGTCAAGCTATCCTGGCTGATGACGGCTGATACCAGAAACCGGTCCTAGGATGCTTGATTCCGGTCCAGGGAAGACATGGCTTGGCAGTTCGGGCTGGACTGTTCCCATGAGGCACAGGGTCAAGACTGATTTGAATATGGCCATGTCTAAACTGGGGTGGTGTAGTGGGCAAAAGAACGATGGATTTAACCCAGATCTCTTGACTGGGGGAGAATGTCTGCATCGTCAGCATTCCGTCCATCATTTGTTTGTTGTAACGCTTTTCGCCCTAAGTGGGATGGGTATTCCCAGACGTGGGACCCGTGCTCACTTCGCCACTGGAGTCAAGCTATCCTGGCTGATGACGGCTGATAGCCAGAAACCGGTCCTAGGATGCTTGATTCCGGTCCAGGGAAGACATGGCTTGGCAGTTCGGGCTGGACTGTTCCCATGAGGCACAGGGTCAAGACTGATTTGCATATGGCCAGGTCTAAACTGGGGTGGTGTAGTGGGCAAAAGAACGATGGATTTAACCCAGATCTCTTGACTGGGGGAGAATGTCTGCATTGTCAGCATTCCGTCCATCATTTGTTTGTTGTAACGCTTTTCGCCCTAAGTGGGATGGGTATTCCCAGACGTGGGACCCGTGCTCACTACGCCACTGGAGTCAAGCTATCCTGGCTGATAACGGCTGATAGCCAGAAACCGGTCCTAGGATGCTTGATTCCGGTCCAGGGAAGACGTGGCTTGGCAGTTCGGGCTGGACTGTTCCCATGAGGCACAGGGTCAAGACTGATTTGCATATGGCCATGTCTAAACTGGGTTGGTGTAGTGGGCAAAAGAACGATGGATTTAACCCAGATCTCTTGACTGGGGGAGAATGTCTGCATTGTCAGCATTCCGTCCATCATTTGTTTGTTGTAACGCTTTTCGCCCTAAGTGGGATGGGTATTCCCAGACGTGGGACCCGTGCTCACGACGCCACTGGAGTCAAGCTATCCTGGCAGATGACGGCTGATAGTCAGAAACCGGTCCTAGGATGCTTGATTCCGGTCCAGGGAAGACATGGCTTGGCAGTTCGGGCTGGACTGTTCCCATGAGGCACAGGGTCAAGACTGATTTGCATATGGCCATGTCTAAACTGGGGTGGTGTAGTGGGCAAAAGAACGATGGATTTAACCCAGATCTCTTGACTGGGGGAGAATGTCTGCATTGTCAGCATTCCGTCCATCATTTGTTTGTTGTAACGCTTTTCGCTTTAAGTGGGATGGGTATTCCCAGACGTGGGACCCGTGCTCACTACGCCACTGGAGTCAAGCTATCCTGGCTGATGACGGCTGATAGCCAGAAACCGGTCCTAGGATGCTTGATTCCGGTCCAGGGAAGACATGGCTTGGCAGTTCGGGCTGGACTGTTCCCATGAGGCACAGGGTCAAGACTGATTTGCATATGGCCATGTCTAAACTGGGGTGGTGTAGTGGGCAAAAGAACGATGGATTTAACCCAGATCTCTTGACTGGGGGAGAATGTCTGCATTGTCAGCATTCCGTCTATCATTTGTTTGTTGTAACGCTTTTCGCCCTAAGTGGGATGGGTATTCCCAGACGTGGGACCCGTGCTCACTACGCCACTGAAGTCAAGCTATCCTGGCTGATGACGGCTGATAGCCAGAAACCGGTCCTAGGATGCTTGATTCCGGTCCAGGGAAGACATGGCTTGGCAGTTCGGGCTGGACTGTTCCCATGAGGCACAGGGTCAAGACTGATTTGCATATGGCCATGTCTAAACTGGGGTGGTGTAGTGGGCAAAAGAACGATGGATTTAACCCAGATCTCTTGACTGGGGGAGAATGTCTGCATCGTCAGCATTCCGTCCATCATTTGTTTGTTGTAACGCTTTTCGCCCAAAGTGGGATGGGTATTCCCAGACGTGGGACCCGTGCTCACTACGCCACTAGAGTCAAGCTATCCTGGCTGATGACGGCTGATAGCCAGAAACCGGTCCTAGGATGCTTGATTCCGGTCCAGGGAAGACATGGCTTGGCAGTTCGGGCTGGACTGTTCCCATGAGGCACAGGGTCAAGACTGATTTGCATATGGCCATGTCTAAACTGGGGTGGTGTAGTGGGCAAAAGAACGATGGATTTAACCCAGATCTCTTGACTGGGGGAGAATGTCTGCATTGTCAGCATTCCGTCCATCATTTGTTTGTTGTAACGCTTTTCGCCCTAAGTGGGATGGGTATTCCCAGACGTGGGACCCGTGCTCACTACGCCACTGGAGTCAAGCTATTCTGGCTGATGACGGCTGATAGCCAGAAACCGGTCCTAGGATGCTTGATTCCGGTCCAGGGAAGACATGGCTTGGCAGTTCTGGCTGGACTGTTCCCATGAGGCACAGGGTCAAGACTGATTTGCACATGGCCATGTCTAAACTGGGGTGGTGTACTGGGCAAAAGAACGATGGATTTAACCCAGATCTATTGACTGGGGGAGAATGTCTGCATTGTCAGCATTCCGTCCATCATTTGTTTGTTGTAACGCTTTTCGCCCTAAGTGGGATGGGTATTCCCAGACGTGGGACCCGTGCTCACGACGCCACTGGAGTCAAGCTATCCTGGCTGATGACTGCTGATAGCCAGAAACCGGTCCTAGGATGCTTGATTCCGGTCCAGGGAAGACATGGCTTGGCAGTTCGGGTTGGACTGTTCCCATGAGGCACAGGGTCAAGACTGATTTGCATATGGCCATGTCTAAACTGGGGTGGTGTAGTGGGCAAAACAATGATGGATTTAACCCAGATCTCTTGACTGGGGAAGAATGTCTGCATTGTCAGCATTCCGTCCATCATTTGTTTGTTGTAACGCTTTTCGCCCTAAGTGGGATGGGTATTCCCAGACGTGGGACCCGTGCTCACTACGCCACTGGAGTCAAGCTATCCTGGCTGATGACGGCTGATAGCCAGAAACCGGTCCTAGGATGCTTGATTCCGGTCCAGGGAAGACATGGCTTGGCAGTTCGGGCTGGACTGTTCCCATGAGGCACAGGGTCAAGACTGATTTGCATATGGCCATGTCTAAACTGGGGTGGTGTAATGGGCAAAAGAACGATGGATTTAACCCAGATCTCTTGACTGGGGAAGAATGTCTGCATTGTCAGCATTCCGTCCATCATTTGTTTGTTGTAACGCTTTTCGCCCTAAGTGGGATGGTATTCCCAGACGTGGGACCCGTGCTCACTACGCCACTGGAGTCAAGCTATCCTGGCTGATGACGGCTGATAGCCAGAAACCGGTCCTAGGATGCTTGATTCCGGTCCAGGGAAGACATGGCTTGGCAGTTCGGGCTGGACTGTTCCCATGAGGCACAGGGTCAAGACTGATTTGCATATGGCCATGTCTAAACTGGGGTGGTGTAGTGGGCAAAAGAACGATGGATTTAACCCAGATCTCTTGACTGGGGAAGAATGTCTGCATTGTCAGCATTCCGTCCATCATTTGTTTGTTGTAACGCTTTTCGCCCTAAGTGGGATGGGTATTCCCAGACGTGGGACCCGTGCTCACTACGCCACTAGAGTCAAGCTATCCTGGCTGATGACGGCTGATAGCCAGAAACCGGTCCTAGGATGCTTGATTCCGGTCCAGGGAAGACATGGCTTGGCAGTTCGGGCTGGACTGTTCCCATGAGGCACAGGGTCAAGACTGATTTGCATATGGCCATGTCTAAACTGGGGTGGTGTAGTGGGCAAAAGAACGATGGATTTAACCCAGATCTCTTGACTGGGGGAGAATGTCTGCATTGTCAGCATTCCGTCCATCATTTGTTTGTTGTAACGCTTTTCGCCCTAAGTGGGATGGGTATTCCCAGACGTGGGACCCGTGCTCACTACGCCACTGGAGTCAAGCTATTCTGGCTGATGACGGCTGATAGCCAGAAACCGGTCCTAGGATGCTTGATTCCGGTCCAGGGAAGACATGGCTTGGCAGTTCTGGCTGGACTGTTCCCATGAGGCACAGGGTCAAGACTGATTTGCACATGGCCATGTCTAAACTGGGGTGATGTACTGGGCAAAAGAACGATGGATTTAACCCAGATCTATTGACTGGGGGAGAATGTCTGCATTGTCAGCATTCCGTCCATCATTTGTTTGTTGTAACGCTTTTCGCCCTAAGTGGGATGGGTATTCCCAGACGTGGGACCCGTGCTCACGACGCCACTGGAGTCAAGCTATCCTGGCTGATGACTGCTGATAGCCAGAAACCGGTCCTAGGATGCTTGATTCCGGTCCAGGGAAGACATGGCTTGGCAGTTCGGGTTGGACTGTTCCCATGAGGCACAGGGTCAAGACTGATTTGCATATGGCCATGTCTAAACTGGGGTGGTGTAGTGGGCAAAACAATGATGGATTTAACCCAGATCTCTTGACTGGGGAAGAATGTCTGCATTGTCAGCATTCCGTCCATCATTTGTTTGTTGTAACGCTTTTCGCCCTAAGTGGGATGGGTATTCCCAGACGTGGGACCCGTGATCACTACGCCACTGGAGTCAAGCTATCCTGGCTGATGACGGCTGATAGCCAGAAACCGGTCCTAGGATGCTTGATTCCGGTCCAGGGAAGACATGGCTTGGCAGTTCGGGCTGGACTGTTCCCATGAGGCACAGGGTCAAGACTGATTTGCATATGGCCATGTCTAAACTGGGGTGGTGTAGTGGGCAAAAGAACGATGGATTTAACCCAGATCTCTTGACTGGGGGAGAATGTCTGCATTGTCAGCATTCCGTCCATCATTTGTTTGTTGTAACGCTTTTCGCCCTAAGTGGGATGGGTATTCCCAGACGTGGGACCCGTGCTCACTACGCCACTAGAGTCAAGCTATCCTGGCTGATGACGGCTGATAGCCAGAAACCGGTCCTAGGATGCTTGATTCCGGTCCAGGGAAGACATGGCTTGGCAGTTCGGGCTGGACTGTTCCCATGAGGCACAGGGTCAAGACTGATTTGCATATGGCCATGTCTAAACTGGGGTGGTGTAGTGGGCAAAAGAACGATGGATTTAACCCAGATCTCTTGACTGGGGGAGAATGTCTGCATTGTCAGCATTCCGTCCATCATTTGTTTGTTGTAACGCTTTTCGCCCTAAGTGGGATGGGTATTCCCAGACGTGGGACCCGTGCTCACTACGCCACTGGAGTCAAGCTATCCTGGCTGATGACGGCTGATAGCCAGAAACCGGTCCTAGGATGCTTGATTCCGGTCCAGGGAAGACATGGCTTGGCAGTTCGGGCTGGACTGTTCCCATGAGGCACAGGGTCAAGACTGATTTGCATATGGCCATGTCTAAACTGGGGTGGCGTAGTGGGCAAAAAAACGATGGATTTAACCCAGATCTCTTGACTGGGGGAGAATGTCTGCATTGTCAGCATTCCGTCCATCATTTGTTTGTTGTAACGCTTTTTGCCCTAAGTGGGATTTCCCAGACGTGGGACCCGTGCTCACTACGCCACTGGAGTCAAGCTATCCTGGCTGATGACGGCTGATAGCCAGAAACCGGTCCTAGGATGCTTGATTCCGGTCCAGGGAAGACATGGCTTGGCAGTTCGGGCTGGACTGTTCCCATGAGGCACAGGGTCAAGACTGATTTGCATATGGCCATGTCTAAACTGGGGTGGTGTAGTGGGCAAAAGAACGATGGATTTAACCCAGATCTCTTGACTGGGGGAGAATGTCTGCATTGTCAGCATTCCGTCAATCATTTGTTTGTTGTAACGCTTTTCGCCCTAAGTGGGATGGGTATTCCCAGACGTGGGACCCGTGCTCACTACGCCACTGGAGTCAAGCTATCCTGGCTGATGGCGGCTGATAGCCAGAAACCGGTCCTAGGATGCTTGAGTCCGGTCCAGGGAAGACATGGCTTGGCAGTTCGGGCTGGACTGTTCCCATGAGGCACAGGGTCAAGACTGATTTGCATATGGCCATGTCTAAACTGGGGTGGTGTAGTGGGCAAAAGAACGATGGATTTAACCCAGATCTCTTGACTGGGGGAGAATGTCTGCATTGTCAGCATTCCGTTCATCATTTGTTTGTTGTAACGCTTTTCGCCCTAAGTGGGATGGGTATTCCCAGACGTGGGACCCGTGCTCACTACGCCACTGGGGTCAAGCTATCCTGGCTGATGACGGCTGATACCAGAAACCGGTCCTAGGATGCTTGATTCCGGTCCAGGGAAGACATGGCTTGGCAGTTCGGGCTGGACTGTTCCCATGAGGCACAGGGTCAAGACTGATTTGAATATGGCCATGTCTAAACTGGGGTGGTGTAGTGGGCAAAAGAACGATGGATTTAACCCAGATCTCTTGACTGGGGGAGAATGTCTGCATCGTCAGCATTCCGTCCATCATTTGTTTGTTGTAGTGCTTTTCGCCCTAAGTGGGATGGGTATTCCCAGACGTGGGACCCGTGCTCACTTCGCCACTGGAGTCAAGCTATCCTGGCTGATGACGGCTGATAGCCAGAAACCGGTCCTAGGATGCTTGATTCCGGTCCAGGGAAGACATGGCTTGGCAGTTCGGGCTGGACTGTTCCCATGAGGCACAGTGTCAAGACTGATTTGCATATGGCCATGTCTAAACTGGGGTGGTGTAGTGGGCAAAAGAACAATGGATTTAAACCAGATCTCTTGACTGGGGGAGAATGTCTGCATTGTCAGCATTCCGTCCATCATTTGTTTGTTGTAACGCTTTTCGCCCTAAGTGGGATGGGTATTCCCAGACGTGGGACCCGTGCTCACTACGCCACTGGAGTCAAGCTATTCTGGCTGATGACGGCTGATAGCCAGAAACCGGTCCTAGGATGCTTGATTCCGGTCCAGGGAAGACATGGCTTGGCAGTTCGGGCTGGACTGTTCCCATGTGGCACAGGGTCAAGACTGATTTGCATATGGCCATGTCTAAACTGGGGTGGTGTAGTGGGCAAAAGAACGATGGATTTAACCCAGATCTCTTGACTGGGGGAGAATGTCTGCATTGTCAGCATTCCGTCCATCATTTGTTTGTTGTAACGCTTTTCGCCCTAAGTGGGATGGGTATTCCCAGACGTGGGACCCGTGCTCACGACGCCACTGGAGTCAAGCTATCCTGGCAGATGACGGCTGATAGTCAGAAACCGGTCCTAGGATGCTTGATTCCGGTCCAGGGAAGACAAAGACATGGCTTGGCAGTTCGGGCTGGACTGTTCCCATGAGGCACAGGGTCAAGACTGATTTGCATATGGCCATGTCTAAACTGGGGTGGTGTAGTGGGCAAAAGAACGATGGATTTAACCCAGATCTCTTGACTGGGGGAGAATGTCTGCATTGTCAGCATTCCGTCCATCATTTGTTTGTTGTAACGCTTTTCGCTTTAAGTGGGATGGGTATTCCCAGACGTGGGACCCGTGCTCACTACGCCACTGGAGTCAAGCTATCCTGGCTGATGACGGCTGATAGCCAGAAACCGGTCCTAGGATGCTTGATTCCGGTCCAGGGAAGACATGGCTTGGCAGTTCGGGCTGGACTGTTCCCATGAGGCACAGGGTCAAGACTGATTTGCAGGAGGAGGAGCCTAGCGCGCATCCAAGATGGTCGCGTGAGCACAGGGCTCCCCGGACCCTTTCTGCTCCTCGGAATATATCCTGAGACTATCCTGATTTGGTTTATGGAATCTGGGAGATGAAGACCAGCTGATCATATATCTCTTTTTAAAATTCTAATCGGACCTGGGAATCCTGAGTTGTCGTCGTCGGAACTTTTGGGACCCACCCGACGGAGGTGGCCGGGGTGAAGGTGACCCGTGGGGCCGGGCTGCAATTGAACAACAGCGGCCTCAGCGCGGTGCCAGTTGCCGATTCAGCACTTTCGGTTTCGGTTTTGGCCTTCAGGAGATCGGCTGGCGTGCGTGCTCAAGGTGGCGAGGTGCCTCCTGGGCCTCTGCCCGAGGCTTGCTTCCATCTGCTACTGGTGGGCTTAACGCCTCCGACCCCTACATCGACAGTTTGTGGTCCTTTTGCTGGCGCCCGCACACCTCTTGCTCGGAGGTCCCATTGAGAGACTGCGCTCGCATGGCGGGCAAAGGGGGTCCGGAGGGGCGCAGGACCAAGGCTTCTCTGCGCGGGGGAGCGGTCCAGAGCAACAACATGGACCGCTACACCCAGGGCAGGGGGTCCCCTGGCGCTGCTGGCCTCTCCCCGGATGCTGCGGGGGGAGGCACGACCGTCTCTGCGGAACTTTCCCTGCAGGACATTATGGGCGCCATCGAGGGCATCAGGGAAACCATCGCGACGCAATATGAGGCCCTGGCCCGTAAGATCGACACTGTCGCGATCGATGTCACCCTGATTCGGGCAGACCTCTCCAAAACCAACGAGAAGGTCCAGGCCCTTGATACACGGACCTCCACCCTGGGTGCGGAGGTGTCGGATCTGCGGGCCGCGCTTGGGGACATTAGAGTGGTCAACGACCATATGGCCCGGCGGCTTGAGGACTTCGAGGGACGGGCCCGACGCAACAACATCCGCATCATTGGTGTACCGGAGTCCTCCGACGGCCGCCCGGTGGACCTCGTGGTCGAGGAACTTATCCTGCAACAGCTGTCCCCGGTTGGCCTAAGCAAATTCTTCGCCGTGGAGCGGGCCCATCGAGTTCCGGGCGGCCGGCCGCGTCCGGGGGCCCCCCCGAGGCCTATCGTGGCTAAACTGTTCCACTACAGGGACCGCGACGCTATTCTGCAGGCTTCACGGACCCGTGGCCCGGTCCGCTACGAGAATTCGACCATCAATTTTTATCCGGACTTCACGCAACTGGTCCAGAAACAGCGGATGGGATTCCAAGGGGTGAAGCGCCGTCTCCGCGAGCTAGGCCTGAAGTATTCGATGATCTACCCGGCGAAACTCCGAGTGGAGCATGGAGAGCGGACAGCCTTTTTTGACTCTCCTGTGGCCGCAAGTGACTGGCTGGACTCGCTGCCGGACGGGGGTGGCCGGCCCGGGCCCTCTGGGGGCACCGCAGGTGACGGGTCCCCTTAGACTGACATTTGGTCCTTGCTTTTGCGGTTTTGCACTGTACAGTTGGGTCTTACTTCTTTTGCATACTGTGTCTTACCAGGACCCGTGAGGGGTGCGGGCGGGTTCGGGTCCCTTTCCTCCTCCGGGGTCTTTTTGTAGAATGGGGTTAGGGGGGCGACAGGCACACTGCAAGTTGGGGGGGGTCATTGGCCCGCAGGGGTGCAGGGTGGGGGGAGTTGGACTTGGGGTGGGGTTGGGGGGGAAGAGGGGTTGTTTTGTTGTGTGTTTTTTGTTTACAGGGCGAGGTATTGATTTTTGTCCATATTTGGGAACCGTGCTGCGGGCTGGGGGCCTCTTGATCTATTGGAGGGGATGGGGGGAGACGGGTTGAGGCTTATGTCATGGAACGTCAATGGGTTGGGGGACCGTATTAAGCGGGGTGTTGTACTGCAATATTTGCGTCGTGTGACTCCTGATGTGGTGTTTCTCCAGGAGACGCACTTGGTCGGCAATGTCTGCCATGCGATGAACAGGGGGGGATACCGCCTCGTAGCCCATTCTGGTTTCACAACTGGCTCCAGGGGGGTGGGCATTCTCCTGCGAACCTCCCTTCCGGTGGAGATCACGAGGATAGTCTCGGATGACAGAGGGCGCTATGTGTGTTTGATTGGGAGGTGGGAGGGGCAGCCCCTTACCCTGGTTTCAGTCTACGTCCCCCCGGGCCTCCAGAACTCCACCTTTACTGACTTGGGTCGAATGCTGCTTGACCTTCCGGACGGCCTACTGCTCATGGGCGGGGACTTTAATTCTGTGGTTTCGGGTGAACTGGATCGTCACCCACCAAGGACCCTCCCCGCTGCCCAGTCATGGCTGGGTGGGATGTTGGAGACCTTCGGCTTGGTGGATAGTTGGAGACTAATGCATCCGACCCAGTGTCAGTTCACCTTTCATTCGGGGGCGCATGGGAGTCTCTCCAGGTTAGACTACTTCCTTATGCCCGCGGCGCAGACTGGTCGGATTCGAGAGGTCAGACACCTGGCGCGTGGTATCTCCGACCATTCTCCGCTGTGGCTTCTCTTTGACACCGGGTCGCGGTCCGCAGGGCGGATAGCTCCTATTAACCCCTGGTACCTGCGGGACCCTGCGACTCGTGACAGCCTGGTTAAGGCCATGGACCAATACTTCAGTGAAAACGAGGGGTCGGTGTCGTCTGCGTTGTCCCTTTGGGAAGCCTTTAAAACTGTGATACGCGGACACGCCCTCGCCCAGATAGTGGTGGCCAAGAAGGTTAGGAGCGAGGCGGTGGTGAAGCTGGAGACTGACATCTCGGGGTTGGAGTCGGCCTTGGAGGCGAATGTTACTCCGGACGGGCTACATGCCCTTAGCCTGAAACAGTTCGAATATAGGTCCCTGGTCACTGACGCGGCCAAAACTATGTATAGGGAGCAGCAGGGCCGATTGTATGACGCGGGGGACAAGGCGGGAAAGTTGATTGCGTGGCTGGACAAAAAGGAGAGAGTGAATCGTGTGGTCCCCGAGTTGCGTGCTGCGGATGGTGTGTGTGTGACTGAGCCGGATGAGATTGTGGAATGTTTCGCTGACCACCTCCGGGCGGTGTACTCCCCGGTGACTGACAGGGATGAGGATGACTCTCGCCTCCTACTGAGAGATATTGCTCTGCCCGGCCTGTCCGTTGAGGACCGGGAGCGGCTGGACGCCCCCTTGTCGTCGGATGAAATAGCGACCGCGATCCGTTCCCTTCGCTCGGGCAAGGCTATGGGTCCTAACGGTCTGCCCATTGAACTATACAAATTGCGTCCTGATAAGCTTGCGCCCTTCCTCAGCCGCATGTTCCGCGACTCTCTTGCGGCGGGTTCCCTTCCGGCCGACCAGCGCTTGGCCACTATAGTCGTTATCCCCAAGGAGGGCAAGCCGCGAGACCGCTGTACTTCTTACCGGCCTATTTCACTGCTCAATGCGGAGCCTAAAATCCTGGCGAAAGTCCTGGCCAATCGATTGTTGAGTGTCGTGTGCGACCTTATTCATCCGGACCAATGCGGCTTTATCCCGCACCGCAACACCGCTCTTAACTTGCGGCGTCTTCACGGTGCCCTTGCCAGGGCGGAGTTCCTCTCCGAACCGGCCGTGCTGGTTTCTTTGGATGCCACGATGGCCTTTGACACTATTGAGTGGCCATTCCTCTGGGCCGTCTTGGATAAATTCGGCTTTGGAGAGGGATTTATTGGCTGGGTGAGGCTCCTTTACACGGGACCCATGGCTCAAGTGGTGGTGAATGGGCGGGTCTCTCGGCCCTTTGCCCTCGGCAGGGGCACGAGGCAGGGGTGCCCGTTGTCCCCGTTGCTTTTTGCTCTCGCCCTGGAGCCACTCGCTGCCTGGCTCCGTTGGGAGCCCTCGCTTAGAGGGATCCGGTGGGGCCCGGGCTTCGAAGATCGGGTCTCGCTGTATGCGGACGACATTCTCCTGTATCTCACCTCACCGCGGCAGTCACTCAACGTCCTCTTTGACGTTCTGACCTCCTTTGGGAACAATTCAGGTCTCACGATCAATTGGTCTAAATCCTGCGTTTATCCCATCTCTGGTGGTCCTCCTCTCCTGCCGCCTCGGCTCCCGATTCAAATATCTCTGAGCGGCTTTAAGTACCTGGGGATATACGTTTCGCTGGACCCGGTGGCCCGCTATGAGCAGAATCTCCTGCGTCCACTTCGGCGACTGCGGGAGGACACGGCCCGGTGGTGCAGGCTCCCCCTGTCCCCGCTGGGTCGGGCCGCGCTGTTTAAAATGATGTCCCTTCCCAGGTTCCTCTATGCACTCCAGAACTCCTTCGACGTTATCCCAGTGGCCTACTTTCGGGAGGTGGAGAGCCTGCAGAGGAGACTGGTGTGGGACGGGCGGGCGCGTATTGCTCTTGCCAAGCTCACTCTCCCCTGGTATGACGGGGGCATCGCGCTTCCTGACATCCGCAGGTACTATTGGGCCTCGCAGCTATCCGCCATTAACCACGCCACGTATGCGCCCGGCTTGAATCCGGCGTATGAGATGGACAAGTTCCTGCTTCCCGGCGGGAACTACAACAGGGCACTTTATTCCCGCCTGGCTGGCCGGACCCTCACGGGTCCTACTAAGAGTGCGGTGCGGACCTGGAGGGCTGCCACTGCGGCCATGGGCTGGAGTGAGCGATTAACATGTGCTACTCCCTTGTTTGCCTCCGACCGCCTGGGCAGCTTGTGGACCACGAAGGGGTTTGACCAGTGGGACACGATTGGTATCAGCAAAGTGGGAGACCTGTGGCATAAGGGCGCGGTAAAGACTTTCGCGGTGCTCCAGGCCGAATACGAGCTGACCGACAGGGAGTTCTTCCGCTATGCCCAGGTCCGACACGCCCTGCTCTCGGTCTTCGGGGAGGGGACCAAGATCCCTGTTTCCTCGCCCCTCGAGGACCGCATACTTGACGGACATGTCCCTGATAGTACTATTTCTTTAATTTATAAAAAATTAATTAATCACCGGGCGGACCTTTTTGTGCGCCTTCGGGAGGCTTGGACTGGGGATGGGGTGGAATTGGACGACGAAGATTGGCAGTCTGCACTGTCGTCCCCCAAGGAAGTTGCCATTCCGGCTCGTCTCCGGTTGGTACAGCTCAAGATTCTCCACCGGGTGTATGTGACGGGTCCGCGCTTGGTCTCGATGGGATTTTCCGGCGACGGGCTCTGTAAGCGAGGGTGTGGGCTCAGCGCCACCTTTCTTCATATCCTTTGGGAGTGCCGCGAGGTGGCGGACTACTGGCGCCGGGTCCACACGGTTATGGGACAGGTCACTGGGGTTGTGCTGCTGCCGGAGGTGCGTCGCTGTGTCCTGAATGTGTGGGAGCCCAATGATTACAGCGCGGCTCAGACTCGGTGGGCGGCCCTAGGGAACATGATTGCCAAGAGGGACATAGCGCAACTTTGGGGCGCTCAACGGCCGCCCACCGTGTCAGTATGGAAGGAGAATATGGACTGGTGTATGTTTAGGGAGAAGACTGTGTATGTGGCCCGTGGCAAGCCGGGGGCATGGGGTAGAATTTGGGGGCAATGGAACGCGTATCGCGGAGGCATCTGTACGCCCCCCCTGGTAGACACTGATATCGCCATGTCCCCCTGACCCTTGATGGCTCCTGGCGCCTTTTGGAACAACTACATATGGACGTTCATCTCCCTTGACCCCCTCCCCCCCCTCTCCGTCCCCGGCCTCCCGGTACTCCTCTCTTTAGCGGTTTGCTCAATTGTCCTGACTGGAGCTTCCCGGGGGGAGCCTGACCCGCACTGGTTTCCCTCATAACTCGCCTTTTGTTTTTTATTGTTTGTCTTTTTGTTTTTGTGATTGTTGGACTTACGCTTCCTGTTCCTCGAGAACTATCTGGAGCCACTGCGGGGCAGTGCCCTGGGAACTGATTGTAGCCTTGATATGTGTAGATTTCCTTCTGTACCTAGCGGCCGGCCCGGGTGGTTGTAGGCCCGTACTTGTAACCGAATTATAGCTCAATAAAAACTTTAAAAAAAAAAAAAAAAAAAAAGACTGATTTGCATATGGCCATGTCTAAACTGGGGTGGTGTAGTGGGCAAAAGAACGATGGATTTAACCCAGATCTCTTAACTGGGGGAGAATGTCTGCATTGTCAGCATTCCGTCCATCATTTGTTTGTTGTAACGCTTTTCGCCCTAAGTGGGATGGGTATTCCCAGACGTGGGACCCGTGCTCACTACGCCACTGAAGTCAAGCTATCCTGGCTGATGACGGCTGATAGCCAGAAACCGGTCCTAGGATGCTTGATTCCGGTCCAGGGAAGACATGGCTTGGCAGTTCGGGCTGGACTGTTCCCATGAGGCACAGGGTCAAGACTGATTTGCATATGGCCATGTCTAAACTGGGGTGGTATAGTGGGCAAAAGAACAATGGATTTAACCCAGATCTCTTGACTGGGGGAGAATGTCTGCATCGTCAGCATTCCGTCCATCATTTGTTTGTTGTAACGCTTTTCGCCCTAAGTGGGATGGGTATTCCCAGACGTGGGACCCGTGCTCACTACGCCACTGGAGTCAAGCTATCCTGGCTGATGACGGCTGATAGCCAGAAACCGGTCCTAGGATGCTTGATTCCGGTCCAGGGAAGACATGGCTTGGCAGTTCGGGCTGGACTGTTCCCATGAGTCACAGGGTCAAGACTGATTTGCATATGGCCATGTCTAAACTGGGGTGGTGTAGTGGGCAAAAGAACGATGGATTTAACCCAGATCTCTTGACTGGGGGAGAATGTCTGCATTGTCAGCATTCCGTCCATCATTTGTTTGTTGTAACGCTTTTCGCCCTAAGTGGGATGGGTATTCCCAGACGTGGGACCCGTGCTCACTACGCCACTGGAGTCAAGCTATCCTGGCTGATGACGGCTGATAGCCAGAAACCGGTCCTAGGATGCTTGATACCGGTCCAGGGAAGACATGGCTTGGCAGTTCGGGCTGGACTGTTCCCATGAGGCACAGGGTCAAGACTGATTTGCATATGGCCATGTCTAAACTGGGGTGGTGTAGTGGGCAAAAGAACGATGGATTTAACCCAGATCTCTTGACTGGGGGAGAATGTCTGCATTGTCAGCATTCCGTCCATCATTTGTTTGTTGTAACGCTTTTCGCCCAAAATGGGATGGGTATTCCCAGACGTGGGACCCGTGCTCACTACGCCACTGGAGTCAAGCTATCCTGGCTGATGACGGCTGATAGCCAGAAACCGGTCCTAGGATGCTTGATTCCGGTCCAGGGAAGACATGGCTTGGCAGTTCGGGCTGGACTGTTCCCATGAGGCACAGGGTCAAGACTGATTTGCATATGGCCATGTCTAAACTGGGGTGGTGTAGTGGGCAAAAGAACGATGGATTTAACCCAGATCTCTTGACTGGGGGAGAATGTCTGCATTGTCAGCATTCCGTCCATCATTTGTTTGTTGTAACGCTTTTCGCCCTAAGTGGGATGGGTATTCCCAGACGTGGGACCCGTGCTCACTACGCCACTGGAGTCAAGCTATCCTGGCTGATGACGGCTGATAGCCAGAAACCGGTCCTAGGATGCTTGATTCCGGTCCAGGGAAGACATGGCTTGGCAGTTCGGGCTGGACTGTTCCCATGAGGCACAGGGTCAAGACTGATTTGCATATGGCCATGTCTAAACTGGGGTGGTGTAGTGGGCAAAAGAACGATGGATTTAACCCAGATCTCTTGACTGGGGGAGAATGTCTGCATTGTCAGCATTCCGTCCATCATTTGTTTGTTGTAACGCTTTTCGCCCTAAGTGGGATGGGTATTCCCAGACGTGGGACCCGTGCTCACTACGCCACTGGAGTCAAGCTATCCTGGCTGATGACGGCTGATAGCCAGAAACCGGTCCTAGGATGCTTGATTCCGGTCCAGGGAAGACATGGCTTGGCAGTTCGGGCTGGACTGTTCCCATGAGGCACAGGGTCAAGACTGATTTGCATATGGCCATGTCTAAACTGGGGTGGTGTAGTGGGCAAAAGAACGATGGATTTAACCCAGATCTCTTGACTGGGGGAGAATGTCTGCATTGTCAGCATTCCGTCCATCATTTGTTTGTTGTAACGCTTTTCGCCCTAAGTGGGATGGGTATTCCCAGACGTGGGACCCGTGCTCACTACGCCACTGGAGTCAAGCTATTCTGGCTGATGACGGCTGATAGCCAGAAACCGGTCCTAGGATGCTTGATTCCGGTCCAGGGAAGACATGGCTTGGCAGTTCTGGCTGGACTGTTCCCATGAGGCACAGGGTCAAGACTGATTTGCACATGGCCATGTCTAAACTGGGGTGGTGTAGTGGGCAAAAGAACGATGGATTTAACCCAGATCTATTGACTGGGGGAGAATGTCTGCATTGTCAGCATTCCGTCCATCATTTGTTTGTTGTAACGCTTTTCGCCCTAAGTGGGATGGGTATTCCCAGACGTGGGACCCGTGCTCACGACGCCACTGGAGTCAAGCTATCCTGGCTGATGACTGCTGATAGCCAGAAACCGGTCCTAGGATGCTTGATTCCGGTCCAGGGAAGACATGGCTTGGCAGTTCGGGCTGGACTGTTCCCATGAGGCACAGGGTCAAGACTGATTTGCATATGGCCATGTCTAAACTGGGGTGGTGTAGTGGGCAAAACAATGATGGATTTAACCCAGATCTCTTGACTGGGGAAGAATGTCTGCATTGTCAGCATTCCGTCCATCATTTGTTTGTTGTAACGCTTTTCGCCCTAAGTGGGATGGGTATTCCCAGACGTGGGACCCGTGCTCACTATGCCACTGGAGTCAAGCTATCCTGGCTGATGACGGCTGATAGCCAGAAACCGGTCCTAGGATGCTTGATTCCGGTCCAGGGAAGACATGGCTTGGCAGTTCGGGCTGGACTGTTCCCATGAGGCACAGGGTCAAGACTGATTTGCATATGGCCATGTCTAAACTGGGGTGGTGTAATGGGCAAAAGAACGATGGATTTAACCCAGATCTCTTGACTGGGGAAGAATGTCTGCATTGTCAGCATTCCGTCCATCATTTGTTTGTTGTAACGCTTTTCGCCCTAAGTGGGATGGTATTCCCAGACGTGGGACCCGTGCTCACTACGCCACTGGAGTCAAGCTATCCTGGCTGATGACGGCTGATAGCCAGAAACCGGTCCTAGGATGCTTGATTCCGGTCCAGGGAAGACATGGCTTGGCAGTTCGGGCTGGACTGTTCCCATGAGGCACAGGGTCAAGACTGATTTGCATATGGCCATGTCTAAACTGGGGTGGTGTAGTGGGCAAAAGAACGATGGATTTAACCCAGATCTCTTGACTGGGGGAGAATGTCTGCATTGTCAGCATTCCGTCCATCATTTGTTTGTTGTAACGCTTTTCGCCCTAAGTGGGATGGGTATTCCCAGACGTGGGACCCGTGCTCACTATGCCACTAGAGTCAAGCTATCCTGGCTGATGACGGCTGATAGCCAGAAACCGGTCCTAGGATGCTTGATTCCGGTCCAGGGAAGACATGGCTTGGCAGTTCGGGCTGGACTGTTCCCATGAGGCATAGGGTCAAGACTGATTTGCATATGGCCATGTCTAAACTGGGGTGGTGTAGTGGGCAAAAGAACGATGGATTTAACCCAGATCTCTTGCCTGGGGGAGAATGTCTGCATTGTCAGCATTACGTCCATCATTTGTTTGTTGTACCGCTTTTCGCCCTAAGTGGGATGGGTATTCCCAGACGTGGGACCCGTGCTCACTACGCCACTGGAGTCAAGCTATCCTGGCTGATGACGGCTGATAGCCAGAAACCGGTCCTAGGATGCTTGATTCCGGTCCAGGGAAGACATGGCTTGGCAGTTCGGGCTGGACTGTTCCCATGAGGCACAGGGTCAAGACTGATTTGCATATGGCCATGTCTAAACTGGGGTGGTGTAGTGGGCAAAAGAACGATGGATTTAACCCAGATCTCTTGACTGGGGGAGAATGTCTGCATTGTCAGCATTCCGTCCATCATTTGTTTGTTGTAACGCTTTTCGCCCTAAGTGGGATGGGTATTCCCAGACGTGGGACCCGTGCTCACTACGCCACTGGAGTCAAGCTATCCTGGCTGATGACGGCTGATAGCCAGAAACCGGTCCTAGGATGCTTGATTCCGGTCCAGGGAAGACATGGCTTGGCAGTTCGGGCTGGACTGTTCCCATGAGGCACAGGGTCAAGACTGATTTGCATATGGCCATGTCTAAACTGGGGTGGTGTAGTGGGCAAAAGAACGATGGATTTAACCCAGATCTCTTGACTGGGGGAGAATGTCTGCATTGTCAGCATTCCGTCCATCATTTGTTTGTTGTAACGCTTTTCGCCCTAAGTGGGATGGGTATTCCCAGACGTGGGACCCGTGCTCACTATGCCACTAGAGTCAAGCTATCCTGGCTGATGACGGCTGATAGCCAGAAACCGGTCCTAGGATGCTTGATTCCGGTCCAGGGAAGACATGGCTTGGCAGTTCGGGCTGGACTGTTCCCATGAGGCATAGGGTCAAGACTGATTTGCATATGGCCATGTCTAAACTGGGGTGGTGTAGTGGGCAAAAGAACGATGGATTTAACCCAGATCTCTTGCCTGGGGGAGAATGTCTGCATTGTCAGCATTACGTCCATCATTTGTTTGTTGTACCGCTTTTCGCCCTAAGTGGAATGGGTATTCCCAGACGTGGGACCCGTGCTCACTACGCCACTGGAGTCAAGCTATCCTGGCTGATGACGGCTGATAGCCAGAAACCGGTCCTAGGATGCTTGATTCCGGTCCAGGGAAGACATGGCTTGGCAGTTCGGGCTGGACTGTTCCCATGAGGCACAGGGTCAAGACTGATTTGCATATGGCCATGTCTAAACTGGGGTGGTGTAGTGGGCAAAAGAACGATGGATTTAACCCAGATCTCTTGACTGGGGGAGAATGTCTGCATTGTCAGCATTCCGTCCATCATTTGTTTGTTGTAACGCTTTTCGCCCTAAGTGGGATGGGTATTCCCAGACGTGGGACCCGTGCTCACTACGCCACTGGAGTCAAGCTATCCTGGCTGATGACGGCTGATAGCCAGAAACCGGTCCTAGGATGCTTGATTCCGGTCCAGGGAAGACATGGCTTGGCAGTTCGGGCTGGACTGTTCCCATGAGGCACAGGGTCAAGACTGATTTGCATATGGCCATGTCTAAACTGGGGTGGTGTAGTGGGCAAAAGAACGATGGATTTAACCCAGATCTCTTGACTGGGGGAGAATGTCTGCATTGTCAGCATTCCGTCCATCATTTGTTTGTTGTAACGCTTTTCGCCCTAAGTGGGATGGGTATTCCCAGACGTGGGACCCGTGCTCACTACGCCACTGGAGTCAAGCTATCCTGGCTGATGACGGCTGATAGCCAGAAACCGGTCCTATGATGCTTGATTCCGGTCCAGGGAAGACATGGCTTGGCAGTTCGGGCTGGACTGTTCCCATGAGGCACAGGGTCAAGACTGATTTGCATATGGCCATGTCTAAACTGGGGTGGTGTAGTGGGCAAAAGAACGATGGATTTAACCCAGATCTCTTGACTGGGGGAGAATGTCTGCATTGTCAGCATTCCGTCCATCATTTGTTTGTTGTAACGCTTTTCGCCCTAAGTGGGATTTCCCAGACGTGGGACCCGTGCTCACTACGCCACTGGAGTCAAGCTATCCTGGCTGATGACGGCTGATAGCCAGAAACCGGTCCTAGGATGCTTGATTCCGGTCCAGGGAAGACATGGCTTGGCAGTTCGGGCTGGACTGTTCCCATGAGGCACAGGGTCAAGACTGATTTGCATATGGCCATGTCTAAACTGGGGTGGTGTAGTGGGCAAAAGAACGATGGATTTAACCCAGATCTCTTGACTGGGGGAGAATGTCTGCATTGTCAGCATTCCGTCCATCATTTGTTTGTTGTAACGCTTTTCGCCCTACGTGGGATGGGTATTCCCAGACGTGGGACCCGTGCTCACTACGCCACTGGAGTCAAGCTATCCTGGCTGATGGCGGCTGATAGCCAGAAACCGGTCCTAGGATGCTTGAGTCCGGTCCAGGGAAGACATGGCTTGGCAGTTCGGGCTGGACTGTTCCCATGAGGCACAGGGTCAAGACTGATTTGCATATGGCCATGTCTAAACTGAGGTGGTGTAGTGGGCAAAAGAACGATGGATTTAACCCAGATCTCTTGACTGGGGGAGAATGTCTGCATTGTCAGCATTCCGTCCATCATTTGTTTGTTGTAACGCTTTTCGCCCTAAGTGGGATGGGTATTCCCAGACGTGGGACCCGTGCTCACTACGCCACTGGAGTCAAGCTCTCCTGGCTGATGACGGCTGATAGCCAGAAACCGGTCCTAGGATGCTTGATTCCGGTCCAGGGAAGACATGGCTTGGCAGTTCGGGCTGGACTGTTCCCATGAGGCACAGGGTCAAGACTGATTTGCATATGGCCATGTCTAAACTGGGGTGGTGTAGTGGGCAAAAGAACGATGGATTTAACCCAGATCTCTTGACTGGGGGAGAATGTCTGCATTGTCAGCATTCCGTCCATCATTTGTTTGTTGTAACGCTTTTCGCCCTAAGTGGGATGGGTATTCCCAGACGTGGGACCCGTGCTCACTACGCCACTGGAGTCAAGCTATCCTGGCTGATGACGGCTGATACCAGAAACCAGTCCTAGGATGCTTGATTCCGGTCTAGGGAAGACATGGCTTGGCAGTTCGGGCTGGACTGTTCCCATGAGGCACAGGGTCAAGACTGATTTGAATATGGCCATGTCTAAACTGGGGTGGTGTAGTGGGCAAAAGAACGATGGATTTAACCCAGATCTCTTGACTGGGGGAGAATGTCTGCATCGTCAGCATTCCGTCCATCATTTGTTTGTTGTAACGCTTTTCGCCCTAAGTGGGATGGGTATTCCCAGACGTGGGACCCGTGCTCACTTCGCCACTGGAGTCAAGCTATCCTGGCTGATGACGGCTGATAGCCAGAAACCGGTCCTAGGATGCTTGATTCCGGTCCAGGGAAGACATGGCTTGGCAGTTCGGGCTGGACTGTTCCCATGAGGCACAGGGTCAAGACTGATTTGCATATGGCCAGGTCTAAACTGGGGTGGTGTAGTGGGCAAAAGAACGATGGATTTAACCCAGATCTCTTGACTGGGGGAGAATGTCTGCATTGTCAGCATTCCGTCCATCATTTGTTTGTTGTAACGCTTTTCGCCCTAAGTGGGATGGGTATTCCCAGACGTGGGACCCGTGCTCACTACGCCACTGGAGTCAAGCTATCCTGGCTGATAACGGCTGATAGCCAGAAACCGGTCCTAGGATGCTTGATTCCGGTCCAGGGAAGACGTGGCTTGGCAGTTCGGGCTGGACTGTTCCCATGAGGCACAGGGTCAAGACTGATTTGCATATGGCCATGTCTAAACTGGGGTGGTGTAGTGGGCAAAAGAACGATGGATTTAACCCAGATCTCTTGACTGGGGGAGAATGTCTGCATTGTCAGCATTCCGTCCATCATTTGTTTGTTGTAACGCTTTTCGCCCTAAGTGGGATGGGTATTCCCAGACGTGGGACCCGTGCTCACGACGCCACTGGAGTCAAGCTATCCTGGCAGATGACGGCTGATAGTCAGAAACCGGTCCTAGGATGCTTGATTCCGGTCCAGGGAAGACATGGCTTGGCAGCTCGGGCTGGACTGTTCCCATGAGGCACAGGGTCAAGACTGATTTGCATATGGCCATGTCTAAACTGGGGTGGTGTAGTGGGCAAAAGAACGATGGATTTAACCCAGATCTCTTGACTGGGGGAGAATGTCTGCATTGTCAGCATTCCGTCCATCATTTGTTTGTTGTAACGCTTTTCGCTTTAAGTGGGATGGGTATTCCCAGACGTGGGACCCGTGCTCACTACGCCACTGGAGTCAAGCTATCCTGGCTGATGACGGCTGATAGCCAGAAACCGGTCCTAGGATGCTTGATTCCGGTCCAGGGAAGACATGGCTTGGCAGTTCGGGCTGGACTGTTCCCATGAGGCACAGGGTCAAGACTGATTTGCATATGGCCATGTCTAAACTGGGGTGGTGTAGTGGGCAAAAGAACGATGGATTTAACCCAGATCTCTTGACTGGGGGAGAATGTCTGCATTGTCAGCATTCCGTCTATCATTTGTTTGTTGTAACGCTTTTCGCCCTAAGTGGGATGGGTATTCCCAGACGTGGGACCCGTGCTCACTACGCCACTGAAGTCAAGCTATCCTGGCTGATGACGGCTGATAGCCAGAAACCGGTCCTAGGATGCTTGATTCCGGTCCAGGGAAGACATGGCTTGGCAGTTCGGGCTGGACTGTTCCCATGAGGCACAGGGTCAAGACTGATTTGCATATGGCCATGTCTAAACTGGGGTGGTGTAGTGGGCAAAAGAACGATGGATTTAAACCAGATCTCTTGACTGGGGGAGAATGTCTGCATCGTCAGCATTCCGTCCATCATTTGTTTGTTGTAACGCTTTTCGCCCAAAGTGGGATGGGTATTCCCAGACGTGGGACCCGTGCTCACTACGCCACTAGAGTCAAGCTATCCTGGCTGATGACGGCTGATAGCCAGAAACCGGTCCTAGGATGCTTGATTCCGGTCCAGGGAAGACATGGCTTGGCGGTTCGGGCTGGACTGTTCCCATGAGGCACAGGGTCAAGACTGATTTGCATATGGCCATGTCTAAACTGGGGTGGTGTAGTGGGCAAAAGAACGATGGATTTAACCCAGATCTCTTGACTGGGGGAGAATGTCTGCATTGTCAGCATTCCGTCCATCATTTGTTTGTTGTAACGCTTTTCGCCCTAAGTGGGATGGGTATTCCCAGACGTGGGACCCGTGCTCACTACGCCACTGGAGTCAAGCTCTCCTGGCTGATGACGGCTGATAGCCAGAAACCGGTCCTAGGATGCTTGATTCCGGTCCAGGGAAGACATGGCTTGGCAGTTCGGGCTGGACTGTTCCCATGAGGCACAGGGTCAAGACTGATTTGCATATGGCCATGTCTAAACTGGGGTGGTGTAGTGGGCAAAAGAACGATGGATTTAACCCAGATCTCTTGACTGGGGGAGAATGTCTGCATTGTCAGCATTCCGTCCATCATTTGTTTGTTGTAACGCTTTTCGCCCTAAGTGGGATGGGTATTCCCAGACGTGGGACCCGTGCTCACTACGCCACTGGAGTCAAGCTATCCTGGCTGATGACGGCTGATACCAGAAACCAGTCCTAGGATGCTTGATTCCGGTCTAGGGAAGACATGGCTTGGCAGTTCGGGCTGGACTGTTCCCATGAGGCACAGGGTCAAGACTGATTTGAATATGGCCATGTCTAAACTGGGGTGGTGTAGTGGGCAAAAGAACGATGGATTTAACCCAGATCTCTTGACTGGGGGAGAATGTCTGCATCGTCAGCATTCCGTCCATCATTTGTTTGTTGTAACGCTTTTCGCCCTAAGTGGGATGGGTATTCCCAGACGTGGGACCCGTGCTCACTTCGCCACTGGAGTCAAGCTATCCTGGCTGATGACGGCTGATAGCCAGAAACCGGTCCTAGGATGCTTGATTCCGGTCCAGGGAAGACATGGCTTGGCAGTTCGGGCTGGACTGTTCCCATGAGGCACAGGGTCAAGACTGATTTGCATATGGCCAGGTCTAAACTGGGGTGGTGTAGTGGGCAAAAGAACGATGGATTTAACCCAGATCTCTTGACTGGGGGAGAATGTCTGCATTGTCAGCATTCCGTCCATCATTTGTTTGTTGTAACGCTTTTCGCCCTAAGTGGGATGGGTATTCCCAGACGTGGGACCCGTGCTCACTACGCCACTGGAGTCAAGCTATCCTGGCTGATAACGGCTGATAGCCAGAAACCGGTCCTAGGATGCTTGATTCCGGTCCAGGGAAGACGTGGCTTGGCAGTTCGGGCTGGACTGTTCCCATGAGGCACAGGGTCAAGACTGATTTGCATATGGCCATGTCTAAACTGGGTTGGTGTAGTGGGCAAAAGAACAATGGATTTAACCCAGATCTCTTGACTGGGGGAGAATGTCTGCATTGTCAGCATTCCGTCCATCATTTGTTTGTTGTAACGCTTTTCGCCCTAAGTGGGATGGGTATTCCCAGACGTGGGACCCGTGCTCACGACGCCACTGGAGTCAAGCTATCCTGGCAGATGACGGCTGATAGTCAGAAACCGGTCCTAGGATGCTTGATTCCGGTCCAGGGAAGACATGGCTTGGCAGCTCGGGCTGGACTGTTCCCATGAGGCACAGGGTCAAGACTGATTTGCATATGGCCATGTCTAAACTGGGGTGGTGTAGTGGGCAAAAGAACGATGGATTTAACCCAGATCTCTTGACTGGGGGAGAATGTCTGCATTGTCAGCATTCCGTCCATCATTTGTTTGTTGTAACGCTTTTCGCTTTAAGTGGGATGGGTATTCCCAGACGTGGGACCCGTGCTCACTACGCCACTGGAGTCAAGCTATCCTGGCTGATGACGGCTGATAGCCAGAAACCGGTCCTAGGATGCTTGATTCCGGTCCAGGGAAGACATGGCTTGGCAGTTCGGGCTGGACTGTTCCCATGAGGCACAGGGTCAAGACTGATTTGCATATGGCCATGTCTAAACTGGGGTGGTGTAGTGGGCAAAAGAACGATGGATTTAACCCAGATCTCTTGACTGGGGGAGAATGTCTGCATTGTCAGCATTCCGTCTATCATTTGTTTGTTGTAACGCTTTTCGCCCTAAGTGGGATGGGTATTCCCAGACGTGGGACCCGTGCTCACTACGCCACTGAAGTCAAGCTATCCTGGCTGATGACGGCTGATAGCCAGAAACCGGTCCTAGGATGCTTGATTCCGGTCCAGGGAAGACATGGCTTGGCAGTTCGGGCTGGACTGTTCCCATGAGGCACAGGGTCAAGACTGATTTGCATATGGCCATGTCTAAACTGGGGTGGTGTAGTGGGCAAAAGAACGATGGATTTAAACCAGATCTCTTGACTGGGGGAGAATGTCTGCATCGTCAGCATTCCGTCCATCATTTGTTTGTTGTAACGCTTTTCGCCCAAAGTGGGATGGGTATTCCCAGACGTGGGACCCGTGCTCACTACGCCACTAGAGTCAAGCTATCCTGGCTGATGACGGCTGATAGCCAGAAACCGGTCCTAGGATGCTTGATTCCGGTCCAGGGAAGACATGGCTTGGCGGTTCGGGCTGGACTGTTCCCATGAGGCACAGGGTCAAGACTGATTTGCATATGGCCATGTCTAAACTGGGGTGGTGTAGTGGGCAAAAGAACGATGGATTTAACCCAGATCTCTTGACTGGGGGAGAATGTCTGCATTGTCAGCATTCCGTCCATCATTTGTTTGTTGTAACGCTTTTCGCCCTAAGTGGGATGGGTATTCCCAGACGTGGGACCCGTGCTCACTACGCCACTGGAGTCAAGCTATTCTGGCTGATGACGGCTGATAGCCAGAAACCGGTCCTAGGATGCTTGATTCCGGTCCAGGGAAGACATGGCTTGGCAGTTCTGGCTGGACTGTTCCCATGAGGCACAGGGTCAAGACTGATTTGCACATGGCCATGTCTAAACTGGGGTGGTGTACTGGGCAAAAGAACGATGGATTTAACCCAGATCTATTGACTGGGGGAGAATGTCTGCATTGTCAGCATTCCGTCCATCATTTGTTTGTTGTAACGCTTTTCGTCCTAAGTGGGATGGGTATTCCCAGACGTGGGACCCGTGCTCACGACGCCACTGGAGTCAAGCTATCCTGGCTGATGACTGCTGATAGCCAGAAACCGGTCCTAGGATGCTTGATTCCGGTCCAGGGAAGACATGGCTTGGCAGTTCGGGTTGGACTGTTCCCATGAGGCACAGGGTCAAGACTGATTTGCATATGGCCATGTCTAAACTGGGGTGGTGTAGTGGGCAAAACAATGATGGATTTAACCCAGATCTCTTGACTGGGGAAGAATGTCTGCATTGTCAGCATTCCGTCCATCATTTGTTTGTTGTAACGCTTTTCGCCCTAAGTGGGATGGGTATTCCCAGACGTGGGACCCGTGCTCACTACGCCACTGGAGTCAAGCTATCCTGGCTGATGACGGCTGATAGCCAGAAACCGGTCCTAGGATGCTTGATTCCGGTCCAGGGAAGACATGGCTTGGCAGTTCGGGCTGGACTGTTCCCATGAGGCACAGGGTCAAGACTGATTTGCATATGGCCATGTCTAAACTGGGGTGGTGTAATGGGCAAAAGAACGATGGATTTAACCCAGATCTCTTGACTGGGGAAGAATGTCTGCATTGTCAGCATTCCGTCCATCATTTGTTTGTTGTAACGCTTTTCGCCCTAAGTGGGATGGTATTCCCAGACGTGGGACCCGTGCTCACTACGCCACTGGAGTCAAGCTATCCTGGCTGATGACGGCTGATAGCCAGAAACCGGTCCTAGGATGCTTGATTCCGGTCCAGGGAAGACATGGCTTGGCAGTTCGGGCTGGACTGTTCCCATGAGGCACAGGGTCAAGACTGATTTGCATATGGCCATGTCTAAACTGGGGTGGTGTAGTGGGCAAAAGAACGATGGATTTAACCCAGATCTCTTGACTGGGGAAGAATGTCTGCATTGTCAGCATTCCGTCCATCATTTGTTTGTTGTAACGCTTTTCGCCCTAAGTGGGATGGGTATTCCCAGACGTGGGACCCGTGCTCACTACGCCACTAGAGTCAAGCTATCCTGGCTGATGACGGCTGATAGCCAGAAACCGGTCCTAGGATGCTTGATTCCGGTCCAGGGAAGACATGGCTTGGCAGTTCGGGCTGGACTGTTCCCATGAGGCACAGGGTCAAGACTGATTTGCATATGGCCATGTCTAAACTGGGGTGGTGTAGTGGGCAAAAGAACGATGGATTTAACCCAGATCTCTTGACTGGGGGAGAATGTCTGCATTGTCAGCATTCCGTCCATCATTTGTTTGTTGTAACGCTTTTCGCCCTAAGTGGGATGGGTATTCCCAGACGTGGGACCCGTGCTCACTACGCCACTGGAGTCAAGCTATTCTGGCTGATGGCGGCTGATAGCCAGAAACCGGTCCTAGGATGCTTGATTCCGGTCCAGGGAAGACATGGCTTGGCAGTTCTGGCTGGACTGTTCCCATGAGGCACAGGGTCAAGACTGATTTGCACATGGCCATGTCTAAACTGGGGTGGTGTACTGGGCAAAAGAACGATGGATTTAACCCAGATCTATTGACTGGGGGAGAATGTCTGCATTGTCAGCATTCCGTCCATCATTTGTTTGTTGTAACGCTTTTCGCCCTAAGTGGGATGGGTATTCCCAGACGTGGGACCCGTGCTCACGACGCCACTGGAGTCAAACTATCCTGGCTGATGACTGCTGATAGCCAGAAACCGGTCCTAGGATGCTTGATTCCGGTCCAGGGAAGACATGGCTTGGCAGTTCGGGTTGGACTGTTCCCATGAGGCACAGGGTCAAGACTGATTTGCATATGGCCATGTCTAAACTGGGGTGGTGTAGTGGGCAAAACAATGATGGATTTAACCCAGATCTCTTGACTGGGGAAGAATGTCTGCATTGTCAGCATTCCGTCCATCATTTGTTTGTTGTAACGCTTTTCGCCCTAAGTGGGATGGGTATTCCCAGACGTGGGACCCGTGATCACTACGCCACTGGAGTCAAGCTATCCTGGCTGATGACGGCTGATAGCCAGAAACCGGTCCTAGGATGCTTGATTCCGGTCCAGGGAAGACATGGCTTGGCAGTTCGGGCTGGACTGTTCCCATGAGGCACAGGGTCAAGACTGATTTGCATATGGCCATGTCTAAACTGGGGTGGTGTAATGGGCAAAAGAACGATGGATTTAACCCAGATCTCTTGACTGGGGAAGAATGTCTGCATTGTCAGCATTCCGTCCATCATTTGTTTGTTGTAACGCTTTTCGCCCTAAGTGGGATGGTATTCCCAGACGTGGGACCCGTGCTCACTACGCCACTGGAGTCAAGCTATCCTGGCTGATGACGGCTGATAGCCAGAAACCGGTCCTAGGATGCTTGATTCCGGTCCAGGGAAGACATGGCTTGGCAGTTCGGGCTGGACTGTTCCCATGAGGCACAGGGTCAAGACTGATTTGCATATGGCCATGTCTAAACTGGGGTGGTGTAGTGGGCAAAAGAACGATGGATTTAACCCAGATCTCTTGACTGGGGGAGAATGTCTGCATTGTCAGCATTCCGTCCATCATTTGTTTGTTGTAACGCTTTTCGCCCTAAGTGGGATGGGTATTCCCAGACGTGGGACCCGTGCTCACTACGCCACTAGAGTCAAGCTATCCTGGCTGATGACGGCTGATAGCCAGAAACCGGTCCTAGGATGCTTGATTCCGGTCCAGGGAAGACATGGCTTGGCAGTTCGGGCTGCACTGTTCCCATGAGGCACAGGGTCAAGACTGATTTGCATATGGCCATGTCTAAACTGGGGTGGTGTAGTGGGCAAAAGAACGATGGATTTAACCCAGATCTCTTGACTGGGGGAGAATGTCTGCATTGTCAGCATTCCGTCCATCATTTGTTTGTTGTAACGCTTTTCGCCCTAAGTGGGATGGGTATTCCCAGATGTGGGACCCGTGCTCACTACGCCACTGGAGTCAAGCTATCCTGGCTGATGACGGCTGATAGCCAGAAACCGGTCCTAGGATGCTTGATTCCGGTCCAGGGAAGACATGGCTTGGCAGTTCGGGCTGGACTGTTCCCATGAGGCACAGGGTCAAGACTGATTTGCATATGGCCATGTCTAAACTGGGGTGGTGTAGTGGGCAAAAGAACGATGGATTTAACCCAGATCTCTTGACTGGGGGAGAATGTCTGCATTGTCAGCATTCCGTCCATCATTTGTTTGTTGTAACGCTTTTCGCCCTAAGTGGGATGGGTATTCCCAGACGTGGGACCCGTGCTCACTACGCCACTGGAGTCAAGCTATCCTGGCTGATGACGGCTGATAGCCAGAAACCGGTCCTAGGATGCTTGATTCCGGTCCAATGAAGACATGGCTTGGCAGTTCGGGCTGGACTGTTCCCATGAGGCACAGGGTCAAGACTGATTTGCATATGGCCATGTCTAAACTGGGGTGGTGTAGTGGGCAAAAGAACGATGGATTTAACCCAGATCTCTTGACTGGGGGAGAATGTCTGCATTGTCAGCATTCCGTCCATCATTTGTTTGTTGTAACGCTTTTTGCCCTAAGTGGGATTTCCCAGACGTGGGACCCGTGCTCACTACGCCACTGGAGTCAAGCTATCCTGGCTGATGATGGCTGATAGCCTGAAACCGGTCCTAGGATGCTTGATTCCGGTCCAGGGAAGACATGGCTTGGCAGTTCGGGCTGGACTGTTCCCATGAGGCACAGGGTCAAGACTGATTTGCATATGGCCATGTCTAAACTGGGGTGGTGTAGTGGGCAAAAGAACGATGGATTTAACCCAGATCTCTTGACTGGGGGAGAATGTCTGCATTGTCAGCATTCCGTCCATCATTTGTTTGTTGTAACGCTTTTCGCCCTAAGTGGGATGGGTATTCCCAGACGTGGGACCCGTGCTCACTACGCCACTGGAGTCAAGCTATCCTGGCTGATGACGGCTGATAGCCAGAAACCGGTCCTAGGATGCTTGATTCCGGTCCAGGGAAGACATGGCTTGGCAGTTCGGGCTGGACTGTTCCCATGAGGCACAGGGTCAAGACTGATTTGCATATGGCCATGTCTAAACTGGGGTGGTGTAGTGGGCAAAAGAACGATGGATTTAACCCAGATCTCTTGACTGGGGGAGAATGTCTGCATTGTCAGCATTCCGTCCATCATTTGTTTGTTGTAACGCTTTTCGCCCTAAGTGGGATGGGTATTCCCAGACGTGGGACCCGTGCTCACTACGCCACTGGAGTCAAGCTATCCTGGCTGATGACGGCTGATAGCCAGAAACCAGTCCTAGGATGCTTGATTCCGGTCCAGAGAAGACATGGCTTGGCAGTTCGGGCTGGACTGTTCCCATGAGGCACAGGGTCAAGACTGATTTGCATATGGCCATGTCTAAACTGGGGTGGTGTAGTGGGCAAAAGAACGATGGATTTAACCCAGATCTCTTGACTGGGGGAGAATGTCTGCAATGTCAGCATTCCGTCCATCATTTGTTTGTTGTAACGCTTTTCGCCCTAGGTGGGATGGGTATTCCCAGACGTGGGACCCGTGCTCACTACGCCACTGGAGTCAAGCTATCCTGGCTGATGACGGCTGATAGCCAGAAACCGGTCCTAGGATGCTTGATTCCGGTCCAGGGAAGACATGGCTTGGCAGTTCGGGCTGGACTGTTCCCATGAGGCACAGGGTCAAGACTGATTTGAATATGGCCATGTCTAAACTGGGGTGGTGTAATGGGCAAAAGAACGATGGATTTAACCCAGATCTCTTGACTGGGGGAGAATGTCTGCATTGTCAGCATTCCGTCCATCATTTGTTTGTTGTAACGCTTTTCGCCCTAAGTGGGATGGGTATTCCCAGACGTGGGACCCGTGCTCACGACGCCACTGGAGTCAAGCTATCCTGGCAGATGACGGCTGATAGTCAGAAACCGGTCCTAGGATGCTTGATTCCGGTCCAGGGAAGACATGGCTTGGCAGTTCGGGCTGGACTGTTCCCATGAGGCACAGGGTCAAGACTGATTTGCATATGGCCATGTCTAAACTGGGGTGGTGTAGTGGGCAAAAGAACGATGGATTTAACCCAGATCTCTTGACTGGGGGAGAATGTCTGCATTGTCAGCATTCCGTCCATCATTTGTTTGTTGTAACGCTTTTCGCTTTAAGTGGGATGGGTATTCCCAGACGTGGGACCCGTGCTCACTACGCCACTGGAGTCAAGCTATCCTGGCTGATGACGGCTGATAGCCAGAAACCGGTCCTAGGATGCTTGATTCCGGTCCAGGGAAGACATGGCTTGGCAGTTCGGGCTGGACTGTTCCCATGAGGCACAGGGTCAAGACTGATTTGCATATGGCCATGTCTAAACTGGGGTGGTGTAGTGGGCAAAAGAACGATGGATTTAACCCAGATCTCTTGACTGGGGGAGAATGTCTGCATTGTCAGCATTCCGTCCATCATTTGTTTGTTGTAACGCTTTTCGCCCTAAGTGGGATGGGTATTCCCAGACGTGGGACCCGTGCTCACTACGCCACTGAAGTCAAGCTATCCTGGCTGATGACGGCTGATAGCCAGAAACCGGTCCTAGGATACTTGATTCCGGTCCAGGGAAGACATGGCTTGGCAGTTCGGGCTGGACTGTTCCCATGAGGCACAGGGTCAAGACTGATTTGCATATGGCCATGTCTAAACTGGGGTGGTGTAGTGGGCAAAAGAACGATGGATTTAACCCAGATCTCTTGACTGGGGGAGAATGTCTGCATCGTCAGCATTCCGTCCATCATTTGTTTGTTGTAACGCTTTTCGCCCAAAGTGGGATGGGTATTCCCAGACGTGGGACCCGTGCTCACTACGCCACTAGAGTCAAGCTATCCTGGCTGATGACGGCTGATAGCCAGAAACCGGTCCTAGGATGCTTGATTCCGGTCCAGGGAAGACATGGCTTGGCAGTTCGGGCTGGACTGTTCCCATGAGGCACAGGGTCAAGACTGATTTGCATATGGCCATGTCTAAACTGGGGTGGTGTAGTGGGCAAAAGAACGATGGATTTAACCCAGATCTCTTGACTGGGGGAGAATGTCTGCATTGTCAGCATTCCGTCCATCATTTGTTTGTTGTAACGCTTTTCGCCCTAAGTGGGATGGGTATTCCCAGACGTGGGACCCGTGCTCACTACGCCACTGGAGTCAAGCTATCCTGGCTGATGACGGCTGATAGCCAGAAACCGGTCCTAGGATGCTTGATTCCGGTCCAGGGAAGACATGGCTTGGCAGTTCGGGCTGGACTGTTCCCATGAGGCACAGGGTCAAGACTGATTTGCATATGGCCATGTCTAAACTGGGGTGGTGTAGTGGGCAAAAGAACGATGGATTTAACCCAGATCTCTTGACTGGGGGAGAATGTCTGCATTGTCAGCATTCCGTCCATCATTTGTTTGTTGTAACGCTTTTCGCCCTAAGTGGGATGGGTATTCCCAGACGTGGGACCCGTGCTCACGACGCCACTGGAGTCAAACTATCCTGGCTGATGACTGCTGATAGCCAGAAACCGGTCCTAGGATGCTTGATTCCGGTCCAGGGAAGACATGGCTTGGCAGTTCGGGTTGGACTGTTCCCATGAGGCACAGGGTCAAGACTGATTTGCATATGGCCATGTCTAAACTGGGGTGGTGTAGTGGGCAAAACAATGATGGATTTAACCCAGATCTCTTGACTGGGGAAGAATGTCTGCATTGTCAGCATTCCGTCCATCATTTGTTTGTTGTAACGCTTTTCGCCCTAAGTGGGATGGGTATTCCCAGACGTGGGACCCGTGATCACTACGCCACTGGAGTCAAGCTATCCTGGCTGATGACGGCTGATAGCCAGAAACCGGTCCTAGGATGCTTGATTCCGGTCCAGGGAAGACATGGCTTGGCAGTTCGGGCTGGACTGTTCCCATGAGGCACAGGGTCAAGACTGATTTGCATATGGCCATGTCTAAACTGGGGTGGTGTAATGGGCAAAAGAACGATGGATTTAACCCAGATCTCTTGACTGGGGAAGAATGTCTGCATTGTCAGCATTCCGTCCATCATTTGTTTGTTGTAACGCTTTTCGCCCTAAGTGGGATGGTATTCCCAGACGTGGGACCCGTGCTCACTACGCCACTGGAGTCAAGCTATCCTGGCTGATGACGGCTGATAGCCAGAAACCGGTCCTAGGATGCTTGATTCCGGTCCAGGGAAGACATGGCTTGGCAGTTCGGGCTGGACTGTTCCCATGAGGCACAGGGTCAAGACTGATTTGCATATGGCCATGTCTAAACTGGGGTGGTGTAGTGGGCAAAAGAACGATGGATTTAACCCAGATCTCTTGACTGGGGGAGAATGTCTGCATTGTCAGCATTCCGTCCATCATTTGTTTGTTGTAACGCTTTTCGCCCTAAGTGGGATGGGTATTCCCAGACGTGGGACCCGTGCTCACTACGCCACTAGAGTCAAGCTATCCTGGCTGATGACGGCTGATAGCCAGAAACCGGTCCTAGGATGCTTGATTCCGGTCCAGGGAAGACATGGCTTGGCAGTTCGGGCTGCACTGTTCCCATGAGGCACAGGGTCAAGACTGATTTGCATATGGCCATGTCTAAACTGGGGTGGTGTAGTGGGCAAAAGAACGATGGATTTAACCCAGATCTCTTGACTGGGGGAGAATGTCTGCATTGTCAGCATTCCGTCCATCATTTGTTTGTTGTAACGCTTTTCGCCCTAAGTGGGATGGGTATTCCCAGATGTGGGACCCGTGCTCACTACGCCACTGGAGTCAAGCTATCCTGGCTGATGACGGCTGATAGCCAGAAACCGGTCCTAGGATGCTTGATTCCGGTCCAGGGAAGACATGGCTTGGCAGTTCGGGCTGGACTGTTCCCATGAGGCACAGGGTCAAGACTGATTTGCATATGGCCATGTCTAAACTGGGGTGGTGTAGTGGGCAAAAGAACGATGGATTTAACCCAGATCTCTTGACTGGGGGAGAATGTCTGCATTGTCAGCATTCCGTCCATCATTTGTTTGTTGTAACGCTTTTCGCCCTAAGTGGGATGGGTATTCCCAGACGTGGGACCCGTGCTCACTACGCCACTGGAGTCAAGCTATCCTGGCTGATGACGGCTGATAGCCAGAAACCGGTCCTAGGATGCTTGATTCCGGTCCAATGAAGACATGGCTTGGCAGTTCGGGCTGGACTGTTCCCATGAGGCACAGGGTCAAGACTGATTTGCATATGGCCATGTCTAAACTGGGGTGGTGTAGTGGGCAAAAGAACGATGGATTTAACCCAGATCTCTTGACTGGGGGAGAATGTCTGCATTGTCAGCATTCCGTCCATCATTTGTTTGTTGTAACGCTTTTTGCCCTAAGTGGGATTTCCCAGACGTGGGACCCGTGCTCACTACGCCACTGGAGTCAAGCTATCCTGGCTGATGATGGCTGATAGCCTGAAACCGGTCCTAGGATGCTTGATTCCGGTCCAGGGAAGACATGGCTTGGCAGTTCGGGCTGGACTGTTCCCATGAGGCACAGGGTCAAGACTGATTTGCATATGGCCATGTCTAAACTGGGGTGGTGTAGTGGGCAAAAGAACGATGGATTTAACCCAGATCTCTTGACTGGGGGAGAATGTCTGCATTGTCAGCATTCCGTCCATCATTTGTTTGTTGTAACGCTTTTCGCCCTAAGTGGGATGGGTATTCCCAGACGTGGGACCCGTGCTCACTACGCCACTGGAGTCAAGCTATCCTGGCTGATGACGGCTGATAGCCAGAAACCGGTCCTAGGATGCTTGATTCCGGTCCAGGGAAGACATGGCTTGGCAGTTCGGGCTGGACTGTTCCCATGAGGCACAGGGTCAAGACTGATTTGCATATGGCCATGTCTAAACTGGGGTGGTGTAGTGGGCAAAAGAACGATGGATTTAACCCAGATCTCTTGACTGGGGGAGAATGTCTGCATTGTCAGCATTCCGTCCATCATTTGTTTGTTGTAACGCTTTTCGCCCTAAGTGGGATGGGTATTCCCAGACGTGGGACCCGTGCTCACTACGCCACTGGAGTCAAGCTATCCTGGCTGATGACGGCTGATAGCCAGAAACCAGTCCTAGGATGCTTGATTCCGGTCCAGAGAAGACATGGCTTGGCAGTTCGGGCTGGACTGTTCCCATGAGGCACAGGGTCAAGACTGATTTGCATATGGCCATGTCTAAACTGGGGTGGTGTAGTGGGCAAAAGAACGATGGATTTAACCCAGATCTCTTGACTGGGGGAGAATGTCTGCAATGTCAGCATTCCGTCCATCATTTGTTTGTTGTAACGCTTTTCGCCCTAGGTGGGATGGGTATTCCCAGACGTGGGACCCGTGCTCACTACGCCACTGGAGTCAAGCTATCCTGGCTGATGACGGCTGATAGCCAGAAACCGGTCCTAGGATGCTTGATTCCGGTCCAGGGAAGACATGGCTTGGCAGTTCGGGCTGGACTGTTCCCATGAGGCACAGGGTCAAGACTGATTTGAATATGGCCATGTCTAAACTGGGGTGGTGTAATGGGCAAAAGAACGATGGATTTAACCCAGATCTCTTGACTGGGGGAGAATGTCTGCATTGTCAGCATTCCGTCCATCATTTGTTTGTTGTAACGCTTTTCGCCCTAAGTGGGATGGGTATTCCCAGACGTGGGACCCGTGCTCACGACGCCACTGGAGTCAAGCTATCCTGGCAGATGACGGCTGATAGTCAGAAACCGGTCCTAGGATGCTTGATTCCGGTCCAGGGAAGACATGGCTTGGCAGTTCGGGCTGGACTGTTCCCATGAGGCACAGGGTCAAGACTGATTTGCATATGGCCATGTCTAAACTGGGGTGGTGTAGTGGGCAAAAGAACGATGGATTTAACCCAGATCTCTTGACTGGGGGAGAATGTCTGCATTGTCAGCATTCCGTCCATCATTTGTTTGTTGTAACGCTTTTCGCTTTAAGTGGGATGGGTATTCCCAGACGTGGGACCCGTGCTCACTACGCCACTGGAGTCAAGCTATCCTGGCTGATGACGGCTGATAGCCAGAAACCGGTCCTAGGATGCTTGATTCCGGTCCAGGGAAGACATGGCTTGGCAGTTCGGGCTGGACTGTTCCCATGAGGCACAGGGTCAAGACTGATTTGCATATGGCCATGTCTAAACTGGGGTGGTGTAGTGGGCAAAAGAACGATGGATTTAACCCAGATCTCTTGACTGGGGGAGAATGTCTGCATTGTCAGCATTCCGTCCATCATTTGTTTGTTGTAACGCTTTTCGCCCTAAGTGGGATGGGTATTCCCAGACGTGGGACCCGTGCTCACTACGCCACTGAAGTCAAGCTATCCTGGCTGATGACGGCTGATAGCCAGAAACCGGTCCTAGGATACTTGATTCCGGTCCAGGGAAGACATGGCTTGGCAGTTCGGGCTGGACTGTTCCCATGAGGCACAGGGTCAAGACTGATTTGCATATGGCCATGTCTAAACTGGGGTGGTGTAGTGGGCAAAAGAACGATGGATTTAACCCAGATCTCTTGACTGGGGGAGAATGTCTGCATCGTCAGCATTCCGTCCATCATTTGTTTGTTGTAACGCTTTTCGCCCAAAGTGGGATGGGTATTCCCAGACGTGGGACCCGTGCTCACTACGCCACTAGAGTCAAGCTATCCTGGCTGATGACGGCTGATAGCCAGAAACCGGTCCTAGGATGCTTGATTCCGGTCCAGGGAAGACATGGCTTGGCAGTTCGGGCTGGACTGTTCCCATGAGGCACAGGGTCAAGACTGATTTGCATATGGCCATGTCTAAACTGGGGTGGTGTAGTGGGCAAAAGAACGATGGATTTAACCCAGATCTCTTGACTGGGGGAGAATGTCTGCATTGTCAGCATTCCGTCCATCATTTGTTTGTTGTAACGCTTTTCGCCCTAAGTGGGATGGGTATTCCCAGACGTGGGACCCGTGCTCACTACGCCACTGGAGTCAAGCTATCCTGGCTGATGACGGCTGATAGCCAGAAACCGGTCCTAGGATGCTTGATTCCGGTCCAGGGAAGACATGGCTTGGCAGTTCGGGCTGGACTGTTCCCATGAGGCACAGGGTCAAGACTGATTTGCATATGGCCATGTCTAAACTGGGGTGGTGTAGTGGGCAAAAGAACGATGGATTTAACCCAGATCTCTTGACTGGGGGAGAATGTCTGCATTGTCAGCATTCCGTCCATCATTTGTTTGTTGTAACGCTTTTCGCCCTAAGTGGGATGGGTATTCCCAGACGTGGGACCCGTGCTCACTACGCCACTGGAGTCAAGCTATCCTGGCTGATGACGGCTGATAGCCAGAAACCGGTCCTAGGATGCTTGATTCCGGTCCAGGGAAGACATGGCTTGGCAGTTCGGGCTGGACTGTTCCCATGAGGCACAGGGTCAAGACTGATTTGCATATGGCCATGTCTAAACTGGGGTGGTGTAGTGGGCAAAAGAACGATGGATTTAACCCAGATCTCTTGACTGGGGGAGAATGTCTGCATTGTCAGCATTCCGTCCATCATTTGTTTGTTGTAACGCTTTTCGCCCTAAGTGGGATGGGTATTCCCAGACGTGGGACCCGTGCTCATTACGCCACTGGAGTCAAGCTATTCTGGCTGATGACGGCTGATAGCCAGAAACCGGTCCTAGGATGCTTGATTCCGGTCCAGGGAAGACATGGCTTGGCAGTTCTGGCTGGACTGTTCCCATGAGGCACAGGGTCAAGACTGATTTGCACATGGCCATGTCTAAACTGGGGTGGTGTACTGGGCAAAAGAACGATGGATTTAACCCAGATCTATTGACTGGGGGAGAATGTCTGCATTGTCAGCATTCCGTCCATCATTTGTTTGTTGTAACGCTTTTCGCCCTAAGTGGGATGGGTATTCCCAGACGTGGGACCCGTGCTCACGACGCCACTGGAGTCAAGCTATCCTGGCTGATGACTGCTGATAGCCAGAAACCGGTCCTAGGATGCTTGATTCCGGTCCAGGGAAGACATGGCTTGGCAGTTCGGGTTGGACTGTTCCCATGAGGCACAGGGTCAAGACTGATTTGCATATGGCCATGTCTAAACTGGGGTGGTGTAGTGGGCAAAACAATGATGGATTTAACCCAGATCTCTTGACTGGGGAAGAATGTCTGCATTGTCAGCATTCCGTCCATCATTTGTTTGTTGTAACGCTTTTCGCCCTAAGTGGGATGGTGATTCCCAGACGTGGGACCCGTGCTCACTACGCCACTGGAGTCAAGCTATCCTGGCTGATGACGGCTGATAGCCAGAAACCGGTCCTAGGATGCTTGATTCCGGTCCAGGGAAGACATGGCTTGGCAGTTCGGGCTGGACTGTTCCCATGAGGCACAGGGTCAAGACTGATTTGCATATGGCCATGTCTAAACTGGGGTGGTGTAATGGGCAAAAGAACGATGGATTTAACCCAGATCTCTTGACTGGGGAAGAATGTCTGCATTGTCAGCATTCCGTCCATCATTTGTTTGTTGTAACGCTTTTCGCCCTAAGTGGGATGGTATTCCCAGACGTGGGACCCGTGCTCACTACGCCACTGGAGTCAAGCTATCCTGGCTGATGACGGCTGATAGCCAGAAACCGGTCCTAGGATGCTTGATTCCGGTCCAGGGAAGACATGGCTTGGCAGTTCGGGCTGGACTGTTCCCATGAGGCACAGGGTCAAGACTGATTTGCATATGGCCATGTCTAAACTGGGGTGGTGTAGTGGGCAAAAGAACGATGGATTTAACCCAGATCTCTTGACTGGGGGAGAATGTCTGCATTGTCAGCATTCCGTCCATCATTTGTTTGTTGTAACGCTTTTCGCCCTAAGTGGGATGGGTATTCCCAGACGTGGGACCCGTGCTCACTACGCCACTAGAGTCAAGCTATCCTGGCTGATGACGGCTGATAGCCAGAAACCGGTCATAGGATGCTTGATTCCGGTCCAGGGAAGACATGGCTTGGCAGTTCGGGCTGGACTGTTCCCATGAGGCACAGGGTCAAGACTGATTTGCATATGGCCATGTCTAAACTGGGGTGGTGTAGTGGGCAAAAGAACGATGGATTTAACCCAGATCTCTTGACTGGGGGAGAATGTCTGCATTGTCAGCATTCCGTCCATCATTTGTTTGTTGTAACGCTTTTCGCCCTAAGTGGGATGGGTATTCCCAGACGTGGGACCCGTGCTCACTACGCCACTGGAGTCAAGCTATTCTGGCTGATGACGGCTGATAGCCAGAAACCGGTCCTAGGATGCTCGATTCCGGTCCAGGGAAGACATGGCTTGGCAGTTCTGGCTGGACTGTTCCCATGAGGCACAGGGTCAAGACTGATTTGCACATGGCCATGTCTAAACTGGGGTGGTGTACTGGGCAAAAGAACGATGGATTTAACCCAGATCTATTGACTGGGGGAGAATGTCTGCATTGTCAGCATTCCGTCCATCATTTGTTTGTTGTAACGCTTTTCGCCCTAAGTGGGATGGGTATTCCCAGACGTGGGACCCGTGCTCACGACGCCACTGGAGTCAAGCTATCCTGGCTGATGACTGCTGATAGCCAGAAACCGGTCCTAGGATGCTTGATTCCGGTCCAGGGAAGACATGGCTTGGCAGTTCGGGTTGGACTGTTCCCATGAGGCACAGGGTCAAGACTGATTTGCATATGGCCATGTCTAAACTGGGGTGGTGTAGTGGGCAAAAGAACGATGGATTTAACCCAGATCTCTTGACTGGGGGAGAATGTCTGCATTGTCAGCATTCCGTCCATCATTTGTTTGTTGTAACGCTTTTCGCCCTAAGTGGGATGGGTATTCCCAGACGTGGGACCCGTGCTCATTACGCCACTGGAGTCAAGCTATTCTGGCTGATGACGGCTGATAGCCAGAAACCGGTCCTAGGATGCTTGATTCCGGTCCAGGGAAGACATGGCTTGGCAGGTCTGGCTGGACTGTTCCCATGAGGCACAGGGTCAAGACTGATTTGCACATGGCCATGTCTAAACTGGGGTGGTGTACTGGGCAAAAGAACGATGGATTTAACCCAGATCTATTGACTGGGGGAGAATGTCTGCATTGTCAGCATTCCGTCCATCATTTGTTTGTTGTAACGCTTTTCGCCCTAAGTGGGATGGGTATTCCCAGACGTGGGACCCGTGCTCACGACGCCACTGGAGTCAAGCTATCCTGGCTGATGACTGCTGATAGCCAGAAACCGGTCCTAGGATGCTTGATTCCGGTCCAGGGAAGACATGGCTTGGCAGTTCGGGTTGGACTGTTCCCATGAGGCACAGGGTCAAGACTGATTTGCATATGGCCATGTCTAAACTGGGGTGGTGTAGTGGGCAAAACAATGATGGATTTAACCCAGATCTCTTGACTGGGGAAGAATGTCTGCATTGTCAGCATTCCGTCCATCATTTGTTTGTTGTAACGCTTTTCGCCCTAAGTGGGATGGTGATTCCCAGACGTGGGACCCGTGCTCACTACGCCACTGGAGTCAAGCTATCCTGGCTGATGACGGCTGATAGCCAGAAACCGGTCCTAGGATGCTTGATTCCGGTCCAGGGAAGACATGGCTTGGCAGTTCGGGCTGGACTGTTCCCATGAGGCACAGGGTCAAGACTGATTTGCATATGGCCATGTCTAAACTGGGGTGGTGTAATGGGCAAAAGAACGATGGATTTAACCCAGATCTCTTGACTGGGGAAGAATGTCTGCATTGTCAGCATTCCGTCCATCATTTGTTTGTTGTAACGCTTTTCGCCCTAAGTGGGATGGTATTCCCAGACGTGGGACCCGTGCTCACTACGCCACTGGAGTCAAGCTATCCTGGCTGATGACGGCTGATAGCCAGAAACCGGTCCTAGGATGCTTGATTCCGGTCCAGGGAAGACATGGCTTGGCAGTTCGGGCTGGACTGTTCCCATGAGGCACAGGGTCAAGACTGATTTGCATATGGCCATGTCTAAACTGGGGTGGTGTAGTGGGCAAAAGAACGATGGATTTAACCCAGATCTCTTGACTGGGGGAGAATGTCTGCATTGTCAGCATTCCGTCCATCATTTGTTTGTTGTAACGCTTTTCGCCCTAAGTGGGATGGGTATTCCCAGACGTGGGACCCGTGCTCACTACGCCACTAGAGTCAAGCTATCCTGGCTGATGACGGCTGATAGCCAGAAACCGGTCATAGGATGCTTGATTCCGGTCCAGGGAAGACATGGCTTGGCAGTTCGGGCTGGACTGTTCCCATGAGGCACAGGGTCAAGACTGATTTGCATATGGCCATGTCTAAACTGGGGTGGTGTAGTGGGCAAAAGAACGATGGATTTAACCCAGATCTCTTGACTGGGGGAGAATGTCTGCATTGTCAGCATTCCGTCCATCATTTGTTTGTTGTAACGCTTTTCGCCCTAAGTGGGATGGGTATTCCCAGACGTGGGACCCGTGCTCACTACGCCACTGGAGTCAAGCTATTCTGGCTGATGACGGCTGATAGCCAGAAACCGGTCCTAGGATGCTTGATTCCGGTCCAGGGAAGACATGGCTTGGCAGTTCTGGCTGGACTGTTCCCATGAGGCACAGGGTCAAGACTGATTTGCACATGGCCATGTCTAAACTGGGGTGGTGTACTGGGCAAAAGAACGATGGATTTAACCCAGATCTATTGACTGGGGGAGAATGTCTGCATTGTCAGCATTCCGTCCATCATTTGTTTGTTGTAACGCTTTTCGCCCTAAGTGGGATGGGTATTCCCAGACGTGGGACCCGTGCTCACGACGCCACTGGAGTCAAGCTATCCTGGCTGATGACTGCTGATAGCCAGAAACCGGTCCTAGGATGCTTGATTCCGGTCCAGGGAAGACATGGCTTGGCAGTTCGGGTTGGACTGTTCCCATGAGGCACAGGGTCAAGACTGATTTGCATATGGCCATGTCTAAACTGGGGTGGTGTAGTGGGCAAAACAATGATGGATTTAACCCAGATCTCTTGACTGGGGAAGAATGTCTGCATTGTCAGCATTCCGTCCATCATTTGTTTGTTGTAACGCTTTTCGCCCTAAGTGGGATGGGTATTCCCAGACGTGGGACCCGTGATCACTACGCCACTGGAGTCAAGCTATCCTGGCTGATGACGGCTGATAGCCAGAAACCGGTCCTAGGATGCTTGATTCCGGTCCAGGGAAGACATGGCTTGGCAGTTCGGGCTGGACTGTTCCCATGAGGCACAGGGTCAAGACTGATTTGCATATGGCCATGTCTAAACTGGGGTGGTGTAATGGGCAAAAGAACGATGGATTTAACCCAGATCTCTTGACTGGGGAAGAATGTCTGCATTGTCAGCATTCCGTCCATCATTTGTTTGTTGTAACGCTTTTCGCCCTAAGTGGGATGGTATTCCCAGACGTGGGACCCGTGCTCACTACGCCACTGGAGTCAAGCTATCCTGGCTGATGACGGCTGATAGCCAGAAACCGGTCCTAGGATGCTTGATTCCGGTCCAGGGAAGACATGGCTTGGCAGTTCGGGCTGGACTGTTCCCATGAGGCACAGGGTCAAGACTGATTTGCATATGGCCATGTCTAAACTGGGGTGGTGTAGTGGGCAAAAGAACGATGGATTTAACCCAGATCTCTTGACTGGGGGAGAATGTCTGCATTGTCAGCATTCCGTCCATCATTTGTTTGTTGTAACGCTTTTCGCCCTAAGTGGGATGGGTATTCCCAGACGTGGGACCCGTGCTCACTACGCCACTAGAGTCAAGCTATCCTGGCTGATGACGGCTGATAGCCAGAAACCGGTCCTAGGATGCTTGATTCCGGTCCAGGGAAGACATGGCTTGGCAGTTCGGGCTGGACTGTGCCCATGAGGCACAGGGTCAAGACTGATTTGCATATGGCCATGTCTAAACTGGGGTGGTGTAGTGGGCAAAAGAACAATGGATTTAACCCAGATCTCTTGACTGGGGGAGAATGTCTGCATTGTCAGCATTCCGTCCATCATTTGTTTGTTGTAACGCTTTTCGCCCTAAGTGGGATGGGTATTCCCAGACGTGGGACCCGTGCTCACTACGCCACTGGAGTCAAGCTATCCTGGCTGATGACGGCTGATAGCCAGAAACCGGTCCTAGGATGCTTGATTCCGGTCCAGGGAAGACATGGCTTGGCAGTTCGGGCTGGACTGTTCCCATGAGGCACAGGGTCAAGACTGATTTGCATATGGCCATGTCTAAACTGGGGTGGCGTAGTGGGCAAAAAAACGATGGATTTAACCCAGATCTCTTGACTGGGGGAGAATGTCTGCATTGTCAGCATTCCGTCCATCATTTGTTTGTTGTAACGCTTTTCGCCCTAAGTGGGATTTCCCAGACGTGGGACCCGTGCTCACTACGCCACTGGAGTCAAGCTATCCTGGCTGATGACGGCTGATAGCCAGAAACCGGTCCTAGGATGCTTGATTCCGGTCCAGGGAAGACATGGCTTGGCAGTTCGGGCTGGACTGTTCCCATGAGGCACAGGGTCAAGACTGATTTGCATATGGCCATGTCTAAACTGGGGTGGTGTAGTGGGCAAAAGAACGATGGATTTAACCCAGATCTCTTGACTGGGGGAGAATGTCTGCATTGTCAGCATTCCGTCCATCATTTGTTTGTTGTAACGCTTTTCGCCCTAAGTGGGATGGGTATTCCCAGACGTGGGACCCGTGCTCACTACGCCACTGGAGTCAAGCTATCCTGGCTGATGACGGCTGATAGCCAGAAACCGGTCCTAGGATGCTTGATTCCGGTCCAGGGAAGACATGGCTTGGCAGTTCGGGCTGGACTGTTCCCATGAGGCACAGGGTCAAGACTGATTTGCATATGGCCATGTCTAAACTGGGGTGGTGTAGTGGGCAAAAGAACGATGGATTTAACCCAGATCTCTTGACTGGGGGAGAATGTCTGCATTGTCAGCATTCCGTCCATCATTTGTTTGTTGTAACGCTTTTCGCCCTAAGTGGGATGGGTATTCCCAGACGTGGGACCCGTGCTCACTACGCCACTGGAGTCAAGCTATCCTGGCTGATGACGGCTGATAGCCAGAAACCAGTCCTAGGATGCTTGATTCCGGTCCAGAGAAGACATGGCTTGGCAGTTCGGGCTGGACTGTTCCCATGAGGCACAGGGTCAAGACTGATTTGCATATGGCCATGTCTAAACTGGGGTGGTGTAGTGGGCAAAAGAACGATGGATTTAACCCAGATCTCTTGACTGGGGGAGAATGTCTGCAATGTCAGCATTCCGTCCATCATTTGTTTGTTGTAACGCTTTTCGCCCTAGGTGGGATGGGTATTCCCAGACGTGGGACCCGTGCTCACTACGCCACTGGAGTCAAGCTATCCTGGCTGATGACGGCTGATAGCCAGAAACCGGTCCTAGGATGCTTGATTCCGGTCCAGGGAAGACATGGCTTGGCAGTTCGGGCTGGACTGTTCCCATGAGGCACAGGGTCAAGACTGATTTGAATATGGCCATGTCTAAACTGGGGTGGTGTAATGGGCAAAAGAACGATGGATTTAACCCAGATCTCTTGACTGGGGGAGAATGTCTGCATTGTCAGCATTCCGTCCATCATTTGTTTGTTGTAACGCTTTTCGCCCTAAGTGGGATGGGTATTCCCAGACGTGGGACCCGTGCTCACGACGCCACTGGAGTCAAGCTATCCTGGCAGATGACGGCTGATAGTCAGAAACCGGTCCTAGGATGCTTGATTCCGGTCCAGGGAAGACATGGCTTGGCAGTTCGGGCTGGACTGTTCCCATGAGGCACAGGGTCAAGACTGATTTGCATATGGCCATGTCTAAACTGGGGTGGTGTAGTGGGCAAAAGAACGATGGATTTAACCCAGATCTCTTGACTGGGGGAGAATGTCTGCATTGTCAGCATTCCGTCCATCATTTGTTTGTTGTAACGCTTTTCGCTTTAAGTGGGATGGGTATTCCCAGACGTGGGACCCGTGCTCACTACGCCACTGGAGTCAAGCTATCCTGGCTGATGACGGCTGATAGCCAGAAACCGGTCCTAGGATGCTTGATTCCGGTCCAGGGAAGACATGGCTTGGCAGTTCGGGCTGGACTGTTCCCATGAGGCACAGGGTCAAGACTGATTTGCATATGGCCATGTCTAAACTGGGGTGGTGTAGTGGGCAAAAGAACGATGGATTTAACCCAGATCTCTTGACTGGGGGAGAATGTCTGCATTGTCAGCATTCCGTCCATCATTTGTTTGTTGTAACGCTTTTCGCCCTAAGTGGGATGGGTATTCCCAGACGTGGGACCCGTGCTCACTACGCCACTGAAGTCAAGCTATCCTGGCTGATGACGGCTGATAGCCAGAAACCGGTCCTAGGATGCTTGATTCCGGTCCAGGGAAGACATGGCTTGGCAGTTCGGGCTGGACTGTTCCCATGAGGCACAGGGTCAAGACTGATTTGCATATGGCCATGTCTAAACTGGGGTGGTGTAGTGGGCAAAAGAACGATGGATTTAACCCAGATCTCTTGACTGGGGGAGAATGTCTGCATCGTCAGCATTCCGTCCATCATTTGTTTGTTGTAACGCTTTTCGCCCAAAGTGGGATGGGTATTCCCAGACGTGGGACCCGTGCTCACTACGCCACTAGAGTCAAGCTATCCTGGCTGATGACGGCTGATAGCCAGAAACCGGTCCTAGGATGCTTGATTCCGGTCCAGGGAAGACATGGCTTGGCAGTTCGGGCTGGACTGTTCCCATGAGGCACAGGGTCAAGACTGATTTGCATATGGCCATGTCTAAACTGGGGTGGTGTAGTGGGCAAAAGAACGATGGATTTAACCCAGATCTCTTGACTGGGGGAGAATGTCTGCATTGTCAGCATTCCGTCCATCATTTGTTTGTTGTAACGCTTTTCGCCCTAAGTGGGATGGGTATTCCCAGACGTGGGACCCGTGCTCACTACGCCACTGGAGTCAAGCTATCCTGGCTGATGACGGCTGATAGCCAGAAACCGGTCCTAGGATGCTTGATTCCGGTCCAGGGAAGACATGGCTTGGCAGTTCGGGCTGGACTGTTCCCATGAGGCACAGGGTCAAGACTGATTTGCATATGGCCATGTCTAAACTGGGGTGGTGTAGTGGGCAAAAGAATGATGGATTTAACCCAGATCTCTTGACTGGGGGAGAATGTCTGCATTGTCAGCATTCCGTCCATCATTTGTTTGTTGTAACGCTTTTCGCCCTAAGTGGGATGGGTATTCCCAGACGTGGGACCCGTGCTCACTACGCCACTGGAGTCAAGCTATCCTGGCTGATGACGGCTGATAGCCAGAAACCGGTCCTAGGATGCTTGATTCCGGTCCAGGGAAGACATGGCTTGGCAGTTCGGGCTGGACTGTTCCCATGAGGCACAGGGTCAAGACTGATTTGCATATGGCTATGTCTAAACTGGGGTGGTGTAGTGGGCAAAAGAACGATGGATTTAACCCAGATCTCTTGACTGGGGGAGAATGTCTGCATTGTCAGCATTCCGTCCATCATTTGTTTGTTGTAACGCTTTTCGCCCTAAGTGGGATGGGTATTCCCAGACGTGGGACCCGTGCTCATTACGCCACTGGAGTCAAGCTATTCTGGCTGATGACGGCTGATAGCCAGAAACCGGTCCTAGGATGCTTGATTCCGGTCCAGGGAAGACATGGCTTGGCAGTTCTGGCTGGACTGTTCCCATGAGGCACAGGGTCAAGACTGATTTGCACATGGCCATGTCTAAACTGGGGTGGTGTACTGGGCAAAAGAACGATGGATTTAACCCAGATCTATTGACTGGGGGAGAATGTCTGCATTGTCAGCATTCCGTCCATCATTTGTTTGTTGTAACGCTTTTCGCCCTAAGTGGGATGGGTATTCCCAGACGTGGGACCCGTGCTCACTACGCCACTGGAGTCAAGCTATCCTGGCTGATGATGGCTGATAGCCAGAAACCGGTCCTAGGATGCTTGATTCCGGTCCAGGGAAGACATGGCTTGGCAGTTCGGGCTGGACTGTTCCCATGAGGCACAGGGTCAAGACTGATTTGCATATGGCCATGTCTAAACTGGGGTGGTGTAGTGGGCAAAAGAACGATGGATTTAACCCAGATCTCTTGACTGGGGGAGAATGTCTGCATTATCAGCATTCCGTCCATCATTTGTTTGTTGTAACGCTTTTCGCCCTAAGTGGGATGGGTATTCCCAGACGTGGGACCCGTGCTCACTACGCCACTAGAGTCAAGCTATCCTGGCTGATGACGGCTGATAGCCAGAAACCGGTCATAGGATGCTTGATTCCGGTCCAGGGAAGACATGGCTTGGCAGTTCGGGCTGGACTGTTCCCATGAGGCACAGGGTCAAGACTGATTTGCATATGGCCATGTCTAAACTGGGGTGGTGTAGTGGGCAAAAGAACGATGGATTTAACCCAGATCTCTTGACTGGGGGAGAATGTCTGCATTGTCAGCATTCCGTCCATCATTTGTTTGTTGTAACGCTTTTCGCCCTAAGTGGGATGGGTATTCCCAGACGTGGGACCCGTGCTCACTACGCCACTGGAGTCAAGCTATTCTGGCTGATGACGGCTGATAGCCAGAAACCGGTCCTAGGATGCTTGATTCCGGTCCAGGGAAGACATGGCTTGGCAGTTCTGGCTGGACTGTTCCCATGAGGCACAGGGTCAAGACTGATTTGCACATGGCCATGTCTAAACTGGGGTGGTGTACTGGGCAAAAGAACGATGGATTTAACCCAGATCTATTGACTGGGGGAGAATGTCTGCATTGTCAGCATTCCGTCCATCATTTGTTTGTTGTAACGCTTTTCGCCCTAAGTGGGATGGGTATTCCCAGACGTGGGACCCGTGCTCACGACGCCACTGGAGTCAAGCTATCCTGGCTGATGACTGCTGATAGCCAGAAACCGGTCCTAGGATGCTTGATTCCGGTCCAGGGAAGACATGGCTTGGCAGTTCGGGTTGGACTGTTCCCATGAGGCACAGGGTCAAGACTGATTTGCATATGGCCATGTCTAAACTGGGGTGGTGTAATGGGCAAAAGAACGATGGATTTAACCCAGATCTCTTGACTGGGGAAGAATGTCTGCATTGTCAGCATTCCGTCCATCATTTGTTTGTTGTAACGCTTTTCGCCCTAAGTGGGATGGTATTCCCAGACGTGGGACCCGTGCTCACTACGCCACTGGAGTCAAGCTATCCTGGCTGATGACGGCTGATAGCCAGAAACCGGTCCTAGGATGCTTGATTCCGGTCCAGGGAAGACATGGCTTGGCAGTTCGGGCTGGACTGTTCCCATGAGGCACAGGGTCAAGACTGATTTGCATATGGCCATGTCTAAACTGGGGTGGTGTAGTGGGCAAAAGAACGATGGATTTAACCCAGATCTCTTGACTGGGGGAGAATGTCTGCATTGTCAGCATTCCGTCCATCATTTGTTTGTTGTAACGCTTTTCGCCCTAAGTGGGATGGGTATTCCCAGACGTGGGACCCGTGCTCACTACGCCACTGGAGTCAAGCTATCCTGGCTGATGACGGCTGATAGCCAGAAACCGGTCCTAGGATGCTTGATTCCGGTCCAGGGAAGACATGGCTTGGCAGTTCGGGCTGGACTGTTCCCATGAGGCACAGGGTCAAGACTGATTTGTATATGGCCATGTCTAAACTGGGGTGGCGTAGTGGGCAAAAAAACGATGGATTTAACCCAGATCTCTTGACTGGGGGAGAATGTCTGCATTGTCAGCATTCCGTCCATTATTTGTTTGTTGTAACGCTTTTCGCCCTAAGTGGGATTTCCCAGACGTGGGACCCGTGCTCACTACGCCACTGGAGTCAAGCTATCCTGGCTGATGACGGCTGATAGCCAGAAACCGGTCCTAGGATGCTTGATTCCGGTCCAGGGAAGACATGGCTTGGCAGTTCGGGCTGGACTGTTCCCATGAGGCACAGGGTCAAGACTGATTTGCATATGGCCATGTCTAAACTGGGGTGGTGTAGTGGGCAAAAGAACGATGGATTTAACCCAGATCTCTTGACTGGGGGAGAATGTCTGCATTGTCAGCATTCCGTCAATCATTTGTTTGTTGTAACGCTTTTCGCCCTAAGTGGGATGGGTATTCCCAGACGTGGGACCCGTGCTCACTACGCCACTGGAGTCAAGCTATCCTGGCTGATGGCGGCTGATAGCCAGAAACCGGTCCTAGGATGCTTGAGTCCGGTCCAGGGAAGACATGGCTTGGCAGTTCGGGCTGGACTGTTCCCATGAGGCACAGGGTCAAGACTGATTTGCATATGGCCATGTCTAAACTGGGGTGGTGTAGTGGGCAAAAGAACGATGGATTTAACCCAGATCTCTTGACTGGGGGAGAATGTCTGCATTGTCAGCATTCCGTTCATCATTTGTTTGTTGTAACGCTTTTCGCCCTAAGTGGGATGGGTATTCCCAGACGTGGGACCCGTGCTCACTACGCCACTGGGGTCAAGCTATCCTGGCTGATGACGGCTGATACCAGAAACCGGTCCTAGGATGCTTGATTCCGGTCCAGGGAAGACATGGCTTGGCAGTTCGGGCTGGACTGTTCCCATGAGGCACAGGGTCAAGACTGATTTGAATATGGCCATGTCTAAACTGGGGTGGTGTAGTGGGCAAAAGAACGATGGATTTAACCCAGATCTCTTGACTGGGGGAGAATGTCTGCATCGTCAGCATTCCGTCCATCATTTGTTTGTTGTAATGCTTTTCGCCCTAAGTGGGATGGGTATTCCCAGACGTGGGACCTGTGCTCACTTCGCCACTGGAGTCAAGCTATCCTGGCTGATGACGGCTGATAGCCAGAAACCGGTCCTAGGATGCTTGATTCCGGTCCAGGGAAGACATGGCTTGGCAGTTCGGGCTGGACTGTTCCCATGAGGCACAGGGTCAAAACTGATTTGCATATGGCCATGTCTAAACTGGGGTGGTGTAGTGGGCAAAAGAACAATGGATTTAAACCAGATCTCTTGACTGGGGGAGAATGTCTGCATTGTCAGCATTCCGTCCATCATTTGTTTGTTGTAACGCTTTTCGCCCTAAGTGGGATGGGTATTCCCAGACGTGGGACCCGTGCTCACTACGCCACTGGAGTCAAGCTATTCTGGCTGATGACGGCTGATAGCCAGAAACCGGTCCTAGGATGCTTGATTCCGGTCCAGGGAAGACATGGCTTGGCAGTTCGGGCTGGACTGTTCCCATGTGGCACAGGGTCAAGACTGATTTGCATATGGCCATGTCTAAACTGGGGTGGTGTAGTGGGCAAAAGAACGATGAATTTAACCCAGATCTCTTGACTGGGGGAGAATGTCTGCATTGTCAGCATTCCGTCCATCATTTGTTTGTTGTAACGCTTTTCGCCCTAAGTGGGATGGGTATTCCCAGACGTGGGACCCGTGCTCACGACGCCACTGGAGTCAAGCTATCCTGGCAGATGACGGCTGATAGTCAGAAACCGGTCCTAGGATGCTTGATTCCGGTCCAGGGAAGACAAAGACATGGCTTGGCAGTTCGGGCTGGACTGTTCCCATGAGGCACAGGGTCAAGACTGATTTGCATATGGCCATGTCTAAACTGGGGTGGTGTAGTGGGCAAAAGAACGATGGATTTAACCCAGATCTCTTGACTGGGGGAGAATGTCTGCATTGTCAGCATTCCGTCCATCATTTGTTTGTTGTAACGCTTTTCGCTTTAAGTGGGATGGGTATTCCCAGACGTGGGACCCGTGCTCACTACGCCACTGGAGTCAAGCTATCCTGGCTGATGACGGCTGATAGCCAGAAACCGGTCCTAGGATGCTTGATTCCGGTCCAGGGAAGACATGGCTTGGCAGTTCGGGCTGGACTGTTCCCATGAGGCACAGGGTCAAGACTGATTTGCATATGGCCATGTCTAAACTGGGGTGGTATAGTGGGCAAAAGAACGATGGATTTAACCCAGATCTCTTGACTGGGGGAGAATGTCTGCATCGTCAGCATTCCGTCCATCATTTGTTTGTTGTAACGCTTTTCGCCCTAAGTGGGATGGGTATTCCCAGACGTGGGACCCGTGCTCACTACGCCACTGGAGTCAAGCTATCCTGGCTGATGACGGCTGATAGCCAGAAACCGGTCCTAGGATGCTTGATTCCGGTCCAGGGAAGACATGGCTTGGCAGTTCGGGCTGGACTGTTCCCATGAGTCACAGGGTCAAGACTGATTTGCATATGGCCATGTCTAAACTGGGGTGGTGTAGTGGGCAAAAGAACGATGGATTTAACCCAGATCTCTTGACTGGGGGAGAATGTCTGCATTGTCAGCATTCCGTCCATCATTTGTTTGTTGTAACGCTTTTCGCCCTAAGTGGGATGGGTATTCCCAGACGTGGGACCCGTGCTCACTACGCCACTGGAGTCAAGCTATCCTGGCTGATGACGGCTGATAGCCAGAAACCGGTCCTAGGATGCTTGATACCGGTCCAGGGAAGACATGGCTTGGCAGTTCGGGCTGGACTGTTCCCATGAGGCACAGGGTCAAGACTGATTTGCATATGGCCATGTCTAAACTGGGGTGGTGTAGTGGGCAAAAGAACGATGGATTTAACCCAGATCTCTTGACTGGGGGAGAATGTCTGCATTGTCAGCATTCCGTCCATCATTTGTTTGTTGTAACGCTTTTCGCCCAAAATGGGATGGGTATTCCCAGACGTGGGACCCGTGCTCACTACGCCACTAGAGTCAAGCTATCCTGGCTGATGACGGCTGATAGCCAGAAACCGGTCCTAGGATGCTTGATTCCGGTCCAGGGAAGACATGGCTTGGCAGTTCGGGCTGGACTGTTCCCATGAGGCACAGGGTCAAGACTGATTTGCATATGGCCATGTCTAAACTGGGGTGGTGTAGTGGGCAAAAGAACGATGGATTTAACCCAGATCTCTTTACTGGGGGAGAATGTCTGCATTGTCAGCATTCCGTCCATCATTTGTTTGTTGTAACGCTTTTCGCCCTAAGTGGGATGGGTATTCCCAGACGTGGGACCCGTGCTCACTACGCCACTGGAGTCAAGCTATCCTGGCTGATGACGGCTGATAGCCAGAAACCGGTCCTAGGATGCTTGATTCCGGTCCAGGGAAGACATGGCTTGGCAGTTCGGGCTGGACTGTTCCCATGAGGCACAGGGTCAAGACTGATTTGCATATGGCCATGTCTAAACTGGGGTGGTGTAGTGGGCAAAAGAACGATGGATTTAACCCAGATCTCTTGACTGGGGGAGAATGTCTGCATTGTCAGCATTCCGTCCATCAGTTGTTTGTTGTAACGCTTTTCGCCCTAAGTGGGATGGGTATTCCCAGACGTGGGACCCGTGCTCACTACGCCACTGGAGTCAAGCTATCCTGGCTGATGACGGCTGATAGCCAGAAACCGGTCCTAGGATGCTTGATTCCGGTCCAGGGAAGACATGGCTTGGCAGTTCGGGCTGGACTGTTCCCATGAGGCACAGGGTCAAGACTGATTTGCATATGGCCATGTCTAAACTGGGGTGGTGTAGTGGGCAAAAGAACGATGGATTTAACCCAGATCTCTTGACTGGGGGAGAATGTCTGCATTGTCAGCATTCCGTCCATCATTTGTTTGTTGTAACGCTTTTCGCCCTAAGTGGGATGGGTATTCCCAGACGTGGGACCCGTGCTCACTACGCCACTGGAGTCAAGCTATTCTGGCTGATGACGGCTGATAGCCAGAAACCGGTCCTAGGATGCTTGATTCCGGTCCAGGGAAGACATGGCTTGGCAGTTCTGGCTGGACTGGTCCCATGAGGCACAGGGTCAAGACTGATTTGCACATGGCCATGTCTAAACTGGGGTGGTGTAGTGGGCAAAAGAACGATGGATTTAACCCAGATCTATTGACTGGGGGAGAATGTCTGCATTGTCAGCATTCCGTCCATCATTTGTTTGTTGTAACGCTTTTCGCCCTAAGTGGGATGGGTATTCCCAGACGTGGGACCCGTGCTCACGACGCCACTGGAGTCAAGCTATCCTGGCTGATGACTGCTGATAGCCAGAAACCGGTCCTAGGATGCTTGATTCCGGTCCAGGGAAGACATGGCTTGGCAGTTCGGGCTGCACTGTTCCCATGAGGCACAGGGTCAAGACTGATTTGCATATGGCCATGTCTAAACTGGGGTGGTGTAGTGGGCAAAAGAACGATGGATTTAACCCAGATCTCTTGACTGGGGGAGAATGTCTGCATTGTCAGCATTCCGTCCATCATTTGTTTGTTGTAACGCTTTTCGCCCTAAGTGGGATGGGTATTCCCAGATGTGGGACCCGTGGATGTATGACGTTACAACGCACACTTTTACAACGCATGCACTTACAACGCATTTTTTACAACGCATAATCCATTACAACGCATGACATTACAACGCATGACACTACAACGCATTTTTAAAAAATACCTTTACAACGCATTTCTATTACAACGCATACTACCTTTACAATGCATACCATTACAACGCATAATATTAAATTACATTTAAGGTAAGTATTAGATAGTATAGGGGTAAAAGTTACTTTTCTAACTCCAGGGGGTGCAACAGTAGGGTAAGTGTTGGATAGTATAGGGGTAAAAATTACTATTCTAACTCCAGGGGGTGCAACAGTAGGGTAAGTGTTGGATAGTGTAGGGGTAAAAATTACTATTCTAACTCCAGGGGGTGCAACAGTAGGGTAAGTGTTGGATAGTGTAGGGGTAAAAATTACTATTCTAACTCCAGGGGGTGCAACAGTAGGGTAAGTGTTGGATAGTATAGGGGTAAAAATTACTATTCTAACTCCAGGGGGTGCAACAGTAGGGTAAGTGTTGGATAGTGTAGGGGTAAAAATTACTATTCTAACTCCAGGGGGTGCAACAGTAGGGTAAGTGTTGGATAGTGTAGGGGTAAAAATTACTATTCTAACTCCAGGGGGTGCAACAGTAGGGTAAGTGTTGGATAGTATAGGGGTAAAAATTACTATTCTAACTCCAGGGGGTGCAACAGTAGGGTAAGTGTTGGATAGTATATGGGTAAAAACTACTATTCTAACTCCAGGGGGTGCAACAGTAGGGTAAGTGTTGGATAGTGTAGGGGTAAAAATTACTATTCTAACTCCAGGGGGTGCAACAGTAGGGTAAGTGTTGGATAGTATAGGGGTAAAAATTACTATTCTAACTCCAGGGGGTGCAACAGTAGGGTAAGTGTTGGATAGTATAGGGGTAAAAATTACTATTCTAACTCCAGGGGGTGCATCAGTAGGGTAAGTGTTGGATAGTATAGGGGTAAAAATTACTATTCTAACTCCAGGGGGTGCATCAGTAGGGTAAGTGTTGGATAGTATAGGGGTAAAAATTACTATTCTAACTCCAGGGGGTGCATCAGTAGGGTAAGTGTTGGATAGTATAGGGGTAAAAATTACTATTCTAACTCCAGGGGGTGCAACAGTAGGGTAAGTGTTGGATAGTGTAGTGTAATATTATGCGTTGTAATGGTATGCGTTGTAATGGTAGTATGCGTTGTAATGGAATGCGTTGTAAAGGTAGTTTTTAAAAATGCGTTGTAGTGTCATGCGTTGTAATGTCATGCGTTGTAATGGATTATGCGTTGTAAAAAATGCGTTGTAAAGGTAGTGCGTTGTAAAAGTTGCGTTGTAAAGGTTGTTCCCCGGGACCCGTGCTCACTACGCCACTGGAGTCAAGCTATCCTGGCTGATGACGGCTGATAGCCAGAAACCGGTCCTAGGATGCTTGATTCCGGTCCAGGGAAGACATGGCTTGGCAGTTCGGGCTGGACTGTTCCCATGAGGCACAGGGTCAAGACTGATTTGCATATGGCCATGTCTAAACTGGGGTGGTGTAGTGGGCAAAAGAACGATGGATTTAACCCAGATCTCTTGACTGGGGGAGAATGTCTGCATTGTCAGCATTCCGTCCATCATTTGTTTGTTGTAACGCTTTTCGCCCTAAGTGGGATGGGTATTCCCAGACGTGGGACCCGTGCTCACTACGCCACTGGAGTCAAGCTATCCTGGCTGATGACGGCTGATAGCCAGAAACCGGTCCTAGGATGCTTGATTCCGGTCCAATGAAGACATGGCTTGGCAGTTCGGGCTGGACTGTTCCCATGAGGCACAGGGTCAAGACTGATTTGCATATGGCCATGTCTAAACTGGGGTGGTGTAGTGGGCAAAAGAACGATGGATTTAACCCAGATCTCTTGACTGGGGGAGAATGTCTGCATTGTCAGCATTCCGTCCATCATTTGTTTGTTGTAACGCTTTTTGCCCTAAGTGGGATTTCCCAGACGTGGGACCCGTGCTCACTACGCCACTGGAGTCAAGCTATCCTGGCTGATGATGGCTGATAGCCTGAAACCGGTCCTAGGATGCTTGATTCCGGTCCAGGGAAGACATGGCTTGGCAGTTCGGGCTGGACTGTTCCCATGAGGCACAGGGTCAAGACTGATTTGCATATGGCCATGTCTAAACTGGGGTGGTGTAGTGGGCAAAAGAACGATGGATTTAACCCAGATCTCTTGACTGGGGGAGAATGTCTGCATTGTCAGCATTCCGTCCATCATTTGTTTGTTGTAACGCTTTTCGCCCTAAGTGGGATGGGTATTCCCAGACGTGGGACCCGTGCTCACTACGCCACTGGAGTCAAGCTATCCTGGCTGATGACGGCTGATAGCCAGAAACCGGTCCTAGGATGCTTGATTCCGGTCCAGGGAAGACATGGCTTGGCAGTTCGGGCTGGACTGTTCCCATGAGGCACAGGGTCAAGACTGATTTGCATATGGCCATGTCTAAACTGGGGTGGTGTAGTGGGCAAAAGAACGATGGATTTAACCCAGATCTCTTGACTGGGGGAGAATGTCTGCATTGTCAGCATTCCGTCCATCATTTGTTTGTTGTAACGCTTTTCGCCCTAAGTGGGATGGGTATTCCCAGACGTGGGACCCGTGCTCACTACGCCACTGGAGTCAAGCTATCCTGGCTGATGACGGCTGATAGCCAGAAACCAGTCCTAGGATGCTTGATTCCGGTCCAGAGAAGACATGGCTTGGCAGTTCGGGCTGGACTGTTCCCATGAGGCACAGGGTCAAGACTGATTTGCATATGGCCATGTCTAAACTGGGGTGGTGTAGTGGGCAAAAGAACGATGGATTTAACCCAGATCTCTTGACTGGGGGAGAATGTCTGCAATGTCAGCATTCCGTCCATCATTTGTTTGTTGTAACGCTTTTCGCCCTAGGTGGGATGGGTATTCCCAGACGTGGGACCCGTGCTCACTACGCCACTGGAGTCAAGCTATCCTGGCTGATGACGGCTGATAGCCAGAAACCGGTCCTAGGATGCTTGATTCCGGTCCAGGGAAGACATGGCTTGGCAGTTCGGGCTGGACTGTTCCCATGAGGCACAGGATCAAGACTGATTTTCATATGGCAATGTCTAAACTGGGGTGGTGTAGTGGGCAAAAGAACGATGGATTTAACCCAGATCTCTTGACTGGGGGAGAATGTCTGCATTGTCAGCATTCCGTCCATCATTTGTTTGTTGTAACGCTTTTCGCCCTAAGTGGGATGGGTATTCCCAGACGTGGGACCCGTGCTCACGACGCCACTTGAGTCAAGCTATCCTGGCTGATGATGGCTGATAGCCAGAAACCGGTCCTAGGATGCTTGATTCTGGTCCAGGGAAGACATGGCTTGGCAGCTCGGGGTGGACTGTTCCCATGAGGCACAGGGTCAAGACTGATTTGCATATGGCCATGTCTAAACTGGGGTGGTGTAGTGGGCAAAAGAACGATGGATTTAACCCAGATCTCTTGACTGGGGGAGAATGTCTGCATTGTCAGCATTCCGTCCATCATTTGTTTGTTGTAACGCTTTTCGCCCTAAGTGGGATGGGTATTCCCAGACGTGGGACCCGTGCTCACTACGCCACTGGAGTCAAGCTATCCTGGCTGATGACGGCTGATAGCCAGAAACCGGTCCTAGGATGCTTGATTCCGGTCCAGGGAAGACATGGCTTGGCAGTTCGGGCTGGACTGTTCCATGAGGCACAGGCTCAAGACTGATTTGCATATGGCCATGTCTAAACTGGGGTGGTGTAGTGGGCAAAAGAACGATGGATTTAGCCCAGATCTCTTGACTGGGGGAGAATGTCTGCATTGTCAGCATTCCGTCCATCATTTGTTTGTTGTAATGCTTTTCGCCCTAAGTGGGATGGGTATTCCCAGACGTGGGACCCGTGCTCACTACGCCACTGGAGTCAAGCTATCCTGGCTGATGACGGCTGATAGCCAGAAACCAGTCCTAGGATGCTTGATACCGGTCCAGGGAAGACATGGCTTGGCAGCTCGGGCTGGACTGTTCCCATGAGGCACAGGGTCAAGACTGATTTGTATATGGCCATGTCTAAACTGGGGTGGTGTAGTGGGCAAAAGAACGATGGATTTAACCCAGATCTCTTGACTGGGGGAGAATGTCTGCATTGTCAGCATTCCGTCCATCATTTGTTTGTTGTAACGCTTTTCGCCCTAAGTGGGATGGGTATTCCCAGACGTGGGACCCGTGCTCACTACGCCACTGGAGTCAAGCTATCCTGGCTGATGACGGCTGATAGCCAGAAACCGGTCCTAGGATGCTTGATTCCGGTCCAGGGAAGACATGGCTTGGCAGTTCGGGCTGGACTGTTCCCATGAGGCACAGGGTCAAGACTGATTTGCATATGGCCATGTCTAAACTGGGGTGGTGTAGTGGGCAAAAGAACGATGGATTTAACCCAGATCTCTTGACTGGGGGAGAATGTCTGCATTGTCAGCATTCCGTCCATCATTTGTTTGTTGTAACGCTTTTCGCCCTAAGTGGGATGGGTATTCCCAGACGTGGGACCCGTGCTCACTACGCCACTGGAGTCAAGCTATCCTGGCTGATGACGGCTGATAGCCAGAAACCGGTCCTAGGATGCTTGATTCCGGTCCAGGGAAGACATGGCTTGGCAGTTCGGGCTGGACTGTTCCCATGAGGCACAGGGTCAAGACTGATTTGCATATGGCCATGTCTAAACTGGGGTGGTGTAGTGGGCAAAAGAACGATGGATTTAACCCAGATCTCTTGACTGGGGGAGAATGTCTGCATTGTCAGCATTCCGTCCATCATTTGTTTGTTGTAACGCTTTTCGCCCTAAGTGGGATGGGTATTCCCAGACGTGGGACCCGTGCTCACTACGCCACTGGAGTCAAGCTATCCTGGCTGATGACGGCTGATAGCCAGAAACCGGTCCTAGGATGCTTGATTCCGGTCCAGGGAAGACATGGCTTGGCCGTTCGGGCTGGACTGTTCCCATGAGGCACAAGGTCAAGACTGATTTGCATATGGCCATGTCTAAACTGGGGTGGTGTAGTTGGCAAAAGAACGATGGATTTAACCCAGATCTCTTGACTGGGGGAGAATGTCTGCATTGTTAGCATTCCGTCCATCATTTGTTTGTTGTAACGCTTTTCGCCCTAAGTGGGATGGGTATTCCCAGACGTGGGACCCGTGCTCACTACGCCACTGGAGTCAAGCTATCCTGGCTGATGACGGCTGATAGCCAGAAACCGGTCCTAGGATGCTTGATTCCGGTCCAGGGAAGACATGGCTTGGCAGTTCGGGCTGGATTGTTCCCATGAGGCACAGGGTCAAGACTGATTTGCATATGGCCATGTCTAAACTGGGGTGGTGTAGTGGGCAAAAGAACGATGGATTTAACCCAGATCTCTTGACTGGGGGAGAATGTCTGCATTGTAGCATTCCGTCCATCATTTGTTTGTTGTAACGCTTTTCGCCCTAAGTGGGATGGGTATTCCCAGACGTGGGACCCGTGCTCACTACGCCACTGAAGTCAAGCTATCATGGCTGATGACGGCTGATAGCCAGAAACCGGTCCTAGGATGCTTGATTCCGGTCCAGGGAAGACATGGCTTGGCAGTTCGGGCTGGACTGTTCCCATGAGGCACAGGGTCAAGACTGATTTGCATATGGCCATGTCTAAACTGGGGTGGTGTAGTGGGCAAAAGAACGATGGATTTAACCCAGATCTCTTGACTGGGGGAGAATGTCTGCATTGTCAGCATTCCGTCCATCATTTGTTTGTTGTAACGCTTTTCTCCCTAAGTGGGATGGGTATTCCCAGACGTGGGACCCGTGCTCACTACGCCACTGGAGTCAAGCTATCCTGGCTGATGACGGCTGATAGCCAGAAACCGGTCCTAGGATGCTTGATTCCGGTCCAGGGAAGACATGGCTTGGCCGTTCGGGCTGGACTGTTCCCATGAGGCACAAGGTCAAGACTGATTTGCATATGGCCATGTCTAAACTAGGCTGGTGTAGTTGGCAAAAGAACGATGGATTTAACCCAGATCTCTTGACTGGGGGAGAATGTCTGCATTGTTAGCATTCCGTCCATCATTTGTTTGTTGTAACGCTTTTCGCCCTAAGTGGGATGGGTATTCCCAGACGTGGGACCCGTGCTCACTACGCCACTGGAGTCAAGCTATCCTGGCTGATGACGGCTGATAGCCAGAAACCGGTCCTAGGATGCTTGATTCCGGTCCAGGGAAGACATGGCTTGGCAGTTCGGGCTGGACTGTTCCCATGAGGCACAGGGTCAAGACTGATTTGCATATGGCCATGTCTAAACTGGGGTGGTGTAGTGGGCAAAAGAACGATGGATTTAACCCAGATCTCTTGACTGGGGGAGAATGTCTGCATTGTAGCATTCCGTCCATCATTTGTTTGTTGTAACGCTTTTCGCCCTAAGTGGGATGGGTATTCCCAGACGTGGGACCCGTGCTCACTACGCCACTGAAGTCAAGCTATCATGGCTGATGACGGCTGATAGCCAGAAACCCGTCCTAGGATGCTTGATTCCGGTCCAGGGAAGACATGGCTTGGCAGTTCGGGCTGGACTGTTCCCATGAGGCACAGGGTCAAGACTGATTTGCATATGGCCATGTCTAAACTGGGGTGGTGTAGTGGGCAAAAGAACGATGGATTTAACCCAGATCTCTTGACTGGGGGAGAATGTCTGCATTGTCAGCATTCCGTCCATCATTTGTTTGTTGTAACGCTTTTCGCCCTAAGTGGGATGGGTATTCCCAGACGTGGGACCTGTGCTCACTACGCCACTGGAGTCAAGCTATCCTGGCTGATGACGGCTGATAGCCAGAAACCGGTCCTAGGATGGTTGATTCCGGTCCAGGGAAGACATGGCTTGGCAGTTCGGGCTGGACTGTTCCCATGAGACACAGGGTCAAGACTGATTTGCATATGGCCATGTCTAAACTGGGGTGGTGTAGTGGGCAAAAGAACGATGGATTTAACCCAGATCTCTTGACTGGGGGAGAATGTCTGCATTGTCAGCATTCCGTCCATCATTTGTTGTAACGCTTTTCGCCCTAAGTGGGATGGGTATTCCCAGACGTGGGACCCGTGCTCACTACGCCACTGGAGTCAAGCTATCCTGGCTGATGACGGCTGATAGCCAGAAACCGGTCCTAGGATGCTTGATTCCGGTCCAGGGAAGACATGGCTTGGCAGTTCGGGCTGGACTGTTCCCATGAGGCACAGGGTCAAGACTGATTTGCATATGGCCATGTCTAAACTGGGGTGGTGTAGTGGGCAAAAGAACGATGGATTTAACCCAGATCTCTTGACTGGGGGAGAATGTCTGCATTGTCAGCATTCCGTCCATCATTTGTTTGTTGTAACGCTTTTCGCCCTAAGTGGGATGGGTATTCCCAGACGTGGGACCCGTGCTCACGACGCCACTGGAGTCAAGCTATCCTGGCTGATGACTGCTGATAGCCAGAAACCCGTCCTAGGATGCTTGATTCCGGTCCAGGGAAGACATGGCTTGGCAGTTCGGGCTGGACTGTTCCCATGAGGCACAGGGTCAAGACTGATTTGCATATGGCCATGTCTAAACTGGGGTGGTGTAGTGGGCAAAAGAACGATGGATTTAACCCAGATCTCTTGACTGGGGAAGAATGTCTGCATTGTCAGCATTCCGTCCATCATTTGTTTGTTGTAACGCTTTTCGCCCTAAGTGGGATGAGTATTCCCAGACGTGGGACCCGTGCTCACTACGCCACTGGAGTCAAGCTATCCTGGCTGATGACGGCTGATAGCCAGAAACCGGTCCTAGGATGCTTGATTCCGGTCCAGGGAAGACATGGCTTGGCAGTTCGGGCTGGACTGTTCCCATGAGGCACAGGGTCAAGACTGATTTGCATATGGCCATGTCTAAACTGGGGTGGTGTAGTGGGCAAAAGAACGATGGATTTAACCCAGATCTCTTGACTGGGGGAGAATGTCTGCATTGTCAGCATTCCGTCCATCATTTGTTTGTTGTAACGCTTTTCGCCCTAAGTGGGATGGGTATTCCCAGACGTGGGACCCGTGCTCACTACGCCACTGGAGTCAAGCTATCCTGGCTGATGACGGCTGATAGCCAGAAACCGGTCCTAGGATGGTTGATTCCGGTCCAGGGAAGACATGGCTTGGCAGTTCGGGCTGGACTGTTCCCATGAGGCACAGGGTCAAGACTGATTTGCATATGGCCATGTCTAAACTGGGGTGGTGTAGTGGGCAAAAGAACAATGGATTTAACCCAGATCTCTTGACTGGGGGAGAATGTCTGCATTGTCAGCATTCCGTCCATCATTTGTTTGTTGTAACGCTTTTCGCCCTAAGTGGGATGGGTATTCCCAGACGTGGGACCCGTGCTCACTACGCCACTGGAGTTAAGCTATCCTGGCTGATGACGGCTGATAGCCAGAAACCGGTCCTAGGATGCTTGATTCCGGTCCAATGAAGACATGGCTTGGCAGTTCGGGCTGGACTGTTCCCATGAGGCACAGGGTCAAGACTGATTTGCATATGGCCATGTCTAAACTGGGGTGGTGTAGTGGGCAAAAGAACGATGGATTTAACCCAGATCTCTTGACTGGGGGAGAATGTCTGCATTGTCAGCATTCCGTCCATCATTTGTTTGTTGTAACGCTTTTTGCCCTAAGTGGGATTTCCCAGACGTGGGACCCGTGCTCACTACGCCACTGGAGTCAAGCTATCCTGGCTGATGATGGCTGATAGCCTGAAACCGGTCCTAGGATGCTTGATTCTGGTCCAGGGAAGACATGGCTTGGCAGTTCGGGCTGGACTGTTCCCATGAGGCACAGGGTCAAGACTGATTTGCATATGGCCATGTCTAAACTGGGGTGGTGTAGTGGGCAAAAGAACGATGGATTTAACCCAGATCTCTTGACTGGGGGAGAATGTCTGCATTGTCAGCATTCCGTCCATCATATGTTTGTTGTAACGCTTTTCGCCCTAAGTGGGATGGGTATTCCCAGACGTGGGACCCGTGCTCACTACGCCACTGGAGTCAAGCTATCCTGGCTGATGACGGCTGATAGCCAGAAACCGGTCCTAGGATGCTTGATTCCGGTCCAGGGAAGACATGGCTAGGCAGTTCGGGCTGGACTGTTCCCATGAGGCACAGGGTCAAGACTGATTTGCATATGGCCATGTCTAAACTGGGGTGGTGTAGTGGGCAAAAGAACGATGGATTTAACCCAGATCTCTTGACTGGGGGAGAATGTCTGCATTGTCAGCATTCCGTCCATCATTTGTTTGTTGTAACGCTTTTCGCCCTAGGTGGGATGGGTATTCCCAGACGTGGGACCCGTGCTCACTACGCCACTGGAGTCAAGCTATCCTGGCTGATGACGGCTGATAGCCAGAAACCGGTCCTAGGATGCTTGATTCCGGTCCAGGGAAGACATGGCTTGGCAGTTCGGGCTGGACTGTTCCCATGAGGCACAGGGTCAAGACTGATTTGCATATGGCCATGTCTAAACTGGGGTGGTGTAGTGGGCAAAAGAACGATGGATTTAACCCAGATCTCTTGACTGGGGGAGAATGTCTGCATTGTCAGCATTCCGTCCATCATTTGTTTGTTGTAACGCTTTTCGCCCTAAGTGGGATGGGTATTCCCAGACGTGGGACCCGTGCTCACTACGCCACTGGAGTCAAGCTATCCTGGCTGATGACGGCAGATAGCCAGAAACCAGTCCTAGGATGCTTGATTCCGGTCCAGGGAAGACATGGCTTGGCAGTTCGGGCTGGACTGTTCCCATGAGGCACAGGGTCAAGACTGATTTGCATATGGCCATGTCTAAACTGGGGTGGTGTAGTGGGCAAAAGAATGATGGATTTAACCCAGATCTCTTGACTGGGGGAGAATAATGCATTGTCAGCATTCCGTCCATCATTTGTTTGTTGTAACGCTTTTCGCCCTAAGTGGGATGGGTATTCCCAGACGTGGGACCCGTGCTCACTACGCCACTGGAGTCAAGCTATCCTGGCTGATGACGGCTGATAGCCAGAAACCGGTCCTAGGATGCTTGATTCCGGTCCAGGGAAGACATGGCTTGGCAGTTCGGGCTGGACTGTTCCCATGAGGCACAGGGTCAAGACTGATTTGCATATGGCCATGTCTAAACTGGGGTGGTGTAGTGGGCAAAAGAACGATGGATTTAACCCAGATCTCTTGACTGGGGGAGAATGTCTGCATTGTCAGCATTCCGTCCATCATTTGTTTGTTGTAACGCTTTTCGCCCTTAGTGGGATGGGTATTCCCAGACGTGGGACCCGTGCTCACTACGCCACTGGAGTCAAGCTATCCTGGCTGATGACGGCTGATAGCCAGAAACCGGTCCTAGGATGCTTGATTCCGGTCCAGGGAAGACATGGCTTGGCAGTTCGGGCTGGACTGGACCCATGAGGCACAGGGTCAAGACTGATTTGCATATGGCCATGTCTAAACTGGGGTGGTGTAGTGGGCAAAAGAACGATGGATTTAACCCAGATCTCTTGACTGGGGGAGAATGTCTGCATTGTCAGTATTCCGTCCATCATTTGTTTGTTGTAACGCTTTTCGCCCTAAGTGGGATGGGTATTCCCAGACGTGGGACCCGTGCTCACTACGCCACTGGAGTCAAGCTATCCTGGCTGATGACGGCTGATAGCCAGAAACCGGTCCTAGGATGCTTGATTCCGGTCCAGGGAAGACATGGCTTGGCCGTTCGGGCTGGACTGTTCCCATGAGGCACAAGGTCAAGACTGATTTGCATATGGCCATGTCTAAACTGGGGTGGTGTAGTTGGCAAAAGAACGATGGATTTAACCCAGATCTCTTGACTGGGGGAGAATGTCTGCATTGTCAGCATTCCGTCCATCATTTGTTTGTTGTAACGCTTTTCGCCCTAAGTGGGATGGGTATTCCCAGACGTGGGACCCCTGCTCACTACGCCACTGGAGTCCAGCTATCCTGGCTGATGACGGCTGGTAGCCAGAAACCGGTCCTAGGATGCTTGATTCCGGTCCAGGGAAGACATGGCTTGGAAGTTCGGGCTGGACTGTTCCCATGAGGCACAGGGTCAAGACTGATTTGCATATGGCCATGTCTAAACTGGGGTGGTGTAGTGGGCAAAAGAACGATGGATTTAACCCAGATCTCTTGACTGGGGGAGAATGTCTGCATTGTCAGCATTCCGTCCATCATTTGTTTGTTGTAACGCTTTTCGCCCTAAGTGGGATGGGTATTCCCAGACGTGGGACCCGTGCTCACGACGCCACTGGAGTCAAGCTATCCTGGCTGATGACTGCTGATAGCCAGAAACCCGTCCTAGGATGCTTGATTCCGGTCCAGGGAAGACATGGCTTGGCAGTTCGGGCTGGACTGTTCCCATGAGGCACAGGGTCAAGACTGATTTGCATATGGCCATGTCTAAACTGGGGTGGTGTAGTTGGCAAAAGAACGATGGATTTAACCCAGATCTCTTGACTGGGGGAGAATGTCTGCATTGTTAGCATTCCGTCCATCATTTGTTTGTTGTAACGCTATTCGCCCTAAGTGGGATGGGTATTCCCAGACGTGGGACCCGTGCTCACTACGCCACTGGAGTCAAGCTATCCTGGCTGATGACGGCTGATAGCCAGAAACCGGTCCTAGGATGCTTGATTCCGGTCCAGGGAAGACATGGCTTGGCAGTTCGGGCTGGACTGTTCCCATGAGGCACAGGGTCAAGACTGATTTGCATATGGCCATGTCTAAACTGGGGTGGTGTAGTGGGCAAAAGAACGATGGATTTAACCCAGATCTCTTGACTGGGGGAGAATGTCTGCATTGTCAGCATTCCGTCCATCATTTGTTTGTTGTAACGCTTTCCCCCTAAGTGGGATGGGTATTCCCAGACGTGGGACCCGTGCTCACGACGCCACTGGAGTCAAGCTATCCTGGCTGATGACGGCTTATAGCCAGAAACCGGTCCTAGGATGCTTGATTCCGGTCCAGGGAAGACATGGCTTGGCCGTTCGGGCTGGACTGTTCCCATGAGGCACAAGGTCAAGACTGATTTGCATATGGCCATGTCTAAACTGGGGTGGTGTAGTTGGCAAAAGAACGACGGATTTAACCCAGATCTCTTGACTGGGGGAGAATGTCTGCATTGTTAGCATTCCGTCCATCATTTGTTTGTTGTAACGCTTTTCGCCCTAAGTGGGATGGGTATTCCCAGACGTGGGACCCGTGCTCACTACGCCACTGGAGTCAAGCTATCCTGGCTGATGACGGCTGATAGCCAGAAACCGGTCCTAGGATGCTTGATTCCGGTCCAGGGAAGACATGGCTTGGCAGTTCGGGCTGGACTGTTCCCATGAGGCACAGGGTCAAGACTGATTTGCATATGGCCATGTCTAAACTAGGGTGGTGTAGTGGGCAAAAGAATGATGGTTTTAACCCAGATCTCTTGACTGGGGGAGAATGTCTGCATTGTAGCATTCCGTCCATCATTTGTTTGTTGTAACGCTTTTCGCCCTAAGTGGGATGGGTATTCCCAGACGTGGGACCCGTGCTCACTACGCCACTGAAGTCAAGCTATCATGACTGATGACGGCTGATACCCAGAAACCGGTCCTAGGATGCTTGATTCCGGTCCAGGGAAGACATGGCTTGACAGTTCGGGCTGGACTGTTCCCATGAGGCACAGGGTCAAGACTGATTTGCATATGGCCATGTCTAAACTGGGGTGGTGTAGTGGGCAAAAGAACGATGGATTTAACCCAGATCTCTTGACTGGGGGAGAATGTCTGCATTGTCAGCATTCCGTCCATCATTTGTTTGTTATAACGCTTTTCGCCCTAAGTGGGATGGGTATTCCCAGACGTGGGACCCGTGCTCACTACGCCACTGGAGTCAAGCTATCCTGGCTGATGACGGCTGATAGCCAGAAACCGGTCCTAGGATGCTTGATTCCGGTCCAGGGAAGACATGGCTTGGCCGTTCGGGCTGGACTGTTCCCATGAGGCACAAGGTCAAGACTGATTTGCATATGGCCATGTCTAAACTGGGGTGGTGTAGTTGGCAAAAGAACGATGGATTTAACCCAGATCTCTTGACTGGGGGAGAATGTCTGCATTGTTAGCATTCCGTCCATCATTTGTTTGTTGTAACGCTTTTCGCCCTAAGTGGGATGGGTATTCCCAGACGTGGGACCCGTGCTCACTACGCCACTGGAGTCAAGCTATCCTGGGTGATGACGGCTGATAGCCAGAAACCGGTCCTAGGATGCTTGATTCCGGTCCAGGGAAGACATGGCTTGGCCGTTCGGGCTGGACTGTTCCCATGAGGCACAAGGTCAAGACTGATTTGCATATGGCCATGTCTAAACTGGGGTGGTGTAGTTGGCAAAAGAACGATGGATTTAACCCAAATCTCTTGACTGGGGGAGAATGTCTGCATTGTTAGCATTCCGTCCATCATTTGTTTGTTGTAACGCTTTTCGCCCTAAGTGGGATGGGTATTCCCAGACGTGGGACCCGTTCTCACTACGCCACTGGAGTCAAGCTATCCTGGCTGATGACGGCTGATAGCCAGAAACCGGTCCTAGGATGGTTGATTCCGGTCCAGGGAAGACATGGCTTGGCAGTTCGGGCTGGACTGTTCCCATGAGGCACAGGGTCAAGACTGATTTGCATATGGCCATGTCTAAACTGGGGTGGTGTAGTGGGCAAAAGAACGATGGATTTAACCCAGATCTCTTGACTGGGGGAGAATGTCTGCATTGTCAGCATTCCGTCCATCATTTGTTTGTTGTAACGCTTTTTGCCCTAAGTGGGATTTCCCAGACGTGGGACCCGTGCTCACTACGCCACTGGAGTCAAGCTATCCTGGCTGATGACGGCTGATAGCCTGAAACCGGTCCTAGGATGCTTGATTCTGGTCCAGGGAAGACATGGCTTGGCAGTTCGGGCTGGATTGTTCCCATGAGGCACAGGGTCAAGACTGATTTGCATATGGCCATGTCTAAACTGGGGTGGTGTAGTGGGCAAAAGAACGATGGATTTAACCCAGATCTCTTGACTGGGGGAGAATGTCTGCATTGTCAGCATTCCGTCCATCATTTGTTTGTTGTAACGCTTTTCGCCCTAAGTGGGATGGGTATTCCCAGACGTGGGACCCGTGCTCACTACGCCACTGGAGTCAAGCTATCCTGGCTGATGACGGCTGATAGCCAGAAACAGGTCCTAGGATGCTTGATTCCGGTCCAGGGAAGACATGGCTTGGCAGTTCGGGCTGGACTGTTCCCATGAGGCACAGGGTCAAGACTGATTTGCATATGGCCATGTCTAAACTGGGGTGGTGTAGTGGGCAAAAGAACGATGGATTTAACCCAGATCTCTTGACTGGGGGAGAATGTCTGCATTGTTAGCATCCCGTCCATCATTTGTTTGTTGTAACGCTTTTCGCCCTAAGTGGGATGGGTATTCCCAGACGTGGGACCCGTGCTCACTACGCCACTGGAGTCAAGCTATCCTGGCTGATGACGGCTGATAGCCAGAAACCAGTCCTAGGATGCTTGATTCCGGTCCAGGGAAGACATGGCTTGGCAGTTCGGGCTGGACTGTTCCCATGAGGCACAGGGTCAAGACTGATTTGCATATGGCCATGTCTAAACTGGGGTGGTGTAGTGGGCAAAAGAACGATGGATTTAACCCAGATCTCTTGACTGGGGGAGAATGTCTGCAATGTCAGCATTCCGTCCATCATTTGTTTGTTGTAACGCTTTTCGCCCTAGGTGGGATGGGTATTCCCAGACGTGGGACCCGTGCTCACTACGCCACTGGAGTCAAGCTATCCTGGCTGATGACGGCTGATAGCCAGAAACGGGTCCTAGGATGCTTGATTCCGGTCCAGGGAAGACATGGCTTGGCAGTTCGGGCTGGACTGTTCCCATGAGGCACAGGGTCAAGACTGATTTGCATATGGCCATGTCTAAACTGGGGTGGTGTAGTGGGCAAAAGAACGATGGATTTAACCCAGATCTCTTGACTGGGGGAGAATGTCTGCATTGTCAGCATTCCGTCCATCATTTGTTTGTTGTAACGCTTTTCGCCCTAAGTGGGATGGGTATTCCCAGACGTGGGACCCGTGCTCACGACGCCACTGGAGTCAAGCTATCCTGGCTGATGACGGCTGATAGCCAGAAACCGGTCCTAGGATGCTTGATTCTGGTCCAGGGAAGACATGGCTTGGCAGCTCGGGCTGGACTGTTCCCATGAGGCACAGGGTCAAGACTGATTTGCATATGGCCATGTCTAAACTGGGGTGGTGTAGTGGGCAAAAGAACGATGGATTTAACCCAGATCTCTTGACTGGGGGAGAATGTCTGCATTGTCAGCATTCCGTCCATCATTTGTTTGTTGTAACGCTTTTCGCCCTAAGTGGGATGGGTATTCCCAGACGTGGGACCCGTGCTCACTACGCCACTGGAGTCAAGCTATCCTGGCTGATGACGGCTGATAGCCAGAAACCTGTCCTAGGATGCTTGATTCCGGTCCAGGGAAGACATGGCTTGGCAGTTCGGGCTGGACTGTTCCCATGAGGCACAGGGTCAAGACTGATTTGCATAAGGCCATGTCTAAACTGGGGTGGTGTAGTGGGCAAAAGAACGATGGATTTAACCCAGATCTCTTGACTGGGGGAGAATGTCTGCATTGTCAGCATTCCGTCCATCATTTGTTTGTTGTAACGCTTTTCGCCCTAAGTGGGATGGGTATTCCCAGACGTGGGACCCGTGCTCACTACGCCACTGGAGTCAAGCTATCCTGGCTGATGACGGCTGATAGCCAGAAACCGGTCCTAGGATGCTTGATTCCGGTCCAGGGAAGACATGGCTTGGCAGTTCGGGCTGGACTGTTCCCATGAGGCACAGGGTCAAGACTGATTAGCATATGGCCATGTCTAAACTGGGGTGGTGTAGTGGGCAAAAGAACGATGGATTTAACCCAGATCTCTTGACTGGGGGAGAATGTCTGCATTGTCAGCATTCCGTCCATCATTTGTTTGTTGTAACGCTTTTCGCCCTAAGTGGGATGGGTATTCCCAGACGTGGGACCCGTGCTCACTACGCCACTGGAGTCAAGCTATCCTGGCTGATGACGGCTGATAGCCAGAAACCGGTCCTAGGATGCTTGATTCCGGTCCAGGGAAGACATGGCTTGGCAGTTCGGGCTGGACTGTTCCCATGAGGCACAGTGTCAAGACTGATTTGCATATGGCCATGTCTAAACTGGGGTGGTGTAGTGGGCAAAAGAACGATGGATTTAACCCAGATCTCTTGACTGGGGGAGAATGTCTGCATTGTCAGCATTCCGTCAATCATTTGTTTGTTGTAACGCTTTTCGCCCTAAGTGGGATGGGTATTCCCAGACGTGGGACCCGTGCTCACTACGCCACTGGAGTCAAGCTATCCTGGCTGATGACGGCTGATAGCCAGAAACCGGTCCTAGGATGCTTGATTCCGGTCCAGGGAAGACATGGCTTGGCCGTTCGGGCTGGACTGTTCCCATGAGGCACAAGGTCAAGACTGATTTGCATATGGCCATGTCTAAACTGGGGTGGTGTAGTTGGCAAAAGAACGATGGATTTAACCCAGATCTCTTGACTGGGGGAGAATGTCTGCATTGTCAGCATTCCGTCCATCATTTGTTTGTTGTAACGCTTTTCGCCCTAAGTGGGATGGGTATTCCCAGACGTGGGACCCCTGCTCACTACGCCACTGGAGTCCAGCTATCCTGGCTGATGACGGCTGATAGCCAGAAACCGGTCCTAGGATGCTTGATTCCGGTCCAGGGAAGACATGGCTTGGCAGTTCGGGCTGGACTGTTCCCATGAGGCACAGGGTCAAGACTGATTTGCATATGGCCATGTCTAAACTGGGGTGGTGTAGTGGGCAAAAGAACGATGGATTTAACCCAGATCTCTTGACTGGGGAAGAATGTCTGCATTGTCAGCATTCCGTCCATCATTTGTTTGTTGTAACGCTTTTCGCCCTAAGTGGGATGGGTATTCCCAGACGTGGGACACGTGCTCACTACGCCACTGGAGTCAAGCTATCCTGGCTGATGACGGCTGATAGCCAGAAACCGGTCCTAGGATGCTTGATTCCGGTCCAGGGAAGACATGGCTTGGCAGTTCGGGCTGGACTGTTCCCATGAGGCACAGGCTCAAGACTGATTTGCATATGGCCATGTCTAAACTGGGGTGGTGTAGTGGGCAAAAGAACGATGGATTTAGCCCAGATCTCTTGACTGGGGGAGAATGTCTGCATTGTCAGCATTCCGTCCATCATTTGTTTGTTGTAATGCTTTTCGCCCTAAGTGGGATGGGTATTCCCAGACGTGGGACCCGTGCTCACTACGCCACTGGAGTCAAGCTATCCTGGCTGATGACGGCTGATAGCCAGAAACCGGTCCTAGAATGGTTGATTCCGGTCCAGGGAAGACATGGCTTGGCAGTTCCGGCTGGACTGTTCCCATGAGGCACAGGGTCAAGACTGATTTGCATATGGCCATGTCTAAACTGGGGTGGTGTAGTGGGCAAAAGAACGATGGATTTAACCCAGATCTCTTGACTGGGGGAGAATGTCTGCATTGTCAGCATTCCGTCCATCATTCGTTTGTTGTAACGCTTTTCGCCCTAAGTGGGATGGGTATTCCCAGACGTGGGACCCGTGCTCACTACGCCACTGGAGTCAAGCTATCCTGGCTGATGACGGCTGATAGCCAGAAACCGGCCCTAGGATGCTTGATTCCGGTCCAGGGAAGACATGGCTTGGCAGTTCGGGCTGGACTGTTCCCATGAGGCACAGGGTCAAGACTGATTTGCATATGGCCATGTCTAAACTGGGGTGGTGTAGTGGGCAAAAGAACGATGGATTTAACCCAGATCTCTTGACTGGGGGAGAATGTCTGCATTGTCAGCATTCCGTCCATCATTTGTTTGTTGTAACGCTTTTCGCCCTAAGTGAGATGGGTATTCCCAGACGTGGGACCCGTGCTCACTACGCCACTGGAGTCAAGCTATCCTGGCTGATGACGGCTGATAGCCAGAAACCGGTCCTAGGATGCTTGATTCCGGTCCAGGGAAGACATGGCTTGGCAGTTCGGGCTGGACTGTTCCCATAAGGCACAGGGTCAAGACTGATTTGCATATGGCCATGTCTAAACTGGGGTGGTGTAGTGGGCAAAAGAACGATGGATTTAACCCAGATCTCTTGACTGGGGGAGAATGTCTGCATTGTCAGCATTCCGTCCATCATTTGTTTGTTGTAACGCTTTTCGCCCTAAGTGGGATGGGTATTCCCAGACGTGGGACCCGTGCTCACTACGCCACTGGAGTCAAGCTATTCTGGCTGATGACGGCTGATAGCCAGAAACCAGTCCTAGGATGCTTGATTCCGGTCCAGGGAAGACATGGCTTGGCAGTTCGGGCTGGACTGTTCCCATGAGGCACAGGGTCAAGACTGATTTGCATATGGCCATGTCTAAACTGGGGTGGTGTAGTGGGCAAAAGAACGATGGATTTAACCCAGATCTCTTGACTGGGGGAGAATGTCTGCATTGTAAGCATTCCGTCCATCATTTGTTTGTTGTAACGCTTTTCGCCCTAAGTGGGATGAGTATTCCCAGACGTGGGACCCGTGCTCACTACGCCACTGGAGTCAAGCTATGCTGGCTGATGACGGCTGATAGCCAGAAACCGGTCCTAGGATGCTTGATTCCGGTCCAGGGAAGACATGGCTTGGCAGTTCGAGCTGGACTGATCCCATGAGGCACAGGGTCAAGACTGATTTGCATATGGCCATGTCTAAACTGGGGTGGTGTAGTGGGCAAAAGAACGATGGATTTAACCCAGATCTCTTGACTGGGGGAGAATGTCTGCATTGTCAGCATTCCGTCCATCATTTGTTTGTTGTAACGCTTTTCGCCCTAAGTGGGATGGGTATTCCCAGATGTGGGACCCGTGCTCACTACGCCACTGGAGTCAAGCTATCCTGGCTGATAACGGCTGATAGCCAGAAACCGGTCCTAGGATGCTTGATTCCGGTCCAGGGAAGACATGGCTTGGCAGTTCGGGCTGGACTGTTCCCATGAAGCACAGGGTCAAGACTGATTTGCATATGGCCATGTCTAAACTGGGGTGGTGTAGTGGGCAAAAGAACGATGGATTTAACCCAGATCTCTTGACTGGGGGAGAATGTCTGCATTGTCAGCATTCCGTCCATCATTTGTTTGTTGTAACGCTTTTCGCCCTAAGTGGGATAGGTATTCCCAGACGTGGGACCCGTGCTCACGACGCCACTGGAGTCAAGCTATCCTGGCTGATGACGGCTGATTGCCAGAAACCGGTCCTAGGATGCTTGATTCCGGTCCAGGGAAGACATGGCTTGGCAGTTCGGGCTGGACTGTTCCCATGAGGCACAGGGTCAAGACTGATTTGCATATGGCCATGTCTAAACTGGGGTGGTGTAGTGGGCAAAAGAACGATGGATTTAACCCAGATCTCTTGACTGGGGGAGAATGTCTGCATTGTCAGCATTCCGTCCATCATTTGTTTGTTGTAACGCTTTTTGCCCTAAGTGGGATGGGAATTCCCAGACGTGGGACCCGTGCTCACTACGCCGCTGGAGTCAAGCTATCCTGGCTGATGACGGCTGATAGCCAGAAACCGGTCCTAGGATGCTTGATTCCGGTCCAGGGAAGACATGGCTTGGCAGTTCGGGCTGGACTGTTCCCATGAGGCACAGGGTCAAGACTGATTTGCATATGGCCATGTCTAAACTGGGGTGGTGTAGTGGGCAAAAGAACGATGGATTTAACCCAGATCTCTTGACTGGGGGAGAATGTCTGCATTGTCAGCATTCCGTCCATCATTTGTTTGTTGTAGCGCTTTTCGCCCTAAGTGGGATGGGTATTCCCAGACGTGGGACCCGTGCTCACTACGCCACTCGAGTCAAGCTATCCTGGCTGATGACGGCTGATAGCCAGAAACCGGTCCTAGGATGCTTGATTCCGGTCCAGGGAAGACATGGCTTGGCAGTTCGGGCTGGACTGTTCCCATGAGGCACAGGGTCAAGACTGATTTGCATATGGCCATGTCTAAACTGGGGTGGTGTAGTGGGCAAAAGAACAATGGATTTAACCCAGATCTCTTGACTGGGGGAGAATGTCTGCATTGTCAGCATTCCGTCCATCATTTGTTTGTTGTAGCGCTTTTCGCCCTAAGTGGGATGGGTATTCCCAGACGTGGGACCCGTGCTCACTACGCCACTCGAGTCAAGCTATCCTGGCTGATGACGGCTGATAGCCAGAAACCGGTCCTAGGATGCTTGATTCCGGTCCAGGGAAGACATGGCTTGGCAGTTCGGGCTGGACTGTTCCCATGAGGCACAGGGTCAAGACTGATTTGCATATGGCCATGTCTAAACTGGGGTGGTGTAGTGGGCAAAAGAACAATGGATTTAACCCAGATCTCTTGACTGGGGGAGAATGTCTGCATTGTCAGCATTCCGTCCATCATTTGTTTGATGTAACGCTTTTCGCCCTAAGTGGGATGGGTATTCCCAGACGTGGGACCCGTGCTCACTACGCCACTGGAGTCAAGCTATCCTGGCTGATGACGGCTGATAGCCAGAAACCGGTCCTAGGATGCTTGATTCGGGTCCAGGGACATGGCTTGGCAGTTCGGGCTGGACTGTTCCCATGAGGCACAGGGTCAAGACTGATTTGCATATGGCCATGTCTAAACTGGGGTGGTGTAGTGGGCAAAAGAACGATGGATTTAACCCAGATCTCTTGACTGGGGGAGAATGTCTGCATTGTCAGCATTCCGTCCATCATTTGTTTGTTGTAACGCTTTTCGCCCTAAGTGGGATGGGTATTCCCAGACGTGGGACCCGTGCTCACTACGCCACTGGAGTCAAGCTATCCTGGCTGATGACGGCTGATAGCCAGAAACCGGTCCTAGGATGCTTGATTCCGGTCCAGGGAAGACATGGCTTGGCAGTTTGGGCTGGACTGTTCCCATGAGGCACAGGGTCAAGACTGATTTGCATATGGCCATGTCTAAACTGGGGTGGTGTAGTGGGCAAAAGAACAATGGATTTAACCCAGATCTCTTGACTGGGGGAGAATGTCTGCATTGTCAGCATTCCGTCCATCATTTGTTTGTTGTAACGCTTTTCGCTCTAAGTGGGATGGGTATTCCCAGACGTGGGACCCGTGCTCACTACGCCACTGGAGTCAAGCTATCCTGTCTGATGACGGCTGATAGCCAGAAACCGGTCCTAGGATGCTTGATTCCGGTCCAGGGAAGACATGGCTTGGCAGTTCGGGCTGGACTGTTCCCATGAGGCACAGGGTCAAGACTGATTTGAATATGGCCATGTCTAAACTGGGGTGGTGTAGTGGGCAAAAGAACGATGGATTTAACCCAGATCTCTTGACTGGGGGAGAATGTCTGCATTGTCAGCATTCCGTCCATCATTTGTTTGTTGTAACGCTTTTCGCCCTAAGTGGGATGGGTATTCCCAGACGTGGGACCCGTGCTCACTACGCCACTGGAGTCAAGCTATCCTGGCTGATGACGGCTGATAGCCAGAAACCGGTCCTAGGATGCTTGATTCCGGTCCAGGGAAGACATGGCTTGGCAGTTCAGGCTGGACTGTTCCCATGAGGCACAGGGTCAAGACTGATTTGCATATGGCCATGTCTAAACTGGGGTGGTGTAGTGGGCAAAAGAATGATGGATTTAACCCAGATCTCTTGACTGGGGGAGAATGTCTGCATTGTCAGCATTCCGTCCATCATTTGTTTGTTATAACGCTTTTCGCCCTAAGTGGGATTTCCCAGACGTGGGACCCGTGCTCACTACGCCACTGGAGTCAAGCTATCCTGGCTGATGACGGCTGATAGCCAGAAACCGGTCCTAGGATGCTTGATTCCGGTCCAGGGAAGACATGGCTTGGCAGTTCGGGCTGGACTGTTCCCATGAGGCACAGGGTCAAGACTGATTTGCATATGGCCATGTCTAAACTGGGGTGGTGTAGTGGGCAAAAGAACAATGGATTTAACCCAGATCTCTTGACTGGGGGAGAATGTCTGCATTGTCAGCATTCCGTCCATCATTTGTTTGTTGTAACGCTGTATTTTTAAACGCAGACTGGTATAAATATTAGAAAAGCAGTGAAACATGACATTTTTCCCACCTGAGACTTATACCTAATGCACCAAATCCATAAATAAATCATTTAACATTTGAAGAGACGTGTAATTAATTTCACAATCATCATTAGAGCACACTGAAGGATAATTGTTATAATACAAATTTACACAAATTATTTTTTTCCCACCTCCTCTTGTCTGTTCCAGTATGCTAAAACACAAACAATCGGTCGATATTGTTTCTAAGAAAGGAGGCAACCCTAAACCTCACACTTGGTGAAAAGTGCAGGCACATTTTTACACGCCTCCCTCTACCCAACAAAGCTTGTTGACAATTTTCCAAAATGAGAAAAAAGTGCTGTTACTGTTAAAGGAAGTTCTGTTGACAAAATCCGTGAAATTTGCCAGTACTATATTATTTCTCTACCGTAACAATTAAAGCTGATATTCATGCATAACACTAACACGCTTCCCACATATATCGCAACATATATAAGGCTCTAAAAGCACGCTCTCCTCACGGTACAGCAATGCGCTACTACGGGGCCTCCATTGGGATATGATGAAGACTTATAGTGCCCGATTTGCAGAAACGTTTCCAGTAACTGCCTAAGGATGTGGTCTCACGGCTAGATTGCTGACTTTGGACCTGGGAAACCAAGGTTCGAGCCTTGGGGTCGACTCCACATCCTGTGATTCTGGGCAGATCACTTAAACTCCCCGTGCCTACCAAAAAATGAATGTGTCCTCGTGTAACATAACTGGTGCTCATGGAAACAGCTCCAATGCCTTCGGACGCGCTTCATAAATCTGCACAGAAAAAGGACACATTCTGTACTACCAATCCAACTGAAATTCCCGGATCAGCTCTTGACTTGCACGTTGTTCCTGACAGCGTCGGTGTCAGCCAATCCGTGTTCTCCGTGTACTACGCTACTCCTGACGTTGCTCACAGCCGGTATGAACGAAGGGCTCGGATCTTTCTGTGATTGGTCAATCTTTGGCTCCGCCTTATTGGAAGTGAAAGGTCGACAGATCGGTTTCAGAATGGCAGCGATGGCGGCTCGCAGTGCTTCTCAGAGGACTCAGAGGATGGCGCTGGCACTGAAGGTGAGCGTCGCAAAAGTACATTGGCGAGGTGCTTCCTCTAGTCTTTAGTGGATGCGGACAAACGTTTGTGCCAGCTTGCAGCTGCGTGTTACAGCGAACCCTTTATAGTGCTCCACGTGTGCACGTAAAGCGCGGGCTGTGTGCGCCTGTTTGACACCAGCACTGCCCCTTCAGCTTATGACGGGACGTCTTTGGTGGCGCTAATGCTGACTGACCCTTTGTCTTTGACAGTGGGCTGGGTCAGCGCCTGACGCAAGTATTTATATGAGTGTATAAGACCCCTGTGAACTAGAGTTGGGTGAACACTAAACTTTGTCACGAACCCTAACTCTACCTGTTGTATGCACCGTGCCTCTTGCACAGGGTAGGTGTTTAGCAACCTTTTGCAAATCACCCTCTTACGGTTCGTGTGGCCCTCCTTCACACACGCCGTTCCTAGTTCTCAGCTGTACCTCTGCTTGACCTTGTGGTCGGAAATTAGCATGCCGACTGCGATGTACGTGCCTTTGTATAACCTCAAGAACAACTCCATCTTTGTACCTGGGCTGCACCTTCTCTTAGAGGGTATTGTTTGGTACAACTGTTCACCGGCTGTAGTATTTGCTTTGTTTGAGTCTAAAGCAGATGCTAACAGTTGTCTGGTGAAACGGTGTTTGAGAACGCAACATGGCGTAGAGATAGTAAATAAACGTCTATCAGTAGTAGTTACAGTTCAAGAAGTGTTTACTCCTTTTTAATACATTGATTGGAAGTTCCAGGTTTTGACATCTTTTATTGGACGAAATGAAAATAAAATGCAACAACTACATAGTGGGTCAACGTTCAGATTCCCACTGTCTCCTTCGGATATCATTTGCAGTGGTGAAAGGCTCACAGCGTAAAGCTGCCATGAGCATTATTTTACGACATACAAATTCCTCAATTGGCTTTTGGGACAAGAGTTAAGGTGTTGTGATGGTTGGGTGGCCACGCATCTTCTGTTTGAAGGATTCGAAAAAATATTACGTATTGCTTGCTGGTTCACCGCTGCTGATGCACACACTTGTTTTGTTGTTTAACTGTTAAATGATTTTTTTCTTTCTGTCCCACTCTGTCACCAGCAAAGCTATTATTACATTTACGACAGTGATCATAGTCGTTAGCTGCCAAGGTAAATTCTTTCTCAGCTTCCCTGGGTTGCAGGTTATAGGTTATGCCCAGCTATCTACCCCACCCATCACTCTAACTCCCCCGCTCCTTTCTTCTTTTCTGTACTTCTGCATGAACCCAATTTGATGCTTCAAATAGAGAGTCCTTTGTGGTGGAGGCAGCTCTTTACCAACAAGAATTACATTTCTGTAACCAAACATTTAGTTATTTTCGCGTGTGTGGAAAAAATAATACTCAGTGGAGTTTTGTATCTTCAGCATTTCACTGCTTCCATTTGAAGTAATTGTTCGGGGTTTGATAGTTAATTCATTACATCTTGTTTCATTTTATTTTGATTTGGTCCAATGAAAAGTCTTAAAACCTGGAGAACCTGGATTTTCATGCCCACAGTAAAAAAATGCCTTTGCTATTAGTCACTGAAGATTACAACATGCCTAAAATAGCCTGATAGGACATTTTCTTATTGAAGCAACTTAACAGAAAGTCACTTAAGACAAATGTTCCTGGCCAAGTTCTTGAAAAGTGGGCAAAAGAACGATGGATTTAACCCATATCTCTTGACTGGGGGAGAATGTCTGCATTGTCAGCATTCCGTCCATCATTTGTTTGTTGTAACAAGTTCTTGAAAACACATCAAGAAAAGAACAGATAAAGGAGAGTAAAATATCTAGGTGATAACAATGACAGATTAAAGGTAGCCTAGATAACTAGTTACTTGACAACAGGCAGACGCTAGAGGTGGGCAAACCACTGAAAGCTCGAGCCTGAAGCCTGGCTCTGCTCGAGGGCCTTTTGGAACCTCAAGCCCATAACTAGCCGAGCTTTCATATGGCTTCTGCCTGCCTTCCTCCCCATACCTGGTCATTCTAATGAGGGGATAACCCAAAATTAGTCCTTGGACCTGGGTGTCGATTGGTACAGGAGACAATGGTCTTAGACATATTTTTTACATAATTATTTCTTTTATAAACTTTTGTAATTCAGTAGAGTTTATGAGCATATGTAAAGACAGCTCGCGGCTACATAGATACGGAAACAATTAAAGTATAATGTGCAACAACCTAAGAGAATTCAAAACAACAAGTATTTATTAATCGTAGATTAAATCAACCAATCATTGTATCTTACAAAATTGTGAAAATTGCAAGAGGAAAGAAAAAAGGGTTACTCCAAGGGAACGTGGGAAAAGAGGTGCTCCAATAGAGAGAAAGTAAGGTAGGGAAAGGGGAGGATTCCCAATAGTAGTCACAGAGCAATAATTATTATCAGTCAAGACAAACTGATAATTAATATCAATCTAAATTAGCCTGGCCAGTGATGATTATTTGTACAATAACTCAGTTCAGCATAATTCATTGGACATTGAAGAAATGTATCATCATTTGCACTATAGAGTAATGAGATTATGGTCCAGGCCTGCTGGGTGTGGCTGTCGACGTTTCGACCCGACTTGGGCCACAGTGGGAAACTGGGGCCTTGGCCTGTCGATCTTCTTCAGGACAGGGGTGGGCAACCTGTTCATGGTGTATATGGCTCCCGGTATAATCACCCCCTGGAATTTGCGGTGTGATCCCGGTATGGCTTCTCAAAGGTCCATATTCTATGACAGGGCAGAGATCCTCATCCGTAATTTGAAGGGCAGTGAAGACCGAGTAAATCAGTAAGGGGCGATTTAATCCGCAACTTGAACCAGTGTGAAGTAGCCTCACTTGGACGCGTCACCGAGCGAGGATGCTTCACGCTGATACATTTCTTCAATATCCAATGAATTGTGCTGAACAGAGTTATTGTAGAAATAATCATCACTGGCCAGGCTAATTTAGATTGATATTAATTATCAGTTCGTCTTGATTGATTATAATTTCTCTTTGACTACTATTGGGAATCCTCCCCTTTCCCTACCTTACTTTCTCTCTCTTAGTGCACCGCTTTTTGCACATTCCCTTGGAGCAACCCTTTTTTCTTTCCTCTTGCAATTTTTACAATTTAGTAAGATATGAACAATTGGTTGATTTTAATCTATGATTAATAAATACTTGTTGTTTTGAATACTTGTTGTTTTGAATTCTCTTAGGTTGTTGCAAATCATACTTTAATTGTTTCTGTATCTATGTAACCTCGAGCTGACTTTACGTATGCTCATAATCTCTACTTAATTACAATTGTTTATAAAATAAATAATTGTGTAAAAAATAGGTCTAGGACCATTATTTACTCCCCATACCCTTCATGTGGCACTAGGGCCAGAGCTGTCGACTTCGAACCTGGGGAAACAGGTTTGATTCTCGGCGTCAGCTCAACATTGTGTGAACCTGGACAAATCACTTCATCTACACATCCCTACAAACAATGAATGGTTACCTTGTGTAATGTAACAGGTTTCTATGTAAAGCTCTCCAATATCTTCAGGTCTAGTTCATGCTATATAAACATTGCTGAAAGGTGCACTAAGATAAAAACAAAGCCGTAACATAAAATTATCCACTTTCAGTACTTCTCTGCAATGCTATCATGTGTCGTATTTATGTCAAAGCTTCCACATGCTAAAGAAATAAACTTATTTGAATTTGAAAGAGTTTTTAATCCTATTTTATGTTGTTTGGTCTATGATTTATGGCAAATATTTTCAGAGCTTGACTCGTGCACGGGCTCTAAGATCTGAGTCAAACCCTTGGCAAGGCTCTTACTGTTAATATGTTGCTTCACCAACCTCTGCTAGATGCTGCAAAGCGCAAACATTCATGGAATTGATTTGTATGTGGATAGTGCTGAATAGATCTCAAATTCAAGGATTTTGCTTCTGTATGTGCAAATACTTAGATATCTCCAAAGATAAGCTTAGTGTAGGCTTTAAATCCTTTTTCTTGCCGGACTCTGTTTAGTTTGAAGCCCAGACCCATCTTTTTATTTTTGTTCTGCCCTACCATAATCACTCTTCACTAGCACTGCATCTTCATTTATATCCACTGACCAATATTTAATACATGATTTAGGCTTGAAGACATTTTTTCTTGTCATTTGATTGTACCTTTGGGGTTGGAACAATTTGTCTCCCAACATCTGAAACGAATTTTTGGTGAATCAAAGGTGACCATTATTATGTAATTTTGTTCCCGGGAATACTTGGTTGGTCTAAAATTTTCAATGCCAAGGATTTCAGAAGCAGTCGGCCCTGAAAGCAATAATTTGTTTTGGAGTAGATGCCGATATTATATTTAAAGCCTTGTGCATAAGCCACACTTGGGCAAAGTCCCTGCAAAAACTGATACCTCAATAGGTTCCGACCAGAGATCTGTACTCAGTGTCTGCCCATTTGGTTAACATATCAAGAGGATGAAATGCAGATGCGAATCATTGGATACACATGGGCACATTCTTTAGCCCAACCATGACCCTAAACTGAAGTTTTAACCAAACTACAAGAACCTTTGAAAACCAAGCAACTCAGACTGTCATATAACTGAAATCTGCACAGAGCACGGTTTGTGATTCAAGAGTATTGAACACTGTTACTTACCCTACCAAATTGTACTCCGAACTTCTTCTAGTCATTAAGCAGTTATTCTGTTTGTTTTCTCTGCCAATGGTTTGAAATACGTGAAAGATAACCTGTAGTGCTTTATAACACCTCTAAATAAATATGTAAGGTGCTGCTGGACCAGAACAATATGACTTTTACTACCCTCCATCCCATTCTCTAACCTGACACCCTATTTCTGCCCCACCGTGACTTGGCTAAAAAGTGACACAAAAGCTGTGCAGACCCCCTTTATTCAACCCCCCCCCTCCCCAATTCAAACCTAAAACCACATTTGAAAGCATTTCAGAGTGCAGAATGTTCAGTTGTCAGTGCTACAACTTGCAAGTCAATTCTGCCTTAAGAAAACAGGACAAGTCCCATTCTCCTTCTTGCCTCCCTTCACAGCAGCGTGAGTGCACGCCAACGTACAGAGAAGAAAGAGCTCAGACTCCGTAAAAAGAAAGTTGCTAGTCATTCGAGTTGTATAACCACACTTGTATGAAATAAAAAAATACCTTACTTATGTGATGGGCACACATTATAAAACTGAGTCAAATTCACCTTCTTCAGCTGTGACACACACATTACACCATGCATATCACTGCCCAGTTCTTTTCATTCTGATGCACACACTCTTTAAAAAAATTACTTGTGTGATGTGCATGCATCATTTCACCTTTTTTTGGCTATTTCAAAAGAGTTAATTGTGTGGTCAGAAGAGGAAAACATAATTGAGTTCTCTATGCACGTTCACTTGGACTTGCATAAGTATGTGTAGTTTTTTCTCATATACTTGTATGAGACTTATTCTTATTGATTACTCATTCAGTATTTGGCTATCATTAGTCTTTGTTCACCATGCAATTTGACCCCAGCCAAAATAGGATCACCTCCTTTCACTTGTGGGTGTCCTAAACAAGATATTTTAACCCATATTAAAGCTATTGAGGGTAATAAAATGTCACTGAAGCATTGCCAAAAAATATTTTCCTGCATTATTTGTATTCTGAGGGACACATAATCTTCAGAACCATTCCATTTTCAGTGTTCCAAGTGTAACAAGGGGACTTCAACACAATTGATGAGACATTAATGACATTAGAAGAGAGGTTCAAGCTATATGCCAGTTCTGCATCATAGAGATCATCAACATCATCAAAAAAGCTTCATTCGACCATGATAATAACAGTCATAAAAGCACAAAAGTATACAATAACAATAACATTTAAATAGTAAAATTCAGAGATTTATACAGCACAAAAATTGCAGGTTCGCAATACATTAAAATTTACACTTTAAAAAAGTAAGTACAAGTTAATATTCGATTTCCCCTCATTAAAAATACCCTACGAAATCTCAAATGTCATACTTTTCCTTTGCTGAAGGACCTTTTTCAAGAACTTTGAATCCCTCCAAGCCACATGCTCATTCTCTAATAGTTATAGGCGAATAAGGGCTGGGCGGCATTGCCTAAGACCTTGCTGTTTTAAAAGTGGCAATAGCCAAACTTTTCTTAACTCCGAAAACAGCTTACAGAAAAGAGTTAGGTGGCTAATAGACTGCTCGGAGTAGGTATCCCAGGGGCAAGGGAGAAGGGGTCTTGACCAGTCATTCATTTTAGGTATGGTCACTAATCTATGAATGGTGCCCAATCTAAATCTTATCAGTAGCAGCCTATCAACGCCACTAGGTACAAATTGTAGATATGGTTCCATGCCCAAGCAGGTGAGCCTTATCTGGTGTTGCATAACAGTAGGTCTAGAGACTTCACTTGCTGCTCTTAAAGAGCCCAACAGTTCGAGGCCCTCTTTCTTCAATACTTTTCTGGAGATCCGAAACATAGAACTGGGGTTTGTGAAATAGTCTGGGTGTCCTAAGTCATTCATGAAACAGCTGACGAACATGACCCAGGGGATCTTTAAAGCCCCCTCCAGCCTAATGCTATCACGCAGGATCTCTCTATTTAGGTGGGTCTGTTCACTGGCCCATATCCTGTGCCAAAGAAGTATTGGCTCCAATTTAATGAGGTCTGCTATATAAGGAAGACATAGCTCCTTATGGCACACGAAGGAGGACTCTTCTAGGAGTTTCAGAATGTAAATGAAGCTTTTACTTTTGATTCTAAACAACCATTAGTGCGTACTTCAATCCTTCCTTGGATATGCCTCAACTCTTCCCTGTTCATGCCTTATTTTCCACGCAATGCGCCCTTTAGCAGTTTCCTATGTACTTTCTAAAGAATCAACAATAAAAGCTTCATTTACATTCTGAAACTCCTAGAAGACACGAGTTACACTTTTACCTTCTAACTGCTCTAATACTTATGAGTTTTCATTTGTGTGTCTAACGCGCTTGTTGTCTTTTATTTTATTTAATTAATTTTTTCAGGACTAACACTGCACTTTTACGCTAACGTAGCGCGCTTTGTCCGGAATGTTGCACCTGATTTTAAATGATTATAAATAAGAATTGATCAGATTGCACACTCTACTTTTTCAGGGCTACCCGCAAGCACGTATAATGAATTATGCTAATAACCATAGAAATTGACGTTCTCTAATAACAATACCTTGGGGTAACACACGCATCATTGTGCACGTCTTGGTTCCCCCCTTTTTTTGTCTTTTTTTGACTGTATCCCATTGAGTTGGTTTGAGAGATATATTTGAAATATATGATAAAATGTATTGTGTGTTGGTCGAGTTCTTGCTGGAAGGAGGGACGAATTTTGCCATAATGAGTGACTTTCTAGAAATTACTATTCACTCCAAAAGAATTGCCATTTTTTAGCTGTTATAATGTTTTATTTATTTTTATTTTTTTATTTTTTTAAAACCTTTATTTTGGTAAATGCACAATACACAGCGTCTGCCTACAACCCCTCGGGGCCGGCCGCTATGACATATCAGAAAAGGATAAAAGAAAAATAAAAAAAATAAAAAACCAATTGGGCAGAGCGCCGTTAAAGCAATCTCTGAGTGAAAAGTACCGTGTAGAACATAGAACAATAATGTCAGGATAAGAAAAGGTTTAATTTTATGATTTTGTCGAGTACAATGTAGTGAACTACGAAAAGAGTCGAAGCTGATCACTGACCAGGAGAGACATCACCGTTCACGGAGCACCCAGAAGGAGGCGTTATATAGGAAGGCATTTGTAAGGAAACAGGTGGCCACCATCCAGGAACTAAGAGCAAACGCTATACCACAGAATGATAGAGCACAATAAACTCCCTACTAACACTGAACCCCGACCCCGAAGAAACAAACATAGAAGAGAAAGAAACCGAAGAAGAAGAGAGAAAGAATGAGAAAGAGGGCCATAGAGACAAGAAAAGACATAGAACACATCCCATCCCCCCACCCTGCATACCAGCGGAAGGCCACGGCCCACCCCCCCCCAATAGGCATGCCTGTCGCCCCAAAGAACCCCAAGGGGGAAAGAGAGTCCGGAGAGTGGGAAAGAACATCCCAGTCTCCGACTCCCAGAGAAGACAGGAGGAGGAAATTTTACATACTCCCGGTCACCACCAGCCCCATAAGCATCCCCCACTCTGAATATCATCAGCACAACTGAAGTAGCAAGCAAAGCATCAGGTGGGGAGACTCCATTCCAAATGTGCGAATAAATCAGATAATTAGCAGTCCCATCCTAGTCCCCGCCCGCCAATACGTACAGCAAACTAAAGGAAATCGCCCAGCCCCGGCCCGATCCTAAGCGGCCCCACAGATCCACCCCCGCAATCAACAATAGCAAATTACACGCATGCGGCACATCAGATACATAGACAAATATTCTAGTCCGGGTCATGCCAGGCGGTCAGGCAGGATCATCAAGGGAGGCAACATCAGCCCTGGCCAGAACGCTGAAACCCCACCAAGCATGGCCACCGCTGGGAGTGTACCTCAGGCAGAACAAAGGAGCAAGATGGCCGCTCCCGGCACAGAAGACGCAGAGGAAGAGGAAGCGAGAGTTCCCAATCATAGACCATCACCACATCGATAGTGACCAACACAGTTTTCCCCACAGAACGGCACACACTCCGGCGATGTTGAGGAAGCCGTGGCAACACTTGCAGAGGCAGAGTCTCAGCTTGTAAAGTGGAAGGGAGCTTTGTATCTGCAACTTTGTCATTAAAAGAACACTCGACACTGTAGCCAGGGAAAGGACGTTCCACAGTATCCCCCTGTCGCCACATTGTATCCGCCTCGAAGGGAATGAGAGGCATTGGGGGGTAAGACAACCGCAGTAGTTCCCTGGATGGCATAGCGACATCGATCTTCCGCTCCAGTTCTCGAGTGTTTTCCCACAGTGTCGCCCTCAAGTCTTCCAGGGCTAGAAGGATAGCACCATAGGTCAGGTCTGCTCCCCGCTTCAGCATGTCGGCAGTATGCAAAGGCGCCGCCGGGACACCCTCCAGCTCGACAGCAGGCAGGGCAGCCTGCGTCCGGGATATGGAGGCTTCCGTCTTTCCGGCGAGGTAGACCGGCACCGCCACCATTTTTGCAGTCAGCCCACATCGGAGAGGTGAGGGTGACTCCATTGGACGGAGGAATAGCATTTAAGGCAAGAAGAGATACTGCTCGCTATACGGGGCTCACACGATGTGAGAGCCCTCGGCTGTATAGCAATGCGGGTGGTGGGCGCTCTAAAACGGATACCGCTCTGACCGCTGGTAGCATGACAAAGGAAGGTTCGCCAGCCCGGACCCAATCATACAGGAATTCTCTCCGTCGCGAAGAAGACTCCGCCAAGCCGCCCACTCCACAGCCGGTCACATTTCCCCAGGCGCCGGTCCGGCCCCAGGTCGTCTCACCGTACGTGATAAGCGATGTCCGGTGGCGGTGGTCGGGCCAGAGTGCATGGGCAAAGTCCAAAGTCGGCAAACTGTATGAATCCTCGACCAAAAAAGCCGGCGGGGACATCGGAGGAATGCGGAAAGTGTCAGCGCATTCGTGGTTACATTTGCTCGCGCTGTAGGCAGGATTAAAGATCAGGATGTCATGTAAACAGCAGACGGGCTGCGGAGCCGGGAGCTCAGACGTCCTGTCCGTCCGCCATCTTGGCTCCTCCGCTGTTATAATGTTTGATGCAATGATTACAATCTGTTTATACATAACAGATACATATATCTAACATGGTTTGTCTTCTGTCATTTTCCCTCCCCCAACAAATTCTATTTGATTGACTAATATAGGTTCAAGTTGAACCCACATACATGGGAAAAATAATCATCCCATCCGGATTTCTTTCACCAGAGATCCCTTGAAATTAAGGGTACTCTTCACTACGCTAGGTCCTGAAGAAAGCCCGCTTGACCCTTCGGGGCTAAAAGGGCTGAAACATATCAACCTTTTTTATGGACACTTTTTTATAGTGCACTAGACCATAACAAGTCTTAAACGTGCACACTTACAATATAATTTTTTGAGAAAAACAATCTCGAACCCAGCTCTATTAAAGACATTCGCTGGTTTTACGAGATTTTTATCAAGTACTCTTTCACCACACGTCACCTCACTTTTTTATTCACGATCACTACTGAGACTACCAGTGGTACAACCTGCGGGTGGAGGAAGCATTGGATTAACCCAATGATGATGCTGTCATGTTTATAACAATTGAGCGGAGAATCAAGATATACCGCCTTATTCGATCTTTGCTAAACGTGAATGAGGGTTTCTTAAACAGTACCAAGTACTGACCTTGCATACCCTGATTCTTTCAGGACTAGTGATCCACTCTCCAATTGATTTTTGCGAATATTGAGACAAGGAAGCTGAGTGGATCTAAGCCTCTTCTTTCTCCCTCCTGTCTGATTTTTGACATATCCTTGTGTGCCATGCCTACCAGCATTGCATGTGGCATTGGACACACTAATGGCAGGCCTTATAAACCCAAGGCAGGGTGCACTATGCCCATGTGTGGGAATATCTGAGAGAGTGGATATGTCCCGGTGATATCTAAGTTCACCCTTAGATATTACCAGTGCACAGGGAAGCTATAACGAGTACATGGGCTGGACACTCGTGATTACGAGTTGCCTAGCTACATGATGGCTTTACTGCACCCCATGGTGTTTGGTAACAAACACCTCATCTTATAAACCCACACTGATTCATAAATGCATACAGAGGGCACCTTAGAGGTGCCCCCTGAAATCTTACTGACTTCTAGTGTGTTGACTGACTGGTCTCAACCTTCCAGCCACCATAATAGACAGGTTTCTGACCTCCTGAGGTGAGAGCCTTCGCTCTCAGAAAACAGGAACAAAGCGTGCTCTGGGTGGAGGTGTTCACACCTTTTCCAAGCAGGATGGACATTCCAGGGTGTAAAGCTTCAAAGGCTCTGCCGACTTTGTTATGCAACTCCAGGCCTCTCCAGATAGTGGAGGTGCCCACCCCCCTGTCCTGATTCCATTTTTTGCCAGCAAGACAGGTGGGAAAATTAGTTGGATTAGGAGGTGTCACCACATTCAACCGGCACCACCCCTAGGGCGGGCCAACTGATGTGGACCTCACTATTCGGATTCCTCCATGTCGTTTTGGCAGAAATTGGGCTTCTATGGTCAGGCTTATGCCTACTTCCCACAGGACGTGGTCATATAGAGGGTGTAGACACCCTAAAGGTGGGTAGCCCATTGGCTACTACCTGTCACTCCCCATAACCCCGCTTAATTGAGTTTTTAGGTGGCACCCCTGAACCAAGAACTCCAGTTCGGCGGATCAACATCAGAAGGTCGAAGAAGTCACTGCCTGGTGAGAACTGCAGCAGGACTTTGGTAAGAAACCCTACTGTCCTCCCCACACTCTCAACATCACAACAGAGTGACTCATCCTGCAAGCTGGAGAACTTCCAAAGTCTTCAGTAGCCTGCCAGCACTTCAACAAACACAGAGAGTCTCCCTTGGAGTAGGGGGAGCTACTCCCTTGCTGTCCACAGGCACCAACAAGCAGAGTTTGGTCCACTGTCTTGCAGCTCCCTTGCCTGACCGGCGCCGCAGATGACCAGGAGAAGGTACTCGTGCTCTAGAAGGTCAGATCTATCTCCCCACCAAGTGTGAAGACACCAGGACCAACTGTAGTTATGTAGCACCAACCCCTCCAGGGTACCTGATGCCCTGCACCAAACCTCAACTGGAAGTTTCCAGTCCGGACTCCCACTGCATCAAGACCAAGCAGCCATCGAAAAACATCTGCATCACTGAGACCCACTTTGAGAGTGGCCTAGCTGTCTTGATTACTCCTCTTCCAGCTGTTTGTCCCAGACTGCGAGGCGCATCTTTGCGCACCAGCCCAGCTGACCAAACCACTTTGCTCCCGAGCCTCCTCGCCCGGGTCACGACGAACCGGCTGTGTGCCCGTGATCTGAGCCCCTGTTTAGGAGCCCTTGTACTTGCCCCCTGTGCAGCCTCTTTTCAGGTGGCCACCCTTCTCCATAGCGTGCAAGCTACCAGCCTCACCAGTACCCTGCTCTTGGTAGTACCCAGGCAGTTCGCGAAGAACTGCTTTTAGTACTTTGGACCTTGGCCCACTACTATTCACATTTCAGAAGGTGAATCCCTGCATTGGACTGTACCTACCTTACATGCATGTTTGACTTTTCCTCCTGTAGAATTGCATTGCGCATAAAAGCGCAGATGTTTAACCCCTTCAGTGCCCATGACGAGCTGGACTCGTCATGGGCCGCGGTGGCGCTGTGCCCATGACGAGTCCAGCTCGTCATAGACCCCGCCCGCTAATGCAACGGCCGGCACTGGGCGGGGAAAGGGGCGGGCACTGAAGGGGTTAAATGCTTTACGTACCTGTGTATATTTTGATCTAAAACTGTACTTACTTTGAAAGGAAGTTCTTGAGATTGAAATATATACCCACACTGCCACAAAAGAGAAAAGAGAGCTTTAGTATTATGTATTTTAGTCTCTGTAAACCAATTCGGCTCCCACTGGACTCTCCCCATAGTGTACTTCTTTTTAGTACACTATATAGAGAGCCACCTTCCTACAACTACTGGGGGAATGGAATAATCGGGGACTATGAAAACTGTCAGCGAAAAGAAATTGGATTTCAAGAGTTGGGATTTATGCAGTGAAGGCAGTCAAGGTAATAAGGAAGATGCCTTCCCAGCAAAAGAGAAAAACAGTTTTTGTGGTATAGGTGTTGGAGTCTGTCATGGTTCAACTGTTAAATTTTGTCCTACTGGTGGGAAAGATTTTAAGAATTTTGGTAACGTAGACCACTTTGCCAGAGAGTGCAGAGAAGGGAAGATAGTTCCTCAAAAATACAAGATGAGTATCCAGTTTGGGAGCCATGAACAACATTGCTAGCACCAGAAGTGAGGGAAAACCCTGCATCGAGGAAACATCAGGGATAGTTTTGGCCCTCCACGGCAACAAGAAGTCAGAAGAAGTTGGAAGTAGAGGGCCACCCACATGTTTTGTCACTGTTCTTGGAAAACCATTTTCACTTATGGCAGCCTCTGGTTCTCATTAGACCATTGTCACTGAATCATTGTTCATAGACCAATTTGAGGAATTGTTACACCTGGATAATTTAGAACTTATGCACAAAATAGCTGAAGTCTTTGGTTGATTTGATCGGATTTTGCAGGGTCAAATTGACCGTGACGCAGACATGAAACTCAACATAGTAGAAAAAGGAGTGAACATATTGTGGGGATGGAGGAGGAGGAGGAGGAGGAGTCGTCCAAGGGTGTTCTAATTAATGTGAACAGGGAATTACATGACATGTTAGATGATTTGATGAAGGGCAACATTTTAGAGAAAAGGGAGTCCTCAGAATGGGTATCATCCACCGTCTTGGCCTACAACTTACTTCACAAACTTAGACCTTGGATTTGAAGACACTTAATATCCTTATTGATAGCCATTCGTTTATCTAACATCAAGGAATTTGTTGCAAATTTGAAGGGTGAAAAAGTATTTTTCTCCCTGGAGCTCCACTCTGCCAAACACCAGGTCATGTTGGGTTGAGATTCTTGCCAGCTCTCAGCCTTTCTTACTCAAGGATTTTATGGCAAGGCACGGAGGCCAATATTATGCATTACTCCTTTATTGCCGACACTCGCAGCAGCAACAAAGAATTTAGAATTACTGTAGAACATTCTTAGAACTCTAGAACATTAAGAACATGCATAATACTTTAGAACACACAGCCCACTTTCTTCTTTAGTTGCTGCTAATACACATACAAGTCCTAATTTCCAATTATTATTGAGGTGTATGAGATTACGTACTATTTGGTTTGAATGGACTAGGTTTTGCTTGAGTTCGAAAAAGAAATTTAAGAGAAAACATACGGACGTTTTCAAGTAAACAAAAGGGCCTTGGCGTAAGGATCCAGAAGTTGGAAGCGCTATAAAGGCCAAAGGTGACGCTATAAAGGCAAATAGAAAGAACCATAATGTGGTGGCTTGCGATGAATCATCTTCAAGTGGGGATGTTATATTGACATGCTCATCTGGTTTTGTGGAGACCGAGGATGAGAGTGGCAAAGGGTAAGAATAGAAAGTATATTAAGAGGATAACATTGGAAATGGTAGATTTTGTTGATCTACAAGGTGAGGAGATGTTCGATCCTCTATTAATTCAGCATCCTTTGTCACCTCAGTGGAGTACCGCAGTGCATTTGGCAAAAGGCCTCATATTGGATTCGTAAGGAGATCCCTAAAGAGGTTCGTATGAGGTTACGATCAGAATGTCCAAGACCAACATTGCACTCAAAGTGGTCTATACTCCGGAGTTAGTTCTGAAGATGCTAACCTTTTTGAACAAAAGTGGCAGAGACCCTAGGAAAGGGTTAGATAAGCGACTCAAAGGGTACCAAGATAGACTCTTGGACATTCTGAGACCTTTAACAAAGGTATTTGATTTGTGCTAAGAAGCCCATTCAAAGAACACAGGTGTGGATTTATTTGAAAAACGTCAATGGATCCAAAGAGGAATCTGTTTGCTATGTAATACAAATGTAGCTTTGTGCGTGGAAAGCCGAAAAAAGCTTATTGATGAAAATGGACCCCAAATTGGCGCAATTGGCAAATAATGAATTTGGGGAGGAGTGCAATAGCATGTTGTTTGTGGGCGAAATTGTTATAGACATGTCCAGATACGTTGGCACTTTATATTCTTTGCAGAAGGTGCAAAAAGAAATTCGTAAGGTTTTTGGGTGGGCAGGAAAATGCGAGGTCGATTCCCTGGCCGTGGACAAGGGTTACTCTTAGTTCATTCACACAAGGATTTAGACCTTATGGATATAGAGTGGATAAGGGAGGATTTGTTCCTCAAATACAAAGGGGGAGGATGCGTGGATCAAGGAGTGGGAGGAGAACAAGAGGTGAGGAGAACAAGAGGTGGAACAGGCGAATTTAAATATTCAACCAGTCACATACCCTGGTACAGTAGCTCAGTTTGTATTAAGATGGAAAGAAATAATGCTGGATCCTGGTTATCACATACATTTTGTAGGGATATTCGTGCAGGAGCATTTCCCAAGATTGCTTCATTTTCCACGGAAGCAAGAGTTTTGGTACCTCAGGAGGTAAATGCGCTTTTCAAGAAAGGGGCAATAGTGAGCGCCCTCTAGAGAGTTTTGTAAGCAATATTGCTCTGTGGAAAAAGAAATGAGGCCCGTGATAAATTTAAGAGAACTAAACTATTGGGTATGTTACAATCATTTCAAGATGGAAGGCATTCACATGTTAAGAGACTTATTAAGGATAGGGGACTGGTTTAAAAGGCTGGTTTAAAGGCTGCCTATCTTAAAGTACGTGTAGAACACAGGGATTACACCTTCAGCTCATGTGGCAGGGGAAGCGATGGAGGTTAAGAGTTTGCCGTTCGGTCTGACATTGGCGCAATGGTGTTTTAGAAAAGTCATGAAACTGGTATTGGCTTTGTTGAAGTTGAGAGGGATCCGGTTGATAGTATACTTAGACAATGTGTTGATAATAGCGGAAGAAAGAATGATTGCTGTGGAACTGATGGAGTTAGCAGTGAGGACTTTAGAGAACCTAGGGTTTGTAGTAAACAGGGAGAAGTCTTGTTTGTTCCCAGCGCAGGAAATTAATTTTTTAGGTTTTCAGATTCAGACCTTGGAGGATTTGTTGAGATTACCTATGGAGAAAATACGGAAGGAGTTGAGAAGAGTGAAGAAGTCAGTTCTAATATCTTTGCGTCATATTACAAGATTGTTGGGGCTGTTCTTGCCAGTTCAGGCAATGTTTCCAGCACCTCTGCATTACAGGGCACTTCCGAGATTAAAAGGGTATCATTTACTGAAATTGGAAATGAGCAAGGAAGCAATGCAGGAGGTGGATTGGTGGTAGTTAAACATGGAGGCTTGGACCGGAAGGGCCATATTCTGGGAGGTTCCATAGGTGGTGATAGATGCCAGTCTGTATGGATGGGGAGCAAGATGTGGTTCTGTCGCAACATGGGGTCGTTGGTCAGAGAAGGAGGAAGAGATTCATTAAAATTGTTTGGAGTTACTAGCAGGGTTGTTCGCTGTACGGAGTTTTGTGAAGAATCAGATGAAGTGTTGCTAAAGATGGACAATATAGTTCAGTATGTCGACAGGTTGGGGGGTACCTCGTTCAAAGGGGTTAGAGGAATTGGCAAAAGAGTTTTTAAATTACTGCTAAGAGAGGCAGATCATGGTAAAGGTTCAGCATATACCAGGGAAGAGAAGTGTGGAGGTCGATTGGAATTTATGGAATCTAAGAGATGCCAGCAATTGGCTGTTACACAGGGAAGTGTTTTTGGGGTTTGCGAGGAGATGGGAGATTGGATCTGGAAGCATTGGGAATAGACTCTTTCCTTCAGGATTAGTCAAAAGGGAGAATGTATTCATTCTCTCCTTTCTCTTTGATTCAGAGAGTGCTCATGAAAGTTAGGTGGGAGAGAGGGGAGTTTGTCTTGATAACTCAATTTTGGCAGTCTCCGGTATGGTTCCCAGATGTGACGAGTTTGTTGGTGGACGATCTGGTGGTGTTACTCTGTTTTCCAGATCTACTGGTGGATGCCATGGGGAATTAGCAGGCTGTCAGATACATTCTTATGGGATGGTTTATTTTAGGAGAGTATGGCAGGTGTCAGGAGTATTGGAGGAGGCTTTGGACCTTATTAAGGAATCATGGACTCCAGGAACTTCAAAAGTGTACAGGTCGGTATGGAGAAGATGGTCTTGTTGGTGTGGAGCAAGGACTTTGGATCCCGTATCGGTACCTGTATTGGAGGTGGTAAATTATTTGTCAAAATTGTTTAAAAGAGGTTTGTCGTAAAATAAAGTGATTTTGTGCATGTCTGCTATATTGGCAGGGCATGTTTTGGTGGATGGGCATTCTGTTGCACAACATCCATTAGTTAAGAGAATTGTGAAGGAAGTGTGTGAGGAGGTTCCTTTAAAGGCTAGATATGCATTGTTATGGGATGTGTCTTTGGTATTGAAGGAGTTAGAGGGATGGGTAGAGAATCAGTCAATGTCCTTAAAGTTGTTATCATAGAAGATGGCAGTTTTGTTGTGTTTAGTGTCCTTTAGGTGGGTGTCTGATATAAGAGCTTTGGAGGTAAGTGCTAGAAGCTGTCAGCCGGAGCGAGTGTGTTTTGTGTTGCTCAAATGAACAAAAACTATGTCAAGGACGATTTTCTATCCTAAAATGGAGAGGCATGATTTATGTGTGGTATGTTGTTTGAAACAGTATGAGGACAGAACAATAGGGATTAAGAGAGCAAGGAATTTCACAGCTGTTAATTTCCTATAGATAGCCTTTCTAGAGCAGGTTCTGCTCCAACCTTGGCAAGGTGTGTTAAGGAGGTGATGAAGATGGCATGGAGAGATGTGTCTGTATTTGGGGTACATTCAGTAAGGAAAGAAATGGCAAGTAAGGCTTTTGTAACCTGAGTATATAAAAGTTCAATAATGAAGGCTGCTGATTTGTCGAGCGAGTCAACGTTTAAAAGATTTTACTTTAAACCTATGGAAAATACTGTACAGAGGATTTTGCATGATATTTGGATAATATTGGTCTCCGTGCCTTGCCATCAAATGCAGATTTTCCACAGTTTTAATGGGCAGAAAATAATGATTTTATTAGACACTGAGGCTAATATTATCCCTCCCTATTGGACCCAACTCATTAAAGTTCTTCATTTGTGTTTTTTCAGGTCAGAGTTAAAGGTTTTTCTTCGGTCAAGAGTCCAGGAGGGTGGACAAACAGGATTATTTTGTTTTCATTTTGGGACTTGAACATTTGCAGCAAGAGAAGAAGGAAGTGGGCTGCAAGTTTTAAGATATTATGCATGTTCTTAATGTTCTAGAGTTCTAAGAATGTTCTAAACTAATTCAAAATTATTTCTTGCTGCTGTGTGTGAGGGCAATAAAGGAGTAATGCATAATATTAGCCTCCGTGTCTTTAATAAAATCTTAATTTCTGCCCATTAAAACTGTTGATAATCTGTCCTTAAGTGAATCCGACAGCGTATGCGGACCATAGAAACGCAGTTAACGCAGCTTGAAAAGCAACTACTGCGGTCCCCGGCTGACGGGGTTGAAGCTAGGATTTGCGAATAGGTCGCGGAATACAATAGCGAAGCAGACAGGGAGGTGCAACACATGGGCAAGTATGCAACTGCCCGTACGTATGGGGAAGGTGAGCGCCCGGGCTCCTTGCTGGCGAAGATATTGCGTAATAGCAGACAGCCCCTGGTAGTGGAGGAGCTTGTCACCCCCGCCGGCACAGTGATCACAGACCAAGAGAAGATTGTGGCTGAATTCAGAGCGTTTTACGCCGACCTCTATTCATCTAAGTCAGCGCAGATGGAGGAGGAAATAGATGACTACCTCAGCTACATTAAAATGCCCTTCTTGTCGAACTCCCAGAGGGAATTTCTGATGTTACCCATACAACAGGATGAGATACTGGAGGCACTGGGGGGCATGAGGTCGGGCAGTGCTCCGGGTGCAGATGGGTTGACAGTGGCCTTCTACAAGGCCTTCAAGGACGTGCTTCTCCCGCACCTGATCACGCTATTTGATGAGATATGTCAGGAGGGGTGTATGCCGGACACCATGAGAGAGGCCCTACTGGTTACTGTCCTGAAACCTGGGAGGCCCTCTAACGTATGCGGGTCCTACCGGCCCCTCTCGCTGCTTAATGTGGACGCCAAGCTGTATGCTAAGGTCTTGGCCACGCGCCTGGCTCTGCTGGTGCCGGAGCTGGTGGCCCCGGAGCAGGCGGGCTTTATCCCATCAAGAAACCTCACATATAACATCCGTACGGTGCTGGGAGCCATGCAACATGTACGTCCGGAATGCAAGGCCTTGGCGCTTTTTCTGGACATGGAAAAGGCATTTGACTCTGTAGAGTGGCCATTCATGGTGCGTGTACTCCGTAAGTTCGGGCTGGGTGAACCCTTTCTGCAGATGTTGGGAGCTTTGTACTACCGCCCCACTGCTAGGCTGCGGATCGGAGATCGAGTCACGGGCGCCTTTGACATAGGCAGGGGCACCAGGCAGGGTTGCCCCCTTTCTCCGCTCCTATATGCCCTGGGAGACGTTGGCCTGCGCCATTAGGGAATACCATAGATATGAGGGCATCGGCTTTCCCACTTATAAGATCGGCATTTCGACCTATGCCGACGACACCCTGCTGTATGTGAGGGACCCGGAGGTGAATCTCCCCTCCATACTTAGGGAGGTGGTCAGGTTCGGGGCGCTGTCTGGCCTTAAGGTTAACTGGAGCAAGTCGTTGGCGTTCCCGTTGTCGCCGGAGACGCTGCCGTTCCACATGGAATACCCCCTGCAGTGGACAAAGGATTCGGTACGGTACTTGGGGATTCAGCTGCACAGGGACCCGGAGGTGCTCCTCCGGGAAAACTACGGAGTGGCATACACCAAGTTGGTTGAGGATGTGGAGACGTGGAATCGGCTCCCCCTGACATTGCTGGGCAGAATAGCCATCATGAAAATGGTGGTCTTGCCGAGGTTCCTCTTCCTGTTCAATAATATCCCGGTTGTGCTGCCTAGGGCCTTTTTCAAGCAGCTAAACCAAACGCTAGTTACTCTGGCCTGGGGTGGCAAGCAGCCCAGGGTTCGATGGGAGGTGTTGACACTGCCGTACGAACTGGGGGGACTGGGGGCTCCGGACCTGGAAAGGTACTACAGAATTGCGCAGGCGGCGCACCTGCATACGTGGATTCACGCTGACCCGGGGGTCCCCCATGTGATCCTAGAGAAATTGTTCGCGGACCCGCTTCCTTTACCGGCAATCGCCTTTCAGCCGGTAGATCACAGGGTAGAAAGCTTAGACTCCCTTAAGGCCACGACTCACGCTTGGCGGGAGTTGGCGAAGGCCCGGGGCTGCGCGATCTTGTACTCCCCGTTACTGCCGGTGGAGTGGGCGGTGTGGCTCCCCCCGCTTAGAGAAAAGGGTGTGATACGGGCGCTGAGTAAGCTGGGCATTTTGCGGATGGAGGATTTGTTCGTTGATGGAGTGGCCAAGACGTGGGACCAGATTGGATCGGCGTTGCCGGCTCCCACGCTCCTACAGCATTTTCAGTTCCATAGAGTGCGCGGTGCGCTCTCGGCCCTCTTGGGGCCAGGTATGGCGGAGCCCCCGGAGGTCCTGGAACTCACTTATGTAATAAAGACCACGGCGTCAGCCAAGCTGGTCACGACACTCAAAAGACTGGGGGATCAACGTATGGCGTTCCGGTGCGACGTGGCGAGAACTGCATGGCAGACGGATCTTAACCTGGAGATCACAGACGAGGTGTGGAAGTACTGCTGCGCCAGCACCAAGACGGTATCATTAAACGGCCGGCACAGATTGGTGCATTTTAAATTCTTGCAGCGTGTATATTATACCCCGGAGCGATTGCATAGGTATGGGCTGCGCCAATCCGCGGAGTGTGAGCGCTGCCACTACCCCGTGGTGGATTTCATGCACATGGCCTGGTACTGTCCGGGGGTCGCCAGGTTCTGGGCGGAGGTTTTCCGAGAGCTCAGTAAGATACTGGAGGTGGAGATTCTCCCTAGCCCTGCGTTGGCGTTGCTGGGGTACTCCAGACCCCTCCAGCCGGCATTGCGCCGCCTGGCGGACATTGCACTGTTGATAGCCAGGAGAGTGGTGGCGATTTGCTGGATGAGAGGACCACTGCCCACTAAAAAGCGATGGGCCAGCGACATGTTGTTTTGCAGTACGCAGGCGGAGATATACAGTGAACTGCTACCACCGAAAAGCCGTCCCAAGAATTTCTGGGGGCTGTACAGAGCGACGTTGACGCCCGGGGACCCTGAGTCGGATAGTCAGGGGGGGGCACAGAATGTAGAACCCTGTGGACACGCAACAGCAGTGGGAGACGCTGGACATGATCAGGATGCCGAGGAGGTGCGCCTTTGAGGCTCCCAGTTCCACCGAGTGGGAGAGGGGGCTGCATGCGGAGAGTGCGGACAGATGAGTTCCTAGTTTGACTGGGTCGGATTCGCGAACGGCCCACATTAAGGGTGTGTGAGCTGCCAGGATAAAAGCAGACCGACTGAGGGAGGACACTATGTCTGGGTACGCCGGGATGGCGTGCCGACGGATGCGGATAAACACTTCAGAGACATGGGAGAAGACAGTGCGTGTGTGGCGGGTGGGGTGGGAGGGTGGGGTTAGTGATAAGGTTGGAACATTCAGGGGGTATGGCAGAATGGCGGAATGAGGCTGGCGCGTGGGAACGCCCGCTCAGCGCGCGCGCGCCCCTTTAAGGTATGGGGGTAGACACGACTCGGGCCGGCGCGGCGACCATGCTGGGGGTTTCCTCCAGTACAGGCTTGTTGTAACGCCGCCGGTCCCCTGGGATGTCGGCTAAATGGCTGTGTAAGAGCGCCCTCAACTGCCTGCGCGAGGGGCTGTGCCCTCACATTGTAGTGTGCCGGGAGGGCTATGCTGCCTGTATTGTTCCTTTTTGTTAATAAAGGTATTGGAACAAAAAAAAAAAAAACTGTTGATAATCTGCATTGTCCCATTACCAACAAATGCCCTATGGGTTATCCTCTGCAGCATCAGTGTTTCAGCGTGCATTGTTTAAAGACATAGAATCATTTGTGAAACATGAGCCAGCTTGATGTAGTGTTTAAAAGGTTAATTGATAGGGCTATGACATTGATAAAAGAACAATTTCAATTTGTTCCTTGCCAAAGATAATTACTTGGAGCACACCATGGCCGGTGATGTGGTGATTTCGAAATATTGTCTGCTAGAAGCTGTTTTGAAAGCCCCCCCCCCCCCCCCGATAATATGGAGAAACTGTTGTCCGTTATATGCTTGTGTAACTAGTACAGCAAGCTCCTGAAGAATTCTGCTGAGATTATGGAAGCATTACAAAAGCTGGGGAGTAATTTCAATGGACAAGCATGCTACAGGATGCTATTGTTAATAGCAAAAGTACCAGGGACCCTAGTTTAATGCCTATCTCTGTGGGAAAGAGATGTGTACGCAAGTATGTATGGTTTTGCAGCTGTTTTATCACAATTTGCAGGGTAAAAGGCGTGGAATGTGACCCTCCCTACTAGAACCTTATCCAGCACTGCAATGAGGTTTATGGTGTTTGAGAAGAAACTGATTGTGTGTGGGCGATGGGGCATTTTAGGAACTACATTTTGGGCAATAGGTTCCTTTTGAAGAAGGACCATAAGCCATTCGTTGTCTGTCTTTAGGAGGGAGCTAGAACACTATTGCACAGATTTCCAGGCCACCAAGTCGGCTCCAAGAATACTACTTTGAAGTGGGAAATGTCCCTGGTAAAATAAATGTAACAACAGACTCTTTCGTGCAGACTTCATGTGAGTTCAGTGAAGGGAATGTTGTAGCTTCTGTGGCTATTATCACAAGTGGGCAGTTCAGTGGTATTTCCGTATTAGAAAGGTTAAAGGATGACAAGGAGAACATGATGCTCAAGAATGCGGAATTGTAAATTATCAAAAGGATGAGCCAGCTGTAAGGAAAAACTGAAGGTGCTTCTTTTTTAATGTTGCTCTGAAACTAGAAATTTAAAGTAACCTGTTTAAAGATGAGAAGTGTGTACCTCGTTCTAGTAAATGAGAGGACATTCTGAGAGTAGTAGTGCACAAAGGACTCCTGTTACGATAGCCAGGAATAGGTTGTTGTATCAACATTTTTATTGGCTGCTAGTGATGTATATGATACTGTCGGAGTGTAGTGGTAGTGAGAATATTTAAAGTTAATCTTGCACCCACTGCCTCGGCCCATTGCACCAGCTCCCTTACCTGAGATACAATGGCAGAAAGTGGCCTCGAACATTGTCTTCTTAATGATTTCCAATAAGCCCCTCTTCTAGTCAATTTCTACTTGAAATGACCAAAATATCAGGTTTGTGAACCGAGGTATCACAGTATCAAGCAAGCCATCACTGCTCTATACAATGCCCGATGTAATGGGCCAGTTGGACAACTTAACTTAAGGACAGTGCAACTGGGTCCTGAAAAGGTGATTTTGATTGATAGGAATTCATGAAAACTAAGCTATGGTTAAATTTCATTATGCGCCATAGTACCTCAGAAGTTGTTACTTTCAAGCTTCTGGAGAGCAGAGAACCTGCCTCTAATTCGTGCCCATGGTGGTTCAAAAAGAAGTTCGAGTCTTGGATGAGAAAAGCAACGTGAAAAAGTTGCAGAGTGGCAATGAAGCATAGATGAATGAAACCTAGATATGATAAGTGTGTATTGTGTGAAGGTAGTTTTGTGATCAGAGACCGGAAGAGTGTTCTGAAACCTGGATACGTCAGGAAATCTAGTCCCAAATTCGGCAAACATATTATTAAGGTTTTTAAAGTGAATCCACAAAGAGTTGTGACCTAAGATGGAAGAGTGTAGAAAGTTTACAGAGTAGTCCAGTGTACACTGAAGAGTGTTGTTTCTCCTACCTATGAGTTTGTTGTTAGTTTTGTTGTGAACCATAGTAGTTCTGGTTTGCTTAGCTTGGTGATGCAAGAATTATTTCCCCTCCAGAAACCAAATTTTTTGATGGAGACAGAACGGCAAAGGTTGAAGGCTGTGGGTGCTCGATTGAAAGAGTTGAAACGTCTGGAGATTGCTGATCGGATCAACCTTATGGCCCACAAGAGAACCCTCTGTGAAATCAGTGTTTTTACATTTATCTTTATTGCTTTTTTCCTGCTTTTCCATTTCCCTGTTCCTTCACTTAAATTTCCCTCTTTTTTCCATTTTATAAGGGGGAAAATGTGTTAAAACTTTTTGTGAAGCTTGGGCCTCGGTCGAGCCCGTTATATATTTTCCTGTTGACTACAGAATATGTAGCCCATGGTTTCTGCTTTGCGGAGTTCTGGAATTATGACTGATGTGTCCGTTATTGAGATGGCATCGTGGTTAATAGATGTACCTTTCACCTCTTCCTGTCAACTTTGTAAATAGGTAATACGTGGGTTTTGCTTTGCCACCAAAAACATGAAACTGCAAATAATGAGGTATGAATCCCGGCAGAAATGAGAAAATAAAAGCTTCATCCACAATCCATAGCCATAGGGAAACCCATTTCTAACCCACTCACACTTATAACAAGCATTGGCATAGCCAATAGGTCTCGCCTTTGGGACCTTATAAGTATTTAGCCATGCAATAGTTGCGTAACTAAATACTTATAAGGTCCCAAAATCGAGACCTATTGGCTATGCCAAGCGGCCTTGCGGCCGCGAAAGTTAAAGTGATCAACATCAAAGCGGCCTTGCGGCCGCGAAAGTGAAAGTAATTGCGGTAAAACGCAGCGCGCGCGCCCGCGCACATGCACTGTAGCTCTAGGCTGGCCTGGTAGCACTTTTTGGAGCCCTCTCAATAAGTCTCGCCAGACCAGCGCATGCGCTGGGTCAGGCGAGACCTAAAAACGAAAATATTTAAAAACTTCTTTATTGCTCAGCCTGGCTGAGTGAGACATAGGCAATGAAAATGGAGGATAGTCATGATGTGTGACATAGCAAATTCCCTCTTGGCAATTGACTGAAAGCCTTTTTTCCGTGAATTGTCAAACGTAGTAGTTAATAAACTTTTTTAGAACATGTTGTCATAACTCTTACTACATATGCATAAAAATTCAACAGTTGTAAGTGACTAAACGTGAACCTTCCGCTTAGAGTCAAACAATGACTTTGTTATTGATTTATTGGTGTAAACTCAGTAGACTATCTGTTTATACTTCTGAAGTGTCATAATGACGTGCGGGCACTGAAACAGATGACTACCATTCACCCTGCACCTCATAGATGTAAAATCTGTAGAGCATTCTAAGGTGTATACAATTTCCCATGACACTTTATGGGCAAGGTGTCTTTAAAACATTCACTCGCACAAATACAAGCCTTTAAAGATATTCATGTTTACATGGCATTTGAATTTGGGGAGCAGTGGGCCAAGAGTACTGCTTTAGGCCCTGCAAACTGTGTCCTGAGTGTTCACCTGTTTTTGATTCCATGCCTCTGAAGGAGCAGTTGTCATATCCATAGCAAATGGGCTGTCTAATTCCTTCTAGGCACTGCTGGAGACTACTCTTTTCACAAGCTTTGTTTAGATTTGCCAGACCTCTCTTGTGATGCGCTATATTCTGATCATTCGTGGAAAGCTTCTTTTTTTTCTTTCTTTTTTTCAGGTGTAGGATTTTGGAATTTTTGCCATTCTAAAAAGCAAGCTTTTGCCCTCAAAACTGATTTAGTGTCATAAACGCGGGTAAAGGCACTGTTGTTTTCAATTTCTGAAGACTTCACTTAAGCTGTGTATCTGAATTCTACCCTTTACTCTGGATAATGGTCTCTGGAACTCCAGCTTTTGTCTACCACTGGGTCTCAGAGCAATCTTTTTTTATGGTAATTTTGTCTGTTTAGTGTTTTTCTCTGTGGGCTTTTTGCACATGTAAAATGTGCCTTCAGTGTCACATTGTGGATTACTCAGTTTAATACACAACCATAAACCTGTAAAACGTATCTTAACCTGGACTTTGTATTTCCACCATTTTTACAGGTGCTGGGTTAAAGGTTTTATTGGCCTTAACCATTGATTCTTGAATGTTCGTTGGTGATCTGAGAAACCAAATCCAAAGTGTACTGGCTTTAAATAAGAAAATCCTTTCTTACACTTTGAATTGTATCTTAACTGCTTCGCTACACAGTCTCCGGAGTGGAGGCAAATGCAACCTTTGTTTTCCCACTGGTAAAGCTTTTGTGGCCAAAAAAGTGTTTTCTTTTACCTGGCTTGCTGTAGGTGAATGTGGCCTGTCCGATATTTAAAACTCTGTTGACCTAAACTTTTTTTTAAAACAATTTTTATCTTGCAGTTTAACACAACCAAAGCAATCATGGCAGCACTAAGTATCTCGCATTATACCACATAGATCTTCAATGGCTCCCCCTGTATTGACCCTTCCAGCCCCCAAAGCTCCTCCCCACACACAAGGCACCTATAAGTCCTAATCCTTGTCTCAAGCAGCATACTTATCTTGCCCTAATGGGCCATCAAGAAGGCCCTGTTATGTCTCTCACTTGTTCCACATTTTATTCGCACTTGCAAGGGCATCCTCTACTTTCCTAGACCTGGCGCTCCGCAGCACTGCACCAATCCATGTCAGATTTCCAGTCTTCAATACTCTGTGACTTGGCTGCTCCCCACCGGCGAAAAAGATTTCTCTTAGCCACCACGAATCCTAGGATGGATACTGTCGACCAAAACTTAACTATGTGGATGTATAAAATATTTGATTTTTAGAAACATAATGAAATTGAGTCTTGTTGGTTTGAAAACAAATGATGCTTGTCCACCATCAGAATATTTTCGTTCTCTCAGAACATTAGCAGTTAACGTCTCTGTTGCAGACTTGAATGAAAAGTGTAGTTGTTTCTGTAGTGCACATGAATAATGTCCTGGCTTTGATAGAAAGAGAACAGAAGTAACTTCAGCTGTAAGCCCCAGCGCCTTTGCCTTTAGATGGGAGTGCTCTCAGAAAAGCACAAGATCGACTTTGGTGTTTAATTTTTAACTCAGTATTGAACAAGCACAACATAAAACAAGCATTGGCATAGCCAATAGGTCTCGCCTTTGGGACCTTATAAGTGTTTAGCCAAAGGGGAGACCTATTGGCTAGGCCAATGCTTGTTTCTATTTGTTTACTTTTGCTACAATCGCGGCACCTGCGCTTTACTTTAACCATGTTAAAGGTAAAGCGCGGGTGCCGCGATTGCTACAAAAGTAAACAAATCGAAAAAAACAAAACATCTATTTCTTTACTTTTGCAGCAATCACGGCACCCATGATTGCTGTGTGAGTGCAAGTGTGTATCTGTGTGTGTGTGTGTGTGTGTGTGTATATGCATGTGTATGTTGACAGCGGAAGTGGTATACTGAACCTATAGGAAGGCTTCTTGCCTTTATCTGCACAGGTCCATATTTACTTACACTAAAGATGTCACTATTATATAGAAAGAGCGGGAAATGTATAGGCTATATTAGAGGATTAAAATGATCCCAGGACTCTCAGATAGGGGTGACTATAGATGCATGTACACAGGTGTGTATGAATGTTTACGTGTGTTTATGTGAGCACATTTGTACGGAGACCATGACAAAGAGAGAGCGAGAGATAGTAAAAACCATAGAGTGAGAGGAGAGGAGGGGAGAGGGAGAGTCTGTGTGTGTGTGAGAGAGAGAACTGAGAAGAAGGGAGACAGTGGAGACCTTCAAAGAGATAGTTCGAGTTATAGCGAGGATGGCGAGAGGTTCAAACAGAGAGTGGGAGTGGGAGACACAGAAATTAAGACAGTGTGTAAGCGAGGGCATCGGAGATAAAGAGAGAGAGGGAAAGAGGAAGAACGAGAGGGGAAAAATGTTTGTGTGTGTGTGTGGGAGAAAAAGATGGAGAGAAAGGGACTGTGAAATGGAAATGCATTGTTTTAAAGCAAATGGTAGTCAGAAATATAGAAGGTGGGGATAGATAAAGTGAGTGAGAGCGAGAGAGCGATAGCGCGAGACAGACTCTGAAAGAGAGACACAGTGGGTGACACAGAAAAACAAGGGCGTGAAGCGAACATTTCAGCCTTTATGGTCCTATAATTGCATATGAGATATTAGAGACACGGTCAGTCAAGAGGCCAGAACCATTTATTGTCCCTAGGACTATGAGATTGCACTATAGGACAACAACAACAACAAAAATTAAGATAACTTTTATAAGAAATTAACAATAAAACGTTCTTTTTTGGGGGATCCCCGTTGGTTGAAATACCGCTATTTGCAGGGATGAAGTCATGCGTATGAAAAACGGGCCTTACAACTTCTGGGAACTGCAGAATAACATTAAAGAATAAGTCAATAATTGACACAGTTAAGGACAAGGTCGTCCATGGAGAGAGACTGCGTGATCTGAGTTGTGCTTTCCCACTCTCACTTGTCAGTGATAAGCAGTGTGACGGAAGAATGCATTCTGGTGTCCATGTAGGGTTTGTGCTAGATGACTTTTCCAGATAGTAATACACGAACAGGTTAATCTATTACAACTCCTATTGACAATACAATGCATAAGGTATAGATGAGGTATAGCGGATTATTTGGTCCGCAGAACATCTAATTCTGTTTTATAGAAAATAACAATATATTTTGTAGGGCGTCACTACAATGGAAGCTTTTATGAAGCATTCCCCTTTGCAACACATAAAGGTAACATTTAATGTATTCAAGTGTGTACGTCCATTCCTCTGATGTATGTATGTATGTATGCATGTTATGCTAATAAATGCATGTACAACAGATATAAAAGAAACAAGCATTGGATTGCTGCAAAAGTAAAGAAATAGATGTTTTTTCTATTTCTTTACTTTTGTAGCAAACGCGGCACCCGCGCTTTACCTTTAACATGGTTAAAGTAAAGCGCAGGTGCCGCGATTCACCCGCAATTGCTACAAATGTAAAGAAATATAAAAAAAACATCTATTTCTTTACTTTTGCAGCAATCGTGCACCTGCGCTTTACCAAGGTAAAGCGCGGGTGCCGTGATTGGCCTAGGCGAGACCTAACAAGCCCGGGAGTGGTGCGTGCGTACGCGCGCAGTCTGCTCTTTTTTGAAGCACTCGACTCGTGTTTGTGGCGCGCCCCCTGCTTGCTCCTGCAAGCTGGATGCCGCCACAAGCACGAGTGTGTGCTTCCAAAAAGAGCAGAACGACGGCTAAAGGTCCTCCTATGAAGCGCATGCGCGCTGTGTAGGTGAGACCTAAAAACAGTAGTGTAATTACCGAAGTTAGACAATTGGATCAATGACTGCACATTAGGGTTTCTTCATAAATCCAGGAATTTATTATTAGACGCAGTAGATGCGTTTCCTTGGGTTTTATACATAAAATTAGATGTGGTTTCTTCTATTTATTTTCATGCGTTTGAACAGATTCCCGCACCTCTTGGTGTTAAGTCTTATGCACTAGGACCTGTTAGATATGATTTGGAGTTGACCCCAGCTGCGGGCATATTGGGAGGCTGTAGTTAAGGTTTTAAATGGGGCCATAGACTGTAATATTAATTTTTTTGCATTTGACGTGTCTTTTGGGATTATTCCAGTGCCCCGTTAAATACAAGGTGACGTCCAGGTTGCTGGACTTCAGTCTAACGTCAAAAAAATGCTGCAGATCATGGTTGACGGGTGGTCTAAGGAACTGATTCGCTGGGGGTTTATGAGGGTGTTGCACTGCTAAGAGAGGTCATGGGGGGGGGGGTCATGGATCTATGGAAGTAGCTAGAGCCTAGGAGGGTGTCCTGTAAGAGCTTCTGGCTGATTATTCTGCATCAGATGGCGAATCTGTCCTGCGTAAAGATTAAGGTTTGCCTCTGCCACTGTCCCAGGTGGGGCGTAGTCATAAAGGAGTGATGCCTAAATGTGTTCTGAGGTGATGACATGTGCGCATTGGTGACGGTACATTATGTTGCTGTAGCCTGTTGGTCCCGATGATGGGTCCCGTGGTGTGTTATGTTAATAGTACTTGATATAGCGCACTACTCTGCCCTAGAGAGATATCTCTGTGCTCTGACCAGTAGGCAGGTGAGCAGTTAATTGAAACAGCCGGCTTTTGAGATTTGTTTTATTCAGAAAAGCTAGAGCGTTCCTGGATGGCCAGTGGGAGGCTATTCCAGTAGGGTGGGCGAGATAGGAGAAAGTCTTGTCACCATATTTTGACGTGCAAATGCGAAAAAAAAGTTGGTCTTTAAACCCAAGGTTCCTGTTGGGATGATAAGGAGCAAGTCTGTCTTGTATATATTTAGGACCTGTGACTGACCAGTATTTATAAATCAGGTAGAGCAGATTAAAAATCTCTCCTGTTTTAACAGGAAGCCAATGAAGGGCCCTGAGCTTGGGAACTGGCGATGTAAGTGGAGGCAGATTGTTCACCAAGTGGGCAGCGGTATTTTGGACCACCTGCATTTGGATACAAGGCTTTCCTTGGAAGCAAGAAGTAGGGCATTCCCATTATCCAGGAGACTGAGGATTTATGCCTGGGTGAGTGTCTTCTGGGAGCTCAGAGGCAGATACCGAAAGATTTTCCTCAAAAGGATTGGTGTCCAAAGCAAGTGCCGCAGGTGGAAATAATCTGGTCTTTCATAGATAGTATATTTTCTAAAAGTATACCCAGGTTCCTGACTATTCTGCTGGGTATAGGTGCAGGGCCAGAAGAACTGAGCCTTGCAGAACAGAAGGTTCTCTGTTTTGCCCCCATTCCGTTGGAGACAGTTGAGGGAAATCCAAATGCCGATTTTCCTCAAGCAAACGACAAATTGTTGTTTAACTTTCTCATTGTTCTACCCAAACGAGATGACCTTTTGTGTGTTGTCTGAGTAGCAAAGAATTTCAAACCCGCAGAACTTTACCAACCGGTGTTAGGGTGTCTACGTAGATGTTGAAAAAAGTAGGGCTCAAGGAAGCGACCTGAGGAACCCCCTTGTCCAACGGCACGGTTTTCACGTGATATGTGCCTTTAGAAACTGTTTGGATCCTATCTTTGAGCAAGTCTTTGAACCTGTCAAGGGCAGAACCCCGGATGCCTATCTAGTAGAGAGACATATCAGGATGAAATGCAAGATAGTATCAAATGCCGCTAACCGGTCAAGCATGGCCAGCATTGCGGGGTTTTCAGCATCGATGAATAACATTATAGTATGTGTTACTGCTAGTAGGGCAGTTTCAGTACAGTGGGAAGGTCTAAAGCCCGATTGAGAGGCATCCAACATGCTATGGTTCTCCAGATAAGAGAATTGTCTGTTGTTGATGTGGGTCTCCAGAACGTTACCCAACAGAGGGAGAAGGGATACGAGGCGGTAATTAGCTGATTTGTTAGGATCTGCACTAGGCGTTTTCAAGATAAGATTGACGTGTGCTGCCTTCCATAATCGTGGGATGGTGGCAGAGGACAGAGACTGATTATATAAGGGTGTAATAACTGGCGCAAGAAGAGGGGCTAGGGTAGAGATAATATGCGGAGGACAGAGATCCAAAGAGGACCCAGACTTTGATTTGACCAGCAAATCGAGCATCTGAGGTTGAGTGATAGGCTTGAACATTTCAAGTACTACCAAAGCAGTAATTGGAGGCAAATCCATGATACTGCTAAGAGTTGTGGGATTCGCCGTGGCATGAAAACTGCTGTAGATGTTATCAGGTCTGATTTGAAAATGGCTAGCTAAGGTATTGCAAAGTGTTTGTGGGCAGGAATGACTAAGGATCAGGCTTGGGGTTTAGCCAAGTTGTTTAAGACTTTGAATAATTCCTTTGAGAGGAATTGCTTGCTTTTTCTATTGTATTGACAATATACTGCTTACGTGCTGACCTTATTTTGCGATGGTAGGCACTTAATGTTAGTTTGTATAGTTGTTTATCCATATTAGTTTTCTTAAGCTCTCCAATTACGTTGTCGTTAGTCTTTTACAGCTAGATTTGTCCATTTTAACTTCAGCAGTATACAATGGAGCATTAGGTCTGCGTAGTTTAGCGGTAAGTTGCCTATAGAGAGCAGTAATGTCAAGAGCATGGGAAAAAGTGTTGTGGAACAGGACTAAATCAAAGATCATGTCCTGAGAATTATCTAACGCAGGGGCGAGAAAGGTGGATTGAAAGGATTGCTTAGACCTGGCATCATTCGCGTGGGTTTACCTTGTATTTTTGCCTTTTTAGGTCTCGGCTGGCGAAAGCAGCGCACATGCGCTACTCTCGTCATACGAGAGCTTCTTGGAATCAATACAGATTCCAAAGCTCTCGGAGGCGGAGTTGAAGCCCCGCCCATCTTTTTAATTGGTTTGCGTCATCTTGCATGCAAAACGCTGGCTTCTCATTGTAAAGGAGGCTTCTTAGTCCCTCCTTGTTGCCGCCTTGTCTTCTTTTAGCCCCGCCCACCGGGATTGGATCGTTTACTGGCGGCAGTATTCAGGCTGTTTTTAATGCTTTTAAAAGGTGTGCTCTCGCCGTCCGTCCGTGTTGGACCTCCCTCTGTGCGCATTAGTTCGCCTCCAGTGACTGCGAACACACACGGTTTATTAGGGCGATGTGTGCTCCAGAGCTCATGTGTGCGCGCCGCAGGAAACAGTTGGATTTTGTGGCTTACTGGGGTCATTTGTGACTTACTTAAGCGCAATAAATTGTGTTTATGGGTGAGGCTGGTTCTCCTCTCCACCTCCCGGGTTCCTGATTGCTTGCGTGGGTCGCATTGCGACCCCGTACGAATGCCCGCAACTTTAAACGTCTACCGTCTGAGTCCACTATTTGGCTCTGTTGACAGTGTGAGCGGCCGATAATTGGCGTTTTATTTGATCGACCGAGTGGTCTGCTTACTCGATGGCAGGTAGAACCCTTAGCCTGTGCAACTTTTATGGGTAATTAGCATCATTAATCCTGGCACTGATCCACGGTTTGGGCCGATAGGGGGCGCAAAACCTCCCGTGGTGGGTGGGGGCGGTGACTTGTAACCATTGTGTAGACTCTTGCAGGTACTGCCCATCCCGCACCCAGAGCAGCCGCAGTCCAGTGAACCCTCCACAGCTGTTACACCATGCCCTTGGTCTTCCACTGTCGAGCCCTCGCAGATCTTCATTATCATCTTGACCCCCTTACCTCACTCTGTCCATCTCCTTGTGGTTTGTTTTGTTTTACCATTAAAACATGGTTTAACCTATATGGAGATGCCGGTTAGTTTGGATAGAAGCATTCGCCACCTTGCTCATGTCTTGCAGTGCATTTAATGTGTCTAACGAACCTAAGCTTCGGTTGTTCGTATCACACCCCCTTTTAATGCCTGCTGTGATAGTGTTTTCTTAACCCCTAATGCGGTTATTTTCACAGGTTAATAATGCACTTGCGGTGGTGGCAGTAGGTCCGGTGTCTCTATGGGGCTTTTATAACGTGCCTATAATCCTGATTATTTCAGGGCATCGTTGCAAGAAGCGTCTGTGATTTCATACATTCCTTTTGGTGAGGGGGGTAATCTAAAAGCAGTTGTCTCCCTCAATTTTAAATGAGTACATAACTATTCACGCTGAGCTGTCCTGCTTTTTGGAGGTTTTTGAATTGGGTGGGTGGTTTAGGGGGCTGTCTTATCAAAAGATGATGAATTACTTATGGGGGGGGGGATTTGTCTGCATGTAAATTACACATCTGATCGGGGGGAGTCTGCATGCGTCCAGCTGTTTCCACTGCTGTAAATAGCCATAGACTCTGGAAAGAAGCAACAGGACTCCCTACAGATTTCACCCAGCCACGGGTTGTTCCCTCTGCACGAGTTGTGCCCTCACTCCCAAGTTGGCTTCCCTCCCACTGAGTTTTTCTACCTCTTAGACCCCCTTACCGCTCCTCCCACCCCCGCCAGTTCCTTTAAACTTGTACCCCATGTTCCTGTCTCTTTGTTCCCAGGTTGAGCCGCCATGCCCATGGCGCAGGGGTGCCCATGGAGCAGGGGTGCCCCTGCCGCAGTGCGGCCGCAGAGTGCCCTGCAGAAGCAGATGGGCCCAGAACCAGACTCTGGAGTTGCTCCGCTCTGCTCACATCCAACGCCGTCAACCGTCTCGGTTTTACGAGAGCTCGTAAAACAAGCATTAAAATTGCAATAGGTCTTGCCTTTGATTAAGTTAAAGCCATTTGCTTTGCTAATGGTATCATATAGCAAAGCAAATGGCTTTAACTTAATCAAAGGCGAGACCTATTGCATTTTCAATGCTTGTTCTCCTGTGTTTTTGCTGTGTTTTGGACTTCGTTTTGCTGGTCTAGATGCTTTGGGCACTTTGCCACTGCTGTTCAGTGCCAAAGTGCTAGTGCTCTCTTTGTAAATTATTGTTATGGATTGGTGATTCCATGAGTGGTATATTTGGTTTACTAGTCAGTCCCTAATACAGTGCACTGTGTGTGCCCAGTGTCTGTAAATCAAATGCTGCTAGTGGGCTTGCAGCACTGACTGTGCCACCCACATAAGCAGCCTGTAAATGTAACTCAAACCTGCCATTGAAGAGCCTGTGTGCAGTCCGGCACTGCCACATCAACTTGGCCAGTGCACCCACTTGCGAGGCCCTAACCTTCCCTTTTCTTAATTGTTATTCACCCCTAAGGTTGGCCCATGGACCCCTGTGGGCAGGGTGCAGTGTATGTGAAAGGTAGGACATGCCCTGATGTGTGTGGCATGTCCTGATAGTTGGTCTGCAGTGGCTGTTTCTGCCAAGGAGAGGAACTGTGTGTGTATCCTGCTTGCAAAGTGTCTCCAAGGGCTTGAAGTGGAGCTTGCCCCCTGTTCAAGAGGTCTCAGGACAGCAAAGACCTCACCATCCTTCTGGGCACCGTCTCTGGTTCTGCTGGTGATAGTCTCTGCAGAAGAAAAGAGCAGCCGTCTCCGTCAACGAGCCGCTGCTTGCACCGCGTTCTGCGGGCACTGCACTCCGCACTGCTTCGCTACATGCTGCACAGACGTCACCGACTCCGTCGCTGCCTGACTCAAACATCAACCGGCTCCGTCGCCGCACAGTGACCTGCCAGCCCCGCATCGAGCACCGACTCACACTGCAACGCAAGCCTTGGTCTCACCGACTCCGTTTACGAACCGCTGCCTGCACCGAGCCATGAGGTCACCCCATGTTTCAACGCTTCCATCTCACATCGCAACCATGACGGTGGCCTCGACCAACTCGCATCGGCGCGTTGGTCACAACAAGAAAGGTACTGTCTCAGAGTCTGTCGATGCTTTAGCTGACCCTACATACTCGGTTAGCAGGAATTGTTAGACTCTGTCGTGTTCAGTATCGCTGTAGCCCCGAACTGGAGCTGAGTTGGAGGAGCTGTGTTTTCACGTTATTCCTGCAATTTAAAGGTTATTTTGCACAGTAACTATTTTTAAAGTATTGTACGCTGGATTTCTGTTGTTTTAGGTCTGGTTGGTTTAGATAAAGTTTTGCTTATTTTTCTAAACTGGTGTTGTGTCCATTTGTAGTGTTTTCACTGTGTTACTGTATGCATGCACAAATGCTTTACACGCTGCCTTTGAGATGAGCCTGTCTGCTCGTGACCGTCTACTAAGGGGGTGAGCTGGGGTCATTTTAGAAGTGTATCCCCCTTACCCTGACCAGGAAGAAGGGTCCCTACTTGGACAAAGTTTCAAACCATTTCTAACTAAAGAACCCCATTTCTAACAATTGCAAAGTAATCTGTTTCCATGGCCTCAAAATAAGGCATTTCTAAGCTGTGGGTGTGATGATAGGAATCTGAAGGCTGACCAAAAAATGGTCAGTCCAAGTTTGTGGTTGTGGGGTGTCGACCTGAAGAGGCCTGGAGGTTTTAAAACGAAGGTCAGGTGTATGGCCTGCCAAATGTGCAGGGTCGGTTTTGATCAAATGGAGATATAGCATTTCGAGGTTGGACAGCAGGATGGTATGTCTGTGTCAGTGGCTATGTTGACATGATTTTTGAAATCCCCTATCTAGAGAAATTTGTGTGAATAGTACTTGAGGTGCTAGTCGTTCAACTAATTTATGGCTGAAATCTTTTTTTAATGCCTGGAGAGCGGTAGACTATATCGCCTTTCCAGGTGTCTCTGTAAGGGGATGTAAATGTAAATGTGTATGTACTTGTATAGCGCACTGCCACCCCCAACGGGGGTATCCTGGGGCTTTTACTCATACCGCTGTGGAACCCTTCCTGGCCTTTCCCTGTGAAATGTCCACTCCTGGGCACCCCCATGGTGAAGCCAGGCATCCCAGCGCTGCTGGGGCCGTTGTGGAGATTAAGCAAGCTATTGCCCAGAGTTGCAGCGTGGGGCCCATGATTAGAATAGGCACCGAGGCGAGAATTATCAGGTCCGAGGAAATTGAATCCAAGACCCGCCGAGGCGGGGGATTGAACTCTGGTCCCAGGCCAGAACTCTGCATCAGGGTCTGCCGCTCTAACCATTGAGCCACACTTCTCCATGGGAGTTCTAATTTGACTATTACCATCTCTACCCAATCGGTGAGAAGGGAGTCAAGGATTGCTACTCTGAAGGAGTCTCGGAAAGCAATAGCAACTCCACCTCCTGGTTTTGATTCCCTATCCTGCCTTACCAGCTTGTAGTTGTCGGGAAATGTGATGGGAATGCAGGTCAACGCTAAAGGATGTAGCCAGGTTTCTGTGACAAAACATAGATCGGATTGTGTGGACATGAGTAAGTCCCACATTTCGACTGTGTGCTTTGGGATTGGTATGGTGTTAAACTAATAACATTTGAATGGGGGATGAACTGTGATTTGATGGGCAAGTCAAGAGCTGTTAAAGTAAGGACTGTAGAAGCATTAGGCCGGAGATTGCCAGTGGCAAAGTTTTTCCTGTTGCCATTCAGTGAGGCTGCTTTGGCAACAGAGCAAGAGAACACACATGTGTTGCAGGAAAATTGTCCTTCAGGCCACAATGGGAAGTGAGGAGTGCAGTGCAGGCAGCAGGGCTTGAGTTTCTTAAGATTATTACTTCTGTAGTACTTAATGAGTGGGGGAGCTGCAGATGCAAGGTGCAGACGGACTTTCCTTAGGCGCGCCCGCTGTGCGTAGGTGCCAGACTAGCGATTTATGCAGAAATGGAGTGATCGCCTAGACTGCTGCCTTCTGAAAATGTTGCCTATTGTAGTGCAACTACGTGAAAACAATCAGCCCAATCTGCCCTGAGATTGTGGTGTGTGATGCTAGAGCTGTGAACTAGACTGAGCTTGTCCTGTGCTCTTGTATGCTCTTCTACTTTCAATTACGTGGTCCTTACTCCAACTGGTCTGTGTTGGGGGAGTTGGGTGGGGGAGTGTTTGGTGAAGGTGTTTTGGTGAGGAGGTAGGGGTTTATGACCAGCTATCCAAGTTTTTATGTCAATATTTGGGCAGAAGTGGAGGGAAGGCGTGGGATGCACTTTATTTGCCTGTCATTGATTTATTCTGCCAGATTTGTGCAGTAAATGTCGTCCATTCTATTGTATGGACATGTCATGTTAAATGCCAATAAAATGTGTTTACAAAAATAGTTAAACGTAGTAGGAGTGGGCAAGGTTCACACTCTTGGCAGATACAATTCACTTGATGGTTTTTTAGAGTAACAGTGGACTTTTATTGCACCATGATATAAGAGTGTTTTAAAGAGGCTTGTTTCCAGCTCTTTACTAAATTGAGGCAGTTTGATGAACATAAGTGTTATTCCAGACCAAATTCCGTGCCTAGATGGAGAAAGCATTTTACTTTATCTTTATTTTTTATTAACTTTTTTGTCTCTAATCTGATGGTGTCCTGGTACTACTAATGCTCTTTATGCCGGCTCGCATACTGAAAAGCAACTGAGGGCCTCCACTTTTGTTTATCACAAGCAGTTTTCTGTGCAGTGCACCAGTTGTAGGTGAGGTCTTCATTTCTGTTTCCACAGTTCTCCTTCAGGTGTTCTATGGAGGCAATCTATAGATACAGAAACAAAGACCTGAAACTGGAGCACCAGTTGCAAAGATCCCTAGTCCACAAGGAGTATGGCCCAGTGACTGCTGACTCCCAGTGGGCCTCAAGAAAATGCCTCACATGACTTCATCCTTCCCTGATGTGGCTTGTCCCTCTTTCGACTGTTGAGCGTCCCAGGAAGATATCTGCCTTCCAACGTCAAGCCATTGCCAAATCCATCTTTCACAGGTTTTGTAGTCATTAGGTCATCACCACCTGATTGCCACTAAATATATTTTTTAAACTCGAACTCCCCTTTTCCTAATCCTGACTGTAGATCCACACAACAGCAAATTAGGGCTTCTTCTCAGCACTTGGGGAGTCGTAGCCATATGTCAGGGTGAACCTGTCTACTGTCTTCTTCAAAAAAGAAGTCAAAGGTCTACTGATGAAGAAATGTCTGCCTTAGCCTGGCACTTTCCTCTGATTAGGGGATCATACTCGCTGTTCTGTTCCCCAGCCATCTGTTAATGAGTTGGCCGGACAATTCTAGACTGTGATCTTTTTTTTTTTCACCCTCGGTTGTTTATGATATGTTTTCCTGTGCCTCCATTAGATTGTTGGTCAATTCTGACTTTGTATTTGCTGTCTAGGTTAATCTGTTTTTTATGTTCTGTACCTGGTGGTGCATAATCTGTAAAGCACTCTGATACCCTCGGTGGTCAAGTTCGCGCTATATAAAGCTGTCAAAATAAATAAATAAGTAGCCTCCCCTGTGCACAGTACTATCCCTTTTCTGGTTCTAGCCCCCCCTCCTCTTCCCGACCTCCCCAACCAATGTCCAGTAGGCAAAGCCAGTGTGAGATGTTTCATCTCCTCCTCCTAAAATAGCTAACAGTAGGACAGAAGAGTCCTCTGTCTCTAATGAATTTTTATTGCTTCGTGGTGTATCTCTCTGTCTCTTGTCTGTATGCTTAAATTGCATGAAGCGTTTGTCTGCTGAATGTTTAGCTCCTTTGGATGGTGCGTGATGACTGTTGAGTAAAGATTCAATGTTTTGGAGTGTGGTGTAAGCCGTGTTGAGCATGCGAGTGAGGCATGTGCAGTTGATTCTGTGAGTATTCAAATTTATCATACCAGTGGAGAATGTTAGATGTATCAGAAATGTAAGAGAAGTAGTGTAACATGTGTTTCTAGTTAAAACAGACGCTGACTGAAATAAAGACTGGGACAGCACAGAGCAAGACTTCTGTTTGTTTCAGCCGAGTACATCCGAAGGCATAGATATCTCGGAGGAAGTCCAAAATATGTGTGTTTTAGGGGTCCCATTTCTGCTCTTCAGGAAGTGGATCACCAGGACCAGCTTTGTCTGTGATCACCACGTGCCAATAAGATGAATATTCAAATCCTCTTTAGCTAATCTTGTGGGAACAGATTAGCGAGTCCAACATGTAGGATGGGCATACACTTTTTATGGTGCGGGTGACTGTTCCGTGATGTCTCGTAAACTCGTGAAGTTATTGTTCTCAGTGAAGTAAGTCTAACGTGTCCTTCATTTCTGTAAGCGAATGTATGGAATGGAGGAGCGAAGAAGGTGAAGACTAGGGGGCAGATTTATGTTGCACTTGCGCCACTTTTGCGCCGCCGTTGCGTCACTTTTGTGACGCAGCAGCGGCGCAAATCCTGCGCCATGGTGCGGGGTATTTACAACGTGACGCATCTGGGAGATGTGTCACGTTGTAAAGTCCTGCGCCACATGTAGGCGTTCCAGGGCAGGTGGGGGCGTTCCGGCGCAGGAACGCCTCCTAAAAGTGGCTGAGTGAAATCTACAAGATTTCACTCAGTCACTTTTGAGCCCATGCTGCGTCAAAACCCTGCGCCTGCTTGAAGCAGGCGTAAGGATTGACGCAGCATTGTGCAGATAGGGCCCCCCAGAGCATTGCTGGAGCTGCGTCGTGCTTGCGACGCAACTCCAGCAATGCGCCACTTTTACGGCACAGATGCGTGACGCATCTGTGCCGTTTTTGCCCCATGGTGCGCCGCATTATAAATGCGGCGCATTCATGCTGGCGGAGCTGGGGCGCAAAATAACTGGCGCATCCCTGCTGATATGCAGGGATGCGCCAGTTATTATAAATCTGCCCCTAGGTGTTTGACCCTGCCTTTGAGTTTTTTATTATGTGAGTGTCAGCAGTTGAACCTGGTTCCAAGGGAGCAGAACAAATAAATTAACAAGCATTGGCATAGCCAATAGGTCTCGCCTTTGGGACCTTATAAGTGGATTACTGTTAACAAGTAGGCAGTAGCGTTTGTATATGCCTTGCCTGCTTTGTCTCTTAACTACACGTCAAACATTCTTCATCGATGACATCTGCCGACTGTATACTCCAGAAAAAACAACTGTAGACGAGGGGCGCACATGGATTGAGATTGAAACAACTTCTGTAACATCAGTGCAATACATGACTAGTTTTATTGTCCTATTCGCTCAATTAATTTGACTTAACTGGACGTCGAGCAGCAGATTGCACTGGCTACAAAAGTGCAGCTCAGGGCTGGGACATAGTGCTCCTCATGACCCCGTGCCCTCTGGTAACCCTACTCTTTAATATAGTCTAAACGCACTGGATGGCGGAGTCTGCTCAATGAGGGCAAAGCCAAGAATGGGTCCCAGCATCTCGGGGAGGGGGAGGGAGGTAGTGTAACACAACATAGTACGCCTGGACCCACTACTCCTGCTGCGTTCATGACAACTAGGCCCTTCATGCAGAAAGAAAATGGTCATGCTTTCTCTCTGAAAGAAGTGCAAAATAAGAACACGTAAGAGCAGCAGAAACATTCCAAATAAACAGCTACGCAAATGCTGCTTTTTTTAGTTATGTTGTTTGCAAATAAAGTTGTGAAGCGTGAAATAATGTACGCATTAGTTTGTGAGTTAGAACGCCTCCAAGGGTCTATGAGGGTTTTTTATTAAATAATTTCTTTCAAAGGAGGGCCGCTATTCTTAGCTGTAATATTAAATCACATACAAATGCGCGAAGTGTGGTTGTTTGTTTACAGAATTAACTGTAAGTGCTGCCATAAATCGGAGGTCTGGCAAGTCACTTCCCCTCAGTCACTTACACGCAACCACTGTGTCCCTCTGCCATAGAAATAAACAGAGAGCGTTCTTCTAAGCCGCTGGTCAAACTTTTTTGTAGTCAAGTGAACTGATTGCTGCCACAACATTTATTGGGTTGGAAACAAATGTATGGGAACACACAGAAGACTGTTGTTCATGCAACAAATAATTTACGAGTGTCGGGTGATGGAAACTATACTCCGAGTTTTACCAATCTACATCAGATTCCACAGGGCCCCCCCTGGGAGGAGGGCCCCGACCGAACACCGGGTGGCAACTGATTCACGCACAGCTTGAAGGCATGCAGATAAAAGGTAGAACCAACTACAGCCATTTGTTTCCGTTTTGCTGTTTTGTAAAAGCAGAGCATGGTAGGTAAAAAACAAGCCCACAGAGCAGCCCCGGCTTTACCCCGCCCCCTCCAGCAAAACTTACTCAGTAGCTGAAAGTGCTCAAAACAGTGGTGATTGAAAGCCAGACGCAGTATAAAAACACTGTCTAACTGGTGGGGTAACATCTGAGCGGTATCCATGGCACTATTTGCAAATGTAAGATGTGCATGACTACAATTGTGTAATTGCGCCTAATGTAGCATAAACCCAATTAGATAGCGTGACGTCACAGAATATATCCCCCAAATGTTTGTAGTCTGTAATACCTACAAACAGACTGCCGCTCTGAGGCTCATAAATTTAAAATGAAAGCGCTTGCCTTCAGCGGGGGGGGGGGAGCCTTTTTAGGCAGCGTGCTCTGTTTGCGCCCTGCCTGCCTGCTGTGGGTGTGATTCATAGCAGATAGTCGAGAGAGGTGGAAGAGGCTGATGTGGCCGTTCGGCCGGAAGCCATTTAAGGCAGCCTGCTCTATTTGCGCCTTGCTTGCCTGCTCGGAAGAGGTGGAAGAGGCTGAGGGCACCATGCTAAAATAAAGGTGAGCCTGCTGTGTGATAAAGTGCAGCACTGGTAAATGAAATTAAACACCGCTTTATATATATAAAAAAAGGAACAATGAAGCAATACAACTAAAAGACACAAAACAACACCAGGTCCAACAGTTAAAACCACGCAGGCTCGGAACACACTCTACCTTTTTTTTTTTTAAGTTTTGAACTGCTATGCGGCATGACGGTGCAGTTAGACCCTGGGGCGGGTGAAAAGTCACTGCAGTTCGGCTCGTGCTGCCTTAGGGACTGTGCTCTCAATGCAGCAGTTACTATAAGGAGTGCAGGACACCTCCACAAGTGTTTTTTATAGAGGCACTACAGTTGAAGATTCTAAGGGTGGAAGAGCACTGCTCCGTTAGCAAGCATAGGCACTACAGCGCTTCCAGCTTCAAAAGTAACTGCAGACACAAAAGAACATGGAAGGGGGGGGGCGGTGAGTGCTAAAGCAACACAGGGAAGGCTGGCATATGGTGATCACTTTCGCGGCCGCTTTGATGTTCTCAGTGGCCGCGCGGCTCACTGAGAACATCAAAGCGGCTGCGAAAGTGATCAGCAGGCTGCCAAATGGTGCGCGCGCCTGGCGCACATGCACTGTAGTTGGCGGCCTGAAAAGCACTCGTTTGCACTTCCAAATCCCACTTTCTATAGCTCTCGCCAGAGCAGCGCTAAAGCGCTGGCTCAGGCGAGACCTAAAAATGAAAGTAAGAGGAGAGCGCATTTATGTTCTTTCATCCACACTTATAATCTCTAACAAAAGGCCTTATGTGTGTAAATGAGCTGCAATGGTACAGTTAGCAAACTGGTTTCCATTCGGGAAGTTTAAGTTAGAAAACCCCGGCTAGTAAAATGAGGCCCTATGAAGATCTTGATACCTTTACATCCAAAGAGAATGATAGTAATACCATGGAAATGTAGTGCAACTGCATTACAGAGATAAGTGTCAATGTATCTGTCGTATTTTTTATAAAAAAAAAAAAAAAATTAATTGATATTGGACCAATGGGAATTTTGAAGCAGGTATGAATTGTCCTAATGTAGAAAGGTATTAAGACCCTATTGAAACTGAGATTAAAATAGTTTTTTTAATGAAAATAAAAAATCCAGTAATTTTAGTCCAGGCCAGAAGGACCTTATCAGGGGTAGTAAGCTCTATATAAATACCATTTATATTTACAATTTCTTGTCTGCAGTATATGCAGGCCCAGTGATGTGTGTAATACTGATGTATGTATGTTTGCTCAGGCTATTACAGAGCCTTGTTATTGTTAAGACAAACCCGACTTCACATATGTTATTGATAGGGGTTTTTATTGTCAGTTTGTTTTATGGCAGAGCCTAGTGGACTCGAGGGCATGACCCTGTCCACTTAACCATTCTGGAAAAGGGTTTGAAACACATGGGCGTGCTGCGCCGGAACTACAAGGCATGGTGCTTACAGTCCCACTGGGCTACAGGGTGTCAATATATGGACACTCTCATTAGGTATCTTCCTTTGTTTCTTTTAGTGTCCATTTTTATTTTGTTTGGTGAATTATTTAATATCTTCTACTTGTAGATTGCATAATTTGATGATGTTATTCATTCTGGCTCTTTTATTCGGTGGTGTTTTGACAACACAGCTCTCTAACCAGACCCACTATTTCCAGTACACATAAGGTGGGCTTTAGCTCTACCCTTTTTAACACCTGCCCCCCCCCCCTCCCTTTCAGTTGTTGGTTTGATGCTGTGACAATCACACCTTGGGTCAACACAGAGGCGTATACCTCTTTTACCTAGTGCTATTGGTTGAGTGGTTTTATCAGTCCGTTCCAATGGACTACGTGCATTGAAATGCATCGGGGATATTTCAAATCGGGGGTCTTCAAACTTTTCTGTAATGAGAGCTACTTCTGTTCAGTGAAAAGCATCCTGGGCTACTAAAATAATGAGAGGTTTGTTTGATTGTGACCACATCAGCCAACATTAGATTAGTGTCCACCATATGCAAGAGTAACAGTTTTCATATTGGTGCATCAGGCATGGTTGCAAGCAGTAATGTAAAAAAACACTTGGTAAATATGGCATGCCTGTACATGGGTAATACATAACAATGCCCATGACACTAGCTTGATAATATTAGTAATAGGTATCCCCAATAGCAGGTGATTTTTCATTAATTTCCTTGAAATATCAGCTTTAAATATATTTTAGAAATTCAACTATATTTTTTTTCTAACATCAGTTGATTTGTCTTCAATACACACTTTTCAATTTTGGTATGCATATATTAATTCAACCAAGTAAAGGCTTCTAACCCAGGAGGCTGAGGTGCACATAGGAGAGCTACTTACTGGTAGCTGGCGAGCTACCAGTGGCTCAAGAGCTATTCGCTGAAAAACCCTGTTTTGCATCTTCCTGCCCCCACCAACCCCTCCCTTCCCGTGGGTTCTTCATTAATAAAACATGGCTACAGATGCATACTTGTTCATGCCATTGTTTCCATGTGTTGGCGCATTAAGACCAGACTTATTGGCATTGCCAACGTTCAAGTATAATATTGCGGTCTGACGTTTTGCAGCCAAACAAGCCTTGTGGATAGAAGCCATCCAGTTTACCATAGTTGGCATTAATTATAACCCTTTAGTTGATTTAGTACTTGGAAGCCTGCCCCAGGTGAATAGAATCCTTCTTTGCATACATTTTGAATCCTATTAGTGACTGTCTGGCTACGTTTAATGCACTAAGTACGAACTTCAAATATACTTCGTCCTCGGTCGTCATCCAGATTTATTGTTTGAATGTGTTTAGTGTTTGTGGCACGCATCGTGTACTTGCGTGCTCCAAATAGGACTTTTCCGGGAATATCGCGAGTTGCACCCGTCCTCGTACCTGAATGCCTTTTGGTCCTGATGTTTCTCCGTAGCTCAGGGAGGTGAAAGGCTGAGTTGTTGTAGCTGGGATACGGTCTTACAGACCCCCCTGCGTTGCACCGGTTTTACAGGTTCGCACCTCAGACAAAGGTGTTAAATGTCCAATTCGACCCTCGAACTGAGACATTACTTATGTCATCGCCAGGCGTTTCTGGCTGGCCTTTTACGGCTCACGTGTCAGCAGTCTTTCTGTTCTATTCAGGGCACGCTTTCCAGAACTGCTTTCCTGAACTCCCTTGCGACTACGAAAAATGCCTTATGCTACTTTCGATGTGAAACGTTTTGGCAAGTGATTTGTGTTACCAAATGAGGAGGTGCCCGCGACTGTTTGGAAGCCTTTAACTGGTCAACTGTCTGCGCCGAAATTACTGTGGAATATAATTGAGTGAGTTCAACGAGGAATATGGAAGCGAATTCACAGGGAATGTTGTGACGTTGCAGAACGGTTGGAATGTAATGAATGTATCGTTGCCTGGGGCTTCGACTACTATAATGGGGTCCCGAGGGACGCATAATAATCTAAGTACAGTTTTAAGAAAGTCTTAGAATTGTGAGGGAGGGGATAACTGATTCAGTGTGTCAACATTTGGAAACTAGACTTCTTCAACCAGTAAGTGCCTTCAGCGCCTTCCTCATATAAGGGAGTGCTCGTATTAAAAAATAATCTTTATTACTAGTCTGAAGAGTTGATAGTGGGGGTGCAGGAAAACCGCTTTACCAGTCGAACCTTTACAGACCTTCTGCTCCCATTAACCACAGACGGCAGGCTCGCCTGTAACTCTGTCGTTTGTGTATTGTGTTTATTAGGCACATTAGTGTCCCTGACAGAATTTCTGTACAGAGTAAAAATACTCTGGACAATGAAAGTGTCCATGTAAATGTGTACTTCTATTAAGGCATTGAGTATATACATATGGTTGTTTTTTTTTGGTTGAAAATCTTTTTATTTTATTGAAAGAAATCAACATAAAACAATACAAAGAAAAACGGGCGCAGTAAAAAGCAGTATCTGAGATATTAAAAGATGAGCAGCCTAAATGGCAAATAAATATAAGACAATACAGTGGGTCAAGAGCACTTACAGATAAATCACGGTCACATTTTTCCATTAGACACTACGGTGTCTCATTATCCTTAAGGAAAGGGGAAGTGTCGCTAAAGGGGGTACAGAGCAAACCCCTACTCTCGTTCCATGGGCCCCATATTTTGGTCCATTACCTGGGCATACCCTGCTTTCATAGATCACCCTCTCCGCTTGCATACACCAGTCCATGTCTGACTCCCAATCAACATGTCTGGGCCCGACCCCTCCCTTCCATGTTCTGGCGATGTTGATGTTTTGTTGCTCTTGCTCAAAAAAGTTAATTACATACATGTGAGTATGTTACATACATTAAATGATGTAGGAATTGAGCGACTGTGGGGACAGGCTGTTTTTTTCCGTTTTGGAACTATCAATGCGTTGAGCATATTCATAGCGGCCTCGAATGAGGAGAGGGAAGGTGTGTTAGCCATTCTTGGCTTGCAGATCAGAAGGCCACCCATTTCATTGGAGGTTTTCCAGTTTGAGAGGCTGGAACCTAGACACAGCGCAGAGCGGTTTGGGAACGTGGATCACTGTGTAGATTCAAGACCGTGACAGGATGGACAATGCTGTGCGTGAGATAAGTTGGAGTTCTCTTCTGGCTGGCTTTGAGGTTTAGAGTTAGTAGTTTGATATACACAAGTATGAGAGGCAACACAAAAATAAATACACTGTATTGCGAACCTGTTCATGGGGTGGGTAGAACATGTACACGCCTGGTCACGCATGGCATCCAAATGGATCGGACATATTCAGTTCTGGGGTCGTTACATCGATGACATTATCATCATATGGACAGGTACAGAACTTGAATTTACTGAGTACTTTACCTTCCTGAACCATAACACCTTCAATGTTGCATTTACCATGGAGTTGTCTCAAACATCCATATATTTCTTGGACCTTGAACTTTACATACACAACAACAAAATACACAGTACGCTTCATAGGAAGGAGACTGCAGTCAACAGTACTTTACACTACACTAGTGCTCATCCAGCCTCTACCAAAAAGGCCATCCCCTTTGGGGAAATGATACGCATTCTTAGAAATTGTAGTGAGGATGGCAACTTTGAACACCAAACCACACTAGCTATGAATAGGCTACAGAAGAGAGGGTACAAACATGACATCTTACAGCTGGCCAAAAACAGGGCGACGAAACTGAATAGAAGGGATTTGCTTACTAAGAACAATAAAGATAATCCTAGACACCAGGAAAGACTTGCATTCATCACAACATTTTCCACTCTCAATCATGAGGTATTTAAGGTACTCAACAGACATTGGCCCATCCTTAAGGGAGCGCCCGGTGTTAATAGCATCATCACATCTAAACCTTCGATGACCTTCAGAAAAAGCAGAACCATTAGGGACAGCCTATGCCCCAGTTACACGTTGCCACAGCCCCCCAAGCCAGGTTGGCTAAAAAAACCCTCTGGGTTCTATACGTGTAGTTCTTGTAACATTTGCAACCTAGGATGTAACAAAACTCTGACTTTTAAGTATAATTCAGATAGACAACACACTATTCACCATTTTATTAACTGTCTTACCAGCTTTGTGGTTTATGTCCTGATATGTGGATGTAACAAAATTTATGTGGGTAGTACTGTAAAACCACTAAAAACCCGCATACAGGAACATCGTAGAGCTGCAATACATGGGGACACTACGTATGCTCTAGTGACACATTCCTGCAGAGAGGGTGTGGACAGGTCTAGGTTTCGGTTCCATGGTATCGATGTAGCCCTACCAGTAAACAGGGGTGGAGACAGAGAACTTAGACTTAGGCAACTTGAGGCGAGATGGATCTGTACCCTGCGGGCAGTTGCACTGGGTTTTAACAATGATAATGAAATGCATTATTTTCTGTAATCTGGCATAGCTTTTACAAGGAGTGTAACCGCATTAAGACAAGAACTCTTGCTAGAACATTGTAATTTTTATATGTACATTCATGTGACGCTAAAGTATCTGTGCTCCTTGCATTTAAATGTATGGACATCTCCGCTATTTTTCTGTCCCACTTTCTCTGCTTTCTATACACAGTGATGACAATGGAGCACAACTGGGTGTATTACTCATGTATCAAACATTGCTTAAAACTATGCTTATACCCTGCCTGTTTACACTGCTCCATTTTGTCGTGAGTAGGTACTTCTATCTGATTGGTGGATTGCACCCCAATATTTCTACCAACACGGATACTAGCCTGCTCTGTGATATATTGATATACATCCAAGGTTGTCCTTGCCATCCTACGTTTGTTGTCTTTGATATTCTAAGACCGTTTTGAGTCTAAGCTGTTATTAAATTACAGCCCTCTTCACTCTAGATCTTCCAGAATACTGAATTAAGATTTATCTTAGATACGTTCCCCTCCCGCCTCTAATCATAAAAATTCTTTAGTCCTTATCCTCCCTTTTTGGATTTAGTCCGAGTCTCCCAGCAGACGCTTTAGATCAAAAATCGCCTTATAGTCATGGGTCTTATTATGGCCTCATGCTCAACCATGTTTTTAGTCGCTTACCCCGCATTTTTTCCTTTTTTTCACACTGAGCGCCCCACGCGATACAGCATCCGATTTCCCAGCCCGCTTTCTTTTTTCTTTCTATTCAGGCTACTGACACCTTGAATTGAATGCTTATCCCGACTCAACCTATCAGATTCGCTGCTTTCATCGTACTGCCTGCATACCAGCACTACTCCGGAACATAGCATTCAGGCTGCTGACACTTCTAATTTTGTGTCACTCCTGACTTGCTGGTTGACACGATAGCACCTTTGTGTTACTGTATACTGTTATTTGACATTAGCAACCTCATTGTTTACTATGTCAGTTGCCATCTCCCGCTTACAAGCGTCCCTTCACATAGGATACTTAGTCTGTATCACATTGCCTGTACAGCGGAACTACTCCAAGATGGAGGATTCCAGTCACCGACACGCTCTAGTTCTTTTGCATCCGTCACCGTTACTTACCGGATATACTTTGCTTGGCGCCAATGTATAAATCCATGGGCGTTACCATCACCCGGGTAACCGCTCCAACACGACGGGACTCACGGTGCTACGGACCTCCATTGGAACCAACGCTATGGGATAATCGAAGTAAGTGTATGGTGGGGGACACCACTTTGTCGGACTTCGGGATCTTGTATCGGTAGAATCACCGTCACATTTTTGTGGCTACGTATGTTTGGCTTATCGTTTTTCAGGTCGTTGACATTATGCGGCATTTTAGCCTAGCCAGACGCTCGTATATTTGGGAAGTAGCGATATCAGGATATTTTTCCCTCTTGCCTGTGATTAGCGTGATACGTTTTGAAATGGGAAAATCGCAGCCTCGGTAATATACGGACCAGCACCGCTCATTGAGGTGTCTAACTAGTTGGGTTAGCATATTCGTTTAACTTGCGGGATTCCGTGAACGTTAAGACTGGCTCCTGTTTTTACAGCTCACCAGAGTCTGTTCGCGTATTGTTTACACACGTGAACTCGGTCTACTCAGTTGGCGGATTTTACGGACAGGGCATTTGTGTGTGCCTCTTTTTAAATATTATGTGTGTTGTGATCTGCAATTCTGATCAGCTACCCTGACACATTTCACCACTTACTCACATCGTATTCTCTTAACAGATTTGATTAGCCAGAGCTTCTTGAGAATTATCTTTGACAGACTACATCAGACGTACATCCATCGCTCACTGGCTATTTTGCTAGCAAGGTGAGTCGACACTACTTTGCTGTCAGGGCATGGCCAACCCTTTTGGTGTTTCCTCACCTTGGAACATTATTTATTGGTGTTTCCTTTAATTACAGACTTAATACTGGGTCAAGTTACCTCCGTCACATTTGAGAATTTCTTGATGTGCATCCACTTTTTATAAATTTTGGTAAGCGACTGTTATTTAGCCTAGATCTTTCACTGCTATTCCTTAATATTTCCTTAGCTTGGGTTAAACACATCTGGCTGTGTCTTTTCTGTACATAGTCTTCTGTCATTGTTTGGACACTCAGAAGGGGGTGTTTTTTTAGGGGTCACTGCTCTTCTCTCTTATTTGTTTTTTCTCTTCACATTAGGTTATTCAGTTATTTTAGACTTTATTCTACATTGCACTACTATAGCTTTCTCTCGGTTTCTCTCTTACTGGTCTTTTCAACTTTTAACTGAGTTCTTTGTGCTTTGCCATCTCGTGCTCTTCCCTGGCTTTCCGTAGCGCTTCTTTGCATTGTGTAAATGTTTTTTCCCCCTTTTTTAAATAATATTCATGTTTGTGAAACTCTTTTATGTACATATCAAAGGCTACAACCAATTTCTTTGTATGATCCTTAACAGCCTTGAAGAAGCCCGTGCTTGGGCGAAACGCGTTGGCTGCGAATATGGTTGTACCACATCCTGGAATAAAGAACATTTGAATCACTCAATCCTTGTGTGGACTCAGCACTCACGTTTCATACTGTACCAATACAGTGTATTTATTTTTGTGTTGCCTCTCATACTTGTGTATATTTGCTTTATTTATGGTCGTCTAAGCAGCTGGCCATTTGAGGTGGGCAATACTCTCACTACTGCTAAGTGACAGGTCCAGGCTGTGCATTCATATATAACCTTGCTGCTTTATCTTATAAGTGTTAAAGTTAGTAGTTTGAGTTAATATTTTTGATCATTTTTTGGCAATGCAGTGTCAATTACATAGAAATCTGATCCCTGTGATGGGAGCAGATTCTTTTGAACCTGAACCTATTCATAACATCTCTTCTTGCCACCGTTCAACCATCCACAAGCCCCATCCTTAGGCGAAAGGTCCGTCTTTGAGGGTAGATGACATGCTCCCCTCCTAAAGGTCTTTATTTTGAGAGGTTCATAGTCTGGGAACGACACAATCATGAGTGTGAACTAATAGGCCCCAGTTGATGCCTACTGGGCCTTTTGATCTGTTATGGGACAATACCATGGCTCTGCACTGTTGGGGCCATGTGAGTTCCCTAAATGCTGTAGCTAGAAAGGCATGAACCAGGTTCCAATCTTGCTCATATTGCCTCGTTGCGTTGTCAACAACCAATTGATGCTGTTCCATCACTAAAAGTTGCTATATTTTATGCAACCAGTCTGTCTGTCTGTTAAAAAAAATCCTTACTCAAAACCTGTGATTGCTTATTTGGCAGGAAGGAGAGTTTGGGCTATTTGCCTCCCGGTTCTGGAGAGTAGTGGCTAGCGACAAGCATGCCGGTAGTACCTGTTTGGGGTCTTTCAATTGATCAATACCATGCATCATATTTATCATCTCCAGTTCATCATCCCAATATTTTGTATGCTTAGAACATCTTTATGGTTTAAATGTTTTTATTTACTGCAATTCAAAAACAGAATACCATGTACATATAGCTTCCATCTTGTAAGGCTGCGATGTAACCGCTGATCTAAGTGACTGTAGAGCACCATCTCAACAGTGTGCGTTTAGCTGGCAGATAGCACGTATTTGAATTATCAATTAAGTGAAAGAGAAAGAATAAGAAAAAGGAAAAACCCTCCAGCACACCGCCTCTCGGGCTCTGTCCATTGCATGCAAGCGTTCCGGGGTATATTACCAGTATGTCACAATCTTCCTAAGTGTCTCCGTGAGCCCCATGTGATACGCAGAATGTCTGGCCCTGTAATATATACCCTCCCACTCTTTGTGGCTGAGTGTCCTGCCCAACTCACGCTCCCACCGCTCTCGGCTAGGGTTGTGTATGTGTGCATGGTTGATCTGTAACCGCTTATAAAGGTCGGAGATGAGATTTTTATCTGACGTGCGGATGACAAGCCATCTTTAGTAAGGGGAAAGGCGCCTGTCTGCCTCGGCGCGGACCTGTGGTTGAAGCGCCCAATGGCTTACTTGTAGATATCTTAGTCTCTCTGTCTCAGGGAGCCCAAAGTCCTGCTTCAACTGAGCGAACAAGTTGACCCCACCAGCGCCGTAGATATGATACAGAAACCAGCAACCAGCCGACCTCCAACCCGCAAAAGCTGCCTTATCCATCCCAGGGTTGAAATCAGGGTTGTCGGCCAACGGCGTGAGCGGGGACGGGAAGGTTGTGAGTTTGTGCTTAATGTTAGTGGCATCCCACACTTCCAGGGGGACCCGCGTGATATACGAGGCGTAGAGAATAGGGGGCCTATGGAGCTTGCGCAGGAAAGAAATTTCCTGCAAGGGTCGTGCCGCCACCGCCTGATCTTGAAACAACCAGTGTTTCTCCGATTCCCATCTGCTCCACTCCACCAGATACCGTAACTAAGCTGCCTGGAAGTAGAGCTGGAGATCAGGGACTCCCAACCCTCCGTCCTCTGGAGCAAGTGTCACTAGTGCCCATCGCATTCGCGGTTTCCTACCATTCCAGATAAACTGGGCTAAGTTGGATTGCGTCCGACGAATCCACCCCACAGGTGGCCGCAGAGGTATAGTGCGAAAAAGATAAAGGATCTGTGGCAGAATGGTCATTTTGAGCGCTGCAATTTTGCCTAGCCACAAAAGGGGGTCGTGTTTCCATCGGCCAGGCTCTTGGCGGATCTTCCGGCGCAGTATCGCATAATTGGTAGTAACCACCTCAGGGAGGGAGGTGAATCCCCAGGTACGAAATTGTGTCCGTCGCCCATTGGATGGGGAGCAAGGTTTGTAACTATTCCCGGGTGGAACTTGACAAAGATAGGTCTAGGGCCATGGATTTATCAGCATTCACCTTGAATCCAGCAGCTCGGGCAAAGGTGTCCAGTTCTGCCAAGCAAGCCAACAGTGCGCCCCTCGGCTCGGCCAGTGATATTAGCACATCATCTGCGTATAAGCTAATCGTATGGACGTATCCCCCGAATTTAATCCCTTTGACCTCCGGATTCTGCTGCATTCTCTGAGCTAGAGGCTCCATATAGAGGGCAAAGAGAAGGGGCGACAGTGGGCACCCCTGTCTCGTACCTCTTTCAATATAGAATCGGGAGGATGTGTAGCCATTCACGCGGACCGTGGCTGTGGGAAACTTATAGCAGTTGAGTACGTATGTGCGAAATCGTTCCCCCATCCCCACCCTTTCCAACACCTGCTCCAAGTAGGGCCAGTGCACACGGTCGAATGCTTTTTCAGCATTGATGGCTAGCATCATGTATTCCCCCGGGACCCGGGTAGCCTTTTCGATAAGATGCAAGATCCGTTTAGTATTATCCGATGTTTGCCGTTCAGGGATGAACCCGGCTTGGTCCGGGTCGATGAATCCTGGCATATGAGGGCCAAGAAGAGCAGCTAGAATCCCCGTCTACAATTTAAAATCTATATGGAGGAGAGATATTGGGCGATATGCTCTGCAGCGAGATCTATCCTTCCCGGGCTTAGGGATCACCGCTATAGAGGCCTCTAGGAGATCACTTGGTATCGCCCACTGGACGGCAAAGGAGTTAAAGAGCCGGGCGAGAATCGGAGCGAGCAAGGTGCAGAACTTTTTATAAAAAATAGCGGAGAAGCCATCCGGACCGGGTGCTTTCCCCAGCTTGAGACGGGATATAGCGGCTATGACCTCCTCCGTCTGAATGTCCCTGTCGAGATGGTCAGCCTGAGCCTTTGTCAGTGCAGGTAGGGCAACAGAATCCAGGAAGGCCGTCCCCTCAGAATTGTCTAACGAGGCCCCCGTGTAGAGAGTGGCATAAAAGTCGCGGAATGCCTCCGCTATAGCACCATTTTCAGACACGCAAGTGCCATCCGAACGGATGATCTCCTTGACTCCGTGTCGTTGACGGACCTCCCTCAATTTATGGGCAAGGAGGCCCCTGCATCTGTCCCCTCCAGCATAGTATGCGTGTTTCAATCGCAGCGCAGCAAATTCCGCCCTATCTTGATCAAGCGCCGCTAGCTGGCGGTGCACGGCTTTAAGCTGTCGCCACACCCTCGGGGCTCCCGTCCTCTGGTGCATCTGCTCCAGCCCTCGAATCTGTTGTGTGAGTTCCTTCCGTTTACGCCCGCGCTCCCTATTGTCAGCCACGGAGACCGCGATTAACTCCCCCCCCCCCCCCCCCCCCCTGACAACTGCTTTCATTGCCGCCCATTGTGTAGAAAGTGTGGTGTCCGTGTTTGCGTTGTGTGAAAGGTAGTCGTCAATGGTGTGCTGTATGCGTTTAACAACGTCCTCTCGATGTAAGAGGGTGTCCCTGAGTCGCCATATCCTAGCCGGCCGTGATAGGGGCGGAAGGGTGAGGGTGGCAAGCACTGGAGCGTGATCCGACAGAGAGGCCACCCCTATATCGACGGCTGTCGTGAGTACGCGCACTGGAGCAGATGCTAAAAAATAGTCTAGCATAGGTCTTGTGTGCATTGGAATAAAATTAGTATTCTCTGTCTAGGGGATGAAAATGACGCCAGAGGTCGCACAGCCCCAGGTCATGTAAACGCGCAAGTCCCTCGGTTGAGATAGCCCCCGATCGGTAAGTGCGGTAGCTGGATCTGTTATCGAATACCAGGTTCAAGTCGCCCCCGAGAATCATATTGCGATCTGTTGTAGCAGTGGCTTCAGCCAGGGCTGAGTGCAAGAACCGTTCCTGGCCGTCATTCGGGGCGTACAAGGACCCGATAGTGAATGTCAGTCCTCCCAAAGCGAAGCGGTATGTCAGGAGCCTCCCCTTAATCTCGGCCACCCTATGCAGGACCTCCCCCCGAAACTTCTGGGCCACCAAGATCGCCACCCTAGGTTGTTTAGTAGGGCCAGAGGAGAAGAATTGAGTGGGGAAATTCCGGGATCGGAGACGGTGGCAATCTCTTGCCAGAAGGTGGGTTTCTTGTAGAAGGCAGAGATCTGCTTGTGAGTGTTCTAGGCATGACAGAACTGCCCTGCGCTTCACTGGGTTATTGAGACCCCGAACATTAAGGGTTAAGATCCTAAGTGTGGTGGGAGGCATATTTGTAATCTAGTAGAATCCAGAGCATCAAGGATGTGCCATGTATGGTGTCGCCTGCGGGCAGGGTGGTCAGCCGACCCAGGCTCGCGCGGGCGCAATGTGTCATTCTAATCCTAGAGGAAAAATGGACGTGGAGCACCGAATACCCCCCCATAAAATCCCCCCCCCAAAAAACCAGAAAGAACAATCCACAACAATAACTAAGAACCCATAGTCCATCACTCGTCAGTGATCGGTAAAAAGGCATTGGGGTATGTTCACTAATAGTAAAAAGGAAGCCCCCCTCCCGCCAACTATCAAGACATTAGTAAAACAGGCAATCAGCTACGGATAGCGTCTGAGGTCATCCAGAGTTGGAGCTGGATAGTTCTGCGGAGACCGCCTCCAGGGCCGACTTCTGGCCTTTCGTGATTTCCGCAGCCGGGGGCCTCCTGGGGCGACGTCTGCAGCCCTGCTGGCGCCAGCGGGGCCTGGAGTCATCAGCCTCTGCTTTAGGATCGTCCTCTCCACTCTCCGCGTCCGGGAGGTCCACACCCAAGAGTTTGCAAGCCTCAGACAAAGAGAGTAGCTGGTGTAGTTTGTTATCTTTGCGAAACACCAACCTAAAGGGATGACCCCAACTGTAAGGGATATTGTGCTGTTGAAGGTGTAGAGTAACAGGCTTGAAGAGTCGTCTCTTTTGCAATGTGAGAGCGGATAAGTCCTGATACAGCACCGGCATCTGGTCACGAAACGTCAGAGGATGCATTTGACGCGCTTTTTGTAGAATAGCTTCTTTGGTGCGATAGTCCTGGACACAGGCTAAAATGTCTGAGGGCGGAGCCGTCGGCGCTCTAGGAGGGCCCTCTCTGTGCACACGATCCACACGCAGCTCAGTCTCCGGGGGCCTGCCTAGGATGTGATTAAAGAGTTCCCTTGTGTAGGTGAAGAGGTCTTTCGAGGCATCATCCACTTTTACGCCTCTGATCCGGATATTATGGCGACAGGAGCGGTTTTCCAAGTCCTACAGGTGGGTTTGAAGGTCAACTTGTTGGTCATGGAGCCTGATGATCTCTTGCTGTAGCGCCGAAATCTCCACATCTCTCCCATCGCTCTTGCACTCCAAGTCAGCGACCCTTTCTCCAATGCAGTGCATGTCGTGCCGGACCTCCTTGAGCTCTGAAGTGAACTCCTGTTTGAGTGTGTGGATGTCTTCCCTCAGCGCCACAAACATGGATTCAAGGAATGACTTGGTGATGGGCTCTGCGCCCCTGTCACCCACTGACTTTTCCCCGGAGGCACCCACATCAGCAGCGAATGCCATTTGTCCAGCTGGTACCTTGGCAAACAGGTCTTTAAGGGTCCTACCCTGTCGCTTCCTAGAGGTGGACATAGCCCTCAGCAAATGGGCTCAAGTAGCTGTGCTTGGGTCTGAGTGCTGTCGTCTCCGACACTTCGTCAGCGGGTAGCGTCAATGATATCTCCAGTTCAGGGCAAGGGGCGCAGGACGTCAGAGGGAGCCGGAAGGCTGTCGATACATTACATAACCTTCTCTGCCGCCAACGCCTCGCGGGATTCCCCACACCGAAAGTGCCAGTGACCTCCGGCCCGGCCCGAGGCGGGCAGCAAAAGGGAGTCAAGCGGGTACCCCCTATCTCCACTGCACTGTAGACGCAGCGCCGCCTCAAAGGGTTAGGTCCAGGACTCGTGCCGTGAAATCACCCCGAGGGCCCCACTGGCTCAACAGCTCTGCCCCCCCAGGCGGGTCCGTCTCCAGCAGTGTTTAAACTGGTGTCCCTACGCTCGTGCCAACAGCCAGCTCTGTCGTCAGGCCCCTACGAGGACCACTGCACTGTCTCTCTGTACCGACCCACAGCAATTTAGAGATCAGGTCTCCCCTTCAGTCCCAGCCTGCAGCCAGCCGATATTCTCTCCTCCCACAGTGGCAGCTGCAGGTCCTGCGTGCCAATGGATCCCCACACCTATTTGTGATGAGGCTCAGTCTCCTCCGGGCCCCCACTGCCTCTCAAACTCCGTCCAGTGCCAGGGGGAACGAGTCCCCTTCCAGTCTCCGCCGCGCCAGACGTCCAATCACTGCCCCCCCTTTCACCAGGCAGCCAGAACCCCCCCAGGCAACGCCAAGTCCTCAACGTATGTCTCAGCGTGGGGGGGAGGGGGCGAGGGAGAAGGAGAGCGCAAAGAACACTCACCGGGCCCTCTGCCGCCGCTTCACCGTCCGTAGCGCCGGCCCGGAGCTCTCCCAAAATGGCGGACCGCCTCCTCCCACGGCTCCGCGTCGGGCTCCAGGACTACTCTCCGAACACTGCCGTGGAAGCGGGCGCTACGTCGTCGGCCCCGTCACGGCCGCCGCTCAGCTCAGGAGACACAGGGTCCCGTCCCCGCCGCTCTCCGGCCGCTCGCCGGAAGATCGATATCCAGGCTGCGCCACACTCTGATATTGCTCCCGTCCCAGATGGCCCCGCCAGCACCGGGACGTCACCCGGTGCCCAGGAAGCTCTGCTCGTGCCCGTATCGGCCCGCAGGCCGGTGCTGTGAGGGTCATTGACGGGAGCTCAAGAGCAGTACGTCTGCTCACTCCCCTGCTTAGAACATCTTTAAATCTCATACAATAATGTGCCTTTATTACCGCAAACCTACTGAAACAGATTTGATTCACCTCCTTCATAGCCTAGAAACCATATAGTACCATCTCAAGAGCAGTCTGTACACCACCTTGCAGCCCATCGTAGATCAGGCTGTTTGTTTGTAAGAAAATTGCTTGCCCACGTCCGGTTTCCATCCCTTCTCATCTGCTTTCTTCTGCCTAGCACAGGTTTCCAATATGAGGGTATGCATCTCTAAGACTGGATGCTTCTCGCCCCTTTTCCCTCGTACCCATTGCTTAAAAATCTTTGGGGTCTGGTAGCCACTTCCTTGAGCATGACTATGCTATATCAAAATCTTTTGGTCTCAGGAGGTTGGAAATCTTTCTTAATTGGTCAGAAGATGGGACAGTATCACCCTTTGCAATATCTCAAGCTCTTGTGCACGCTTAGTGAAGAAAAATAAAGCAGAACTTATCTCAAGTTTCTATTCCCTGTCTCGTCAGTTGGGAATTAGAAACTCCTTTACGGATGATGTTGCCTGTATAGTCCGTATTTAGTACAATCCACAGCATTGCATTGGCCATTATATGGTTGACAATACACCCTTGTTCACCAGTATTCGTCCTGCTCTACTTTCATTTGGAATCTTTGTTGATGCTACCTGATAATTACCCAAGACACCTAGGACTTCAAACCACCAGTTTCGGTTGCCTCAGTCTTTACTTCGCTCATCCACTCCAGAAAAAGTAATTGATCGCTGTGTCTGGCACAGTGTAAATAATAGCCTGAATCAATAGCAGCAGTCCCGGAAATTTGTCCAGCGACAGTCATCTTGAGGGATGCCTCTCTGCCTAGCCACTAATGTGCTTTCAGGTGTCATCTCTGTACCTTTTCCTTGGTTTCCATAATTCAAGGGGGAAAGTTGGAATGCAATGTCTTTTCGACGGTTGGTCCAATCTGATTACCTAACAGTATAATGGCCTACATGGTCAATTTCAGGGCCTACGTTTGTTTTAAGTCTTGCACTACGTCTCCAACACTCCAAATTTCTGCAGGTTGATCTTAAACTTTTGTTCCCTATTATATTTCTCTAGCTTTGCCATTAATTTAGGAATTTACTGCCCAGTGTTTACCAATAACACCAGGATAGTTTGTGTCTTGTCCTATTTTGGATACCTCCGTTTCCAGATTCTGCTGTAAACGATTCTCCAGCAGCTCCATATTTAGGGTAAAGAGCAGTGGTGAAAGTGGCCTGCCCCACCTAGTTTCCCTTTCAGCCTTAAAGAGTGTAGATATTACCCTCTAGTTGCTAAAATGAGGCTTCCGTTCCACCACCTTTATGTTGCTTTCCATGAATATTCAGTGTACTAGATCACATGCTTTCTCATGGCTTTAAGTAAGTAAGACCTCCTGACACTGTTTTGCTTGCAATATACTCTCTCATGCATATGTAAAATATGTTTGGCATTGTCATATCCGTGTTGAGATGTGCTAAATCTTGATTGATCTGGTAGGATTAACATGGGCGTCACCTCTCCATTTCCTTCTGGGATGTTCCATGCATTATTTCAGGATGGCACAGATGGTTGCAGTTCTGTTTTAATTTCTTGTAGAAATATTTCCATATAGTCTCTGGAGATAGCATGTTGTAGGGACTCCCAATTGTTTCTATATGGGGAGTTGCTGAGGAAAATCTGGGGCAGTTTCTTTGATCTTTTTGCGGCGGTGGCACCTTCCAAAAATCCTGTATGGATGGGTCTTTTCTCCTTCTGTGCCTCACCATTTGAGATGCTTGTCACCTGTGGTCGAGCTTGCAAAGGATTGCAACTGGTATCTATCAATGCAAGAGCATTCAGTTCAGAGAAATTAGTTCTGCTTTTGCAAGCCATATATTTTCACACCTTGGTTAAAAGGAACACCATTGACCACCGAGCCTGCTGTGGAAACTGGCAATTCTGCCCCTTCTGTCTAGGAATGATAGTAAAAAGTGCATGTAGATAACGCTCCTAACTCTGCCTACCAGCATGTCTGTCCTTTTTGATCTCTTGAGTTGGATAGATGCGTGAACCCCAAGTTGTTTGCTTTATGTCTTGCACTTCTTGAAACCAAAATAGGGAAGCAGGGTCTTCCTCTGCTCCTGGTCCAAAAGTGTATCAATGTCTTGTGCTGGCTATCAACTTTGGTGGGTCCATGCATCAAGAGGCCTGCAGTCCTCAAATCCTAAGGTGCCGATGTTTGAGGGACTCAACTGCTGTCTCCAGATCCTCTTGTCTCTGTGCCCTTTCTTACCTCTTCCACTTTTCTGCTCCTACAGGTTAGTGGCACCTTTGTACCTGCCTGTCACTGCCTCGCCCATGTTGGGATTGCATGGGAGCCACTTTACCTCAAACACTGGTGTCTCTAGTGCAGTCTTCTCAAACTAGTGGCTTTCCATTTACCTGTACGTAGCTCTCCTGTGGGCATCCTACTCTACTAAATTATAAAGTTGTGCTTTGCTGAATTAATTTATGTATCCCAAAATTGAAAAGCTGTTTTGAGACGTAAATGTGTGTATTTTCAGAACTCCTAAGCTGATGTTTGGAGAAAAATGGTTGAATTTGCAAAATATATTTAAAGCTCAATGTATGAGTGTTAAGTCATGTAGCTCTAGAGAGACTTATTACTAATATTACCTTGGTGCTAGGGGCATTGCAGCTATGGCTGTTACATAGCCATGTAAAGCATTCCAAATTGATGAAGCCTTTTTAAAATTACTATTGGCAACCTTGCATGATGCACCGAGGTGACAACCGCTGGTAATATTGCATGTGGTGTCCACTAATATAATCTTGTCATTGTGCTCACTATTACAACATTAATAAATATTATTAGCTTGTGATGAAGTTCATTGAAAATAAATAGCTCCGTATTACAGAAAAAGTTGGAGACCACTGCTCTAGTGTCACCCCCTCTATTAGGCAGATAACACCTGCCTGCCTTCCCTTCTCCTTGAGGATGGGGCCCTAGCTCAGTAACCCTGCTCAACAAGAGATTTTCCCTCTGCTGCTCTTCTATCCCACTTCATTCAGGCGTTCCACACTGCTGCTCAGCAGGTGCAATAGAGCAACTTTAGGATAGGTCAAATACCATAGCTCTGCTCTTCTGTGTGGCGCTCACACTGAAGATGGCAGGAGAGTATGACGAAAGTTGCTTCACGAACGGTCTGTAAGTAACCTTTTGTAGGTAGCATTTCTTTAGGCTCCAACCATTTGCTGATTGCACCTGCAAGGCTCAACCTCATTACCAGAAGATCAGCCTGCTTTTTATGCTTTAGAAAAACTGCAGTCTCATACAGTAGGGCTGGATGCAAAACCTAAGCTGCTTCTGTTTTCCTGGCTGTCTGAAAGACTTGGGTATTCTGCAGTGATCATCTGTTGATCATAGACTAGCTCCAAAGAAGCAGGGCAAGTTGACATTTTAGTGCACAATAGCAGCGCTAGGCACGTCCGCTGGAATAGGTCATCTCTCTTTGAAATAAGGGACGAACCAGTTGAGATGATGAAAGTGCATCATGTAAAAGAATGACGTTGTGTCTGGTATTTCCTTGTCCTATATTACTACAATAGAAGCCTTCAGTGCCAGAAGGATAATCTTGAATTTGAGGATATTCATATTATGTGACCTCACTGATGTAGAACAATGATCTTGTACCAGCAAAAGGCCCAAAGTGCCTCTAAATCCATGCTTTGAGGAATTTAATGTTATGGAGATCTCTGGTGGGAGGTAGAGAGTCCCCACAAGAAGGTTTCTTCAGAGCACTGCTCAAGATTCCATTTGTTTGCTTTTAGGAGTGGACCTGAATTACTGTGGCTGCTGAATCTTGCTCTGAGTGTAAGGAACCCCTCTCTTTCCTCCCCTCAAACACCATGGTCCAGCTACGATAGGGCCATCTGAAACCAGCAAGCCCTGATGAGCAAATCTGAATGAAAGTACCTAGTTGAACTTTGCAGTACTTTTCCATGGAGAAAGCCAATGCCCACAATATGCATAGAAAATCAGTTGTTGGGCAAAGTAAGTCAAGAAGTGAATTCATAGTGGTTGAGATAAAATGGCATGTCTCTTGACAAATGGAGATGGAGCCCCTGTGATCCAGTTGAGGTGTAGAAGCAACCTCTCTATCTGAAGAGCATTTGGTGTCAAGCTTGGACGAAAGGGAAGCGCTCTGAACTGATAGTGTGTCCAGCTCCTGCAACACCTTTCTATACAAGTCTTAAATTGCTTGTGTGGCTTTTAGATGGGAATGTGGAAGTATGCGTCTGTCAAGTTTGTGGCGAAGATTCCTAGGTGCCATTTGTTTGGATTATTCTGTTCAATTGTTTCCAGATTTCATTTCAGCAACAGCCTCTAAAAGGTGGCTTCAGACCTGGTTGTGTAGGTGTAGGTACCAAAATATATGGTTCTGGAACCCACAGAGTTGGTTTTGCTTAGTTTTAAATTGAAACCACTTATAAAGCCCCTTAATCCGAAGGTATCCAATGCCATCAAATATCTCACTCAATCAGCAATCAGTGTGACTATACCATCACCAAGAAAAGATTTTTCAAAATCTTTCTAAAACCTGCCCTAGTGGAGGCTTCTCTTAGGTTCAGAGGCAGATCCGTCTGCTTTTGAAATCTAACAGCCTACAGCATCTTACCTCCTAACATGTTTTTCTTAGCCATTCTTTGTTAAAACGAATTGCCTGGAGCATACAGGTTCAATATGACCTTCCAAAGACTCTGACCGGGTTGAAAAAAGATCTTTACATCCGAGTACTAAGCCAAACCTTGGAGCTTACTACCGCAGACAAAAGGAAGCCAATTCCTACAAAGAGTTGGTCGACTATGATTCCAGCGACCAAGGCTAGCTGCAGCCTGAGTGGTGGCGTTTTGAATTCTCTGAAGCTTTCTCAATATAGTTGCAGAGGCTGCAACAAACCAGAAGCAACAATTGTCAGTCCTTGATTCCCAATCACCATTGATCCAACAATTGCCATTTTATTTTGGATTAAAGGACGTGCAGACTTCTGTATGTCTTACATCTCTCCAAATTGACAGTGGTGGGAGCGAATTAGATTTGATGACTGCCACTGCGGTGTGCTTGAAACCTGGACTGTGGACGATTTAATTCCTTTAAAAAAAAAATCTTTGTATTGTATTGTTTGCAGTTAACATAAGAACAGCAAAATAACTTGACACTTTTTTTTGTGGCACACAGATTGTTGTTCAGTGTAATCAAAATATTCCAACACAGCAGACATTATGACCACCCCAGACTCTCTGAAGCCTCTCCATTGACGCCATAGTATATCAAGTTTTTGGGGACAACAACAGGCCTTGTACACTGTTTTTGGTCTGCATGCACCAGTTCACTCCTGCCTTCGAAACCAACACGGTTGGAGGCTCTCCACTCCCTCACCGTTGAGGTATATCTCTCCTGGACAATAATATAAATTTAGGCAACGCTTGAATTCACCCCCCCCCCACCCCACCCCAAAAAAAATGTATTCACATCTTGGGCAATTTCTTGTCTATCACCAAATGTTCCTCCATGACCTTTGAAATGGATCGGCCCGCCGGCACCAAAAATAGAAGTACCAAGTGGCAATGCCAAAGTGTATGTAAATACACCCCCGATGGCCACATCCCTGTGACACCTATCATTATCTGCCTTCCCCATCCCTAATATCCTGGTTCTACTATAGTATGCATAATGTAGTATTTTAATCTGCACCAGCCGATACTCTGCCTTAATGGCAACCTTTCTCGGATGTCGGCGCATCTCACCCCAGTCTTTATCTGCCAGAATCCCCCAATCTCATTCTCATTTGCCCCACAGTGTATCAAGATATGGCAGGCTGTTGTTTAACAGTGTTCTATAGATTTGTGAGATGGGATGCTTATATAATGGGACCATCAATAGTCAGAATTCCAGTGGTGATTTGTGTGACGCATTTTGTAGTAATTTACCATACTCCGCGAGACCATGTTTAACTCACGAGAGATCTGAGACTCCATTTGTTAGTATTGTTCTTGAATATCTAATTCTTGTACACACTAAAGTTGTGATTTACTGTGCCATATGTGCAGTTAAACGGATCTCTACACACACATGATGGCGCTGGTTTTTCTGTTGTCATTTGACAAGAAAGCAGTCCTCTAACATTACCAGTTGACCATTTTTGTGCCTTTAATATTATCTGGGGAAGATGTATGTTCTTGATCAGCTGAAATGACCAGATCACATTTTGATGGATTCATGCATTTTCCTCCAGTGAAGGAAGTGACTTCAACCTTTGATGTAATAACCTTCCTCTCCTAGAAGACTGCATTATTTGTGAATTTAATCTACCAGGAGTGTTATTGAGCTCAAGGCTCTTTCTTACTGGGCTCCACCATTTCCCACTATTTTTTAATAAAAAAATGATTCCTTTGTACAAATTGTTGCAAATATCAATTTTTTTTCTCTTTCAAAGTTGAAAATATTTGCTGAGAAATTCACTAATCTCAGCCTTTCATCTTAAAAACGGTTTGTTTACCGCCATTCATTTCAACCCTTACCTGGTGTTCCTTCCTCCCTCTTAGCACTGCTTGAGTTAACACTTTAATGCTTGAGTTCTGACTGGTACCTACTTTTGTCAAGACGTGTATTCCCTTCATCATACATTTAATGACCTATATTTTAATTTCTGCCTCCTGTCCAGATTTCTTGAACAAGTGAATACTTCCCACTTTTAGTATGTTGTTGAAGCCTTTAGTTATTATGGCATGACTATGATCAAGCCATTTCTATTGCCCGTCCCTGAAAATCATGCAAGTGATGTTCTCGGAGATTTGTTTTGATCCTGGTTTTATGTGATGCCATTGTTCAATCATGTGCAGGAAGATACGGGGAGGGGTAAATGCTTAGCTGACCTTGTTTGTCATTTGTGATGGGAGAAATGCGTACTGTGACATTGTAGTTTTTCTCTTCCGAGCCTCATGCTACTATTTTCAGAGTTTAGTAGACTCTGCCACTGATTGTGCTGAAGTGGTTTGTCCATTCCATGGCCACTCTTTCTCAGTTCACATTTTTTGCAGATAATACTTTGCTGTTAAGCATTGGATCTGTGTTTAGCCAACTTCCAGTTCCTGCACTGTGTGGGGTATTGGTGTCTGGATGAGTTGTCACTAGCGCAATTTGAAGACAGCCAGCATGTTAACATGTTCCTCTGATATTTGCTTTGATATGCAGGTCAAAACAAACCCAACTTTGCATCCCTCAGAGTTTATTAAATTGAATGCCATTAGGTAAGGTAATATTAACATCGTTTTTATAGTTCTTAAAATGCCAGCAGTTGGATTTTAAATGCTATTAAAAACAAGTTATTACTATTTATCGTTACTGTTATTAACAGTACAGAGGTGTTGGTGATGGCAATTGTTTGTACTGAGGACCTCTGGTACCCGTCATTTTGGCCTACGAATGTGGACACCTTCCCAGTTGCATACCAGAAGTAAAGCCTCGCATATTTCAAGCTGGATGCCATTTTATCGTCTGTCCTAGGTTAAGGCAGGGTTCTTCAGTGTCGGTCCTGGCAGGCCGGATCAATTACAGATTTGTCCAATATCCACATTTAGATAAATGTAGTTATCTTAAAAATCCGTCCAGGACAGACATTGGAGTACCCTGGGTTAAGGCATTAGCTTGTCCCAGCTTCTCTGTAAACATCTTACACTCTAGTCTGTGTGGAAAAACGATCTTGATAGATACTGCAGCTGTTTTTTTTTTTTTTTTTAACTACAAAAATGTCCTATATCTTGGAATATCCTCTTTTCCAACTCGCCACCTAATCCAGAATGCGGCACACTATGTACTTACCTGGATCCCTTTGGATGGAGCCTATCTCTTTTGAGCTCTTCAAGGTCCACTAGTTACCTGAGGAGTAGTGCATTAAGATAAAGATGCTTTATATCTCCACTTATTTTTTTTCTTTCTAACCTGATCGTTCAGTTAAAAAAAAAAAATGTTGATTGCAGTGTCCTATTTTTAAAAAGGGCGTAGTAGTTTGGGCTCCTCTGTATTTGGTCCAACTTCTGAGGTTTCTCTCAGCCTGGAAATGTATTCCTTTTAAAACCACAGGACTTTTAGGGAAAAAAATTGACATTCCTAAAATAAGTTCATTTAACAAATTTCTAATGGCTAATTGTGTTAAAAGCAACAAAGGCTACCTGCTATTTAAACTTAGCCCAAATCTCCCTTTAGCCTAACCTGTCTTTCCCACTGGTGTTGCATGTTCATTGAATTCATACTTTGGGATGCAAACCAGTTCTCCTGTACTACCTACGAGAGAACTAAGATGATCTGTCAGCCACACTGCCTTTCAGACCTTGTAAATTGCTTAGGGAGTACAACTTTGTCGACATTCTTTTGTTAGACGGATTGTTTATTGCATTAGTGGGTCCTAAAGTTAACTGGGCTTCTTACTATCTCACAGGAACCAATGCTCAATCCCCCACGGCTTAGTCAGCATTTGTGGCTTTTTAATGCTTTATATCAGAGATATTTGTTTGGAATCTTGGCGCTACTTCATATATTTTGTGTAAATATTATTCCATGTATATTTAGTTAAGGTGTATTTGCAGTTTAACCAGGGAGTGTTTGCTGGTGCCTCTGACACGTACTCCAAACACTTTGGTTGGTTTCCATCATTTCAGAATTAAACTGAGTGAATAGACGTTTAGGCAAGAGTGGGTATGCTAAAAATCATATTTGGTCACTTCTTGCTGATTGTCAACATCACCATCCTTTCCCTCTTAGCATTTTGGATGATCTTTTCAATGACTAACTTCAGTATTGGGATCAAAGGTGGATGTCTATGGGATTCATGGAGGGGAGTGCATGCCTTCATGTATTTGCATTTTAGAAAGTGGTACTGCATCTTTCACCCAGAAATTTGAGAAAAAGCAAAAAGGATGGAGAGAGAGCATATCCGAATTGGTGGCGGGTGCGATCTGCAAACAAATATATTAATTTAGAGAGGGTAGAAGTGTGTGGTTTTGAAATACAGATGTGGTAGGTTATGGGGGTATAGGAATGTTAGTTAATTGTATGCCATAATCACCACCATGCAGGATTCTCAGAAGGAAACCGAACAATTTTGATGCATTGATGCAAGATGCCTGAGCCATATTATTCTGTTATGGTGCAGCATGCAAACAAGTAAAAACAAAATAGGAATAGGCAAGAATCCAGCCCCTCGTACCTTTCCTACCTGCCTGCTCTTACATCAAAATCTTAGCTGTCTTAATTCCTCTACTTCACTCCTTTATCATTGCTAAACAGATGTATATTTTTTCAAGATTGTTTTTTGTAATAGCTGTACATTGCCCCAACATCCTTTTAATGTGATTCATGCAATCGAAATCCCATTTATCATAAAATGGCATTGTAGGTTCCCAATCTGTTTGTGGCTGCTGTTATTAAGAATATGCCATGCAAATATCTTATTTATTTACTCGCCCCTCGGCTTACCTGCACAGCCCCGCACATCGACAGCACCTCCTGCTTGTGTCTCACACCCTCGAGTGTTCCCTGGCGCTAACCACAGCCAGTGAGCATTCATTGAACGCTGTAAGGAGTATTTGTAAGGTGGAGCATTACCAATAAGTGTTCTTAGCCTGGCCTGCTGTGCTGTGGCGACCCCTGGCGGCGATGCTCCGTTGGAGAAACTGGTCTCTGCTGCTTGCCACTGCCGGGATTGCCTGGATTTCTACCTCAGCCTTTTGAATTTCCTCCGCGCCTCGCGGCCCGAGGGACCGGGACTTTGTTGCTCACTACTTGGAACATCGTTGGTGCCTTGACTACACGCTGTTGGCCCCGCCGCGCTGTGTTTGACTCTGGTGAGGGGACGTTGCTGGATGCTCGTCTTGCTGTGAGCACCCGGCGTAATCGGGACTGCGAGGACCAGGGTGCTGTGCGTGAAGCTGAACAGCCGCACCTGGTCCTCTTCCCGACTCCTCCCCCAACACCGTTTCCTTTCCCTTTATAAATATTTCCTTGCCCTCACGCGCTAGCGGGACGCGCGTGGGTCTCAGCACGGGGCTAAGACCGGGCAAAGAGCGGGCCGTTTGAGGCCGTTCGAGACTGGAGACACTGGGCTGGGCCACCCCCCCTGAAATTCGACCTTATTATAGAGAGAGATAATTATATTTGAAATTGCAGAAAGAATGCCCAGGGTCAAGGGTACCGCTACTAATACCACCCTGGCTGGAACTCTGGACAATTTTATTGTAAGAGCAGCCAACCTTTTAGAACGTGAAATTGACTTAACTGAGCGTCGTCTCTCGTTGGACCTCGTAGTACTGCTAAACGTTCTTCTTTAGGGACTATTGCCTCAGTTGTTTCACCTGCGCCTAATAACACAAATACTATCACAAATAATGGTACGATTAGCGAGGGGGGCAGTATTGATTTAACTATGGACTCAAGTTTGGAAAGGAAAAGGGCTAACACTGTCAGAAATACCAACAGATCTGACATCATCTCGTCCGATGCTGCGACTATCCAATCTGATGGTGTTTCTACCCGAGCTCAATTACATGCCACTTCCGATGTCATTTCCCCCTTTCCTGCCTTAACCCCAGGGGCTAAACCAAAACAAAAGGCTGCCCCGCGTGGCAAAAAGGGGAATAAATCAACATCGAACAAATCCAAAACTGACAAACTCCCATCTAACCATATTCTGGGGACTGATGAACAATCTTTGCTTGAAGCAACCCCAAATAAATCCACGCAAATAGATGAGGGTTTCTTCCTAAAAATAAGGGAACTTTTTGAACATTCAACCCGACCGTTTATAGATAGGCTTATCAAGATAGAAGAGCGTCTTAAAAAATTAGAACAAACTGCTCTAACAAATCTTGAACTTAATCAACTAATGAAGAAAGATCTACATAGAGAGCATTGTAAACCTCTCGTACCAGTTAATATTGCAAGCAATTCCAAAGACAAAACCTCTCCTCTCTTGACTATCCCTCACTTGGCCCGGCCATTAGGTATATCACGGAGAAATGGCGAGGACACTGCTTGTATTGTAAACTCTACTAGCATTAGTACCAACAAAGACCAACCTATAGGAGAAATACCTCAGCAGAAATCCCCAGACGCTAATGTAATAGTTACATATGACACGGCACAGAATACAAACGCTAAAGTTAATAGTAGGGCCTTGACCAACGAAAATGCATATAACCTACCTACTCTAGATCTTCCACCAGAATCCGCACCACATGCTATTGTATTGACGGGTGTACCGTGTATTGGAGCAAACATCACTGAGTCTTATTATGAGCTAAAGAACAAAACAATGCACTGGCTCAACAACAACCGACCACTCCCTCCTGGTACCCACGCCAAGATCTTGTTTGTGCGGAGAGTTAGTTGGGTGGGCAGAAGAAAAAAAGATATACCAGGGGATTGTATTGTGATCAATTTCAGTAACACCCAGGCGGTAAAACACGTCCAACAGACACGACACTCTCTACATTTCACCAGCATTACCCCATTACCACTTGTCTATTTCTATCCTTCCCAAGCTAATAATAACTGGTGGGTTCAGGTAGGGCGAGGTAAAACCAACAGTAATTCTGCAAGAGGTGGGGTGGCTACAACTGACCAGGGCTGGTTGGAGTCTTTTTCATGTGCTTCGGGATAATCCTGAAACTACATTTATTAACTTCACGAGGGTAGAGACTCCAAACTATCCCCTAAGTCTAAACAGAGGTCCGCTTGACAATGTTGTTTCCTGCGAAACTATTATTCCTCCTCTCCTGCAAGAGGCTGATACATGTCCTGACCTCACCTTTTTGTCTTGGAACATTGCAGGTCTGTCCTCCAGACTAGGAGAAACGAATTGTATTACTTTCTTGAAAACATTTTCGTTTATCTGCCTCCAGGAATGTTGGACAGTTGATCCCATTCACATGACGGGTTACCGTACCTATCATACTCCTGCAATACACACCATTAGAGGGAGAAACAAAGGGGGTTTATGCACCTATGTCTCCAACTGTGTAAAAGACATAAAAATCTCCTTTGCACCAGTCTCTGCTTTTTACCAAATCTTGCACATAACGCTTGGGGGAAAGTTACATATAGATCTGATAAATTTTTATAATAATATACCGAAAGATTTGTGGGCCTCAACACTTAAGGAACTAATTGAATCCTTAAAAAATATGGATGATAAGGACTCTTCTGATACTTGTGTCATTTGGATTGGCGACTTTAATCACACTTTATGTCCATTCAGTGATCAAAATATATGTGACCTGGGGGAGAGGGAGGGCGCTCCCTCTGCACATTTTTCTCACACTCCCTTGGGAAAATACCTAAACGATATAGTCTTCTCTCTGGATCTGGGCTTTGCTAATGAACTCTGCTCCCCATTAGTCCCATTTAGCCCCACTTTTATAGGTAGAGGCTGTAAATCCGTCATTGACTTCCTGCTTATATCCAAACGCTATTCCCACTACATTTGTTCGTTTGAATTATGCGAGGTGGTAATGAGTGATCATCTACCCCTTAGCTTGTCCCTCGCCGTTCCGAAGGGCAAAAGTAACACTGATTCCACGGTTCAGAATCTATACAACTACAGATTACGGCTTGCCAGGAGGAATGGTTACACCCTAAAATGGGACAAAGTCGAACCAGTGGCCTTCCTTGGCACTTTAATCCGTTCCAAGGAAGTGGATTTTAACATCTGTTTAACTGAGAGTGTCGATTCCTCAAAAGTAACCGATGCCTTCCTTAGTATCACTGAGGAAATTGGGAATTTACTCACAAAACCTCTGCATCTTGGGGCTAACAAAAAACAGAGGTGGTTCGATAGAGAGTGTAGCAGGACTCACGCCCACCTAATGACCCAACTAAAGCGAGATCCCAGAGTAATGGCGGAAGTAAGATCGGCCAGATCCGCCTATCAACAGGCTATTAAAAAAAGGAAGAAACAAATTAAACAGGATGCCTGGCTCACCCTTCGAGAAGCCTGCCTATCTAAAAATAATACTGCTTTTTGGAAAGCAGTGAATGCTCCTTTTTTTACTAATAATGAATCCGATTCTATCGAAATAGCCATTACTGAAGAGACCTGGGTGACTTATTTTCGGGACCTCTACCAAGAAGACCCTCAGGTAGTTACAGAAGGGGGGAAAAACTTAAGATTACAGGATAGATTGCACTATCCAATTAACGTCGACTTTTCCATTGAAGAAGTCTTGATAGCCATCGATAAGAGCCCAGCGGGAAAGGCTCCGGGCCCGGACGGAATACCCGTGGATATTTATAAGGCTAACAACAAGTTATGGGCTCCTCTTTTAACTAACGTTCTTAACAGCTTTACTGAAGTGGGCTTTCCGCGGACCTGGCAGGAAGCCATCGTGGTGCCCATTTTCAAGAAAGGAGATCGTAACACACCGAAGTGCTATAGACCGATCTCCTTACTTGATTCACTCATGAAGATCGCCGGGAGAGTTATACTCAACAAACTGCAAACATGGGCCGACGAAAAAGGTATTCTCTCCCAGTTCCAATATGGTTTTAGGGAAGGCTTGGGAACTATTGAGCAAGGACTGAACCTAGCTCTGTCAGTAGCCAAATATGTTGAGGCAAAAAACGAGAACTTATTCCTCACATTTGTGGATTTAAGCTCGGCTTTTGACTGCATTAATCACAACAAACTTTGGCTAACTATGCAGGACATGGGAGTGGACCCAAACCTTCTAATTTTTATCAGAGAACTATATCGAGATGCGGGTGCTAGGGTGCGTTTTGGAGATAAGGGGGAGTGCACTTCTAAATTCCTTATAGGAAAGGGTGTGAGACAAGGCTGTATTTTAGCCCCTTTCTTGTTTAACTTGTATATTAATTCAGTCGCATCTCACCTCCTGGAAGATAAGCAGGATTATCCAAAAATTGGCAACTCCCACATCCCCATTCTTTTATATGCAGACGATGCTGTAATTATGGCCCGGACTCAAATCGGTCTCCAAAGATCGATTAGTAAATTTTCAGAGTACATGGGCAATAGGGGTCTAAAGATCAATATCAGCAAAACTTTTAATATGTGCTGCACAAAAAAGAACCTTCACTGCAATTCTTTTTTATCCGACACAAAACTTACGACTGTTAATACTTTTTCCTATCTGGGTATTAACTTTGACAAAAAGGGCACTTGGTCTGCAGCAAAGGAATCAAGAAAACTAGCCTTTTCACGAGCCATAGGGGCCGTCAAACATTTCTCCAATAAGGTAGGGGGCCGCCCTGTATCAGTGCTGTTAGACATTTATAGAGCCAAATGTGTATCTACCGCACTGTACGGTGCAGGAATTTGGGGTATAGGAAACGCTTCGAGCATCCAGATCTGTCAAAATGTCTTCCTTCGTTTCCTATTGGCAGTGCCTGGGTCCACCTCCTCTTATGTCTGCCATCAAGAGTTGGGCGTACCTTATATATCAGATCTCATCAACTTAGAGCCCATTTTGTTGTGGCATAAAGTATGGTCGGGAATTGAGACAGGTTTGAATAGGGACATAATTAGGGACTGTCTTGGCTTAGATGGGTCCCCAAAAATTTGTTGGTTCAAATATCTTAAATGTTTTTTTGCTGAGATGGGCCACTCGGAATTCTTTGACTCTCCAGACACCATGGCAGATCTGTCAAGAAAAAAACTTAAGAAAATCTGCCTGGACTTTTTGTCAGAGAAACGCTGGTTGCTGGAGAAACGCAAGAGCTCCGTCATGGCTAACCATCTTCTTATTCAAAAGCAAGGCTTACAGCCATATCTGAATCTTGTCCCTAGCTGCCATTCTCGAATGCTTTTAACCCGATTTAGGTTTGATGCCTTCTTTAGACTAGTGACTTTTCCTGTGATGAATTGCTGGTCAAAGGACCTTATTCCCTGTCCTTGCGACGAGGTTTCTTTTCAATCGTCTCTGCATTGTATCCTTTTTTGAAAATATTACTCAGAACCAAGGAAAAGGTTGCTCCGACCCGTTTTAAATAAACTAGGGTTGAGGCAATGTAGAGTGGCTTTGGTCAAACTGCAAATGTTGGATGATGAATTTCTCATATCTTCTGTTTTAACGTTCCTCAAAACCATCATAAGATTTAGGATCTCCATGAATTAGGATATTTTTTAATTGGTATAAATTTTGTATTGCTTCTTGTCAAAAATGTATTAATATATATGTATGCTTTTATGGTTTTGCTCTTAAAAATCGAATAAAGCTGTTTTGAACCTTGAACCTACTTAATCAAATTCAGGTCACCTAAAATCCAAGTACAGCCCTTTCATTGATGCTCTAGACAAATAGTTCTTACCCATTTTGGCTTTGGTGGCCCCCCACTTAATAATTACTTGAAGCGAGGGACCCCAAATGAATCATTAATGGAATCCGGGGACCCCCACTGAGTATTCACTGTAAGCTGGGGACCCTGCCCAAGCATTTTGGAAAATGTGAACCACAAAAAATACAGAAATACAGAAACAAGCATTATGAAAAAAAATTAAATTCACAAACATAATAAAATCGACATTTTGATGGAAATTTTTGAGCTTTTCTAAATTCAAAAGAGGCCACTCATTGTCCAGACAGTATTCTGTTTGATGTACTTGCTCACATGAGTCAGTCTGAGGTTAGACTCCAATTTCAAAATCTTTCAATTGTGCATTCTGCTTCTTTATTTATATACACTTCATCTGTTAATATTTAATTTTCTAAGGAGTTGTGCACCCCCTGAGTAGACTTTACTGACCACCAGGGGTCTTCCCTGACCACAGGTTAAGAACCACTTCTCTAAACGTTTGTAAAGAGCAGTGTAACTATCCTTTTACCTGCAGTTTCCATTCTAACACAAGCTGGCGCTAAACCTTTACATAATAAAATTATTGGCTCAACTTTCTTTGCAGCTCCTAGTTGTAATTCGGGTTGTAATATGTTGAGAAAAACATAAGGTAAGGTCTTTGGAACCTTAAGACTGTATTTCATTGCAGGCTTACAAAGTGGAGTTTATTTTGTTTTTTTAGAGCACCCTTTACAGAGCCACATCAACATGACACATTGGTATTTTTAAATGTAAAAACAATTGCAAGGGCTCCCTTATGTCATAAAAACGCTTCCTTAAAAATGTATGTTTTTTCCATTCCTTTTGCCATAAGTTTTTCTCAAACGATTCCGTAATAACTGGTAGACGTTTTATGCTCGGCCTGAATGTGATCATTTGCATTTAAGGTTGCAGTAGACCTGATGATCCGCTATTTCCGTAGGTTGGCTATTCAATATATGGAATCAAAAATAAGTTTTAATATTCTAAGACACTATTTCCCAAATACGTCTAAAGATGAATTGCCAAAAATTAGTTGAAATCTGGTTTCAGGAAATATGAACCAGCTGGCTGTCTAAACATGAGCACACCATAATAGCTTTTTACAGTGTCTAGAAATCTATCAAAAACAAAAGAACAAAAAAAGTTAATTACACAAATATGAAACTTTGATATTAGAACACTCACAAACTGGAAGATTCCCTCCTGCACCATAAAGGTATTTAATTTTTGAACTGTTGTAATCTTTTTAACAATATATAGCTCTGAGAAATAAGTTGCCCTAGAGAGTTTTATACTAGTGGATTTGTTGCACACCCATATATACTTATCACATAAATCACTTCACAAACAGTGATATATTTTTTTTCTCCAGGATTTTCATATAGCGCAAACCTGACCCCAAGGTATCGGGTATCAGAGTGCTGTACATGAGCACCAGTTGCATTACACAAAGGACACATTCATTAGGCACAGGGAGGTTAAGTGATTTGCCCAGAATCACAGAATGTTGAGCATCATTGCTGAGACTCAAACCCGGTCTACCGCACTAGCCGTTAAGCCACATTTTCTCACCAATATTGTATTAGAAATAATCTTTCTCAAATTCATAGGATCAGAGATTTTTTTAAAAATTATTTGATAATGTCTTAAGGAATGAAAAGTGGCCATTTTGAGCATATATGAGTAGAGAAAGGGTCAGACGCTGAGTTTACTGCCTCTCTAGTTTATAATGGTGATTTATCTTATATTCTGGTAAAGTGTTCATCTTCGTCTACTTCCCCATGGTATAACAACTTCAGTTTGTTGAAGAAAATAATGCCTCCCTCTCTGCAATACATTTCTATTCGTATTGAATTGTTTTGTCTACATTGCATTCCTTTAAAAGTTGTCATTGCCTCTGTTTTTTTTTTCATCTTCCGTTTTGCTCCCCTTTGTTTTGTTTTGATGCTTGCTCCTACCTCACATAGGCTGGTAGAAGCGTTCTTCTGTGGACGCTAGAGATAATCATTGGATTACAAAGCGTTTAGAGTCTAGAAGGTGGCCTCTGCATATTGTATAGTTTAACATTTATGTCTATTAAATAAAAGCAGAGGCTAACATTAAGATCTTGCTGTGTCCACAGTAGTTCTTTAGGTTACATTGTTTGTTGGTTAACATTTTCCCATGTGTATTATAGATTGATTCTTTCTTTCAGAAATGCCCAATGAATCTTTCATGCAGTCTTCAATAGGATTGTGAAGATTTGTGTTTGAAAATTCGATTTTTCTAAGAGATGTTCCTTTGAAAGCATACTGTTTGTCTCCATCCATTTCATTTTCTTGCAATGTTCTTCTGGGCATTTCCTCGTGGACTACTATTTCAGTGGGGATCATCTTGTCATTTCATTGGAAATTGTACGGTGAAAGCATAGATAACTAATATGTGGTAAAAAGATTTTGGATAGTGTTAAGGGTAACAGTTAAATGTAATGTTTTAGGGTTAAGTGCAAGTAAAGGTGGTAAGGGTTAGGTCTAAGGGATATGGGGTAAGGGTGATGCAGCGGAGTTTACCAGCTCTACACATTCATACACAAAACACCCATTTGGACCCATATGCATTCATACACACAATGAGCTGGCAAATATCCACTGGTCATCAATTTTATTTTACCTTAGGAAACCTTTATACCAGTATTCGTGCCATTCCTGTCTCCTGAGTAAATGCACTTTTGATATGATCTAGTAGTAGATTAGAATAGGGAGGAAATACAATAATGCATTTATTTTATTCTAAAGAACCACAGACTCGAGGGGAGTTTTAAAAGTTTATCTGAATTAATAATTTTTGTGAGTCAAATCAAAATACACATGAACAGACCAGAATTCTCCATCAGAAAAATAGTGCAATTAGCTTAAATCAGTTTGCATTAACAACTCTTTGCAATGACAGCACCTGAGGAGATAAAGGACAGAAAAGCAAGTACCGAGCATTTACCCTACAATTATATTTACCTAGAATGGTGTGAGGACCCCGACATCAGAGTGTCAGAGTTTCGGGACAGGAAAAGTGACCTCTTCTAGTGTAACAACAGCGTTACACCCCTCTCTGGTGCTACTCTGTCCGGTTCAGGTGAGTCCGGACCCTTCCCTGGATATGCCTCCTCGGTTGTTCCACGACTTTCCCTAGTGTAGGATTCTTCAGTCAGGTTGCAGCAAAATTGGGCAGCATTTCATCACAGCAGCAGCATCTCCGCATCAAGTGTATCTAACTATCTATACCTACCTCTTGTTATACCAAATTCAAGTATATGATCCACCCCCAAATGTTTCAATTCCATGTTCACCCGTAATTTGATTGGGCCAAGCAGTGGAGAGAGGACATCACACCATACCAAGTGCAATATTTTTCTTAAGTCTTTTGTCTGATTCTCCGCCCTTTAATTTTAATACCCACAAGCTTTATTCCCACAAGCATTTCGTATTATGATCGATAAATTTAAGGTACAATGTTGCTGGGTCTTCCTTTCGTAGGGTCAGGAGTTTACTTTCTCATCTCCTTGCTGGCTTTGGGTTTTGGCAGTCTGTCAAATGACTTCATTGACTTGAGAGCAGAGATATAGGGCGCATGCGTGGTTGCCACAAAGGATGAGGACATCAGTCACCCTCCAAGGCCCAAATGCGAACTATTAATAAAGTCAGAAAGAAACATGTTAGAATACAAATTTAAATGAATTCACTGTATACCACTTACTTCTACTCTAACCCCATTTACTTAATACATCTTTTGTATTAATAGCTTTGTAGTACGTGCAAAGGTTAGTTTCAGCTCATCATGCACATTAGTGTGTTGCTTTTGAAGCGGCCATATTAAAAGTTACTGCGCAGCTGCAAAGATTTCCTCCCAAGCGACAGAAGAACGCCACACCACGTGATGTGGAAGACGCATGCGCAGAAGATTTCCCGCGTTTAAGCGGCTATTTTTAGTACACTCTAGTTACTTATTAAGACAGCACATAGACAAGCTTCCCCTGGATATAGTTATGTGAAATATGGTGCAAAATTAGTACTTACAGACAGATTGGTTATGGTATTACAGGTTATTCGAGAGGATTGCATACGAGCAAGTTTCTTTAGATGTGAAACCTTGCTCCATCAAGGGTAAAGGGACAAGTGAGAAGGGGTTAAGAGGCAAAGGGTTAAGGATAAGCAGACAAGTGGCTAATTGTATTGGGGTTAAGTGGCAATGGTAAAAGGGTACTTGAAAAGGAGGTAAGGAGTTAAGGATAAGCTGACAAGTGGCTAATTGCATTGGGGTAAGAAGGGGAGAAGGTAAATGAAAAGGAGGTAAAGGGTCAAGGATAGAGTAAGGGCAAGAGAGCAAGGAGGTTTGAGGGGAGGATAAGGTGTTAAGGGAGGCTAGGAATTTACGGATAATAAAAGGTAAGGTAAAAGTCACAGCGTAAATGTACAAAATGTAGATGGAGAGTGAAAGAGTAAGAAAGGGCTTTCCCACAGCAAGATAAGGACATGGTAAACGAGTACAAATCTGTTTGAAGATGAATGACCAGCAAACAGAAAGCGAGGAAATGGTATGTGCCTCTTAATTGTGGATAAATTGCTTTAATAAAGCCTTATATATGTATTCGGTAGTAAGTCTTTAGTTGGCTGATCAGCTCTTGAAAGTACCTGTGTATCTTTATTTAATTAATATTGCAGTTTTGAACCTGCCTCTATTTATCTGATGCACATCCATGGGTGGTTACTCCATAAAACTTTCATTTTGGGACATTTGTTTCTTTTATTCTAAATCTCATATACAGATGTCAAGTAGCATTATAACCCAAAACCTTGAGCTTTATTTTTCTATTCACATTTTCAAAATCATTATAGTACATTATCTGAAAGAAACACGTTAGTTAGATTCCTCACCTTAGAATATCCCCAGGCGTCAGACTGGATCCGGAAGATTTTTCGTCAGCAATACCCCTTGCGCGTCGCCAGGCGTCGTCTGCAGCTCCGCGTCCGTCGTTGGTGTCGTGCGCCGGAATGACGTCGCCAGAGTACTTAGACGCCGCCCTCGCGCGCTGACGTCAGTTCTTCTTTTTTCCGCGCCAGTAAGCGCCGATCCGGGCGAGCTACCCCTTTTAGTCTTTTTTGACTAAAATATTTTTGACTCTTTTGTCACTTTCTCGACATCTGGTGCCGGTAGGATGCCTGGTTTCAAGGCTTGCGACGATTGTCATCGACTGATGTCGGTGACCGATCACCACCGCCGGTGCCTCTACTGTTTGGGCCTCGACCACGACGCGGAGTCGTGTTCCGATTGCAGGGCCCTGACCTCGAAAGCTAGGCGGGAGCGGTCCCGCAAGCTTCTCGAGATCCGCCACTCGGCTCCGCGCCCCTCTCGATCCCGGTCCAGGAGGAGGTCCAAGGATCGGTCGCGGAGCCGCAGTCGACACCATCGATCGTCTGGCTCTTCGGGTAAGTCCAAGCGATCCAAGAGGCAACATCGCTCTTCGGACTCCCCTCGCCGGTCGCGCGACTCGGCCGAGGGCCCGGGTGGTTCCACCCCCGCGGCCCCATCGGAGCCGCAGGCGCCGCGCAAGTCCCCATACCCGCCGGTCGCTGGGACTGACGCGACGCCGGCGGAGATCAGTGCCTTCCTCTCGGCCATGAGGGGCCTGGCTCTGCCGTCGACGCCCGCTGGCGCGCCTTTGGGCCCCGCGGACACGACTGGGCGTCCTTGCGCGCCGGCGGCTCCGGCGCCGTCGGAGGCTCCGGCCCGACGCCGCAGGACCCCGAGGGGCCCAGGCCTGGGCCCCCGTCGACGCCGGTCGACCTCGTCACGCCTCCTCCGCCGGCATCGACACCGGTGCCACCTTCGACGCCAACTCCGGTCGACGTCGTGCCCCGGTCGGGACCCGGCGCCGATGCGGCGTCCATCGACGCCGCATCCGGCGCCGCTAGGGACACGATCATTCCTCCTGTTTACCAGGAATCGGATGACGGGGGCGACTGGGAGGGGTCTGATGACCCTATGACCCTCCAAGGTCAACTTTCTCAGGACTGGACAGATGAACTGGAGGAGGCCAGTGGTCTGGATACCTCACAGGACACTGGATTCATCTCTCCTCCGACTGTGGCTTCGGAGGAGGGTGCAGCTTTTTCTGTGGTGCTGCGCAAGGCGGCGGAAGCCCTTGGGCTCGAGCTGCCTGCCGTGGCTGTGAGGACGAACATCCTCACCGAGGTGCTTCAGTCTGCAGCAAGCTCCACTGAGCCTCTGCTGCACTTCAATGAGGCCCTCATTGACGTTCTGCAGGGCACCTGGTCCAAGCCCTCCACAGTCCCTCCTGTGGATAGGAGCGTTGCCAGGCGCCACCGCCCTGCTCCGGGCGGCCCCAGTTTTCTGTCCCAACACCCCACCCCTGAGAGTCTGGTTATCCAGGCCTCTACCTCCCAATCCTCCTTCCCGACCGCTCCTCCGGACCGGGATTCCAAGAGACTGGAACAGTTCGGTAAGAAGCTGTTCTCCTCGCTCAGTTTGGGCTTGCGGTCTTTAAACACCGCCTGTCTCTTGGACCGTTTTTCCCACTCTCTGTGGGATACGGTGGAGGACGTGCTACCCCTGTGTCCAGAGGAGGCCAAGACACGACTCTCCCAAGCTGTGGCCGATGGGAGAGATGCGGCACGTCATGCAATCCGATGTGGACTTGACACTACGGACTCGCTGGGTAGGGCGATTTCTACCACGGTGGCGCTTAGACGTCACGCCTGGCTGCGGTCCACGTCATTTTCCGGGGATGTCCAGAGCACTCTCATGGACATGCCTTTCGATGGCACTCGCCTTTTTGGTGAGAAAGCGGACAGTGCGCTGGCTCGCTTTAAGGACTCCCGGGCTACGGCCACGTCCTTGGGCCTCTCGGCCCCGCGGCCACAAACTTCCACTTTTCGCTCCTTTCGTGGCCAAGGAAGGGGCTCCTCCTCCTCACGTCCGCCTAGCCACCGGCCGCAGAACCAGCCTGCACGCGATCGGACGTGGCTTCTGCCGAGGCGGTAATGGAGGACGACGCGGTCAGTCCACATCCACCCCGGCAGCATCCGCCTCCAAGCCTTCCTAGTCCGAGCTTTCCGGCCCATTCCTCGCCAGTGGGAGGCTGGGTTCACCATCACCTGCTCCACTGGCGTACCATCACTTCGGACAGGTGGGTGCTGCAAATCGTCCGAAGGGGCTACTCCCTCCCCTTCGAGACGACCCCTCCAGCCATGCCACCGCAGCACCACCGTATCTCGGAGGATCATTTGCATCTCCTGCGAGAGGAAGTTTCGGCCCTCTTGGCCAAAGAGGCCGTCGAGCGCGTTCCGAGCCCAGAAGTAGGTCGTGGTTGTTATTCCCACTACTTTCTGGTTCCCAAGAAGGGCAAGAGGGGCCTACGCCCTATCTTGGACCTCAGGAACGTCAATGCCTTCCTCCGGAAGGAACGGTTCAAAATGTTAACTTTGGCTCAGGTTCTAGCTGCCCTCGACCCTGGAGACTGGATGGTAGCGTTGGACTTGCAGGACGCATATTTCCACATCCCCGTCCTGCCGACTCACCGGCGTTACCTGCGGTTCACGGTGGGTCAGGAGCACTTTCAGTTCACCGTGCTCCCCTTCGGCCTCACCAGTGCCCCTCGGGTGTTCACGAAAGTGATGGCGGTGGTCGCAGCTCATCTGCGCAGATCAGGGGTTCCAGTCTTCCCCTATCTCGACGACTGGTTGTTGAAGGCGGGCTCGCCCCAGGCAGTCGTCTCCCACCTCCAGACAACGGCGGATCTACTGCATTTGCTAGGGTTTTCCATCAATGTGCCGAAGTCACACCTGAGCCCCTCTTAGAAGCTCCTCTTCATCGGAGCGGTTCTCGATTCGGTGCAGTTCCGGGTTTATCCACCGGAACAGCGGGTCCGGGATATACAGGCCCTGATTCCCATCTTTTGGCCTCTATCCTGGGTTTCGGTCAGGCTAGTGTTGCGGCTTCTGGGGCTGATGGCCTCCTGCATCCTACTAGTGCATCACGCCAGGCGGCGCATGCGGGCTCTGCAGTGGGCCCAGCATTACGGCAACCTGTCCGACCACGTCTTGATCTCGGAGGGCACTGCACAGCAGTTGCAGTGGTGGCTCACGGACCGCGATTGGGTCACGGGCAAGAGCCTCTCCCTACCCCTACCGGAGCATGTCGTAGTGACGGACGCGTCCCTCCTGGGATGGGGTGGCCATATGGGAGAGGCGGAGATCAGAGGCCTCTGGTCTCCGGCGGAGTCTCGCCTCCACATCAACTTGTTGGAGTTGAGAGCGATCCGACTTGCACTGAAAGCCTTCCTTCCCTCTGTCAGGGGAAGTGTTGTGCAGGTGTTCACGGACAACACCACCGCCATGTGGTATTGCAACAAACAGGGCGGGGTGGGGTCGTGGACCCTTTGTCAGGAGGCTCTGCGCCTCTGGACATGGCTGGAACACCAGGGCGTCACCCTAGTGGTTCAACATCTGGCGGGCTCTCTGAACGCCAGAGCAGACGAACTCAGCCGCCGGTGCATGCTGGATCAAGAATGGCGTCTGAACTCCGAAGTGGCGCAAGGTCTCTTTCAGCAGTGGGGAGAGCCTTGGTTAGATCTATTCGCCACCGACGAGAACGTGCAATGTCAGCAGTTCTGCGCGTTGGAATTTCCAAGGCGGCACTCGCTCGGCGACGCTTTTCGTCGCGAGTGAAGTTGCGGTCTGTTGTACGCCTTTCCGCCTATACCACTTCTGCCCAGAGTGCTGAAGAAGATCAGGCACGACCGGGTCCAAGTCATCTTGGTGGCTCCGGATTGGGCACGAAGGTACTGGTATCCTGAGCTACTCAGTATGTTGACCGATCCTCCGATACGTCTGCCCCTTCGGGAGGATCTTCTGTCGCAGCAGCAGGGGACGGTCCTCCACCCGAACCTGTCCAGCCTCCACCTCCATGCGTGGAGATTGAGCGGCGGCAGTTGATGCCATTTGACTTGCCTCCTGAAGTCTGTGATATCATTCTGGCAGCCAGACGTCCCTCCACAAAGACGGTATACGCCTGCCGGTGGAACAAATTTGTGGCATGGTGCACAGCAAAGGCTGTGGATCCCCTTTCCGCCCCTCTTTCTGAGGTTCTCCTCTTTCTTCTTTCTTTGGTCCGACAGGGCGCTGCCCTGGGCACCTTGAAAGGTTATCTTGCTGCCCTCTCTGCCTTCTTGCGGCTTCCAGATCAACCCTCTCTTTTCAAGTCCCCTGTAGTGTCACGCTTATTTAAAGGCATTACTCACACGTTCCCTCCTTTTCTATCTGTTCATCCGGACAAGGTTGTCCTTCGGCCTCGTCCCTCCTTTCTTCCGAAAGTGGTGACTCCCTTTCATCTTGGGCAATCTGTCACCTTGCCCACCTTCTTTCCGCCTCCGCATTCTTCCAAAGAGGAAGAGCGGCTCCACCGTCTGGACCCAAAACATGCGCTCTCCTTTTATTTGGACTGCACCAAACAGTTCCGAGTGGACGACCAGCTTTTCGTTGGCTACGTGGGTGCAAAGAAGGGAAAAGCTGTGCACAAACGGACCATCTCCCGGTGGGTTGTTTTGTGTATAAAAATCTGTTATTCCTTTGCAAAAAAGGACCCTCCTGTTGGGCTGCGAGCCCATTCTACTCGGGCCACAGCGGCTACTACTGCTTTGGGGCGGGGAGTCCCTTTGCAGGATATCTGTCAGGCGGCGACGTGGGCTTCGCTGCACACGTTTGCCAGGCATTATTGCCTAGACAGCCTAGTCCGGAGGGATGGCTTCTTTGGCCGTTCCGTCCTCCAGGACTTTCTGGTGTGATCTTGGTTCGCAGACCCACCACCGGGGTTGGTATTGCTTGGGTATCTATTCTAAGGTGAGGAATCTAACTAACGTGTTTCTTTCAGATGAACAAGTTACTTACCTTCGGTAACGATGTATCTGTAAGAAACATTAGTTAGTTAGATTCCTCACCGACCCACCCATCCTCCCCGTTCTGCGAACCGACATCTAGGGTTAAGGTTATCCTTTTCAGGCCCCTAGATTTTTTGGCACCAGAGTCGGTCTCTTGCATGGCTCTGCGTTCCTGGCGCGGAAAGCTATGTACAAGAACTGACGTCAGCGCGCGAGGGCGGCGTCTAAGTACTCCGACGTCATTCCGGCGCACGACGGCAACGACAGACGCAGAGCCGCAGACGACGCCTAGCGACGCGCAAGGGGTATTGCTGACGAAATATCTTCCGGATCCAGTCTGATGCCTGGGGATATTCTAAGGTGAGGAATCTAACTAACTAATGTTTCTTACAGATACATCGTTACCGAAGGTAAGTAACTTGTTCTTTAATAGCATATGGATGCATCACAGGTTTTCTGCCATGTTTAGCTCATTCTGCTTGTCTGCATGTTAAAATTTACCCCCTGTTACTGTGAAATGATATCCAAAAATGTCTTAATTTCACAGTAGAAATTTGTGCTCCTTTATTGGTGCCCTGAATGTGTGGTCGATTCATACTTGAACATTTGATAGAACAAATATGGTCCATTGAGTTAAATGTTCTTGCACTTCGGAAATATCTAGTGGTTTTGTATAACCTGGATATTAAAAAGGGATCTGTGGAACCAGGTGTAAAAAAACCAAGAAATGAATGCTGTGTTTGGGGGTCCAGATTGGAAAGTACCAGTAGCTGGGTATGGCATGATGTTTGTGTTGGATTCAACTAGTCCACAAATGCTTGACACTCCATGTTCATCTTCTAAAATCTTTACCTTTATGGGCTTACGTTTGCTGATAATGCCTGCGTTTTCTACCTTATTGCCTGATGGAAGTGTCCAGATAATTCTCCTTCTGCTCTGTGGTTTATAATTGTACTATTGTCTAATATTGTTGTACATGTATCATTTCTAAAATAGAAATCTTAATTTGTCAATAGTGCACATAAACTATGACTTTTTAAAAACCTTTTATTGATTTTATATTGTTATAACAACAGGAAACAACAGTCCAAGCACTTAGTTCCACCTCCAACATTATTCACAACCCTCAAGACTGATCACTCATTACTCCTTTCCGATTAAAACATGTTGCATATAGCAGTGTAGCACCTGTGATGTCATAATCTGGAATCTTTCACTCCATTTTCTGCATCAAGCGAATAATCCCACCATCTGTCCCGGATCTTTACAATTTTTGGGGACAGCCCCCGCTCTGTAAAATGGATTTTCAGTTTTTGTACAGAAATCCATACCACAGTTCATTCTCTTAGTGTGGGGGTCCTTTCTGAGCCCCAGAGCCTGGTGATATCCCTCTTTGCTATTAATGGCTATAACCCAATGATGTTCCTAATACTACTCCTAGCCACCACTGCACGCAAAATCAATAATTCACTGTTGTAGGACATTCCCATATTACATGAATATAAGTAACTAGGGAGGTCTTTCATCTCAAACAAAGGGGATTTGAAGCTCATCCCTTCTTCCAAAGTCACAGTGGATAATAGTAGAACCTGTGTTAAAGTTTTAAATTGCATTAGACAAAGTTGAGAGGAAATTGTCAGTTTTAATCGCCATCTTGGTTTTTGTTCAGTCGTCTCCTTCTAAAGTGCCTATATCTTCTAACCATTTTGCTTTCATACCTATTAGGCGGCCTGGGGAGTTATTTATTAATGAGCAATGCAATTGAAATATACTTATCGCTCAAGGGCTCTGCAACTAACTTGCTCTCTATGGGACTAAAGACAGGCAGCTCTTCCGATCGAGCTTTGCAGCGGTATAAGGTATGTCGGAGCTGTAAATAGCAGAGGGACTGAGTTTTGTGCAGCTCAGATTCTCTCACAACCCCCTTATAGGACTTAATGTGTGTCTGGGCTCACACTTCCCCCAAATACTGGAGTCCTATTAAATCCCAAGCATGGAACACCTGTAATTGCCCAGCATGTTCAAGCCATATGCCCCTCCATAATGGGGTCATTGTAGTTAAAGTCTCATGCTATTTAATGTGACGCAATGCATCATACCAGGATAAAATCGAAATTTTAGAAATCTGTGGTGAAGCACGAGGAAGTGGTGTACCATCTAAGAGTGCCAACAGGTCAAGTTTGCAAATTTTCAACCAAAATTCAGAATCCTGTCTGTTGCCAAATAACCAATCGTTACCGGGTCCAGAATTGAAGAAAAGTAGTTCAATATTCTATCTGCCCAACCTAGGCCAGCCTCATATAAACTCAGTCAACCTGTATCGACCAAAATGCAGGGCATCTAGTTTTCTCACAAGAATCTGATGATCAGACTTCAAATTCCCAAAAATGGTCGTGGGGTGGGAGGGAAGTGCGGGGGTTGGGTTGGAGTACATGCAAGTAAGCGGAGCAGAGAGATCATTTTAAGTATCCCACTTCGGCCATAATTGGAAGGGGCAGAGCAGCACACGCCTTGAAATCTAATTTTAGTTTTGTGATTAAGAGGGCGATGTTTAGCTTCCATTTGGGGATTTGTCTACTTGAAATTTCCATACTCTGGTATCTGAACTGGTCTCCTGATACTTCTGTTTGAGTAGTAGTTATCAAAGAAGGCAATACACTCAAAACATGGGCATGCATGGTTTTTGCCTAGATTACCCTTAGCCCAGAGGCATCTCTGTACATATGGAGAACGTCAAATATATGTGGGATAGAGTTGTTTAGATATTTTATGAATAGAGTCCTCTGGACACTATCTTCCTGTTCGCCTTGACACTGAAACCTTTAAAGCTGTGCATCAGTCCTCAGCCATTTGGTAAAGGATTCCATGACCATGACTAACAACAGACGTGAGATTGGGAATGGGGCTGAAAGGGAACCATTGAAACGTACCTGAGCCCAAGAGAAAGCATACAAGGTTTCTACAAATTACCGAAAGCAGAGTCCAAAGTTCATGTGGTGCAACACTCTGTGCAGGAACTGTCAGTATCAATACCTTTTCAATATCTATTAATAATAATTGCAGCCTTCCTGAGCATGTGGCAGGATCACATTGTGTTGGAGGCAATGCATGTTACTTCGATGAAGTATATAGCTATTTAAATCTTTGATTTGTTGCTTTTTTCCCTACAAAGTGGGGTTTGATGTCTTTTTGTCCTGCTGAAGTTAATATTGTGCTTCACTTGTTTCTTCAAAACTTGCCCTCCTCTTTTCATAATTATCATACAGTACAGTGTGCTTGTATTCTTATTTTTCCGGCCATCCCTTATTCCATTTGGTACTGATGCTTTTAGCCTCCCACTTCTCCACTTTTCTGAGAACTGGCTCTCTTATACCCCTCATGGTCGTCATTTTTACTATTCAACCAACCAATAATAGTACTTCCTTTAGCTTGTCTTCTCCTGTTCTTAGCAGTGACCACCAAAGTGTAAACGTTTTTAAGTTTAAATAATTTTTATTATATAGCATATAGAACACTGCAGAAAACAACTGGGCAGAGAATGTGGCCTAATGGCTAGGGTGGTCGACCTTGAATCTGGGGAACCGGGTTCGAGCCTCGGCAACGACGCTCAACACCCTGTGATTCTTGGCAAATCACTTAATTTCCCTGTGCCTAAAAAAACAATTAATGTGTTTGTCTGTAACGCAACTGGCACTCATGTAAAGCGCTCTGGTATCTGAAACCTTCGGGTCAAGTTCGCGATATATAAAACTCTGGGGAAAAAGAAAACCGAATCGAAATTCCATATATGATGTGAGATAAAAATACTTAACAGTTTCTTTTAAATTTGCAAACACCCCAATGTGAAAAGCCCATAAAGGCAAAACAACAGTGGCTCGATATACCCAAGGGAGAGGAAAGTGAATAGGCAATATCACTACCATTTGGCAAGGCGTAGATTAGTCAAACTCATCATGGTTCTCAGGGTCATAAGTACTGGTGAACCACAAAGTAGAAAATAAAACCAATTAGGGATAATGATGCTCAGTATGTCACAGATTCTTTTTTTATGCTTTAGCAGCCTCCTCCCTCGTAACAACTATTATTTCATTACTGTGAACTACCCCTTATTTTATTGGATGGTGGATTTGATCCCATGGGTTGGAAGTTAAATTCCTTTCTGATCACCAACAAATCCCTCTTTTTAGATAATGTGTCTGGGTGCAAGTCACGGAAGAGCTGCAAATATGTGCCCTCATAACGCACTTCTTTTCTCTGTATTGCCTCAGGCGATGAGGCCCCTGAAGTCTGTGGAATATAACATTACATTACTCCCCCTCCACTCGCGGATCCAAGTGTGACTCTCCTTGCGTCGAAACAATGTCAAGTCAGATGAGAAGCAGCAGTCTTACTTTATCCCTTCACCTCCCCTCAAGTTACACAGAAGATTCCTAAGCATTTTTAGGTCTCGCCTGGCGTATGCTGCGCAGTCTCGCTGGCGAGATTTAGAGTTAACAGGGTATTTTCTGTAAGGGGTTTTAAGCCCCGCCCCTCTGTTCCATTGGCTGGCGTCACCGTTTATGCTAAACGGTGGCCAGCCATTGGAACAGAGGTGTCGATGCCGTTTTTGCTTGGCTTTTCGAGCCGCCCCATTTGGACGGACTCACTTGCTTTGTGTTGGTCGCAAAAGGTTTCTTATCTTTATGGGGCAAAACACATGGCCCCATTAAGACAATAAACCTTTTGGCAGAAGCCGAGCAAGTACGTCATGGCAAGCGCTTGTGCGATGTGAGCATGCACAGAGCCTTTCGGTCCTAGCGTCGCCTCTTGTTATATTCTCCTTTCAAGGGGTTTAATTCAGCTTCGTAAATTGTTATTTTGAAACACCAGAGATAGATTTTTTACACCACTTGTCTTTCGTTTTCATTAGCTGGTGTTTATATTTCCCTGCATGGAAAACGGACATAGACCGCTCTCGGCTTTTGAATTGTTCGGCGGAGACGTGTTATGTTACAAGCGGGTGCGCCGGAGTTATCAAGGAATGATCTTTCAGTGAAGTGGACGGCCGTGCCTCTGCTCTTAACCTTTCTGTGCCAGATTAAACGTGGAATGCTTCCGACAGACTGGCCGTAGTGGTGGTATTTTAATGTACTAGAGGGAACGGTCGGCTTTGGCAGTTATTGCAGCAGAACCGGAACTCAAGCTTTTTTTCCAAGATAATAGCGTGCCCCGGGTTGAGAACACAAAGAGCCGTCCAGGTAATACTAATGGTTTTTAATTCGGATGAACTGCATTTTCTTTTATCATATGTGTCCAGAAAGGTATAAGATGATGCCGAGGTGCGCGCCACTGATGGAATGGCGACATGTTTACAGTGAAAGTGCTCCACGCCTCAAGCGGCCAGAGCTGCCGACTTTGCCGACTCGGCTCAACATCCTGTGATTCTGGGCAAATCACTTATTCTCCCCCATGCCTAACCCCCCCCCCCCCCCCCCACACACACAAAAAAAAATCCATGTGTACTTCTGTAATGTGCCTGATGCTCATGTAAAGCGCTCAAACCTTTGGGTTGGGTCCGCGCAAAAACTGCAAAATAAATTGTTCGGCGGAGACGTGTTATGTTACAAGCGGGTGCGCCGGAGTTATCAAGGAATGATCTTTCAGTGAAGTGGATGGCCGTGCCTCTGCTCTTAACCTTTCTGTGCATGCGCGCATCCAGATTAAACGTGGAATGCTTCCGACAGACTGGCCGTAGTGGTGGTATTTTAATGTACTACAGGGAACGGTCAGCTTTGGCAGTTATTGCAGCAGAACCGGAACTCAAGCTTTTTTTCCAAGATAATAGCGTGCCCCGGGTCGAGAACACAAAGAGCCGTCCAGGTAATACTAATGGTGTTTAATTCGTTTGAACTGCATTTTCTTTTATCATATGTGTCCAGAAAGGTGTAAGATGATGCCGAGGTGCGCGCCACTGATGGAATGGCGACATGTTTACAGTGAAAGTGCTCCATGCCTCAAGCGTCCAGAGCTGCCGACTTTGCCGACTCGGCTCAACATCCTGTGATTCTGGGCAAATCACTTATTCTCCCCCATGCCTAACCCCCCCCACACACACACACAAAAAATCCATGTGTACTTCTGTAATGTGCCTGATGCTCATGTAAAGCGCTCAAACCTTTGGGCTGTGTTCGCGCTAAAACTGCTAAATAAATAAACAATACATAAATAATCAATCTGAGGTCAGAGCATTCGTACCCTTACGAGCTCAGCCAGCACCATATCATCTTTCTAAACAAGCATTTGCAATTCAATAGGTCTCGCATTTGCGAGAGTTTAAGCTATTGGCATTGTAAATGGCAATTCCTTTAATTTATGTTTTAAAAACCAACACGTAAATAAAAGGCATTGTCATTTACAATGCCAACAGCTCAAACTCTCGCAAATGCGAGACCTATTGCATTGCAAATGCTTGTTTCTGTAGCAGCATGCAGTACAGTTAAATGGCGTCCGAGTGAATCCACAGGACCCTTGATTGAGCACCTCTCCGCAGTATCCTCCAGTTCATCCAGTTTCAAGACATTGTTCACAAGAGCACCCCTGAACTCTTCTAGATATTGCAAAGAAACAGCCAGTCCCTCTTGACTCCTCTGAAGCCCCTCCACTTTTACCAGGGCCTGTTTGAATCCCTTCAGTGTCTCTCAGCTCCTCAATGACCATCTCTGTGTTGTGGACATTAATGGAGATTTTCAATGTTTTACTTGTAACTGTTTTGTATTTGTGATCAAACACACCCATCACCTGCAACCACCCGGACGCCGAGCTCAAACAAGTACAAGTCATTACACTTTTTATAAGAAAACTACCCCCACCCACCCACCACCCCCCCTCCGGGGATATGGACTTCAAATACTCTATTGAGCTCAACCAGCACTCCTTACCAGTACTTGCCAGTGCTTTAGTTGATGGCATAGAGTGCCCACCGCCCCTCATTCTTTCTAATACTGATCGCATCGATGGGTGTTCAAGTTTCCCATCCTCTCCGGTGTCCTATACCAGTAGGTCAAGACTTTGTCGCATTAATCGCAGCTTTACGTCTAAAGTAAAGGATCTTTCTCTTTTATACATTTTCTCTCACTCTCCATGCAAGAGTTGGCTTAATACTCTATTCAAATCTTCTCTGGCCCGGAAGTATCTATGTGTGTGTTTTATCTTGATTATCCTGTACTATACTATTTGTCTTGTATCATTTCCACCTCACTTTGGGGTGGATTTTAAGGTATTTGTGCTGTCCTCACTTTAAAGCTTAGTGAATTAACTGTTATTTTTGTTAAACAATATCTAAGCATTGCCCATCTTTAACCTGATTGCATCTCCCTGGGAAACTGCTCACTTCAGAATTGGGCTTAATGTGGACATTTAATTAAAAACTTGCAAAACCCTCTTGCCTTTCAGAAAAGTTTGAAAACCTGAATCCGTTCTCTTTAGGCTAGGCTGCTCATACGTTGTCTTAGTTAATGTTAGTGGCAGTACACATTTTAGATAATGGGGCGCTTTAGAAATTTTTTTTGCACTACTTATTTAAATTACATTAAAGCAGTCATTTGGCTCCTTTCTGTCTCAGATTCTGCCCTGTTTGCGCTTTTGTACAAATTCTGTATGGCAGGCTGATCAAATGCTTTGAAAGTGACTTTGGTGACATGTGGTGCGGTTTCAAAAATTGATTAAAGCCTGACAAGTGGAGTATCAGGATTGAGAAACTGTTAAAGACTTGAAGACGTATTTGAGCCTGAAGCCATGTTATATTTACTTCCAAGCATTGCCCAATTTGCCGTTACGCTGTATTATCACACACACCAAAAATATGTGGAACATTGTAGGCTTTTTTTTTTTTTTACCTAAAAAGTTGGTGCACCAGTACTATTCACTATTCCTTCCATTTTGATTTTGCGTAACAGTTGCCTGCTTGTGTCTCAGGATGTACACTTTGCTGACATTTTAGGAACAGTGGAGGACCAAAACTAGAGGTTATCAGGGCAATGCAAATAGTTTTTTCTCTGTTCATTGCAAGTTTGGAAGATGTTAATGTAATTGTTGTGTTTCTTTGTAGATGGGGGCTCTTCGATCAAGATGGTGCATCATATCTTCCCGTACTCTGTATTCTGCACATGATCCAAGTGAAAAGGTTCGTTGGTTTCCAGATGCTTTGTGTGCAACTAATTTATGAATTTCCTTATACTAAATCTTTACGGCTTTCAGTAAGCGCATGAGCGCGCTCTCCTTGCCCTAGTCTCAATAGCCCTTTCTGAAGACTGTGCAAGGTCTGCTAATGAGACTAGTCTATTGAGAAGTTATTCATTCATCACCTTTGGTGACAGTCATACCCTTGTTTGGATGGCATTTTCAGAATCTTCATGTTTCCATCATGTTGCCCAATCCCCCTTCACAAACCCATTCAGTCTCTCTTCGATACTAAAATATAACTGTCTATGTGTGTTTTTTCTTTTTTATCCTTTGTTGCTCAAGAAATGCTGGTGTTTACAACTTTAGTGCAGTTGAGTCAAGGATTGAACATATTTAACATATTTAAAATTAAACCAAGTTTCGATTGCTTATAATCAGTCGTATAATACAATACATTTGTCGAGCGAACAGCTGCATTCAAGGAGCTGTCCAAGCGCTAGCGGAAGAAACACCCACAAGAAACCAAAAGGAAGAGATGTTAACTGACGTTTACGCAGGAGTTGAAGACCAAGGTTTTTAAGCTTTTTCTATAAGCAGCTTCAGGCGGGCTGCTTCTCAAAGCAAGCAGGATCGCATTCCACAGCTTAGTTGCCAGGAAAGTGATCGATCTACCTCCTCTTCTAGCCTTGTGAATATGTGTGAGTTGAAAGAGTTTCAGATTATTGAATCTCAAAGATCTCTCCTGGATTGAAGCGGCGCCTGAGGTAGAGAGGAGCCTTTTGGTTGTAGGCCCTAAAGGCAAGTATGAGTGCATTGAACTGGATCATTTTATTCACTAGAAGTCGGTGTAGATGACATAGGTGTCCTGACACCACTATTCGGGTGGAAATCTTGAGAATTAGCTGGGCAGCAGTGTTCTGAATGATTTGGAGATGCTGTATCAGAAAGGACGGGAGCTCCAGATACAAGCTATTGGGTTAATTCTGCCTGGAGGTAATCAAGGGGTGGACAACCGTCTTCCAAAACTCCATGGAGATACAGCATCCTTCTCAGGGACCTAAGAGTGAAGAAGCAGGTGGTGGATATTGCCTTGATTTGAGGCTCAAAAGTAAAGCCAGAGTCAAATTTCAATCTGAGGTTTCTTAACACAGGTGTTGGAAGGGGGAGTAACTCACTTCCAACGGCCACCAAAGGCTGGTTTCAGGGGTGCACTTGAGGCTGTAGTATTCCTGCGCTATGATTCTTTCTCTTATGTTACCATGTCCTAGCTGCTCAGCCTGTGTGTCTGTGTTCTGTATGGAATGTTGGTGAATGGGTCATGAGTGGAATGCCTGTGTGACTGGATGAGTGATGACAGTTAGTGGATGGGGCTGAGCAGCTATGAGGCTGCTCCTGGTGGGGCTGTTGATAAGGACTTACTGAGGATTTATACTACCTGTTTATTTACCTGAATAAACCTACTTGAATTACATCATTCAAGTGTGGACTACTTACTAGGATCTCAGTCTTATCGGAGTTAAGCTTTAAACAGCTTGTATTCATCCAGTCCACCACTGATTTTAGGCAGAGTTTGAAGGAGTTCTAGGACGTGGACAGTTTTTCCTGAGAGGCGAAAAGGAGTTGTCATATGCGTTGGATTCAACTTTCACTCCCCCTTGACTAGTTTCGCTAGTTGCTCCAGGTATATATTAAAGTGTGTGTGACCCCTGTGGGAATCCACACTCTAATGGTTTTGATGCACGGTTAAAAGGTGGAAGAAAAACAGCCTGGGAGCGCTTACTAATGAAATATTTCAGCCATAACAAAGCTTTGTCTCTGATAATGATCTTTTCAAGTCTCCAGCAAAATAGTGTGAGAGACCTATTGAATGCCGAAGAGCAATCCAAAAGCATTACCAAGACGAGGGTACTTGAATCCAGATTTTCTTAAATGTACTCTGAGTCTTCAAGTAGAGTGTTCTTCGTGCTGCAGCCCGCACGGAAGCCTGATTTGGGAGTCATGGAGCAGATGATTGGACACCAGGAAGTATAAAATCTGCTTTTTAACATTTTTCTCAAGAAGTGTTGCATCCGTAGGAAGGAGTGAGATTGGTCTAAGTTGCTAAGAACCCTAGGATCGACAGATGGCGTCTTGAGCAGGAGAAGCAGCAAAGCTTGTTTTCCAGCAGGAAGGCACCAGCACCAGGGATTCATTTAGCAATCTGTTCAAGATGGGGCTAACCACCGGTGCAGCTAGATTGAGGATGGCCAGTGGGCAAGGATCTAGAGGAGAGCCAGACTTACAACTTGCAAGTTCTGCTGCTGATTCCTCTAAGGTAACAGGGACAAAACTAGACAGTAGAGGTTTGGAATAGGAACAAGATGTTGCTCCTTGATTATAGGGATTCATTTAGCAATCTGTTCAAGATGGGGGTAACCACCGGTGCAGCTAGATTGAGGATGGCCAGTGGGCAGGGATCTAGAGGAGAGCCAGACTTACAACTTCCAAGTTCTGCTGCTGATTCCTCTAAGGCAACAGGGACAAAACTAGACAGTAGAGGTTTGGAATAGGAACAAGATGTTGCGCCTTGATTATAGGGACTCTCAGCCGGGAACTGATCGTGGATGGCTTGTATTTTTCCGAAGACGTAGACAGAGAGACCCTCACTTAGCTCCTTAAAAGGAGAGTACATTTGTTGTTGGTATGGGAGAGAGAACAGATTTAACAACTTTAAACCAGTCATGCGGTTTGTTTGCAGCCTCGTAGATAGATGAGGCAATAAATGTTTTTTGGGCCGACCGAATAGCCGCATGATATTTATAGAGAGCGCTTGGTAAATTGCTTTTACGCCTTTATCATAATTGGACCTCCTTTCCCTTTCTAACCTTTTTGCAAATGGATTTTTGACTTAAGGGTGTCAGAGGGCCAAGGCGTGGATGGTCTAAGTCTCTTAGGGCAGTGGGATTTCGAAGGTGCAATTGTGTCAATAGCCTTCGTCAACCAGCTGTTGACACATGGTGTGTCCTGCTCTAGGTCCCGTGTCCCATAACAGGGAGAGGACTGGAGCGCCTTCATGAGTAGGGAGTCAGAGATTTTATGCCCCAGTCCTGACCTTTTCTTCGTTATTATCTGTGTGGCACCCGGAGGAGAGGAAATAACATTACAAGGGATCAAAATGTGGTCAGACCAAGTGAGTTTCAGAATTGCCTTACCCTCACAGTAGAGGAGTTCGCCAGAATAAGATTCAGAATGTGACCTTCTTTGTGAGTGGGCACCTTAATAAGTTGTTCCAGGTTAAAACTTTCCATCGGGCACAGCATTTGCTGTGTGGGTTAGTTCTTAGTGTCATCCATATGGAGGTTAAAATCACTTTATAGCAGGACGTTGACATGAAGAGGGGATAGTTGACCAAAAGTGTCCTTCAGAAGCTGTTGGGAGGCAGCTGAAGCGTCAGGAGGGCGATCGATCAGTGCGCCTGATAATGCAAAAGTAGGGACTAGAATAATGTGAAGGACATTTCTTCAATATTTTGAATGTTGTTTAGTTTGGATACTGTGCTGGAGAAGGCAGAACGGTGTATAATAGCCACCCACCCCCATTTTTGTCGTCTGAATCAAAGTACCTGATAGAGAATTCTGAGGGGTTTGCCAAGGCAATATTGGACTGTCTTTTAACCAAGTTTCGGTATGAAACAGCAGAGCCCAGTGGTATTCAGTCAACAAATTGAAAATATCGAATGCATGTGGTAAGGAGCGACAATTTATAAGGCCTATTGAGAAGGAGGCTCCAGGATTTGATAGCATGGAATCACCCCACCCGTCATATAGCCCAAATCGAGTTTGGGGCTGCATGGTTTAGGGGCTTCAAGAATGAAACCGCTCTGAGGCAGTTGAATCCCACTCCTGAGTTACCAACAGTAAAATCATCTACAAGACCACAGGATGCAGTACAAAGTTATAATAATTCGGCCTTAGTGTAGTTACACAAGGAGCATTATGGTGAGGCTTACTCGCAGCATCGCTACCACTAGCCGCAATCCGGATGCAGATGGGCTCAGACGGGGATGCCTTTCTGTGCCCGCTTCCTCATTAGATTACCCCCACAATAAAATAATTTTTAAAAACCGCGTCTGTTTTTTTAGAAAAAGAAACACAATTTAAAACGGCACAGAGTGGTATGCCGCAAATGCGAGTGAAACCAACCACTGCGTGTCCACATACTCATTAGAGGAATATAGGGCCATATTATCAAGATCAGCGTTAAAATTATCGCCACTAAAGCGGCGATAATGTGCTTGATAATATGCCCTTGTGAATTCCCATAGAAGCCCATGTTCTGGTGTGAACATGGGCTTCTATGGGAATTCACAAGGGCATATTATCAAGCCCATTATCGCCGCTTTAGCAGCAGTTTCCTGCCGCTAAAGCGGCGATAATTTTAACGCTGATCTTGATTATATGGCCCATAGAGTCTGGTAGGGAATGACTAGAGCGCGAACAACAGAAAATGGCGTCCCAGCAAAGCTTCAAAGGGAATGAGGAAGTGGATTAGAATAAAGTGCAGCCTGAACTGAAAGTGACCGAGTGCATGTCTTTAGCAGGTAATTGGCTGACAAATGCGTTATTCTACCCCAACAGTACACATTCTGCTAAAGTGCCATTTAGGACGCACAATGGGGATTGAGGTCCTAGCAATGACCTAGAAAACAAGAATGGTTTAAAACTGAACAAAGAGATTGCCCCACCCCCCTTACAATAAAATTAAGTATTTTTAAAAACAGACACTGAAGTTTTAGAAAAAGAGACACATTCAATTCAAAACAGCACAGAGTGGTATGCAGCAAATGCAGGCTAAACTAACCGCGATCATGATCATCTGCAATCGTATAAAGTGGAGTGAGCAAACTCCTCACAGAGCGGAAATGCCCACTATCGGACTGTCATTACCCAAACGTGCCCCTCGCAGCCAGCCTTCTATCTTATGGGTCCATGTTTTGTCCCAGTGCTATTTACCAGCAATACTTGTAATAGGAAGTGTTGGCAGCCATTTTGGGACTGGGACTCAGCCCCCCCCCCCCCAAAACAAAATGAAAATGGGGGAGGGTAGGAATACCCTGACCCCCTAACTCTGGTGCTGGGGTCTCCCAGGGACCGTGCAAGGGAAAAGAAAGCATTTTTTTTTATTTTAGCCGAAAATCACAGGTGGCTCTTCTCCAAATCAGGGGGGGGGTAGTAATACTCTGTTTCCTGCACATATTTGAGTTTTTTTAAGTTCTCGGTGGGCCAGGTCCCAAGGGCAAGCGTTTTAGTAATTCAGTGGGGTGGTAGAGCACATGGCCCCCGTGCACTAAATCGTTAGTTAGACTTGCATAGAGCACGATTAACCTTAGGTGACCCGGGGACAACCACCTCATCTGGGCTTTTATTATATGTAGGAGGGGGCCGCGCAGACCCCCCCCCTTTACCTGTGAGGGCCCTGCTGACCACCACCACCCTGGGCCAACGTATATAACAGAGGGAGAAGGAGCGCACAACCCCCCCGTCATCCCAGGCCGTCTTCGGCCCCGGGGTCAACACCTCCCCAGGGCATGCCCTTGAAAAGGAAAGGAGGGGGCAGCAAGGCTCCACTCCCAGCGCTAATAAAGATCCTGTGGATCGCCACCCCCAGGGCCAAGCAAGAGCAAACTAGAAGTTATCTCCCAGCTGGCGGGACCTGGAAAACTGCTCCCTCTTGCTAAGAGTGGACTTTTCATCAGCAGGCAGGAAAACAGATGACAAAATTGCTCCAACACATGGGTAGCAGTAGTTTTTTGCTGCTTCCTGTGTGTGGGAGCCATGCCAGATCCTGCTGAAAGCAGGGAGCCATTAGGGACTGCAGGGGCATCAAGGATCCCCGCGCGGTCCATAGACGCTGGAGACTGGGTGCCCTGTGTAGGCTCCAGGGCACCCATCATGATAAGCCCAGGCTCCGGGTGATGGGATCCCCAGGGCCAAAATCGGCTGGGGGATGAGGGCCACTCTGCCTCTCTCTCCCCTTATTGATTTTTGGCTCAATATGCAGAGGTCTTCCTGCCTTTTTGCACTTTGATGGATAACTTACCAAAAAGCCTCCAGGTGCATTTCCCATGGAGTTTGGTGACACGCTCTTGATGCAGAGGAATATGAGGCCATTTTCACCAAACAAACAAGCAAGTACTTAATATGGTTAGAAGGAAGTACCCTTGTTTGGTGGAGATTCACCTCTTTGTAGTCTTGTCTTCTCTTGATGAGGATTCCTGTTATCGCAGATTTGTGGATGAAGATGCTGCAGGAACAATCGCATTGCTGAAATTACATGCACACAAGGTCACTGGAGACATTACCTTGTGGTCCTTCACGCAGCTGTAGTGAAGAAAAATATACCTTAGACATTTACCCAACGAGGTAGCACTTACTAAGGAACCATTAGAAAGTACTCCAGTTCGGTAGACTTTTTTGGCAAAACATTTGGCCTCTTCTTGGAAAAAATGAGGCTCCAATTTGGCCCGTATGCTCAGTTCACAGAAATGAAACCTCAGTGGTAAGCACTTAAAAACATAAACACCCCAGTACAAGCAAACCCCTTTAAGCTCCACTTCTGTAAAGTACAAATGATCCTAACTTCTTAGGCTTGGCGAAGTCAAAGCAAGTGTGTATCCTCTCGTATTCCATGTTGAAAAACAATCTGAAATCTTAATGTAGGTGAATGCATTGTTGATCTATTGGAGCGCAATCTGATCTGTAGTTACTGTGATGAGTTGTTTCTTTCTTGTCTTGAGAATAGAGTTCATGGTTCTTCCTTTTTAATTACCCTGTGTATGCAAATGCACAAAATCATCTGCAAGGTCTGTTTGCCCCTGCCCCGTTTTCCTTAGTAGTATACAAAGGTCTTCCCGCGTTTTCCCACGTTGATGAACGGCTTACCAGAAGGCCTCTGAGCGTGTTTCACTCCGACTTTGGTGGTGCTTTCTTGTTGCAGAAGAATTTTTATGACATCATAAACAAAGAAGCACATAGTGTATATAATTAGAAGGAAGTACCCTTGTTTGGTGGCGATTACACTCTTTGTAGTCTTGTCCTCTTCTGTAGATGAGGATTCGTGTTATCTTAGATTTGTGGATCAAGACCCTAGATGAAAAATCACACTACTGAAATTGCATTGCATACACGCAAGGTCACTGGAGACATTTCCTCATGGTTCATTACGCAGCTGTAGTATAGACTATGCACTAGTTATTACCCAACGAGGTAGCACTTGCTAATTAAGCAGCAGAAGTACTTCAGTTCGGTAGACATTTTGTGCAAAACTGAACTCTTGTTAGATAAAGGGGCAGGTGAAGGTATCTTTCTGGCCCGGTCACTCGCACAGCTACTGACACACCCATACAGACACTTGGACAACCGCTCACACACCTGTTCAGCCACTCTCACATACACTTACAGACCCACACAGCCACGCACTCACAGACCCACACAGTCACACCCACAAAAACCACTCACAAACCCATACAACCACGCACACACACCCACAAACCACTTACACAACCACATTACCACTCACACAGCCACTCACTGACCTATACAGCTTCTCGCACACCCACTCACTGGCCTATACAACCTCTCGCACACCCACTACTGGCCTATACAGCCTCTCACACACCCACTCACTGACCCATAAAGCTGCACACACACACACACCCACACCCACACCCACTCACCCCCCCACTCATACACCCCCACTCACCCCCCCACTCATACACCCCCACTCACCCCCCCACTCATACACCCCCACTCACAAACCCCCACTCACACCCCCCACTCACACACCAACTCACTGACCCATACAGCCACTCACACACCCACTCGTCGACCTATACCGCCACTCATGCACCCGCTCATCGACCCATACAGCCACTCACACACACACAGTTTATAGTTGGGGAATAACATATTTTAAAAACTTAGAAATTCATAGAAAAAAACTAAGGTTACAGGGATGTTATAGTTGGGAAATAGCATAAAAATAACTTAAAAATTCACTGAAAAAACTCATGTTGCAGAGAAGTTCAAGTTAGGCTCAGATTGAACTCTTACAGAACCATTGAAATTCAGCAGTTGTAGTTACCTGAACTAACTATGACTTACGTTCCCGCAATGCACTGCTTATGATCTCACATATTATATCACTCATGACACGGTCAGTGACATCACTGATGACCTCTCAAATGACATCACTGATGACATCATCTAGTGATTCGGAATGTTTTCTTAAAGTTTTTGAGACTTAAAGATATATCCTAAGCTACTGCAGAAGTTAAATTACTATTGTTTCTGCATTAGTAATTAGTAATCCTATTTCTGACATATCATCTGAGTGGCTACAACTGTATAGTGTTTGATTGGGTGTCTGTGTGGCGCTGTAAGAGTGAGTGAGGTTGTATGCATGTGTGAATGGGTTTGTAAGTTGTTCTGTGGGTGTGAGAGTGATATGTGAGTGGTTGTATGGGTGAGTGAGTTTGTGAGTAGCTCCATGGGTGAGTGAGTGGCTGTGTGAATTTCTGTATGGGTGAGAGAGAGAGAGGGAGTGTGAGTGGCTGTAAGGGTAAGTGAGTGGGTGTGTGAGTGGTTGTATGGGTCTGTCAATGAGTATGACAGTAGTTGTGTGGGCAGGTGAGTGGGTTTATGCGAGGATGTATGGTGTTTGAGTGGGTTTGGTCATGAGTGATGTCAGTGATCATGTCATGAGTGATGTAATATGTGAGGTCATAAGCAGTGCATTGCAGGGGCGTAAGTTATAGTGAACTCAGGTAACTATAACTGCAAATTTTCAGTGGTTTTGTATGAGTGAAATCTGAGCCTAACTATAACGCCCCTGTAACCTTTGGTTCTTTTCAATTAATATATATATATATATTCACTGAAAAAACCATAGGTTTCTGGGGCGTTATAGTTAGCTGGACTTTTCACACGTACAAAACCATTGAAATTTCCCCGTTCTAGTTAGTTCAGCTAACTATAACTCGCGCGCCCGCAATGCACTGCTGATGACGTCACATATTACATCACTCATGACACGGTCAGTGACATCACTGATGACATCATGCAGTGAATGTGTGTTTTTCTGAAAATCAAATATGTTTTATATATGTATATCTCAAGGTCGATGGAAGAATAAATGGGTATATAAGTGTCTAAATGGATGATTTGGTTTTTGAAAAATTGATTGTATAACTGACTGATTAAGTGTATCTTGGTGAATACATGGCTTAGTGAGTAATGTTTAAATATGTAAATATCTGTATCAGTCTCTCACTTTGTGTATAAGTGGCTGCATGGGTTGGTGAGTAGCTACATGAGTGTCTATATAGGTTATTAGTTGTTTTTTGAGTATCAGTATGAGTGTCTGAGTGTCTGTATGGTTCGGTGGGGGGTATTATGTAGTGCATAGGTGCATGAATGAGTGACTCACTGTTTGTATGTGTTGAAGACAGCATGTGTGCAGGACTGTATGGGTGGATGAGTGTGTGCATGGGTGTGTTAGTGAGTGAATGACTGTCTCAATAGTGTCTTTATGAGTAACTACATAACTAGTATATGTGACTATTGGTGTATATAAGTGAGAGATTGGAAGAGTTCCTGTATTAATAAGTATGTGTTTCTATAAGTGATTGTTTAAAAGACTAAGTATGTGTAAGTTTCTGTAGAAGTAAGTGTGGTGATGTGTGTATAACTGTATATGCAAGTAAATGGATGTTTGATTCTTTATTAGCATGAGTGACTGTGTGAGTAACTCTATGGACGAGTGGCGTTGTGTAACAGGATGTATAGGTGTATGAGTACATATGATGAGTGAGTACATGTATGAGTGACTGTATAGGACTGTTGGTGAATGAGTGGATGTGTATGTGGATCTTAGAATTACTAAATAGGTTGTTGTAACTGGTATTGGTATGTCCATTGTTTTGAAAATTTTAGTTTCTATTTTTGAATGTGTGTATCAAAGGTTATATTAGGGTGAGAGGAGGTCTGCCACTCTATCACAAGGATGATGTCATCAGTGATGTCATCAGTGATGTCACTGACCATGAGTGATGTAATATGTGACGTCATCAGCAGTGCATTGCGGGCGCGCGGGTTATAGTTAGCTGAACTAACTATAACAGGGGAATTTCAATGGTTTTGTACGAGTGAAAAGTCCAGCTAACTAGAATGCCCCTGAAACCTATGGTTTTTTCAGTGAATTTCTAAGGTTTTTTAAATGCTAATTCCTAACTATAACGTGCCTGAAACCTATGGTTTTTTCAGTGAATTTCAAAGGTTTTTTAAATGCTCATTCCTAACTATGCCTACAGAGATAGGACATGTGAAGAAAGAAGAAAAAACGCACAGAAAGAAAAGAAATGCAGAAAGAAGCAACAGAAGTCCTCAAAAATGAAGAAAAGTGCAGGAAGAAGGATAACGTGCAGAAAGAACAAACAGAGAGCAGAAAGAAGCCTTGTTGCAAAATCATCCTGTACCCTCAACTTTTTCAGACGGATACTGGTGGTAACTGAGACTGACTAACCAGTCCTAGAGCCAGTGCTATGTTAAAAGACACACAGAATACAGTGGAAACACCTACATACACTAGGGAACACTATGTGTTGGGGTCCCCCTGTGGTTAGTATGACCTCTGTAAGCCCCTAGTATATAATAGGGCAGGGGGATTAAAACTACCTCTTAAAACGCGCCACAGGGTGTGTTTGCACACGTCACCTCAGGCCCCGTCCCCTTCCTTCCCCACTGTGTAAACATGCCCTGTGGCCGTTTTTTAAGTTGGGAGATTAAGTCCCCTTGAATCCTGAGGGTCCCTAGGGGCAAAATAGCCCACTAGGTACGTCCAGTAAGCGCCATTGCAGAGGTGTAAAAAGGGGCACGGCCTGCACCACCTCTCTGCAACGCAGAGCAGTGGCACTTACTGGAAGAACCTGGTGGGCTAGTTGACCTCCAGGGTCCCTCAGGATTGAAAGGGAATTATTTCCCCAACTTAAAACGAGCCACAGGGCGTGTTTTCACACGTCACCTCAGGCCCCGTCCCCTCCGTTCACCACTGTGTAAACGCGCCCTGTGGCCGTTCTGAGTTGAGAGATTAAGTCCCCTTGAATCCTAAGGGTCTCTGGGGTCAAACTAGCCCACTAGGTACCTCCAGTAAGCACCACAGAGCTGCGTTGCAGAGGTGTAAAAATGGGCTTGGCCTCAGAACACCTGTCTGCAACGCAGCTCCCTGGCGCATACTGGAGATTCCTGTTGGGCTAGTTGGCCCTCAGGGACCCTCAGTATTGAAGGGGAATTAATTCCCCAACTTACAACTGGCCAGGGGGCGCATTTGCAGAGTGCTGCAAGGAGGGGGCGTGGCCTCCGGCACAATGCCGGTCTTTTATTTATTTTATTTTTTTAAGAAGGAGGGCTGTGTGGCCCCCTTCTTTTTCTAATTTATTGGCCCTGGGGACCCCATCCCCCAGGGCCTGCCCCCTAATTGTTTTTTTGGAAAAAAAAAAAAATTTGGAAGGGGGCCCGTGTGACCTCCCTCCCAAGGCCTTAATCGGCCCCGGGGCCAGCCTTTGTTTTTTATTATTTAAAAAAAATATATATTTATAGTAACACCTAGGACATGCTGGACAAACCGTATGTACCTATCACCATGACGATTTGTGTGATATTCATTAAAAGGCGACTATGCATACAATGAATCCACGTGGAATGTATTTACACCGCTAGTGAAGCTCTGACGTGTCTGACGCCCTACCGTGCCTAATCCCGGCGCACCCGCCGGTGGGTACTCTCCAAGTTGACACCCTTGTCGTTTATTTATACAAACATGGGTAGCTATTGACGGGCACATTTAATACACACGCACACCAAGCCATTCAAAGGGGATTCGACAAAAATTCGACCAAAGCTATGCAAGAAACCTCCCTCACGGTTAATAAAACACACATGAACCGCCGGATGTGTAATACTTTTTATTTTACTCTCTGGAAAGGAGACGAACCTCACTTGAGAGTCATGGCGCGCTCCTGGCTGAGCCCAATGCTTTGTTACACCCACTAGTACCCGCCGAGTGCCACACACCTCTGTGTTGTATTCCACCAGCTAGTGCGTATGCTATGACACTCTCTAGCCCATGTGCACTGTAACACCACCCCGTGAATATGTCATGCCACACTTGCCTTCACACGGGTTATATTGCCCCATCTAACGTGCCATCCTCGATGCCTATGTCATAACACACCGCGCTATGCCATACATATTACAATCTGGGATCCATATCTTTGTCACAGTGCATATGCAACGTTACACTCCCCAGCACATATTTTATATTACAACTTTAGAGACTAGTTAGGTTACACAACACTGCCCTGTGCATATTACACTCCAAGGCGCATATCGCATAGCACGCGCTAGTGCCTGTGCTATCTCGCGCTCTCCAATGAATCTGTCATTGCGCACAATGTATTGCATATTATATTTCACGCCCCGGTTCATCTTATATCACACTTTTTGGTGCATAGTTTATACCATACACTATTTCTAGTTTTCATTTTCAATTGTGCTCTCAGGAGTATGTTCTATATAACACTGCGTTCACCTACCCTTTTCACGGGCATTACATTTTGCGATGGGGGGTGGAGGGTCAGGGGGTGTTTCTGCCAAGTGTGCCTGGAGTCAGTCACAAACGTCCTCCTCTTCCTGAATAAAAGTGAGATTATGCTGCATACTTGTTCTTATTTTAAGTAGTTCGAACAGACACACATTTTAAAAACAATAAAGTTCCTAATACCCACCTTCTCTGAACAGTTAGCTTGCTGCCCCATCCACCTCCTCCCTATCCTCTGTTGTCTGAATCCATGGACTAGCCTCCTCCCTTCTGCCATGCATGGTCTGATGTGCTGCCACTGCCCTCCATTTAGCATGATGTACCAGCCCACTCCTCCTGCCCTCCATTGCCCAATTCTATGCCCCATCATTGACCTCCTGCTTAGCCTTTGTGCTTAGCTTGCTGCCCCTATTCTCCTTCCCCCTGCCCTCCGATGTCTTTGTGCATGCCCCTGCTCCATCCTTTTTGCCCACCATGTTCCATGGGCCTGCCACTCCTATCTACTCTGAGTGTTTTGTTGAGCTGCCACTCCCCTCCCACCTGCCTAGCATTGCCAGATGACTGTAACCTGTCCTTGCCACTTCCACCCTGCCTGTCCACATGCCATGCCCCTATCCCCTTCCTCCTGTCCTCCATGGTCCATTTTACTGCCACACCCTTCTGTCCTCCCTGGTCTGTTGTGCTGTAACTGCTCCTCCTGCCTGCCCGCGTAGTCTGATGTGAGGCCCCTTCCCCTGAACTCTCTTGTCTGTGCCCATGTCCTGACCCTCCTTTCTATCCTCCATGGTCCTTTGTGCATGCCCCTGCACCCTCCTTCTTGCCCATCATAGCCATTCTGCTACCACTAACCCTCCCGCTTGCCATGCATGGTCTTCTGTGCTGCCACGGCCCCTCCCACCTTCCCTGTGTGCTCAGCTAGCTGCCCCTGACCCCCTCCCACCTTCTTTCCTTGGTCTTTGTGTATGCCATCATAGTCTCACTGTTGCTCTCCATGGTGTGTCTTGTTTCTAGTGCCCATCCTGCCTGACCTCCATGGTCATCTTGCTGCTCCTGCCCTGCCCCCTTGTCCCCAGCCCTCTGTTTCTATGTGCAGACCCCTATTCCCTCCCTCCTAGCTTGTCTGTTCCATTGTAATGCCCCTGATCCGTCCCTCCTGCCCTTTATGGTCTGTTATGCTGCAGATTTCTCTCCTGTCTTTCCATTTGGGTCAGCTAGCTACCATTTCCTCTTTCCCCTCTGTTCTCTGTTATCCATGTGCATGGTCCTGTGCCCTCCCTATTGCTTTCTATGGATTGTTGTGCTGCACTCCCGTCCCGCATGCCCTGTGTGGTGTATTGTGCTGCTGCAAACCCTGGTGCCTGCCCTGTAGGGTCAGTTTGGTGCACCTCTCCATGTCCCTCCTGTCCTCTGTTATCCGAGTCCATGTCCCTACCCCAATTCCTCCTGCCTACCATACTTGCGAACGTTTTGAACTTGGTAAGAGGGAGATTTTGAAAAAAATCTGGGGTATTGATTTTCCCCTTTGAGTTACATTGAAAAAGAGGAAATTGTAGACAGGAGACAGATCAAATAAAGCCCATTTGAGCTTAAAAACATTGGACGTTTCCTGGCTGAATCGGGTCTGTTGGCATGTATGGTTGTACTACCACTGCCTCTTCCTTCTGCCCACAACGGTCTATTATATTGCCACAGCCTCTCTTGCCAGTCCTGTATTGTTGGTTTGTGTCCCCTGCCCCCCTTTCTACTGCCCTCCATAGTCTCTTGTGCTGCCACTGCCCTTCCTGCCTGCCCAGTGTGGTCAAATTGTTGCCTCTGCACCCTCCTACCTGCCTTAAATTTTCAGAGTCCGTGCCCCTGGCCTCTGCCACTCAACAGTATCCTAATGAACAACTAGATTGCTAACATTCTATATTTATTACAAAAGTGTGGAACGCCTGACGTCATCTCGATGTAATCAATACTGTAATACCTAGAGCATTTCCTTTAGAAATTACATATATGAGAGGGTCTTGTTTGCATCAAAATTATGGTTGGTGCTCTAAAAAACTAAAATGAGGACATATTTTCTGAGTTTTCAAATAGCGACAAAGCACTTTAAAATTATTTGTTATCTTGGTTTTTTTATGCAGTTGACCACTTGATTACATGTTGCACTTAGGGGGGAGGATGTGGTGTTACTTCCAGAGCTGCAGACTTTGCAACTGGAGAACCAGGTTGGAATTTCTGCTTCAGCTCAACATTCTGTGATTCTGGTCAAATCACTTAATCTCCCCATGTCTACAACCTAAATTAATTTGATCTTGTGTGATGTAACCATTGCTCATGTAAAGCACTCCAATACCTGACAAGTCTGCACTATATAAAACTGCAAAAACACAACAAAAATGTGTTTTGCACACTTCTGTCATTGGGCTACATGTGGGCTACATCTGGGTGAAATTTGTGCTGCATTTGGGCTCTTTTGTCTCTGGTGGCCATCTTGGGAGATTTATTTGTTATGAAGTTTCCTAATTTCCTCATTTACTGCAGTCTCCTCAGTAGGAAATACTTTCAGTTTTTTACTTTGATTCCATCAAGAAGGCATTCAGATGTGTCACACATTTGCCTTAAATTCAGAATATTAGCACTCTAGTTGCTAATTAGATCACTGTAGTAAAGCTACTGCTCACCAGGGAAGTCTGCTGCTGGTATTGATGTTTCAGTCTGCATGTCAGAATTCTTTACTTACTTTCTGTAGCACTAATCATACTTTCTTTAGCAAAATGAACCCCCTCATTTTGTTCCTTTTTAAATTAAATGTTTTAAGAGTTACCACTTTATTCCAATCAAGATGGCTTCAGGTGTGCAATACGTTTGTCATAAGTAGGACTGTTAGCGCTCTAGTTGTTCTTTAGAACACTCTGGGAAGCTGCAGTAGAACACAAAGGAATCAACTGACAGTCTCTGCCCTTGTTGGATGTACATGTTTTACTGAGAATGTCAGACTTCAGTCCCACATGACTGAGCAAGATAATGTTAATTTACAGAAAATATGCTCTCAGTTTAGCTTCTAGATCACCTTCCAAACCTCTGTGGGAAAAGCATGAGAAAATAGTTTTCTCTCAAACATGATCCATGATATCACAGCAGAAGGCTTTTTCACATGGTAAAATCACCTTCGAACACACCACAATTCCTAAAATGAGTATGGTACCATCAAAAACAGATTAATAATGTAACTAAAGTCTTAAAACCTTCTATTAACTGCAATGCTTTTTAATGAGGTGCTATCATGCATATTGGTCCCAAGATGGCTGCCAACACTTCTTGGATGAAGTACTGACAGCCAATCAGATCTCACGATGAAATGTGTGGTTAGGCTTCGCCCAGATATATATGTGATTTAGATTTTCTCAGGAACTACTGAACGGCTTTACACGATTTAAACAAAAGGCACGACTCTGAACCAAGGTCTACCTTTCTGCCAAATTTGGTGTAATTCCGTTCAGCAGTTCGGGCTGTAGCGGCTGCTAAAGGTCCTATCGGAAATTGCATGGGGATAACACGTTTTGGGACCCCCCTTTTTTTTCGACCCCCGCTACACGAATCATCCCGAGACTTTCAGGATAGGAGCGGACCGGAGCTGGCCAAAAGTTTAGAAAATTTTGCGAAGATTCGTCACCGGGCGCTAAAGTTATTCCAAATAGAATGTTGCGGATTTGCTATGGAAAATAGGTCCTAACTATAACTACCTACTGGCGACCGCCAGTAGGTATTATATATCAAAAGTTTTTTTCCGCCAATGCGTTTCATCCGCGTGTTTTTTGTGACGGCTGTGCTGCTTGAATGAGGAGAGGCAGCACAGCAGGGGAGTCTAAACAGCAGGGGAGCGTAAACAGGTGTACTTCTGTCCCTTGTTTCTGAATGGGCCAGTTGAAATGTGAGCATGCACAGCACTGTGATTAATGTGCAGATTTACCCGACCTTCCATTAAAAACCAGGACTCTTTTTGTTTTAGAAGATGCTGGGACAGTCCTTCAAAAACCAGAACTGTCCGGGCAAATCTGGGACGTCTGGTCAACCTAATCATGACCCCCCAAAATCACAGTGCCCCCCTCCCCCACCTGTACCAGATAGAACCACACAATAAAATGGGGTATCACTTTAAATAAAGGAGGCCTATTCGCTTTGTCAAGGGTGGTCACTACAGTAAAATATATATAAGTTTACCCTGCATTGTCAGAGGTCATAATATCAAATGCCAATAACCATGTTAAAAATCATAGATTATCTTTAAAATCAGTACCAGTGCTTAAATGCAGTAAACGTTGTCAGTAAAGCATTACAATGTTTATCCAAAATCAATCAATCACCATTTGTAAAGTACAGCACTGTCGCCCCTAGGGGTATCTGGGCACTGAGGATCCTGTGTCTCCATCGAAAAGCCAGGTCATGAGTCTCCTTCTGAAGTCTTCCAGGGAGTATGCTGTTAGAGGTGGAGGGGCAGGTTGTTCCAGGTCTTGGTGGCGATGTAGGAGAAGGAGTGGCATCCACTACAGCTGAAACGGATGCAGGGGGCGAGGGAGGAAGAACGAAGGTGTCTGGAGGGTTGATAGAAATTCAATCAATGGTTGATGTAGGATGGCCCTTGATCGTGGAGGGCTTTTTAGGCGTGCGTGAGGACCTTGAACGGGCATCTTTTCTGGATGTTGAGCAAGTGGAGATCTCTGACATGGGGGGTGATGTGCGATCGTTTGGGAAGGTCCAGGATGGCGAACAGCCATCACATCGCGGCTGTTAGAACGCATGCCGTTACGTCGCATGTGTTACAACGCAAGGGACGTTACGACACGTACACAATACGACGCGTCCCTTTACATCACATGCGCTTTTAAAACGCGTGTGATGTAATGGACGGGGTCCGAGATGGACGTGCGCTGGGACAGAGACGAGGAAGAAACGACGCAGGAACCAGAACCGGGAGAGAGGAACCACGAGGAGAGAGAGGTAAGTGTCGGGTGGTCGTAGCGTATGGTAGTGTTTTAGGGTTTAGAGCTTAGGGTTTAGGGCTTAGGGTTGAGGGTAGTGTCAGGGGGTCGTAGTGTAGGGTACTGTTTTAGGGTTTGGGGCTTAGGGCTTAATGATTAGGGTTTAGTGTTGTCAGGGGGTCATAGTGTAGGTACTGTTTTAGGGTTTAGGGTCGTGTCAGGGGGTCGAACTGTAGGGTAGTGATTAAGGGTTTGGGATTTAGACTTTAGGGTAGTGTATTTTTTGTACTGTAGTGGAGTGTGTGTTATGTAGGGTAGTGGATTACTGTTGGGGGGGTTATTTCGAGAGAAAAAAATTGCGATATAAAAGCATGCGGGGTTTGTGTGCGTTGTAAAGGGATTTTGTATGCATTTCAAAGGAAATGCGAAGTAATGGTTTGCGTTCTAAAAACTTGCGTTGTGACAGTACATGCGAACTAAAAACTGCGATGTAAAGGCATGCGTTGTTTTAGTTTGCAATGTATCGTCATACATCCGTCCAGGATGAGTCTAGCTGCAGCGTTTTGTATGGTCTGTAGTCTTTTGAGGAACTGGGTGGAGATGCCGGTGTAGAGAGCATTGCTGTAGTCGAGGCGGCTGGTGATGAGGGCCTAAATAACGGTCTTACTTGATTGGGATCCATCTGAAGATTCTGAGGAGCAAACGAAGAGTGTGGAAGCAGGAGGAGGCAACTGCATTGACTGGTCGTTTCATAGTCAGTTGGCTGTCAAGGGTGATCCCCAGGTTGCATGCATGGCCTGTTGGTGTAGGGATTGGTCCAAGTTTAGCTGGCCACCAGTTATGGTCCCAGGCGGAGGGGGTGTTCCCAAAAATGAGTATATTGGTCTTGTCTGAGTTCAGTTTGAGGCAGTTGTCTCTGACCCAGTTGGCTATGTTGGTCATGGCGCTGGAGAATTTGGTTTTGGTATTGGTGGGGTCCTCGTGAGCAAGAGGATCAGTTGAGCATCTTCAGCGTAGGAGATTGCTGAGGCCGTGGAATCTGACGATGTCTGTGATAGAGGTCATGCAGGTGTTGAATAAGGTGGGACTGAGTGTTGATGCTTGTGGTACATCACAAATTATGTCCTTTGGGAGCAGAGGTGAAGGGAGGCAGTCTGATACTCTGTGTGCGTCCTGTGAGAAACGAAGTGATCCACTTGAGGGCGTCGTGCTGAATCCTGTTGATTTAGAGTCTGTTGATAAGGGCGTTGTGGGAGACGGTGTCGAATGCAGCAGAAAGGTCGAGCAGGATCCGGCCAGTTTCTCGGCGGTCGAGGATAGTTCTGATGTCATCTGTGGCTGCAATCAGCACGGTCTCAGTGCTCTGGTTGTCACGGAATCCAGATTGTGTGGTGTCCAGTAGGTGGTTATGTTCCAGGAATCTGTGTGTTGATGGCTTTCTCTAGTACTTTGGCTGGGTATGGGATCAGGTAAATCGGTCGATATATTTTTAGGTAGCTGGGGTCCGCAGAGGGTTTCTTTAGGAGGGTTCAGACTTCTGTGTGTTTCTGTCTGTCTGGTAAGTTTGCTATGTTGATGGAGATGTTGAGAATGCTGGTGAGTACCGTGCTGATGAGGTTGAAGAGGTCGTGGGGCCAGGGGTTGGTGGGCGCTCTGAAGTGGATGGAAGACATGATGGCTGTTGTAGTGGTGAGTGGAGACCAGGCGGTGAGTGTTTGGCTGGTATTTGCTGGTTGTTGAGGTTGAGGGTAGTGGGTCGGATGTCAAGGCTGTAGATGGCGGCAATCTTGCCCTGGAAGTAGTCTGAGAGGGTGTGGCAGTGTTCTTGGGATGGGTGGATGGTGTTTTCTTTGGATGTCGGGTTGGAGAATTCTTTGACTATTTTGTAGAGTTCCTTAGTGAGGTTTGCCGCGGTGTCGATGCTTTCTTGATGTTCTGGTGATAGTTGCTGAGGGCTGTTTTGTGAGCAGCTCTGTTGATGGGGTTCTTCGTGACGAGCCATCGTTTCACCAGTTGGTAGCAGTTGCACTTGGTGGTCCTGAGCTCTGGGGTGTACCAGCTGGCATGTTGTGAGTTTTTGTTTGGTTCAGTGGGGCCACCCTGTCGGCGCAGTTGGTGATCCAGATGGAGAAGATCTGGATGGCCTGGTTGAGGTCTGCTTAGGCTCTGGGGTGGGCGATGATGAGGGCCAGTGTCCATTGCGTTTCAATGACCCTGCTTCAGCTGCGGTGGGCGGAGATGTGACGCTTAGTGATGGTGTGAGGGGCATCGGCGATGGTGAAGTGTACGATGGTATGGTCATTCCTGGCGAGTTCTGTTGTGTTGCCGAATTTGATCAGTTGCTAGAGGTGAAGATAGGGTCAACCGGCTTTGTGGGTGAGGCTGTTGTTGTTCAGGTTCTCTAGGAGGGCGATGGAGTTGGCATCATTGAGGTCTTCAGTGTGAAAATTGAAGTTGCCGAGTAGGACGTAGTTGTGGGAGTTGATGGCCAGGAGGGGCGATGAGGTTGGAGATGGCGTTGCTGAAAGTTGGATGGGGTCCCGGCGGTCTGTAAGCAAGGGTGCCCCTTATCGTGGTCATCGTGTCTGTCTGTAGTTGGAAGTTAATGTGCTCCCTGAGAGGCGTGGGAATGTCGTTGGTGATTGTGCATCCTATGGTTTTCTTGAAGGTGATGGCGATGCCTCACCCTTGTTTGTTGGTGTGGTCATGGTGTATCATCTTGTATCCTTCGGGCATGGCGGGATTTGAGGAGGGGATGAGCCAAATTTTGGTGATAGAGGTAACATCTGTGGAGATGGTGGTGATGGTGACACCGATTTCCACTGTCGGCTTGCAGAGAGAGCAAGCGTTGAGCAGGATACATTGGAGCGGTTCCGTGTTCGTGGTCTTCTGGATGGGTATGGCGTGGGAATCTTCGTAAGCTGTTTTGCAGGAGAAGTGGCAGTGTCGGCAGGTGAAGTGACGTTTAGTTGATCGTGGTGCGGAGGTGAAGCAGCTGTCGCTTCGGTGTGTGGGGTTCATTCAGCTCAAGGAATTCCCTGGCGGTGGATGGCCAGGGTTCCTGGCGCTGGGCACGGTCCAGGGGTGGACGAGCACAAACAGGCTTGCCATTGGTGCGCCAGCGGTGTGGCCGTGAAGCGGCCTCCATAAGTAGTCCTGTAGGTGGGAGGCCTGTGCGGGAGGGCGGGGATCAGTAGGTAAATGACGATTGCAGGAAACCACAGGGGTACAAAAGCACACCTTGAACTGGATGAAACCAGATCCAGACCTGTACAAACCACAGGTGCAATCCAAAAGTGAACTTAAATTAAATGTCAAAATTACCACCAAAATAGTGGGATGCAGCTACTAATCTCCCTGGACAAAAATCTGGTTACAAAAAAAAGTCCTTTTCTGCCGAGATGAAACCAATTGATACCTGGATGGCTGAAAATTGTCTCCGGTTAAATGGAGCAAAAACTGAGATTATGCTGTTTGAAAAGGCCCAACAACTCTGGAAGCCTGTTTGGTGGTCCCCAGAACTTTGTATGGCCCCTTCACCCAAACTACTAGTTAAAAATGTGGAAGTCTGGATAAAAGAACACATTTTGGCCACCGTAGGCTCATGCTTCCCATGATGTTTGCTGAGAAGAGCTTTTCCTTCTTTTACCACTTACAGCAAGGAAAACTTCAGTCCAGTCGTTGGTTATCAGCCGCATGGACTATGGTAATGCACTCTTGGCCTCTTCCAATGAGATGCTGCTATATAATCTTCGGGTGGTGCAGAACACCGCAGCCAGTCTCAAATGCAACCTCCCTTTTGGAGTTACACCCTCTCCTCTCTTACATGCTTTACAATGGCTACCAGAGAGAAACAGAATTATCTTTAAGATCTACTGCTTAATTCACAAAATCTACCTTCTAAGCTCACTCGCTACCCCCCAATCCCCCACCCCCCAGACTCTTAAGATATTGCGACAAAGCTCTGCTCCCGGTCCCTAGATTCAGAAAGTCTTGGTCAGGGGGCAGGTTGTTTTCTTTCCTTGCCCCTTTCTATTGGAATAAGTTGCCTCTTCAGATATGAATCTGCGAGGATCGTCTCCAATTCAGGAAATTGTTAAGACTTTAGGGGGGTGATTAGTGCACGTAATAAATTATAATAACACAACATGTATGGTAGTCTTTTTTTGTTATACATTTAGGCCACATGAAATGCACCCATAGAGCCAACCACTAGAGGTACTACAGGCCCAGTTCTAGAGCACAATGTTCCAGCCAAGGAAGAGCTTTGTAATGATGGTAAAACAGCCCGGAGGCCATGCATTTTATGACCCCTGAGACTTAGTGTCTCTTTTAAAAATCACTTTTGAGTGGCTGCTGCATCTTCTGCAGGCCCCCACCGTACTCCTTTAAGTTGGTGATATTCCTGCCATCCTATGGCCACTGTGAGCAGAGATTTTATACTAGCCAAATGAGCCTTCTGTAAGGCATTATTGAGTGCTCCAAGCCTGAGCAATTAATATTTTATTAGCTGTAGTTTTTTTTTTGAACAGTGCAAATTCGTGTCATTTTAGTTTAGGTGATATCCCAGTCCCACACAAGAAAGCCCAACTGCCAACAACGTTGAGGCAGCGTGGGGAGACCACTGCCGTGCTGTCTGGCAACCTCCCTACCTGGCCGACGATTTCCTTTTGCTGGCGTGGATATCGTCCGTGTCCTTCCCTCACCTGTGTGGTCATGCTTCTTTTGTTGTGGGACCCGGGGATGTGTTCCTGGGGCCTTCAGAGATACTCTGACCCGGGGTATAAGGTTCCTGGGCACTAATGAAGTGTAGGGAGAGGGCCCCACGCACGCCCCCTCCCTGGGCAATTTACTCAGTGTTGCGTCAGCCCCTGGGGAATTGACTGTCACTGTGGGCAATAATAAGTTGGGTGAGGGGGACCCACACATGCCCGCTCCCCTCATCTAAATAAATATGTATCTGCCAACACTCGGGAGCTCTGGCCTCCCGGTGCCTTATATATTAAAAGGGTGGGAGCCCACTTTATGGTTTAAATCTTTTATTGATTTTGAACCAGAAAAGTAACGACCCCCAGCTCCGTGAAGACAATGCAATATAGACAACAAGTGTCGCGAATATTGGGATTACCGAGGTAATATAGGCGGAGCAGGTCCACGAAGATACACAATAAAGGGAAAGGGGCAAATCAAAACAAGCAACTGTAACCCAAAAACTAACACCCCACACCCCCACCCTTCCCCTCGTCCACCCAAAAAAAATGGGGGAAAAGGAGTAATCTAGAAGTCAACGTGGTCGTTTACGACGCCGGGAAGGATCAGCTTGTGGGAGCGGTGTGTCCGACAAGCGGAGAAGTCTAAGGTATCGGGGGCATGTCAATTCCCGGAACTCAGATACTAGTAGTGCCAAGAAGGGCCACGACATCTCCGGGAACTCAGACCCCCTGCCAACCAATGTGAGGGTTAGTTTCTCCATACCAAACACCATCCAGAGTCGCTGCAGCCACCCGGATAGTGTTGGAAGCTGGGCGGTACGCCAATGTATCCGGATGTTCTGCGTAGCCGCACCTAATGCGATAGCAATCATTCGGCCCCTCCGGGATTTTAATGGATATGTTATGGGATTGGGTAATCCCCGGAGGATGTAAGTGGGAAATCTCGGGAGCTGCGTCTCAAAGTGGGCGTCTATTTCGTCAAGCACTTGGGACCAGTATGTTTGAAGACGGTCACAGCCCCATAGGATATGTACCAGGGCGCCTACTTCCCCACAACCCCTCCAACAAAGAGCGCTCTGTCGTGGGTCGAAGTGGTGTAAACGGTCCGGTGTGTAGTACCAATGTGTAGCTATCTCTGTGAGTCCCGAATGGTATGCTGAATGTCGGGCCCTATAATATATCCCCTCCCATTCCTTGTGGCTAAGCGTCCTACCTAGGTCTCATTCCCAGCGGGCTCGGCCGGCATTGTATGTATGCGTAAAGGATGTTAATAGCATTTTATATAGATCAGAAATGATTTTTTTATCGGACGTGTGGGTGAGGAGCCATTTCTCGTATGGAGTCAGGAAACGGTGAGCCCCAGGTTTGATATGTGAATGAAGTGCCCAATGTCGGAGCTGCAGATAGGGCAGACGCTCTGACTCAGGAAGGCCATAGTGTGACCTGAGTTGTGGGAATGGGAGCATCCCATCCAAGTCAAAGAGGTGACCTAGAGATCGACATGAGGAAAAGCGCCAGACAGAAAAGGCCTTAGCGTCCATGCCAGGTTGAAATTCTGGGTTATCGAATAGTGGCGTGAGAGGGGAGGGATAGGTAGTTAGAGTGTGGGTAGTACTGGTGCGATCCCATGATTCCATTATCGTACCTGTGATATACGATGCATATGAATTGGGTGGTCTATGCGATTTGCGAAGAAAGGGGATGCCCTGTAAAGGCATAGCTGCCCCCGCCTGGTCCAACCAGTTTTTCTCCGATTCCAGGCGGTGCCATTCCACCAGATACCGAAGTTGTGAAGCATAAAAATAAAGCTGAAAGTCAGGAACCCCTACACCTCCCTTCTCCGGCGGAAGAATGGCAATCGCATGTTTGAACCGGGGTTTGCGGCCCTGCCATATGAAGTGTGCGAGGTCCGATTGGGTCTGTTGAATCCAGCCCGGTGGAGGGCGAAGAGGGAGGGTCTATAAAAGATATAAGATCTGTGGGAGGATGGTCATCTCTATGGTCGCTATTCTACCAAGCCAGGATAAGGTGTGGTGCTTCCACTGATTTCATTCCTTCCGTATAAGTGCCCGGAGTATGGAGTAGTTCGTGTCGGCTGTAGCCTGTATGGAGGAGGCTAGTTGTATTCCCAGATATGGGATCAAGGAAGTGGACCATTGTATGGGATGTTGTTCTTGTAGATGAGCTAAAGTGTGCGGGTAGAAGGTGATGTTAAGTGCTATGGACTTATCCACGTTAATCTTAAATCCCGAGGCTTGTGCAAAGCAGCGCATTTCAAAGAAAAGGGCTTGCATCGCTGGGATCAAGTCAGAGAGGGAAAGCAAAATATCATCTGCGTAAAGGCTTATAGTGTGTACATCCCCTCCAAACTTGACCCCAGAGATAAGGGGATGGCGCCTGATGTGTAATGCCAGAGGCTCCATATAGAGTGCGAATAATAGGGGTGAAAGAGGACACCCCTGTCTGGTGCCTCTTTCTATGGGGAAGCGAGAGGATGTATGACCATTGACTCGAATAGTCGCCTTGGGCGAGCGGTAGCAATTGAGGAGCCGAGTGCGTAGCTTCTCACCGAAGCCAACATGCATCAAGACCTGCTCTAAGTATGGCCAGTGCACCCTATCTAAGGCCTTCTCTGCGTCGATTTCCAGGAACATACATTCTCCCTGAGTGCGAGATGCTTTTTCGAGGAGGTGCAAGACCCGTTTGCCATTATCACTCGTTTGTCTCTGCGGGATGAAGCCTGCCTGGTCTGGCTCAACTAGTTGGGACATGTAGGGTGCAAGGCGGGTCGCTAAAATGCTAGTATAAAGTTTAATATCGATATTTAGTAGGGAGATCGGCCTGTATGCGCCACAGGACATCTTGTCCTTCCCGGGTTTCGGGATAACCACTATTGATGTTTCAAGCATGTCCCCTGGGATAGCCCTGTCCTGCGCAAAGGTGTTAAACAAGTCCCTCAAAAGGGGTCCACCTGGCTACAGAATGTTTTATAGAAGGCCGCCGAATAGCCATCTGGCTCGGGCGACTTCCCCAGCTTGAGGCGAGAGATTGCTGCTATGACTGTTTCTGTCCCAGTGTCCCTATCTAAATAGTCGGCTTGTGCTTGAGTGAGAGAGGGCAAGTGTGCAGATTCCAGGTAGTCGGCGCTACGGTGGGCATCTAGCGGGTTGCTTGAATAGAGCATTGCATAGAAGTCTCGAAGGACTTCCGCAATGGCAGCATCTTCGTTGACAAGGTCACCCCTAGAGGAGCGGATGGCATGGACACCCTGTCGTTGCCTAGTTTCCCGTAGTTTGTGAACTAAAAGGCGACCACAACGGTCACCGCCCGTGTAATGCGAGAGGCGGAGGGACGCATATTCGGCCCTGTCTTGGTCTAATGCTGCAAGTTGCTTCTGCTCTGCGCACAGTTGCCGCCAGGCTCGGGAAGCGCCGGTCTGCTGATGCATTTGCTCCAATTCCGTGACTCGTTGAGAAAGTTCCGCCCGTTTACGACTACGTTCAAGGTTGTCTGCTGTAGAGATAGCAATGAATTCCCCCCCGTAGGACTGCTTTCAATGCCGCCCATTGTGTCGCAAGAGAGGTGTCGGAATTGGGGTTGAGGGTCAGATCATTTGTGATAGCTTTCTGGATTTGTTCGATTACGGAAGCTCGATGGAGTAGCGTGTCGCGAAGGCGCCTGTGTCTGAGAGGCTGCTGTGTTGGTGGGAGCTGAAAGGTGGCAACGACCGGGGAGTGGTCTGAAAGAGAGGCTGGCAGAATCTCGGTATCAGTCGCAAGCGCGTGAAGGGAGGAAGAGCTGAGGAGATAGTCTAGCCTGGCATATGTTTTGTGCACGCCTGAGTGAAAGGTATAGGCCCGGCTGCGGGGTGGAAGTAGCGCCAAAGATCTACCATCCCCAGGTCGTGGAGGTGGGCCCGCCCTGCAGGTGAAAGAGCGCCAGCCTGGCCCACCCTCTGGCATGAGCGGTCAAGGACGTTGTCAAAGACCAGATTTAAGTCGCCCCCCCAGTAGTATGCGTCTTTCAGTAGTAGCTGTTGCCTCAGTAATTGCGTCATGAAAGAACTTGTCCTGCCCCTCATTGGGTGCGGATATGGACCCGGCTATAAAGGACACCCCTCCCACCAGGAACTGGTATGTGAGCAATTGGCCCCTAATCTCGGCCTCCTTTTGCAGGACCCTACCCTGAAAGGATCTGGAGACCAGTATGGCGACCCCGGCTGATTTAGTGAAATTAGAGGAGAACATTTGTGTGGGGAAAACTCGGGATTTCAACCTGTGGTGATCCTTGGGGAGAAGAGGAGTCCTGTAGGAGGCATATATCAGCTTTGGAATGCTCCAAATAGTGAAGAACGGCCCTCCGTTTGATCGGATTGTTTAAACCCCGAATATTCAGCGCAAGGATTTTAATAGAGGTGTGCGGCATCTAGGTTGGAGGAGGGTAAAAGCCATAACATAGGGTCTATGTCGTGTCGGGTGATAAGGCGCAGAGGGGGAAAAACCATGATTCAATGGTGAGTGACTTCTAAGGCGCAGTGTGGAGGGGTGGACGAGGAGACCCAAACCCAAAGAACACAAAAAAAACCCAAGAACGAAAACCCAGAACAAAACAAAGACAATAACAGTAAAACCCAAGAGAGTCAAGGAAAATAGTCCGTCATCCCGAGATGATCAGCCTGTCGGCAAAATGGGGTCCATAGTGTGACCAAGAGGGGAGTTGCAGCCCCACCCGTCCAGTGAAGGACATGCAGAGAGAACAACGACCCCTGTCCATTCAATTAACATCGGAGTCTGCCACAGCCAAAGCATCCGAAGCGGAGGCGAGGGCCGCCTTCTGACCCGTGGCTATTTCCAACTTGGTTGGCTTCCGTACACGCCGCCGTCGTGACCACTTATGCAACCCCGAAGGGGAGATCTCAGGCCCCGAGCTGGTGCTGCGCTGGTCGTCGTCATCACTTGGTACAGTGAGGCCTAGGAGCTGGCAAGAGTCCGTGAGCGATCGGAGGTGATGAAGTTTGCCATTGTGGCGAAAGATGAGTCGGTAGGGATGCCCCCAAGAGTATGGAATTCCCTGATGTCGAAGGTGTGCGGTCACGGGGTGGAATTGCCGTCGACGCTGAAGCGTGATAAGAGGCAGGTCCTGGAACAGCACTGGTGAGTGTCCCTGGAAAGAGATGGGGTGAAGAGATCTTGCTTTAGTGAGGATGGCTTCCTTGGTTCTAAAGTCATGTACGCAGACTAGAATATCTGCTGGGGGAGCAGTAGGCGCCCAAGGAGGGCCGACTCTGTGCGCCCGGTCCAGGACGATGTCCGCTTCGTGGGAGGCGCCCAGTATATGGTGGAATAGACCCCTAGCGAAGGCGAACAAGTCTCTAGTGTCTTCCGTTGTCTTCACCCCCTGGATCTGGATGTTATGCCTGTGGGACCTATTTTCTAAATCCTCCAGGTGGGTTTGCATGTCGACGTGCTGGTCCTGTAATCGGATGACCTCCTGCTGGATCATAGTGGACTCGGCCACTGCGGTGTCATTCTTCTCCTCAAGGGCGGCCACCCGGTCCCCAACGTCATCCACATCTCGGCGGATCTCCTTAATTTCGGCTGTGAGGTCATTTTTCACAGATTGAAAACTCCCTGAGAGTCAGGAACAGCGACTCCAGGAATGCCTTCGTGATAGGGTCTGCACCAGTGCTAGCAGGCTGCTGGGAGGCCGCGGCCTCGGGGGCTGTTGACGCCATGGTAGGGATGGATTGCCGGCGGCCAAAAATGTCCTTCAGGGGTTTCGCCGCCTTCGCTCAGGTTGGGGACATGCTCATCGGGCGCCCCCGACAAGCTGTGAGGGGAGACGCGTGAAGTAGAAGGACCGCAACCGGGAAGGGTGCTGCAAATGCAATGCGAGGTGGGTGCCGCATGAGCTGCTAGTTCTGCTGTGCCTCGTCGCGCAGCTCCGCTGCGACTCACTGGGGAGGTACCCCAAAGGCGAAGGCAGGGAAGCACAAAAAGTCCAAGTAATTCCCCCGGGTCTAGGCGCCACTTAGGACCACCACGTCCTCAGAGTACCGCTGTGCGATGAATGGGATGAGGCCCAGGGCACTGCCGCAAAGTCCCTAGAACACTCCTCCCCCAGTCCGGGATAGTTAAAGCAGGCTCCAACTCATTCACCGCACCCTGCAGCAGAAGGAGCGTGACGCAGAACCCAGCGTGTCCTCCCGACCAGCGCAGCTGCTGAAAGCGTGACCTTACCGGACTTCGGTAGGTGGAGGGATCCTCCGGCGGCCAGGCCCGCTGTCACGTGTGTTGTGAGGCGCCGGGATCGACTGGGCCCAATCGGCAAAGTGAGCTGCGGGGGCAGGTCGCGATCAGCCTCTGACCCCCGAGTCGAAGGCAAGGCGTAAGGGGAGGCGGCGTCTCTCCGGGATCCCCAGGGGCCTGCTGGGCCCTCCGCCCCGGATCTCAGCCACCTAGACGGGCGGGCTCCACAATCAAGGTCGGGTCTCCCCGCGGCCTTTTGCAGCGCCGGATGTCCTCAATGGAGCGGCTAGAGGCACAGCAGGATGCCAGAGCGCCTCACGTCGGCCCCTGGGAGCCGTCCGATGAGGGCTGGGGTTGGTAGGCCGCCTCCGCAGGTTCCGGTCAGCTCTGCGGGCAGATCCAGGGCAGGGCTGGGAACAGACCGGCAGCTCCGACTCCGTTGCCCCCCTGAGCAGGCCAAGCACAAGTATCGCAGGAAACAGGGTGGACTGCTGGGCAACCTGCGGGTCATCCGGGCGCCCGTAGTGCGGCCTGGCTCGAAGCAGCTAGCCTCGGTCGTCCGGACACTGGACCACTGCGTTGTCGAAGCCGCCTCCAGGCGATGGCGAAAAGGTTAGACCAGCTCTCTCGCGTTCCCTGCAGGCAACCGCTCACGGCGTCTGCAGCGGGGTCCCAGAGCAACCATGGGCACTCTGGAGGCACCCCGGGCCAATTTTGTGCCTCGCGGGAAGTTTTATGTGTGAATTCGGCGGACGGCGGGCAGGAGCTCCGGACAATGAGTCCTACCACGCCGCCATCTTGGCCACGCCCCGGGAGCCCACTTTAAAAAACTATTTTTTATTAAGGGACTGAGGTTTTGGATTGGTTTGGACCCCTCTACCTACCAGATCTAGAAGAGCAGGGTATCCCTACCCTGTCCCCCTACATAACCTTTTTACTCTTTGTCCAGGACAGGGGCCTGATATATGCATACATTTTTAACCTTAATTTCTCTAAAACTACTGAATTGACTTGCACCAAATCACAAAATGCATGCTTTCCGGATTAGGATCTAGCTTTCTATCAAATTCGGTGTAATTCCGCAGAGCCATTTTGGCTGTAGCTGTATCTAATATTCCTATTGAAAATTGCATTGTGAAAACACATTTTGGTACCCTATCGTTTTCTCGGCCCATACTGGACGGATCACCTTGAAACTTTCAAGGAAGGAGCTGAAGTTGAGCTGACTTTTTTTAAAGGGGGGCAGGGGGCGTTGTGAAGTCGTCAAATGATGCCAAAGTTATAAGCAAACAAAAAAATGCTTTATTATGGAGTCGTGGTCCTAACTACCTGCTGGCGACCACTGGGATATATATCACCATTGAAAAAGAAACCCACACACCACCCCGTCACCTTCACTCTTACCTTCACTGTCCCTCCCTCAGCGTTTGTCAGTAGATATTTATAGTTGGGACCAAAGTTTCCATAGGAAAATAGTTTTTTGTTTTGCCAATAACTTTGGCGCTGCTCGACATCTTCATGAAATTTTAACAAAAAGTACCCTTTTTAGGTCTCGCCTGGCGAACGCAGCACGAAAAGCGCTGTCGCCAGCGAGATCTATTGTTGCTGACTCTCCTCGGAAGTGGGACAGGAGATGGGCACATGCAGGGCTTTTGGCGGATTGGAGCCTGTGTAAGCGCACGTACAGCCACGCGGTGTGCACATCTGCTGTCCCCCTTCCGTCCTCAGCAGCCTCATGCACTTTCACTTTCCATTTCCCCGTCGGCTCCACGGAGACAGTTGGTTTTACATTAAGCTCCGTATCTGTATTTAGCAAGCATTAAGCACTCTGTCTTTAGAGGCGAAGATACAACCATCCGGTTAAGGAGGCGGGGGTGGGGGCTACAGTTACGAACCGCTACACCCCACACTCAAGCTTCTTCAACTGAGAGACTCCGGGGATGTGGCAGCCTTCGTGGCCTGCTGTCCCATCCCTGCACGGGCGGCGGTTAACTTATAGGGTGAACATGTCGGTGTACCAAATCTCCCCACTTGACGAAACAATAATTCCTTCCAGCTCACTCCCCTACTTCCCTAGGTTTACATATTCACACAGCGCCACATACACATATTTCGGAGACACATATGGAGTCTTTCTTCCCACGACACCCTGATCCCAGACGCGGATGTCAGGGGCTTTTATTGTCATTACTTTACCCACTCCTAACCTGTGTTAACTATAATGAATTCCGTACGAACCCCCCCTACTTGTGCTCCAACGGAGGGAGATCAGACCCTTTCCCGTCAGTCTTTTCGCTGAGGGGAGGAGTGACCTTTGCTTCTTTCTATCCGAGGAGTCCTGCTATCCCCCCACCCAAGACCTTCGGAGAAGAAACCTTAAGCCCTTGATTTTCCCAGCGGTCTTTACTCACTTCGGCCGGGCTCCACTGCCGCTCGGAAAAGCTGAGCGTGCTGGAAAGCAGGGCCACAGCCTGCTCAGGGTATATGGGTTAAGGAGGAGGAGGCCAATCCCGGAGAGACACGTCAGCCTGTCCCCAAGAACACGCTGCTTATGCCCGCCCCGAGTGCAAAGTCCGCTCCGCCAAGAACCCACCCACCATCTTCCCAATTCCGTAATGGGGGCGGCCCCAAAACGTGGAAACTCCTCCCACGGCTCAACCCAGCTGCCTGTTTGTCCTTGCATCCAGACAAGTGACATCATACCTACAAGTCACGACTATTGCCTTTGTCAATGGTTGTTTGTTGCATAAGATAAATAAGCAGCAAGTAATACTTGTTGGAACTGCCTCTTGCGCCTCTTCCCTGTCTCACTGACGGCCGGGCTGACATCTCACTTCAGGGGGAGAACTGCGCGCCGCCCTGTGAGAGCTCTTTTATGGTTGTTTTAAGAATGTTTGAGGGGCGAAGCAAGACACATTTCAACTCTTTTTGTGTGACCAGTTAAACCTATACTTTAGTTTTGTGTGCCATCTTGGAGCTTGAAATAGCATAAATGGGTGATAAGATTCTAATAAGTTCCGTATGGCGCCCCAAACCATGTCTTGCTTGGGGCCCCGCGGTCCTTAAGATGACACTGCTTTGCTGCTGCCCCCTCCACCCCGCAGTTGCTGGACACAGCAAGAGGTCTGACCTGTCCATGGAGCACAGACTCAACGAAGCAGAAGGAATGAAGGCCTAATCCCGTATCTTTAGGACAGAACCATTAACTGGACAATAATGTGACCATAATCTAGTGATTTGGGGGGGGCTATTTAGGGGTGGGCGGAATTTGCGTAATCGCGTTACGCAAATCTCCGCGAAACGGTAAAAAATCTCAGCGAACACGCAGAAATTCCGCGAACACGCGGAATTGCTTGTTCGCGATACTTTTTTCCTGTTCGCGATCGCTGTTTGCGTGCTCGGGGTGAAATATCTCGCGAACACGCATATTGAGAACGCGAACAAGCAAAAAATTTCGCGAAGTCGCGGAACGCAGAGTTTTGGGCAATTTTGCGTTCTCCGCGGAACGCGAAATTACCCAAATTCCGCAAACGGAACGGAATTTACCGCCCAGGCCTAGGGCTATTCCTAAATAAACACCATGTAATTGCAATTACATGTACATAGCGCTTAATATGCCTGGTGAAGCGCTGTACGGCGATTAGCACACTACTCGGAACCCAAGTAAGACTCCCCCTGCTTTAAAAAGGCCCTTGTTGGAACACACAACCACAGGAGCACACAGTGTATTGCCCATGCGCCTTGCTGCTCTACGGATCACATTCTTGGCCCTGGTTCTGAGTGTGGAGCAGAGCCCCGGTCCGTGGACATGCATCAGAAGTCCGGTCTGGGCGATGATTAATTTGGTGCTCTGAGCAACCCCTGAGGAGATCTGTCTGGTAACCAGCAGCGCCGGAAACTCAATGACCTGTGTGATTTTCATTAAATCATTAGTACCAAGAGAACATGACCGTGTGCATTCCCAGGCAGTAAACCCACCAAGCGCTGTGAAACCAGACGCACTGCTAATGCCAGCTTCCGGTGCTACGGCGCAATAGAAGATGATGTAGCCACCCCTCCCCTGTCTGGCTTCCTCCCTCCCCTCCACCCCCCCCCCCCAATTAAAGAGGGGCCCTGAGACTCCAGAAAGCCACAGATATTCCTAGTGTTGTTTATCTGATCAGGCAGTGTTTAGGCGCTGAGAAAGAGGTGGGCACCAGTAAAGCGATAGGTGAAACCAGGCAGTGACATTTCAGGCGAAAAACACTAATAATACATCTGTCTTAAAATGACCCCTATAATGTTTGAGCACCCTTTGCGAGTTGGACGTGGGCAGGGTCGTCCTACGTTTTACAACAGGACGCTTTGTTTGGGTCAAAGTGCGCTGACCAGGGCTATAACTTAGAAAATGAACCATTTATGAAGTGGCGCTTCGCTGAGCATGACGAGGCGCTGAAGCCCTTTCACTTAAGAGGTAACATCCCTCTGGTGTTTTAAGACAAGGTAAAACATACATTTCAACTGATAACTCAAAGTTTAGAGGGAGCACGTTTTAAGCCCACTGAGAGCGACAGAGTTTATTTATACGCTTTTATATAGGGCGAACTTTACCCGAAGGTGTCAGAGCGCTTTACAATAGAACACGTTGCGTTACATAAGGACTATGGAGGACATGAATAGCATAAAAGATACAAACAGATAAACCTTAATGTCCCATAAGAATGGTAGTAAGTACATACGTCTACTCCAGATACTAGTGGTTAGAGTAACATATATACAAGTTGTAAATTCACTCACGATTACATTTTAAGAAGCGTTCAGCTGCTCAAGGCGCTACAAGATTAGCTCAGCTTGTTGAGAGCGTGCTGCAACGAATGTGCGTGGTACCGGTGGGATCACCGGCCAACATCTCACCACTTAGATAAACAGTAAAAAAATAGCTCTGGCAGGTAACAATAAATGAAATATACAGCTATATTGGAAGAAGGTGTCACCCCCGTGCTTGGATGCAGGTGCCACCCCCCCGCCCTCACTCTTGGTTTTAATGTCTCCACCCTCTGTGCTTTTAACCTCAGTGTCTACGCCTTTCTCACTTAGACTTCACTGTGCTCCTTCACTTCCCAATTGATGTTTTTAGTCTGTGTAAGTTAATTAACTCAGCCTAGCCAGTCATGAGAACCATTATCCACGACAATATTTGTGATGTCACACTCAAAAGTGCTTTCCAGGACCGTGAATTATTTATTCTTTAGCTGCAGCCTCTTGTTTCTCTGAAAGATCCAAATGCCAAGTAGCGTATGGATAGCTGCATTGATTTGCTTTATTTTACCCACATTGCCGTTTACCGTGTATAAGTAATGCAGGAAGGGTGGTTCAGTGAGGAGCGGTGGAAAAGGAGAGAATGACGGAAAAAGGCTTAATAAGGAAGGCACAAAAGGGATTGTTTATAGAATAAACACTGCATAAAGGATTTACAATGCAAGATGGCATTGTAAATGACAATGCCTTTTATGTATGTGTTAATAAAACCTGCAAAGTACAAAGTGCTTGTTTATGTGCACCACTTGCAGGTTTTCAATAACACACAAATAAAAGGCAGGGTCGTTTGCAATGTCAATAGCTCAAACTCTCGCAAATGCGAGACCTATTGCATTGCAAATGCTTGTTGGATTATCTGCTGTGTTTAAAGTTTTGAGATAATCCGGCAAGCAGGCTGAGAAAAAAGGGGGGGGTCCCTGAATAAGTTTTCCTCATGTTATGTGTATGGGGATTTTCCTTTTTTTTTTTTAACATGACTACAGCCCGAACCATTGAACGGAATTATATCAAATTTGGCAGAAAGCCGCCATGTTGGGACTCGGTTGAACCAAGTCAAACAAAAAATGTTTATAAAAAGGGAGGATAGAAGGTAGAAACATCCTGACACCCTAGGTTTCTTGGGGGGGCCCATTGGAACCCCTCAGGGCCAAAAAAAGCATTTTTTATTTATCTTCAGCTGGGTCCCACCGTAAATGTAAAAAAAAAAAAAAAAGCGTTGGCTTCCACGCTTCGTTTATTATCTTCCCCCGGGTGGGCCAGGTTCTGGGGACATTGTTTCAATAATAGGGGGGGGGCATGGGCTCCCCCTCCTAGGAGTTAATTAAACCCCAGGGACCACCACTTCCCCGAGGTGTTTGTCATAACTTATGCAGGTAGTGCCCGCACCTCCCCGCGTTACTACCCTCACGTGTTTTAAAAAGGCTAAAAGGGCAGGCCCCCAAGGCTACAATTGACCCACATGCGGCCCCCCTTCCTTTAATAAAAAACAATAAAATTGGAAGAGGAAAAAAGCTGGGCACCAGGGGATGGGTCCCGGGGCCAAAAATCAGCACAGGGAGAGCGGGGGGGGGGGGGGGGGGAGGGGTCATGCAGCCCTCCTTCCCATTCTTAAAAGGCCTGGCCCTGGGGGATGGGGCCCCTCCGGCAGAGATAGGCCCAGGGGAAGGGGGCTACGCAGTCCCTCTTCCCCTAGAAAACAAAAAATTGAAAGAAAAAAAAAGACCAGCAACTCACCAGAGGCCCGCCCCCTTTCTCACCACTCTGGAAACGCGCTTCCGGCACGCTACTAGTTAGGGTAGGAAGTTCCCTTTGCTGCCTTGGGGGCCAAAAAGACCTCCAGTAAGGCCCTCACAGTGGGATTGCTGAGAGGTGGTCGAATGCCACGCCAACTTTCTCCACCATTCTGCAAACGCACCTCTCGGACACTGCGGGTGAGGGCATGATGTTCCCTTGTCTCCTGAGGGCCTCTGGACAAAAGTGGACCTCATCCCCCAACCAGTAGTGCGCCAGGAGGCATGTTTGCAGAGTGGTGGAGAAAGGGTGAGTGGCCTCTGATGACCTTACAGCAATCCAGCTGTATGGGTTTTACTGGAGGTAACAGGAGGACTAGTTGGCCCCCAAGGACCCTCAAGAGCCAAGGGGACTTCATCCCCCAACTAGTAGTGCGCCAGGAGGCGTGTTTGCAGAGTGGTGAAGAAAGGGGGCGTGGCCACCAGGAACCGCTCAGAAAGCCCACTATGTGGGATGTACTAGAGATAACAGGAGGGTTAATTGGCCCCCAACGATCTTCTGGAGCCAAGGGGACTTCATCCCCCAGCCAGCAGTGCGCAAGGAGGCACGTTTGCAGAGTGGTGGAGAAAGGGAGTGTGGCCTCCGAAGACCTCTCAGCAATCCCATTGTGTGGGTTGTACTGGAGGTAACAGGAGGGCTTGTTGGCCCCCAAGGATGTCCTTGTGGGCCAAATACCCCTCCTGTACCCTTTAGTAAGTCCCACACAGTGGGATTGCTAAGAGATCTTCGGAGGCCACATCCCTTTTCTCCAATTCTCTGCAATGTCTTCCCATGAGAGACACACTTAAGGTCAACATTCCTGAAAGCAAGAATCCTAGATAATAAATGCTCATAGCCCAATGGGCTAAATGAGGTATAGCCATTATGGGTAGTTAAGATTAATGGTGTAGGCCGACTGGGGCTTTATATGTATGTTGAGCATTAATTTGTCGATAACGTTTGGGTTGCACAAATAGACTGCACATTTAGGCATGTACACTTTTTTCGATATATAGAGATAAGATACCTAACAGGCGAATAGATATTAGATATGAGGTCTTTACATAACATCTTTAATTTATTAAGAAATTCCCAATTGAATTAGAACTATGGGACAGCATACAATCATATATTTATATTTGTAAATATGCACAGTCTGGAATAATTGTTTGCAGGAGGAATTATGCCATAACTTATGATGTCACGGACCATGTCATGAATGATGCAATATGTGACATCATCAGCAGTGCATTGCGGGCGCGCGAGTTATAGTTAGCAGAACTAACTATAACGGAGGAATTTCTATGGTTTTGTACGAGTGAAATGGCCAGCTAACTATAACACCCCTGAAACCTATGTTTTTTTTCTGTGAATTTCTAAGGTTTTTTTAAATGCTAATTTCTAACTATAATGTCTCTGGAACCTATGTATTTTTTTCAGTGAATTTCAAAGCTTTTTTAAATGCTAATTTTTAAATGTGATAGTAGTTAAACCTATTTTTTTGTACTGATTTTCCACAGTTTTTTAACTGTTTATTTATAAATATTTTATTCATTAAATAAAATTATATATTTTTCTGAAAATTGCAACTTTTTTTTTTTTAATTCAAACTGAAATATTGATTAATTTTCTTGTTTTCATTTTTTATTTTTATATTTTTATATTATTTTCTTTTTTAAATTCCAATTTTTCACTCAAAGCGTACACATCACGGTGGGTGCGCGCATTCTAGCCGCCATTTTAGAAAAGTCTTGAAGGATCCGCGTACGGTGTGCGACGGCTGCGTGATTTTCAGTTACATCATATACATTTAATATTACATGATGTGTGCGATTGGTATGCGACCAGTCCGCGACTCCTGCTCCCGCGCATTCGCGACACATGCGCATTACGGTACGAGATGCTTGCGTGGTTGCGGGTCCCGCGTGACGTCATATACGTGCTGGGGCGCGCTGGGTGCATGACTCCCGCAAAAAAAGTTTATGTTCCAAAATGATATGTATGTGTCTTTAATATACATATTGGGGCAAGAGATTATCTAAGATAGTCATAAAAATAATATATTTGTACTTATAATAAACTTATATTATTTTTAAATATATTTTCACGAAGTCGGGTGCGTGCATCGTGCGTGCAGAGAACAAGGTCAGCAGAGCTGCTGTAGAGCCAGAGAAACCAGCTCAGCAGAGCCGTTGTGGAGCCAGAGAACCAGGTCAGCAGAGCTGCTCTAGAGCCTAAGAAGCAGGTCAGCAGAGCTGCTCTAGAGCCAGAGACCCAGGTCAGCAGAGCTGCTCTAGAGCCAGAGACCCAGGTCAGCAGAGCTGCTCTAGAGCCAGAGACCCGGGTCAGCAGAGCTGCTCTAGAGGCCGAGAACCAGGTCAGCAGAGCTGCTGTAGAGCCAGAGAAACCAGGTCAGCAGAGCTGTTTTAGAGGGAAAGAACCAGGTCAGCAGAGCTGCTTTAGAGGGAAAGAACCAGGTCAGCAGAGCTGCTCTAGAACCAGAGAACCAGGTCAACAGAGCTGCTTTAGAGCCATAGAACTGGGTCAGCAGAGCTGCTTTAGAGCCAGAGAACCAGGACAGCAGAGCTGTTGTAGGGCCAGAGAACCAGGTCAGCAGAGCTGCTCTAGAGCCAGAGAACCAAGTCAGCAGAGCTGTTGTAGGGCCAGAGAACCAGGTCAGCAGAGCTGCTCTAGAGCCAGAGAACCAGGTCAGCAGAGCTGCTTTAGAGGGAGAGGACCAGGTCATCAGAGCTGCTCTAGAGCCAGAGAACCAGGCCAGCAGAGCTGCTCTAGAGCCAGAGAACCAAGTCAGCAGAGCTGCTTTAGAGCCATAGAACCAGGTCAGCCGAGCTGCTTTAGAGCCAGAGAACCAGGTCGACAGAGCTGCTCTAGAGCCTAAGAACCAGGTCAGCAGAGCTGCTCTAGAGCCAGAGAACCAGGTCATCAGAGCTGCTGTAGAGCCAGAGAAACCAGGTCAGTAGAGCTGCTCTAGAGGGAGAGAACCAGGTCAGCAGAGCTGCTCTAGAGCCAGAGAACCAGGTCAGCAGACCTGCTGTAGAGCCAGAGAAACCGTCAGCAGAGCTGCTTTAGAGGGAGAGACCCAGGTCAGCCGAGCAGCTTTAGAGCCAGAGACCCAGGTCAGCAGAGCTGCTCTAGAGGCCGAGAACCAGGTGAGCAGAGCTGTTGTAGGGCCAGAGAACCAGGTCAGCAGAGCTGCTCTAGAGCCAGAGAACCGGGTCAGCAGAGCTGTCCTAGAACCAGAGAACCAGGTAAGTAGAGCTGCTTTAGAGCCATAGAACCAGGTCAGCAGAGCCGTTGTGGAGCCAGAGAACCAGGTCAGCAGAGCTGCTCTAGAGCCTAAGAAGCAGGTCAGCAGAGCTGCTCTAGAACCAGAGACCCAGGTCAGCAGAGCTGCTCTAGAGGCCGAGAACCAGGTCAGCAGAGCTGCTGTAGAGCCAGAGAAACCAGGTCAGCAGAGCTGCTTTAGAGGGAAAGAACCAGGTCAGCAGAGCTGCTTTAGAGTGAAAGAACCAGGTCAGCAGAACTGCTTTAGAGCCAGAGAACCAGGTCAACAGAGCTGCTTTAGAGCCATAGAACCAGGTCAGCAGAGCTGATCTAGAGGCATAGAACCAGGTCAGCAGAACTGCTTTAGAGCCATCGAACCGGGTCAGCAGAGCTGCTTTAGAGCCAGAGAACCAGGTCAGCAGAGCTGTTGTAGGGCCAGAGAACCAGGTCAGCAGAGCTGCTCTAGAGCCTAAGAACTAGGTCAACAGAGCTGCTCTAGAGCCAGAGAACCAGGTCAGCAGAACTGCTTTAGAGCCAGAGAACCAGATCAGCAGAGCTGTTCTAGAGCCAGAGAACCAGGTCAGTAGAGCTGCTTTAGAGCCATAGAACCAGGTCAGCAGAGCCGTTGTGGAGCCAGAGAACCAGGTCAGCAGAGCTGCTCTAGAGCCTAAGAAGCAGGTCAGCAGAGCTGCTCTAGAACCAGAGACCCAGGCAAGCAGAGCTGCTCTAGAGGCTGAGAACCAGGTCAGCAGAGCTGCTGTAGAGCCAGAGAAACCAGGCAGCAGAGCTGCTTTAGAGGGAAAGAACCAGGTCAGCAGAACTGCTTTAGAGACAGAGAACCAGGTCAGCAGAGCTGCTCTAGAGCCAGAGAACCAGGTCAGCAGAGCTGCTCTAGAGGCATAGAACCAGGTCAGCCGAGCAGCTTTAGAGACAGAGAACCAGGTCGTCAGAGCTGCTCTAGAGCCTAAGAACCAGGTCAGCAGAGCTGCTCTAGAGCCAGAGATCCAGGTCAGCAGAGCTGCTGTAGAGTCAGAGAAACCGGTTCAGCAGAGCTGCTTTAGAGGGAGAGAACCAGGCCAGCAGAGCTGCTTTAGAGGGAGAGAACCAGGCCAGCAGAGCTGCTCTAGAGCCAGAGAACCAGGTCAGCAGAGCTGCCGTAGAGCCAGAGAAACCAGGTCAGTAGAGCTGCTTTAGAGGGAGAGAACCAGGTCAGCAGAGCTGCTCTAGAGCCAGAGACCCAAGTCAGCAGAGCTGCTCTAGAGGCCGAGAACCAGGTCAGCAGAGCTGCTGTAGAGCCAGAGAACCAGGTCAGCAGAGCTCTTTAGAGGGAGATAACCAGGTCAGCAGAGCTGCTCTAGAGCCGGAGAACAAGGTCAGCAGAGCTGCTTTAGAGCCAGAGAACCAGGTCAGCAGAGCTGCTTTAGAGCCAGAGAACCAGGTCAGCAGAGCTGCTTTAGAGCCAGAGAACCAGGTCAGCAGAGATGCTCTAGAGGCAGAGAACCAGGTCAGAAGAGCTGCTTTGGAGGGAGAGAACCAGGTCAGCAGAGCTGCTTTAGAGCCAGAGAACCAGGTCAGCAGAGATGCTCTAGAGGCAGAGAACCAGGTCAGCAGAGCTGCTTTGGAGGGAGAGAACCAGGTCAGCAGAGCTGCTCTAGAGCCAGAGAAACCAGGTCAGTAGAGCTGCTTTAGAGGGAGAGAACCAGGTCAGCAGAGCTGCTTTAGAGCCAGAGAACCAGGTCAGCAGAGCTGCTTTAGAGTGAGAGAAACAGGTCAGCAGAGCTGCTCTAGAGCCAGAGAACCAGGTCAGCAGAGCTGCTTTAGAGCCAGAGAACCAGGTCAGCAGAGCTGCTCTAGAGCCATAGACCCAGGTCAGCAGAGCTGCTCTAGAGGCCGAGAACCAGGTCAGCAGAGCTAAACTATGTGAATGTGTGCAGCACTGTCTCTGTTGTTGTATAACATGCTGCATCAGTTAGTCACTAACTACAGAGCTGTTCTAGAGCCAGAGAACCAGGTCAGCAGAGCTGTTGTGGAGCCAGAGAACCAGGTCAGCAGAGCTGCTTTAGAGCCAGAGACCCAGGTCAGCAGAGCTGCTCTAGAGCCAGAGACCCAGGTCAGCAGAGCTGCTTTAGAGGGAAAGAACCAGGTCAGCAGAACTGCTTTAGAGCTAGAGAACCAGGTCAGCAGAGCTGCTCTAGAGCCACAGAACCAGGTCAGCAGAGCTGATCTAGAGGCAGAGAACCAGGTCAGCAGATCTGCTTTAGAGACATAGAACCGGGTCAGAAGAGCTGCTTTAGAGCCAGAGAACCAGGTCAGCAGAGCTGCTCTAGAGGGAGAGAACCAGGTCAGCAGAACTGCTTTAGAGCCATAGAACCAGGTCAGCAGAGCTGTTGTGGAGCCAAAGAACCAGGTCAGCAGAGCTGCTCTAGAGCCTAAGAAGCAGGTCAGCAGAGCTGCTCTAGAGCCAGAGACCCAGGTCAGCAGAGCTGCTCTAGAGCCAGAGACCCAGGTCAGCAGAGCTGCTCTAGAGCCAGAGACCCAGGTCAGCAGAGCTGCTCTAGAGGCCGAGAACCAGGTCTGCAGAGCTGCTGTAGAGCCAGAGAAACCAGGTCAGCAGAGCTGCTTTAGAGGGAAAGAACCAGGTCAGCAGAACTGCTTTAGAGCCAGAGAACCAGGTCAGCAGAGCTGCTCTAGAGCCACAGAACCAGGTCAGCAGAGCTGCTCTAGAGGCAGAGAACCAGGTCAGCAGAACTGCTTTAGAGACATAGAACCGGGTCAGAAGAGCTGCTTTAGAGCCGGAGAACCAGGTCAGCAGAGCTGTTGTAGGGCCAGAGAACCAGGTCAGCAGAGCTGCTCTAGAGCCAGAGAACCAGGTCAGCAGAACTGCTTTAGAGCCAGAGAACCAGATCAGCAGAGCTGCTCTAGAGCCAGAGAACCAGGTCAGCAGAGCTGCTTTAGAGCCAGAGAACCAGGTCAGCAGAGCTGCTTTAGAGCCAGAGAACAGGTCAGCAGAGCTGCTCTAGAGCCACAGAACCAGGTCAGCAGAGCTGCTCTAGAGGCAGAGAACCAGGTCAGCAGAACTGCTTTAGAGCTATAGAACTGGGTCAGAAGAGCTGCTTTAGAGCCAGAGAACCAGGTCAGCAGAGCTGTTGTAGAGCCAGAGAAACCAGGTCAGCAGAGCTGCTTTAGAGGGAAAGAACCAGGTCAGCAGAACTGCTTTAGAGACACAGATCCGGGTCAGAAGAGCTGCTCTAGAGCCAGAGAACCAGGTCAGCAGAGCTGCTCTAGAGCCAGAGAACCAGGTCAGCAGAGCTGCTGTAGAGCCAGAGAAACCAGGTCAGTAGAGCTGCTTTAGAGGGAGAGAACCAGGTCAGCAGAGCTGCTCTAGAGGGAGAGAACCAGGTCAGCAGAGCTAATCGAGAGCCAGAGAACCAGGTCAGCAGACCTGCTGTAGAGCCAGAGAAACCGTCAGCAGAGCTGCTTTAGAGGGAGAGAACCAGGACAGCAGAGCTGCTCTAGAGGCCGAGAACCAGGTCAGCAGAGCTGCTCTAGAGCCAGAGTAACCAGGTAAGCAGAGCTGCTTTAGAGGGAGAGAACCAGGTCAGCAGAACTGCTTTAGAGGCAGAGAACCAGATCAGCAGAGCTGCTCTAGAGCCAGAGAACCAGGTCAGTAGAGGTGCTTTAGAGCCAGAGAACCAGGTCAGCAGAGCTGCTCTAGAGCCGCAGAACCAGGTCAGCAGAGCTGCTCTAGAGGCAGAGAACCAGGTCAGCAGAGCCGCTTTAGAACCAGAGGACCAGGTCAGCAGAGCTTCTTTAGAGCCAGAGAACCAGGTCAGCAGAGCTGCTCTAGAGCCTAAGAACCAGGTCAGCAGAGCTGCTCTAGAGCCAGAGAACCAGGTCAGCAGAGCTGCTCTAGAGCCAGAGAACCAGGTCAGCAGAGCTGCTGTAGAGTCAGAGAAACCGGTTCAGCAGAGCTGCTTTAGAGCCAGAGAACCAGGTCAGCAGAGCTGCTTTAGAGCCAGAGAACCAGGTCAGCAGAGCTGCTTTAGAGCCAGAGAACCAGGTCAGCAGAGCTGCTTTAGAGCCAGAGAACAGGTCAGCAGAGCTGCTCTAGAGCCACAGAACCAGGTCAGCAGAGCTGCTCTAGAGGCAGAGAACCAGGTCAGCAGAACTGCTTTAGAGCTATAGAACTGGGTCAGAAGAGCTGCTTTAGAGCCGGAGAACCAGGTCAGCAGAGCTGTTGTAGAGCCAGAGAAACCAGGTCAGCAGAGCTGCTTTAGAGGGAAAGAACCAGGTCAGCAGAACTGCTTTAGAGACACAGATCCGGGTCAGAAGAGCTGCTCTAGAGCCAGAGAACCAGGTCAGCAGAGCTGCTCTAGAGCCAGAGAACCAGGTCAGCAGAGCTGCTGTAGAGCCAGAGAAACCAGGTCAGTAGAGCTGCTTTAGAGGGAGAGAACCAGGTCAGCAGAGCTGCTCTAGAGGGAGAGAACCAGGTCAGCAGAGCTGCTCTAGAGCCAGAGAACCAGGTCAGCAGACCTGCTGTAGAGCCAGAGAAACCGTCAGCAGAGCTGCTTTAGAGGGAGAGAACCAGGACAGCAGAGCTGCTCTAGAGGCTGAGAACCAGGTCAGCAGAGCTGCTCTAGAGCCAGAGTAACCAGGTAAGCAGAGCTGCTTTAGAGGGAGAGAACCAGGTCAGCAGAACTGCTTTAGAGGCAGAGAACCAGATCAGCAGAGCTGCTCTAGAGCCAGAGAACCAGGTCAGCAGAGCTGCTCTAGAGCCACAGAACCAGGTCAGCAGAGCTGCTCTAGAGGCAGAGAACCAGGTCAGCAGAACTGCTTTAGAGACATAGAACCGGGTCAGAAGAGCTGCTTTAGAGCCGGAGAACCAGGTCAGCAGAGCTGTTGTAGGGCCAGAGAACCAGGTCAGCAGAGCTGCTCTAGAGCCAGAGAACCAGGTCAGCAGAACTGCTTTAGAGCCAGAGAACCAGATCAGCAGAGCTGCTCTAGAGCCAGAGAACCAGGTCAGCAGAGCTGCTTTAGAGCCAGAGAACCAGGTCAGCAGAGCTGCTTTAGAGCCAGAGAACAGGTCAGCAGAGCTGCTCTAGAGCCACAGAACCAGGTCAGCAGAGCTGCTCTAGAGGCAGAGAACCAGGTCAGCAGAACTGCTTTAGAGCTATAGAACTGGGTCAGAAGAGCTGCTTTAGAGCCAGAGAACCAGGTCAGCAGAGCTGTTGTAGAGCCAGAGAAACCAGGTCAGCAGAGCTGCTTTAGAGGGAAAGAACCAGGTCAGCAGAACTGCTTTAGAGACACAGATCCGGGTCAGAAGAGCTGCTCTAGAGCCAGAGAACCAGGTCAGCAGAGCTGCTCTAGAGCCAGAGAACCAGGTCAGCAGAGCTGCTGTAGAGCCAGAGAAACCAGGTCAGTAGAGCTGCTTTAGAGGGAGAGAACCAGGTCAGCAGAGCTGCTCTAGAGGGAGAGAACCAGGTCAGCAGAGCTAATCGAGAGCCAGAGAACCAGGTCAGCAGACCTGCTGTAGAGCCAGAGAAACCGTCAGCAGAGCTGCTTTAGAGGGAGAGAACCAGGACAGCAGAGCTGCTCTAGAGGCCGAGAACCAGGTCAGCAGAGCTGCTCTAGAGCCAGAGTAACCAGGTAAGCAGAGCTGCTTTAGAGGGAGAGAACCAGGTCAGCAGAACTGCTTTAGAGGCAGAGAACCAGATCAGCAGAGCTGCTCTAGAGCCAGAGAACCAGGTCAGTAGAGGTGCTTTAGAGCCAGAGAACCAGGTCAGCAGAGCTGCTCTAGAGCCGCAGAACCAGGTCAGCAGAGCTGCTCTAGAGGCAGAGAACCAGATCAGCAGAGCTGCTCTAGAGGCAGAGAACCAGATCAGCAGAACTGCTCTAGAGCCAGAGAACCAGGTCAGCAGAGCTGCTATAGAGCCACAGAACCAGGTCAGCAGAGCTGCTCTAGAGCCACAGAACCAGGTCAGCAGAGCTGCTCTAGAGCCACAGAACCAGGTCAGCAGAGCTGCTCTAGAGGCAGAGAACCAGGTCAGCAGAACTGCTTTAGAGACATAGAACCGGGTCAGAAGAGCTGCTTTAGAGCCGGAGAACCAGGTCAGCAGAGCTGTTGTAGGGCCAGTGAAGCAGGTCAGCAGAGCTGCTCTAGAGGGAGAGAACCAGGTAAGCAGAACTGCTTTAGAGCCAGAGAACAAGATCAGCAGAGCTGCTCTAGAGCCAGAGAACCAGGTCAGCAGAGCTGCTTTAGAGCCAGAGAACCAGGTCAGCAGAGCAGCTCTTGAGCCACAGAACCAGGTCAGGAGAGCTGCTCTAGAGCCTAAGAACCAGGTCAGCAGAGCTGCTGAAGAGCCAGAGAAACCAGGTCAGTAGAGCTGCTTTAGAGGGAGAGAACCAGGTCAGCAGAGCTGCTCTAGAGGGAGAGAACCAGGTCAGCAGACCTGCTGTAGAGCCAGAGAAACCGTCAGCAGAGCTGCTTTAGAGGGAGAGAACCAGGTCAGCAGAGCTGCTCTAGAGGCCGAGAACCAGGTCAGCAGAACTGCTTTAGAGCCAGAGAACCAGATGAGCAGAGCTGTTCTAGAGCCAGAGAACCAGGTCAGTAGAGCTGCTTTAGAGCCATAGAACCAGGTCAGCAGAGCTGTTGTGGAGCCAGAGAACCAGGTCAGCAGAGCTGCTCTAGAGCCTAAGAAGCAGGTCAGCAGAGCTGCTCTTGAGCCAGAGACCCAGGTCAGCAGAGCTGCTCTAGAGCCAGAGACCCAGGTCAGCAGAGCCGCTCTAGAGGCCAAGTACCGGGTCTGCAGAGCTGCTGTAGAGCCAGAGAAACCAGGTCAGTAGAGCTGCTTTAGAGGGAGAGAACCAGGTCAGCAGAGCTGCTCTAGAGGGAGAGAACCAGGTCAGCAGAGCTGCTCTAGAGCCAGAGAACCAGGTCAGCAGACCTGCTGTAGAGCCAGAGAAACTGTCAGCAGAGCTGCTTTAGAGGGAGAGAACCAGGTCAGCAGAGCTGCTCTAGAGGCCGAGAACCAGGTCAGCAGAGCTGCTGTAGAGCCAGAGAAACCAGGTAAGCAGAGCTGCTTTAGAGGGAGAGAACCAGGTCAGCAGAACTGCTTTAGAGGCAGAGAACCAGATCAGCAGAGCTGCTCTAGAGCCAGAGAACCAGGTCAGTAGAGCTGCTTTAGAGCCAGAGAACCAGGTCAGCAGAGATGCTCTAGAGGCAGAGAACCAGGTCAGCAGAGCTGCTCTGGAGGGAGAGAACCAGGTCAGCAGAGCTGCTCTAGAGGCAGAGAAACCAGGTCAGCAGAGCTGCTTTAGAGGGAGAGAACCAGGTCAACAGAGCTGCTTTAGAGCCAGAGAACCAGGTCAGCAGAGCTACTCTAGAGCCAGAGAACCAGGTCAGCAGAGCTGCTCTAGAGCCAGAGAACCAGGTCAGCAGAGCTGCTTTAGAGGGAGAGAACCAGGTCAGCAGAGCCGCTTTAGAACCAGAGGACCAGGTCAGCAGAGCTTCTTTAGAGCCAGAGAACCAGGTCAGCAGAGCTGCTCTAGAGCCTAAGAACCAGGTCAGCAGAGCTGCTCTAGAGCCAGAGAACCAGGTCAGCAGAGCTGCTCTAGAGCCAGAGAACCAGGTCAGCAGAGCTGCTGTAGAGTCAGAGAAACCGGTTCAGCAGAGCTGCTTTAGAGGGAGAGAACCAGGCCAGCAGAGCTGCTTTAGAGCCAGAGAACCAGGTCAGCAGAGCTGCTTTAGAGCCAGAGAACCAGGTCAGCAGAGCTGCTTTAGAGCCAGAGAACAGGTCAGCAGAGCTGCTCTAGAGCCACAGAACCAGGTCAGCAGAGCTGCTCTAGAGGCAGAGAACCAGGTCAGCAGAACTGCTTTAGAGCTATAGAACTGGGTCAGAAGAGCTGCTTTAGAGCCGGAGAACCAGGTCAGCAGAGCTGTTGTAGAGCCAGAGAAACCAGGTCAGCAGAGCTGCTTTAGAGGGAAAGAACCAGGTCAGCAGAACTGCTTTAGAGACACAGATCCGGGTCAGAAGAGCTGCTCTAGAGCCAGAGAACCAGGTCAGCAGAGCTGCTCTAGAGCCAGAGAACCAGGTCAGCAGAGCTGCTGTAGAGCCAGAGAAACCAGGTCAGTAGAGCTGCTTTAGAGGGAGAGAACCAGGTCAGCAGAGCTGCTCTAGAGGGAGAGAACCAGGTCAGCAGAGCTGCTCTAGAGCCAGAGAACCAGGTCAGCAGACCTGCTGTAGAGCCAGAGAAACCGTCAGCAGAGCTGCTTTAGAGGGAGAGAACCAGGACAGCAGAGCTGCTCTAGAGGCTGAGAACCAGGTCAGCAGAGCTGCTCTAGAGCCAGAGTAACCAGGTAAGCAGAGCTGCTTTAGAGGGAGAGAACCAGGTCAGCAGAACTGCTTTAGAGGCAGAGAACCAGATCAGCAGAGCTGCTCTAGAGCCAGAGAACCAGGTCAGTAGAGCTGCTTTAGAGCCAGAGAACCAGGTCAGCAGAGCTGCTCTAGAGCCGCAGAACCAGGTCAGCAGAGCTGCTCTAGAGGCAGAGAACCAGATCAGCAGAACTGCTCTAGAGCCAGAGAACCAGGTCCGTAGAGCTGCTTTAGAGCCAGAGAACCAGGTCAGCAGAGCTGCTATAGAGCCACAGAACCAGGTCAGCAGAGCTGCTCTAGAGCCACAGAACCAGGTCAGCAGAGCTGCTCTAGAGCCACAGAACCAGGTCAGCAGAGCTGCTCTAGAGGCAGAGAACCAGGTCAGCAGAACTGCTTTAGAGACATAGAACCGGGTCAGAAGAGCTGCTTTAGAGCCGGAGAACCAGGTCAGCAGAGCTGTTGTAGGGCCAGTGAAGCAGGTCAGCAGAGCTGCTCTAGAGGGAGAGAACCAGGTAAGCAGAACTGCTTTAGAGCCAGAGAACAAGATCAGCAGAGCTGCTCTAGAGCCAGAGAACCAGGTCAGCAGAGCTGCTTTAGAGCCAGAGAACCAGGTCAGCAGAGCAGCTCTTGAGCCACAGAACCAGGTCAGGAGAGCTGCTCTAGAGGCAGAGAACCAGGTCAGCAGAACTGCTTTAGAGCCATAGAACTGGGTCAGAAGAGCTGCTTTAGAGCCGGAGAACCAGGTCGACAGAGCTGCTCTAGAGCCAGAGAACCAAGTCAGCAGAGCTGCTTTAGAGCCATAGAACCAGGTCAGCCGAGCTGCTTTAGAGACAGAGAACCAGGTCGACAAAGCTGCTCTAGAGCCTGAGAACCAGGTCAGCAGAGCTGCTCTAGAGCCAGAGAACCAGGTCAGCAGAGCTGCTGAAGAGCCAGAGAAACCAGGTCAGTAGAGCTGCTTTAGAGGGAGAGAACCAGGTCAGCAGAGCTGCTCTAGAGGGAGAGAACCAGGTCAGCAGACCTGCTGTAGAGCCAGAGAAACCGTCAGCAGAGCTGCTTTAGAGGGAGAGAACCAGGTCAGCAGAGCTGCTCTAGAGGCCGAGAACCAGGTCAGCAGAACTGCTTTAGAGCCAGAGAACCAGATGAGCAGAGCTGTTCTAGAGCCAGAGAACCAGGTCAGTAGAGCTGCTTTAGAGCCATAGAACCAGGTCAGCAGAGCTGTTGTGGAGCCAGAGAACCAGGCCAGCAGAGCTGCTCTAGAGCCTAAGAAGCAGGTCAGCAGAGCTGCTCTAGAGCCAGAGACCCAGGTCAGCAGAGCTGCTCTAGAGCCAGAGACCCAGGTCAGCAGACCCGCTCTAGAGGCCAAGTACCGGGTCTGCAGAGCTGCTGTAGAGCCAGAGAAACCAGGTCAGTAGAGCTGCTCTAGAGGGAGAGAACCAGGTCAGCAGAGCTGCTCTAGAGGGAGAGAACCAGGTCAGCAGAGCTGCTCTAGAGCCAGAGAACCAGGTCAGCAGACCTGCTGTAGAGCCAGAGAAACTGTCATCAGAGCTGCTTTAGAGGGAGAGAACCAGGTCAGCAGAGCTGCTCTAGAGGCTGAGAACCAGGTCAGCAGAGCTGCTGTAGAGCCAGAGAAACCAGGTAAGCAGAGCTGCTTTAGAGGGAGAGAACCAGGTCAGCAGAACTGCTTTAGAGGCAGAGAACCAGATCAGCAGAGCTGCTCTAGAGCCAGAGAACCAGGTCAGTAGAGCTGCTTTAGAGCCAGAGAACCAGGTCAGCAGAGATGCTCTAGAGGCAGAGAACCAGGTCAGCAGAGCTGCTCTGGAGGGAGAGAACCAGGTCAGCAGAGCTGCTCTAGAGGCAGAGATACCAGGTCAGCAGAGCTGCTTTAGAGGGAGAGAACCAGGTCAACAGAGCTGCTTTAGAGCCAGAGAACCAGGTCAGCAGAGCTACTCTAGAGCCAGAGAACCAGGTCAGCAGAGCTGCTCTAGAGCCAGAGAACCAGGTCAGCAGAGCTGTTGTAGAGCCAGAGAAACCAGGTCAGCAGAGCTGCTTTAGAGGGAAAGAACCAGGTCAGCAGAACTGCTTTAGAGACACAGATCCGGGTCAGAAGAGCTGCTCTAGAGCCAGAGAACCAGGTCAGCAGAGCTGCTCTAGAGCCAGAGAACCAGGTCAGCAGAGCTGCTGTAGAGCCAGAGAAACCAGGTCAGTAGAGCTGCTTTAGAGGGAGAGAACCAGGTCAGCAGAGCTGCTCTAGAGGGAGAGAACCAGGTCAGCAGAGCTGCTCTAGAGCCAGAGAACCAGGTCAGCAGACCTGCTGTAGAGCCAGAGAAACCGTCAGCAGAGCTGCTTTAGAGGGAGAGAACCAGGACAGCAGAGCTGCTCTAGAGGCTGAGAACCAGGTCAGCAGAGCTGCTCTAGAGCCAGAGTAACCAGGTAAGCAGAGCTGCTTTAGAGGGAGAGAACCAGGTCAGCAGAACTGCTTTAGAGGCAGAGAACCAGATCAGCAGAGCTGCTCTAGAGCCAGAGAACCAGGTCAGTAGAGCTGCTTTAGAGCCAGAGAACCAGGTCAGCAGAGCTGCTCTAGAGCCGCAGAACCAGGTCAGCAGAGCTGCTCTAGAGGCAGAGAACCAGATCAGCAGAACTGCTCTAGAGCCAGAGAACCAGGTCAGTAGAGCTGCTTTAGAGCCAGAGAACCAGGTCAGCAGAGCTGCTATAGAGCCACAGAACCAGGTCAGCAGAGCTGCTCTAGAGCCACAGAACCAGGTCAGCAGAGCTGCTCTAGAGCCACAGAACCAGGTCAGCAGAGCTGCTCTAGAGGCAGAGAACCAGGTCAGCAGAACTGCTTTAGAGACATAGAACCGGGTCAGAAGAGCTGCTTTAGAGCCGGAGAACCAGGTCAGCAGAGCTGTTGTAGGGCCAGTGAAGCAGGTCAGCAGAGCTGCTCTAGAGGGAGAGAACCAGGTAAGCAGAACTGCTTTAGAGCCAGAGAACAAGATCAGCAGAGCTGCTCTAGAGCCAGAGAACCAGGTCAGCAGAGCTGCTTTAGAGCCAGAGAACCAGGTCAGCAGAGCAGCTCTTGAGCCACAGAACCAGGTCAGGAGAGCTGCTCTAGAGGCAGAGAACCAGGTCAGCAGAACTGCTTTAGAGCCATAGAACTGGGTCAGAAGAGCTGCTTTAGAGCCGGAGAACCAGGTCGACAGAGCTGCTCTAGAGCCAGAGAACCAAGTCAGCAGAGCTGCTTTAGAGCCATAGAACCAGGTCAGCCGAGCTGCTTTAGAGACAGAGAACCAGGTCGACAAAGCTGCTCTAGAGCCTAAGAACCAGGTCAGCAGAGCTGCTCTAGAGCCAGAGAACCAGGTCAGCAGAGCTGCTGAAGAGCCAGAGAAACCAGGTCAGTAGAGCTGCTTTAGAGGGAGAGAACCAGGTCAGCAGAGCTGCTCTAGAGGGAGAGAACCAGGTCAGCAGACCTGCTGTAGAGCCAGAGAAACCGTCAGCAGAGCTGCTTTAGAGGGAGAGAACCAGGTCAGCAGAGCTGCTCTAGAGGCCGAGAACCAGGTCAGCAGAACTGCTTTAGAGCCAGAGAACCAGATGAGCAGAGCTGTTCTAGAGCCAGAGAACCAGGTCAGTAGAGCTGCTTTAGAGCCATAGAACCAGGTCAGCAGAGCTGTTGTGGAGCCAGAGAACCAGGCCAGCAGAGCTGCTCTAGAGCCTAAGAAGCAGGTCAGCAGAGCTGCTCTAGAGCCAGAGACCCAGGTCAGCAGAGCTGCTCTAGAGCCAGAGACCCAGGTCAGCAGACCCGCTCTAGAGGCCAAGTACCGGGTCTGCAGAGCTGCTGTAGAGCCAGAGAAACCAGGTCAGTAGAGCTGCTTTAGAGGGAGAGAACCAGGTCAGCAGAGCTGCTCTAGAGGGAGAGAACCAGGTCAGCAGAGCTGCTCTAGAGCCAGAGAACCAGGTCAGCAGACCTGCTGTAGAGCCAGAGAAACTGTCATCAGAGCTGCTTTAGAGGGAGAGAACCAGGTCAGCAGAGCTGCTGTAGAGCCAGAGAAACCGGGTAAGCAGAGCTGCTTTAGAGGGAGAGAACCAGGTCAGCAGAGCTGCTTTAGAGGGAGAGAACCAGGTCAGCAGAACTGCTTTAGAGGCAGAGAACCAGATCAGCAGAGCTGCTTTAGAGCCAGAGAACCAGGTCAGCAGAGCTGCTTTAGAGCCAGAGAACCAGGTCAGCAGAGCTACTCTAGAGCCAGAGAACCAGGTCAGCAGAGCTGCTCTAGAGCCAGAGAACCAGGTCAGCAGAGCTGCTTTAGAGGGAGAGAACCAGGTCAGCAGAGCCGCTTTAGAACCAGAGGACCAGGTCAGCAGAGCTTCTTTAGAGCCAGAGAACCAGGTCAGCAGAGCTGCTCTAGAGCCTAAGAACCAGGTCAGCAGAGCTGCTCTAGAGCCAGAGAACCAGGTCAGCAGAGCTGCTCTAGAGCCAGAGAACCAGGTCAGCAGAGCTGCTGTAGAGTCAGAGAAACCGGTTCAGCAGAGCTGCTTTAGAGGGAGAGAACCAGGCCAGCAGAGCTGCTTTAGAGGGAGAGAACCAGGCCAGCAGAGCTGCTCTAGAGCCGAAGAACCAGGTCAGCAGAGCTGCTCTAGAGCCAGAGAACCAGGTCAGCAGAGCTGCCGTAGAGCCAGAGAAACCAGGTCAGTAGAGCTGCTTTAGAGGGAGAGAACCAGGTCAGCAGAGCTGCTCTAGAGCCAGAGAACCAGGTCAGCAGACCTGCTGTAGAGCCAGAGAAACCGTCAGCAGAGCTGCTTTAGAGGGAGAGAACCAGGTCAGCAGAGCTGCTTTAGAGCCAGAGACCCAAGTCAGCAGAGCTGCTCTAGAGGCCGAGAACCAGGTCAGCAGAACTGCTTTAGAGCCAGAGAACCAGGTCAGCAGAGCTCTTTAGAGGGAGATAACCAGGTCAGCAGAGCTGCTCTAGAGCCGGAGAACCAGGTCAGCAGAGCTGCTTTAGAGCCAGAGAACCAGGTCAGCAGAGCTGCTTTAGAGCCAGAGAACCAGGTCAGCAGAGATGCTCTAGAGGCAGAGAACCAGGTCAGCAGAGCTGCTTTGGAGGGAGAGAACCAGGTCAGCAGAGCTGCTCTAGAGCCAGAGAAACCAGGTCAGCAGAGCTGCTTTAGAGGGAGAGAACCAGGTCAGCAGAGCTGCTCTAGAGCCAGAGAACCAGGTCAGCAGAGCTGCTTTAGAGCCATAGAACCAGGTTAGCAGAGCTGCTTTAGAGGAAGGGAACCAGGTCAGCAGAGCTGCTTTAGAACCAGAGAACCAGGTCAGCAGAGCTGCTTTAGAGCCAGAGAACCAGGTCAGCAGAGCTGCTTTAGAGCCAGAGACCCAGGTCAGCAGAGCTGCGCTAGAGGCCGAGAACCAGGTCAGCAGAGCTAAACTATGTGAATGTGTGAAGCACTGTCTCTGTTGTTGTATAACATGCTGCATCAGTTAGTCACTAACTACAGAGCTGTTCTAGAGCCAGAGAACCAGGTCAGTAGAGCTGCTTTAGAGCCATAGAACCAGGTTCGCAGAGCCGTTGTGGAGCCAGAGAACCAGGTCAGCAGAGCTGCTGTAGAGCCAGAGAAACCAGGTCAGTAGAGCTGCTTTAGCGGGAGAGAACCAGGTCAGCAGAGCTGCTCTAGAGGGAGAGAACCAGGTCAGCAGAGCTGCTCTAGAGCCAGAGAACCAGGTCAGCAGACCTGCTGTAGAGACAGAGAAACAGTCAGCAGAGCTGCTTTTGAGGGAGAGAACCAGGTCAGCAGGGCTGCTTTAGAGCCAGAGAACCAGGTCAGCAGAGCTGTTCTAGAGCCAGAAAACCAGGTCAGTAGAGCTGCTTTAGAGCCATAGAACCAGGTCAGCAGAGCTGTTGTGGAGCCAGAGAACCAGGTCAGCAGAGCTGCTCTAGAGCCTAAGAAGCAGGTCAGCAGAGCTGCTTTAGAGCCAGAGACCCAGGTCAGCAGAGCTGCTCTAGAGCCAGAGACCCAGGTCAGCAGAGCTACTCTAGAGGCCGAGAACCAGGTCTGCAGAGCTGCTGTAGAGCCAGAGAAACCAGGTCAGCAGAGCTGCTTTAGAGGGAAAGAACCAGGTCAGCAGAACTGCTTTCGAGCTAGAGAACCAGGTCAGCAGAGCTGCTCTAGAGCCACAGAACCAGGTCAGCAGAGCTGCTCTAGAGGCAGAGAACCAGGTCAGCAGAACTGCTTTAGAGACATAGAACCGGGTCAGCAGAGCTGTTGTGGAGCCAGAGAACCAGGTCAGCAGAGCTGCTCTAGAGCCTAAGAAGCAGGTCAGCAGAGCTGCTCTAGAGCCAGAGACCCAGGTCAGCAGAGCTGCTCTAGAGCCAGAGACCCAGGTCAGCAGAGCTGCTCTAGAAGCCGAGAACCAGGTCTGCAGAGCTGCTGTAGAGCCAGAGAAACCAGGTCAGCAGAGCTGCTTTAGAGGGAAAGAACCAGGTCAGCAGAACTGCTTTAGAGCCAGAGAACCAGGTCAGCAGAACTGCTTTAGAGACATAGAACCGGGTCAGAAGAGCTGCTTTAGAGCCGGAGAACCAGGTCAGCAGAGCTGTTGTAGGGCCAGAGAACCAGGTCAGCAGAGCTGCTCTAGAGGGAGAGAACCAGATCAGCAGAGCTGCTCTAGAGCCAGAAAACCAGGTCAGCAGAGCTGCTTTAGAGCCAGAGAACCAGGTCAGCAGAGCTGCTTTAGAGCCAGAGAACCAGGTCAGCAGAGCTGCTTTAGAGCCAGAGAACAGGTCAGCAGAGCTGCTCTAGAGCCACAGAACCAGGTCAGCAGAGCTGCTCTAGAGGCAGAGAACCAGGTCAGCAGAACTGCTTTAGAGCTATAGAACTGGGTCAGAAGAGCTGCTTTAGAGCCGGAGAACCAGGTCAGCAGAGCTGTTGTAGAGCCAGAGAAACCAGGTCAGCAGAGCTGCTTTAGAGGAAAAGAACCAGGTCAGCAGAACTGCTTTAGAGACATAGAACCGGGTCAGAAGAGCTGCTCTAGAGCCAGAGAACCAGGTCAGCAGAGCTGCTCTAGAGCCAGAGAACCAGGTCAGCAGAGCTGCTGTAGAGCCAGAGAAACCAGGTCAGTAGAGCTGCTTTAGAGGGAGAGAACCAGGTCAGCAGAGCTGCTCTAGAGGGAGAGAACCAGGTCAGCAGAGCTGCTCTAGAGCCAGAGAACCAGGTCAGCAGACCTGCTGTAGAGCCAGAGAAACCGTCAGCAGAGCTGCTTTAGAGGGAGAGAACCAGGACAGCAGAGCTGCTCTAGAGGCCGAGAACCAGGTCAGCAGAGCTGCTCTAGAGCCAGAGTAACCAGGTAAGCAGAGCTGCTTTAGAGGGAGAGAACCAGGTCAGCAGAACTGCTTTAGAGGCAGAGAACCAGATCAGCAGAGCTGCTCTAGAGCCAGAGAACCAGGTCAGTAGAGCTGCTTTAGAGCCAGAGAACCAGGTCAGCAGAGCTGCTCTAGAGCCGCAGAACCAGGTCAGCAGAGCTGCTCTAGAGGCAGAGAACCAGATCAGCAGAACTGCTCTAGAGCCAGAGAACTAGGTCAGTAGAGCTGCTTTAGAGCCAGAGAACCAGGTCAGCAGAGCTGCTATAGAGCCACAGAACGAGGTCAGCAGAGCTGCTCTAGAGCCACAGAACCAGGTCAGCAGAGCTGCTCTAGAGCCACAGAACCAGGTCAGCAGAGCTGCTCTAGAGCCACAGAACCAGGTCAGCAGAGCTGCTCTAGAGCCACAGAACCAGGTCAGCAGAGCTGCTCTAGAGGCAGAGAACCAGGTCAGCAGAACTGCTTTAGAGACATAGAACCGGGTCAGAAGAGCTGCTTTAGAGCCGGAGAACCAGGTCAGCAGAGCTGTTGTAGGGCCAGTGAAGCAGGTCAGCAGAGCTGCTCTAGAGGGAGAGAACCAGGTAAGCAGAACTGTTTTAGAGCCAGAGAACAAGATCAGCAGAGCTGCTTTAGAGCCAGAGAACCAGGTCAGCAGAGCTGCTTTAGAGCCAGAGAACCAGGTCAGCAGAGCTGCTCTTGAGCCACAGAACCAGGTCAGGAGAGCTGCTCTAGAGGCAGAGAACCAGGTCAGCAGAACTGCTTTAGAGCCAGAGAACCAGATGAGCAGAGCTGTTCTAGAGCCAGAGAACCAGGTCAGTAGAGCTGCTTTAGAGCCATAGAACCAGGTCAGCAGAGCTGTTGTGGAGCCAGAGAACCAGGTCAGCAGAGCTGCTCTAGAGCCTAAGAAGCAGGTCAGCAGAGCTGCTCTTGAGCCAGAGACCCAGGTCAGCAGAGCTGCTCTAGAGCCAGAGACCCAGGTCAGCAGAGCCGCTCTAGAGGCCAAGTACCGGGTCTGCAGAGCTGCTGTAGAGCCAGAGAAACCAGGTCAGTAGAGCTGCTTTAGAGGGAGAGAACCAGGTCAGCAGAGCTGCTCTAGAGGGAGAGAACCAGGTCAGCAGACCTGCTGTAGAGCCAGAGAAACTGTCAGCAGAGCTGCTTTAGAGGGAGAGAACCAGGTCAGCAGAGCTGCTCTAGAGGCCGAGAACCAGGTCAGCAGAGCTGCTGTAGAGCCAGAGAAACCAGGTAAGCAGAGCTGCTTTAGAGGGAGAGAACCAGGTCAGCAAAACTGCTTTAGAGGCAGAGAACCAGATCAGCAGAGCTGCTCTAGAGCCAGAGAACCAGGTCAGTAGAGCTGCTTTAGAGCCAGAGAACCAGGTCAGCAGAGATGATCTAGAGGCAGAGAACCAGGTCAGCAGAGCTGCTTTAGAGGGAGAGAACCAGGTCAACAGAGCTGCTTTAGAGCCAGAGAACCAGGTCAGCAGAGCTACTCTAGAGCCAGAGAACCAGGTCAGCAGAGGTGCTCTAGAGCCAGAGAACCAGGTCAGCAGAGCTGCTTTAGAGGGAGAGAACCAGGTCAGCAGAGCCGCTTTAGAACCAGAGGACCAGGTCAGCAGAGCTTCTTTAGAGCCAGAGAACCAGGTCAGCAGAGCTGCTCTAGAGCCTAAGAACCAGGTCAGCAGAGCTGCTCTAGAGCCAGAGAACCAGGTCAGCAGAGCTGCTCTAGAGCCAGAGAACCAGGTCAGCAGAGCTGCTGTAGAGTCAGAGAAACCGGTTCAGCAGAGCTGCTTTAGAGGGAGAGAACCAGGCCAGCAGAGCTGCTTTAGAGGGAGAGACCCAGGTCAGCAGAGCTGCTCTAGAGGCCGAGAACCAGGTCAGCAGAGCTGCTGTAGAGCCAGAGAAACCAGGTCAGCAGAGCTGCTTTAGAGGGAAAGAACCAGGTCAGCAGAGCTGCTTTAGAGTGAAAGAACCAGGTCAGCAGAACTGCTTTAGAGCCAGAGAACCAGGTCAACAGAGCTGCTTTAGAGCCATAGAACCAGGTCAGCAGAGCTGATCTAGAGGCATAGAACCAGGTCAGCAGAACTGCTTTAGAGCCATCGAACCGGGTCAGCAGAGCTGCTTTAGAGCCAGAGAACCAGGTCAGCAGAGCTGTTGTGGAGCCAGAGAACCAGGTCAGCAGAGCTGCTCTAGAGCCTAAGAAGCAGGTCAGCAGAGCTGCTCTTGAGCCAGAGACCCAGGTCAGCAGAGCTGCTCTAGAGCCAGAGACCCAGGTCAGCAGAGCCGCTCTAGAGGCCAAGTACCGGGTCTGCAGAGCTGCTGTAGAGCCAGAGAAACCAGGTCAGTAGAGCTGCTTTAGAGGGAGAGAACCAGGTCAGCAGAGCTGCTCTAGAGGGAGAGAACCAGGTCAGCAGAGCTGCTGTAGAGCCAGAGAAACCGTCAGCAGAGCTGCTTTAGAGGGAGAGAACCAGGTCAGCAGAGCTGCTCTAGAGGCCGAGAACCAGGTCAGCAGAACTGCTTTAGAGCCAGAGAACCAGATGAGCAGAGCTGTTCTAGAGCCAGAGAACCAGGTCAGTAGAGCTGCTTTAGAGCCATAGAACCAGGTCAGCAGAGCTGTTGTGGAGCCAGAGAACCAGGTCAGCAGAGCTGCTGTAGAGCCAGAGAAACCAGGTCAGTAGAGCTGCTCTAGAGGGAGAGAACCAGGTCAGCAGAGCTGCTCTAGAGGGAGAGAACCAGGTCAGCAGACCTGCTGTAGAGCCAGAGAAACTGTCAGCAGAGCTGCTTTAGAGGGAGAGAACCAGGTCAGCAGAGCTGCTCTAGATGCCGAGAACCAGGTCAGCAGAGCTGCTGTAGAGCCAGAGAAACCAGGTAAGCAGAGCTGCTTTAGAGGGAGAGAACCAGGTCAGCAGAACTGCTTTAGAGGCAGAGAACCAGATCAGCAGAGCTGCTCTAGAGCCAGAGAACCAGGTCAGTAGAGCTGCTTTAGAGCCATAGAACCAGGTCAGCAGAGCTGTTGTGGAGCCAGAGAACCAGGTCAGCAGAGCTGCTCTAGAGCCTAAGAAGCAGGTCAGCAGAGCTGCTCTTGAGCCAGAGACCCAGGTCAGCAGAGCTGCTCTAGAGCCAGAGACCCAGGTCAGCAGAGCCGCTCTAGAGGCCAAGTACCGGGTCTGCAGAGCTGCTGTAGAGCCAGAGAAACCAGGTCAGTAGAGCTGCTTTAGAGGGAGAGAACCAGGTCAGCAGAGCTGCTCTAGAGGGAGAGAACCAGGTCAGCAGACCTGCTGTAGAGCCAGAGAAACTGTCAGCAGAGCTGCTTTAGAGGGAGAGAACCAGGTCAGCAGAGCTGCTCTAGAGGCCGAGAACCAGGTCAGCAGAGCTGCTGTAGAGCCAGAGAAACCAGGTAAGCAGAGCTGCTTTAGAGGGAGAGAACCAGGTCAGCAAAACTGCTTTAGAGGCAGAGAACCAGATCAGCAGAGCTGCTCTAGAGCCAGAGAACCAGGTCAGTAGAGCTGCTTTAGAGCCAGAGAACCAGGTCAGCAGAGATGATCTAGAGGCAGAGAACCAGGTCAGCAGAGCTGCTTTAGAGGGAGAGAACCAGGTCAACAGAGCTGCTTTAGAGCCAGAGAACCAGGTCAGCAGAGCTACTCTAGAGCCAGAGAACCAGGTCAGCAGAGCTGCTCTAGAGCCAGAGAACCAGGTCAGCAGAGCTGCTTTAGAGGGAGAGAACCAGGTCAGCAGAGCCGCTTTAGAACCAGAGGACCAGGTCAGCAGAGCTTCTTTAGAGCCAGAGAACCAGGTCAGCAGAGCTGCTCTAGAGCCTAAGAACCAGGTCAGCAGAGCTGCTCTAGAGCCAGAGAACCAGGTCAGCAGAGCTGCTCTAGAGCCAGAGAACCAGGTCAGCAGAGCTGCTGTAGAGTCAGAGAAACCGGTTCAGCAGAGCTGCTTTAGAGGGAGAGAACCAGGCCAGCAGAGCTGCTTTAGAGGGAGAGACCCAGGTCAGCAGAGCTGCTCTAGAGGCCGAGAACCAGGTCAGCAGAGCTGCTGTAGAGCCAGAGAAACCAGGTCAGCAGAGCTGCTTTAGAGGGAAAGAACCAGGTCAGCAGAGCTGCTTTAGAGTGAAAGAACCAGGTCAGCAGAACTGCTTTAGAGCCAGAGAACCAGGTCAACAGAGCTGCTTTAGAGCCATAGAACCAGGTCAGCAGAGCTGATCTAGAGGCATAGAACCAGGTCAGCAGAACTGCTTTAGAGCCATCGAACCGGGTCAGCAGAGCTGCTTTAGAGCCAGAGAACCAGGTCAGCAGAGCTGTTGTGGAGCCAGAGAACCAGGTCAGCAGAGCTGCTCTAGAGCCTAAGAAGCAGGTCAGCAGAGCTGCTCTTGAGCCAGAGACCCAGGTCAGCAGAGCTGCTCTAGAGCCAGAGACCCAGGTCAGCAGAGCCGCTCTAGAGGCCAAGTACCGGGTCTGCAGAGCTGCTGTAGAGCCAGAGAAACCAGGTCAGTAGAGCTGCTTTAGAGGGAGAGAACCAGGTCAGCAGAGCTGCTCTAGAGGGAGAGAACCAGGTCAGCAGAGCTGCTGTAGAGCCAGAGAAACCGTCAGCAGAGCTGCTTTAGAGGGAGAGAACCAGGTCAGCAGAGCTGCTCTAGAGGCCGAGAACCAGGTCAGCAGAACTGCTTTAGAGCCAGAGAACCAGATGAGCAGAGCTGTTCTAGAGCCAGAGAACCAGGTCAGTAGAGCTGCTTTAGAGCCATAGAACCAGGTCAGCAGAGCTGTTGTGGAGCCAGAGAACCAGGTCAGCAGAGCTGCTGTAGAGCCAGAGAAACCAGGTCAGTAGAGCTGCTCTAGAGGGAGAGAACCAGGTCAGCAGAGCTGCTCTAGAGGGAGAGAACCAGGTCAGCAGACCTGCTGTAGAGCCAGAGAAACTGTCAGCAGAGCTGCTTTAGAGGGAGAGAACCAGGTCAGCAGAGCTGCTCTAGATGCCGAGAACCAGGTCAGCAGAGCTGCTGTAGAGCCAGAGAAACCAGGTAAGCAGAGCTGCTTTAGAGGGAGAGAACCAGGTCAGCAGAACTGCTTTAGAGGCAGAGAACCAGATCAGCAGAGCTGCTCTAGAGCCAGAGAACCAGGTCAGTAGAGCTGCTTTAGAGCCAGAGAACCAGGTCAGCAGAGATGATCTAGAGGCAGAGAACCAGGTCAGCAGAGCTGCTTTAGAGGGAGAGAACCAGGTCAACAGAGCTGCTTTAGAGCCAGAGAACCAGGTCAGCAGAGCTACTCTAGAGCCAGAGAACCAGGTCAGCAGAGCTGCTTTAGAGGGAGAGAACCAGGTCAGCAGAGCCGCTTTAGAACCAGAGGACCAGGTCAGCAGAGCTTATTTAGAGCCAGAGAACCAGGTCAGCAGAGCTGCTCTAGAGCCTAAGAACCAGGTCAGCAGAGCTGCTCTAGAGCCAGAGAACCAGGTCAGCAGAGCTGCTCTAGAGCCAGAGAACCAGGTCAGCAGAGCTGCTGTAGAGTCAGAGAAACCGGTTCAGCAGAGCTGCTTTAGAGGGAGAGAACCAGGCCAGCAGAGCTGCTTTAGAGGGAGAGACCCAGGTCAGCAGAGCTGCTCTAGAGGCCGAGAACCAGGTCAGCAGAGCTGCTGTAGAGCCAGAGAAACCAGGTCAGGAGAGCTGCTTTAGAGGGAAAGAACCAGGTCAGCAGAGCTGCTTTAGAGTGAAAGAACCAGGTCAGCAGAACTGCTTTAGAGCCAGAGAACCAGGTCAACAGAGCTGCTTTAGAGCCATAGAACCAGGTCAGCAGAGCTGATCTAGAGGCATAGAACCAGGTCAGCAGAACTGCTTTAGAGCCATCGAACCGGGTCAGCAGAGCTGCTTTAGAGCCAGAGAACCAGGTCAGCAGAGCTGTTGTAGGGCCAGAGAACCAGGTCAGCAGAGCTGCTCTAGAGCCTAAGAACTAGGTCAACAGAGCTGCTCTAGAGCCAGAGAACCAGGTCAGCAGAACTGCTTTAGAGCCAGAGAACCAGATCAGCAGAGCTGTTCTAGAGCCAGAGAACCAGGTCAGTAGAGCTGCTTTAGAGCCATAGAACCAGGTCAGCAGAGCCGTTGTGGAGCCAGAGAACCAGGTCAGCAGAGCTGCTCTAGAGCCTAAGAAGTAGGTCAGCAGAGCTGCTCTAGAACCAGAGACCCAGGCAAGCAGAGCTGCTCTAGAGGCTGAGAACCAGGTCAGCAGAGCTGCTGTAGAGCCAGAGAAACCAGGCAGCAGAGCTGCTTTAGAGGGAAAGAACCAGGTCAGCAGAACTGCTTTAGAGACAGAGAACCAGGTCAGCAGAGCTGCTCTAGAGCCAGAGAACCAGGTCAGCAGAGCTGCTCTAGAGGCATAGAACCAGGTCAGCCGAGCTGCTTTAGAGACAGAGAACCAGGTCGTCAGAGCTGCTCTAGAGCCTAAGAACCAGGTCAGCAGAGCTGCTCTAGAGCCAGAGATCCAGGTCAGCAGAGCTGCTGTAGAGTCAGAGAAACCGGTTCAGCAGAGCTGCTTTAGAGGGAGAGAACCAGGCCAGCAGAGCTGCTTTAGAGGGAGAGAACCAGGCCAGCAGAGCTGCTCTAGAGCCAGAGAACCAGGTCAGCAGAGCTGCCGTAGAGCCAGAGAAACCAGGTCAGTAGAGCTGCTTTAGAGGGAGAGAACCAGGTCAGCAGAGCTGCTCTAGAGCCAGAGACCCAAGTCAGCAGAGCTGCTCTAGAGGCCGAGAACCAGGTCAGCAGAGCTGCTGTAGAGCCAGAGAACCAGGTCAGCAGAGCTCTTTAGAGGGAGATAACCAGGTCAGCAGAGCTGCTCTAGAGCCGGAGAACAAGGTCAGCAGAGCTGCTTTAGAGCCAGAGAACCAGGTCAGCAGAGCTGCTTTAGAGCCAGAGAACCAGGTCAGCAGAGCTGCTTTAGAGCCAGAGAACCAGGTCAGCAGAGATGCTCTAGAGGCAGAGAACCAGGTCAGAAGAGCTGCTTTGGAGGGAGAGAACCAGGTCAGCAGAGCTGCTTTAGAGCCAGAGAACCAGGTCAGCAGAGATGCTCTAGAGGCAGAGAACCAGGTCAGCAGAGCTGCTTTGGAGGGAGAGAACCAGGTCAGCAGAGCTGCTCTAGAGCCAGAGAAACCAGGTCAGTAGAGCTGCTTTAGAGGGAGAGAACCAGGTCAGCAGAGCTGCTTTAGAGCCAGAGAACCAGGTCAGCAGAGCTGCTTTAGAGTGAGAGAAACAGGTCAGCAGAGCTGCTCTAGAGCCAGAGAACCAGGTCAGCAGAGCTGCTTTAGAGCCATAGAACCAGGTCAGCAGAGCTGCTTTAGAGGAAGGGAACCAGGTCAGCAGAGCTGCTTTAGAACCAGAGAACCAGGTCAGCAGAGCTGCTTTAGAGCCAGAGAACCAGGTCAGCAGAGCTGCTTTAGAGCCAGAGACCCAGGTCAGCAGAGCTGCTCTAGAGGCCGAGAACCAGGTCAGCAGAGCTAAACTATGTGAATGTGTGAAGCACTGTCTCTGTTGTTGTATAACATGCTGCATCAGTTAGTCACTAACTACAGAGCTGTTCTAGAGCCAGAGAACCAGGTCAGTAGAGCTGCTTTAGAGCCATAGAACCAGGTTCGCAGAGCCGTTGTGGAGCCAGAGAACCAGGTCAGCAGAGCTGCTCTAGAGCCTAAGAACCAGGTCAGCAGAGCTGCTCTAGATCCAGAGAACCAGGTCAGCAGAGCTGCTGTAGAGCCAGAGAAACCAGGTCAGTAGAGCTGCTTTAGCGGGCGAGAACCAGGTCAGCAGAGCTGCTCTAGAGGGAGAGAACCAGGTCAGCAGAGCTGCTCTAGAGCCAGAGAACCAGGTCAGCAGACCTGCTGTAGAGACAGAGAACCAGGTCAGCAGAGCTGCTGTAGAGCCAGAGAAACCAGGTCAGCAGAGCTGCTTTAGAGGGAGAGAACCAGGTCAGCAGAACTGCTTTAGAGCCAGAGAACCAGATGAGCAGAGCTGTTCTAGAGCCAGAAAACCAGGTCAGTAGAGCTGCTTTAGAGCCATAGAACCAGGTCAGCAGAGCTGTTGTGGAGCCAGAGAACCAGGTCAGCAGAGCTGCTCTAGAGCCTAAGAAGCAGGTCAGCAGAGCTGCTCTAGAGCCAGAGACCCAGGTCAGCAGAGCTGCTCTAGAGCCAGAGACCCAGGTCAGCAGAGCTGCTCTAGAGCCAGAGACCCAGGTCAGCAGAGCTGCTCTAGAGGCCGAGAACCAGGTCTGCAGAGCTGCTGTAGAGCCAGAGAAACCAGGTCAGCAGAGCTGCTTTAGAGGGAAAGAACCAGGTCAGCAGAACTGCTTTAGAGCTAGAGAACCAGGTCAGCAGAGCTGCTCTAGAGCCACAGAACCAGGTCAGCAGAGCTGATCTAGAGGCAGAGAACCAGGTCAGCAGAACTGCTTTAGAGACATAGAACCGGGTCAGAAGAGCTGCTTTAGAGCCGGAGAACCAGGTCAGCAGAGCTGTTGTAGGGCCAGAGAACCAGGTCAGCAGAGCTGCTCCAGAGGGAGAGAACAAGGTCAGCAGAACTGCTTTAGAGGCAGAGAACCAGATCAGCAGAGCTGCTCTAGAGCCAGAGAACCAGGTCAGTAGAGCTGCTTTAGAGCCAGAGAACCAGGTCAGCAGAGATGCTCTAGAGGCAGAGAACCAGGTCAGCAGAGCTGCTCTGGAGGGAGAGAACCAGGTCAGCAGAGCTGCTCTAGAGGCAGAGAAACCAGGTCAGCAGAGCTGCTTTAGAGGGAGAGAACCAGGTCAACAGAGCTGCTTTAGAGCCAGAGAACCAGGTCAGCAGAGCTACTCTAGAGCCAGAGAACCAGGTCAGCAGAGCTGCTCTAGAGCCAGAGAACCAGGTCAGCAGAGCTGCTTTAGAGGGAGAGAACCAGGTCAGCAGAGCCGCTTTAGAACCAGAGGACCAGGTCAGCAGAGCTTCTTTAGAGCCACAGAACCAGGTCAGCAGAGCTGCTCTAGAGCCACAGAACCAGGTCAGCAGAGCTGCTCTAGAGGCAGAGAACCAGGTCAGCAGAACTGCTTTAGAGCTATAGAACTGGGTCAGAAGAGCTGCTTTAGAGCCGGAGAACCAGGTCAGCAGAGCTGTTGTAGAGCCAGAGAAACCAGGTCAGCAGAGCTGCTTTAGAGGGAAAGAACCAGGTCAGCAGAACTGCTTTAGAGACACAGATCCGGGTCAGAAGAGCTGCTCTAGAGCCAGAGAACCAGGTCAGCAGAGCTGCTCTAGAGCCAGAGAACCAGGTCAGCAGAGCTGCTGTAGAGCCAGAGAAACCAGGTCAGTAGAGCTGCTTTAGAGGGAGAGAACCAGGTCAGCAGAGCTGCTCTAGAGGGAGAGAACCAGGTCAGCAGAGCTGCTCTAGAGCCAGAGAACCAGGTCAGCAGACCTGCTGTAGAGCCAGAGAAACCGTCAGCAGAGCTGCTTTAGAGGGAGAGAACCAGGACAGCAGAGCTGCTCTAGAGGCCGAGAACCAGGTCAGCAGAGCTGCTCTAGAGCCAGAGTAACCAGGTAAGCAGAGCTGCTTTAGAGGGAGAGAACCAGGTCAGCAGAACTGCTTTAGAGGCAGAGAACCAGATCAGCAGAGCTGCTCTAGAGCCAGAGAACCAGGTCAGTAGAGCTGCTTTAGAGCCAGAGAACCAGGTCAGCAGAGCTGCTCTAGAGCCGCAGAACCAGGTCAGCAGAGCTGCTCTAGAGCCGCAGAACCAGGTCAGCAGAGCTGCTCTAGAGGCAGAGAACCAGATCAGCAGAACTGCTCTAGAGCCAGAGAACCAGGTCAGTAGAGCTGCTTTAGAGCCAGAGAACCAGGTCAGCAGAGCTGCTATAGAGCCACAGAACCAGGTCAGCAGAGCTGCTCTAGAGCCACAGAACCAGGTCAGCAGAGCTGCTCTAGAGCCACAGAACCAGGTCAGCAGAGCTGCTCTAGAGGCAGAGAACCAGGTCAGCAGAACTGCTTTAGAGACATAGAACCGGGTCAGAAGAGCTGCTTTAGAGCCGGAGAACCAGGTCAGCAGAGCTGTTGTAGGGCCAGTGAAGCCGGTCAGCAGAGCTGCTCTAGAGGGAGAGAACCAGGTAAGCAGAACTGCTTTAGAGCCAGAGAACAAGATCAGCAGAGCTGCTCTAGAGCCAGAGAACCAGGTCAGCAGAGCTGCTTTAGAGCCAGAGAACCAGGTCAGCAGAGCAGCTCTTGAGCCACAGAACCAGGTCAGGAGAGCTGCTCTAGAGGCAGAGAACCAGGTCAGCAGAACTGCTTTAGAGCCATAGAACTGGGTCAGAAGAGCTGCTTTAGAGCCGGAGAACCAGGTCGACAGAGCTGCTCTAGAGCCAGAGAACCAAGTCAGCAGAGCTGCTTTAGAGCCATAGAACCAGGTCAGCCGAGCTGCTTTAGAGACAGAGAACCAGGTCGACAAAGCTGCTCTAGAGCCTAAGAACCAGGTCAGCAGAGCTGCTCTAGAGCCAGAGAACCAGGTCAGCAGAGCTGCTGAAGAGCCAGAGAAACCAGGTCAGTAGAGCTGCTTTAGAGGGAGAGAACCAGGTCAGCAGAGCTGCTCTAGAGGGAGAGAACCAGGTCAGCAGACCTGCTGTAGAGCCAGAGAAACCGTCAGCAGAGCTGCTTTAGAGGGAGAGAACCAGGTCAGCAGAGCTGCTCTAGAGGCCGAGAACCAGGTCAGCAGAACTGCTTTAGAGCCAGAGAACCAGATGAGCAGAGCTGTTCTAGAGCCAGAGAACCAGGTCAGTAGAGCTGCTTTAGAGCCATAGAACCAGGTCAGCAGAGCTGTTGTGGAGCCAGAGAACCAGGTCAGCAGAGCTGCTCTAGAGCCTAAGAAGCAGGTCAGCAGAGCTGCTCTAGAGCCAGAGACCCAGGTCAGCAGAGCTGCTCTAGAGCCAGAGACCCAGGTCAGCAGAGCCGCTCTAGAGGCCAAGTACCGGGTCTGCAGAGCTGCTGTAGAGCCAGAGAAACCAGGTCAGTAGAGCTGCTTTAGAGGGAGAGAACCAGGTCAGCAGAGCTGCTCTAGAGGGAGAGAACCAGGTCAGCAGAGCTGCTCTAGAGCCAGAGAACCAGGTCAGCAGACCTGCTGTAGAGCCAGCGAAACTGTCATCAGAGCTGCTTTAGAGGGAGAGAACCAGGTCAGCAGAGCTGCTCTAGAGGCTGAGAACCAGGTCAGCAGAGCTGCTGTAGAGCCAGAGAAACCAGGTAAGCAGAGCTGCTTTAGAGGGAGAGAACCAGGTCAGCAGAACTGCTTTAGAGGCAGAGAACCAGATCAGCAGAGCTGCTCTAGAGCCAGAGAACCAGGTCAGTAGAGCTGCTTTAGAGCCAGAGAACCAGGTCAGCAGAGATGCTCTAGAGGCAGAGAACCAGGTCAGCAGAGCTGCTCTGGAGGGAGAGAACCAGGTCAGCAGAGCTGCTCTAGAGGCAGAGAAACCAGGTCAGCAGAGCTGCTTTAGAGGGAGAGAACCAGGTCAACAGAGCTGCTTTAGAGCCAGAGAACCAGGTCAGCAGAGCTACTCTAGAGCCAGAGAACCAGGTCAGCAGAGCTGCTCTAGAGCCAGAGAACCAGGTCAGCAGAGCTGCTTTAGAGGGAGAGAACCAGGTCAGCAGAGCCGCTTTAGAACCAGAGGACCAGGTCAGCAGAGCTTCTTTAGAGCCAGAGAACCAGGTCAGCAGAGCTGCTCTAGAGCCTAAGAACCAGGTCAGCAGAGCTGCTCTAGAGCCAGAGAACCAGGTCAGCAGAGCTGCTCTAGAGCCAGAGAACCAGGTCAGCAGAGCTGCTCTAGAGCCAGAGAACCAGGTCAGCAGAGCTGCTGTAGAGTCAGAGAAACCGGTTCAGCAGAGCTGCTTTAGAGGGAGAGAACCAGGCCAGCAGAGCTGCTTTAGAGGGAGAGAACCAGGCCAGCAGAGCTGCTCTAGAGCCGAAGAACCAGGTCAGCAGAGCTGCTCTAGAGCCAGAGAACCGGTCAGCAGAGCTGCCGTAGAGCCAGAGAAACCAGGTCAGTAGAGCTGCTTTAGAGGGAGATAACCAGGTCAGCAGAGCTGCTCTAGAGCCAGAGAACCAGGTCAGCAGACCTGCTGTAGAGCCAGAGAAACCGTCAGCAGAGCTGCTTTAGAGGGAGAGAACCAGGTCAGCAGAGCTGCTTTAGAGCCAGAGACCCAAGTCAGCAGAGCTGCTCTAGAGGCCGAGAACCAGGTCAGCAGAACTGCTTTAGAGCCAGAGAACCAGGTCAGCAGAGCTGCTCTAGAGCCAGAGAACCAGGTCAGCAGAGCTGCTTTAGAGCCATAGAACCAGGTTAGCAGAGCTGCTTTAGAGGAAGGGAACCAGGTCAGCAGAGCTGCTTTAGAACCAGAGAACCAGGTCAGCAGAGCTGCTTTAGAGCCAGAGAACCAGGTCAGCAGAGCTGCTTTAGAGCCAGAGACCCAGGTCAGCAGAGCTGCGCTAGAGGCCGAGAACCAGGTCAGCAGAGCTAAACTATGTGAATGTGTGAAGCACTGTCTCTGTTGTTGTATAACATGCTGCATCAGTTAGTCACTAACTACAGAGCTGTTCTAGAGCCAGAGAACCAGGTCAGTAGAGCTGCTTTAGAGCCATAGAACCAGGTTCGCAGAGCCGTTGTGGAGCCAGAGAACCAGGTCAGCAGAGCTGCTGTAGTGCCAGAGAAACCAGGTCAGTAGAGCTGCTTTAGCGGGAGAGAACCAGGTCAGCAGAGCTGCTCTAGAGGGAGAGAACCAGGTCAGCAGAGCTGCTCTAGAGCCAGAGAACCAGGTCAGCAGACCTGCTGTAGAGACAGAGAAACAGTCAGCAGAGCTGCTTTTGAGGGAGAGAACCAGGTCAGCAGGGCTGCTTTAGAGCCAGAGAACCAGGTCAGCAGAGCTGTTCTAGAGCCAGAAAACCAGGTCAGTAGAGCTGCTTTAGAGCCATAGAACCAGGTCAGCAGAGCTGTTGTGGAGCCAGAGAACCAGGTCAGCAGAGCTGCTTTAGAGCCATAGAACCAGGTCAGCAGAGCTGTTGTGGAGCCAGAGAACCAGGTCAGCAGAGCTGCTCTAGAGCCTAAGAAGCAGGTCAGCAGAGCTGCTTTAGAGCCAGAGACCCAGGTCAGCAGAGCTGCTCTAGAGCCAGAGACCCAGGTCAGCAGAGCTACTCTAGAGGCCGAGAACCAGGTCTGCAGAGCTGCTGTAGAGCCAGAGAAACCAGGTCAGCAGAGCTGCTTTAGAGGGAAAGAACCAGGTCAGCAGAACTGCTTTCGAGCTAGAGAACCAGGTCAGCAGAGCTGCTCTAGAGCCACAGAACCAGGTCAGCAGAGCTGCTCTAGAGGCAGAGAACCAGGTCAGCAGAACTGCTTTAGAGACATAGAACCGGGTCAGAAGAGCTGCTTTAGAGCCGGAGAACCAGGTCAGCAGAGCTGTTGTAGGGCCAGAGAACCAGGTCAGCAGAGCTGCTCTAGAGGGAGAGAACCAGGTCAGCAGAACTGCTTTAGAGTCATAGAACCAGGTCAGCAGAGCTGTTGTGGAGCCAGAGAACCAGGTCAGCAGAGCTGCTCTAGAGCCTAAGAAGCAGGTCAGCAGAGCTGCTCTAGAGCCAGAGACCCAGGTCAGCAGAGCTGCTCTAGAGCCAGAGACCCAGGTCAGCAGAGCTGCTCTAGAAGCCGAGAACCAGGTCTGCAGAGCTGCTGTAGAGCCAGAGAAACCAGGTCAGCAGAGCTGCTTTAGAGGGAAAGAACCAGGTCAGCAGAACTGCTTTAGAGCCAGAGAACCAGGTCAGCAGAACTGCTTTAGAGACATAGAACCGGGTCAGAAGAGCTGCTTTAGAGCCGGAGAACCAGGTCAGCAGAGCTGTTGTAGGGCCAGAGAACCAGGTCAGCAGAGCTGCTCTAGAGGGAGAGAACCAGATCAGCAGAGCTGCTCTAGAGCCAGAGAACCAGGTCAGCAGAGCTGCTTTAGAGCCAGAGAACCAGGTCAGCAGAGCTGCTTTAGAGCCAGAGAACCAGGTCAGCAGAGCTGCTTTAGAGCCAGAGAACCAGGTCAGCAGAGCTGCTTTAGAGCCAGAGAACAGGTCAGCAGAGCTGCTCTAGAGCCACAGAACCAGGTCAGCAGAGCTGCTCTAGAGGCAGAGAACCAGGTCAGCAGAACTGCTTTAGAGCTATAGAACTGGGTCAGAAGAGCTGCTTTAGAGCCGGAGAACCAGGTCAGCAGAGCTGTTGTAGAGCCAGAGAAACCAGGTCAGCAGAGCTGCTTTAGAGGAAAAGAACCAGGTCAGCAGAACTGCTTTAGAGACATAGAACCGGGTCAGAAGAGCTGCTCTAGAGCCAGAGAACCAGGTCAGCAGAGCTGCTCTAGAGCCAGAGAACCAGTTCAGCAGAGCTGCTGTAGAGCCAGAGAAACCAGGTCAGTAGAGCTGCTTTAGAGGGAGAGAACCAGGTCAGCAGAGCTGCTCTAGAGGGAGAGAACCAGGTCAGCAGAGCTGCTCTAGAGCCAGAGAACCAGGTCAGCAGACCTGCTGTAGAGCCAGAGAAACCGTCAGCAGAGCTGCTTTAGAGGGAGAGAACCAGGACAGCAGAGCTGCTCTAGAGGCCGAGAACCAGGTCAGCAGAGCTGCTCTAGAGCCAGAGTAACCAGGTAAGCAGAGCTGCTTTAGAGGGAGAGAACCAGGTCAGCAGAGCTGCTTTAGAGGGAGAGAACCAGATCAGCAGAGCTGCTTTAAAGCCAGAGAACCAGGTCAGCAGAGCTGCTCTAGAGCCGCAGAACCAGGTCAGCAGAGCTGCTCTAGAGGCAGAGAACCAGATCAGCAGAACTGCTCTAGAGCCAGAGAACTAGGTCAGTAGAGCTGCTTTAGAGCCAGAGAACCAGGTCAGCAGAGCTGCTATAGAGCCACAGAACCAGGTCAGCAGAGCTGCTCTAGAGCCACAGAACCAGGTCAGCAGAGCTGCTCCAGAGCCACAGAACCAGGTCAGCAGAGCTGCTCTAGAGGCAGAGAACCAGGTCAGCAGAACTGCTTTAGAGACATAGAACCGGGTCAGAAGAGCTGCTTTAGAGCCGGAGAACCAGGTCAGCAGAGCTGTTGTAGGGCCAGTGAAGCAGGTCAGCAGAGCTGCTCTAGAGGGAGAGAACCAGGTAAGCAGAACTGTTTTAGAGCCAGAGAACAAGATCAGCAGAGCTGCTTTAGAGCCAGAGAACCAGGTCAGCAGAGCTGCTTTAGAGCCAGAGAACCAGGTCAGCAGAGCTGCTCTTGAGCCACAGAACCAGGTCAGGAGAGCTGCTCTAGAGGCAGAGAACCAGGTCAGCAGAACTGCTTTAGAGCCATAGAACTGGGTCAGAAGAGCTGCTTTAGAGCCGGAGAACCAGGTCGACAGAGCTGCTCTAGAGCCAGAGAACCAGGTCAGCAGAGCTGCTGAAGAGCCAGAGAAACCAGGTCAGTAGAGCTGCTTTAGAGGGAGAGAACCAGGTCAGCAGAGCTGCTCTAGAGGGAGAGAACCAGGTAAGCAGACCTGCTGTAGAGCCAGAGAAACCGTCAGCAGAGCTGCTTTAGAGGGAGAGAACCAGGTCAGCAGAGCTGCTCTAGAGGCCGAGAACCAGGTCAGCAGAACTGCTTTAGAGCCAGAGAACCAGATGAGCAGAGCTGTTCTAGAGCCAGAGAACCAGGTCAGTAGAGCTGCTTTAGAGCCATAGAACCAGCTCAGCAGAGCTGTTGTGGAGCCAGAGAACCAGGTCAGCAGAGCTGCTCTAGAGCCTAAGAAGCAGGTCAGCAGAGCTGCTCTTGAGCCAGAGACCCAGGTCAGCAGAGCTGCTCTAGAGCCAGAGACCCAGGTCAGCAGAGCCGCTCTAGAGGCCAAGTACCGGGTCTGCAGAGCTGCTGTAGAGCCAGAGAAACCAGGTCAGTAGAGCTGCTTTAGAGGGAGAGAACCAGGTCAGCAGAGCTGCTCTAGAGGGAGAGAACCAGGTCAGCAGAGCTGCTCTAGAGCCAGAGAACCAGGTCAGCAGACCTGCTGTAGAGCCAGAGAAACTGTCAGCAGAGCTGCTTTAGAGGGAGAGAACCAGGTCAGCAGAGCTGCTCTAGAGGCCGAGAACCAGGTCAGCAGAGCTGCTATAGAGCCAGAGAAACCAGGTAAGCAGAGCTGCTTTAGAGCCAGAGAACCAGGTCAGCAGAGATGCTCTAGAGGCAGAGAACCAGGTCAGCAGAGCTGCTTTAGAGGGAGAGAACCAGGTCAACAGAGCTGCTTTAGAGCCAGAGAACCAGGTCAGCAGAGCTACTCTAGAGCCAGAGAACCAGGTCAGCAGAGCTGCTCTAGAGCCAGAGAACCAGGTCAGCAGAGCTGCTTTAGAGGGAGAGAACCAGGTCAGCAGAGCCGCTTTAGAACCAGAGGACCAGGTCAGCAGAGCTGCTCTAGAGCCTAAGAACCAGGTCAGCAGAGCTGCTCTAGAGCCAGAGAACCAGGTCAGCAGAGCTGCTCTAGAGCCAGAGAACCAGGTCAGCAGAGCTGCTGTAGAGTCAGAGAAACCGGTTCAGCAGAGCTGCTTTAGAGGGAGAGAACCAGGCCAGCAGAGCTGCTTTAGAGGGAGAGAACCAGGCCAGCAGAGCTGCTCTAGAGCTGAAGAACCAGGTCAGCAGAGCTGCTCTAGAGCCAGAGAACCAGGTCAGCAGAGCTGCCGTAGAGCCAGAGAAACCAGGTCAGTAGAGCTGCTTTAGAGGGAGAGAACCAGGTCAGCAGAGCTGCTTTAGAGCCAGAGACCCAAGTCAGCAGAGCTGCTCTAGAGGCCGAGAACCAGGTCAGCAGAACTGCTTTAGAGCCAGAGAACCAGGTCAGCAGAGCTCTTTAGAGGGAGATAACCAGGTCAGCAGAGCTGCTCTAGAGCCGGAGAACCAGGTCAGCAGAGCTGCTCTAGAGCCGGAGAACCAGGTCAGCAGAGCTGCTTTAGAGCCAGAGAACCAGGTCAGCAGAGCTGCTTTAGAGCCAGAGAACCAGGTCAGCAGAGATGCTCTAGAGGCAGAGAACCAGGTCAGCAGAGCTGCTTTGGAGGGAGAGAACCAGGTCAGCAGAGCTGCTCTAGAGCCAGAGAACCAGGTCAGCAGAGCTGTTCTAGAGCCAGAAAACCAGGTCAGTAGAGCTGCTTTAGAGCCATAGAACCAGGTCAGCAGAGCTGTTGTGGAGCCAGAGAACCAGGTCAGCAGAGCTGCTTTAGAGCCATAGAACCAGGTCAGCAGAGCTGTTGTGGAGCCAGAGAACCAGGTCAGCAGAGCTGCTCTAGAGCCTAAGAAGCAGGTCAGCAGAGCTGCTTTAGAGCCAGAGACCCAGGTCAGCAGAGCTGCTCTAGAGCCAGAGACCCAGGTCAGCAGAGCTACTCTAGAGGCCGAGAACCAGGTCTGCAGAGCTGCTGTAGAGCCAGAGAAACCAGGTCAGCAGAGCTGCTTTAGAGGGAAAGAACCAGGTCAGCAGAACTGCTTTTGAGCTAGAGAACCAGGTCAGCAGAGCTGCTCTAGAGCCACAGAACCAGGTCAGCAGAGCTGCTCTAGAGGCAGAGAACCAGGTCAGCAGAACTGCTTTAGAGACATAGAACCGGGTCAGAAGAGCTGCTTTAGAGCCGGAGAACCAGGTCAGCAGAGCTGTTGTAGGGCCAGAGAACCAGGTCAGCAGAGCTGCTCTAGAGGGAGAGAACCAGGTCAGCAGAACTGCTTTAGAGCCATAGAACCAGGTCAGCAGAGCTGTTGTGGAGCCAGAGAACCAGGTCAGCAGAGCTGCTCTAGAGCCTAAGAAGCAGGTCAGCAGAGCTGCTCTAGAGCCAGAGACCCAGGTCAGCAGAGCTGCTCTAGAAGCCGAGAACCAGGTCTGCAGAGCTGCTGTAGAGCCAGAGAAACCAGGTCAGCAGAGCTGCTTTAGAGGGAAAGAACCAGGTCAGCAGAACTGCTTTAGAGCCAGAGAACCAGGTCAGCAGAGCTGCTCTACAGCCGCAGAACCAGGTCAGCAGAGCTGCTCTAGAGGCAGAGAACCAGGTCAGCAGAACTGCTTTAAGAGACATAGAACCGGGTCAGAAGAGCTGCTTTAGAGCCGGAGAACCAGGGCAGCAGAGCTGTTGTAGGGCCAGAGAAACAGGTCAGCAGAGCTGCTCTAGAGGGAGAGAACCAGGTCAGCAGAACTGCTCTAGAGCCAGAGAACCAGGTCAGCAGAGCTGCTCTAGAGCCAGAGAACCAGGTCAGCAGAGCTGCTCTAGAGCCAGAGAACCAGGTCAGCAGAGCTGCTTTAGAGCCAGAGAACCAGGTCAGCAGAGCTGCTCTAGAGCCACAGAACCAGGTCAGCAGAGCTGCTCTAGAGGCAGAGAACCAGGTCAGCAGAACTGCTTTAGAGCCATAGAACTGGGTCAGAAGAGCTGCTTTAGAGCCGGATAACCAGGTCAGCAGAGCTGTTGTAGAGCCAGAGAAACCAGGTCAGCAGAACTGCTTTAGAGCCAGAGAACCAGGTCAGCAGAGCTGCTTTGGAGGGAGAGAACCAGGTCAGCAGAGCTGCTTTGGAGGGAGAGAACCAGGTCAGCAGAGCTGCTTTGGAGGGAGAGAACCAGGTCAGCAGAGCTGTTCTAGAGCCAGAGAACCAGGTCAGCAGAGCTGCTTTAGAGCCAGTGAACCAGGTCAGCAGAGCTGCTCTAGAGCCAGAGAACCAGGTCAGCAGAGCTTCTTTCTTTAGAGCCAGAGAACCAAGTCAGCAGAGCTGCTTTAGAGCCAGAGAACCAGGTCAGCAGAGCTGCTTTGGAGGGACAGAACCAGGTCAGCAGAGCTGCTTTGGAGGGAGAGAACCAGGTCAGCAGAGCTGTTCTAGAGCCAGAGAACCAGGTCAGCAGACCTGCTGTAGAGCCGGAGAAACCAGGTCAGCAGAGCTGCTTTCGAGGGAGAGAACCAGGTCAGCAGAGCTGCTTTAGAGCCAGAGAACCAGGTCAGCAGAGCTGCTCTAGAGCCAGAGAACCAGGTCAGCAGAGCTGCTCTAGAGCCAGAGAACCAGGTCAGCAGAGCTGCTCTAGAGCCATAGAAACAGGTCAGCAGAGCTGCTTTAGAGGGAGAGAACCAGGTCAGCAGAGCTGCTTTAGAACCAGGTCAGCAGACCTGCTGTAGAGCCGGAGAAACCAGGTCAGCAGAGCTGCTTTCGAGGGAGAGAACCAGGTCAGCAGAGCTGCTTTAGAGCCAGAGAACCAGGTCAGCAGAGCTGCTCTAGAGCCAGAGAACCAGGTCAGCAGAGCTGCTCTAGAGCCATAGACCCAGGTCAGCAGAGCTGCTCTAGAGGCCGAGAACCAGGTCAGCAGAGCTAAACTATGTGAATGTGTGCAGCACTGTCTCTGTTGTTGTATAACATGCTGCATCAGTTAGTCACTAACTACAGAGCTGTTCTAGAGCCAGAGAACCAGGTCAGTAGAGCTGCTTTAGAGCCATAGAACCAGGTTCGCAGAGCCGTTGTGGAGCCAGAGAACCAGGTCAGCAGAGCTGCTCTAGAGCCAGAGAACCAGGTCAGCAGAGCTGCTCTAGAGCCAGAGAACCAGGTCAGCAGAGCTGCTGTAGAGCCAGAGAAACCAGGTCAGTAGAGCTGCTTTAGCGGGAGAGAACCAGGTCAGCAGAGCTGCTCTAGAGGGAGAGAACCAGGTCAGCAGAGCTGCTCTAGAGCCAGAGAACCAGGTCAGCAGACCTGCTGTAGAGACAGAGAAACCGTCAGCAGAGCTGCTTTTGAGGGAGAGAACCAGGTCAGCAGAGCTGCTTTAGAGCCAGAAACCAAGGTCAGCAGAGCTGCTGTAGAGGCCGAGAACCAGGTCAGCAGAGCTGCTGTAGAGCCAGAGAAACCAGGTCAGCAGAGCTGCTTTAGAGGGAGAGAACCAGGTCAGCAGAACTGCTTTAGAGCCAGAGAACCAGGTCAGCAGAGCTGCTCTAGAGCCACAGAACCAGGTCAGCAGAGCTGCTCTAGAGGCAGAGAACCAGGTCAGCAGAACTGCTTTAGAGCCATAGAACCGGGTCACAAGAGCTGCTTTAGAGCCGGAGAACCAGGTCAGCAGAGCTGTTTTAGGGCCAGAGATCCAAATCAGCAGAGCTGCTCTAGAGCCAGAGAACCAGGTCAGCAGAGCTGCTCTAGAGCCAGAGAACCAGGTCAGCAGAGCTGCTCTAGAGCCAGAGAACCAGGTCAGCAGAGCTGCTCTAGAGCCAGAGAACCAGGTCAGCAGAGCTGCTGTAGAGCCAGAGAAACCAGGTCAGCAGAGCTGCTTTAGAGGGAGAGAACCAGGTCAGCAAAGCTGCTTTAGAGCCAGAGAACCAGGTCAGCAGAGCTGCTCTAGAGCCATAGAACCAGGTCAGCAGAGCTGCTCTAGAACCAGAGAACCAGGTCAGCAGAGCTGCTTTAGAGCCAGAGAACCAGGTCAGCAGAGCTGCTCTAGAGCCTAAGAACCAGGTCAGCAGAGCTGCTCTAGAGCCAGAGAACCAGGTCAGCAGAGCTGCTGTAGAGCCAGAGAAACCAGTTCAGCAGAGCTGCTTTAGAACCAGAGAACCAGGTCAGCAGAGCTGCTTTAGAGCCAGAGAACCAGGTCAGCAGAGCTGCTCTAGCTGACACTGACTGACTGACACTGAGTGACTGACTGACACTGATTCACTGACTACTCTTTCTACTACTCACTCACTACTACTCTACTACTCACTCTCTACTACTCACTCGCTACTACTACTCTCTACTTTTCACTCTACTACTCACTCTCTACTATTCACTCTCTACTACTCACTCTCTACTACTCACTCTACTACTCTCTACCACTCACTCTCCACTACTCTGCTACTCACTCTCAACTACTCTCTCTACTACTCTTTCTACTACTCTCTCTACTACTCTCTCTCTACTACTCTCTCTCTCTACTACTCTCTCTCTACTATTCACTCTCTACTACTCACTCTAGTACTGTACTACTCTCTATACTGCACTCTACTATTCTCTGCTACTCACTCTACTACTCACTCTCTACTACTCTACTACTTACTCTCTACTACTCACTCTACTACTCTCTACAACTCACTCTACTACTCTCTTTACTACTCTCTGTACTACTCTCTGTACTACTCACTCTCTACTACTTTCTACTGCTCACTCTCCACTACTCACTCTCTACTACTCACTCTCTACTACACACTCTGATACTTGCTCTCTACTACTCTCTCTACTATTTTCTACTACTCTACTACTCACTCTCTACTACTACTCACTCTCTACTACTCACTCTCTACTACTCACTCTCTACTACTCACTCTATACTCTCTCTCTACTCCTCTCTCTCTACTCCTCTCTCTCTACTCCTCTCTCTCTACTCCTCTCTCTCTACTACTCTCTCTACTACTCTCTCTACTACTCTCTCTACTACTCACTCTCTACTACTCACTCTCTACTACTCACTCTCTACTACTCACTCTCTACTACTCACTCTCTACTACTCACTCTCTATTACTCACTCTACTACTCACTCTTTACTACTCACTCTACTACTCTCTAATACTCTCTCTCTCTGCTACTCACTCTGTACTACTCACTACTCTCTACTACTCACTCTACTACTCGCTCTCTACTACTCTACTACTCACTCTCTGCTACTCACTCTATTACTCTCTACTACTCATTCTCTGTTACCCACTCTCTACTACTCACTCTACTACTTACTCTACTACTCTCTACTACTCACTACTACTCACTGTCTGCTACTCTCTCTACAACTCTCGCTCTGCTCTCTATTACTCATCCTCTACTCTCTACCTTTCTCTCTACTATTCTCTACCTCTCTATCTCTACCTCTTCCTCCCTACCTCTACACCTCTACCTCTCTCTACACACACACATATGCACATATATGTGCATATGAATTTATATATATGTATGTGTATATATATATACATACATACATATATAAACATATATATAATATGCATGTCTATATAAATACAAATATAAATGCATGCATACATATACATATATGCATGCATATGCATGTTATGTACTTGAAAGTTTGAAAAACACTAATAAAAGCAAAGCTAAAAAGCCACCTAATTACAAACAGAATTGCTTCAACTTAAACGATCAAAATCAAAAGTAAAATCACATATATATCAGGACGGAGCCTAACCACACATCTCATCGTGAGATCTGATTGGCTGTCAGCACTTCATCCAAGAAGTGTTGGCAGCCATCTTGGGACCAATATACATGATAGCACCTCATTAAAAAGCATTGCCGTTAATAGAAGGTTTTAAGACTTTAGTTACATTATAAATCATTTGTTGATGGTACCATACTCATTTTAGGAATTGTGGTGTGTTCTAAGGTGATTTCACCATGTGAAAAAGCCTTCTGCTGTGATATCATTTATCATGTTTGAGAGAAAACAATTTTCTCATGCTTTTCCCGCAGAGGTTTGGAAGGTGATCTGTAAGCTAAACTGAGAGCATATTTTCTGTAAATTCACATTATCTTTCTCAGTCATGTGAGAATGAAGTCTGACATTCTCAGTAAAACATGTACATCCAACAAGGGCAGAGACTGTCAGTTGATTCCTTTGTGTTCTACTGCAGCTTCCCAGAGTGTTCTAAAGAACAACTAGAGCGCTATCAGTCTTACTTATGACAAAAGTATGGCACACCTGAAGCCATCTTGATTGGAATAAAGTCGTAACACTTAAAACCTTTAATTTACAAAGGAACAAAATAAGGGGGTTCATTTTGCCATGGAAATTATGATTAGTGCTGCAGAAAGAAAAATTAGGGCACATTTTGACTTCTCAAATCCTCTTCTATGTCATAAAAAAATTCTAACATGCAGACTGAAACATGCACTTGGAATGCCATCAGCAGACTTCCCTGGTGAGCAGTAGCTTTACTACAGTGATCCAATGATCAACTTGAGTGCTAACATTCAGAATTTATGGCAAATGTGTGACACATCTGAATGTCTTCTTGATGGAACCAAAGTAAAAAACTGAAAGTATTTCCTACTGAGGAGACTGCAGTAAATGAGGAAATTAGGAAACTTCATAACAAATAAATCTCCCAAGATGGCCACCAGAGACAAAAGAGCCCAAATGCAGCACAAATATCACCCAGATGTAGCCCACATGTAGTTCAATGACAGAAGTGTGCAAAACACTTATTTTTTGTGTATTTGCAGTTTTATATACTGGAGACTTGTCAGGTATTGGAGTGCTTTACATGGGCATTGGTTACATCACACAAGATCAAATTCATTTTGGTTGTAGACATGGGGAGATTACGTGATATGACCAGAATCACAGAATGTTGAGCTGAAGCAGCAACTCCAACCTGGTTCCCCAGTTGCAAAGTCTGCAGCTCTGGAAGTAACACCACATCCTCTCCCCTAAGTGCAACATGTAATCAAGTGGTCAACTGGATAAAAAAACCTAAAGATTACAAGTAATTTAAAAGTTCTTTGTCGCTATTTGAAAACTCAGAAAATATGTCCTAATTTTAGTTTTTTAGAGCACTAACCATAATTTTGGTGCAAATAAGGCCCTCTCATATATATAATTTCTAAAGGAAATGCTCTAGGTATTACAGTTTTGATTACATCAAGATGACGTCAGGCGTTCCACACTTTTGTAATAAATATAGAATGTTAGCAATCTAGTTGTTCATTGGGATACTGTTGAGAGGCACAGGGTCACGGACTCTGAAAATTGAAGGCAGGTAGGAGAGTGCAGAGGCAACAATTTGACCACACTGGGCAGGCAGGAAGGGCAGTGGCAGCACTACTGACTATGGAGGGCAATGGAAAGGGGGGCAGGGGCAACAAACCAACAATACAGGACTGGCAAGAGAGGCTGTGGCAATATAATAGACCATTGTGGGCAGAAGGAAGAGGCAGTGGTAGTACAACCATACATGCCAACAGACCCGTTTCAGCCAGGAAACGTCCAATGTTTTTAAGCTCAAATGGGCTTTATTTGATCTGTATCCTGTCTACAATCTCCTCTTTTTCAATGTAACTCAAAGGGGAAAATCAATACCCCAGTTTTTTTTTCAAAATCTCCCTCTTATCAAGTTCAAAATGTTCGCAAGTATGGTGCATTGGATCATGGTAGGCAGGAGGAATTGGGGTAGGGACATGGACTCGGATAACAGAGGACAGGAGGGACATGGAGAGGTGCACCAAACTGACCCTACAGGGCAGGCATCAGGGTTTGCAGCAGCACAATACACCACACAGGGCATGCGGGACAGGAGTGCAGCACAACAATCCATGGAAAGCAATAGGGAGGGGACAGGACCAAGCACATGGACAACAGAGAACAGAGGGGAAAGAGGCAATGGTAGCTAGCTGACCATAATGGACAGACAGGAGAGAAAGCTGCAGCACAACAGACCATAAAGGGCAGGAGGGACGGATCAGGGGCATTACAATGGAACAGACAAGCCAGGAGGGTGGGAATAGGGGTCTGCACATGGAAACAGAGGACTGGGGGCAAGGGGGCAGGGCAGGAGCAGCAAGATGACCATGGAGGTCAGGCAGGATGGGCACTAGAAACAAGACACACCATGGAGAGCAACAGTGAGACTATGATGGCATACACACAGACCATGGAGGGAAGGTAGGGGGGGGGTCAGGGGCAGCTAGCTGACCACACAGTGAAGGTGGGAGGGGCCATGGTAGCACAGAAGACCATGCATGGCAAGCGGGAGGGTTAGTGGCAGCACATGGCTATGATGGGCAAGAAGGAGGGTGCAGGGGAATGCACAAAGGACCATGGAGGATAGAAGGGAGGGTCAGGACCTGGGCACAGACAAGAGAGTTCATAGGAAGGGGCCTCCCAACAGACCGCGCGGGGCAGGCAGGAGGAGCAGTTGCAGCACAACAGACCAGGGAGGGCAAAAGGGTGTGGCAGTAAAATGGACCATGGAGGACAGGAGGAGGGGGATAGGGGCATGGCCTGTGGACAGGCAGGGTGGAGGTGGCAGGGACAGATTACAGTCATCTGACAATGCTAGGCAGGTGGGAGGGGAGTGGCAGCTCAACAGAACACTCAGAGTAGATAGGAGTGGCAGGTCCATGGAACATGGTGGGCAAAAAGGATGGAGCAGGGGAATGCACAAAGACATCGGAGGGCAGGGGGAAGGAGAATAGGGGCAGCAAGCTAAGCACAGAGGCTAAGCAGGAGGTCAATGATGGGCCATAGAATTGAGCAATGGAGGGCAGAAGGAGTGGACTGGTACATCATGCTAAATGGAGGGCAGTGGCAGCACATCAGACCATGCATGGCAGGAGGGAGGAGGCTAGTCCTTGGATTCAGACAACAGAGGATAGGGAGGAGGTGAATGGGGCAACAAGCTAACTGTTCAGAGAATGTGGGTATTAGGAACCTTATTGTTTTTAAAATGTGTGTCTGTGTGAACTACTTAAAATATGAACAAGTATGCAGCATAATCTCACTTTTACTCAGGAAGAAGAGGACGTTTGTGACTGTGACTCCGGGCTCACTTGGCAGAAACACCCCCTGACCCTCCACCCCCCCATCGCAAAATGTAATGCCCGTAAAAAGTGTAGGTGGACGCAGTGTTATATAGAACATAGTCCTGAGAGCACAATTGAAAATGAAAACTAGATATAGTATATGGTATTTACTATGCACCAAAAAGTGTGAAATAAGATGAACCGGGGCGTGAAATATAATATGCAATACATTGTGCGCAATGACAGATTCATTGGAGAGCGCGAGATAGCACAGGTACTAGCGCGTGCTATGCGATATGCGCCTTGGAGTGTAATATGCATAGGGCAGTGTTGTGTAACCTAACTAGTCTCTAAAGTTGTAATATAAAATATGTGCTGGGGAGTGTAACATTGCACAATTACCGGATTGACCAACGATTACTTACCGGAAGGGACCTTCTCTAAGAACCCATGTTTGTCATGATTTTCCTGAGCTTAGAAAACAAGAGGAATGGTTGAAATCCCGGCCGGGATTCAAACGCTGCTCCACTTGTAGAGCGTGCAAATTCGGAAAAATACTACCCAATATTGTACACCATTTAGCCCAGATCCGTTTGATATACGTGGATCATTCACTTGTGAAACTGAATTCGCCATCTATGTGTTAACATGTACGTGTGATCTTAGATATGTTGGGAGTACCCGACAACCTGTACATGTTAGAATTCTTCAGCACTTACGTGCCATTGTAAACAATGATGCATCGTATCCGGTGGCGAGGCATTTTAAAATCTGTCATAATAATAATTTGCAATGCCTCAATTATTTTGTTATCGCCTCGGTTCCAAAAACCAAGAGAGGGGGTGACCGTGATAAAATGCTAAGAAGATTAGAATCTGAATTCATTTTAAAGCTGGATAGCAGATTTCCTAATGGGCTTAATACAACCAAGGATTTGCACGTTTTTCTTTAAAACCTGAATATTTGTTACTTTTGGTCAGATTTCCCTAGAGTGTATTGCCATGCCTGCTTTCACGTAAATACATTATGAATCTCTATTTTTTTTCCCCTTTTTCTCTTTATTCATATCTTTATTTTTCCCTATGTGTGTTTAATTGCACAATTTAGGGATACACAAATATGTTTTTTCACTTTACTTATTTGACATAGACCCAGTGATGTGTCTGTCCAGACTTTTTAAACTCAACACTAATAGTGAGTTCACTTTTAGTGTTTGGTTTTATAATATTTTTGAATTCAAGCATTGAAGCGTCAAATTTACAAATATAAATTTTGGTTTTGATATTATAAAATTGCATTATCATATATTCATAGAAAATCTCATTTATAACATTTATGATTAGGTAGCCATATCTAAATAATTAAAAAATTGATAAATTGCATAATTTGCACACATTTTTTTTTCTTGTGTTTACATCTTTGCGTAATTTGCACATTTGAAATTTTTGTATATATATGTAATTTTTTCCATTTATTTACAAATGAAAATGATATTATGAATTTTAATCTGTAATATTTGCACTGTATTGCGTAATTTGCACAGACTTTTTAATATGGTTACCAACATGATAGAGATTATTGATAAATAATTATGGACAGATTGCATTTTATGCAGCAAAAAATAATTAATATGGTTTTGGATTTTAACCTGTTATTTATTTATTATATGCATTGCAGTTTATAATGAAAATGTTTGGAAAACAGACTATGTAATTCTGGGTAGTGTGTCTTCACTTTCTGAATGTCACATGGTGTAAAAAAAATGTAACCAATTGAAAACCTCAAGGTATTTAATGGACTTAATTTATCAAATTGACTGTCTGTGAGCAAGGGCGGATGCCCGCAACGCGTCAGATTGGTGAAACTCGGCTTTAAATAAAGCAATAACAACTGTGCCTTACTTGGATCTGCGTGGTTTCCTTATTTCGTGGATACGGATTCTTTGGAGACTACAAGTGTGAGAGATATATATCTATATATATATATATATATATATATATATATATATATATATATATATATAAAATCAAATCTAAGAGTGTCGCGTAAAACTATAAAAAAAATAACTTACCTGTGAAGTAGACTACCTTGATGTAAAGGTAGTGAAAATCCTCCTTCGAGGTACTCGCTTCCGATGTAATGCCTGCAATATAACCACTGTGATGTAATGGTAGGACATCTCCGGAGAATCCGTTGCAGCTGAAAGTTGTTCCTATTCTATTAGTCCCATTTGCCTATCCTTCCTTTCTGAGCGAATTTCAGAATTCTAAAACAACGTGAAGCATGTTCTGCCACCTGTCCTGCTTCTAGAGCCTAGGGACCTTATGCAACGTTGATATGAGATTTGCTGTCGCTTTCCCTGGATGAAACTGAATGAATCATTTTTAGGTCTCGCCTAGCGAAAGCTTCGCAGCTGCTTCGCTTGGCGAGACTCTATTGTTGTGGCTTTTCCTAGCGAAGGGAGACAAACCGTGTGCGCGCACGGACATCCGATGTGCACGCGCATGGTGTCTCCTCTGCTTCACACGCTCCCACCGGTGTGCCCGCATGGCGTCTCATCTCTGGCTCCCACCGCGCGCTCACAAGCGCATCGCATGCTTTCACTTTCCGGCCCCCGTCGGCTCCACGGAGACAGCTTGTTCTTTTTTGGATCTATTTCACAGGTAAGCAACTAAATGAAAGAAGGAAAGAGAGGTTGTGAACCGTTTCTTCAAGTCACGGTTTTCAGTAAGTGAGGAGCAAGACAGAAAGAGAGGGAATAATAGAAAGAGGGTGGGGGGGGCCGCTGCCAGCACAGAAAAGAAGAGGACATTGTCCGTGTCTTCGCTGGGCAGTAAGGCGTGGATGTCCGTATCGTGCCGGCTTTGCTTTACTAGTCATTACTACCTCTTGTTAGCAGACTCTTGCAGTTTAATAGCAATGTTAAAAGGCGTTTTCCAACTCGGGACGGCTTACTGGTGATACGAGAGTTTAGTGTACATTCTAGTGCCTGGAAGGACCAAAACCCTCGGTAAAATTATTACTTTTTTGTGGGAATTCAGAATATTACGAACTTAGCCCGCCCGATTCCTGTATGTTTCTCAGTTGTTTTTTCACACAGACTTTTTCGATTCTTTGCGCAGATAAACCTCTCTACTTCAAATCGTGATATCTCCCCATGAGTGGCAATCTCAATGCAGACAGTATCTCTCATGAACAGTAACATCGGGATTACTGCGCCACTCGCAGCCCTCAGTGGTGCTCATTTTGATGCCCTGAAAAAATGAAAGGCTGGCTGAGTTACAAAATTCAAGCCTTCAATCTTCAGGCCCCTGTTTACAATAGGAACCCTGACCACCCAGCTACCAAAACCAGCTCTACCTCTACTGGACAACCCTATCTACTGGTTTTTGCGTGTGTTTGCAGGGATGTATGTATGTATGTAGGTATGTCTGTATGCATGTGTGTATGTCTGTATGTATGTCTGTATGTATGTCTATGTATGTAGGTATGTCTATGTATGTATGTCTGTATGTATGTAGGTATGTCTGTCAGTATGTATGTGTGTGTATGTAGGTATGTCTGTATGTAGGTATGTCTGTATGTAGGTATGTCTATGTGTGTGTGTGTATGTACGTTTGTATGTAGGTATGTCTGTATGTATGTCTGTAGGTATGTTTGTATGTACGTCTGTGTGTGTGTGTGTGTGTGTATGTATGTATGTATGTAGTATTTCTATAGCACACATCTAGCCAAAAGACAATGAAGATGATGTAGGCCCTAACTCACATGAACAGAAGATGCATGTATGTTAAATATGTTTTAAGTGTTTGTTACATTCCACCACCAATTTGGCATTTTGCCTTGTGCGAGCAAACAAGTTCTTTGAAGGGGGGGCTAAATATATGGAAACTAAGTTCCTGTTTGCAAGTGGGTGGATGTAATTTTAAAATATTGAGGCTTTTTAAAACAAGCATTTGCAATGTAATAGGTCTCGCATTTACGCGAGCTTAAGCTATTGGCATTGTAAATGACAATGCCTTTTATTTATGTTTTTAAAAAAAAGGCATTTTCATTTACAATGCTAATAGCTTAAACTTGCGTAAATGCGAGACCTATTGCATTGCAAATGCTTGTTCCATTCTCTTTGTGACTCCTGTGAAGGGTATGTGTATTGTTATGACGTGAGATGATGTTCCCTAGGAGGACCATGCCAAATTATAGAGACGGCCACTTCCTTATTTCCATGGTTTTGAGAGCAACACCAATCTTAATATTTCAAGTGTAGAACAGATACTGTTTGTCCAGACAGACCTTGGTAACAGTATGTAAAATCTCACTGTCCTACCACCATTTTCTACTTGGTAACCTATTCCACATTGAGTGGTAATGCCATGAAGAAGAGTGAATACCTTCTTTATCTGTTAACAACTTGTCCATGGTCGCTAAGGGCATTCAGGGCCTAGCTCAGCTCTTTCCCCTGTAGTAATATGGATGGCGCTTGACTTTAGAATGGAGTGTGGAGTGCAGTGGATATGGGTTGAGACCATTGATGTGTGCGTGGATGCAGTTGCATTCCTTGGCCAAACGCTGTTGACTCAGCGTTTTGGCCCTTTAAAGCAGCTTGTCTCACCAAGATCAACGATTATGAATGATTTTTCTTTACCAATTTGATGGAGTTCTTCCGGATTTTAATTTTCCGAATAAAATGGCGGACAAATGAAAGTGTACACCAAGCAGGCAGCATATTATTTCCATTCTCTCTTTTGTTAGTCGCTCTGTTGCCGTCCGATAGCCTTACTGATGCAGTACTTTGTAATCTTTTAAGGATGAAAGGGATTTATTTCTGTTTCTTTCAAGTGAGGTAGCGAGGACTATTGTTGCCTTGTTGATTTTGCTTGCGAGCTCCCCTGCCCTTCTTGGGTCGACAATACTTTGAAATCGCTTTCTGCCAGCACCCAGTCCTTCTGGCAGCAGCGGTCAATTGTACTTTTCAGGAACTCGGTCATTCCTATGTGACAAACCTTTGTACAGTAATGGCGCGGGGTTTCCTTCCTAGCAGGGTCTACTGCGCCGTTTCATGTCCAGTTAACCTACCTTTAGAGTTAACGTTCAAAGGTTTAGGTATTTTGTTTTTATAGCGAATTCTTAAAGCACAGTTCTGAGACTTGAGCGCCCTTTGTTTTTGCTTCCAGGAAATCTGTGCTATAGATAGCTTTCAAAGAGTGTTCAAACGGGGATAAGTGGGGCAGATGGACATTTTTTTTGCTGTGAGCCAAGTAGCTTCCTACAGGCCATTAAATAAATAAATTAAGCTGCGGTTTGATGCAGGAATCTTTGATATTTTGACCATTCGCATTTTGGGTTCACGGTGAGAACACAGAAAAAAATGTTGTCGCTTTTGTTCCGTTGAGCTTCTGTTAGTTTTATGATGGGAGGGAATGCTGTCCATAAGCCTTTTGAGTTTTCAACTCAACAGTGGCTGTTCGTCATTCCACTCTTTAATTTATAAGTTCCCTTAACAAGCTGTGCTTTCTATTTTACCACTGTATACCTTGGTGTTCAGTGAACGCTGACGAAGTTTTATGCTGTTTCACAGCCACAGTTTAACCCCTTCGCTGCTAGGCCTTTTCCCCTCCTGTGCTAAGCCTTTTTTGGGCTATTTGGGGTAGTGCGCGCTTAGGCCCCTGTAACTTTTTGACCACATTAGGTATCCACGCCAAATTTGCGTCCTTTTCTTCCAACATCATGGGGATTCTAAAGGTACCCAGGGTTTGTGGATTCTCCTAGAGGGTTCCCAGAAATTAGTCAAAATATAGCAACATTTTGGTTTTTTTGTAAAAAATGGGGAAAAGTGGCTGCAAATGAAAGCGTCTGGGTTTTTCTCTGCAAATGATATCAAAAAAGGGTTTGTGGGGCTGAAATCACCACTTCTCCAGCTTTTAGGGAATGACAGATTTTTGTCAGAAATCCAACATTTTTTACACAGTTTTGACATTTTTCTGGGACATACCCTATTTTTGCTATTTTTTGTGCTTTCAACCTCCTTCCAGATAATGGTAGAAATGGGTAGAAAAGCAATAATGGATCCTGGAAAGCTATACATTTTGGAAAAGTAGACAAAATTCTGAATTCAGCAAGGGGTCATTTATGTAGATCCATCAAGGTTTCTTTATAGAAACTAACAGGTAAATATAGGAAAAATTAAAAATTTGTTGAAAAAAGCAGCCTTTTGAGTCAACGTTTTCACCTGTAACTTCTTCGAATTATGACATCTCTTTGAAAGCAATGTACTGTTACATCCGGTGGATCTTCCTGGTTGTGGGGATATATAGGACTTGTAGGTTCATCAAGAGCCCAACGAACCCAGAGTAAAAAACTGAGCAGCATTTTGTAATGGTGTTTTTTTTTGTTCCGGGTATATAGCAATTATTGTGGGAAAATGTGTACATGGAAAAATCGGTATGAAAGACACCTGTGTATTTCTGAAATGGGAACAAATTACAGAGTTTAGAAACAGTGCATATTTGGACATTTTCGAAATTGGGAATACTCATACTTGCATGACAATTATTGGTCATTTTTCAAAATGACTTTTTTTTTACACAATGTCTTTCATTTGGAAGGGAGAAATGCATCAAAAATCAATAGGTAATAACAGTTGCTTTACATATCTGAACTACCCTAAGTCTCCTGATAAAAATGGTACCTCACTTGTGTGGGTAGGCATAGTGCCCACGACAGGAAGTGGCTCAAAACCTAAGGTGAACACACCACATTTTCACACTGAAAATTTACACTTTTTTTGCAAAGAGTCTAGCTGTAGTTTTTGAACCCTAGCCCTGCCGGCACCTAGGGAAACCTAGCAAACCTATACATTTTTGAAAACTAGACACCCAGGGGAATCCAGGATGGGGTGACTTGACTGCCTCCCACCATGGTCTGTTACCCAGAATCCCTTGCAAACGTAAAAAATTGACAAAAAAAACACATTTTCCCCACATTTCTGTGTTGGAAAGTTCTGGAATCTGCGTGGATCCACAAATTTCCACCCACCCCACGTTCCCCAAAGTCCTACGAGAAAAATGGTACCTCACTTGTGCGGGTTGGCCTAGTGCCCGCGACAGGAAACGGCGCAAAACGCAACGTGGTCACACCTCAATTTTGCAGTGAAAAATGACCCCTTTTTGGCAAAGTGACTAGCTGTAGTTTTTGAACCCTAGCCCTGCCGGCACCTAGGGAAACCTAGCAAACCTATACATTTTTGAAAACTAGACACCCAGGGGAATCCAGGATGGGGTGACTTGACTGCCTCCCACCATGGTCTGTTATCCAGAATCCCTTGCAAACGTAAAAAATTGACAAAACAACACATTTTCCCCACATTTCTGTGATGGAAAGTTCTGGAATCTGCGTGGATCCACAAATTTCCACCCACCCCGCGTTCCCCAAAGTCCTACGAGAAAAATGGTACCTCACTTGTGCGGGTCGGCCTAGTGCCCGCGACAGGAAACGGCGCAAAACGCAACGTGGTCACACCTCAATTTTGCAGTGAAAAATGACCCTTTTTTGGCAAAGTGACTAGCTGTAGTTTTTGAACCCTAGCCCTGCCGGCACCTAGGGAAACCTAGCAAACCTATACATTTTTGAAAACTAGACACCCAGGGGAATCCAGAAAGGGGTGACTTGACTGCCTCCCACCATGGTCTGTTACCCAGAATCCCTTGCAAACGTAAAAAAATTGACAAAAAAAACACATTTTCCCCACATTTCTGTGATGGAAAGTTCTGGAATCTGCGTGGATCCACAAATTTCCACCCACCCCACGTTCCCCAAAGTCCTACGAGAAAAATGGTACCTCACTTGTGCGGGTCGGCCTAGTGCCCGCGACAGGAAACGGCGCAAAACGCAACGTGGTCACACCTCAATTTTGCACTGAAAAATGACCCTTTTTTGGCAAAGTGACGAGCTGTAGTTTTTTAACCCTAGCTCTGCCGGCACCTAGGGAAACCTACCAAACCCACGCATTTCTGAAAACTAGACACCCGGCGGCTTCCAGGGAGGTATGGCTTGCGTGGATCCCCCAACGTTTCCTTACCCAGAATCCCCTGCAAACCTCAAATTTTGCAGAAAAAATCTTTTTTTTCACATATTTTGGGGTTGGAAAGTTGTGGCATCACCGGGCTCACACAAATTTACCACCACCCAGCGTTCCCCCAGGTCTCCCGGTAAAAATGGTGCCTCACTTGTGTAGGAGGCCCAAGTACCCGCGGCAGGCAAGGGCCCAAAACGTAGTGAGGCGACATCAAAATGGCCTATCGCAAAACCACCTGGTTTTGCAAGGGGAGTCACTTTGGTTTTTGGCCCGGTGCTCGGCGGCCATCTAGGGAAACCTACCAAACCCACGCATTTCTGAAAACTAGACACCCGGCGGCTTCCAGGGAGATATGGCTTGCGTGGATCCCCCAACGTTTCCTTACCCAGAATCCCCCGCAAACCTCAATTTTTGCTGAAAAAATCACCTTTTTCACACATTTTGGGGTGGGAAAGTTGTGGCATCACCGGGCTCACACAAATTTACCACCACCCAGCGTTCCCCCAGGTCTCCCGGTAAAAATGGTGCCTCACTTGTGTGGGAGGCCCAAGTACCCGCGGCAGGCAAGGGCCCAAAACGTAGTGAGGCGACATTTGGGATAGGCAATGTTGATGTCGCCTCACTACGTTTTGGGCCCTTGCCTGCCGCGGGTACTTGGGCCTCCCACACAAGTGAGGCACCATTTTTACCGGGAGACCTGGGGGAACGCTGGGTGGTGGTAAATTTGTGTGAGCCCGGTGATGCCACAACTTTCCCACCCCAAAATGTGTGAAAAAAGTGATTTTTTTCAGCTAAAATTGAGGTTTGCGGGGATTCTGGGTAAGGAAACGTTGGGGGATCCTCGCAAGCAAACCTCCCTGGAAGCCGCCGGGTGTCGAGTTTTCAGAAATGTGTGGGTTTGGTAGGTTTCCCTAGATGGCCGCCGAGCACCGGGTCAAAAACCAAAGTGACCCCCCTTGCAAAACCCGGTGGTTTTGCGATAGGCCATTTTGATGTCACCTCACTACATTTTGGGCCCTTGCCTGCCGCGGGTACTTGGGCCTCCCACACAAGTGAGGCACCATTTTTACCGGGAGACCTGGGGGAACGCTGGGTGGTGGTAAATTTGTGTGAGTCCGGTGATGCCACAACTTTCCCACCCCAAAATGTGTGAAAAAAGTGATTTTTTTCAGCTAAAATTGAGGTTTGCAGGGGATTCTGGGTAAGGAAACGTTGGGGGATCCACGCAAGCCATACCTCCCTGGAAGCCGCCGGGTGTCTAGTTTTCAGAAATGTGTGGGTTTGGTAGGTTTCCCTAGATGGCCGCCGAGCACCGGGTCAAAAACCAAAGTGACCCCCCTTGCAAAACCAGATTAACTATTGTTCCTACAGCGTGAGAATTTTGGAATAAAATTGCAAAGAAAATGTGGCAGACATTTTGTAGGTTTGCAGGACATTGGGGATAAAAAAAACTTTTTGAATTCACAAGAGATACATCACCATGAACTCCCATGGGTTTTCGACAATATCTACAGTTGGTGGGTTATTCTTACATGGAAAGTGTACCTTGGCAGAGAAACTAAAGACAAAGATTGCTGCACAACCATCTATTCCTCAAACACACACACATACTGGTTGGATTTGGCACGAGGGTGAGTCATGGTTCAGTGTATTACATTTTATTAACTAGAGATTTCACAAAAATGAAATGCACTGTCAATAATTAAATTCACAAAAAACCAAACCAATGACTCGCAGCTCGTGAGCTGTAAAGCCACGTCAAGGCACCAACCACTTTACAGGCCATTCACACACCTTTCATACGTGATACAAACAAGACCATTCGCACCACCAGGTACAAAAGCAACACAGTACAAAATTCACCAAAAAGGGACAAGGTACACCCTGCTTCAGAAAGATAAATATTACTGCACAGCCATCTAATCCGCAAGCACACCCACATACTGGTTGGATTTGGCACGAGGGTGAGTGATGGTTCAGTAGATACAATTGTATTAGCAAGTGATTTCACAAAACATGAAATGCACTGGTAATAATTGAAAGGGCGAGAAACTGAACCATTGACTCACAGCTCGTGAGCTGTAAAGCCACGACAAGGCACCAACCTCTTTACAGGCCATTCATACACCTTTCATACGTGTGAGACATACAAAACCATTCACACCGCCAGCCGCGGGCCCATCACATAACAAAACTCACACCAGCACACAGCGCCATTCAAGGGCCCATCACTTTCAAACGCCCACAATCCACACACAGCAACTACACATGCTGATGGATTGCGTGGAGTGGCACTCAGCTAGCAGTGTGTGTAGTGACCAGCAGAATGTCACTACTCACACACAGCCAGCCGAGCTCCAGTCCACACACACCGCTAGCAGAGCCCCAGTCCACACACACCGCTAGCAGAGCACCAGTCCACGCACACCGCTAGCCAAGCGCTAGTCCAGGCACACCGCCAGCCAAGCGCCAGTCCAGGCACACCGCCAGCCAATCGCCAATCCACGCGCACCGCCAGCCAAGCTCCAGTCCACGGACAACTCCAGCCAAGCACCAGTCCGCACACACCACCAGTCCACGCACACCGCCAGCCAAGTACCAGTCCACGCACACCGCCAACCAAGCACCATTCCACGCACACCGCCTGCCAAGCTCCAGTCCACGCACACCACCAGCCAAGCTCCAGTCCACGGACACCACCAGCCAAGCACCAGTCCGCGGACACCACCAGCCAAGCACCAGTCCGCACACACCACCAGTCCACGCACACCACCAGCCAAGCTCTAGTCCACGGACACCACCAGCCAAGCACCAGTCCGCACACACCACCAGTCCACGCACACCGCCAGCCAAGCACCATTCCACGCACACCGCCAGCCAAGCACCATTCCACGCACACCACCAGCCAAGCTCCAGTCCACGCACACCACCAGCCACGCACCAGTCCACACACACCGCCAGTCCATGCACACCACCAGTCCACGCACACCGCCAGCCAAACACCATTCCACGCACACCACCAACCAAGTGCCAGTCCACACACACCAACAGCCAAGCGCAAGCCTACACACACCGCCATCACATTTAGGATTTTTTTAGAAAAAAATAAAAAACACAAACGAATCGCAAATAGATACAAATCTTCTAACAGAAAATCAGCAACTAAATACATTGCACTAACACCAACCTTGAAACAGAATCAAATTATCCAAAGAATACAGACCAGGCAGTTCACTTTACCACTCATGAATGCTCCCAATAATTCTTTCGCGTGTGTTATGCTCTAAAACAAGCAGGGAGACACAGTGCAGGATGAGAAGGACAGTCGGGGCAGTACATACGACTCTCCTTCCGCGTACCTCTTCGCCAACAGACTCTACATCTCCTACTGGGAAAATCTTTTGAGGGTGTGGGAGGAATGTGATCTGGAAAGTGGCGATCTTTCAATCTAGCAACATCCTCCACCACTCCAACTCTAGGAACACTTCCCTGTTCCACTACAACAAGGCTGCCTATTACAGACTCCTGAAACTTAGCAAAAGTCATCTTTGACTCAGGGCAAGAATCCTGGAACAAAACAAAAGCATTAAACATTGCCAAGTGGAAAAGATGGATAGACAACTTCTTGTACCAAATGTAAGCCTTACGAAGAGCAGTGTAAGGTTCCAACCTCTGATCTACTCTGTCAACACCACCCATGTGCCTATTATAGTCTAAAATGCACACAGGTTTGCGCGCTTCAGCGACCTGACCCCACACAGTCACAGGTGCAGTGCTTTCATCATGGATGGTAGTCAGAAGTAGACATCTCTCCTGTCTGAAAACTTCACAGCAAGAAGCTCCTGGCAACGCAACGCACTGCACTGTCCCCGCACAAGCTTTTGACAAACAAGTTCTTTCGGGAAACCTTTACGGTTAGAGCGGATTGTGCCACAAGCAACAGTGTCCACTTTGGCCAATTCCCTGAACAACCGCACACCAGTGTAGAAGTTATCTACATATAAATGGTGGCCTTTGTTAAAAAATCCTCTACAAAGTTCCCAAACAATTTTCTCACTCACTCCAAAAGTGGACGGACAACCAGGGAGGTTAATCCTGGATTCCTTACCGGTGTACACCCTGAAATAGAGACATATCCAGTCCTACTGTCACACAGCATATACAGCTTTATTCCATAGCGTGCCCTCTTATTAGGAATGTATTGCCTAAAAACCAAGCGGCCCTTGAACAACACCAAAGACTCATCCACTGCAATTTCTTTCCCAGGGGCATAAATCTCAGAAAATCGATCAACAAAGTGATCAAGGACAGGCCTAATCTTAAAAAGACGGTCACAATCAGGGTGATCTCGTGGCAACGCTAAACCATTATCAACAAAATGCATCATCCGAAGCAGATGCAAATACCTGTCACGACTCATGACTGCCGGAAAAATAGACGTTGCCATCAAGGGACTGCTAGACCAATATGAAGCCATCGATGGCTTCCTTAGCAAGCCCATCAACAAAGTTAAACCCAAGAACTTCTTCATCTCTTCAAGATTTGTGGGAGTCCACCGGGTAGCTCTAGAGTGTGGCTTAAGACTGGCACTGTTGTCCCTCAAAAACTGTTCGGCATACAAATTAGTCTGCTCAACAATCTCTGCCAAAAACACATCGTCCATAAACAACTGAAAAAAAATTACCGGCAAAAAGTTTTCAGTATTCACTCTAGACCCTGGAACACCAGTAAACTCTGGCAATGCCGGCTGCACCATGCCAGGGGCAACCCAGAGGTCATCACTTTCAAAGGGAAGCTTTGCAGCCCCAGCCTGCAGCCCAGATGCCTCTTGCCGCACTACACCAACGGGAAGCCTTGCAGCCGCAGGTTGTAGCCCAGAAGCCTCTTGCCGCACTACACCAACGGGAAGCCTTGCAGCCCCAGGCTGCAGCCCAGATGCCTCTTGCCGCACTATCGGCACATCAGTCTCCTCCTCTAACACAGGCACTTCATCCGCACTAAGAGTATCTTCATCATCCGATGACTCCATACGGAGAGAAAACTCACTTCCAGAATCGTCCCCTGCCTCCTCTCCCTCAGATGCAGAGTCAGTCTCTGAACCATGGTCAGAGGAAGACTCAAACAGCAAACCAACAACCTGCTGAACAGTAATCCTGCGGCTAGCCATTATACTTACTAAGATAGAAGACTGCACAAACAAGTCAACAACAACCAACAATGTGCAAACCAAGTAAGTAAAGAAATGTGTACCTTTATCACAAAGATCAATGTACTCAAACTATACAATTCAATTACAAGAGACAGCTGCACTCACCAGAAACCAACTCTGCAGGGACACAGCAAAAACCAACGATATCCAACTAGAAAGAAGAAAAAAAAAAAAATTACTCACAAGACAACAAAATACACATCGAGCACCAATGCAAAAAGTTTTTGACACTCAAAAAACAAACATACTGCTATTATTACACCATTTGCAAAAAAAATTCATGCAGAGAAATCAAACACATTTACATTGTACAAAAAAAAGTCTCTTACCAAACTACACAAACAGCAGAACCACCAGTAACAAAACGGCAAACTGAAAAGAGCAAACGCCTTCACCTAGAACAAAAAAGTAAAAAATAAACATTACAATTGCAATTCACAAAACATACAACAATAAACATTATAACATGCTATGTCACTAGCCAAATGTTCAATCGGGTTGTGTACCAGGTGGGGCAGAAAACGGCAGGAAAAAAAAAGGCTACTCTGTCCCGGGGCGGGTGGGCCAAATACATATTATAAAAAATTGCACCCTGGAAGCAAAGGGTCACTTCTATTTTTATTTACACTAATTCCCTGGTGTCTAGTGGGCTTTTCTGCCCCCCCTGGAAGCGACCCTTGCCCAAGGGGTCGCTTCCTTTACGCAAAACAATAACATCCCTGGTGTCTAGTGGGCTCTTCTGCCCCCCCTGGGACCAGAAACGGCTACACAAAAGACCGATCTACCCCCAGGGGGGGCAGAAAAGTCTTGAAAAATATTTGAGCCCCCAGGTCAGCGACCCTTGCCCAAGGGGTCGCTTCCTACAATAACAAACACATCCCTGGTGTCTAGTGGGCTTTTCTGCCCCCCCTGGGAGCGGAAACGGCAAAAAAAACTAAACCGATCTGCCCCCAGAGGGGGCAGAAAAGTCTTCATAAAAATTGGGGGCCCAGGAAGCGACCCTTGCCCAAGGGGTTGCTTCCTACATTATCAGACAGATCCCTGGTGTCTAGTGGGCTCTTCTGCCCCCCCTGGGAGCGGAAACGGCAAAAAAATTCAACCGATCTGCCCCCAGAGGGGGCAGAGAAGTCTTGCTCACATAATGGGGGCCTAGGAAGCGACCCTTGCCCAAGGGGTCGCTTCCTTTATCACAAAAACGCATCCCTGGTGCCTAGTGGTGGCATTCCTGCAGCACGATCGCGACGCTGTGCGCGATCGTGCTGCAGGAATGCCCTGTATTGAGACATCAGGGGAGAGGAAATACTTTTTCCTCTCCCCCGATGCCTCAATACTTTGAAAATCACCGCCGCGGCCCCCGCGTCCCCACCGGAGAGCTCCACATACCTCTTGATGCTGCTGGGACGCCTGGAAGCAAATGGTTTCCAGGCGTCTCAGAGCTTCCTGATGACGTCTGCGCGCGCTGACGTCACCAGGAAGCGTGGGGGGGCTCGGGGGTGGCAGCGGAAACTCTTCCGCAGCCATCCCCCTCGGTGGGGGCACGATCGATGCCCCAGGGGGACAGCGCCAGCGCTTCCCCCAGGGGCTGTGCTCATGATGGAACGGTTCCGTCATAAGCACAGCCCAACCGATGCTCATGACGGAACCGCTCCATCATGAGCATCGAAGGGGTTAAGGCAGCGTTGCGAATTTTGAAGCCTGTCTTAGTGTGTGTGTGTATAAGTGAATATATATATATATATATATATATATATATATATATATATATATATATATATATATAATAATATCTACTGGCAGTCGCCAGTAGATAGTTATAGTTAGGACCGTGTTTCCATAGGAAATCCGCAACATTCTATTTGGAATAACTTTGGCGCCGGTTGACGAATCCTCGCAAAATTTTCAAAATAGGTGGGGCGCTCCGCTCCGCTCCTACCCTGAAAGTCTCGGGGTGATTCCTCAAGCGGGGGCCGAGAAAAAGGGGGGTCCCAAAACACGTTTTCCCCATGCATTTTTCCATAGGGACCTTTAGTCCAAGGTACAGCCCGAACGGCTGAACAGAATTACTTGAAATTTGGCAGAGAGGTAGTCCTCAGGTCAGGGAAGTGCCTTTTGCAGGTCTGGTGTCAATCTGTTCAGTAGTTCCTGAGAAAATCAAAAGTAAAATCATATATATATGTGGGCGGAGCCTAACCACACATCTCATCCTGAGATCTGATTGGCTGTCAGCACTTCATCCAAGAAGTGTTGGCAGCCATCTTGGGACCAATATACATGATAGCACCTCATTAAAAAGCATTGCAGTTAATAGAAGCTTTTAAGACTTTAGTTACATTATAAATCATTTGTTGATGGTACCATACTCATTTTAGGAATTGTGGTATGTTCGAAGGTGATTTCACCATGTGAAAAAGCCTTCTGCTGGGATATCATGATTGAGAGAAAAATATTTTCTCATGCTTTTCCCACAGAGGTTTGGAAGGTGATCTATAAGCTAAACTGAGAGCATATTTTCTGTAAATTCACATCATCTTTCTCAGCCATGTGAGAATGAAGTCTGACATTCTCAGTAAAACATGTACATCCAACAAGGGCAGAGACTGTCAGTTGATTCCTTTGTGTTCTACTGCAGCTTCCCAGAGTGTTCCAAAGAACAACTAGAGCGCTAACAGTCCTACTTATGATAAACGTATGGCACACCTGAAGCCATCTTGCTTGGATTAAAGTGGTAACTCTTAAAACATTTAATTTAAAAAGGAACAAAATGAGGGGGTTCATTTTTCCATAAAAAGTATGATTAGTGCTGCAGAAAGAAAAATTAGGGCACATTTTGAGTGACTTCTCAAATCCTCTTCTATTTCATTAAACAATTCTGACATGCAGACTGAAACATGCACTTTCAATACCAGTAGCAGTTTTCCCTGGTGAGCAGTAGCTTTACTACAGTGATCTAATGAGCAAAAAGAGTGCTAACATTCTGAATTTATGGCAAATGTGTGACACATCTGAATGCCTTCTTGATGGAATCAAAGTAAAAAACTGAAAGTATTTCCTACTGAGGAGACTGCAGTAAATGAGGAAATTAGGAAACTTCATAACAAATAAATCTCCCAAGATGGCCACCAGAGACAAAAGAGCCCAAATGTAGCCCAAATATCACCCAGATGTAGCCCAAGTATAGCCCAATGACAGAATGTCCCAGAGTGTTCTTAAAAACAACTAGAGCGCTTACTGTCTTCATTATGACAAGTATGGCACACCTGAAACCATCTTGATTGGAATAAACTGGTAACACTTAAAACATTTAATTTAAAAAGGAACACAATGAGGGGGTTCATTTTGCCATAGAAATTATGATTAATGCTGAAGAAAGAAAAGGAGGGCACATTTTGAGTGACTTCTCAAATCCTCTTCTATTTCATTAAAAAATTCTGACATGCAGACTGAAACATGCACTTTTAATACCAGCAGCAGACTTCCATGGTGAACAGTAGTTTTACTACAGTGATCTAATGAGCAACTAGAGTGCTAACATTCAGAATTGATGGCAAATGTGTGACATATCTGAATACCTTCATGATGGAATCAAAGTAAAAAACTGAAAGCATTTCCTACTGAGGAGACTGCAGTACATGAGGAAATTAGGAAACTTCATAACAAATAAATCTCCCAAAATGGCCACCGTAGACAAAAGAGCCCAAATGTAGCCCAAAATCACCCAGATGTAGCCCAAATATAGCCCAATGACAGAAGTGTGCAAAACACTTATTATTTTGTGTTTTTGCAGTGTTATATAGTGCAGACTTGTCAGGTATTGGAGTGCTTTACATGAGCATTTGTTACATCACACAAGAACAAATTCATTTTGGTTGTAGACATGGGGAGACTAAGTGATTTGACCAGAATCACAGAATGTCGAGCTGAAGCAGAAACTCCAACCTGGTCCCCAGTTGCAAAGTCTGCAGTTCTGGAAGTAACACCACATCCTCTCCCCTAAGTGCAACATTTAATCAAGTGGTCAACTGGATAAAAAAACATAAAGATGACAAATAATTTAAAAGTGCTTTGTCGCTATTTGAAAACTCAGAAAATATGTCCTTATTTTAGTCTTTTAGAGCACTAACCATAATTTTGATGCCAATAAGACCCTCTCATATATGTAATTTCTAAAGGAAATGCTCTAGGTATTACAGTTCTGATTACATCAAGATGACGTCAGGCGTTCCACACTTCTGTAATAAATATAGCATGTTAGCAATCTAGTTGTTCATTAGGATACTGTTGAGAGGCAGAGGCCAGGGGCACGGACTCTGAAAATTGAAGGCAGGTAGGAGGGTGCAGAGGCAACAATTTAACCACACTGAGCAGGCAGGAAGGGCCGTGGCAGCACAACAGACTATGGAGGGCAGTGGAAATGGGGGCAGGGGCAACAAACCAACAATACAGGACTTGCAAGAGAGGCTGTGGCAATGTAATAGACCATTGTGGGCAGAAGGAAGAGGCAATGGTAGTACAACCATACATGCCAACAGACCCGATTCAGCCAGGAAACGTCCAATGTTTTTAAGCTCAAATGGGCTTTATTTGATCTGTCTCCTGTCTACAATCTCCTCTTTTTCAATGTAACTCAAAGGGGAAAATCAATACCCCAGTTTTTTTTCAAAATCTCCCTCTTACCAAGTTCAAAATGTTCGCAAGTATGGTACATTGGATCATGGAAGGGATAACAGAGGACAGGAGGGACATGGAGAGGTGCACCAAACTGACCCTGCAGGGCAGGCATCAGGGTTTGCAGCTGCACAATACACCACACAGGGCATGCGGGACGGGAGTGCAGGACAACAATCCATAGAAAGCAAGAGGGAGGGGACAGGACCATGCACATGGACAACAGAGAACAGAGGGGCAAGAGGCAATGGTAGCTAGCTGACCATAATGGACAGACAGGAGAGAAAGCTGCAGCATAACAGACCATAAAGGGCAGGAGGGACGGATCAGGGGCATTACAATGGAACAGACAAGCCAGGAGGGAGGGAGTAGGGGTCTGCACATGTAAACAGAGGGCTGGGGGCAAGGGGGCAGGGCAGGAGCAGCAAGATAGCCATGGAGGTCAGGCAGGATGGGCACTAGAAGCAAGACACACCATGAAGAGCAACAGTGAGACTGTGATGGCATACACACAGACCATGGAGGGAAGGTGGGAGGGGGTCAGGGGCAGCTAACTGACCACACAGGGAAGGTGGGAGGGGCCATGGCAGCACAGAAGACCATGCATGGCAAGTGGGAGGGTTAGTGGCAGCACAATGGCTATGATGGGCCAGAAGGAGGGTGCAGGGGCATGCACAAAGGACGATGGAGGATAGAAGGGAGGGTCAGGACCTGTGCACAGACAAGAAAGTTCAGGGGAAGGGGCCTCACAACAGACCGCACGGGGCAGGCAGGAGGAGCAGTTGCAGCACAACAGACCAGGGAGGGCAGAAGGGTGTGGCAGTACAATGGACCATGTGGACAGGAGGAAGAGGATAGGGGCATGGCATGTGGACAGGCAGGGTGGAGGTGGCAGGGACAGGTTACAGTCATGTGACAATGCTAGGCAGGTGGGAAGGGAGTGGCAGCTCAACAGAACACTCAGAGTAGATAGGAGTGGCAGGTCCATGGAACATGGTGGGCAAAAAGGATGGAGCAGGGGCATGCACAAAGACATCGGAGGGCAGGGGGAAGGAGAATAGGGGCAGCAAGCTAAGCACAGAGTTTAAGCAGGAGGTCAATGATGGGACATATAATTGGGCAATGGAGGGCAGGAGGAGTGGACTGGTACATCATACTAAATTGAGGGCAGTGGCAGCACATCAGACCATGCATGGCAGGAGGGAGGAGGCAAGTCCATGGATTCACACAACAGAGGATAGGGAGGAGGGGGATGGGGCAGCAAGCTAACTGTTCAGAGAAGGCGAGTATTAGGAACTTTATTGTTTTTAAAACGTGTGTCTGTGCGAACTACTTAAAATATGAACAAGTATGCAGCATAATCTCACTTTTATTCAGGAAGAAGAGGACGTTTGTGACTGTGACTGCGGGCTCACTTGGCAGAAACACCCCCTGACCCTCCACCCCCTATCGCAAAATGTAATGCCCGTCAAAAGGATAGGTGAACACAGTGTTATATAGAACATAGTCCTGAGAGCACGATTGAAAATGAAAACTAGATATAGTGTATGGTATAAACCATGCACCAAAAAGTGTGATATAAGATGAACCGGGTGTGAAATATAATATGCAATACATTGTGCGCAATGACAGATTCATTGGAGAGCGCGAGATAACACAGGCACTAGCGTGTGCTATGCGATATGCGCCTTGGAGTGTAATATGCACAGGGCAGTGTTGCGTAACCTAACTAGTCTCTAAAGTTATAATATAAAATATGTGCTGGGGAGTGTAACGTTGCATATGCACTGTGACAAAGATATGGATCCCAGATTGTAATATGTATGGCATAGCACTGTGCGTTATAACATAGGCATCGAGGAAGGCACGTTAGATGGGGCAATATAACCCGTGCGAAGACAAGTGTGGCATGACATATTCACGGGGTGGTGTTACAGTGCACATGGGCTAGAGAGTGTCATAGCATATGCACTAGCTAGTGGAATACAACACAGAGGTGTGTGGCACTCAGTAGGCAATGGTGGGTGTAACACAGCATTGGGCTCTGCCAGGAGCGCGCTGTGACTCTCAAGTGATGTTCGTGCCCTTTCCAGAGAGTAAAATAAAAAGTATTACACATCCGGCAGTGGATGTGTGTTTTATTAATCGTGAGGGGGGTTTCTTGCATAGTTTTGGTTGAATTTTTGTCGAATCCCCTTTGAATGGCTTGGTGTGCATGTGTATTAAATGTGCCCGTCAATAGCTACCCATGTTTGTATAAATAAACGACAAGGGTATCTACCGGGATTAGGCACGGTAGGGCATCAGACATGTCAGAGCTTCACTAGTGGTGTAAATACATTCCACGTGGATTCATTGTATGCATAGTCGCCTTTTAATGAATATCACACAAATCGTCATGGTGATAGGTACTTACGGTTTGACCAGCATGTCCTAGGTGTGTCTATAAATATATATTTTTTAAAAATAATAAAAAACAGTGGCCGGCCCTGGGGATTGGGGTCAAAAAAGTATAATTAGGAGACAGGCCCTGGGGGATGGGGTCATCAGGGCCAATAAATTAGAATAAGAAGGGGAACCACACAGCCCCCCTTCTTAAAAAATTAAAATAAATAAAAGACTGGCATCGTGCCGGAGGCGACGCCCCCTCCTTGCAGCACTCTGCAAACGCGCCCACTGGCGAGTTGTAATTTGGGGAATTAATTCCTCTTCAATACTGAGGGTCCCTGAGGGCCAACTAGCCCAACAGGCATCTCCAGTATGCGCCAGGGAGCTGCGCTGCAGACAGGTGTTCTGAGGCCAAGACCCTTTTTACACCTCTCTGCAACGCAGCTCTGTGGCGCTTACTGGAGGTACCTAGTGGTCTAGTTTGACCCTAGGGACCCCTAGGATTCAAGGGGACTTAATCTCTCAACTTACAACAGCCACAGGGCGCGTTTACACAGTGGTGAAGGGAGGGGACGGGGCCTGAGGTGACGTGTGCAAACACGCACTATGGCACGTTTTAAATTGGGGATATAATTTCCATTCAATACTGAGGGCCCCTGGGGGCTAACTAGCCCACCAAGTGCTTCCAGTAAGCGCCACTGAGCTGCATTGCAGAGAGGTGGTCCAGGCCGTGCCACTTTTTACACCTCTCTGCAACGCATCTCTGTGGCACTTACTGGAGGTACCTAGTGGGCTAGTTGGACCCTAGGGACCCTCAGGATTCAAATGAACTTAATCTCCCAACTAAAAACGGACACAGGGCGTGTTTACACAGTGGTGAAGGGAGGGGACGGGGCCTGAGTTAACGTGTGCAAAAACGCCCTGTGGCCTGTTTTAAGAGGTAGTTTTAATCCCCCTTCCCTATTATATACTAGGGGCTTACAGAGGAGGTCATGCTAATCACAGGGGGACCCCAACGCATAATGTTCCCTATTGTATGTAGGTGTTTTCACTGTATTCTAAGTGTCTTTTAACATAGCACTGGCTCTAGGACTGGTTAGACTCAGTTACCACCAGTATCCGTCTGAAAAAGTTGAGGGTACAGGATGATTTTGCAACAAGGCTTCTTTCTGCTCTTCTTTTTGTTCTTTCTGCAAGTTATCCTTCTTCCTTCACTTTTCTTCGTCTTTGAGGACTTCTGTTGCTTCTTTCTGCACTTCTTTTTTTTCTTTCTGTGCATTTTTTCTTCTTTCTTTACATGTCCTATCTCTGTAGGCATAGTTAGAAATTAGCATTTAAAAAACCTTTGAAATTCACAGAAAAAACTTTAGGTTTCAGGCACGTTATAGTTAGGAATTAGCATTTAAAAAACCTCAGAAATTCACTGAAAAAGCCATAGGTTTCAGGGGTGTTATAGTTAGCTGGACTTTTCACTCGTACAAAACCATTGAAATTCCCCCGTTATAGTTAGTTCAGCTAACTATAACTCGCGCGCCCGCAATGCACTGCTGATGACGTCACATATTACATCACTCATGACATGGTCGGTGACATCACTCATGACATCACTGATGACATCTCAAATGACATCACTGATGACATCACTGATAACATCATCCTTGTGATAGAGTGGCAGACCTCCTCTCACCCTAATATAACCTTTGATACACACATTCAAAAATAGAGACTACAATTTTCAAAACAATGGACATACCAATACCAGTTACAACAACCTCTTCAGTAATTCTAAGATCCACATACACATCCACTCATTCACCAACAGTCCTATACAGTCACTCATACATGTACTCACTCATCATATGTACTCATACACCTATACATCCTGTTACACAATGCCACTCATCCATAGAGTTACTCACACACAGTCACTCATGCTAATAAATAATCAAACGTACATTTACTTGCATATACAGTTATACACACACCACCACACTTACTTCTACGGAAACTTACACATACTTAGTCTTTTAAACAATCACTTATAGAAACACATACTTATTCATACAGGAACTCTTTCAAGCTCTCACTCTCACATATACTCACTTATATACACCAATAGTCACATATACTAGTTTAAAACATATGTAGTTACTCATAAAAACACTATTGAGACAGTCATTCACTCACTAACACACCCATACACACACTCATCCACCCATACAGTCCTGCACACATGCAGTCTTCAACACATACAAACAGTGAGTCACTCATTCATGCACCTATGCACTACGTAATACCCCCCACCGAACCATGCAGACACTCAGACTGATACTCAAAAAACCAACTAATAACCTATATAGACACCCATGTAGCTACTCACCAACCCATGCAGCCACTTATACACAAAGTGAGAGACTGATACAGATATTTACATATTTAAACATTACTCACTAAGCCATGTATTCACTATGATACACTTAATCAGTCAGTTACACAATCAATTTTTCAAAAACAAATCATCCATTTAGACATTTATATACCCATTTATTCTTCCATCGACCTTGAGATATACATACATAAAACATATTTAATTTTCAGAAAAACACACATTCACTGGATGATGTCATCAGTGATGTCATTTGAGATGTCATTTGAGATGTCGTCAGTGATGTCATGAGTGATGTCACTGACCATGTCATGAGTGATGTAATATGTGACGTCATCAGCAGTGCATTGCGGGCGCGCGAGTTATAGTTAGCTGAACTAACTATAACGGGGGAATTTCAATGGTTTTGTACAAGTGAAAAGTCCAGATAACTATAACACCCCTGAAACCTATGTTTTTTTCAGTGAATATATATATATATATATATATATATATATATATATATATATATATATATATATATATATATATATATATTCCAAACGAAAAAGCACCCACAATTGGAGACCCACTCACAGCGTGAATACCATCTTTATTTCACCAGGCAGCATCGCAAACAACTACGTCAGCACAGCATGGTTCAGCCATTGTCTTCCTTACGCATTTCGGGCGTCCTGTCGCCCTTTATCACAGGAATGGCATATTTGGATCACAGCGAGGAGGTGAGTAGATAAGTGTTCTAAAGTCCCGCCCTATGGGCATTTCAGCTACTTTGAGTCTTTGAAGATTAAAACCTCTCGTAGGTGCCGCTGCTACTTGATCTTCAATGTATTACAACTTCCCCAATGGGTTGCTGTGCTCACCGCTGTTGCTGCTATGCTATTCTTGACCTCGGTGAAACCACACGTTGTTCCATCCGCGTAGATATCGTACCTGCGCCGGACACGCACTTCAGCAGGGCAGAGTTCTCCGCGACCTGGGTAGGCCGCCAATATTCCAAACGAAAAAGCACCCACAATTGGAGACCCACTCACAGCGTGATTACCATCTTTATTTCACCAGGTCGCGGAGAACCCCGCCCTGCTGAAGTGCGGGTCCGGCGCAGGTACGATACCTTAGCGGATGGAACAACATGTGGTTTCACCGAGGTTAAGAACAGCATGGCAGCAACAGCGGTGAGCAGAGCAACCCATTGGGGAAGTTGTAATACATTGAAGATCAAGTAGCAGCGGCACCTACAAGAGGTTTTAATCTTCAAAGACTCAAAGTACCATGAAGCACTTAGCTGACACGCCCATTGGGCGGGACTTGAGAACACTTATCTACTCAACACTTCGCTGCTGATCCAAATATGCCTTTCCTGTGATAAAGGGCGACAAGACTCCCGAAACGCATAAGGAAGACCATGGCTGAACCCTGCTGTGCTGACGTAGTTGTTTGCGATGCTGCCTGGTGAAATAAAGATGGTAATCACGCTGTGAGTGGGTGTCCAATGGTGGGTGCTTTTTCGTTTGGAATATATATATATATCTATATATATATCACACTCAATGGCTTGGCTTTTCTCCCACACGTTGCGCTGGAAATGAAAAGCAGGTAATAGTCATTACGCGTTTCGGCTGGTACAACGGCCTTGTTCACATGTGGAAATACGTTGCCGTGAATATACTTGTACCACCCTACTGTGTCACATGACCCCAGACAACAGTGAAAAAAGACTCAAATCATAGGTCTTTCTTTTACGTTTGTCTATAAACCAGCACATTGCTTTGTCGTAAAAATCATGAATATGCTGGCCGGCCGGCCTTACTTTATATTAAAAACAGCAAAAAAACTTTATAGTGCAGTACAATGCAAAGTTTGATTTTTAAATAGTAATATGGCATAAATAAATGTGTAAATTTGCAACAATCCTTAAATACATAAATATTAAAATATGTATTCCTATATAAATATTAAATACTGTAATAACCAGATTAGAGCCAACATTAACAATGACAGTGATAAAACCATATTAAATTGGTTTACTATTTGTATAAATGCATCATTGAATGTTCAACCTTGCAACCTGATATGGTCATTAGTACATCAGTAGTCAATATAATTCATAATGCAATAGTGAGTTGTTCATTACACATCAAATGATGTATCTGCTATAAATCTTATTAGGCTGCCTAAGACGACCACTGCTTACTATTAGGACAGCAATGTGCGATAAGGTGCAAACGTAAGGACAAATTGCTATGTGCGATACAGTACTCCTTACCTAAATGTGCAAATTATTGGTGGTAATAAAATATTAAAACACATCTAATAAAATATTTTTGTAATTTTATGGGGTTGCATATTTTATGAATAACCAAATAAAATTTTTAAAAAAAATAAAAAGTTGTGGTATAAGGTGCGATATGGTGTGAGGCTACAAATAATACTATTATTTGGCCAGTATAGTACCATTCTCCTAACTCGAGACCTTTAGCTAGACACTGATATAGAAATCAAGTGTATGTATATGATGTCTTAACAGGCTAGTGGAAGGGAGAAAGCTAACCTATACGATTTATTCAAAGGAAGTTATGGAGGTCCTCTCTGGTGTTCAGACCATTGGGGGCTTTGCTATTGAACTCCAAAATCATTTGTGTTTCCAACTGTCTTAACATATGTTCCCTATTGCCACCGTGCCCTTGTATAGGAATGGCGTCAACTACAAAGTATTTCAGACAGTCTAGGTTATTGTTGTGTGCTGTTTTAAAATGGCGAGCCACAGGGTAGTTGGCATCATTATTGACTATGGCTCGTAGGTGCTGCAAGATGCGAACATGCACCTGTAACTTAGTACTGCCTGTATAATTTAAACCACACGTTCAAGTAAGGAAATATACCGCAAATTCGGTGCGGCAAGTCAAGTGGCCCTTTATTTTTCTTTCACTAGGACTGAACGGTATGGTGTAGTGAGTAGTGTTTTCGCCAAATTAACAAGCACGACATGACGAACATTTGAAAAAACCTTGTTTAGTTGTAAGCTATGTCGTGTTAGTGACTATCTCTGGACTACTTTTAACCAACTCCGAGCTCATTGATTTAGCCCTTCTAAAGGTGAGTGTTGGCGTAGAGGGTAAGTTTGGTGCCAGCACCCCTTCCGTAAGTAAGATAGGCCAATTTTAAGTGACCATTGCCCTCACTTGTCTTTGCTGTCTACTGTTTGTAGTAATCAGTCTCAGTATGTTATCATTTACATTGGTCATTGTGTCTGAAGTCACCGTAAGAGCTGCCTCGTTTGGATTTTGTGTCGGTATTGATTCTCTTGTTTTGAGCTTAACCTTGTTGCTTGCTTTAGTGAGTATTCTCTCACTATAGCCCCTTTTTCTGAATCTCTCTAGCGATGCTTGTTAGCATTTTCTAAATTCCTCACCTGTGCTACAGATCCTTTTTAATCTTATCAGTTCTCCATAAGGAATACTGGTGATCAAATGCTTAGGGTGTGAACTCCTAGCGTGTAATGTGGAGTTCCCCGATGTGGACTTTATATGTAGTGTTGTTTCTAACTTGCCCTCCGATACATATACAGTAGTATCCAAGAAATCAACACTAAGATGATCAAAGTGCGATGTAAATTTTAAATTCACATTGTTGTCATTAATTTCTGCAATGAAAGTTTCCGCACTCGTTTGATCACCCTTCCACACTAGAAGAATAACATCTATGTAGCGGAACCAGTATGCTACATGTGTATTGTATGTATTGACATGGGTGCCCCTGAGAACCTGTTCCTCCCACCAACCAACATGCAAGCAGGCATGGATGGGGGAGAAACAGGCTCCCATGGCAACTCCCCGTTGCTGTTTATACAAGTCCCTGCCAAACAAGAAAAAGTTGTTAAAAAAGACACCACTTAATCAATTCCAGTAGCATGATGATGAAAAATCAAAGGTCTTGTATCCAGGTAATGTTTTACCGCTGATAGTCCTGTGTGATGGACAATGCTTGTATAAAGCGATTCTATGTCCATAGTAATTAATAGGTACCCATCCCTCCATTGCACTTGACCCAACTTATTCAAAAAAATCACCAGTGTCCTTTACATATGTGGGGAGATTTTGCACATGATTTTGAAGTAAAAAATCTACATATTGGGTAATGTTTTCACTTATTCCACCAATGGCCGATATAATGGGCCTGCCAGGTACTGGTGATGCTTTCTTGTGTATTTTGGGGATCAAGTACATCGTAGGAATCACTGAAAAATCATTATGCATGAACTGATATTCTTGATTGGATATAAGGCCCTGTCTTTTGAATGCCAATAAGTCGCTCTTAAGGGATTCTTTGGCTTTTTTATATTCCCTCATAGACACTTTGACATAACACGTCGCATCACTGAGCTGGCGTTGTGCTTCTTGGATATAGTCTTCACGGGGCCAGATAACCACATTCCCACCCTTGTCTGACTTGTTGTCAACTATTTACTGATTCTTCTTCAATTTCTGCATTAGGTTTTAATATTGCATATCTTGATATTTAACTCTTTCTTTTTGTTTCTTTTTCACATGATTGATTTTGAGATATAATTGTTTCAAGTCCTCTATAATCCTCTCATGGAAGATGTCAATCGCGTCTTTTGGCATCATAGGGTAGAAAGTAGATTTTCGCCTGAACAGACTTGTTCCTGCGCTAGGTTGTATTATGCTCAAAGCCTGTAGTCTTTCTTGTGTTGATCCTCGATTATCAAGTCTTTCCTGCACATGTGTTATTTCATCATCTAGCTCATGAAGTGTTAATAACGTTCTAGCATCAGAAACCTGAAGAATATTGCTAGGTACATTGATGTTGTCAATTGGCCTTCAGTTTGTCATTGTTGATTATTTCCTGCTTTGATCATGAAGAATTTATTTAGCTTGAGTTTCCCAATATAACTGAATATGTCCACTCTTGTTTTGCTGTAATTGAATTACTCTCCGGATAGTAGGATAGACCAAGGGCTAATAGTTTTGTTTCTGCTTTTCTCAGAGCCAAGGGGGATAAATTGATTACTGTATTATCGTTTAACGCCTGCGCCATTGTGTTTTTTTGGGCTTTGTTCCACCTGTGCTTACGCCTTGCTCGTCGCCGCTTATTTCTTCGGGATCTGTTTGTTTCCTTTGATTCCGGGGTCGTAGAGTTTGTCAGCGTTCCAATGATAAAAAATTCAATTCCTCGCCTGGGTTCAGTCTGGCTCCTTCTGTCGGTACACTCAGTGTGTTCACATTTCCATCATCCTACTCGTTACCACTTGTTAAAGAACTCCGATCTGAAGCCAATGTTTCTGCATTGGATGCGCTTTCCCTTGCAGCCGCAATAGCGCTAGTGGATGTTTTTGTTATGTTATTCGCGCACATTTTTTTCACGTTATCAAATCTACGCACAAAAGTAAAAATTTGCCCTAGCTCGTAATCTGATTTGTCGCAAGAAAATTTGTGGGCTTTTCCTATTTTGATCTTCTCCTCCTGTCGCTTGAGTCTTTCTTGTATTTCTTTTCTGGTCTTAACTATATATTCAGTTTGTTCTAACTTGCTCAGTTGTTCATTTATTTGATCAATTTCCTTCAACAAATCTTCACGATCGATCTGGGCATATTTAATCAAGATTTTAACAAAATTCATCGAAGCTGTTAAATTAATTTCTGCCCATTCCATTAGCATTTTAGGATTTGGTTTCTCGAAGCTTGGAGCTAACAATATTCAAAGCCCTCTACTCGTCCAACCTCCTCATATTTTTGCAAGGACGTTTGTTCCCACCACTTAGTCATTTTGTTTCGCATACACTTCTCCAGTGTCTTTAAAAGTGATTTGGCATCTGCCTCCTTAGTGCTTGTCTGAGCAATTTGGTAAGGAGTTGAGGTATTTGGTAGATTACTGAAATGTTCATCAGCTGCCGCCTCACGCAACATTTCCGCTGACATTCTACCGTACTTTTGTGGATGGCAAGCGTGTTGACTGTTCTCGCTGCCTTGAATAATAACGCCGGATACCTCCCCACCTGCGCTATAGCTCCTGGTTCTCATCGGCGTGAAACCGCGTCAGGCACGTCCTCCAACCCTGCCTTTTTCTGCCTCGTGGCTGGTGATCAACTCCGTAGCTTCGCAGGGGGCTGCCACCAAAATTCCCTTCCGGGTTGTATGGCAAGTTGTGGCTGAAAGCGGCAGCCTGCTTCTGGCGAGGGGGTTCGTAAACAGGAAGCAGACCCACTTCCGTTTTGTATCACACTCGATGGCTTGGCTTTTCTCCCACACGTTGCGCTGGGAATGAAAAGCACAAACTCCTCTGCAGTTAGGCGAAAAATCCTTTATTCCACACAGGTAATAGTCATTACGCGTTTTGGCCGGTACAATGGCCTTGGTCACATGTGGAAATACGTTGCCGTGAATATACTTATACCACCCTACTGTGTCACATGACTCCAGACAACCGCGAAAAAAGACTCAAATCATTTGGTCTTTCTTTTGCGTTTGTCAATAAACCAGCACATTGCTTTGCTTTGTCGTAAAAAACCATTAATATGCCGGCCGGCCTTACTTTATACTAAAAATAGCAAAAAACTTTATAGTGCAGTACAATGCAAAGTTTGATTTTTTTTTTTTTTTTTTTTTTAATTTTTTTAACAATAAGTCGGTTACAAGTATGGGCCTACAACCACCCGGGCCGGCCGCTAGGTACATAAGGAAATATACACATATCAAAGCTGCAATCCGTTCCCAGGGCACTGCCCCGCAGTGGCTCAAGATAGTCCTCGAAGAACAGCAAGCGTCAGTCCAACAATAACAGAAACAAAAAGAAAAACAATAAAAACAAAAGGCGAGTTACGAGGGATACCAGTGCGGTTCAGGCTCCCCCCGGGAGACTCCAGTCGGAACATTTGAGCAATCCGCTAAAGAGAGGAGTACCGGGAGGCCGGGGACGGAGGGGGGGGGGGGAAGGGGGTCAAGGGAGATGAACGTCCATATGTGGTTGTTACAAAAAGCGCCAGGAGCCGTCAAGGGTCAGGGGGACATGGCGATATCAGTGTCTACCAGGGGGGGCGTACAGATGCCTCCGCGATACGCATTCCATTGACCCCAAATTCTACCCCATGCCCCCGGCTTGCCACGGGCCACATACACTGTCTTCTCCCGAAACATACACCAGTCCATATTCTCCTTCCATACTGACACGGTGGGCGGCCGTTGAGCGCCCCAATGTTGCGCTATATCCCTCTTGGCAATCATGTTCCCTAGGGCCGCCCACCGAGTCTGAGCCGCGTTGTAGTCATTGGGCTCCCACACATTCAGGACACAGCGACGCACCTCCGGCAGCAGCACAACCCCGGTGACCTGTCCCATAACCGTGTGGACCCGGCGCCAGTAGTCCGCCACCTCGCGACACTCCCAAAGGATATGAAGAAAGGTGGCGCTGAGCCCGCAGCCTCGTTTACAGAGTCCGTCGTCGGAGAATCCCATCGCGACCAAGCGCGGACCCGTAACATACACCCGGTGGAGAATCTTGAGCTGTACCAACCGGAGACGAGCCGGAATGGCAACCTCCTTGGGGGACGACAGTGCAGACTGCCAGTCTTCGTCGTCCAATTCAACCCCATCCCCAGTCCAAGCCTCCCGAAGGCGCACCAGGAGATCCGCCCGGTGATTGATCAATTTTTTATAAATTAAAGAAATAGTACTATCAGGGACATGTCCGTCAAGTACGCGGTCCTCGAGGGGCGAGGAAACAGGGATCTTGGTCCCCTCCCCGAAGACCGAGAGCAGGGCGTGTCGAACCTGGGCGTAGCGGAAGAACTCCCTGTCGGTCAGCTCGTATTCGGCCTGGAGCACCGCGAAAGTCTTGACCGCGCCCTTGTGCCACAGGTCTCCCACTTTGCTGATACCAATCGTGTCCCACTGGTCAAACCCCTTGGTGGTCCACAAGCTGCCCAGGTGGTCGGAGGCAAACAAGGGAGTAGCACATGTCATTCGCTCACTCCAGCCCGTGGCCACAGTGGCAGCCCTCCAGGTCCGCACAGCAATCTTAGTAGGACCCGTAAGGGTCCGGTCAGCCAGGCGGGAATAAAGTGCCCTGTTGTAGTTCCCGCCGGGAAGCAGGAACTTGTCCATCTCATACGCCGGATTCAAGCCGGGCGCATACGTGGCGTGGTTAATGGCAGATAGCTGCGAGGCCCAATAGTACCTGCGAATGTCAGGAAGCGCGATGCCCCCGTCATACCAGGGGAGAGTGAGCTTGGCAAGAGCAATACGCGCCCGGCCGTTCCACACCAGTCTCCTCTGCAGGCTCTCCACCTCCCGAAAGTAGGCCACTGGGATAACGTCAAAGGAGTTCTGGAGTGCATAGAGGAACCTGGGAAGGGACATCATTTTAAACAGCGCGGCCCGACCCAGCGGGGACAGGGGCAGCCTGCACCACCGGGCCGTGTCCTCCCGCAGCCGCCGCAGTGGACGCAGAAGATTCTGCTCGTAGCGAGCCACCGGGTCCAGCGAAACGTATATCCCCAGGTACTTAAAGCCGCTCAGAGATATTTGAATCGGGAGCCGAGGCGGCAGGAGAGGAGGACCACCAGCGATGGGATAAACGCAGGATTTAGACCAATTGATCGTGAGACCCGAATTGTTCCCAAAGGAGGTCAGAACGTCAAAGAGGACGTTGAGTGACTGCCGCGGTGAGGTGAGGTACAGGAGAATGTCGTCCGCATACAGCGAGACCCGATCTTCAAAGCCCGGGCCCCACCGGATCCCTCTAAGCGAGGGCTCCCAACGGAGCCAGGCAGCGAGTGGCTCCAGGGCGAGAGCAAAAAGCAACGGGGACAACGGGCACCCCTGCCTCGTGCCCCTGCCAAGGGCAAAGGGCCGAGAGACCCGCCCATTCACCACCACTTGAGCCATGGGTCCCGTGTAAAGGAGCCTCACCCAGCCAATAAATCCCTCTCCAAAGCCGAATTTATCCAAGACGGCCCAGAGGAATGGCCACTCAATAGTGTCAAATGCCATCGTGGCATCCAAAGAAACCAGCACGGCCGGTTCGGAGAGAAACTCCGCCCTGGCGAGGACCCCGTGCAGACGCCGCAAGTTAAGAGCGGTGTTGCGGTGCGGGATAAAGCCGCATTGGTCCGGATGAATAAGGTCGCACACTACACTCAACAATCGATTGGCCAGGACTTTCGCCAGGATTTTAGGCTCCGCATTGAGCAGTGAAATAGGCCGGTAAGAGGTACAGCGGTCACGAGGCTTGCCCTCCTTGGGAATAACGACTATAGTGGCCAAGCGCTGGTCGGCAGGAAGGGAACCCGCCGCAAGAGAGTCGCGGAACATGCGGCCGAGGAAGGGCGCAAGCTTATCAGGACGCAATTTGTATAGTTCAATGGGCAGACCGTTAGGACCCATAGCCTTGCCCGAGCGAAGGGAACGAATCGCGGTCGCTATTTCATCCGACGATAAGGGGGCGTCCAACCGCTCCCGGTCCTCAACGGACAGGCCGGGCAGAGCAATATCTCTCAGTAGGAGGCGAGAGTCATCCTCGTCCCTGTCAGTCACCGGGGAGTACACCGCCCGGAGGTGATCAGCGAAGCATTCCACAATCTCATCCGGCTCAGTCACACACACACCATCCGTAGCACGCAACTCGGGGACCACACGATTCACTCTCTCTTTTTTGTCCAGCCACGCAATCAACTTACCCGCCTTGTCCCCCGCGTCATACAATCGGCCCTGCCGCTCCCTATACATAGTTTTGGCCGCGTCAGTGACCAGGGACCTATATTCGAACTGTTTCAGGCTAAGGGCATGTAGTCCGTCCGGAGTAACATTCGCCTCCAGGGCCGACTCCAGCCCCGAGATGTCAGTCTCCAGCTTTACCACCGCCTCGCTCCTAACCTTCTTGGCCACCACTATCTGGGCGAGGGCGTGTCCGCGTAGCACAGTTTTAAAGGCTTCCCAAAGGGACAACGCAGACGACACCGACCCCTCGTTTTCACTGAAGTATTGGTCCATGGCCTTAACCAGGCTGTCACGAGTCACAGGGTCCCGCAGGTACCAGGGGTTAATGGGAGCTATCCGACCTGCGGACCGCGACCCGGTGTCAAAGAGAAGCCACAGCGGAGAATGGTCGGAGATACCACGCGCCAGGTGTCTGACCTCTCGAATCCGACCAGTCTGCGCCGCGGGCATAAGAAAGTAGTCTAACCTGGAGAGACTCCCATGCGCCCCAGAATGAAAGGTGAACTGACACTGGGTCGGATGCAATAGTCTCCAACTATCCACCAAGCCGAAGGTCTCCAACATCCCGCCCAGCCATGACTGGGCAGCGGGGAGGGTCCTAGGTGGGTGACGATCCAGTTCACCCGAAACCACAGAATTAAAGTCCCCGCCCATGAGCAGGAGGCCGTCCGGAAGGTCAAGCAGCATTCAACCCAAGTCAGTGAAGGTGGAGTTCTGGAGGCCCGGGGGGACGTAGACTGAAACCAGGGTAAGGGGCTGCCCCTCCCACCTCCCAGTCAAACACACATAGCGCCCCCTATCATCAGAGACTATCCTCGTGATCTCCACCGGAAGGGAGGTTCGCAGGAGAATGCCCACCCCCCTGGAGCCAGTTGTGAAACCAGAATGGGCTACGAGGCGGTATCCCCCCCTGTTCATCGCATGGCAGACATTGCCGACCAAATGCGTCTCCTGGAGAAACACCACATCAGGAGTCAAACGACGCAAATATTGCAGTACAACACCCCGCTTAATACGGTCCCCCAACCCATTGACGTTCCATGACATAATCCTCAACCCGTCTCCCCCCATCCCATCCAATAGCTCAAGAGGCCCCCAGCCCGCAGCACCGCTCCCAAATATGGATAAAAATCAATACCTCGCCCTGTAAACAAAAAACACACAACTAAACAACCCCTCTTCCCCCCCAACCCCACCCCAAGTCCAACGCCCCCCACCCTGCACCCCTGCGGGCCAAAGACCCCCCCCAACTTGCAGTGTGCCTGTCGCCCCATTAACCCCCTTCTACAAAAAGACCCCGGAGGAGGAAAGGGACCCGTACCCGCCCGCACCCCTCACGGGTCCTGGTAAAGCACAGTATGCAAAAGAAGTAAGACCCAACTGTACAGTGCCAAGCCGCAAAAAGTAAGGACCAAAGGTCAGTCTAAGGGGACCCGTCACCTGCGGTGCCCCCAGAGGGCCCGGGCCGGCCACCCCCGTCCGGCAGCGAGTCCAGCCAGTCACTTGCGGCCACAGGAGAGTCAAAAAAGGCTGTCCGCTCTCCATGCTCCACTCGAAGTTTCGCCGGGTAGATCATTGAGTACTTCAGGCCTAGCTCGCGGAGACGGCGCTTCACCCCTTGGAATCCCATCCGCTGTTTCTGGACCAGTTGCGTGAAGTCCGGATATAAGTTGATGGTCGAGTTCTCGTAGCGGACCGGGCCACGGGTCTGTGAAGCCTGCAGAATAGCATCGCGGTCCCTGTAGTGGAACAGTTTAGCCACGATAGGCCTCGGGGGGCCCCCGGCCGCGGCCGGCCGCCCGGAACTCGATGGGCCCGCTCCACAGCGAAGAATTTGCTTAGGCCAACCGGGGACAGCTGTTGCAGGATAAGTTCCTCGACCACGAGGTCCACCGGGCGGCTGTCGGAGGACTCCGGTACCCCAATGATGCGGATATTGTTGCGTCGGGCCCGTCCCTCGAAGTCCTCAAGCCGCCGGGCCATATGGTCGTTGACCACTCTAATGTCCCCAAGCGCGGCCCGCAGATCCGACACCTCCGCACCCAGGGTGGAGGTCCGTGCATCAAGGGCCTGGACCTTCTCGTTGGTTTTAGAGAGGTCGGCCCGAATCAGGGTGACGTCGATCGCGACAGTGTCGATCTTACGGGCCAGGGCCTCATATTGCGTCGCGATAGTTTCCCTGATGCCCTCGATGGCGCCCATAATGTCCTGCAGGGAAGGTTCCGCAGCGACGGTCGTGCCTCCCCCTGCAGCATCCGGGGAGAGGCCAGCAGCGCCAGGGGACCTCCTGCCCTGGGTATAGCGGTCCATGTTGTTGCTCTGGACCGCTCCCCCGCGCAGTGAAGCCTTGGTCTTGCGCCCCTCCGGACCCCCTTTGCCCGCCATGTGAGCGCAGTCACTCAATGGGACCTCCGATCAAGGGGTGCACGGGTGCCAGCGAAAGGACCACAAACCGTCGGCGTAGGGGCCGGAGGCGTCAGACCCGCCAGTAGCAGATGAAAGCAAACCTCGGGCAGAGGCCCAGGAGGCACCTCGCCACCTTGAGCACGCACGCCAGCTGATCTCCTGAAGGCCAAAACCGAAACCGAAAGTGCTGAATCGGTAACTGGCACCGCGCTGAGGCCGCTGTTGTTCAATTGCAGCCCGGCCCCACGGGTCACATTCACCCCGGCCACCTCCGTCGGGTGGGTCCCAAAAGTTCCGGCGACAATAACTCAGGAGTCCCAGGTCCGATTAGAGTTTTGAAAAGAGATATATGATCAGCTGGTCTTCATCTCCCAGATTCCATACACCAAATCAGGATAGTCTCAGGATATATTCCGAGGAGCAGAAAGGGTCCGGGGAGCCCTGTGCTCACGCGACCATCTTGGATGCGCGCTAAGCTCCTCCTCCCAAAGTTTGATTTTTAAATAGTAATATGGCATAAATAAATGTGTAAATTTGCTACAATCCTTAAATACGTCAATATTAAAATATGTATTCCTATATAAAGATTAAGTACTGTAAAAACCAGATTAGAGCCAACATTAACAATGAAAGTGATAAAACCATATTAAATTGGTTTATATATATAATATTGCATCTTGCTTATAATTCCTCATACCCTAAGTATCAGTAGAGTGTCACTTGGGCCATTAATCAGAGTAGATCTGTGAAAATTTGATAACTTGCTACGTTAACTTTAATCAAACAAGCATATTATGGAGCGTCTTGCAAGTATTATAGGAGATTTTAAATAAAAATGCGGATGTTGTCTGTTGCTGGGAACGTTTCGAGTCAGTCTGTCTTGAGTGGGATTAAATTAAACATAGGTGCCTTCTCGAATTGAAACACGTAGTGCTTGCAGCATCCTAAAATGGGCTAAGCACAAAATGGTCCTGCTTTACAATACACATTAATTTATTCATGGCCCGAAGAGAGAGTTTTATTCTGCTTTGCGGTGTCACGGCCAATTTATGCTCGATAGACCTACGGGAAATAGTCTGCTGTCCCAACTAAAGTGTGTTCTTGCTACTTAGAAATTTGCGTTACTACCCTACTATTCCTTCTGTGTTTTTACAGATTAATAAAATAATATGCACGTGACAGTCTGTCGGTGGTGGTATTGTCTATAAAACGACTTACTGCATAGATATTAATCTGTTAATTATACTTATGTGTCTTTTTTATTTAATCAATTCAGCCTTGTATGGCTAAACGCTTTGTCTTTATTAAGTGTTCATAAGCTAAATGTCCAGGATAGTACCGTATTAAATATGTATATAACAGACACGTTCGTTTTCTCAGTATTACAGTGTTGTATTCAAATCTTTTGAATACGAAACGTGCCCTCCAGTGCATTGTAACAGCACATTGAGGTTAATTACGCACAGTCGCATATTAGTGTTTGAGAGCGGAGTGTGACCACGCGTTGTCCCACCACTAAGAAAAAAACATATTATTCATTTAGGATCATAAATGTCTGTACTTCAAGCGAAACACTACAAATTTTATAGCGTCAGTGTGGCCTAATGATTACATAGTGATGACATCAGGAAAAGCCAGATCAAACGAAACAACTTGGAGGTATCACTGCTTGTTGTCTCTATTTGGTTCTAATGGATTTTATAATTCAACTGTTCGCAATAATGAGGCATAAATATTTGGATCTCAAGCCACTATAGCATTCAGGCATTTCGACGTCCTTCGTCCTCTGAAATAGATCCAAGAAATAAAATAGATGCATTCGGTCTAAAGTTGTTTAGAATGTAATTGGACGTTTTTGGCTGAATAAGCGACACCTCAGAAAAGTTGGTTGTAGTGTGAGTTATGATTATACATTCTTAACTGCTGTAGCTGAAGTCCCAAGTGGAATATTGCCTGTTGGCTTCAAAGACCCTTCCATGTCAGTTGGTTCCTTATACTAGGGGTGGGTTGACGTGGAATAGCCTGTTCCTGCCACATATTGGTGTTGTCATCTTGTTTAAGCAGCTCAGTGGTGACTAGTGCTGCAGAACCTCAACCTTACTTGTAAAGTGTGGATCCTAGTACGCAGTAGAAATCTTGGCCACACAGAGTAGGCAGTAGCGGACCCCTCTTTCTCCACTGCTTTTGCAACTGGCATCTAAGCCTGCTTTGTCAACTAAACAATGAGCTCTGCCTGCTTTGGACGTCATGATTTTCAGACTCCCTAGAAGAACCCAGGCCTCACCCTTACTGCACAAACTACATTGGCTTCCTATTGTGCAGAGAGTGGAGTTTAAGAACCTTTGCACGGCCCACAAGGCAATTTATGGACAGGCTCCTGTATATATTAAGGAACGTGTGGAGCTCTATAAGCCTACACGAACTCTCAGATCTGGGAATGCTCAGTTGTTGGTTTGCCCACGATATAGGCTGTCAACAAAAGGGGGCAGATCCTTTTCAGTGCTGGTCCCACAACTATGGAACAGACTACCGGAATCACTCCGGAGAGAGGGAAACCTTCTATGTTTTAGGAAGCAGCTAAAGACGCGCCTCTTTAAAGAGGCTTTTGGTCATCTAAAATAGCTTCTTACAGGGTATCTTTTTCGCTTCTGGGGTCTGAATTATAGCTGTTGCCCAGTGGTTCAAAGCGCCTAGAGACCTGCAGGTGAGTTGGCGCTATATAAACCTAACATAACATAACATAACATAACATGATTCATCAGGAAGGGGTAAGATACTGGGTAACCCCTAAAACACTCACTCATCGAAGTCATTGCGGATTCCTGATCTCATGCCGTGGAGCTGCACATAAAGGCTCCACTGGCACCCCTCAAGTCTGTTGCTCGCTCATGGTCTCGTGTAGAAGAGCTGTGTGGACACTTTTTAGTTGTGCGCAAAGGCGTGGCTCCGCAAGGGTGCGCGAGGATGTCACTATGAGTGTGTGCCACTATATCGAATCAGTGATACGCACACCTAATTCGTGTATGTAAGCGGTTACCAAAATGGAAAAGCGATGCGCAAACCTGTGAAGGAAAATACTGAAGGTTCACTGGCATGGTTTTTATTGTAATATTCACACCAACTGGGAAAAACTGTAATAACTTAATGTGACGCTATTTCAGCTTTGGTACGTTACAAATGCAGTGTGTGTCACCATCTCAGCTTTATGTAGCTATTTGTGAAATCAGCAAATACTTGTATCATCGGCTCAACAGCCATATGCATGCCAGTCCTAGCAGACCTGATTTTGCATGTTTACTTATACGAGGTCAGATCGTGGTAAAGAGAGAGTAGAGTCAGAGTGGTACCAAAAATAGGCCAAGACACCCCCCCCCCCCCCCCCCCCCATCATTTTTTAAAATACATATATAAGTGCCCCTCATTTGGGGATCGCGACCTTTTGTGAAGCATGGCACGGTTAGTATCAGGTGGCTAATTTTGGGAGAATGTTAACATAAATAATACCTTTTATAGCTCCTAGAGTCAGTACCATAGGGCAGGACTGAAACTCCATTATCCCACTGCCGTTTTGTATCACTGTAACCGGTGTCTTAAAAGTCATGCTCCATTTGCCGATCTCGATCTGTGAAAGATGAATAGTTGAGTCTCCCCTACCAAGACTGAAACATGCAAGGTCCATGCCCTGGAACCATATGCATGCTGCTGTAGTATTGTTATTGCTGCATTGAAGAGAAAAAAATAAAGTGCAAATGCAACAGAGAGTACATTACTCACTGTGTTGTCTTAACTTTTAAACTGCAGGCCTTAGTCTGTACCATTTCAATTTGACTTGTTTTGTGAGATGGGGCTTTATTTTGCATTTATTTTTCAAGGAAGAAGTATAAAATCAAAGGTCTGATATCTGACAAATTCTGTGTACGTTCTGTGGGCCCCTCGTTGGACACAGATAGTTGAAAGGCTGGCCAGCGGTGTTCTTGGGCAGGGCAAACACTTTGCTGATGACACCAACTGCCAAAGCATGTCCATCACGTGGCAAAACTGCAAACAACAGCTATAGCATTGGTTTGCTTGTCCTTTCTTCTTAGGGCTCGCCCCTAGCGCTGCAGTGCGCAGCACTGCTCGCGCAGGCGAGAGCCCTTTTGTGGAGGGTTCCAAAACAAACCCTGGAATCGCACACGCTCGTGCGTGTGCGATTCCTTTTGGTCCACAGTATTGGCGTTTGCGGTCGTCGTTTTTAGACAGACAGCACGCAATAGGCCAAAGTCGGTTGCGTTGCTCCGCCCATGGCCTATTGGTGTCTGTTACCCGCACGCCGACATCTGTTTTCAATTATCGTGCCCAGACACGGGCGCGATAGTTGAAAACAGATCGCTTGCTGTGGCGCGCGCGCGCCACCACTCGCGGGATGCAGCCAGAGAAGTTGCTTGTGACGTGGGGCAAGGGGTCACTGAACTTGTTGTTAGTAGTGCCCGTTTACTAGTTTGTCTTATTGAGTGTCTGTATCAGTGGTGCAGGAGGAGACCCTCTTCTGTGGCGCGCTGAAGGCGCACGAGAGATGCTTGGAGATGGGGGTGCGGGGAGGATTGCGATGGACGTGGACAAGCCTAGGCTATCACTGTAACTAACAGACTTGTCAGGCGGGGAAATGTACAACAGTGTGAAGGAATGAGCACTCTTCTTTCGAGACGCAGGCAGTAGATGTCCTTTCAGTACTGCACGGACGGGTGATTTCTGGAGTGGAGCTGCAGGGAGAAGGTGTCCTACTCCTTTCAGTACTGCACGGACGGGTGATTTCTGGAGTGGAGCTGCAGCGAGAAGGTGTCCTACTCCTTTCAGTACTGAACGGAATGGTGAATGCCGCACGGGAGTTGCAGTACGTAGGTCGGTGCAGTGTAGGTACAGAAGAGATCATTTGAAGCCAGACCTTTGGTGCTCTGAAGACCAGTGTCGGCAGTTAGCTGGCCTGGCGCTAAATTGTCCAGAGTTTGGGGAGCCGTTTATAATCTTGTCCAGTGGGACGTACAGTACAGTCTGTTGAAAACTAAGAGTCGAGTATTCAGCAGATCTGGGAAGAGAAAGGTACGGTTAGACCAAACTTTACGCCTCACTGGGCCCTGAGAGGACTGGTTACAGAGCCTGGTGTTTGCACCAATCCTGACAAGGGCACAGGCCCTTTCATCAGGGGTCTGTATCTAAGCACTTTACGAGTGTCATACATGAAAAGGGGTGCATGATTGTGTGATCTAAAGTGTGAGCTTTTACTTCTGAGGCAGGATTACTGCCACTAGACTGGCGTTGCACTGAGCTGCAGTGAGCATGTTTTAGGATGGAAAGGAGCGACATGTGATGTGAATCAAAAAGTGTGTACAAGCTGTGAGCATGTACATTTGGCATACCTACGGTCACCTAGGATCAGATGCAGGCCAGGCCGTGCCATGATGTCATAGATCAGAGACAATGACATCTCAAAACTGAAAGAACAAGCATTTGCAATGCAATAGGTCTCGCATTTACGTGAGTTAGAGCTATTGACATTGTAAATGATAATGCCTTTCATTTTTCTTTTAGTTTTTAAAACATAAATAAAAGGCATATTCATTTTTTTTTAAACTTTATTTATAATTTTCAACATAAAGAACATGTATCATAAACAGAAGAATAACGGTTACAGACATACAGAAAAATGTATTAAGTACTCATTGCTCTTGTTGGTGTACTTCATCCACGAATGTCCAGTCCTGCCTTGAGTCTCAGCCAAGGGGATACTATCACCTTACAGTTCTGTTCCCTACCAGTATTAGCTACGGGCATTGTGATGCAGTCCCAATACCTCATAGGAGGCTCAATTACTCGACAACAGTTCTAGCAGACATCTACCTTAAATTGCGTCTCCTATAGCGATCCATTAACGCAAACAAATCGATCCTAAAACAACATGGCTTGGGGTTTCCTTCCGTCCCCTATCTTCTAGGACTGCTCTGTGGTAGAGGGACTGCTATATATTCCAGCGGTGGCAGTTTTGTCCGGGGGGAGGTCCGCAGTGTGTGCCAACAAATAGTGCGTGAGAGGACCCCAAATATTTCTAGGCCTCGAAGTGCGGGGGGGGCGTTTCCGCGTGTACCGCAAGTTGTTCCTGACAATAAACCATGTCATCCAAGCATTCCTTACATTTTGGGGCTCGCCCGCTACCCCACCTACAGGCTACTCTGTTTTGCTAACAATAAGGAGAGTGTGATGTAGCGGCGGTATGCTTTAGGGATTTGTTTAGTGTATCCTAGGAGCGCAATCAGGGGATCGCATTCCAACGCTAGCGACGTCATGTCAGTTAGAGCTTCAAATATTTGCACCCAGTATTCCATCACCTGCGGGCACTCCCAGGACAAGTGCAGGAACCCGGCCCCCGGACCACCACATCTATCGCAGTGGTCTGTGTCCCGCAACCCAAAGCGACACATTTTGGCAGGAGTACAGTATATTCGCTGTAGGAACTTGTAGTGAATTATACGTAGCCTGCAACTAGCAGATATGTGTGCAGTTTGTGAACAACAATATTGCCATTGTTCATCCGTTATTTCATTGCCCAGATCTGCAGTCCAATGTGCACGGGCAGCGCTGTGGGGCTTCTCGCGCTCTGCTCGAATCGTCCGATACAAGTTGGACACCAGAAGCCTAGGGCTTGCAGTCTGCAACAACTGATGAAGTAGCTTAAAGTTTGCGGGTTCCTGTGGGAAGCTCGGAAGGATAGCACACATGCCCTGTCGCAGACGCACATACAAGAAGAGATCCAAAGAGGTGGGACGTACGTCCCCGAAAAATTGTTCCGATGTACAGAAAACACCGTTGCAAAACAGATCTCCGCAGGTCGTAATGTGCACACGATTGCATAGTTGTCGGAACCCCGTCTCCTGCAGTAGAGAGAGCCGCGGGTGGTACGACAGGGGTAAAACCGAGGAGTATGATGTCGATTCCTCTAGGGTGTGCATAATATAATGCCAGGCGTCTACCGTGCTCGTGATGGTGGTTGGCGCGGTGTCCCGTGAGCGAGGGGTGCTTGTATCATCCCATCGAGCGGGACAGGGTCTGCTAGCCAATGCTCCGCCGCGACCTGTGGCATGCATGCATGCTGGCGGGTGGATCCAGAAATATGCATAATGGGCCTGAGCACAGGCATAGTATAGTTCGGAGTCCGGAATATTGAACACGCCCTGCGCATAAGGCCTTGTATGTATTGCCCATTGCACCCGTGGTTGTTGGCCACCCCAGTACAACCGTATGAGCTCAGATCGAAGCGTTTTGAAGAAGTACCGTCCCGGGTTATAGGGAAGGTTCAAGAAAAGGTATAAAAATTGAGGGAGTACCACCATCTTAATCAAAGAAGCCCTCCCTGCCATAGACGGGGGAGAGATATCCACCTTGTGACGTTAGTTGTAAGACGGTCCATAGCAGTTCCATAATTGAGGCGGAGTATTTCGTCTCTGTCCCCCGAGACTTGAATCCCCAGGTACCGCAAATCGGTATCACACCATTCGAGCAGGTAGTCCAGGGGGTATTTGGCAACCGCCGCTGTCAGGGGGAGTAATTGCGATTTTTCCCAATTAATATGGACACCGGAAAGTTTCCCATAGACAATGAACTCACGTAATAAAGGATTAAGGTTATTTTGGGGATCGCGAACATATAGTGTCAAGTCATCTGCATATAGTGAGATCAATATTTGTCGGAAGGGACACTGGAGCGCTCTGTCCTTGTGGTGCTGGCGCAGTTTGCATGCCAGGGGCTCAATCGCAAGGGCAAATAAGAGGAGGGATAGTGGACAACCCTGCCTTGTTCCCCTGGTGATGTGAAATGAGGACGACAAGCGGCCATTTATAAGCACCCTGGCAGTGGGTCGGTGATACAACAGCTATATCCAGGACACAAAAAGAAGGGGAAAACCCATACGGAGCAGTATGCCAAAGAGATAGTCCCACTCGACTAAATCAAACGCCTTAGTGGCATCTAAGAAGATAGCAGCCAAGGGGAGTTCGGGCGACACATTCTGCACAATCGAGAACAGCGTGCGAAGATTATGTGTGGTGGCACGTCCCGGAATGAAGCCCGCCTGATCTGATAACACCAGTTTCCCCATCAGGAGGAGTACCCGATTCGCAATGAGCTTTGCCAATATTTTGGTGCCACAATTAAGGAGTGGCAACGGTCTATAGGAATCGCAGGAGATGGACGCTTTGCCTGGTTTCAGGAGGGAAGTTATCAGGGCCTCTCTCATTGACGGGGGAAGTGTGCCACACTCTAGGGATTCCTCATATAGTTCCTTCAGTATAGGGGCAAGGATATCTATGTAGGTTTTGTAAAATTCGGCTGGGATGCCGTCTAGTCCCGGCGCCCTGCCAGACTTTTGATGCATTATTGCTTCGCGTACTTCATCCAGCTCAAACGGAGCACAGAGGAACTCCCTATGGTGATCCTCCAGCCAACCCAACGTCTCCTAAGAGAGTGTCAAGCTCAAAGTGATCCCTGCGTTGCAATGTATATAGTGTGGAGTAGTGCGTGGTGAATGTAGCTAGTATACCCTCCGTGTCCCTGTACGTCTCCCCATTAGGGTCCGTTACTTCCAATATATAACTGGAGAACCGGGGTTTCTGTATGACGTCAGCCAATGCCTTCCCTGGTCGCTCCCCCTCCCCATATCGCCGGGCCTTCCAGTATTTCCCCATAAATTTGGATTCACAAATTGCAGTGTCCGTGTACTCCGACAATTTGTCCCGAAATTCTAGTTGTGTTTGCCCTACCTCCCCCCGGCCATCCGTGTCTCTAGCGATTTAAGTTCCTTCTCCAATTTTTGGAGCGTACCTCGGATATCTCGAAGCACGCCAAAGCTCTTGGAAATGCAAACTCCCCTGATCGGGACCTTGAAGGCCTCCCATAGTATTTCTGCCGAGTCAACAGGAAGAACTCCTGAATCTCCTCTGACAATTCAGCGTGGAACACCGCGTCCAACAAGGCAGTTGGCTGCAACCTCCAATTGCATCTGGGCTTCTCACAACCCGGAAGTGCATGCAGTAGCCGCACGGGTGAGTGAGCAGAATAAGTTCGAGGTAGGTGGGCCACTCCAACGATGGACGGCCCTAAACCTCTCGATACAAGGCAGTAATCTATATGGGCCCAAGATGCAGCTCTAGACGTAAAATGTGTGCCCTCTTTAGCAGTGGGGTGAGTGTGGCGCCAGGTATAAATGAGGTTCCCCTCCTCCAGGATTCCCTGCAACGTGGCTTGCAATCTAGTATAGTGATGTGGTGCTGCAGTGGACCTATCATAGATTGGGTTGAAGGCCGCATTAAAGTCCCCACCCCAGATCACATGTGTGGTGCCTATATCCACTATTTTCCCCCATAGGATAGTAAAGAATTCAGGCGTGTCAATATTCGGGCCATAACAGCTCACCAACGTGACAATGTCCGCCCCCAGACGTCCCCATACTATATCTCCCCTGCGGGTCTATGATCTCTCCCTGGGGTGTAAACGGCGTGTGTCTTTTGATTAGGATCGCTGCGCCCCATGCATAGGAAGAGTATGAGGAGAACAGTCTGTGAGCTGCCCATTTGCCCGCAAATGAGATAGGACGTTGTGGGTTAAAGTGCGTTTCCTGTATGAATGCTATACTGATTTTGTGGCGATCTAGGTATGTGATTATCTGCCTCCGCTTCCTGGGGTCCCCCAGCCCACGCACATTCCAAGACAGAATCCCCAGACGATTATCAAGTATCGACTCAGCCATACTCCCCATCGGTGACAGTGTGGGCAATGTGCAAGACTTTACTTGCCACGCTAAGAGCAATTGTGCAAGCACTGTTCTGTCTGTCCGTAACTAATAGAATCATTTCTGAACTCTGAACAATTACCTCCCCCTCCCACTGAAGCATCCCAAACATGCCAGAAAAAGAGACCCCTCCCCCTCCCCATCCCAACCACCCCAGACTACCAGGGCCATTGAGCCCTTCCGGGTAGATGTAAAACTGAAAAGAGGGCTTTCCCGAGTGGGGACTATATCTAAGCGGTTTACAAGCGTCACTCACTCCCTCGGGGGTGTGGGATGACACTGTCAACCCCATTGAGGGAGTGAGGACGCCCGGTGTACAGTACCTTTCGACTCCTATGCCAGATCTGAAATACAAAGTTGTCCTGTTCAATGTCCAGCAATTAATTTCAAACACGTCTCAAGAATCAAAGTTGGAGAGTATACCCTTCTTTGGTATAGGCATACAGGCTCCCCCCGACAGGCCCTGTCAGTCAATGTCCGAGGTAGCCAGCGTCGGTGAGTCGTCAGTGGAGTGTGATGTTTTATTACGCCGTTTTAGCTGCTTCAGTAAGTCTTCGGCCTGTTGAGGTTTAGTGCAGAATGTTTGTTTACCTTGATAGGTAATGCGAAGGCGGGCAGGGTATAACAGTGCATAATCTATTTGGGCCTGTCTCAACTTCTGCTTTACCGGGAGAAATTTACGTCTATCTTCCTGCACAGCAGAGGTGAAGTCCGGGTAAATGGTGAACGGCACCCCCTCATAGTGCAGCTGTTTCTGCTCCCTTGCCACTCGAAGGGCCACATCGCGGTCCCTGTAATTTAAGAGACGTGCTATAATAGGATGTGGGGGACTTCCCACGGGGGGTCTAGGGCCCAATGAGCGGTGTGCTCTCTCCACCACGAATTGAGAGGAGAGGGCCTCTGCCCCTACCACTGCCAGCAGAAGTTTCTCGATGTATATGTCCATTTTGCCCTGATGTTATTTCTTCGACTCCTCGCTTCAATGTCCTAGTTTTTGGCAGCGATGATTTTCAATCGCTTGTCCATTTGGGTTACTGTGCTCTGTATGTGTGTGTGGGCATCTTCTGCGTCTGAAATACGGCGTTCAGTCTCCTTAATCTTTTCCTCATGACCCTCCATTTTGCGAACAATGTTGTCCATGTGCGTGTTCATCACATCCATTTTGTCGGCAATGGCTGCAATGCCTTGCCGGACCTCCAACAAAATGGCCTTCATATCGTCCTCAGGTACAGCGGGGGGCTCCCGGGTACTCGCCGCTACGCTAATGTCACCCTCCAGGTTTGTTTTAGCATTCTTTTTAGCCTCAAAGTGGATCCAAGGTTGCCTAGCATCCGGCTTCCCCATTCTGGTAGCACACAGATGGGTGCCTTTAGGCACTGTTGTAGCACAAGGCGTCGCGCCTCATTCTGCTCGTCAAGCTGCGTACCTGCAGTGGTCTTGCTGGTTGGGGTAGCCGGGTAGTGCTCAGGGCAGAGAACACTGTCCACTGTGATCCCCTCCGCAGTGTTTGTGCGGTTCCTCTCCTCCTCAGGATACCACAACTGTCATCCACACAGACGTCATTGCCGACGAGGCAGTGTCTATAGCAGGGCACAAGCATCCATATGTCTTCCCTTCGCAGGACCCACAGCGCGCACCGACAGCACCTCCACGTCTCGTGCTGTTATCAGCATGCAACTTGTGTGTGCGCTATATTATGGCCAATGCCGACAAGAATAGCATCTCCACACCGCCTGTTCCCTCAGACGTATGGCGTCGCCACAATCACTGCATGCCACGCATTGAGCGCCAATCTACAGGGTTTTGCTATTCAGCATTCCAGCTCTATAAACCTAGAGCCCCTTCAATGTCGCCGCTGTAGGCCGGCAAGTCCGCTGAAGAATATCTTGTTTTAAGCAGGGGATCACATTTATAGCGCGATCCAGCGCCGGGTGTATTTGCTTGATGGCCGGTCTGCCACCCGATCCGCGTACATATCTCTCCTCCCGCTAAGTCATTGGCTCCACCGCTGCCCAGTTCAATGTTGGCTGCGAATGTCGCGGCACCTCTTGTCGTCCCGCAGTGCAGAGCTACTCTGCAGGGTAGGCGAGGCCTGCGTGCCTCGCGGTCACCACGGCCTCGTGCAGGCCGGCTCTGCAGCGTCGGCGCTCCTAATCGCTCCAGGCTCTGCAGTGGCGGGCCCCGTCAACCCCTGTCATCAGACGCTGCCATGCATCCTCTCTCCCGAGAGTTTCAGCGCCTTTGCCACAACCCCTCAGCTTCTCAGTTCTGTCGGCTACAGATTGTTCAGGCGGTTAACAGATTGTTTGACGCAATATTGTGTAGTAAAAGGCCCTTGGACATTTCAGCGGCAGATCAGTAAGTAAAGAGAATGCTGTCCGCTTTTGGCAGGGGATCACATAGACTGCGCAGCACAGTGCCCAGTGTCTGCCTCTAGATGGCCGGTCTGCCACCTGATCCGCTCACATAACTCTCCCCCCGCTGGGTCATTGGCACCCCTGCTGCCTTAATTCGATGCTGTAGCGCGGAGTCACTCACCCGGGTATGCGAGGCCTATGCACCTTGTGGGCGCCGCGCCCTCGCGTAGGCTGACTCTGCCGGGTCTCAGCTCCTGGCCGGTCTGGGCGTCACAACGGCGGTTTCTTTCACCTCCGCCACCATACATTGCCTGGCTCCAATTCTCCTGAAACTTTCCATCAGTCAGCTGCAGTACACCAAGACCACAAATCCGCCGTTTACAGACGGCTACTGGCTATGGAGAAGGATCATCTGACGGATTTCAACACCGGGCAGCGGGAGCCTCACGCAATGTCGGCCATTCCGCATTTGCCCCCCCCCCCCAAAAAGGCATATTAATTTAGAATACCAATAGCTTCAAGTCGCGTAAATGCGAGACCTATTGCATTGCAAATGCTTGTTTGGGTTTGCAGTCGGCCGTGTAGAAAGGATACCTCGCTTGGCTATTATAATAGGGGGTATCTTTGTCCCAAAGGGAAAACTCAGTGGATAGTTCCAATCTGTGACCTCTGCTGCACAGAAAGAAGCAGCATCTCCAGAAGTGAGGCCTCCCTCTCATGCCCTATGCCCTGGACAAGAGGAATCGCAGCACATGCTGTGCCTGCTGGGACTGGGCCGCAGTCAGTTCTAGATTGGGGAGGGGCTGCCACAGCGCCTCCTGTTCAGAGGAGCATCACACATTGGCTCCACCCCTGTCAAAAGGACAGGTGACAAACTGGCCCACAGCTGGCCTTCACCTGTGGGCCTCGGGCACCTGCTGAATGCCCGACTTCCCAATCAGACAATGGTAGAGGTTACGAGAAGAATTGTTAACAATGAAGAAGTAATTTTTAATCAAAACTGTTTGTACGGTGAAAAGCATAGAAATATCTAAATTGTCATCTAAACAACCAATCAAGAGAAAACATGAATACGAGGCTGCCAAAAAATGTCGCTGTTAATAATCAAGAGAAGTTTATTATAAAACAAAACATGTAGGAAACGAAAAATGATCCTACGGAAGACAATAGGGATATTTTGAAACCAATAATGCAGATTTTAGATCTAGCTATCCACCACATGGGATGGGCAGTGGTCCCGGTACTGCTGGAAACACCTCATGCAAGAACTGTGGTCTTGCCAAAGAGCATTTTGCCAAGTTGTTTCAAAGCAATAAAAAAGTCAATATGAAGTAAGGACGATACAACATTGCAAGCAAGTTCCTTTATTGCTGAGGAGCATCCACAAGTACATCCGTCTCTTTCCAACCCCGATACTGGTCTCCACGCAGTGGAACCAGAATCACACTCCAACCCCAAACATTCCAACCCACGAGGATGCACAGCAACTCGTAGACCACGAGAATGCACATCGGCTCGTTACCAAGCAACACAACACTTCCCCCTTCCTTATACAACATAATAATTAATTAATATATACACAAGAAATATTTAACACCCTGTTGAAATCGTAAATCAACCTCACTCATTGTTGACCACATAATCACTAAGCCAGAGAGGAGCCTTCCTTGAACGTGGGGCTCTCTGATTATTAGCATGAGGATCAGAAAACGGAATGTTCGCCCCAGCTAGGACCCGCCAACTCTGGAACTTCTGAGACCACCCCATCCCCCTCCTGAACACCGACAGGCACATTAGTACTTTCAGGCAAACCAGAGGAAGGAACAGAAGCGTCATTAAACTCATCTTCCAACCAGTCTGACTTGTAAGGATCATCCCCCAAGTTCTTACAAGACTTACCCTGATGATCCATGGCAACCCTTTTTAAATTCCAAACCTCGCCATTTTAAAGTCTCACAGCATTGTGTAGCACTTCTACCACCTCTTCAGCGTCAAAGAAAGCGCTCTCACCCTTGGATACAAACCCAGGTTTTCTAACTCTGACCCAATCTCCCACTTCAATCCCAACTGGTTTGGTGGAGTGCTTGATATTATAATAGCCACTGTTTTTTTTATGAACACGTTGCATCCTATTCCACACTTCATCCTTTGACCAGTTAACCAATCCCGAAGGAAATAACCAACTAGGATGAAATTTGGAACGAGGATTACGTCCCCGCATGATAACAAATGGAGGTAAACCGGTTGCCTCAGTAGCAGTCTCTCGGTAAGCCCAGACAGTCTTTCCTACCTGTGAGATCCAATCCTGTGCGTTACTGGAAGTAATTTGAATTATCCCTTTCAACACACGGTTGAATCGCTCAACCATACCATTCCCGCTAGGGTTGTACAACAAAGTAGTCCTATGATTTACACCCAGTTTTGCAAAATACTCCTTAGCCATATTGGAAACAAATTGAACACCGTTGTCACTAATTAAAGACGATGGAATACCCTCTGAAGAAAAAACCTCATCCAAGAATTCAAGAACCGAAGAAGTATCTGCTTTATCCACTATTTTAACAACTGGCCAGCGGGAAAAAAGATCCATAAGCACCAAAACATATTTCTGAGACTCACCACACTGATCTTTAATGGGACCCAAAATATCAATAGCTACCGTATCCCACAGCTCCTTTGCAACAATAACCTCAGACATTGGAGGTCTAAAGGTCTTTAAAGATTTGTCCGAATTGCCACATGTAGTACAATTTCTAACTACTCTTTCCGTTTCAATATCCACACCAGGCCACCAAAACAATTTTTTAATCACAGCCTTGGTTCTGGAAATACCCGAATGGCCCTCATGGCACAATTCCACAATAGCAGAACGCAAACTCTCAGGAGGAACTACCCTTTCACCTCTTAATAACAATCCATCACAAATAGATAGCTCCGATCTAACCTCCCAAAAAGGCTTCAACATGTTGGGAATACTGTCTTTACGTGGCCAACCCTTCAAGGAAAAAGACACAACTTTGGATAATGTCTCATCCTTGCGAAATTCAGAATCCCATTCATCTCTATCAATAGCCGAGCGGCCTTGGTTGTGAATTAATGCCACTTGGAATTCATCCCATACCTCATCTTCACATTTTTCCAAACTAACCGGCATTCTAGATAAAAAATCAGCTACCAAATTATCTCTGCCAGGGGTATAGACCATTTTATACGTAAATTTCTGCATTCGCATTGAAATCCTAGACAATCCCATCCTCGTCGCCAATTGAAGTAAGGACGATACAACATTGCAAGCAAGTTCCTTTATTGCTAAGGAGCATCCACAAGTACATCCGTCTCTTTCCAACCCCGATACTGGTCTCCACGCAGTGGAACCAGAATCACACTCCAACCCCAAACAATCCAACCCACGAGAATGCACAGCAACTCGTAGACCACAAGAATGCACATCGGCTCGTTACCGAGCAACACAACACAATAGTATTGTGGATCATAAGCAACTGTTTGGCATACTAAGTGGTAATGTCCTTAAGGATCAAACTCCCAGGTTGCGCAGATTAAGATCAAAGTCATTGCAATACAATGTTGTGGTTCAGCATATTACAGGAGGGAAAAATGAGCAGATTATTCCTCGAGGTTGCCACTTCTCTCGGATGAAGATGAATGCTTGGATGATGATGAAGCGTTTGATTGCAGTGGCTGAGTGAACTGTCGGTTCCCAATGAAATTCCTCTCTTTGCAAAAGCAGATGCAGAGTAGTTGTCTTTGGACAACAGTAGGGTGACAAATGTGTTACTCCAACAGGCCTCAAAATCCAAAAAATGTAACTAGACCTGCAGGACTAGTGAATTGAATAATCAACTCGCCCTAACTGTGATGTACTTGGCTCGTAATTTGGTCTTAAATTGTATAATCCTAGCAAATATTTTATTTTACAGACCTACCTGTACAGAAAACTATTTTGTTTGAATTAATAGACTAAACCTTTGCTCCATGTATAATAAGAATCACACCCACATATAGGGTACACATAACCCCTGACCTGCCTCTTACGTCACTAATAGCATTGTCATCAGGGCTGAGGCAGGATTATTTCTCAGTTTGTTTAAAAACTCACTTTTCATACATTTATTACTAAAGCATGATTTGGGAGCTCACAGTCCTTTACAAACAGCACATTTTCCATTGAAATGGCCACAAACGTTCCCTCTAACATGCTGGTTTACTGATAATACTATATATAATATAAGCAATCGTTAGAACGTGAGATTCTGCAAAAATGCTCATCATTTGCACATCCCCACGTAAAGTGTGGTGGTTTGTTTTTATCCCATTAAAAAAAAATTTCATCACACAGAATTAGAACAAAAGTGCTTCATACCTACAAAAATACATTTTGAAATTAGTACAGTTCGTTCACTAACCACTCTAATGTTGTGTGTTAGGAAAAAAACTGCCATCCTACAGACTTTCATTTCACTCTCTTTGTATTGCACAATTGTCACAGTTCACTTTACAAAATCCTCTAACGTTGCTGCTTATGTTATCCTGGAGGTTGTGCTTACTTTTCTTTCTCGGACTGTACATTTTAAAAGAGAGGCTGACATTTGACCTCAGTTTCTGAATGCAAAGCAAATGTGACAAGATAAACATACGATTTAAAAGCATCTTTATTCCTCATTTACTTTCTGAGAGAACAGAACACCTGTTCTTTATCAGCTCACCTAAAACTACATTGCCCTGATAAATTCTGACTCACCACGAGTAAGCAAGTAGATTTCTTGAGGCCTGTCCAACCAAATTTAGAAATAAGATCATAGAGTTAGGCCTTGAGGGCCATCTAGGCTAGCTAGATGGTAACCAAACACAAAACTTGTGGTAAGTGTTGGTGTCCAGGAATGGACCTGCAAATTAATGCTCTGGTGAGAGATTGTGTAGTTTGTTCTACTCTCTAGAGGTTTAGTGGGTGATTTTAGGGTTGATTTCATAGAACCCAATAACGAATTGGTTAATTGGAAAAGTTAGGCGTTAATGTTTTCAGATTATTACAGCAAGTGGTAGATGATGTTCACGGCAGAGACTAATACCAAGTTTGTGATTGTATTTTTTGAAAATACATTTGAGGGATGGTTTTCCCAAGGAATATTATCTAACAATGAGGTAAAACATCCTTTGAGGTGGCAGAGTTTTTAACAGAGCTGTATTAAGCTTTATAGAACAGCACAGTTTCATTAGCGAGCAAAAGTATATACTGAACATAGGAAAAAAACATTAGTTGAGTGTATTTAGTGAGCAAAAAGAAATATAATTGATGTCAATAAGACAATGCATCATGATTTTATCGCACTACTCTTAATTTTGTCACTGGGTATTTGAGGTATTAAGGAGGGACACATCGTTGGTAAAGTTTTGTTCAGCATGGATGAAGAAATGGCATCAGAAGAGAATGAGTGAGGAAAGTATCAATGTAATCATTCGTCCGAAGGTTGTTGGTTACCAACTTAAAGTGAAGGAAAGTTAAGATGCCAGGCATCGAGTGAGATTGTGGGGAAAATCAAAGTAGGAGATAGGATGCAAATAAATTAACATTGTATGTAACAAAATACAAAGTGAGAGTCGGCTCTCTAGCAAGAGTAGAAACTGTGAGTGGTAGTGCATTGAAAATTTTAGGGAAGGATTGATGGAACATAGAGAGGGCTGCACTGGTGGAAAATCTTGGGGTTCTGGATTAGAGGGCTGTATATGATGTCTTAATGAATAGAAGTTACATTATACCATTAAACCTTCATTATAGCATTTCCTAATTCACTTTGGTTTTAGTAATGTTGTAGTAGGGCTGTATCTTGATGCGTGCATGTTGGTCTACATGCTGGTACTTTGTGGTAATATTTTGATTAACGTTCCTATAAGCATGTCTGGGATTTCATTGGGATTCATGGTTACGTGGTCTATTGTGAATATATATGGTAATTATATATTTTGGTATTCGGAGGTCAAAATACTGGTATTAAAGGTAAGCATGGACTGAGTTTAACTTCGCAGCGCACAATATGTTTAAGGCATGAGACACCTACATTTAATTTGATTGTAATTTGGTTGTATGAATATATTATGCTTGCTCTAGTCATGTTGAAATGTGTGTATTTGGTTGTTTGAATAATGTTCTTTTTGTAGTTATGAAATGTCCGTAAACCAGCCCACTGATAGCGAGTGACAACGAAAAGCATTGGGGCTGATTCAAAATCTGCCTACTCTGGATATGGTTTAATTAAAATGTTTTATTGCTTCTGACAAAGGTGTATGAATTGGATACACCAAAGAGGAATTGATTAATTGAGCTGTTAACCTCAGCACATATGTGGTTGTGCACCTGATGACTCACTCTAGAGTAATTGGCGTACTTGTGATTGCTATAATGGTGTCTCCCAACTCGGGAAACGTGTTTGTGATAGCATGGTCACAGCTAAAAGGTTCATCTAAAAATGAAACTACCTAAACTAGTGCATGTGCACAAAGCATATTTATCTTATCTGAGAATGAATACATGTAAAGTGGCGAATAAGGTTGACCGTCAGTGTAGAAGTTTGAGAACTCGCAGAACACCGATGATTTTGTACTGAGTAGGTGTTGGCATAAACGCTGTTGGTATTGCCACCCATCTAGGTATTTATTAACTTTTTGTCAGTTGATGTCCTTTTATATACTCTTTACATTCTCAGGTTTCTGTTTGTATTGGCCACTGGATTTATATGGAAGGTTTGTTATATCCAGGGAAGGAGAGATGTAATGATACAAATCGTCTTTATACATTCTCACCTGTTGTAGCTGATGTCCCAAGTGGAATGTTGTCTATATAGAGGACATTACATTTCAGTTGGTCCCTGGAGTTGCTGGTGGGTTGTGGTGGAATAAACTGTTTGTTCAAATATTGGTGTCTGCGTCTGGTTTTAATAATCTAACATTTTTTTCATCAATGTTCGTTTAATGATGTCAAAATGCAGCATTACTGTCCGCCTTTTCGCACCTGCAAGTTTAAACCCACCTGCATTAGTCTTCTTTTGGAGCCACCCTTTATAGTACCAGCTCCGGTGCCAGCCATATCCAAGTAAGGAAAAAGTACCTTGGACAGCTGTAAAGTTTTTCATACCATTTTTGTTTCCTGTTTAGTTCAAACGGTTCCCTTGGCCCCTTCTCTCTTTTCAAGCAGTAGCATCTTTGGCCATTTCTGTATAGACATGACCTGAAATGTTCTACCATATAAAAGAAAATGCACTCTTTAGCTTAGAGCACAATGCACACTATGAGCGCCCATGCAATATTGCACATCTCTTAATTGATGGTAGGTGGATTGATAAAGGGCACTTAAAAAGAACAACTCTATTTTCACCGAAACTAAAGAGTAGTGGGGCGCAATAATAGTGAATTAATTGGACTGGCCTGAGAAGGTTGAAAATGGAAAATGGGCTGTGGTAGGTTATTGAAAGGAAGGAGAAAGGAGTCCATTTACAAAGTTATAGGAGGAATGGAGGCTTCAGGAGGGAAACTTTGATGGAGGTTTGATAACCTGGAAGTTCTACAGCAACAAAGGTGTTACTTCAGCTTTTTAGATGTGCCTCTGCCCTAATGTTGGTAAAAAGGTTTGTTTCATTTCTGCCCCCACTTATGACCTGCTTCATGAGTATCTTATGTTTCGCAAGTACCCTTCTCCCAATTTAAAAGCAAATTTAATTCTCAGGTACTTTGCTGCCCCAGTTATTGCGTATTTTTATTTGCAGCAATTGGAAGATGTGATTATAGATTTAAACTGACATCCACATTTTGAAGGGTCTTCTCGACCGTGAATGTTTGCTTTTTATAGGAATAATGCTGAAGAACACTTAGGTAAGAATAGACCAACATCTCCTTCAGTAGTTCTTCAGACTGTACGGATCTTGTTCCCATGTGTTACAGCCATGTATCAAATAAATGCAGTCATGAAGAAATGTGTGGACCTTTCAAATGGTCCTATATCTTTTTTAATATAAATAAATGAATAAATAAATTAAAGCAACAAAAATAGTAGACAAGTAGGTTTACTCCCTATTTTCCGAGTAATCATGAGGAGTACTTCTTGAAACCTGCTTGGTACATAGGATTATTTGCATGCATAAACATGTACACTTGTAAATGTGGCAGGTGCAGATTTCATGGGTTGATGCTTAGCAAAAGTGAATTTTATTAAGCTTATGTGAAAACATTACACTACCCCCCCCCCCCCCACCACCACCCCGAAACCCTTTACAGCCCTATCAGTTATGGAGAGAGTTCCCCTTCTATGGCCCCATGAACACGTCCTTCCAGTGACAGGTGTACATTTCCAAACATATCTAATATGGAAATGTGCTTTGCAAAAGATAGTGGGCAGTCTCACAATCCCAAGTATGTTGGGGGTTGTGGTATACTTTCCATTTCATCTGTGGTTTGGAAAGCCCACTCCCATCAAGGTGAGCAGATTTTCTCACACACAGTTAGGTTATACTGGTATGGTTTTACCCCTGAGTATATCACTTTGCAAGTGTAAATTCTTGTTTTGTGAATAGAAAGCATGAATTTACCTTCGTAAACATTGAATTTGCGTACCTGACTTCAGCTTGTGTTCATCATATCTGTAGTAATTACCGCTCACATGCTCTTCATAAGTTAAGCTTTTCTTTTTTTGTAAAGCTCCAGCTAAACAGGGAGAGCAGCAACCTAGCAACTCTTGAGTGCCGTACACATGTACCATGCCAACATTCTAACATGACATCATAATACCATTTGGCAAGTACAACGTGGTACAGTTCAGGAAAAGCACAACATACGATAAATAAAGAATAGCACGTTATAATTTACATCACAACACATCCCCATCCTGTAAATGTACCCCTTTGCGTCAATACCAATATAAAATAAACTCAACATAAAGTATAATTCAAACAGAATTGTAAAACAAAGTGTATAAGTGTCCCTGTATAAAATGTTCTTAATATTTACACACTTAATCCTTGAACCTTATGGGCGCTGTGATTCTTCTTCCTAATCTCATATTAGTTCCATGTATCTGATTGCAAATTTTATAACCCTCAACACAAACTCCTTCACCATCATTTCTTGCATTCAGCTCTTGTCCATTGTTTTCTTTTCAGTAGTCATGGAATTATCCTGTTCCCATAACCACTCTATCATATTCAAACCACTCTGTGCTACTGCTGTGATGTTTTCTTTTCCCTTACATTTAGAAATTCGACTCGCATGCCATACTTTTCCATCACTCAATAAAACAGAACTGCAAAATATTTGTATTACCTTTCAAAGGCTGTACAAATCTTCCTTCTCCTTTCCTGTATCCACCTGGTTTCCTCACTCTTACCTAATTACTCTCATGCAATATGACTTTTTTTTTTACAATTGTTCTTCCGGTCATAACATTCCTTGCTTTTCTTCTGAGTTTCTGTCAAATCCTTTTTACCACTTTGGATGTCTGTTTACTAATTCTAATCTTGGATATAAAACCTGAATTTTCTTTCATGACAGGACTATGTCCTCTCATAATCTCAAAAGGACTATACCCAGTAGAACCACACGGTGTAATACAATAGGCTCATACAGTGCGCCACGCTTCCTTTGTCCATGATAAATTAGCACCTTTAGCAAGTTGTATTGTGTTTTTACCACCCTGTTAAAGCGCTCAACAGCACCATTACCGACAGGATGATATAGGGAAGTGGTTTTGTGTTCCACTCAATTTATTTTCAAGTATATTTTAAAAAACCTGCGAAATATATTGTGGCACATTGTCAGTAATTATCCCTTTAGGTAGCCCTTCCCTCAAAAACACTTTATCTAGAAAATTCTCCACTGTCTGCGCCTCAGATTTTGCAAATTAATATCTAGCCATTTAGCAAAATGGTCAATCAATACTATTATATATTTGGCCTCACTATGACTCTGAATGGGTCCTAAAATATATAATCCTAATCTTTGCCATGGCATGGCTGGCTCCTGCTTGAACACAAATCTCTAACCTTGCTTTTAATGACTGCGTCCAACCCAGACTACCTGTACACATTTTTGATTCTGGTTTTTGTTTCGGTTATGCCTAAATGTCCCTCATGACACAAAGTAAACAATTTTTCCTTCAAACTTTCCAGAGGAATAACCCTTCCATTTCGCATACGTTTACCCTCCTCAACTGAGAGTTCTTGTCTTATTCCCCAAAATACATGTAAACCATTGTCCAGACACTTCTTAGTAGGCCAACCCTTACTCATCCATACTAATATTTTCTGTAAGGTTCCATCCAACTCCATAGCTGTTTTTCATTAATTTTCTTTTATGCCACCAAACACATCTTTTATATCAGTCACACAACATTATTCAAAACTCGTCCTCTCGTACTACCTTATTGGGAAGCAGTAATCTGCTCAGCCAGTCTGCAATTTTGTTCTGAACTCCGGGCACATAACATACCGCGTAATTATAATCCAGTAACTTTACATACATGTGTGCCAATCTGGGGAAAGCTTTCATTATCCGTTAGTCATAAAAACTTTGGCCAAAGGTTTATGATCACTGCAAAGAGCGATTCTTGAATTCCCAAACATATGCTCTAAAATACTCCAACCCCCCACACACATGCCAGTGCCTCCTTTTCAATCAGAATATTTTTCCTCTGTGGGGGACAGTGAGTGTGATGCAAATTCAATGACACTTTCTCTCCCATTAGTGTCTATTTGTGTCAGGACCATTCCTAGCCCTTTACAACTTGCATCTGTAGTTACCACACTTTTCAAATCTGTGTCATAACCCTGCAACGCAGGTACATTGCATATGTCATTTTCGATTACTTAAAACACCTCTGGCATTCCTCTGACCAATTAAATTCACATTTGTTTTTAGCAGATTACTCAGGGTAAATGTTTTACTTAAAAAGTTCATAGCATACTTCTTTAACAGGCACAGGCACAGGTGCATTTTTATTGCTTCCGCTAAACCTGTCTTAGGTTCTACTCCCTTCCAACTAATATCATGTCCCAGATATGTGACAGATTTATTTTCCAAATTTGCACTTAGTATATTCTGCAGTCAAACTATGATCCTGTAATACCCCCAGCACTTCTCTATGATTATAGTCATGTTCCTTCTCAGTTTTTCCCATCACCAGAATATCAATTTGGGGAAAAAACAACATGACCCACATCTTTTAAATGTTAGGACATCAGCCTCTGGAACATTGCAGTAGCAGATGATAGGCCAAAAGGTACCCTTATTAACTGAAACCCCCCAAACAGGGTGATGAAAGCTGTCCATCTACGACACTCTGGATGCAAGGGTACCTGGTTGTGTGCTGGAGCTAAATCCAATGTTGTGAACCGTTTCATGCCCTTGGTAATTGTTAATATTTCAGCAATTTTGGGAAGTGGAAATTAATCTACTAGAATTGTTATGTTTAAATCTCTTAAATCTACATGTAACTGAAGTTTTCCGTTGGCACGTCTAGCAACCACCAACGGAGAAACCCAATCGAAAGATTATATTGCTTTATAATACTAGCTTCCAGCAACTTGTCCAACTCCTTGGAAACTTCATCTCTAATAGCCAAATGAATGTTACGGGCCTTATGTATACACAGTAAAGCATTATCTTGTCATTTTATCACGTGTTGAAGCCCGTTGAGTCTCCCAGTGCTTCCTGGAAAAACCCCAGGAAATTCTTTCCAATTTCTTGTGCCATTTTCCAATTCTTCATGTATCACCATAACTGGATCTGGATTGTTGAGGTTAAGGATAATATCTAGTTCACCCTGATCCCACCATCTTAAAACCGAGGGCCTTGTTTTAGCAATGTAAAGTTTGCATTCTGCCTCTCTGTTTTTAAACTCAAACAATAACTTTGTATATCCTAACACTTCAATGGGTTCTCCTGTAAAGCTTTTGGGAGAAATTTCTGGTGATTCAAGTTTACCACCCACCACGGGTACAAATTGTTTCCTCCATACCCCTTCATTTATTAATGTATATGGTGAACCAGAGTCTGCAGTAATGTTAATGAGCACATGTGATGGTTTGCGACCATCCGACGGCGGCGACCAATCCAATATGGCCGCCGCCGAGAAACCAGGAAGTGAAGTCAGCGGACTAGCTGACTCGGGCGGACGTGCCCACTGAAAAGGACTGGTGGGAGGCGAAAGGGTCGTCAGGTGTGTCGGACTGGGATGTGAGAGGAGAGGACACCACGCGACCAGGAGAGGAGGAAGAGTGGAGAACGAATACCCCAAACCACGAGGAGGAAGAACTCGAGATTGGTAGCTGAGGAGGAACAACGCGGGACCTGCCTACCAGTTGGGTGGAAGACGGAAAAGACAGCGACCGCACGAGGAGCACTGCCCATGGGACCACTGTTCTAACCAACGGCGAGGAGGCTGGGTCTCCCAACACCATGGCCCAGGAGGGTCGTGGGAGCAGGCAAGTGCCAAGCGTATGTACTATGTTAGTTAAGGGACTGTGGGCACGCATAAAGGGCACCAGTGAATGAGCACAGACGTTCCCTGCACACTAGGCACCTCACAAACAGTAGGGCTCTGGTGACGGTGCACACTTTCCCCTTCCCTATTTCTTGAGAGATATAAACAAGTAGCCTGAGCCTTTCTTTTTTTTCTTTATTTTTATTTTCTGGGTCCACGCTCACCTGCCATTGTAAGAAGAAGGAGCCTGGAGTACAGAGACCAGAGAAGCCTAAGTAGTGGATCCCACGAGCTACAAACCCTCTTTCCCATCTTTGGGATGTATGTGTGGATAACATACACGGAGTAATAAAGAAGGAGAGTAAAAATACCTTAGTGTGTTGGGAATACCTACCAGAGGGGGGGGGGGGGGTGAGAAGTCCGCCTCAAGGGTACCACAACCACAGCACACCTCCAATTTTAACTTCACACTAGGTTTCTTGCGATTTTCCCCTAGTACCTCTAAAACATCTGGGGAATTGTCTATACTTGAAACACACACATTTACATCGTCACCTTCTGAGTCCCGTGACTGACTCTTCCTCTAAAACTTTTACAGAAGCTTATCTGGTACTTTTTTTCCGGCATACTTTCTGGAAATGCCCTATCATTCCATTAGCAGAGCAATCCTGATTACGTGCCAGACACTTTCTGTCATTAGCCAAGTGGCCATTAAACCCACATCTGTAACATTTTATCTCTGTACTGCTGTCTAAATATTTTTTTCTTAAAAACTGGTTTAGTTTGCACAGTTTCTTTTCTTGTATATGGGTGGTTTTCTGATTAGACTTACTTTGGTAACAGTCTTTTTTTTCCACTTTAATTTAATTCTTCCTAGTATCAGCTGGCACTATGTTGGCACAACGTCCAGCTAGTTTAGCACGTTTTACTATATCCATCACTTCTTGTAACTGTGCTTCTTTCTTTTGCCTAAAGGTTGTCTTGTACAGATGCATTAGCTGTATGCATTACTATCTGGTCTCTAATTAACTCGTCATGTAATGGTCCAAATCTACAAGTGAAAGCTAAAGTTTTCAATGTGGAAACATACTCCTCTACTGTCTCCTCTTTTAATTGATTCCTGTGATAAAACCTAAATCTATCTATTCCAATTCACTCAGTATGAGATTAGTATATATCTAAATCCTCTAGAGCGTTCATAAAAACATCTCCTTGTCCTGGCTCTCTAGTTTTTTTTCCCAATGCGATTGAATACTCTTGAACCCAAAGGACCTAAAGAATGCAATAAAATCTTTTTTTTTCCGGAGTGAAAACATCCTCCTCATCTAAGGTAGAGATATAGTTTGAAAAATATTCTCTCCATTTTTGCCATTTTAATGAATTTTCTCCTGTGGTAGGTGCAAACGGCTGTGGATCTCGTTGTGTAAGGTGGGGCAGGGCCTTGAAGGAGGCGTGGCCTCATGATGAGAAGTACCTATGAGGCACTTTTGAACCCCAACCCGCCCCTAAGCTCCCTCCTCCTAAAAAAAAAGAAGCTTGCTGGTGCCGATATCTTGGGGTGTTTTCAAACCACTTAATGGACGTTGGCGGTTCAGAGTCTTGGAAAACAAGCTGGAAAACCACTATTTACAGTGGGTTTCAGCTTTTTTTCCCCTGCCACCGTGTGATATCGGCTCCTCACCGGGATACAGTGTGATGGGAGCCGATATTGTGTCTCACACGATGGCCCGTGTGAGTTGGCAGGTATGAGTGTTCATGTATTTTGAAAATATGTCCCAAAGTTGTGTACTTGATTCTTACTCCAGATCACTTCAATTGTGTGCTTTTAACCCTGTTGTTGAGGCCAGGTATTGGTGGCACAGAGGCCCGCCTGCCAGCCTGTAACAAGCCGTTCAGAGAGATGATGGGAAGATTGCCACTAACAGGGTTCACTTTCCAGAAATACATTTCTGAAGTTAATGTTTAGAGCGTTCTTAGGTTCTGTATGTTTAGGACAACTATCCTATTAGGTGGCCATTTCCCAAAACACTGAAGCTTCTGAAATTTGCTTTGCCATTTACTTTTTACATTTTTATTTATTTATTTAAGTTCTGTTTATTAAAGCTTTTCTCACGCATAACTTTACAAAACACGTACCACGCAGACTGAGTAGCTTTTCAAACCCTATTATAAAACCACCAGTACAGTTCAACGTCACCCCATAGAGTGCAGATTTCCGATTGTCCATTATCTCCGCTGTATTTCATAAGCACTGGAGGCACTGTCCTCATGCCCTTCTTCCCTTTGGCGGTCTAACAGTAAAACCGAAAAGTAATAGTAATACGTTTCCTTTGTACGATAGTAGCTCACTTGAGTCATTATTTTTTTCTTTCTGGATGAAGGCTAAGTGTAAGTGCAGTGTGTAGTACATGTAGGCTAATTGGACTCTTGTTAAATATCTCGAAGTATGCCCAGTTTGAAATTTTTTTACAATTTTCCATGAGCCGGCTGTTTACAGTTTTTGTTCTTAGTGGTGGTTAGCACTATTCCCCGGGCAGTTACAGCAGTACCTGCTTGTATGGTAATATCTACCTGAAATTACACTTCCCCCACCCCTCCCAAAACTAACCTATTCAAGCAATTTCTTGTTTGCGTTTATAAATCTATAATCATTGGCCTACGGTAGTACTTAATTGTTAAAATGAATAATTGAGTGCTAGGTCACTTTTTATTTTCTCTGGAGGTTACTAACACTGCTAACCTCATCCACTTCCACCACTGGTGCCAGCCCATCTTCTGCACAAGTACAAGACTGCCTTCTGCTTATGGCAGAAAGTGTGGGCCAGCGTGCAGTGAGTCCTGCCTCCAGTGCTGGCTGGTAATCATTTAAAGTGGTAGGGTCTAATGTCTTTCCCGAATTAATTGCGAAAAAAAGTGAGTGAAAAGAGCAAGCCCAACTGTGAAAAGAGCAAGCCCAACCCTCTCTGAGGTTTTAGAGGATTTTTGTAAGATATCATAGGCTCTGGAAATGTCATTGTGAAATATTCCAGTGTTTTCTTGATATACCATCTAAACCGTACCCTCCTCAGGAGTGTTACAGGTTGATTTTCCCTATGATAATGTTACATAAATTACAAACGTTCATTTAGAATTCCCTAGATAATGCTTCAAACAATGGTATGGAGCAGCAAATGCATTTCCTTAAGATAATCTAGTACCAGGAGAAAATAATTTTAAATAAATGGCAACTACTACTATGAGTATAATGAAATGTATTCAAGTATTCAGTAAATCTTTTGATAGTCAATAATAAAATGTCAGTGGCACACAACAGCATTGTTACAGTGCAAACGAGTGATGATGGCACAGTGCTCTTGAACAGTACAAGTGAAGAGAGTTTCAGTAATATCAATTTGAAGGCAGGTGTTGTAATCCTGCATTAATTATACCTCGTACTTTTCCTAAGGGATTCCACTTCGCGGGGGGAGGGGGCACTTCAACTGAGAGCACCTCCACTGTTAGCTGTTCCAGCTTTGAGTATCTCTTGAGCTCCTCTTTGATAAAATGGCGAGCACAAACATGTCACAGCCACCACCCTTCCTCAACGAAGTGGGAGAGCCGCAGTTACCGTGGAATCAGTGGTTTGGACTTTTGGAGTCCTATCTTATAGCAATAGGAGGTGAAAAAGTTTCGTCATTGCGTAAACTACATACTTTACTTCATAACCTAGGAATTGAAGGGCATAAAACGTATGATAACATTTCAGCAGAGGCAGAGGAGGACAGTGATGATGATGAAAATGTATACCTAGCAGCAGTTTTAAAAACATTTTGGTAAAACTATAAATGTGGTGTTGGAAAGTCACAAATTCTTTTCGAGGATACAGGGGAAGAATGAAAAAGTGAAAACGTATATTGCAGCCCTTAAAGGTCTGGCTAATACATGCGAATTTTAGACCCTGCAAGACTCACTCATTAGGGACCAGTTGGTAAGGTGCACCAACAACACCAAAATACAAGAAAGGCTCCTAGTTGCTAATCCAGACCTGAAGCAAGCTATTGACATTGCGGTGGGGATCGAACACACTGCAGATTGCATGGTAGCCATGAAGGGAGAGGGAGAGAAAAATACAGAGGTGAACGCAATAAGCAAGCAAGAAGTCCATAAGGAGAACAAGAGTAAAGGACCCAGCGCTCTTCCCACAGGGGCTAAACTTAAGTGTTACAGGTGTGGTAGCCCCAGCCATTTGGCTAATTATGTAGGGTGTCAAGCCAGATCAGTCACCTGCCACAAATGCGGGAGGAGGGGTCACTTGGCCAGACTCTGTAAAGATCACCAGCCCAAATCTGTTCTCACCATTGAGCAAGAACCTTCCCAAGAAGCTAAATTTGTGTTCAAGTTACAAAATGGCGACAAGACAAATGATATCCCGTCTTGTACCATTACCTTGGACAGAAGGGAGGTGACGGTGTTTGCCGACTCTTGCTCACCCTACACCCTGGTGGATGCCGAGACATTCACCAAGATGTTTCCCTCGTGGCAACAGAGTATGCATCCCCCCGACATACACCCCGGGGGTTACAATGGGGACCCCATACCCTTAATAGGCATGACAACCATGAACATAGGATTCAAAGGTAGGAGCACAGTGGACAAGTTTTATGTCACACAGAAAGGATCCAGTTTGTTGGGTTGGAAGCACCAAAGGGAACTGGGTATCAAGGTAGACCCTAATAGCCCTGACCAGGTACTCCTGGTAGACCAGTCCGTGGGAGGGCACTGAAGTTTGTGATGATTTCCCCAGAGTCTTTACAGAGGAGCTGGGCCTACTAAAGAACTACCAACACTATCAAGCTTAAAAGCAATGCCAAACCAGTGGCCCACAGAGTTAGGCCCATACCACACTTGATGCATACACCCCTGCAAGCCGAGTTAAACAAACTCTTGTCACAAGGGGTCATTGAACCCATAGAAAGTTCACAGTGGTTGGCTCTGATTGTTCTTACAACCAAATCATCTAGCAAGGAAATATGATTGTGTGGACCTTAGAGACTTAAACAGCAATATATGGGTGGACAGGCACCCATTGCCACGCATACATGAAGTCCTCACACTAATCAAGGGCACCAGCTGTTTTAGCGTATTGGACCTCTCGTCTGCCTACCACCAGGTGGAATGCACCCAGACTCACACCATTTAACCTCATTCATTACCCCTCTAGGGGCCTTCCAGTACATTTGCATGCCCTTTGGTTTGGCATCAGCAGCCGCTGCCTTCCAGAGGATCATGCAACATATACTGGAGGACCTCCATAATACCATGTGGTTCCAGGACGACATCTTCATTTATGGGAAAGACTTGGAGGAACATAATACCATCTTGAGGAGGGCGTTGACTAAATTAGAAGCAGCAGGGTTGACATTAAAGAAGGAGAAGTGTCGCATAGGGGTAGGATCCGTAGAATACCTGGGTCATACGATTTCTGAGGATGGTATAAAACCTAAAGTAGACCTGGTTGAGGCCATTCAAGGGACAACCCCCCGCGAATGTAGATGATTTGAAATCATTCTTAGGGCTATCCGAATATTATGCAAAGTTTGTAAAAAATTATGCGAGTACTGTGGAGCCTCTGAGGTCATTACTCAAAACTAGAACCCATTTTGTATGGCATGAGAACTGTCAAGCGGCGTTCATCACAGTGAAGGAAAGCATTGCCGCCGCCCCATTGTTGGGCAGATTTGATCCCACTAAACCCACTGTCCTGTATACTGATGCCAGCCTCACCCAGATGGCTAATGACAAGGAACAAGTGGTGGCCTTTGCTTCTCGCGCCCTTAAATGAGCAGAAGTAAACTACTCCGTGGTGGAAAAGAAAGCGCTGGGATGCGCATTGGCCATCAAACACTTTCGTTTCTTCCTGTGGGGCATTCCCTTCACTGTGAGGACCGACCACAAACCCCTCATGTATGCTTTCACAACTAAAGGGTCTGAAAAAACAACACCACGTATTGCAAGATGGATTTTGGGGCTGGAGGGGTACAACTTCACAGTAAAATATATGCCAGGTACTAAAAATGTGGTAGCAGATTTTCTTTCCTGCTCACCCACTGATACAAATGATTGTGCCACTTCAGCCGAAGAAGAGGAAAGGATCTTGAAATTGTCTTGCCTAAGCAAAGAGGAATGGGACGAGTGCTTACGCAATGACCAGGAAATGCAAATCCTGAAAAATCTCATTGTCAAAGGGTGGCCCAACGAAAAGGGTAAGGTCGCCACCCCGTTGAGTGGGTTCTGGGAGGTGAAATTAGAACTCAACATCCAAGAAGGTATGTTTTATAGAGGAGAGAAAATTATCCCACCTGTATCTCTCAGACAGAAAATTGTAGACCTGGCCCACATTGGTCACTTGGGGCGTAGCCTGACTAAGAACAAGATAAGAGAGGATTACTGGTGGCCGGGGATGGATACCATGGCGGAACACACGGTGAGAGACTGCCTCGAATGCAGTAAATCCAACAAAACTCAGCAGGCAAGAAACCCCCCCCCCCTATCCCATGTCTTGATGCCTGATAGTCCCTGGTCTAAGCTAGCTCTTGATATAATCTGTCCCCTCAACCTCAAGAGCTTGAAGGAACGGTTCGTACTGGTCATGGTGGATTACTAAACAAGGTGGGTGGTTTATAGATGTGTCCACCAAATAGACACGAAAGTACTTATTAGATTCCTGAAAGATGTGTTCTTTGAGGAAGGCATACCAGATATCCTGGTCACCGATAACGGGGTGCAGTTCACCTCAGGTAACATGAGAGAATTCCTAACTGACATGGGCATCGCCCACCACAAAACTGCCCTCTATTGTCCCCGTGCTAATGGGTTGGTGGAATGCATGAATCGCCTGGTAAAAGAGTGCTTACAGCGTGCAGAGCTATTGGGTATCTCGGCAGAAAACACATTGCAAGAGACACTCTGGGCTTATCGTACTACACCCAACCTAGTCACAGGGGTATCCCCTTTTAGCTCATTAAAGGGGAGGGTTCCCAAAACTAGACTCTCACCTCCTCAAAAACGGCAGAACACGTGTCATGTAGATCGTGAAGAGATTGGTAAACGAGTAATCGATCGCCAAGTACAAAGCTAGATATGACGCTAATAAACATGTAAAATCTCGCATCGTCAGAGAAGGCGATTGGGTCCGGGTGAACCTTCCCAAACCACGCAGAAGGGAGGCCACAAGGTTTTCTGAACCCATGAAGGTAACTAAGGTGGGAAGAAATGTTGTCCAGCTGGCCAACGGACAGACATGGAGCATGGACAGGATTGTCCCCCACAGGGAAGTGGTTGTCCCCCCAAGTAGAGGCGCAAGGTTGCACTACGACTAATGTGGCCCCGAGGAGGTCCCCAAGTCCCACTTCTGCACCCAGGTGGACAAAAGATTACTGTGTCACATGAGATTGCTGTGTTATCTTATGCTATATTAAGGTTAAGACCTTGTTATATTGTGGTCCCTCCGACCTTGGTTTTGTGTAACATTGTTATGACCGGTAGGCAGTTTTGCTACTGCCTTGCACCCCTGTTTTTTCCTTCCTTTCCCCCTTTCCCATTCCCTTGGTAAGGAGATGTGTTGTAATCTCACTTGGTACCCCCTGCCACCCCTCTGCCCTTCCACACCCTTGGTACAGCCCAGTGCAGAATGTGTGAACATTCCACAGCTGACTCCAGCTGACTGGAACCTGTGATGGTGTTGAGACTGAATAAAGAAGACTCTTGATAATCTACATTTACGCTTCTTCTTTGTAACAGCAGAATTCTGGCTTTGAGTCTTTAGAGGTAAGACAACAGCATATATATATATATATATATATATTGGCAGCTTATTCAATGTCTGAAGAACCTAATCATTTAGAGTAAATATAGTCTAGCGAAAAAAGCCTTGTTAGTCGACGTACTTTTGGACCCCTTAAGGATCTTAATCAGGACAAAGGGGACAGAGCCATTTGGCTGTAGCACCTTGTAGGAAGAATAAGTACAGAGTAAAATAAGGTATTGGACCCACGAAGATGCCCAAACTGGGAAAACACAGAGTATAAGACAACTTACCAACAAGACAAAAACAATGTATTGTGCTATGTTAGTTAATTGCTAGGAACAAAACATGATTGACAGGCAAGAAGGGCTTACTTCTTCCACTACAAGTCATTCATTGCCAGATTGTCTTAGCCTGTCTAAAAGGTGCCTCCGACCTCAGCTGTGCTCTGAGGGTTTAGAACATTCAGAGACCCGCTAAATGGAACACAAAGCAAGGGCACAAGCTTTCCAGAGCTTGGTGGCCTATAGCTGGGTCCGTGGCTCAGCAGACTACTGCATCAATTTGAGAAATCAGCGTTTGACTTCAATGCCGCAGGTTCAGATCTTTGCGTGTCCACTGAGCCTTTAACCCTGCTGAGGTCAATAAAAAAAGTACTATTCTGTTAAGTAGCTATAAAAACCTATTATGTATTGCAGAGATGCCCCATGGGGTGAACTTGCTCTTTAAAAATACATGGCATTTGTGATTAGGGGATTTACTACCCCAACACATTAATTTTGGTTTCAGACTTTGGTTTGTCAGTTAAAAAAAAATGACATTTTGATATCAAAAACAACTTTTTAATTTGGTAAAATAAATGGTGCCCCCTAATGGAAACCTTTCTTTTCCTTGAGAAAAAAAAACTCCACACTTTTTGCATATGACTAAACACATTTGGTTCCAAGACCTCAAATCGTCATTTTTAGAAACTACTCGCATATGTTTGTCACATATGTCTAGACTCTGCATTGGATGCCTGTTTAGAATAGTCTGGCCACTGATGACCTCATTGTGCCGAGAATGATCATTTAAACGCTATGGCCAGCATTACACAAAGAGATAGGCTTTATCATGCTATGGATGTCAAGAAGTTAGGAACTGCCACCATTATAGCCATATTATACAAGCGTTGTCGTATGGGCGCCCTCATGCCTCTAATACTCTAATACCGCCACTATGCTCAGAATTACCACCATTATCGTCAGGGCTGGCATTATACAATGGGTGTTGCCCCATCATGCCATGGGTAAACCGAATAAACTAAGAAAAAACATCAATATGCTTGCGCCCATATTTTGCAAGGGGTGAGCTCTGTCATGTAATGGTGGTCCCAGAATGTATAGCATTAATACAATTATCTTTGAGCCAGCAATGCCAAGAATGAGAAAGGGCAGTGAATCTGAGAGAACCCAGGGCCTTGAAGCGAGGAAGAAATTGTGTGTGAGCGAAGGAATACATAGTGTGAAGTCAAGAGAGCAAAATTTGAGAGAAAAATTGTGAGATTCATATGTGTGAGTGACAAATAGAGACAGATGAGTGTCAGAATGCGACAGTGAGGTAAGGTGTCTACCACTCATGGAGAGAGCAAGTTAGAAACCGACTTCTCCTCACAGATTATATATTTTTTTAAACATTTTCATTAAACATTTTTAAGTAAGAACAGTAGACAATATCTGTATACCCTTTTGAGCAACTTACAGATTGAGTTACTGCGGTTGTAGAAAACATGTGGGTAGCCATTGCGCTAAAGCCCTACGACCATGAATGTTACAATGATATGTGGAATATTTCTGAGAAAGTTGGAAGAACTGTGCATCACTGATAGTATTAAAATATATATATATATATATATATATATATATATATATATATATTACCTACTGGCGGTCGCCAGTAGGTAGTTATAGTTAGGACCACGTTTCCATAGGAAATCCGCAACATTCTATTTTGAATAACTTTGGCGCCGGTCGACGAATCCTCGCGAATTTTTCAAAATAGGTGGGGTGCTACGCTCCGCTCCTACCCTGAAAGTCTCGGGGGGATTCGTCAAGCGGGGGCTGAGATAAAAGGGGGGTCCCAAAACGCGTTTTTCCCATGCATTTTTCCATAGGACCTTTAGACACAGCTACAGCCCGAACGGCTGAACAGAATTACTTGAAATTTGGCAGAGAGGTAGTCCTCAGGTCAAGGAAGTGCCTTTTGTAGGTTTGGTGTAAATCTGTTCAGTAGATTCTGAGAAAATAGCCTTTAAACCAATATATATATCTGAGCCAGCTTACGGTGCGCTTACCGTACGCGTACGGTGGCGTGCGCGAGCGCGATTCTGATTGGCTGTTAGATCTTAGTAAACATTCGAATCGGTCGAAACCAGGAAGCGGCGGCCGCCATTTTCTCTCTCGCTCTGTCTCCATCAATCAGACCAAAATTGGGAGAGTCTTGAGTTTGTTTGTCTTTTGCCAGACCCTCAGAACCTACTTTGTTTATTATTGCCATCCAACCTTCCTCCTTTTCAGCCTATCTTTCTGTCTTCTTTGGATGCCAGTCTTCTTTTCCAACCTGCTTGTCTGCCATCTTACGGCGTCTAACTATTGTGTGACAACAGAGCAGACCTTTAGTCATCCAACACATGGCACTGAAATACTATGTCTCTTAGATAATTATATGATTATGGCGTTGGTTCATCTCTGGCAGCAGCACAGATGGAAGGAGGGCAGTATGAGGAATGTGTTGGCTGTATTGCAGTGTCAGCCACCTCCTCCTTCCCATTCCACTGTCAACTTCAGAGATGCCATAACACAGCACTCCTTGAGAGAATGGTGCTTTTTGTTTCTTCCTTTTTGCTACTTCCTAGTATTAGATTTATGAGCTAGATATGCTTTTTGTGTGTTCTATTTTCTATTTTAAGCTCCACGTGTCCAAAACGTTATTTTAATTCTTAATTTTAATTAAAAAAAATAACATTACTATTAGCTTCAATTACTCAACTCCTTAATGCTAGTTTATTATTCACCTTAACGCTATCCATCTCTGAACCCTAAAAACTCCTTTTACCTCTTAGCACAAACCTTCAACCCTTTAAACCCCTTATTACCCCTTAACGGAACACATCCCTGACCCCTAGAGACCCTAACAACCTCTTAACAGTACCCTTTCCGGAATCCTATAAAACCTCTTGCTACCCCTAAATGCTACCATTCCCTGCACCCTAAGAACTCTATACTAATCCTAATGCTATGCTTGCCTGTACCCTAAAAGCCAGTTACTATCCATTGATGATAGACTCCTCTGGTCTCTAAAAACACATCCTCCCTGTTAATGCTGACGGTCCCTGAACCCTAAAAACCTTTATTACACCTTAGTTACCCTTCCATGAACACAACAACCTCAACCTACCCCTAAATGCTATCTTTCTCTGAACCCTAAAACTCTTGCTTCCCCTTAGTGTTACTTTCCCCTCAACTCTAAAAAAGCTTTACTACCTTGTAATATTACTCTTCCCTGAACTCTAAAATCCTGTGCTACCGATTTAGCACTATCCTTCCATGAACCTTAAAATCACCTTACTCCCTCTTAACAATGCCCTTATTTGAACTCTACTGACCCCCACTATCCCTAATGCTACCCATCCTTGAACACTGAAACCCTAACTAATCCTTAACACTAAGCATCCCTGAACCCTAAAACTCTTACTACTAACCTTTAATGTTACCCTTCCCTGACTCTTTCTGACAATTACTATCCTTTAATGATATCCCTGAACCCTAAAAAATCCTTACCACCCCTTACAGCTACCATCCCAGAACATAAAAGAAAGCTACTATCCCTTACCGCTACTCTTCCCTGAACCTTACTACCCTTTAATTCTATCCATCGCTGAACCCTAAATTATTCTCGCTGCCCCTTAATAATGACCTTCTGTGAAGCCTGTAAACCACCTACCCCTTAATGCTACCTATCCTTGAACCATAATAATATCTTGCTATCCCTTAATGTTACCCTTCCTTGCGTCCCTTATTACCCGTTCAACACTACCTTCTTTGAACCTTAAAAAGTCCTTACTATCCCTTAACGCAACCCTTCATGAAACCTATGACCCCATTAGCACTACCCATCTTGAGCCCTAAAAAAACCCTACTTAGCCCTTAAAGCAATCCCTCCTTTAACAATAAAATCCCTTACTACCCTTTGATGGTACCTACTTCTAAAAACCCTTACTACTAATTTACGCTCCCTTCTGTGAACCCAAAAAGCCCCTTATTAACCCATCACACTACACATCCCTGAAATTTAAAAATTCCTAATAAACCTTAACGTTCCCCTGTTCCATAACCCTAAGAACCCCTTGCAACCACTTAACGCTACCCTTCCGTGCATATTAAGAACCCCTTACTACCTCCTAATTATATCCATCCCTGAACCCTAAACAAATCTTACTAACCCTTCAAAGTACCCATCTCTGAACACTAAAATCGGCTTAACCTTACAAGTTCTTGTGCTGTAACACCTCTTACTATCCCTTCACGCTACCCTTTTCTGGACCCTACAAACCTCTTTCTAACCCTTACGCTACCCCTTTCAGAACCCTAAAACCACTTAGTACCCTTATTCAGATCCCCTTTCTTAAACCCAGATACTCAATATTACCCTTTACTTTACTCTTCCATAAACCATAGAACACTCTTGCTACACCTTATAATACCCATAATTGAACCCTAAAAAACCCTTTCTCCCCATTAACAGGTAACCTTATGTAAACCCTACAAACCCATAGTATCCCTTAACGCTACCCATCTCTCATTACAAAGACCCCGACTACCCCTTAATGCTAGTATCCCTGAACTATTTTTAAACAAAAACTTACTACCCTTAATGCTACCCTTCCCTGACACCTAAAACGCTTCATATCCCTTAACACTACCCTTCCCTGAACCCTACAAAGCCTTTACTATCTCTTAATGCTTCCAATCATTGAATTTCACAAACCCTAACTACCCCTTAACGCTACTCTTCCTTGAATCCTAAAAAACGTACTACCCCTAAACGAGGCATTGGTTGCAGGCACCATAGATGGACGAAGACCATCATACGGAACAATAGTACCGTTTTGGAATGAGACCATCTTGTTCTACTTTGAGAGCAGCACATCGGGTACAGCCCTTAGCAGGTTGCATGACCTGTGGTAGAGGCCTGATCTAAAATGTTGTGACTCCTGTATATGTCTGAACAGTTGTGTGGCATACACTCTAGTTGATTGAGGTTTCTTGACACACACAATATATTCCTTGTTAATACTGAACCAGACGACTTAGTCCTGAGGAGACCCTTTCACTCATAAGGGGTCGAAACGTCGACGTATATCTCTCTTGGTTCTCTGATCATTTAGAATCCACATTGTGCTATATTGTACACACATGCATGTTAAACAACTTGGTTATGAACCAGGGAGAATAGATGGTGTCTTTTGTATATATTTTATGTATTTATGCACACACTTTAGCACTGTGTCGTCTGCACTTTTGTGATATTGGCTGTACTGTCATTTGCATATATATTGTAGGAGAATATAGAACAGCAGAAGAAAATCTTCTCAATCTGATTGTTTTGTGTAAATGCAACCCAAGTGAGGTTGTTACAGAAACACATTGGTTGTTGGTCTTCCCAGACTAGTGTTAGAGGGATACCCTCTTTTATGGAAAGAGACCCATGTTGGAGAGAGGGATAGAGAGAGAGAGAGAGAGAGAGAGAGAGAGAGAGAGAGAGAAAAACTGGGTTGTCTTTGTGACACAATACACCCCTTTATGGTACACACCTCTGAACACTAAAATTGCTTATTATCCCTTAACACTACCCTTCCGTGAACCCTAAAAATCTCTTACTACCCTATAATGTTACCCTTTCCTGAACCATGCAATGCCTTAGTACCTCCTAATGCTCATTCAGGGGAAGAATTGGCAATCAAATCGTGGATTACTTAAATAATTCCTCATTTGTCTTGCCACCCTGAGGGTCTCACTTGTGATCCCTGTTACTTCTGCCGCATCCTCGCTCCATGCAGTGATCAGTACCCCCAGTATTGTGAACTGTGGAAGGAGGTACCAGTTGACAGCAGGGTTTTGGTTATAGGGCCTTAGTGACATCCAGCAACACGGAAAAGCCTACCTCTTTAAAAAGTTACAAGAATGTTTTTAAGGTATCAGAGTATCAATGGAAGCACTTTCAGGACTACATTCTGCTCTGTAGATGCAGTAAAGCTGTGCTGTATATCCATTTAGGAGAAATGAGCACCGCCTCATTAATGGCGTCATCTACAGCATGTCGGATGTTTTGCTGTAATACTATAATTCAATAATACCATTACCAAATCCAATTTTTAAGATATTACTACAAATTTGGGGGTAAACATGCAAGCATTGTTTGTTTATCTTTTTCCGCAATTATGTGTGCAAATTTGGCACCTGCTTGTGCTCTGGCACTGTATACAGGACTTTTCTTATAATGCAATAATATTGTTTAGTGCTCGGAAAAACACTTTCCATGGATTTCACCAGATTTTTTAATCAGTTTCCCACGTATTCTAAATGATCCACAAAGTAGTATAACCGTTAATGACAAAATAAACTAAATATTAGTGACTATTTTACATTTTTCATATTAATAGTCTATCTAGGTAAAGTGTATTCCTCTTTGTAGGTCTGGCTTGACAGGGCAGCTGTCTGAAAGACATTTTTAGCAATTCTTCAAGATGTCCATAGAGTGGCCTGTGGCTTGGCTCCACCCAGACAAGTATTACTTTGTCACCTCACGATATCAGCTGGCCGTATCTCATTCCATCTTCCAGAAAGTGATTCATTACAGTGGTGAAGGGATTATTCTAAATCTGACAAACTCAACTGTTTAGTTATTTTTCTCCTATATGTATTCTACTCTGAAAGCAATACATTTGGGTACTTTTTAGCAGTATTGGAAAAGCCAGCATGACAGGCATTACTGTGATAACATTTGTGGATACAATACATGCAAACAAAATCAATTTGTAAATACTTGTATTTACATTTGTTGATGCATTACAGCCAGACCGTTTGACTTTGCCATTGCATGTTAATTAATCTCCTCTATATCCTTATTCCTTTCATTACCCTACCTTCCTCTTCTGTTCACCATCCTCTTAAATATTTCTTCTTCCTCTTCAATGTGTCCTCTTTTCTGCTTCCAAACCTGTTTTCTTTCGTTTTCTGGCAAAAACACCTGAGAGGTGTCTAGTAATGGGAACTATTATAAGATTAAGCACGAAATACCATTTTGTGATTATCCACCCTTGCACGTCATTTTAACAGTTACTCAAACCCTCACACAACTCCTAGAAATACATCAAATGAGTGAGTGGGTGGCTATGTGACAAATCCAATGATTTAACAAAGTATTATAATAACATTAAATAACAATCTCATGAATAGGGAGCAGATGTTGAACAACATGTATATTCTAATTCAGGAAACTACCACAAAGCAGATTTCTGGCCCCTTGATTATGACTGATGTCCAGTTGGTAATAATTTTTATCATGTGGTCTGGGTCTCCATTAAACCACTTTACGGGAGATGTGCTGGAGCCCCGGGTGTTGTTGGCTTGGTGGCTAAAAAACGTCAGATTGCTTAATCAAGTCTTGTAGAAGTCTCGTGGTGAAGCTGAATGGCTTTAATGTAGACCATGGTTTTTCCAAATCTCTTCATAGACTTTTTCAACCAGTCACACATTGTCACATATTTTCAGACGTTAATCATTTTCTTCAGACAATAAAGACTGCATTTTCAGCATTAGAAAAAATCGAAACAATGTTGTCCACGACATGAGTGTTCTGATGGATACATCTGCCTGTGGATTCCTCACCTTATGAATATCCCCTGCGCCAGCATTCCGCGGAAACTTTTTCCTAGCTCTCCACGCCTACGAGGTCGTCACAATGCTGCGGCTCCGCGTGACGTCACTGGAGCCATAAGAGGACCACGTCGGCGTGATGAGGTCCGTTCCCTTTTTTCCGCGCTGTCGACGCTAACAGATTTTTTCTGGGACTCTCCTTACTTTTGTCTGAATACATTGTATTTTTGATTGTATCTTTCTCTGTTTTGGCATGTCGACTCCGAGGAAGTTGGGCTTTAAGCCCTGTAAAGAATGCGGGGGTCACATGTCGAATACTGACCCTCATGCGGACTGTCTTTGGTGCTTGTCGTCGGACCACAACATCAAGGGCTGTTCTTCTTGCAGGAAGATGTATCCGAAGGCTCTGAAGGAACGGGAGGCCAAACTGTATATGGCTAAGGCAAGAAAAGAAAAAAGTGGTAGTGAAAGGTCGAAGTCAAGATCTTCGACGTCTCATGACTCCAAGAGAAAGCATAAGAAGAAGAAGAAGAGGCATGCATCTCGGCGCCGATCGTTGAAGGCTGTGGCTTCGTGTTCGCCTTCTCCAGCCCATCGACGTTGAGTAAAGGACTTGTGTCTCTCCTTCTCCTTCAGTTTCTCCTCAGGTGACTCCGGTTCATTCTCCATCTAACAAGGGGACTCCGGAGCGTTCACCGACTCCAGATGGTGTGTCGAATCAGGCTGATGCTGAGGTTCCTTCGGCTCCAGTGGCTCCGCCTGTGACTCCGGTGGCTCCGACTCCAGAGGTGCCTCGTTTGGATCCTGAACTGGCTCAGTACCTACAATTTCCGGCGCCGGGTTCGGATCCATCGCATTTTTAAAATGCGGTGTATGGCATGTTCGCCAGGGCCTCGTACCCCTCTGGAGCACCTTCAGGTCCGATGGGTCCTATGGCTTTTAGTTTGGGTGTGCCTCATCAGTAACCTCAGGCCCCCTTTGTACCATTTCTGCCGACGACGCCGTCCTGGCAATTTCCGGCTCCGAGGATTTCGACGCCGTATGGGCAATCCCCAGCTCCATCCCGTGAATCTTCTCTGATTCGATCGGCGCCGGTTACTACAGCGGATCCTCCTTCGACGCCGCTCCCGGAGCCATCAACGCCGCGTGTGGCGCCGCCGACGCCGCAACCGAAGATACGCTCGAGGAGATAAGCGCAGAGGTTGTTAGAGGAGGAACAGTACCAAGCCGAGGAGATGGAGGAAGTGGACGTTTATGATACGGAGGATTTGTTTGAGGGATTGTGTGAGGCAAGTGGACTAGATACTTCCCCAGAGTGGAATCTTGCTTCTCAGAAGGCTTCCCCCTCGAAAGAAGTTGCACCTTATCATATTGTGATAAGGAAGGCTGCTGAACTTTTGGATTTGCAGCTTCCTATGGCTGAATATAAGCTTAATTTACTTACAGAAGTGCTTCATTCATCTTTTTCTGTGGTTGACTGAGTCAATCCTTGATGTGTGGAGGAACCGACTCTCTGCTCCTGCAGTTTCAAGGTCGGTGTCCAGAAAAAATAGACCTGCTCCAAGGGATCCGGTGTTCCTTTCATCCCACCCTTCTCCTGAGAGCTTAGTGGTGCAGGCTTCTTGTTCCAAGCAGTCCACAGGTGCTTTTCCGCAGGCTCTTGTTGACAGGGATTCCAAGAAGTTGGAACAATCTGCAAAGAAGGTCTTTTCATCAGCTAGCATGGCTCTGAAATCTACCAATGCCACTTGTCTGTTGGGTAGATACATTCATGCCCTTATGGACTCTGCCAAACAACTTCTACCTAAATTGTCTGAGATGGATAGGTGAAATCTGAGTGAGGTGCTGGCAGACTCTCATGCTGCGGCTCGCCAAGTCATCCAGTCTTGTCTGGACATGGCGGATTCGGTTGCAAGGGTGATGGGATCATGCAACAAGAAGACATGCGTGTTTGAGGTCTTCTGGATTTTCTCCTGATGGACAGACTGCTCTTCTTGATCTGCCTTTTGATGGCTCTAGACTGTTTGGGGAGAAAGCTGATTCTGCTCTGCAAAGATTTAAGGACAGTAAGGCCACACCGAAGTCTTTGGGTCTGCAGACGCAGGCGAAAGGTAATGGCTATAGATGTTAACGTGGCTTTGGCAAGTCTTCCTTTCGTGGTTACATACCGCCACAGCAGCAGCAACAAAACCCCTTGTACAAATCCTATAGGGGTAAGGGCAGAGGTTGCCTTCATGGAGCCGGACGTCCGCCTTCTTCCTCCTCCTCCTCTACCTTCCCAACCCCTCCTGGTAATGTAGAAGAGCAGCCCTAGATCTGCCATCCCGGATCGTGTTCTTCCCGTGGGAGGTTGGCTTACCCATTTCCTACAAGATTGGAAATCGATTACTTCAGACCTTTGGGTTTTAAATCTGGTAGAAAATGGGTACGCCCTTCCCTTCAGGGAATTCCCTCCTCCTTACCCTCCTTGCCAAGGGTTTTGCACGGAGGATCATTTACTCCTCCTTCAAAAGGAGGTTCTTGCCCTGTTACACAAAGGTGCGATGGAGGTGGTTCTGGAGCAGGAAAGGGGTCAGGAATGCTACTCCCGGTATTTCCTGATTCCCAAGAAGGATGGCATGTTACGTCCTATCCTGGACCTCAGGATTTTGAATCTGTTTCTCAAACAGGAGAAATTCAAAATGCTCACCCTAGCGCAGGTTCTTCAGGCACTGCAACAAGAGGACTGGATGGTGTCCATCGACTTACAGGATGCCTATTTTCACATCCCGATCCTGAAGTCGCACAGAAAGTATCTCCGGTTTACGGCTGGTTCGCAGCATTACCAGTTTGCGGTCCTTCCATTTGGTCTTACTACTGCGCCTCGAGTCTTCACCAAGGTGATGGCGGTGGTGGCTGCCCATCTCAGGCGGTCGGGGATCCCGGTTTCACCCCTACCTAGACGACTGGCTTCTGAAGGCAGAGTCGCCAGAGATGGTGCGTCGTCATCTGCAGGTAACAACTCAGCTGTTCAGATTGGGTTTTTTGATAAATGTGCCCATATCTCACCTGGTGCCCTTCTCAGCGCAACCTGTTCATAGGGGCAGTACTGGATACCACTGTGTGTCGAGCTTTTCCTCCTCCGCAAAGGATTCTTGACATTCAGGAAATGGTCCCTTTATTCCACAATGGAGTGGTTGTTCCAGTTCTGAAGGTCCTACGTCTGCTCGGTCTGTTCGCCTCCTGCATTCTGTTGGTCAACCATGCACGCTAGCACATGAGGGTGCTCCAGTGGTGTCTCGTCAGGCAGTGGTATCAGCACAACGGAGATCTCAGGGAGTCGGTCAGGATCTCCAGAGAAACTGCAGCGGATCTGTCTTGGTGGAGTGTGGAGGGCAATCTGTCTCAAGGAAAGCCTTTTCATCTTCCTCCATCAGTGGCCACAGTGATAACGGATGCCTCTACCCTAGGGTGGGATGCTCATCTGGGGGATCTGGAGATCAAGGGTCTTTGGACCCCAGACGAGAGATAGTCTCATATCAATCTTCTGAAATTGCGGGCGATATATTTGGCGCTCAAGGCCTTTCTCCTTTCCCTTCGCGGTCAGTCGGTTCAAGTCCTGACTGACAACACTACCGCGATATGGTATGTCAACAAGCAGGGAGGAGTAGGGTTGTACCGTCTCTGCAGGGAGGCATTTGCTTGATGACAAATCATCTGGCCGGGGTGTTGAACGTGCGGACAGTCTCAGTCAGCAGTTCTCCGCCGATCACGAGTGGAGGCTTCATCCGGAGGTAGTTCATCACATCTTCCAGATGTGGGGGACTCCTTGGGTGGACCTGTTTGCCACTCTCGAACGCGCATTGCCCGTCATTCTGCAGTCTCCAGTTTCCAGTTGGGGGACGCGTTTCAGTTGAGTTGGAGCTCACAATTCCTTTACATTTTTCCTCCCATACCCTTGATTCCTTGGGTTCTGAGGACAATTCGCCAAGACCGGGCCCAAGTGATATTGATCACCCCAGATTGGCCAAGAAGGGTGTGGTACACAGATCTACTTCACCTCTCATCGCACCCTCCGTCTCCCTCTCAGGGTAGACCTCCTCTCGCAGGGGCAGGTTCTTCACCCCCACCTCCAGAGCCTGCACCTTCATGCCTGGAGATTGAGCGGGGCAACCTGAGTTCATTCTCTCTCCCTCCTGACGTGGTGGATGTTATATTATCGGCCAGGCGACACTCCACTTAGTCCATTTACTCCTTCAGGTGGTCAAAATTTGTTAAATGGTGTGGAGAGAGGTCTATTGATCCCTTAAACGCTCATCTTTCTGATGTTCTTTGTTTTTCGCTGTATTTGGCCCAGCAGGGTTGTGCTGTGGCTACTGTTAAAGGTTATTTGTCGGCTTTATCGGCATTTCTTTGTTTGCCTGATCAGCCGTCGCTCTTCAAATCTCCTGTTGTTTTGAGGATTATTAAGGGCCTTACTAATATGTTTCCGCCTACTCCCTTCATTACGCCCCAATGAGACTTGAATCTAGTTTTAACATTCTTAATGGGTTCCCCTTTCGAACCTATGCATAGTTGTCCTTTGAGACTGCTGTCTTTTCAAAACGGTCTTCCTTGTGGCTATCACCTCGGCTAGGAGGGTGAGTGAGCTTCAGGCTTTGAGTTCAAAGCCTCTGTTTTTGACCATACATGCTGAAAGGATGGTACTCAGGACCAGGGCTGCTTTTCTGCCTAAGGTGGTAACTCCCTTCCATCTGGGGCAGTCTGTTACCCTCCCTACTTTCTATCCCCCCCTCACCCTTCCAAGGAGGAGGAGAGGCTTCATCGCTTGGATCCTAAGAGGGCGATTAGTTTCTATCTGGATAGAACGAAGGACGTGCGACAGGACGATCAGCTCTTTGTGGGCTACGTTGGAGGCATGAAGGGCAAGGCGGTGCACAAGCGCACTCTATCCAGGTGGATCATCTTGTGCATCAAGATCTGCTACGCTCTGGCCGGTAAGGAGCCTCCTGAAGGCATTAAAGCTCATTCCACCAGGGCTAAATAGTCTACGTCTGCCTTGTCCAGAGGTGTTCCTGTGCAGGACATCTGTAAGGCCGCAACTTGGGCCTCCCTCCACACTTTCCCGAAGCATTACTGTTTAGATTCTGAAGTGAGGAGGGACTGCCATTTGGCGCGTGCTGTTTTGCAGGACTTTTTGGTATAGAAGGGTGGACACCTTCCTCCGGGAGTGGGACTGCTGTGGGATTCTATTCATAAGGTGAGGAATCCACAGGCAGATGTATCCATCAGAAGAACAAGTTACTTACCTTCGGTAACGCGTTTTCTGGTGGATACAGTATCTGCCTGTGGATTCCTCCCTGACTCACCCGCCTCTCCGTTGTCCACCCTTTTATACCTTAAAAGAGGTATTCGTTAATATGTTGTTTCATATTGTCATTGTGTATTGCCTCTGTTTGCCTTTGTGTAGGCTTATAGGAAATGCTTGCTTTCTTTTGCTTTCCTTTTTCACTTTACACAGTGTGTATTTGTGTGAATACTGTATACTATGTATGCATTGTCTATATGGTCGGTCTGCCCGTTTCGCCTCGGTGGCAGGGAAAAAATGGGTGAAATTGACGTCATCACGCCGACGTGGACCTCTTATGGCTCTAGTGACGTCACATGGAGACGCGGGCGGAGCCATAGCATTGTGACGACCTTGTCGGCGTGGAGAGCTAGGAAAAAGTTTCTGCGGAATGCTGGCGCAGGGGATATTCATAAGGTGAGGAATCCACAGGCAGATACTGTATCCACCAGAAAAAGCGTTACCAAAGGTAAGTAACTTGTTCTTCTGTAAAGAACACCCTGCAGTTGTGCATGTGATTCTGTACCTCTGTATTTAAGCTGCATGCAACCATCCCGATTCCTTGCAGATACTCTTTCTTGTATCACTTGCTAGACACATGTTTAAAACTTTTCAAGATGTCAGGTAAGTGTCCTGGGTCAGTTTTCCTAAAGTCTCAGAGCACCAAAGGATCAAACACTTTTTTGACTTAGACATGCTTCAGCTCCCCAAAGCTACTAAATCTACCATACAACAAGCTGCAGTTGGTCAAGTATAGCTAAAGTAAGAGTTTTATAACTCAAGACTCAAATCAGTCTTTCCTATGTAGGACAAAATCCCTCACCCACTCTACGGTGGCATGCTTCATCATTGGACCCCTCATCACACCATGAAAATTAATTCAGTGGTGTGAGCTTCCAACTTCCTGCCCAGTCAAAAATGAGGCAACGGAAGGGGCTCTTCGGGCGTTTTTTTGATGGATCGGGTGGTGTCCCTTTGAGAGCTAGGTGCTAGTGGGGTCCGGGTGCAAGTGCAAAATGTTCATGACTTCTAAAAAAAAAAAAAAAAAAAAAAAAAATGCCTTATAGTCCAACATGCTTTATTGGAAGTCCCCCAACAAGCACAATATAACACAGAGGGGAGTGACAACTTCAACCCAATTGAAACCTGATTGACAGATTTTTGCATATCTTAGGACCCTATCAGGGTGTTCTGGACATTCATCAGGAGTGAAGTAGTTACTCTGCCAATTGAAAGTGCACAAAAGAGAGGGTTATATACTATCTGTGGCCATAAGTTAATACATGTACGTACGCTGTTACCGGCACCTAAAGAGTTATAGAATGTAGACAACAGTCATTACATGAAGCAGCACTTATCAGTAGTTAATAATTCAAAAGAGAGTGATACATGCACTTTTTTAATCACCATTAAAACTTACTGTAAAGTGTAGTAGCTCACCAGCTATAAAGTCGAGTACTAGGCTTCAGCTCAAGCCTTAACTGACTAACATAAACAGGGCCAAGAGGTACAAGGACAAAAAAAAGGTTTAGGAGATGATGAAAACAATAGTGCACTCTCAACGGAAAATTATGAAAAGGAAAAGTCAAATCCAACTATTCTTAGATCAAGCACCCCTCGTGGTGTGAATGGGCGGGGTAACGCTCGACAGTTGACCAGCCTTTAAGAAATCGCCTCATCAGTCAGGAGGCGGCGGTCAAACCAAGCTTGAAACCTTCCAATCCGGCTTGTCATAAATATAGTATCCACCATGAGTGTAACTCTCAACATTTGGCCAGATTTACAGCAGCAGTTTATAGATCAGTAGAAACGGTCAGAGCATGCTGTGAGAGGCATAAGTGCTAACACTAACTTGTGATGTCTTAAACGGGGGCTCAGCATAGAAATGCGAGCTCCTTTGCTCACCTCTTCACATTCTATCCATGACCGACTGCATCTCTTTGTGTGATAATTTTTGCTATAGTACCACCCAACCAATACCATTCACTGTGGGACCATTCCACATTTCAGGTATGAAGGCTGGCTGCCCCCTTTATGGATCTGCAGCAGTACTCGTACCCACTCTTGAGCCACACCATTATTGCCTGTTTTCCTGCTTATAGCCCTGACTGCATTCATTCAGGCTCCATCCATCTCTTCGTTTATGCCCTCCACACCTGGCGCAATGGATGAATTTGAACACTCATCACTTGCACAATTTGCGTTTGAGAAGATTGACTATTTAAAATGCAAATCTGATAGATTAACAGTCACAAATGTGCAAAGATTAACGTGAAATTCAAAGCTGAAATGACTTGTATTTAAAATGTGCGATCTGTAGTAGGCAGTCATAGCTATGTATATAGGCCATACGAAAACCTAGAAGCAAGCTTCCTTTAAATAAAAGAGAACCTAATATTGCTGAACTGTGGACTAAATAATTTAGAAGGCTGACCTTGATGTGGTATGCTTAGAAATGTTTGTTTTAACTCCAAAATGTTCCAGTTTTAATCAAATGTATTATTTTACTGAGCAGAATATTGTTAAGCATAATGGTTAAACATCTGATTCTCACACTATTTCATATAATGCCTGAATAGAATAGTTCCACATTTAAAACAATATTTCATGTTCGTATTTATGAAATACATTACTAACGATAATGTTTTTTTTCTATAGTATAGTTAATTGTGTACACAGTGAAACAAATATTTTAGAAGGCCAACCTGCAATCAATGCCTATGCGAACAGAGGCTTATGTTTCCAGAACTTAACTATATAAGAATGTCAGAGGCTAACTTGTGATAAGGCTTTGCAATCGGCATGTATTTTGTTTGGGAAAGAAAGAACGAACCTGCTCTCTAGAGGAGGGCTGCCTTTTGATTGGTCCAAAGAGGAAGACGCCAGATACAAGGTCTCCAACATGCATTCATGTCTTTTTTTTATAGTAGTGCGTGTTCCTAGTTAGTTTCAATGCCCTTTTTCCATTGCCTTATTCCATGCTCTTACCCCGAGGCTTTTTCTCCACTCCTTGCCTACCATGTAGCGGTTGTGACAACTTTTGCTTCTGTTCTCTTTACTTCATTTTTAAAAAATCCTTCTTATTACAAGTAAACAGTGCACCATCACAAGCGTCTGCATACATGATGAATGACAACCTGATACATATAGCAGGTTACAAAACCTTTTGATCAGGCATACACCCCCTGCCTTGCTGCGTGTACTCTCCCTTTGTTGCGATCCCCCGAGTTCTTATCCAGTGTCCGCCCTTTATAATTCCTACGCCGTCCTTACTTCATTTTGAGGTTTATTTTACAGATTGGTACTCTGGCTGTATGATCATTTACTCGATTTATTGAGAGCTGGCTGAGTTTCATGAACTATTCCTTATAGGAATTTCGGCTGCTTAATATTGGCTTTAGGCTCCTTGAAACTCACTCTTTGCCTTTGAGCTTGAACTGTTCATGGGTTCTACTAACTGAAATTGTTGTTTCAACTTTAGGGGTCATTTCCTTTATGGAACGCGCTTGATGCATTATTTTTGTCTATTTGATTCTAATCAAACCTTTTTATGAGATTTCTGTAAACTTACTAAAGATTTATTGACTAATATGAATAAAGGGAAAGTATAATAAGATAATTACTAATCTCTTAATGAGTATACAGCTTTTAAAACGTATTCAAGCTCTCACCATTGACTGAAATTCTAATTGTATTTGGAATTTACTTGTGATGCTGAAATGGCTCTTTGAATCGAATATGGTGTCCACGATTTGTCGCCTCCAGAAGACAAAACCGGGCTTAACCCTGTAAGTGATGGTAATTGAATTGGTAAACCATATTATTTAATTTTGGCCCAATCCGCATTATCACATTCTTGTAGTAGAATTGCAGAGTCTGTGAATTTTCGTTGCAACTTAACTTTCTTTAGTCTACGCATATGGTGTTCCCAAAGATCATGATGGTTGAGACCGCAAATCTATACTTCAGGAAGATGATGAGCAGGAGGGAGTCGAGGAATAGATCCTTAAACCTGTGGGCACGCAGGACCCTAGAAAATCTGCATGACAGTCGCACGTCCCAGCATTGGGTGGTTTGGGATGGGTTTAACCTAAAAATTTAAGAGGCAGTGTGTCCCTAGAGAAAAGATTCAAAAGACATTTCAAAATACAGTCCGTAAAAGGACTGACTCAAAAAGAGAGTTTGAGATTATAAATTATAAATCTACTAAGGTTTATTACAAAATGTAAAGGTATGATGCAGAAATAATAAAATGCAGCTGTAGCAGTAAACTAATTGAATTACATAAAAGTAATTTGCTATGAAGGCTATCAAATGCAGAATAATTTAATATTTTGGAATGATCAGAGAAGTGCTAACTCAAGCGTGCAGCAAATCAGCTAGAAATTGGACGTCCTCCTTAGGGGCTCAGGAAAGGTCTCTGGCTCACACACAAATTAAAGGGTTAATACAGTTTTCTTGCATAGAGTATTACAGGAACTGCAAAGTCAGCATTGTATGATCATTGTTCTAACAAATCTAAGACATCATATAACCCTACTATCCTAAACTAACCCATTACATGAATATTGATTCTCCCCTTCTGATGTAATATCACCTGGAGTTGTTGGAGCAAACTAGTTACCTAACCAACAGAGGTCCATTGTGCATTAATAAAAAACAGTGTGTAAACCGGTAGAACCTTGAATGTAGCACAAGGCTTTCTCAATTGAGGTCTTCAAGGATAGTGCCCTGCAGAAATACACAATGCACATCTTGCTGCATGTAGTGATAAGTGAGAAATATAAACACAGAATGAACATCATAATACACATCCATTTTGAACAAGATGGTGTTGAGTCCTAACTGAAGCCTAGTTAGCATATGTCATGTACATGTGAATTTAGCAGAGCAACCGATAATAATGCACATTTCAGTTAAAACTCACAAAAGCCCCCTCACGTGTTTTTCGATACAGTTGATTAGGTCAGTGCCATCCTAGACCTGATCTCTCTAGAATTGCTAACTGGTGACCAAAAAAGGATTTGGAAGTGGCATTACAAATCCAAACCAAGAAAGCAACAGCATAAAACTGTATAACAAGAAATATGTTGCAGCCTATGTCTGGTAGTTGAGTCTGGGTGTCAGGCAGTTTTTTTTTAATTTCAAATGCTTTATTGATTTTGAGATAGAGAGAGAAACAGGAACAACCCATGGGTGTGTAACAATGTTAAGATAAGGACATGGTGTGCAGACGCCAAAAGATCGACATTGGAATAGCAAAAATACGTTGTCTGCGCAAGATTTAAACCTGAGAGATACCTCTAACAATCGTTCCTGAGAGAGAGAGGAAAGTTGAAGAAAGAAAAGAATAAAAAGAAAGAAAAGAAATATGAGCAGAGGAGAAGCAAGAGTTCATACGTAAGAAATTTCCTTCAAGTTCTTGTCAACAGGATAATCCAGCTATAACATATGTACTCTGTGCCGACAAGGGAAACCCCGCAAAACTCAACATTATGAAATACAACAAGGGTATACAATAGGATTGCAAGGAAGCTCACGGGGGTTTGTGAGAGTCAAAGTAATTGTCCAGAGTGGACCACATTGGTCTAGAAGGGGATCTCCAAGGTAAGTTTTGCAAGGCCACATTGTCCGCACCTCTCAGGTGAGTAACCCAATTTATCCATCCTTTGTAGGAGGCCTTAATTGTGTCCTTCCAGTTAGCAAGGACCATTTTCACTGCTGCCGTCAACAAGAGGTCCAGGAGAGCTTTGTCGCCATCAGAGTCCAGGTCAACCCTCAGAGATGCCATAGTCAGGGTGGAGAATTCTTTACCCAATGTACATTTAAATAATTGTGACAAAAGCAAAGACCTTATCCCAAAAGGACTCCACTTCCGAGCAATGAAAAATAAGATGAGCTAAGTCCCCCGTTTCATGTTTGCAATTCCAACACAGTGCGTCATCACGTATGTTCAAAGAAAATAAACATGCAGGCGTCCAAAAGGCCTTGTGTAATAGCCAATATTTGGTCTGGGAAAGTACTGGCGACACCTTATTACGCGAGACAGAGTGCCATAGTTTAGCCCACAAAGTGTCAGTTAAAGGAACAGAGGAATGCATGTTCCAAAATTCAACCACGTTAGCATTCAGATTCGAGGTTTTGGGGCGCAAGAGTTTATATATCAGAGAAACTTGATGGCCTAGCTTGTTTATTTTAGTCACGAACAATGGTAGCGAAGGCAGGGTAGAGGATAGTTTGGATTTTGATATGGACGCTCGTACTTTTAGAAAGTTATAGAATTCAATATCGGCTAAATTGTACCTAGCTTAGAGATCTGAGAACGTTATTGGATAAGAGGCATTTTCTATTTGACAAGGGAAAAACAACCGCTTCTTAAGCCAAGAATCGAAGTTCAAACATTTGCCCTTGTAGAGTACTTTATTATTATACCATAATGATTCCATTTTGGAGCCCTGAACACTGACCTCCAACTTTTGGTCTATTTTCAAGAGTGCTGTTTTAGTATTTTTAAAAATGGACTTCGAGCAAGCGGGATAAAGGCGATTGGCTGTGAGAAGTGAGAAAGGGTTTAGGTTATTAAGAATAGCTCTCTCTACCTCCAACCAGACAGGAATGTGATCGCCAGGTGCGGAGATCCAATATGAGCCTTATTTGGCCAAAAAAGCATAATAGTATATTCTAAAATCTGCGAGATTTACACCTCCTAGCGTTTTATCAAGTCTCAGTTTTTTAATACTAATCCTAGCTTTTTTGTTGCGCCAGAGAAAGTTTGATAAGAGATTGTCCAGTTTCTTGTGAAAATCATCTGTCAAAAAGAGTGGAAGCATATTTATGAGATAATTAACTAGGGGAGTGACCATCATTTTTATTGTTTCGATCCTGCCCCACCATGTGATAAACTTCGGGGACCAGGAGTCCAGAAGTTTTTTAAATTTTTTCCAATAATACTTTCTCGTTCTGAAGTAGCGTACTCATAATGTTATAATCAAACTCAACTCCCAGGTATTTAATGTATCCAGACTGCCAGGCCAGGCCTGATTTCCCTAGAATCTCCCTGGTACAGTGCACGTTCAGTGGTTTAACTTCTGATTTATCCCTGTTGAGCTTATACCCCGAATGAGCAGAATATTCTGTTATTGTATCCATCAGGGCAGCAATTGATGGTCCCGGTTGTTCCGTCACTATTAAGATGTCATCTGCAAATGCGGCTAATTTCACTTGAACGCCATGGATGTTCACACCTTTAATAGTCGGGTTTAGTTTAATGCTCTGAATAAGGGGTTCAAGCGCCAGCAGGAACAGTGAGGGGGATAAAGGACAGCCCTGTCGAGTGCCCTGGTGTAGAGAAAAGGGGTCAGATAGAGAACCATTGACAGCAATACGGGCCGATGGATTCGAATAGAGGGACAGAACCATAGAGGAGAAAGCCTTCCCCAAGTTGAAGGAAAGCATACACTGTTCCAAGAAAGCCCACGAGACTCTATCGAGGGCCTTCTTAGCGTCCAATGTAATTGCGATTGATGGCTCAGGTTTGGTAGCGGCATTCTCCAAAACATGACATAGCAGGCGTGTGTTATCGTTCGACATGCGATTGCGGAGAAAGCCAACTTGGGAGCTACTTATCAGTTTAGGGAGAACTAAATTGAGTCTAGCGGCCAGAATCTTTGCATATATCTTACAATCTACATTGATAAGGGAGATAGACCCATAGTTTTTTGGCATAGTTGGATCTTTCCCTTCCTTTGGAATAACTATTCTATTAGCCTCACGCATAGAGTCTGGTGGTGTACCATCAAAAGCAATATGGTTAAAAACTTGTTTTAAAGTTGGTTTCAAATGATCTAAGAAGGTCTTATAAAATGATGCAGAGAAGCCATCAGGCCCGGGAGCTTTATTATTCTTCAATAACTTTACAGCCCGTTTTCCAACTCACTCATTTCTTGTTCTAGCATGAATCTGTTTTCTTCTGAAAGCTGCGGTAACTTGAGGGTATCAAGGTATTTGGCGCACTCCTCTGTGTTGAAAGTTTGGTTATTATTATATAGCTGCTGGTATAACGAGTTACACAAGTATTAAGGATGTCCTTATGTTTGGTTTGGATTTGATCTTTAGAGTCTTTAATAGAGGAGATAACCTATTGATTCTGTTTGTGTTTAAGGTAGGAAGCGAGCAATTTACCTGCCTTATTGGCTTCACATAAGTTCAGAGCTTTGGATTTATTGACCCACACCCCCGCACGTTCGCTTAATATCTTATTATATTCATATTTCTTCTGCATCAAAGTAGTGAGTAAATTAGAGTCGTGTAAAGCATTCGAGTGAGCTGATTCTAGACTTTTAATCTCCTGTTCTAATTGGATTAGGCCCAAATGTATTCGTCTATTTATTTTTGTTTTAATTTCAATTATCAATCCCCTAATGGTGGCTTTTAAGGCATCCCAGTGATTATTTATGTTGGTTTCAGAGATGTTGTCAGGCAGTTTAAAAATATTTATTTAAAAACGCGACCCCTGCAGTAAGCCACAGTGCTACACTTCAGCCCCAGTTTGCTACCCTTCTGTCAGCTAGCCCATGACTTAAGGAGACTGGTACCCAGTGTTTGGTGGCTGGAGGTCCTAGGAAAAGCACTGCAACCTAGAAATTATTCTTATACGATGTCTGCTACACTACGTTTTTGATTATTCGTGAAGTAAATATGTTTACAATAAAAAATGTTATTAATGTGGCAGGTATACAACATACTATCTAGCTTTATTATCATCTTGTAACTTAACACATATTCAGTAGTCTGAACCATTTATTATGCATTTTCAAACTAGAGCGTGGGAACCTAAAGTTTGTGTGAAGAGGCATTTATCATTTGATTTACAGAAATGAATTAAGAGGCTTTACTCTAAACGGTTGTGATTGAGAGCCAACCTTTATCTGTGACCATTGTATTGCTAGTAAATGTTTTTTTAGTTAGATAATACAGATGTTTGCAGTCTGTTTCACAGGTTTATTTTTATCCTTTCAGACTTTTGAAAAAATTCTTATTGCCAACCGAGGAGAAATTGCCTGCCGAGTGAGTACCATTATATTTTTAAATAATACTGACAGTATCTGAAGCACAGCAAAGTTTGATATATGAATTGACATAATTAAGCCCATTTGCCGCCCACTGAGTTGCGGAGGTGTTCTTGTTTCTAATGAGGAAACTGGGGAAAGCAACAGTGACTTTAGAGAAGATGCGCTTGAAGCTGCAATCCTCTAATCCGCGGGCCCTGCCAACCTAAGCACAATTGGATAGAAACATCATCCGCTGTTTGTTTTATTGTATTTTTAAATACATTCCACAAAACTGGGATTCAGTGGGATTAGCCAGAGCTGTTAATTGTTTTGCGATTGATTGAAGTTTTAATGACGCCTCGTTGAAGGTTCTGCTGAAGTTTGGATTTGTTTCTGTGGCTAAAAACACAAGATTTGTTCCACTAGAGCTCCTTATCGATGGAGGGAGTAAGAGAGAAGCAGCATTGCTTTGGGTACTGGAAACATGACAATACTCTGGTGTGGTCAGGGCGATCCCACTTCCAGGATTGGCTGATTGTTACTGACTTGCTCGCCCTAATCCCTATGAAGACCCGTTCTAATTTTGTGGACTGTATTCTCGGGACTCCTGAACTTTTGGACACACAAAAAGTGTTGAGAGCAATGTTTGCAAACAAACCACTGGCAATCGCTCGGACTAGCATTTCAAGCAAGTGTAGACCCACCCATATGCAAATCAACCCTGGTCATGCTCCAGTGGGAGCAAGGCAGCCTAAGCTGCCAAACCTAATCTAACCAGTTGCAGTCACTCGTCATAGCGTTTCAACCCATTTAGTTTTTTGCCCACCATGCCACCTCAGATTTGACCCAGCTTTATGCAAATCGACCATGTTCTTTCTCCACTGGGAACAGTCCAGCCCAAATTACCATGCCAGTTCCTCTCTGGATGAGCACAAGTAACCTAAGACCAAGACTGGCTCCTGTATGAGTTGGCATGGTAGGTAAAAAAAGCAATGGACTGGGATGTGTCCTGAGTAATTACCAGTTCATTCAAGAATTCCATCTGTCCTGTCTGTGGAGGTATGGTAGGCAAAAAAACAATGGACTGGGATGCTGCCCAATTGATTATCTGTAGCAGAAATTAATTCAAGCATTCCATCCATCTCCTAACTAGACTGCTGGCAATGGGAGATTTTAGCGTCCCAGATTTTCATTTTTTTTTTTTTTTTTTTTTAACAGAGTTTTATATAGCTCGAACTTGTCCCGAATCGGGTATCAGAGCGCTTTACATAGCACCAGTTGAATTACATGAGGACACATTAATATTTTAGGCACGGGCGATTAAGTGATTTGCCCAGAGTCACAGGATTTTCAGCTGTCCTTGCCGAGACTCAAACCCAGTTCCTCAGATTCGAGGGCGACAGCCCTAGCCGTTAGGCCAACTCCCCTCGTTGCTCAGGCACACTTTGCGACCGTCTGGTATAATCTTACCACTCACCCCTATATTTAGTGATAGAGCATGATTTGTTTGAATCTGGCACTTAAGAGTGTGCTGTGAGTAAGGTAGCCTAGACCATCCTCTACTGTGCACACCACGCAGTGCACATAGTGAACATGGTGGGCGCTAGAAAGTAGATATTCTGTTCGCCAGCTTGGCTTTGACTTGTAATTATTTACTCTGCCCCATGCTTGAACCTTGGGTGATGTCCTTGCTTCTCAACTGGGGCATATGTTTATGGAGACGAATTCTTGACACTAAATGATTACAAGACTGGAGTGAGAACCAACCCTTTAGAAACATTCATATAATCTTGACTTAAATAGATTGCAAGAGAACACTTCAAACGTTTCCTCTTGCGTTTCCTGCTTGCACCCATCTAATATATTTATTAACCCACTAAATCCACCAGTAGACAGGTTGTCAACATCTAGAAGTTGTGTTCTGATACAAGTGGAGTTGCTGATTTACCAGGTAGGAGATTATGGGAAGCAGGTCTTGGGTATATTATAGCAGATAAAAGTTAGGAGAATTATTGTTCCCAAGTGAAACTGATCTCATTGAGCTACAGATATAAGCATCTTTATTTTACATTTCCTAATCACTTGTATTATACCTTGGTGGTTATGTGCAAATATGCTATCAATAGGTGCAGATTGTCACAGATGTGCTGCTAGCTCAGCAGGGTTTTTCATCCTGGCCTGGCATTGCCTGCCATTTCCACATACTGGCATGAGATGAGCAACCTACTGGAGCACATTTGTGGCACCAGCTGCACCTGAACCTCACCATGACGCTTTTGTGCTAAATTCTGGATATCCTAAAAACCGGTTTGTAGATTGTTACTTTTGATGAAACGTAGAGTTGCTGTGGCCTGGTTAAAGGGCCTTCTCCTTCCATCATGACTTGGATGCGTGACACTGCTTATTGTCGCAATTTGGCCAATTGGTTTGCAATGTCGTAACCTGTGCAGAGTAGGCCCAAAGAGGCTATTTGAAGAGACTGGACTCTACTGTAGTTGAGGCAACAACTGCAAGGCCTGGTGTTTCCATGCAGTTCCTCAATGTTTCTATGGAGGTACAAGCATATGCGGTCTAAGTGGTTTTTTAATTGTGAAATGTTAAGTGCGTCTTTAAAAAAAGCATTCCACCTGCCACTTTTTTGTATTCATCAGTGCAACACCTTAAGCGTGACAGGTATACCTAGAGGAGGGACCCATACTAACTGTACCAATTAAACTAAGCTGTACCTTATTGATGAGACCTAAAAAGGTAGAAACTGGTCTGGGGTTGCTTGTGTTCTGATTCAGAGGGGACCTGGCCTGGCAGTTCAGGTTGGACTGTTCCTATTGAAGCACGGTCAAGACTGATTTGTATGTGACTGGATCCTGTCTGAGGTGGCATAGTTAGTAAAGAAACAATGGACTGGGATGTGGCCCAGTAATTTCAAGTGACTGAGATTAATTCAGGCACTCCACCCATCAGTTTTTTGTATTTTGTAGTTCTGTGTGGCATTTGTCTCGAGTCTTTGGCACGAAGCTCCTCTCTATCACCCTAGACTCATCTTAGTGTATATAATGTATCTGATCGTTGTTGAACCTTTCAGAATAAACAATTAGCAGAAAAGGCCTCAGCACTCTTTCACTTAATACATTCTGTGAAACCATGCTTATTGTTTTAAATCCATAAATGAGAAGTGAAATTTCAGCTTCCATGAAAGCTTGTTTATTATTTATGAACAATAAGGTGAAAAGAGAATTTGATTTCTATAGGGTAACATGAATATATTCAAATACATTTGATTATCACCCTGCTTTGCATAATGAGATGAACAAATGTGCAGTTTATATCTGACATTTATATCTAAATAGCCAACGTATGTATTTGAAAAAGGGAGATGCCTAAAAGGAGAAAAACATAACAATTGTAACATATATGTTGTAATTATCGTTGTTGATCTGAGGGTTCTCTCTCCTACTGTAATTATTGCATTTTAAATAAAGCGCTTGATTTCTTTGCACATTGCACATCGTTTTAATCTGCTCATAATTTCAAACTCGACGTGGTATCCTACCTAAATTGTTTTTCCCCGCACTGCCTTGCTCCCTGAGCCTACCTCGGTCGATTTTGGGGCTGGGAGGCTCTCCCTCGAATCGGCAGAAGCGCGGCGGCCATTTTGGGTAGGGGAAGCGTCCAGTCACCAGCATAAAAGTCAACGGTCATGTCTCCGCGCAGCGTACGCGGTCAGCGGACGCGCCGGAGTCGTGCCAGAGTGCTGCCCGTCTGCGCCCGTCCGCGATCAGGACGCGGCCGAGGCCTGGTACTCTGTGGAAACCCCAACATCTTGCTTCAATACATATAGTAAGGAGTCTCTTTTTTCGATACAACACAAATGCTGTGCTCTCACTGTTTCTCTTCAAAGGGACTTAGCCCTATATCCAGAGTTGGGCATACCTTGCAATATGCTGAATGACACATTGGTCCCGTGCCCCTTTGATCAGCCGCCGTCTCAGGCCCCTAAAGACACCAGCAATTTCTCTATTAAGGCTGGCCTAATTAATTGTCGCTCCCTGCCTAAACATTCTCTCGATATCGCCCAGTCTCTGATGGACAATAACTGGGATTTAATTTTTCTTACGGAAACATGGCTGGAGGATGAATCTAATCCGTCTTTATGCCTGGCCATTCCCCCGGAATATAATATCCTATGCGCCAATAGAGCGGGTCGCAATCGGGGAGGTGGGGTAGCTATTATTTATAGATCCCAATGGACGATCTCCTCCTTCCCTTACACACAAATTGAACTGATTGAAGCCCTTCCCTTCTGTATTAAATTAGCTGAACACACCACACTGATAGGGCTACTGGTCTATCGCCCTCCTAAATCTAAGGCTTCCTACTTGGCCAAATTTTTGGACTATGTCCTTCAGGTTAGCCTACGCTATGCCAATTTTACCTTACTAGGAGACCTAAATTTACACGCAGAGGACTCTTCTGACAAGCTTTGCCTTAACTTTCTTTCTACTTTAAAAGATGCTGGATTAAGCCAATTGGTTTCTCAACCTACGCACAAAGCCGGTCATACTCTTGATCTTGTTTGCTCGAATTTCTCAAACATCCTGATTCAGGATCCCTATCCGGTGATTTGGTCGGACCACTTTTTTTATCCCTTTTGCTATTCATTTTTGCCAGCATGTGAGACCTAGAATTCCCCCTAAGGCGGTAGGACGTAATTGGAGTAAGATCTCCCCTGACAGTGTTGCCCTACATCTTGTAAATACCACTCCCAAAGACGCCCCTGATTTAGATTCACGCCTGACTAACCTCAACTGCTGGGTCACCTCTGCTATTGACTCGCTCGCTCCTATGCGACCGATTAAAACCTTTCGAGCAGCTCCCTCCGCCCCATGGCACTCCGACGAGCTTCGGAAATATAAATCTTCTTGTAAGCTGTTGGAGCGCCGGTGGAGGTCATCCTATACTATTGACACAAAACTTAAATATAAACTGGCCCTCAAAGAATACCGTAGGAAAATAATTGAGCATAAAAAACGTTACCTGGAGGAGAAAATTAATAGAGCGCATGGCTCGGCCAGGGAAATTTTTAACACAGTGAAGACTTTCACAGATCCCTTGGCTCTTAAACAGTGTCTTCCAGTCTCTCAGGCCCTTTGCTCCCGCGTCTCTGACTTCTTTGAAGACAAGATCGCGAAGATCTATGACACCTTCCCCAAGAATAATGATCTAGGGAGTGATACGCCTTTACCTGACCGCATCGAGTCTTCTTCCACCTTTTCAGACTTTGAGGCAATCTCACTGGAACACTCACTGATGGAACTGTCTAGATGCCGCTCTGGCTCACCACTTGACCCTTGGCCAGCCAAGCAATATAAATTATTGGCCTCTTTTCTTAATCCCTTCCTCAACTACATCTGGAATGACTCGCTCAAAACAGGAATTTTCCCGGAGTCTTGGAAACATGCCCAACTGGTCCCGATTTTAAAGAAAGCTAATACAGATCCTAATGAGCCAGTGAACTATCGACCCATTTCTCTGCTCCCAGCCCCTGCCAAGGTCCTTGAAAAGCTAGCGCAGCAACAACTGGCAGGTTTTCTTGAATCCCACGGCCTACTTCATGAATCCCGACATGGTTTTAGAAAGTGCCATAGCACTGAGTCTGCCCTTATAGAAATGGCCGACTCTGTGCGGTGGAAACTGGATGGGGGTTCCAGAGCGGTGCTGGTGCTGCTCGACTTGACGGCAGCATTCGACACCGTCTCTCACCCCATCCTGATTGACCGTCTTCGGTCGAAGGGCATTCCGGGGAAGGCCCTGGAGTGGCTGACCTCTTTTTTGTCTAATCGCACCCAGGCAGTCTATACTCACCCTTTTACCTCTGTTAGCCGTACCCTGAAATGGGGTGTCCCTCAAGGCTCGGCTTTGAGCCCACTATTGTTCAATGTCTATTTTTCTCCTCTGGCTGAACTCATTGCTAGGTCGGGCATCATAGCTACTTCCTATGCAGATGATATTCAGCTGCTTTTCTCCTACGAGAGTGCCACGCAGACTACTTTTGATCCTCTGAAGGATTGTCTGCGGGACATTTCAAAATGGATGGACCATAACTGCCTCCGCATGAATGCGGCAAAAACGGAGGTTCTCTTTTTCCATCAACCCTCCCCTCTTGATGCAACTCTCTGGTGGTCACAGGAACTTAGCCTTCCCCCTGTCCCTAAGGACTCTGTAAAAAATCTAGGGGTCAAGTGGGACTCAAATCTTTCTTTTAGCAACCAAATACAGACCGTTTCAGCCGCTTGTTTTTCCAAGATCAGGATGATTAGGAAATTCATCACCTATCCCCCTAGTGACACCAGGAAAACCATAGTCCAGGCATTGATTACATCTCACCTGGACTATGCGAACGGCCTGTATTTAGGGTTGCCCGCGGGCCTCCTACATCGGCTCCAGACAGTCCAGAATGCGGCTGTTTGGCTGGTCTGCGGGGTTTCCCTACGCACCCATATTTCGCCACATCGCAGAGCATTACATTGGCTACCAATCCATCAAAGAGCTGCATTCAAAGCCATGACCTTAGCCCATCGAGCAACTAGGGGTAGGGGATCGGCCTACCTCTCTGTTAGTATCCGTCCTTACTGTAACTCTCGGAACCTCCGTTCCAACTCCCAACATCTGCTTTCCATACCAAGATTCAGGAAAGCACGTTCTGGAGGTAAAACCTTCCAGGTCTGTGCCACAACTCTCTGGAACGAACTCACGATCGCAATTAGGATGATCCAGGAAGAATTACCCTTCCGTAAGGCACTAAAAACTTTTCTCTTTTGCTAACCCCCCCAGGACTATCACTCTGCTTTCACTCAGAAGCGCCGGGACACCCCGTTGGGGTAGATGCACGCTATATAAAATACACAAAATAAATAAATAAGTAAATAAATATGAGGTACTTAAAGTTTTTGTTATGTCCTCTTATTATTCAACAGATCGTGACCTTGTTTTTTTAGAGTTAGAAACATTTTGTAAAGAGCAAAAATATACATCCACTTTGCGTTCTCATGACTGGAATCAGTAGTCAAGATGCGCATACAAGAAGATGAATTGTTCAGTTGGGCTTCCACCATTCCTTGTACTTTGTCAATCAGTTATCCTGATGAGAGACTTGTTTGAGGAAATTATGAATGAAGGGGAGCCTCTTAGATCTGATTGGAAAGCTGAAAGACACCAAACATTCCAGGGAGGTATATCCTCACACTGAAACTGTTTCCAGGGAGGTTTGGGAATGTATATATTTCCCAGTGTCCCTCAAGAGTAGTGATTCCTTCTAGTTGAAGGAAGATCTTGGTTTCATGATTACCCGTCAAGACCCTAAAAAAACAGAGGTTGTATTTTGAAGAGGATTGCTAGGAACAGAGCCCTGTTTGGGAAATTGTGCTGTCTGAAAACACAGCCTCTACTAAAGTAAAAAAGCCAACCTGCTAACTCTAGTGCCTGATGGCAGTGAAAGTAACAGGTAGCCACCTAAAATAGGAATTTACCCTGATTGATGTTAACTTTAATTGCTACCTCAGATCATTGCATATATCCTCCCTAGTAAGAAACCTAATAAAAGAAAAATTTAATCTGTACAGATCCTGTAAAACATGATTAAAACTGTCTATTGTCAGGTAGGTTATAGTCAATTAGAAGGATGGGGAGAGGATGTGGCCTAACGGCTAGGGCGGTCGACCTCAAAGCTGGAGAACTGCATTTGTGTCTCGACAGTAATGCTCAACATCCTGTGATTCTGGGCAAATCACTTAATCTCCCTGTGCTTAACAAAAATTAATGTGTCCATCTGTAACACAGTTGGTGCTCATGTAAAGCGCTGTGATACCTTCGGGTCTAGTTCATGCTATATAAAAAAGTGAAGGCATTGAATCTTTTGTACTTTTGGGTATCTTCCCTCTCTTAACTAGATCTTGTCCTTTGAAGAAAGATGAGCAGGGTTTGTTAAGGCTTAATTTGGAAAATAAGTATTCAGTTAGGCCATCTATTCACAGCTTCATAAGTGGCAAATGCTCGAAGCTATTGGAAAAACTAAGAAATATAGGTATTGGGGAAATGGATGAGAAAAAGATTGTCCAGTCTTTATTGAAGACAAATCTCTCCCTTCCAAAGTACCACCGGACCTGTGAATGCAAGGGACATAGCCATGAAAGTTCTAAGATGAACGTTAAAGATCTTTAAGTAGTATTTTGGTATGGGTCACATAGTGAAAATGATACCGTAATGAAATAGATGACTGACTAACTTATAAGCCCTAGACGGAAAGGAAGGAATGTGAGTGTGCCCTGTATGGGTTCAGCAATTACTCCCCATCACTCTGGTGAAATGTATGTTTTAGTTTGGAATGCTCACAGGCTTTCCATTCTAACTTCTAATGAAAATGTTCTTGATTTTGTGGGAAATCTCAATATGACTGAACACCTGGCTGCTAGAAAATAGTGTGTTTCTATGAGAAGAAAGAGTGGGAGTAAACCCTCAGGAGGCTTGATTATATGCATATCAACAGAAGTCCTAAATCCATGCAATGAATTTGAATTGTAACATTGGTGTTGTCTGGCTGTCCTAATAAAATTATATAATCACCACATTCTAGCCCAATTCATGATAATGAATTCGCTTTTATGCGCATTCATCAATATTCAATAAATTCCTGCATAGATAGCACATGGGGTTCCTTTTAGGTTTTGGAGCTGGGCATATACTTGCACCCCTGCTGTTTGGCGCAATTTCTCTTTTAAACTCTTTTCAGCGCCTTGAGAACCTCACGGGTGAGTAGCGCGCTTACAATTCCCTGAGTGATTGAAGCTTGAACTGGGTGAGCTAGATGACCTGCCTGAAAATATTTTTGCTGTTGGCATTCCGCTAGTTGACTAGTTTTCATTTAGAAAGTCTGTCCACATGATGTGCAACATTTTGCTAGAAAATCATCTGCTCCTTAGAATGGGAGAGAACCTCAAAATCTCCCATTGGTAAACACATTTGCTCATGACAATCTTAAAAATTCTTTTGATTTATTTTTCACTTCAGTCGACTTGTTCAAGAACTATACCAACTAGAGAATTATGAAATTGTATTCCAGTTTGATCTGAAGTTTCAGCATAAGCCTTCATGAAGCGGTATATACCCATGAAATGCATGTCAGATGTATATGTGACGGAGTGGAAAATCAGATCTTTTTTTGTTGTTTTTTTGGGGATATATTGAAAACACTAAGGGCCATATGTACAAACACATTTTCCCATAGACACAGAATGGGTAAAACCCTTTGATACATCTGGCCCTAAAATCAGTAAAATAACATATTAAGGAATGAACTTCAAGGATGGAAATAAACTGAACCAAAAAATACTTGCTTCTATTGCATGAATAATATTGGAAATAATGTTTGAAAGTTGTCTTCAGAAACCACTTTTGCTGTATATCTCCTATGCCCAAAGGGAACCCAATTGCGATAGTGATAAGATTTGCACAGTTTACAGGGTATAATCAGTGGTACCCCCTCAATGTTTTCTGGGCCGTAGAGCACACTTCAAATAATTGTTCTTGTTGGTAACTGAGTGAACCATTCCACCAATTCCCATTGGTACTAGCTTTCAGTGGAGCAATACTCACCCTGTCATCTTAACCTAAATAGATTTCTGGTCTAAACAGCATGTATGCCAGTGCTTGGAAGTGTATTTTCAGTTTATCGTATAGTCAGCCGAATTCTTCCACAACTTTAATACATAACTCCCAGTGGTCTAAGTTGGAGTCCTGAAGTAGCCTTCCCATGCGTTTTGTTTTAACAAGAAGCAAACTTGGACCTAATGCTTAAAATCTCCTCAAACAGTCTGATACCGGTCTGGGGGAATCCTTTTGTATTCGAACAGGAAGCATGCAAGAATACTGTTATGCTTCCTTTTTACTTGTTTTTCTAGTGCACCAAATATCTTAGAGGCCTTTAAATTCCTCTGCCAACCAATTGTTTACTGATTAGAACCTTGTTTAAAGTTAGGTTATCCCATAGAGTGCCCAAATGGCTTTTCTATATGTAACCTTGACATCTGTGCCCTGAATGATAACAATCCTCTAATTAATTCCATGCATAAAAAAATGCCAAATGGCTCTGGTTACATTTGATGCTTTTGCAGACCTCCATAACTTTTCATCCTAGTGTATAGTACGTTAACTAGCCAAAAGGATTACTCATGGGATCTGATAGACATGTAGCTGCAGATGTCTTAGGTTTGAATTTCTCAGGCATCAGACTTGATCCGGCAAAAACATTTTTAGCAATACCCCTGCGTGCCGGTAGGTGGTGTTGGTCGGCTCCGCGTGACGTCCTCCGTGCCGGAAGTGACATTCTAGTCACCTTTATTGGCGCCACCTTGGCCTGCTGACATCAGTTCTTTTCTTTCCGCACCAGTCAAGCGCTGATCCGTGAATAGAGCTAACCTCTGTCACTTTCTGACTAGCTTTTTTTTTTTTTTACTTTTGTTGCCCCTTTTGGTGTTTAGGTTTTTTCCTCAGATCTAGGAAGACTTCTTAGTTCAAACTGCACGGTGCCTGTCACTGCCCTATGTCAGTGACTGACCTGCACCTTGTTTGCGTGTAGTGCCTGGAGCGAGACCACGACCCAAATTTATACTCTAACTGCTGGGGAATGACTCTGAAGGCTTTGAGGGAGCGGTTTCTAAAGTTATTTGTCGCCCAGCAGTCAACACCAGGTTGCGCGACTCCTAGGATATCTCGTTCTGATTCTCGTTCCTAGTCGAGAGGAAGGTCCGGGCACAGCTCCAGTAGTCCTCTTCCTCCAACTCATCAGGACAATCGGGTAAGAGGCACAAAAAGCCTTCTCCCCAACCATCGGTCGACGTGACGGAGGAGCCTTAGCATTCCTTGCCTCGTTCTTCAGGACCTGCGCCTGGGTCGCCTCCACGCTATCCTGATTTTTCGGGAGTCTGAGCGACCCCCGCCCACCTTCGAGAGGTTAGGGGATAAGGTAGACATGGTGCTGGATCACTTTAAGGACTCGCGGGCTATGGCCAAGTCTTTGGGCCTCTCAGTCGCCACATGTCCCCAGTCTGCCTTTTGCCCCTTTTGTGGCTACAGAAGGGGCTTTCAACCACGCCAGCCCTATCCCAGCTACACAACCGCGCAAGTACCTCAACCTCCGCTTGGCTGAGGGCGCGGCTTGTTCCGACCCTGTGGGTCAGGCGGCCAGAGGTCGGGTCAGTCTCCAAACCCTCCTAGTCTTACCCTTCTAAATCATGGGCAGCCAGTTGGTGGCAGGATCAGCCATCCCCTCCACTGCTGACATACCGTCACATCAGACAGGTGGGTCCTCCAGATAGTCCAAAGGGGCATTTCCCTCCCATTCGACCCTATCCCTCCCTCCTTGACTCCATCTTGCGACTACTGACAGGGGATCATCTAATTTTGCTTCAGGAGGAAGTCCTGACTCTTTTGGCAAAGGGAGCCCCATAGAGAGGGTTCCGGAGCCAGGAGTAGGCTCTAGTTGCTATTCCTGCTACTTTCTGGTCCCGGAAAAGGACAAGTGCCTTCGTCCTAGCCTAGACCTACAAGCCATCAGTTACTTGCTCAAAAAGGAAAAATTCAAGAGGATCACTGTGGCTCTGGTCCTGTTTGCCCTGGACCCAGGAGACGGGGTAGTTGCGTTGGACTTGCAGGACGTCTATTTTCACATTCCCGTCCTGCCTGCCTGTAGGCGCTACCTGCCGTTTATGGTAGGCCACAAGCATTTTCAGTTCACTGTGCTCCCTTTGGGCCTTACCAGCGCCCCTCGGATGTTCACAAAAGTGATGGCGGTGGTCGCAGCTCATCTGCGCAGATCAGGGGTATCAGTCTTCCCCTATCTCGATGACTGGCTGCTGAAGGCGGGCTTACCCCACGCTGTTGTCTCCCACCTCCAGACTATGGTGACCCTTCTGCATTTGCTGGGGTTCACTACCAGCATACCAAAGTCACACTTGAATCCCTCTCAGATGCTCCTTTTCATCTGAGCCATTTTGGATACAGTGCAGTTTCGGGCTTATCCTGAATGGTGAGTCCAGGATATTCAGGCGTTGATATCGAAGTTTGACCCTCTATCCTGGATTTCGATGAGTGACTGAGGCTGCTGGACCTCATGGCCTCCAGCATCCTGCTGGTGACACATATGCCAGATGGCATATGCAGGTTCTGCACAGGTTTCTGTTTAGTATCGTGGCCAAAAGCAGACTGTTCAAGAGGTAGTAGGTAATAGGGAATCAATAAGTAAGTTGCAACTCAGTCGTGAGATAGGAAAAGTTTGTTGTATGTAAAAGTAGTATAAATATTTTCACTCAGTGCCGCTAGATGTTTGGCAATGTAATCTCGACAATAATAAACTTAATTGTTGTACAAACCTGTAATAGTGGATCAATTACTGGAAATATATTATTTCTCTGCCACAGTTACAATTTGGCTAGGAGAAAAGATTATCTTCAGACTTGGAGGAAATCCTTGAGCTTAGTTTGACGTACTGAGAACAGGTTACATACAGAGTTTGAGTAGCTTCCGCGCCAAGCACAATTTCAGCCATTATCTTGAAAGAAATTAAACTGTATATAAAATTCCACAGTTGCCTTTAAAGACTTGTTTTAGAAATATCCAACTAGAATTCAGTGTTATTATCACGGAGATTGTGCTATCCAGCACATAGAAAATGGAGATTTTATTAATGAAAAGAGGCTGATATCATACAGTAATTATCCTTTAATTACAACTCGCAGAAACCAGAACATCCCAAAGCATCCAAAAGGCTCAGATGCTACAGATACATTCTCTTTATCTTGATGGCATGCCTCAGGAGTTTAGCCAGTAAATGCAGAAGGAGGAATAACAAATGGAAACATCAAATTGAGATCAGCTTAAATCTGGTGCAGTTCAACTTTAAAGACAAGTCAGTAACAAAGAATTTTGTCAGCAAATTGGCAGGATGACTCCCCTGGCATCACAAACATTTGCAACAGGCAGGACGAGGGAGCTGTGAAAAACAAACAAAGTACAAAACACACAATTCTACCACAGATGGTGCATCTATATGAAAGGCAGTAGAATTCCAGGAAACCAAGATCCAAGCAACCAGGAGTACTAAGGCCAGTCAAGCTTAGATTGTAGCAGCAAATGACTCCTAGGCAGTGAGGAGAAACTTGTTGGAGCAAGAAAACAACATGCATGTTCTAGTAATGGCAGCGAAATATATTGAACAGCATGCATAGATCAGAAACACCTCATGATAGTCTTCCTGTTGAAGAAGACACCTGGGTCCCAGAGCAGTTTAGGGTGAGAGGTATTGTGTACCTCCTTTTCTTGAATCAAATCTTTTTTTTTCCTTCTACTCAGATTAGGAAATTCTTCATTTTATGGCAAGGTTATGATGTGTAAATTCATGTGGCACATTCCGAGACTGTCCAGCACAGAGGAAGCAAGAATGCTCAATAGTCATGAAGTGAAGACTTTGAAGGTGGAATTGTTGAACTGGTGGGGCATTTTCAGGGTGTTGCCTGAACACATCCCACAACTGAGACTTGAGAGGCCATAGCATTAAAAACTCAGTGTGTGCCAGCGTTTCATACGTCTACTTTTGCCAGGACTTAACGGAGCCAACAATGAATGGGAGAAGGGCCCGATCAAGTTTTTCTGAAAGAGAGAAGGAGTTGAGAGTTAGAGATCAATTAAGAGAAGATGTTTGCTTCTAAAACACCTTGAAGCGACCAGTGACATATAGTTTGGGGCAGTTTTGGAAGTAGTGGCTAGAGATGGAAGATCATCCAGTTTTGATTCTGTCGGAAATATAGTAGATCATACTCCCAGAATAGTAACTCCAAGAGAGAGAACTTTGACATACAAGACTCTGTATATAGAAACAAGGTACAGTTGTGTGTCCTGCTTGACAGGGGCCAGCGGCTCAAAATACATGAAATCAAATTGCCATCCCCCTTTGAACAGGATCTTGGGCGTGAGACTCAAATGCAAAGGATTCTGGTTGATGTTAATAGAAGAGGGTGAACAGACCATTTATAGCTGAGTGCTAGATTTTAATTGTGTTCAATCTTAACTCTGTGGCATGAAATAATGCTATGTAGTTTGCTACCTAAGAGATGGTGGATCCAAAAGGTTCTACACTCTGTATCATGCACCTGCCAATCCAGGCTTGTTATGCTGTTTCAGTACAAGAGCCCATGGTTTGAACATGAGTTTTGATTTTTCGCTTCAAATTTTTCAAGTTGGTTCCGACCCCCACAATAACCAAGGCAAGCAGCTGAAATATGACTTTATCCTCAGAAATTAGAAAAGAGGGCAACGGTCACCTTGTAAAACCAACCAAAGAACTACACCCAACAGCAATCATAACCTTACTCTCTACACAGTTTCACAGAGACTCCAACAAGACCCTTTTACAAACAGCCCTTTCAGACTGAGGAGCAACTACTCAACAACAGGAAGTGGGTGAGTTCCCAAGAAACATCCCTCAGCCATAGAACAGGTGATAAAACCCTGTTGTAGACTGTTCACCCTAATGCAAAGCCTGACCGGTTCAACAAGCTAACTAACAGGGAGACCAGGATACGGACACATCCACACTTTTACAGAAGGAAAAACCACTCTCCCACATAGAGCAACCAAAAAATAAAGCCAGGATACACACAATGAGGGGCATCCATGTACAGCAAGACGACACCAGACAAGTTGAACTTGAATCGACCTACAGTCTCTGTGCTACATTCTTACCTCACCATAGGGGATTCTCATAACTTGACAACTGGCACAGCCAGGTTGATCCTTTCCAAACCAGTTTCTACTGAATTAGACTCAGAAGAACAGCTTAAGAGCATTACACCCAATCTAGCTGCGTCAAGAAACACCACTTACAATGCCTCTACACCGCTAAGAGGAAGACAGGGCCCCAAATCCTGGGAAGAGACTTTCCCTACACACAGCCACAAAAGGACAGTACTGCAAACAACTGCCACCCCACCTTGAGAAAACGTGATACAGCAGATTCCGAGCAGACCACATAGGGAATCCCTAACTAAAAAAGCTGGATGTAGTACTTGGAAGCTCCAGACAGGGAAGAACACCACAAAAGCAAATTTGCAGACCAGTCCTGAAAGTCTGCAACCATTCCCCCAGACGATAATGTAATTTGTCAGTGCCCAGCACACAAACTTCCCATAAACCAAATCAACGACCACTTGCAACTACTCAATAGGATATAGAATGAGTCATGAATAAAGTTATCACACTTCTACTCACTCTAGAGAAGATGTACACACCCACTACCTATTGCACTGACTCCCCAACAAGTAGAAAACGTATCTACAACAGCAGACTCACAACTCCCTGAGACTGCAAGATTCACTGGTGAGAAGAACGAACAATCACCTCTCAGAAGAATAGGTAAATACTCTGCTAATCTACCATCAGGGTGCATAGAAAACCTCCCTTGAAACAACATCCCAATCGTCAAGCTATTCAGCTACAACAACCGGAGATACAACCCTCTACAAGCTAATCACAACAACCCAATTCCAATTGCAATAAACACAATGTCCACCACTGTAACTCACAAAAAAGGACAAACCTGAAATGCATGCTGCACAGTTCCAGATCAGCAGCGAAACACGCAACTAATATAGGAGATGTGTTCTTAGTGCATGATGTGGACATTCTCTTCCTAACTGAAACCTGGCTCAACCAAGTGGCAGCTCCAATACTCGACCTTCTTATTCCCCCCCCGGATTTTCCCATGTTACGTCTAGACCACACATTGAAGCAGGTGGGAGGTGTCGCTATATTTTCCAGAAACTCCCCAAACTTCAACTCACTCTCACTAGAAGATACATCATCGTTTGAGCTTATGGGAACTGAAATCAAGCTTGAAGAGAAACTGCTAGCGAAAATACTCCTTTTAGTCTGTCCACCTGGTGACAGCATAGTCTTCCTGGAGAAACTTATGGAAACGATCACAATCAATGCTACTTCACTCACTAATACAATATTATTAGGAGTTTTAAAACCTGCATTAGAACAATGACAAAGACTCCACAGTGGCTGCACTTAATAACCTGCTTGGGACCTCAGCGTGATTCAGGCATGCAAGGGACCAATTCACAACACAGGTGCTACACTTGACCTCATCTTCGCTAAACAGGGGTCAGTAAACATGCTAGCCATCACCCCAACAGACTGGTTGGACCACCACCAAATTCTTTTACAAATATCATTACTAGAAACTAAAATAAATGGTCAAACGAGAAGGGAAAAAAATGTGGGTGAGGTATTACAGCTGCATAAACAGAACAGAACTGGTAGGTCAGTGTCGAACCTCCATGGCACCTTGCATTGACCAAACATCGCTTCAAGAACTGACGCATCTCTACAGCAGCAGAATGACCAACATAGTTCAGAAGGCTGATCCATTACATCTAAAAAGGCAACAGAAAAAGCTTCAGCACCTTGGTTCCACCAAAAAAAACAATGAAAGAAGACAACTAAGACAGCTGGAACCACTATGGAGGGAGTACCCAAACAGTACCCATCTGGAACAGTTGTGAATGTACAGAAACTCTTACAAAAAGGAAATCTTGAAAGCCAAAACAACAGTGATCAGATCACAACTAGTGAAGAAGAAGCCCAGAAAACACTTTCACATAATAAAACAGCAATCAGGAAAACTTGCAGAACCCACAATTGCAAACCGCTCGACGGACAACTGCAACGCCTTCTCAACTGTCTTTAAAGATAAAATTGCAGCTGCAAGGCACTCTATTTCCAGCCAAGCTAGTGCCTTGACCCAGGGAATCCATCTATCCCATTCTCACAGCAAGAATATTAACCAACACACCCCAACTGTCCCAAGGAAAAACTAAGCCTTATGGAACAGTTTCAGATCTCTGTCTGAGGGAAGAAACCATAAAACCATTCAGTCACTGAAACCTACCACACACTTAGAAGGTCTCATTCGCTCCCCCCTACTCAAAGAGATCCACGAAACAGTCACTTCCCTATGGACGAATATTGTGAATGCATCTCTCCAACAAGGATCTCTCCCAGAATGCCTGAAGATGGGCCGAGTATCCCCCCTATCAATACAAAAATAAAGGCCACTGACCAGAAAGACATCTTCTGACCTGTATCCCATCTGCCTTTCCTAGCTAAATTGGTAGAATAATACGCCCACGAGCAGCTATGTGAACACATCAAGAACTGTGACCTATTAGACAAACACCACTAGGTTTCAAGCCTTGACACAATACAAAGGTTACCATTCTAAACATCCTAGATGAAATACAGACCTCACTAGACCAAAAGGAATCCTGTATGTTAATACTTCTGGATTTCTTAGCGGCTTTCGACATGGTCAGCCACAAACGCTTCAGATAAACTCTTGAATTCAGATTGGGCCTATCAGGAGCCGTCCTTAACTGGTTCACCTTCTTCTTTATGAACCGACAACAAAGAGTCAAAATTGGCAACACCCTATCTGATGTAGGGGTGTTCCGCAAGGTTCTAAAATTTAGCAATGCTCTTCAATCTGTACATGCAACTACTCCTTGAAATCCTTAAACAATCAAATACCTCGCACTACATGTATGAGGATGATACTCAACTCTACATCAAACTCCCCTCTCAAGAGACAGGATCACACCCTGAGAAAAAGACCGGATTGGCTGGTGCACAACCACCTGAAACTAAATCTGCTGAAAATCGAATTCATTCTTTTCTCCCCACCCCTTGGATCCCAACAACCTCAACTATGGTCTCATAACCTCAAATCGCTGAACTGCACCTCAACCATATGGGGCTCCATAAAATCACTATACATCACATTAGACTCAAATCTAAACATGTGAGCTGCCATACAAGCTGCAACCAGAAGCACGAATCTACATCTGCACCTTCTAGTAAAACTAAAACCCTTCATACCACTAGAAGACCTCATGACAGTGGTTCAATATCTAGTGCTCTCAAGACTGGCTAATTGGAATGCCACACTCATAAGTCTACCTAAATGAAAGTGTCAATAAATGAAGCAGCAGGACTATTAACAGGCACACGTCATTATGATCGCATTTCCCCATCACTCAGAGCCTTCGACTAGCTACCAATTGAAGCTAGGATCCAACTGAATGTTGCATGCATAACACACAAAGCTCTACTCCACTTTGGGCCTAGATACTTGGCGAATAGGATCAGGCCATCAGGAGGTGGAAGGGATTCTAGAAGTGCTAAATCCCTCATACTAGAACAAGCCAGACTAAAACAATGGTCAGGTATGGATCGTGAAGCCCTAAATCTTATGATTGCTGAAGGGTAATGCTTACTGGTGATAAAAGATGTGCCCACTTTGTAAATGCCGAGCCCAAACAGACTTCTGACCACATTCTTTTAAAGTATGCCTCTAGGCTAGTTCATGGATGAAAACAATGTTCACAGATGCTCTTCAGATGGGGATCCTACCATACTATTTGACAGAAGCAATGGTGATAGTTATTCATAAGCAGGGGAAACCATAGACTGAGTGTGCATCTTGAAGGCCCATATCATTACTTAATACAAAGTTAAAATCTTGGTGAAGATCCTAGAAAACCGTCTGGTTGGAGTGATCAGTTCCCTGATTTATTGGGAGCAAAGTTAGTTCATGCCAGGTAAGGGGACAATCAACTGCATCAGACTTGCCAATGGTGCTAGCTTATGTGGAGAGTTCAGGTGCATCAAAGTGCTGCTTTCTGTCGATTTTGAAAAGGCATTTGATTTGGTGAATTTGACCTTCCTGCATGAGGTTCTGAAGGAAATTAACACTGGCTCACTATTCCGAGTGTATGCAAGGTTGTTTTATAGCTCACTGTGGGCCAATGTTGGTGAACATGGCAATACCCATACTGGATACAGCAGTGCACAAGGCATGATTCATTTGATCATGGAACCTATTGCTGAGTGGGTGAGGTCCGAAGTATGGATTTGGGGTATTCGTGGGATAAAGGACTATGAAGATCGCATTGTTTTATATGCTGAACATGTTCTGTTGTATGTTCAACACACAGAACTCTGTATCCTTGACTCATCTACATGTTTAAGGTATTTGTGGAGGAGAGGGGCATGTTTGTGAACTGGGAGAAGTCTGCATTATTGCCACTGAGGGGTGCGATCAACACTGGAGCATGGAGAGATAAAAAATGTACTAAAGAATAGCCATTCCTTTACCTCTCTGAGCTTACATATATCCTTAGACCCGGTGGGAAGTACCAGATCCTAAATTTGTAAGATGTGGAAGGGAACTGGGTATTTTCCTGCCTGTTGTTTGGGAGCATCCAATGATCCAAAGATATTGGTGAAGAATCTACAAAATATTTACTCAAGTAATGGGAATCGGTCTGCCAGTTGAGCCTAAGTTTGTGCTTATGAAGATAATGTTTGAGGCTTAGCTGGTTGAGCTACTGATGGCAGGTTTGCACCTCTGTCTCTTCTTGAGATGCTAGACCTCCACACATGCTTCTGTAGAAGCTAGCAGATCTTGACCGGCCTGTTGTGCTAGTGATGCGCCATTGCCTGGCATTGGAAGATCACAAGCGCATATTTTATAGAAGGTTAAACCCAGGGATGATTGAACAGTATCAAGAGAGTTGAAAGCAGAGACGTACACATGGAGATACCCTTAAGAACTGATCGGCTAAAATAAGGCCCTCACTTTAACCCAGCTAAGTGGAGTCCTATCAGAGAATTTATTGCAGTACACAGGACAGATGCATGGTATTCAGCAGTTATGATGGCTTCAATATCACCATCCATCACTCAAGTCTCTGAACTTAGGCCCTAAGTGTAGAGGTTTAAAGTGCATCCGGAGCAAAAAGAACTTGCACCAGCATCTTCTCTCCTTATGCTTATTTGGCTAATTAAAGCCTTGAAGATAAGAAAGAAACTATTACGGATAATGCTAAAATAGATTAAAATACAAATTGAGAGCTTGCAACTAAGACCTAAAATCATTACAAATTCATGATCAACGGATATACAAGATAAAAAAGTAAACTAATTCACACAAGAAAGATATATGTGCAAGAATGAAAAATAGACATAGGTTACACAATAGGAAACTTTGTCCTAACCAATTTTAAGAAAGATAAACATTCCTTATTTCAAATATGGCAGTTAAGAAAAATGACCATGACCTTGCGAGTTATTTAATTTGATAACATTTATAGAAATATCATGACCGGTCTAACTTGGATAAAAAAATAGTTTTAAGATGATGAGTAAAATATTGCCACCAAGCACAGTTAATACAAAACTACAAAGCAGAATAAATTGCATAGTTGATTGTAAGAAAGTTTGTCTTGGGAACAAGGTGATAGGTATTCATGAGAGACCCTAACTCTAGGAAAATTTAAACAAAAATGCACAATATCCAATGTAAAATGAGTCATAAAAATCTATGATGCTCGTTGGGCACAAAACTGAGACAGGGTTCTTGATAAAAATCTGTTTTTTCTAAAGCATGAATTCTTAATGATGGTTTAGTAATTTCACTATCCTCCTTTCTAGCTTGTCTTAATAAAAAAAGCGTGTTTAGCCCAATCCCTGGCAGATTTAACTATAGTGGGATTATTGACTAACTCCTACTTTCTCAAATGTCAAACATTGTTTTAATATAGTGAGAGCCAATGAATATTTAAGGCGTCCTCAAAAGACCTACAATCTGAAATTACAGTTCTATTGGGCCCAAATCAAGAACTAAAGAAGAATTGGGCGTAGTCTAATTACATCCTCTAACTAGAATTCAGTGAGTTCTTTGCAGCAAATATAGGATGGGCTACTTGGAGGTCATGCTAGTAGTGCATGTAGGATCTATTTTCCTCAATTTGTAGATTAGTAACCCCAACTGCTGGCCTCATCGCTGTCAATTGAAACTCATTTGAAAACATAAACATCTCTTAATCAACTTGATCCCAAGTTAGTGGCAAAATTGAATACAGCACCCATAGATTTTACAAATTGTTGTCTCCTATTAGACACTAAATAGTCCCATTTCCCAGAGCAATGGAAAGGTACCCCAAGATAAGTGAATAATTGAATCGTCTGAATTGTTGTGTCCTGGATATGAATTAGCTTCATCTTGGTAGACTCGGGACCAATTACCATGGTAAAGGATTTTGAAAACTTTGTGCTAAAATCTTACTAAACAAAGGATGCAACAAAATAGTCAACAAGATTTGTTTTTCCCCCATTTGCAGTCTGGGCCTTCAGCACAGCGCAGCCGGCATATCAAAGGGCCGGGAGAGGACAGGGGGTGTTATTTATTTTGGGAAGATCCTGGCCCTGGGACACCAAATGTTGTTCAACATGATTTATATAAAGTATAAATAAAAAAAAAGCTACCTTGATGGACTCCACTACCTACCAGAAAAGAGTTGGTTCCTTCCCCACCAGCCACATATTTGACCCTGGCTGAAAGATTGTTATGTAACTGACTTAGGAAATTGATTATCTCAAAATCAATGCCCAAAGCAAGCATTTCAGACCAGGACATCTTCCTGTTCACACAATCAGAAGCTGAGCTCAGATTATTGTGAGCCAGGTGAATGCCCCCTTTTTAATAGTTACATATTTATAGATTAAAAGATGAAGATGAAGGTGAAGGGATCGTTCAATTGTTCCAAGGCCAGGTCTAAAACCAAATTGAATAGCAGCTAGAATTTTTTTATCTTTTATCACCGAACTAATCTATCCATTAAGACATGTCCAGCAATTTTAACGAGTCTATCAGTGAAACTGTCCCATAGTATCTAGTGTCCTCTTTAGCTCTCTTTTTGACATGAATATTATACATTTCGATAAGGGCAACGAAAGAGGTCCAGTAATGTCCTTATTGGTACCCATAATCTTGTTAGTATGTATCTTTTGGGACACAGACTGGGCCAGGGCCTTCACATTTGGACTACTGTCAATTTCAGTTTGAACTTCCTGGGCCATAGATGTAAGTGTCAAAGAGCAAGGAAGGCTGTTTGAGGAGCAGTAGCCAATACTTAAAAGGACTGAATATATTTTGTGAAAAGGGTTACCCTTGCATATTGCTGAAATAACACCTGTCAGTGGGTTTGGTATTACTGCAAAGAAAATGGGATATGTGATCTTACTAAAAGTACAGTTGTGCTTCAAGGCACAGATGACCCGGGGTTCTTTGACGTCGTATGGAGTAAATTTCTATCCGCTGACCCGCACTCATTGATCTTGTGAAGCCTTCAACTGTGTGCTCCACTAAGGCATGGGTATATTGCACATCCCTCCAAGCTACCGTAGCTTAGCATCCAGGCACTTAATAGAGACACTCAACATGCACCATTTGTGCTATATTTGGATGTTCAAGCACTCAAGGGTACGTGAAGGCATATTTTACTTCCGGGGGGGTGTCCCGTATTGACTATTGGTTGATAAAGGAGAGAGATAGCCACGTGCACAGCGTACGTCACGCAGCGTACACACTCTTGGATCATACACCAGTGTTGTTAAGCCTGGAGATTCTGGGTGTGTCACGAATGCGGCAGTAACACCAACTCGTCTCTGAAGTCCTACTGGACCCGGTCTTTGTGGGTGAGCTACTGCGAAGATAGCAGATTTCTTTGAGCAAAATGAGAGCACTGTTGCCTCCCAGGGTATTTATTTTGGAGGCCTTTAAAGCTACCGTTTGGGGAAACTATTTAGCTAAACACAGCATGCACCTCATGCAGTTGAAGGAAGAGCTGAAGATACTCAAGAGGACACTGGAGGGTGGTGGACTGGATGACACACTAGAGCAAATCAGAACTAAAATCACTGAATATAATGAGACGGCAGCACAAGAAAGCAAATTGTGAGGCAAATATGCGAGAGTTAGGAGTTATGGTGAAGCAGAGATGCTGGGGAAATCATTTGTCATGCTGATATGACACCCAGGAACCGCTAATATGTAGCAAAATATTGAATGAGAGCGGGAGCTCTGTCAGTATTATAGACATCTTCTTACACTGCTACGAAAGACTATATTCTTCCACAAGTTGCTCTAGTGGCTAACACCTGTTGCGCTACCTGATGATGTAGCCCTGGGCTGGCTAAACAGCGAGCACAAGCTCTTTCTGGAGCAGCCTTTCACGCTAGATGAAACATTGTACTCGTAGCATCCTTGCCGACGTGTAAGATGCCAAGCCGGATTCATTCCGGTGTGTTCCGCAGCCTATAATTTGCGTACTTTTTTCACTATTCTGCAGACACTCGATCTGGACCAAAATGCCGCAGCAATATCTCTAAATGCAAATAAGGCTTTTGACTCACTGGAGTGGAATTCTCTTTTCTGCGTCCTTGGGGGAATGGGAAGCCTAGCCCCCTTCATGGGATGGACACACCCTCCTATACATAAATTCTATAGCCAGAGTAAGGATCAATGGGGAGTTGTCCAGACTATTTGAGGTGTAGTGTAGCACCAGACAAGGATGCTCGCTCTCCCTGCTCCTATTTGCGCTAGCTTTGGAGCCACAGGCGGCCAGTGTACAGCAGCTATACGTGGAACATGCTCTTTGTTACAGAAACAGGCATATATTGATATACATTTATGCAGACTATAACACCCTTTATGTCCACCAGCCAAGTGCAAATCTTATCATCATTTTTTTTATTTAAAGTTCTTTATTTTGCTTTTTCATTCAATAGTTAATTTTTGCTTATGAGTAAAATATAGTGTACATATAGATGTATGTTTGCTTGCGTTTATGGACATACAGAGTATCGTTAACACAGGATAACCCTGGCTTATGTGACTAGTTAAGGGCATATCACAGTGTGCAAATATTACAAATAAGTAACCACACAAATTAAATGTCCGATAAATACAATGGCATTTGTCTCATGCACCTGATGCCTACAAATTTCTTTTCAATCCATTATGTCAGTTTTCTTTATTTCGATTTCTATACAGTTCCATATCTTGTGTAATATAAATTTGTATCAAAATCACTTAACTTAAATTCAATAAAAAAGTAACAACAATCTGTCATAATATGGCCGGCTCTTGCTTTCGTATATTACTTCGCCCCTTTATAATAGCTGGATGCCTCTCCCGCTCCCCAGCCCCGCAAACTGTGCGATGTGTGATATGGTATCATAGAGTCTTCTGTTTACTCTATTCCTGTCCTTGCGTATGCTATGTATAACTTTATGACCAGAGCTCAATTTATGACCCACTTAGGCATCTGTACTCAATCCCCCTCCCTCACCATTTTGCGCGTTATTATCTTCAGGTTCTTGACCTCCCTGCTTCAGTTCTACTAGCATCACGTCCCAGTATTGGGCAATGGGGTACTTGTGCATGCCAGCTATCTCTTCCCTGTGTAGGGCCATGCTTTCTGCCTGTGCCCACACCAATAATGAATTTTTCCAGTTTTCGAAGACAGGGGGATTACTGCCTTTCCATCTTTTAGTGATTAGTTTTTTGGTGACTATTAGACCCAGATCTGTGAACCAAGACGTGACCCTCTGCCTCCTGAATATGGGGAAGAAGCCTAGAAGACATTCCTCCCATGTATGTAATTGGGGCCGGCCAGTGTAAGTTGCTAATGCGCCGTTACTTCCTGCCAGTATATTTGCAGGAAGGGGCAAGACCACATCATGTGTAAGAATTTTGCGTCTATTTGTGAGCAGCGAGGGCATGCTGAATCCATCAGCCGAAAGTACTTGTTCAACTTATCCGGAGACAAATACGCCCTATGCGTAATATACGTTTGTATGAGCCTAAACTTGGCGTTTCTTGGTATTTGCGTGGGATTGGCCAGGATCATGTCCCATTCGTTATCTGTCCATGGATTTCCCCTGTGTCGTCTTCCCATCTTGTGCGCAATGCTGTCATGGGCTATGTAGTGTGGGTTAGTAGTGCCTCCGTTAACCAATGCACTATATGTGACCCATTACATGTAAATACTGGATCAGGAGATGCATCTCTGGTTCAATATTGATGTTTCCCCAGGCCGTTGCAAGTGACCATATGATCGAGTTATATAGCAGGAACTTACCTTCTGGCAAACAATTTTTGTCTGACAGTCTATCAAAGGGAATCAGGACACCGTCAGTGTAAAGATCACCTATCGTGTGTATCTTGGCGGCATGCCAATGCGTGAGCACGTTATTTGGAGTACCTGTTTTGTTTCTCGCGTTCCCTGAAGCGGTGACAAAGGGGCATATGGAATTGTGTTCCTGGTGAGGTAGAGGCTGCGTTTGTAGCAGCGGTAGACTAAGGCCAGGCAGGATGGTGATGTATTGGGGGGCCGGGCTATTGGATGAAACGGATGATAAATCTGGGATTGAGACCATGGTGGGCGCGATGAGGCCATGCAGCTAGATTATGGCCAGCTAGCCACTTCGTCACCCATTGCATTTGAGCAGCTAAATAATATAATTCCATGTTGGGGACTGCTAGTCCTCCGCTGTGGGATGGCGCATATAATTTTCTTGATGCTATTCTGTGGCGGCCTGTGTTCCAGATAAGGCCTCGATCAGTTGCTTCAGCTCTTGGAATGTTTTAGTGGGTACATAAACAGGAAGATTGGACAATAATATAACAGTTTAGGCAAAACCACCATTTTGGTTTTCCAAAATGTGATTTGTGACCCGATAAGGAGGGTTCTAGTTAAGTTCCCTTCCAGGATGTCAGCGGGGTTTCGATAGACTAAAATGCCTAGATAGCCGAAAGTAGCTGGTTGCCAGCTTACAAGAGAATTATTTATTACTAAATTGGGATTTATGGTCTCGCCCTTAAAGGGGTATAAACATGATTTGGCCCAGTGTAGCTTAAGACCTGACATCTTCTTGAATTGCACTAGTGTGTCCGCTATGGCGCTTGGTATGTTGCATAAATCCGTGCGGTACAGCAGGAGGTCGTCCCCATAAAGCGAGAGCCCATGTAGGCCGTCCCCCAGCGAGATTCCCGAGTCCGCTCCCCCATCCCGCAAGTGGGTCGCCAGCGGTTCCATTGCTTGTGAGAAAAGTGGTGGAGATAAGGGGCATCCTTGTCTAGTACCTCTATTGATTGAGATGTTGTTTGATATTATGCGACCTGTACGCACTCTAATTGTAGACCACGTTTATAGAAGTCTAATCATTTGAAGAAAAGTATCCCCAAACCCATATCCTCACAGTACTTTAAACAGGTAGGGCCACTCAAGCGAATCAAAGGCCTTCTCTAGGTCCAGTACCATACAACCAGAGTTAGGCCATGCGTTACCTGCATAGTGTTGTACCCTGAAGAATCTGCATATATTCAATGACGTGTTCCGGGTTGGGACAAAACCATTCTGGTCAAGATTAACAAAAATTTTTGCTGGCGGCGATAAGAGATGCTAAAAGTTTGTAGTCTGTGTTAAGTAGCGCCAGCGGTCTGTATGATCCTAACAACTTTGGATCTTTACCTGGCTTGGAAAGGGAGACCAAGAAAGCCTCTCTCTGTGTGTCCGAGTGTGTGGAATCTGTTAGTGCTGTGTCGAATACTCTTTTGAGTTGGCGTGTCAGCGACTCCGCGTACGCTTTATAAAATTCAGACGGCAAGCCGTCTGGGCCCAGGGTTTTCCCGGTGGCTAGGGTGCGTATGCTTGCTAGGACTTCTTCCGTGCTTATCGGATTTTCAAGCCCTAACTTTTGATCTGGGGATAACTGAGGAAGGGTGATGTGCTAAGTATTGATGTATTGCCTCTGCTGTCACTGTGACTGTGGACTCCTATAACGTGGTGTAGTGCCTATTGAATTCCTGATGAATATCCTGCTGTGAATACAGAGTGATGCCTCGCGGTGTGCGGATGGATGTGACTGGGGATCTAGTGTCATCCTGACTGATGAGCCACGCGAGAAGTCTGCCAGCTTTCTCTTCAGTATTATGTGTACGCGCCGAGTGTGCGGCATAACTATGGCAGTGGAGCCTCTCCAGTAACTGGGCATGTTCTGCCTTGCTCAGCTCCTTTCTAGAGCTGGGATCATTAGCTGTGCACTTTTCGATGTTTGCTAGTCTAATTTCTAGCTTAGTAAGATTCTCCTCAAGCGTCCTAGGCATGCCAGCCTGTGTGCCCAGACAGTGTACCCGCATGAACTTTTTGAAAGCGTCCTATTCTATTAATACTTATGATGCAGTATCTGTGTTTTCTTCAAAGTAATTCACCACCCCTTCCCCTAATAAGTCTCTAAATGGGTCGTCCTCTAACAATTCTGGCTGCATGCGCCATCTTGGGGTTGGTGCTGTGTTTGCATCCCACTCTATTCGTATCGTGTGTGGATTGTGATCGGAGTGAGTTCTCCCGAGATACTGCGGGTCTGCTATGTTTAGCAGCAGGTCATCTGTGACTAGCATTCGGTCAAGTCGGATGTGTAAGTCATGCACTCCTGAATAAGAATATACCCTATCTGTGAGATTCCTGTACCGCCATGCTTTCACCAAATGCCATTGTGTGGTCCAACTTTTCCAGTGCTCTCATGGCCACAACAGTGGGGGCTCCGGGTAATGGGGGAAAGGAGCGATCCAGAGATGTATCTAATTGTAGTCTCCCCTCTCCTCCTAGAAGCATTGGGATGTCCTGCCAGGCCGATCGGTTACTAGATAAGGAGTCCAGGAATGGGGATTGTTCAGTGTTGGGTGCATATATTTTTGGGGGGAAAATGTTTTTATTAACAAAGCTCGAATGATCATATCATACATAAGCATTTCCATTAGTACGTCAGGTATCCAACACAGAGAATCGATGACATTATGTTCATGAGTGAAACGAGCAGTGTTGCTACCTTCTGGCGCCCCTCTAATCCCCTGCCCCCAGACCTCAATACTTTCGCCACTTGTGTTCATATATTGATGCTATTACAAATGGCCTGCCATTCAACCTGTCCTTTACTGTGACTTATCGTCGCGCAAATCTTATCATACAGCGTGATTTATAAAATTTGCGTCACCCTCTGTCATAAATATCATCTGGGGTAAATCATGGATTGTCCTGTTATAGACCTCAAAAAATCATTAAAATGTTACTAGGTCTGCAGCTCTAATAACTTTTATAATCTACTGGACCTAACTGTAATCAGCACCTTCAAATATGTGAGTTCCACATTGCTGCTTTACAAAAAAAACTCTTATGTTATTGAATAGACTAAACATTTACTCCATGTATAATAAGAATCTATCCCCTTATAGGGTACGCATGATCGCCGACTGGTCTCTTAGTTCGCTAATAGCATTGCCATCAGGGCAGGATGGTTTCTCAATTCATGTTTAAAAACTCACTTTTAATTAATATTACTAAAGCATGATGTGGTAGCCCACTGTCATTTACAGACAGTAAATTTCCCACTGAAATGGCCAAAAACGTTTCCGTTAACATGCAGTTTTACTGATAAAACGATTTACTGTATAACAATACTCTGTGACAATTGGGTTTCATCAAACCTATATATCATTTACTAATCCCCAATTTAAGTGTTCTGATTTGTTTTCATCCTATTACATTTTTTTCCATCACACAGAATTACACAAAATGGGCTTTCATAACTACTGAAATATATTTTTAAATTATAGTACAGTTCACCTATTACCTATTTAAATGTTGTGTTAGGCAAAACCTGACACCCTACAGCCTTTCACTTCATACTCTTTGTACAGTAGACCAGACAGCTCACTTTACAAATTCTGAAACTCTTCAGTCAGCGACATAAAAGTAATTGTAAGATGTAAACTGACTTCTGACCTCTGTCTGATAGTAAATGTGAGAGAACAAATTTTTTAAAAAAAGTTTTAAAGGCATCTTTATTGCTCCTCCGCTTTCTGAGCAAACAGAACACCTGTTCGTTGTCAGCTCACTAGAGCAGGTGAGTAGGCCCTAAATATAGTTAGTCATGATAAAATCTGACTCGCTATAGCAAGTGGGTGAGTAGATTTCTCGAGGCCTACGTTAACAGCCTACACAACCGAATTTGTCTGTGACTATCCGCTGCATTGGTGCCCAGGGGAGCTCAAATACTTGTGCATTTGGATACATTGTGACAGAGGTGATGGTACAGATGAACTATGGGGTTGCTCTAGAGCCTATAGCTGCCCAGGTTTTGCAATGGATTCCACTCCCGCTCTCTTTGACTGGTTGTATAGGGCTTATAAAGATGGTAGGTCACCATAAATTGCTCTTTCTATTCATCAGCATACTCCTCCCACTTTCAAATGCTTATTTCATTATGCTCAAATCTCAACTGATCAACTTGGGGTGGGGGCCAGAAGGCAACCATGGTTAAAATGGGGATGCTTACACTGCCTTTTCATAAATGGGCATTAGATGCTCCATACCTAGAGTTCTGTAGTAGGGGATCTCTGTGTATAGTCATAATCTAGTGAATAGTCCCGCCCATGTGCATGGACCCCGGAGCAATAACAATAATCTCTTAAATTGTCAAGCCATGCAGACCTGCATCTACACTTAAGAGAGAATTCAAAGACAGATAATGCAGCCTATATCCACAGGCTACACTGTCCAGTACTTCAACTAGAAAATTCCACCAACAGCACTGCCTGCCCAGCTTTTTCCACAGAGAAAAACCTGCCTCTACCAGCAAAAGCCTCTGGAATGATAGAGAGGGAGGAATGGACAGACAAGCCCCATAGGCTGCCATTATGTGGCTCAGAACAGGATACTGTGCCTTTAAGAAAACTTTCCAGAACTTTTCCAGTATCCCAGAATGCACAGCAGGTCCCTTTTACTTTCAGTTCTTTTTTCCGGCTCCTGCTAGCAGGACCCTGGAGCATTGAGCTCTCCCTTTTTAAGGGTTTATTTGGAATTTGTTCACTTTTCAAGTGCTTATTACGTACCTTGTTGCCTTCTTTCTTGTGTGTGCTCTGTGTTCTCAACATGCCTGGCCTGTTTGACAAGTGCCCAGAGTGCGAGAGAAAGAAGGCCAAGTCGGACCCACACAGGATGTGCATCGTCTGCCTTCCCCAGTCCCATGTTCCAGAGGAGTGTGACATTTGCCAGTCTTTCTCAGCCAGGACCTTGAGAGAAAGGATGAAGATCAGGCTCCAAGGCCTGGAGGACAGAAGGCTGAGGGCACAAGGTGGGTCAGGACATGCTGAGGCCCCTGGGGGGCTCCCCAGGGGCAGGAAGCCCAGCAAACGTCCCCATTCTCCGTCGACGTCGACTACGGCGTCGAGGGGGATGGCTGCAGTCTGTTCACCGTCTCCCCAGGGCTCTGGGGAGAAACAGCGTCGACGCTCGCTGTCGAGGGAGCTGAGCAGTCCGCCGTCGACGACATCAGCATCTTCGTCGACGCCGTCGACTTCTCCGTCGAGTCATCGGCGTCGAGACCAGTCCCGGCGTAAGCGCTCACCGTCGAGGCGAGGTCGCCGTTCGCCGTCGACAAAGAGGAGAAGGTCACCGACGAGGGGATCCCCGACGTCGAGGACCTGTCGGAGGCGTTCGCCGTCGAGGAGGCGTTCGCCGTCGAGGAGGCGTTCGTCGACACCGAGGCAGCGCAGGAGGAGTCCTGACGCCGGGAGTCCCTCGGGGTCACAAGGGAAGAGGACGGAGTCACCGGGCTCGGTGTACTCAGTGGTGTATACACCTCCTCCGCCTCCTCCTCCTCCTCCTCCTCCTCCTCCTCCTCCTCCCATTCCGCCTCACACACCGTCGGGCCCGCCACGGTCGGTGTCGTTGCCTAGGTATCAGACGCCGCCGAAGAGACCTCCGAGGCCGTGGCACCAGGTTACGCCACCGTCGCCTGCGCCTGCGCCTGCGCCTGTGAGGGCGGCTGGGCGGCCGAAGACAAACAGATCGCGCTCCCGCTCCGGACGGAGAGAAAGATCACAGAGCCGTGGACTGTCGTCATCGACATCTGGGCGACGCCGCAGGAGGCGCAGAGCCAGATCCCGCACCCAATCGTCTACCAGGGACTACTCGCCGACGCTGTCGGACTCCCCAGTGACGGGTGTATCGCCTGTCGACGATGTAGTCTCCTTCCAGGAGGTGCTACTGAGGGGTGCGGCCAAGCTAGGGATCACGGTGACGGTGCCAACACCTACGACGTCCGTGATCTTCGAGACGCTGCACAAGAAGCACCTGTCTCGCCCCCTGCTGCCACTAGTGCCGGGATTGGTGGAGCCCGCTACGGAGTTGTTCCTCACTCCGGCATTGACAAAACCAGCCCCCTCAAGGCTCCTGAAGAAGTATCGGGCGCCGGATTCGGACCCGACCTTTCTGAGGATGGACCCGAAACCCGACTCGGTCATTGTGACGGCGGCAAGGAAGCAGCATGCTACCACTCCTTCCTCGACAGTGCCGCCTGATAACGATAGCCGTTGGCTAGACTCAGCGGGCAGAAAGGTCTGTGGGACGGCTTCTACCACCATGAAGGCGGCGAGTGCCGGGGCTCTGTTGGGGCGCTACAAACCGTGCCCTATGGGAGTCTCTCCAGCAGTACGCGGAGCTGCTGCCTTGCGACAAGGAGGAGGACTTTCTAGAGACTTTGTGTGAGGGGATGCTGGTGTCAAATCAGATTATCAGCGCGGCGGCGGATGTGTCTCTGTTAGCGGCACATGGATATTGTCATGGCATCAACCAACGGCGTCACGCTTGGCTTCGCCTTACCTCACTCAAACCGGAGGCACAACAAAGAGTGGCCAACCTGCCCTTCTCGGGGGAAACCCTGTTCGGCCAGCATGCGGACGACGAAATGGCCCGCATGAAGACGGAGGCAGAGACCCTGACGGCTGTCGAGTTAGAGAAGCCTGAGAAGAAAAAGCGCCCGCTCCAGAGACGGTTCGGGGCTGCAGGCAGAGGGCGTGGGCAGGCCTCGGGACAGCAGCAACAACAGCAACAGCAGTTCCCAAAACCCTTCCAGAAGCGCCAGAAGGGTAGAGGAGGCCAGCAGTCCGCTACAGCGACCAAGGGCCCGGCTGGGTCTCGGCCCTGAGCGATTACTTCCCCTTCAACCGTTACCCACTCCAGTGGGGGGAAGCGTTCAATTTTTTCTGGCAGAGTGGAGAAAAATTACTCAGGACAAGTGGGTGCTGAATATTGTTTGCAATGGATACAGTCTCCGGTTCATCAGCCCGCCTCCAGCGATTCCGCCGGTAAGCTCACAGTATCAACTGCGAGAGCTCCAGGCGGAGGCAGACATCCTGTTGAGGAAAAAGGCGGTGGAAGAAGTACCTCTGTCTCAAAGGGGAAGAGGTCTGTACTCTCGGTTCTTCCTGGTTCGCAAGAAGGACAAGAACGAGTTCAGGCCCATTTTGGATTTGCGGCAAGCAAACAAATGGATTCGCAGAGAGAAATTCCGCATGCTATCGTTGCACCAGATTTACCCTCAGCTGCAACGAGGAGACTGGCTCTGTGCCATAGACCTACAGGATGCGTACTTCCATGTGCCCATTGCACAGAAGCACAGGAAGTTCCTGCGATTCCAAGTCGGCGCCAATCATTATCAATACACAGTACTGCCATTCGGGCTAAAGTCTGCGCCCAGGACCTTCTCGAAGTGCATGGCAGTGGTAGCTGCACACCTGCGGAGGAACAAGGTGTTTGTCTACCCGTACCTGGACGATTGGTTGATCAAGGCCTTCTTCTCGGAAGCACAAGCGCACGTCCAGAAGACGTGCGTTCTCTTGAACAAGCTGGGGTTGCACGTCAACATATCCAAGTCTGTCCCGACTCCGGTCCAGTGCATACAGTACTTGGGGGCCTCCATCAATACGCTGTCCGCAAGCGTGTCTCCTTCGGAGGAGAGACGGTTATCACTCCTTCGGAAGGCTCAGGCTCTTATGACCGCGCCATCTACGACAGTGAGGAAGGTGTCTTCGCTGCTGGGATCGATGGCCTCATGTATCTTCCTCACACCTCATGCACGGCTGCACATGAGACCACTGCAGGAGTGCTTGGAGGATCAGTGAGATCAGAGGACAGGTTCTTGGGACGACAAGATACGGCTGTCTCTGCAAGCTCTTCAGTCGCTGAAGTGGTGGTGTTCGGCGGACAATCTCCTCAGGGCGGTTCCCTTTCACAAGGACATTCCCACGCAGAGTATTGTGACGGATGCGTCTCTCGACGGCTGGGGAGCGCATTTCGGAGACTTACAGATACAAGGAAAGTGGTCCCCGTTGGAGTCGACGTACCACATCAATTTCCTGGAACTCAGAGCCGTTTACTTGGCATTGAAGGCCTTCCATCCGTCCTTCCAGACCAACTCGCTGCTTGTGCAGACGGACAATACAACCACGATGTATACCTCAACAAGCAGGGGGGGTCGAGATCACGCACGCTGTTGCAGGAGGCGCAGTCGATCTGGCACTGGCTTCTGGCCCGAGGACTGACGATTACGGCCACGCATCTTCCAGGTGTGCAGAATGTTCAGGCGGACGCACTGATCAGACTGATTCAGGAAAACCACGAATGGGTCATAAACGACAAAGTACTAGGGGACGTCTTCGCAAGGTGGGGGACTCCAGACGTAGATCTGTTCGCCACCGCCGAAAACAGCAAATGCCGAGACTTCGCATCCAGGTACTACCAGCGAGGGACGCTGGTGAATGCGCTATGGATCGACTGGTCGAACAGCTTTCTGTACGCTTTTCCACCCATTCCCCTGATTCCGGCGGTGCTCATCAAGCTGTCCCAGTCCGGGGCGCGGATGATCCTGATTGCCCCGGAATGGCCCAGACAGTGATGGTTCATGGACCTGCTTCACCGGTCTCTCCTTCCTCACATACGGCTGCCGTGCAGGCCAGACCTTCTCACGAAGTTCGGGGGGCAGTTGGTGCACCCCAACCTCTCGTCTTTGAGTTTGGCGGCATGGCTCCTGAGAGAGTGCAATATGGCCATTTGAATCTACCAGCAGATTGTATGGATATACTGAAGGAGGCTAAGCGACCTTCCACTAGAACGTCCTATGCTTACAAGTGGAAGAGGTTCTGCATCTGGTGCAAGTCCAAGCATTTTGACCCGACGACATGTAAGGAAGATGTCATCCTTCCGTACCTTTTGCATGTGGCGCAGTCTGGCCTTAATTTCCATTCCATTAAGGTCCATCTCGCTGCTTTGACTGCTTACAGGAAATGGCCTTCACAGACTTCCTTCTTTCAGATCCCTGTGATGAAGGATTTTTTGGAAGGCTTGAAGAAAGTGTTCCCTCCTGTCAGACTTCCTGCGCCTTCATGGGAATTGAATGTGGTGCTGTCCAGATTGATGAAGGAGCCTTTTGAACCTATTCACAAGGCTTTGTTGCAGCACCTGTCTTGGAAGGCGGCGTTCCTAGTGGCCATTACGTCAGCCCGCAGGGTGAGTGAACTTCAGGCGTTGTGTTGCCAAGAACCTTATTCGGTATTTCATGCTGCTAAGGTTGTTATGCGTACTCACCCTAAATTTCTTCCTAAAGTTATATCTGATTTTCATGTCTACCAGACCATAACTTTACCTACGTTTTTTCAGAATCCTTCTTCTCCAGCGGAAAGGTCTCTACATTCCCTGGACGTTAGGATGGTGTTGAAGTTTTATCTTGATAAGACCAAAGATATTCGTAGGTCAGACCAATTGTTTATCAATTATGGATCAGTCAGGACCGGTCTTGCTACCTCCAAACAGTCCATCTCTCGGTGGATTGTGTCCTGTATACAATTGTGTTACCAAAAGGCTAATAAGACCTTAGGGGGTAAACCTAAGGCTCATTCCACCAGGGGCAAAGCTGCCACGACTGCTTTGCTGCGTAATGTTCCGATTGCAGAAATCTGCGGCCACTTGGAGGTCGGTCCATACCTTTGCTGCGCATTACTGTCTGGACACGGATGGCAGGGCAGATGCTCAGGTTGGGCAGGCTTCGCTGCGAAATTTGTTCGCACAGTAGTGGTATTATTTTGTAGTATTCTCCACCGCCGTTTTGGTGTGGGGATGGGCTTGCCATTCTATTCACTAGATTATGACTATACACAGAGATCCCCTACTACAGAAGGAGTAGTTTCTTTTCTGTAACTCCAGTTCTGTAGTAGGGATATCTCTGTTATAGTCATAAGCGCCCGCCCTCCTCCCCGGTGGAGAGATAAATGTTAATGTAAGGAATGATACAGGTCTGGCGTGTTACGCCTTCAAAAAGAACTGAAAGTAAAAGGGACCTGCTGTGCATTCTGGGATACTGGAAACGTTCTGGAAAGTTTTCTTAAAGGCACAGTATCCTGTTCTGAGCCACAAAATGGCAGCCTATGGGGCTTGTCTGTCCATTCCTCCCTCTCTATCATTCCAGAGGCTTTTGCTGGTAGAGGCAGGTTTTTCTCTGTGGAAAAAGCTGGGCAGGCAGTGCTGTTGGTGGAATTTTCTAGTTGAAGTATTGGACAGTGTAGCCTGTGGATATAGGCTGCATTATCTGTCTTTGAATTCTCTCTTAAGTGTAGATGCAGGTCTGCATGGCTTGACAACTTAAGAGATTATTTTTATTGCTCCGGGGTCCACGCACATGTAAATGTAAATGTGCAGGAATTTATATAGCGCAAATCACCAAGCGGTCTCTAAGCGCTTGCTTAGGGAACCCGTCCTGGTATTCCCCTGTGAGATAACCCGACAGGGCATCCGCAAGGTGAAAGCCAGGCATCCCGCCGCGAGGGGCCCATGTGGAGATTAAGCAAGCTATTGCCCAGAGTCGCAGAGTGTGAACCCATGAATCGAGTATGCACTGGAGTGAGAATTATCGAGTCCATGGACATTTATGGACTCAAGACCCAGCCGAGCCGGAAATTGAACCCTGGTCCCGGGCTGACCTCTGCTTCCAGGTCTGCCTCCTCTAACCAGTGAGCCACACTTCTCCACAATGGACACATGGGCGGGACTATTCACTAGATTATGACTGTAACAGAGATACCCCTACTACAGAACTGGAGTTACAGAAAAGAAACTACTCCTTCTGCTACTTAAGTGTGCAGGCTCATTTTGTGTTTCATTAGCATGGACCTACCACCTTCCTTCCACACTTGGCAGTGGAGGCGGATTACATGTTGCCGGTTCCACCATCCTCTCGTATTGGCTCACCAGTTGCTGACAAACCTGGTTATTATGGTGCAGTGGAGTGCACAATAAGGGCATGGAAGAAGCTGATCACAAGAACTGGTGTGGAGGTTCTTTACTCCCCTCTCACTGTCCAATCACCCACTAAATCTAACTATTCATGAGAGGTTGGTGCACGTGCATTTACAGGGTAGGATTTGAGACACTGGGGGGGACATATATAAGCAAAGGGCCTTCTTATCGTTCATTGACTGAATCTCTGGGGAACTCCTCTGGCAAACCCCCTGGAGATCTTCACGTACTATCACATGCAGGTCCCGGGGTTCCCTAGTGAACCCCAACTAGCATTACGATTACACTAAATGGCCTGCTCGAGGCGAGAGCCACAAAAAGCCTGATTGCTGTGCTTTATCGTGGAGTACAGGAGAAGTCCGTGGCCCCAGATCTGACGACGAGAAAAGATTGGGAGGAGGAGCTGGGGTGTGAAATTCCTGAAGCGCTCTGGAAATGCATCTACACTCAAACAGGTCAGGCCTCCTCCAGTAGCAGATTTGGTATTGTACATTATAGATTACTGCTTCACGCATACTATTCCCCTAAAGCATTACACAGATATGTCTTAAGACATGATGACTGCTGTTTGCGATGCGGGAGATTGGGTGGCGGGCTTCCTACATTTAGCAAGGCCCTGTCCTGTAGTACATAAATTCTGGGAGGAGGTCTTTGCAGCCCTATCTATCTTTGACTATCCGTGCAATTGAGGTGGACCCATGTGAGGGTCTTTTAGGCTACATGATGTCACATGGCCCATTGGGACATTGTCGCTTTCTCTAAGTTAGCATGAGCATGCTGCAGCTTGTCTGCTGCTTTGCGCACATTACTACACAAGTTTATTTTTGCAATAATTTCTATGGCTGTTTTCACATGAGAACTCATCACTGTGTTCACTCTATGCAAGTTTCTGGGATTTTGACTGAACATTGTGAGCAAGGTCGAACAACAATGCCCCTTGTTATTTTATTATGGCAGGCCTTAGCCCGTAGACAAAACAGTGATGCAGCTGTTGTTTGGACAACGTAATTTGATGTTATTAGAATACACAGATCGGTAGCACACACTTGGAGAGGGACCTTTCCTGGGAGAAGAGCGAGACAGCACCTATGATGTAGATCTACCATATATAGGCTGAGGTATGGGGTCTGCTGACAAAGCCCAGAGATCTTCTCATATATAATAATACTGCATCGTAGCAAGGGGAGGGAGATTAGGCTCTATTGTCTTTTCATGATGACATCTCTTTTCATGAATTATGGACTAGCTGCTATGCTGACTGTTTTTGTCCTATGCATTTTCCTGCTTGTTGTGGCACGTATACTGCATTGTGGGGCACGTTAGTTAAAATAAATATTTTAAACTGTTCCATGTCTCTGTCAGATCTTATTGTGGACAAGTACAAGAGTGAGAGCGAAAGGGTGTGTCTTGTTACAGCGATTCCTGAGAGATCTGGGAGTGTTGTGTTCTGGGTTGTCTAATCATTTGTTTCTCTGTGAGTAGGAGAGCAAGTGAGACACTATAACTAGTTGTTCCTGGGCTCATGGGTGGTAAGGTGGTAGTCCCTATACACCAAGGTCCTATAATCCTGCGCATAGTTCTGTGTTTGTGCAGAATCCCTGCAACAGTGAGAGATGTGGACATTGCAGATAGGAAGCTTGATGCCCTGGGACTGCTACTGGCGAAGAGACTGGTGGCTTGTGGATGGGGTAGAGGACATGCCTTTAAGTTCAAGCCGTGGATTGCAGACCTGGTGTATTGCTGTGAACAATTAATAATATATGCAGATATGCTGCCTCCCTCCTCCAGACAGAGAGCCATTTGGCAACCCTTCAAAACGTATCTCATGCAAAATGCGGGCTAGCGAGAACAGCCCGTTTGCTCCCTCTTGGCCCAGTACGGGATGAACCTTAATGTTTGAGCTTATAAGAAACCCCCAATGTCTCCCCCCCCCAACCTCAGCAAAAGATGCCGGTGACTTTTACCATGGGCGCGAGGTATAAGCCCGGCCTATATCAGACTATAGGTGCTAACGAGAGGTACTCCTCATTTGCAGGGATGCTGTACGTGCTCACTTCTCTGTACTTAATGTGCTGTGCTTTGTACTATCTCGATAATGTACATGTCACAATTGATTTTTGATGCCCATCTGTGCCTTTCTTAACTTATGGTTTAAGTTTCGCAGTGGTTGTAGGCCGCTGTGACTTTGCACTCTTTGTAATTTCCTTTGTTTGTCAATTAAACTTATCAAAAACGATAGATGCATCATTGGGCATAACCTAGTTGGGAATGTGGGTAAAAGTGGAACAAGATGTTTTTATATTTCTGTGTGGACAAAAGTATTTCTATAAAGGGAGCTTGTTTTCCTTAACACACTACTGTAATTGCTGACTGGCATTATCAGTATTTCAGAGAGGTCATCAATTGAATGCTCAACCTATCAATCAGTGGTGAATAGAAAATCGCAAGCTTCTTCAGCCACAGGCAGAACTGGATGTGTGTGTAATGTTGGTCTGTGGGGATAAACTACTTAGCCCCTCCTTCATGATTATAATTAAAAGAGTACCGGTGCATGCAAGGAGGCAGAAGGTGTTTGGATCTGAATAGTGCCTTGGAGGATGGCACTAGTGTATTTCCAGTTCACCCCGAACTTTGCAGGGATGTTCAAATCTTATTTCATTGTGATGTTAAAAAATCTGACGGGCGCCCCCATCCTGCGGTAATATGTGAGGCTTGCAACGCTGGTACTGTTTCCTAGAGAAGTTTCTGGAGATGTTGGTCTACCCCAGGCCTTTCAGTCAGTGGCCAGGGTCTTTCAAGACTCATGGGCAACAGCGACAATTTAATTGCCAAATGTGGCTTAGGCTGATTTTGCCACTAGCTGTGTCAGTAATTAAATGATTTGAGAAACTTTTAATAAATCCGTATCTCCATCCGCAAGCTGGAAACTGTTTGCCGCATAGATGCTAGACTCCATATAATTGGTGTTCGAGCGACTAACTGGGCTGCAACATTTCTTCATCAGTAACATGGTTGAATTGAATTTACTGTGCACCACTTAGAGATGTTGAGAGTACAGGATTTGTGGATTTATTATGGAAAATAGAAGTAGGCTTTTTCTTTGCAAATTTACCTTTTGTGGCATTAATTCTCCCACGAGTTGTGATTTCAGCACAAATTTGGGGAAAGTGTAAAACTTCGCAAGTTTGTGAAGTTGCAAAGTTTTTCATTCAAATTTGTTTGGGTTGCAAAAAGAAAAATCTTAGCACATCCATGCCTTAGGCAGGTGCTGGATGTTAGGTGTGGCTCCATCACAGATAAAGGAGGAGGACTAGCAGGAGCCAAAGTGTGTAGAAGATAAATGGCCAATACTGATGGCGTAGGTGACATGGTTTGTTGTAAATTTAGTAATGTTTTCCAGTGTTTCTGGGAATTGTAGCTTGGTAAAATAGATGTTACCTGTAGCTGAAGGACTTTGTTCTAAGCAAAATCCTCTCTTCTACATCCTTATCAAATGTTGCCTTAACTTCACAGTAGTTAGCAAGAGTCTGTGTATATCTACTAGGATATTCAAAATACCAAGTGAAACATCGATTTCAGCATATCCCTCGCCTTAACAAGTGTACACGTTCCACCTCTATGAAGGCCTTCTGTGATACCAGTGGCTGGCTGTATTCAGTATATAACTTTAGATTGTATGGTCTAATTAGTACTTTGATTTTTCAACCATCAGCGGCAGTTTATTTATTTTACTATTGTTCAGTCAGAACTATTCTGTTTGCTCAAAGATTCAGAATGGCAATGTTTCTTCCTGCACCAACTTTTCTGTTTTCCTTGCGTTACGTCCTCACTGGTTTCCCGGAAATAGCTAGAAAAACTTTGTTTCAGAAATGCGTAAGCCTCTGACCATGATGTTGTTACCACCGCTTCACAAGGTTACAGGTTTATCCTTTTCGGAGTGTGTGACCAACCAATTCTGAGAGCAAGCAGTCCAATGTATTACCTATCCATTTCTTGCCTCTTGGCCTATTGGAGAATAGTTAATCTGTTCATATCCAGCAAATCTCAGGTATATAGGACTTCATTGCCCCCTCTTTTGTGCTCTGGTTGTCGTTGTAGAACAGGCTCAGCTCCACAGTTCTATCTAAGAAACATACAGCTTACTTACTACTGCTTACTTTGGTACCTTTTTTGTGTAAAGGTTCCTCAAGCGAGTAGCTCGTGAGCTACTGACTGATCTCCACCTACCTGCAAGTAGCTCTCCAGTGTGCAGAACAGCATACTATATTAGAAGCTTTTGCTTGGTTGAATTAATGTATTCATGAAAATGTGTGTCTTCAGAACTCATAAGCTGACGTTTAGAGAAAAATGGATTTCCAAAATATATTTAAAGTTTATATTTGAGTGAGAAATGATGTAATAATTCCCTGGTGCTGCATTGCAGCTATTGCTGCTGGGTAGTACCCTTGTAGAGGCATTCCCAATTGAAAAAATGTTTTTTTACATTAGTGCTGGTAACTCTGCATGATGCACTGAGGTGATCACTGCTGGTAATCATGCATGGAGTCGCCACTAACATAATCTTGTCTGACATGTTCACTATTACAACACTAATAATATTAGTGGCTTGGGATCATTTTCATTGAACATAAATAGCTCTAGTTACAGAAAAGGTTGGAGACCCCTGAATAAACACTGTACCCGCTTCGAGAGGTGTTATTGCATTTGACAATGCTAATGTGCAAAGAGCAGTCCGGTTATTCTGCATTCTTTTCAAAGTCCTCACTATTTCTTTGGTGTAACGCTTATTAATGTTGCTTTCAAATGGTTGCCTCTGCGGAACGTTTTCTGTGAAGTACATGATGGTCCATAACTGCATCCTATATATGTATGTTTTTCTTTTCGATTCGAACAGGTTATGAAAACATGCAAGAAGATGGGTATTAAGACAGTTGCCGTGCACAGTGACGTTGATTCGGCTGCTGTAAGTAGGACCACTTCCTTCCTGTACTGCTGTTGCGTAGATGTTTAGCTATTTTTCTGAATCAAAGAAAATAATGTTGCAGCTTCCCATTTATTGCAGGGTTTTAGGGTGTTTGTGCACTTTACGACACACTTCCTGACACACTTCCTGTGCATCATTTAGGGACAGCTATTTGAATGCTACTTAAAAATATCTGAACAACCGTTTGAAAATTGAGACGATGGATTAATTATTTATTTTTTTAACACAAACATTTGTCATTTTCATTAAGAGTAGGCTGTTCGACCTATGACTTCCAGTTCGTACGAATTCTAATTTTACTCTGCATACATTATGAAATATTTGGTTTAAGGGTGGTTTGTTATGACTTAATCCAAGTGTTATAATAGCGGCGTCCAGTTACCATAACATTATAGGTTAGCCATTTCTGGTTTGTAGACTTAATGAAAAGATAATTTCAGCTTCTCAAATAATTCTTTTCTGCTGTATAGTTCGAGTTTTATCTAATTTGAGTTCTCGATTTCATCCAGCTTGACAGCATGACACACACACATGCTCTTAAAGTCGTGGAATTCCTATCGCCGGTATGAACTGCAACATTTTGTGTGGTCCTTTATAAATGACCTTTCTTTGCAGTTTTAGAACACGTTCAAAACGCTTGCATAGCGTATTGACTACCTGGATTTGGTGGTCTTTTCTCTGGCAACCTATACCTCCTTGAATATAGCACATCATAAAGGTCATTCCTTACGTTGTCCCTTTTTGCATTTTTAGAATACCCTTTCAGATGCACATGCAAAACAAATAGCCCTGCTTCTTAACATAATGCTTTTTTGTCCTCCTGTAATGGCTTTTTTTGCTGCGTTTTACCGTTGTCTTTTGGAGAGATCAGAGTGAAGAGGGTTTTGTGAGTAGGACTTAAAATTTGCATTAGTCATAGCCCTGACCTTCAATCCACCCTGGGCGCTCTTTTCAAAAAGCTTGAATGGGGTAGGGCTAAAACAATACATTTTCATTAAGAAGCCTCCGCAGTAATTGCCAGCTTTGTGTGTCCAATGTTGATGTTTGAGTTGACTCATTTGCTGGTGTTTCCTTTGGTGGTTAAAAGTAACTGAGCTCCCTTGAGCTGAACCCCGAGTCGAAAATCCTCAACTGCAGTCCTTTGCTTCCAACCAGCTTGCTAAGAGCAGTCAGTGCCTGTGGGAAAAGTTAAAATATTCAGTGCGTGTGGGAAAAGTTAAAATATTCGGTCAGTTGTCTGCGATACGTTTTATTTCTATAGTGCCTTCTGTGCATACCCACAAATATAGCACCAGCACATACTGTTTTTGTGAGGTACCTGCAGACTCATTACTAGAGTCAGTCACAAATGGTAGCTTTTTTTCTTCTAGGGGCGATTTGCAACTTTATAGACTGTACCTCACTTTACAGTGTAATTATATATTGTGCGCCGGAGGTTATGTCAGATGGCTTCCAACAGAAGCACACTTATTGTGGTTAGTCACAATAAATGAACACATGGGAATGGAATGTATGAAGTCCACACAGCATCAGGCGTTCTGTCTGAATGAGTGGTAGAGTCTAGGACATAAACCAGCACACACAGCCTTCAGAAGGCGTGTGGAAGGACTGCACACGACTCTAGGACAGAAACCAGCGCACACAGCCTTCAGAAGGTGTGTGGAAGGACTGCACACGACTCTAGGACAGAAACCAGCACACACAGACAGCCTTCAGAAGGCGTGTGGAAGGACTGCACACGACTCTAGGACAGAAACCAGCACACACAGACAGCCTTCAGAACACGTGTGGAAGGACTGCACACTAGCCTGTCTGAAACGGCAACTGAGTTTTTTTCATACTTGTATAGATATTTGTGTTGGGGATATTAGAACATTTTACAGAAGTGTGTGAACATGATAAAGTCGAGATGCATAATAAACTGTGGCGGGGACAGGAAACATTTCAGGGATAAGATAGTTTGAGGAGTTATGAGTGGGTTAAGATTGGAGGGCAGCTGTTGTAGCAACTCTAACAGAAGCCATTAGGGAATCGCATAAGCAGCCTAAAGGATGGCTTAGAAATATTATTTAGTGATTCATTAGTGTGTGTGTGTGGTAGTCTTTTAGCAACTGGTTAGTAGTTTCAATGGTAGGTGAGCCTGTTAAACTCGTCAGGGCTGAAGTCTTAACTATACCTTTGTGGAAGTGACTTGGGCACTGTCTGCGTTTGCTCAGTAAAGTACATATTTCGATCTTCCTAGCAACAGCTCCCAAATCATCGTTAACTGGTTTGGCCTACCTAAAGATACCCAACCTTCGGTGTGGCCTTCCTCCACATTTTCAGCAGCACACAAAGCTTGTCTCTGCATGGCCAGCAACGTTTATAAACGACTCCAAATTACCATCGGTATGTATGGGAAGTGTAAATATGTTCAGTGACTGGGACATGTACGCCCATTCCCTACCTAGCAGATGGTAATCCAAGACTCCGCATTCCCAGTAATAAGCAGTGGCAGCCTATACTTGCCCGTCAACATGTGTGTTCATCTTCCACTTGCGAGTCAACATGTCCAGCTAGCATCCTCATGTCCAGCGACATCTGTAGCCTGCATCCACTAGGCCCGAAAGAGATCTGGCCAGCAACATACATGGACAGTTTAGAGTGACCTGGGAAAAGTTTATAAGAGCACCATCATGTTGAACAACAGGTAAAGTGGACATTAATATTCACCGCAACGTATGTGTAGCTCCCAGTAATTGCTATTCAGTTTCTGCATTTTATTTAATACCCATTATCCTAGTCTGTCTGTCTTCCTCTCACTCCTACTTTTCTGCCTTGCTGTCGCTCCCACTATATTCATCTCATTGTGGCTCTCACTCTCACTCTGTTTCAACCCAGGGTAGAACTTATTTCAGTTTAGGTCCCTGTCTCACTAAGTCGGACTCTCACCCTGTGATTCACTCTTATTCTCTTTCTTGCAGTTACTCACTCTTTGTCTTTCTCTCCCATGTAGTGCTTCTCTATCTCTTGCTGCCTGAAAGTGCTTCTCTCTCGTTCTCAATGTGTGTCTAACATTCTCTTGCCCAGTTATTAGTCAGACAATCTTTCCTTTTCTCCGTTTTCACGTTTTCCATTCTTCCTCTGCATCCTTACCTCTCCTGTGCCTCAGCAGGCAGTGCAGTGGAGTGAGTGGCTTTGCACAACAGAAGACTGAACCAGAGAAGGGATGGTGACCCAGGAGAGAAAAACACGTCAAATGTTGCCACAGTAAGTGGCTTGCCACACAGAAAACAGGCTATTGGAGTATCACTGCCTTAGAAAAGGGCCACCAGGCATCACAGCATGTGACTTCACTGTTGCTCAAGGAAAACTTCATTCTCCAGAATAAGATTGTGTTATTTCTCCAGACCCTTCCCATAAAATAGTATCCATGAATGCCAGTGATCAAAAGTACCAAAATTAATCTGTTCGACTAGACCAGTGGTTCTTAACCTGTGGTCCGGGGATCCCTACGGATCCACGAACCCCACTCAGTGGGTCTGCAACTACTTTGTTAAGATTAACTGATTTTCTGATTATTAAAGTGTATATAAATAAAGAAGCAAAATGTACAATTGAAAATTTTAAAATGCTTTGAAGGGATTCGAAATTGGAGGCTAAAACTGATTCTACTATCCTCAAATTGATTTGTGGGAGCAGTGCAAGTGCATCAAAGAGATGAGTGGCCTCAGTTGAACTTGGAAAAGTTCCAACCTTCCAGTTAAAATTATGTTTGAAAAATATTTGTGAATTAAATAACATTTTGTTTTAATTTGTGTTTTTGTTTGACAAATGCTTATTTCTGTATTTTCTGTGTATTGTTTTATGGTTCAAATCATCGAAAATGCTTAGGCTGAAATCCCTAGTTTCCAAAATTAACTCAGTAGGGGTCCCAGATTTTTAGTAATGATTCAGTGGGTGTCCCTTGGTTCCTGTAATGATTAAACGGGGGTCCACGGAGTCAAAAGGTTAAGAACCACTGGACTGGACCACACAGCTCTGTATGGAATTGTCCACTGTAAATGGCACATACCTCGGGATTATGACTTTTGAAGAATGGAGGTGGTCAGATCTGTAGAGAACTCCCATAGCTAAACTCTGAACGGGTCGCTTGGTGGAGCCATGTGAGAAGTTGGCCTGGCATATGCTGTCCACTAGTTATAGGGGACACCTTGCACCAGTCCAATTCGACTCTTAAGGTGATAGGTTAAAAGACAACCTTTAAAGAAAGCTATCCTAGTGGTAGCTGTGGAGAGCAGCCTTCAGGCTAAGTCTTGAAGGAGTGTTAAGCTTATTGTTTTACCATAGATAACCTCTTGAATAACCAAATGAAAGAGTAGTCCACACAGGTATATATATAAAATATATGTATTTATTCTAAGAATAATCCCACTAGTCTCTTTATGAGGCTGGAGGTAAAGATACAATTCAAACAAGCATTGATAGTTACAATAAATAGCACTGGAATCATAGGGCCCCAGGGGGGGACCAAACCATATATTAAAAAAGTGATCTAAGAACCACGACAATTCTACAGACAATGCCTAGGGCATTTAGGGTCGCTGGCCCCTTGTGAAACCACCCAAGGTAGTGAGGAAGGGGACCCATGGGAGACGCGTGCAGTGGTATAAGTTACTGTCGGGATCTCTATTAAAGCCAATGGAGAATGTCACGGTTGATTTTTCAAGATTAAAAACACTTCTAGCAGGAGTTCAAGTTCAAGAGTTTAGAGTTAAGCTTTTGAAGGGCCCACACCCACGAGAGTACCGAGGTACCACTGTTACCTGCCCCAGGGAAGCCGGGTGCATATGTCGTTTTCGATGTCGGGTCGCGGGCTAATTTTCAATGGCAAAACGTGAAGAACTGCTGCTAGCAAGAAGCGTTGTCGATGTCGTGAAGATTGAAGATGTAGATCTTGAAGAGAAGGACCTGAAAGCAGAGGGGACATTGTCTGGGTCACGGCACAGTGACCAGGGGGCTCAGGAGATAGAGCCCTTTCAATGTCAGGTGCTTCCAGGTGGAAGAGGGGTAGCTTGGATTGTCAGCCACAGGGTCCAGGAGGCTTCAAGGAAGGCCAGCTTCTGGAGGGCGACTGTCCCACGAAGGATGAGGGTCGCTGCGGAGTTAGTGTCCGGATTGGATCCACTAAGCCTTGGCAACCGCAACCCACGCAAGAATCACAAAACAGCTACTGGTGCAGACCCACAAGGTCTGAGCGAGGTCTCCAGCGAGGAGACTGAAGAGCAGGCCTGGAGCAACCAGGGGAACTCTTGGAAGTGAAGATTGACCTCCGCCAGGGCCCACCAGTCGAGAGACAAGGGACCGCGGGAGGCAGCAATTTGGCGTACGTAAAGATGCTCCCACAGGTCGCCGGAGCAGGCTAGGGCATCGATCTTTGGCACAGATGATGCTGAGAGGTTGGCTCAAAAATGGGCCAAAGCACAACTTCCCCACTCGTCGGGTTCGTGTGCTGTGCAAGAGGTGGCCGGTGTCCTGGGGTATTGGGGATCTCGGCACCCACGGGGTCCACGGTGCTGAGCTTTGCTGTGCACACTCACTGGCCTCTGGGATGCTTGGAAACCCACCTCAAGGTAGGTAGGAGTCGTCGATGTCCGTAGGAGCAGCGAAGTTCCAACCGGGTCACTTGCAGTGTTTCAGGTGCCTGCCAAGCAGGGGGGGTAACTCCTTTACCCCAAGGGAGATTTCTTCATTCAGCTTGGCGGCAGAAAGTCGAAGTTCAAGTCTGTAAAGTCCAAGAATAATCTGAGGCTCTGGGGACCCTGTATTCACCTTTATCCAAAGATTAGGGGAGTGTCCAGATCCAGCCCACCAATGAGAGTTCAGGCGGGAAAGGGTGGCTACACCCTCTCCCCTATGTGTGGTTTCCCGCCTGGGCAGGGAACAGGATGCGCCTGAACGGGTTTGAGGCGGTGTATGCAGAAGTAGGCACTGGAGAAGCCTACGTGCAAGTCTGAAAGACATCCTATGGTGCACCCACCCAGTTCCAATCCACATAGTCTGTCTGGGGTGGTGGGAGCACCTCCCTGCAACAAGATCCCTATTGTCCAGCTGCTGTGGCTGGAGTTCTGCCCAGCAACAGGCAGCCAGAGTCGTGTGGGTGGCGGGTAGCATCCATTTTGTACTACGTGTGCACTTTTAAATTGGTGTCTAAAATCTGCCACTTTTACCCTATCACCCCTCTAGCAGGGGGGAATCATGCCCTCACTCCCATGGTTGGATTGGGGGTATGATTCCTACATGTTTGACATCAAACACGACATGGTTCTGTGCAGCCACTCAAGTTATCACGCTATCGCGATTACTTGTAATGCGGTCAAGAGTATATGGTATGGCTGCACTACAAACAACCCAGCAATAGTTTTATGAAGGTTGCAGAGCGGCCCTACTCAGGTAGGGGTTCCCCCTCACACATATCTCAGCACCCTGCCTTGTAGGATTAGCAAGGCCTGCCTTAGGAGTGACCTATGGAGATATATGTGTTGTATTAAGTGGGATACAGGATACCTATATCCCTCTAAGGGGTGCAAGCACCACCTTACCCAGACTACAGTAGTGGTCTGGTGGTGTCAGTTTGTATGGCTGTCCCAGGGGTGGCACAATAAGTGCTGCAGCCCCTGGTAGGCCTCTGAGGGACCCATGCCCTGGGTACCTAGGGTACCATCTACAAGGGGCTGATAGGGTGTACTCAGTATCCAATTGGGATGTACCTAGGGTACTCACATCAGTTTAGAGAGGAAGCAGATAGGCTGGGGTCCTGGATAGCAGGATCCCAGCCAGACTAGTCAAAACCATTCAAATATCAGGAAAAAAGTTGGGGGTAACCATATAGTCAGATTCCACCTTCCTACAAGCCAGATTAATTAATTCTAAATCATAACCATCTCAGTAAAAGAGATGGGTGATGACTGTTTACTTGGGTTGCTTAAGGAAAAGGGGCTGAGACCAGAGAAAAGTTCGAGAAAATTTGATTTAAAACCTTGTAGTGATGAAACCTACCATTCATGTTTATAGGCACTGCAAAGACAATTTCTGCCAAAAGCCTAGCTGTTATGCTTCTTAATTCTAGAATATGACTTGGATTTTCTATTAAATCAACTGGTATGCCCCCAAATTACAGAAGAAACAAAATATTGTGATGCAATAAAATTGTGTGTTTTTAGGTGTATAGTTTTTTAAAAAATGCTGTTGTATAAGTTTTCTTTACAGTTTATGAAATGTAGTTTTTATTACTTTCAATATGTATATCGGTTAATCAATTAATATTAGGTGTTAGTATGTGTTTTTTATTTTATTAGTATAAGTTGTAACTTGTAATATGAAAACTATTTTCTTAAAATGTAGTATTGTTTAATTTAGTAGCGGGTTGTTTGGTTTTTAGGGAATTAGGGTGAGAAGTAAATATAAAATATAAATGATTGCTTTTTATTTCGAAGTCATTTTTATGTAAATTGGTAGTTGTGTAAATTATTTTATTGCTATTTTAGTATAGTTTGTCATTTTTAATGTGTGATTTTAATTTATTTTAATTAGTAGCTTTTCATTTAGTATTAGGTGGTTGTGTTTTAGTGGATTAGTGTGGGAAGTTACTTGAAATATAAATTGCTGTTTATTTAAAAAAAAAAATTGTTAAATAGTTGGTAATTAATTTTGCGCGTTGATTGTTTTTATTATTTTAGTAATGGTTGTAATTTTTATTGTGTAATTTTGATATTTGTAAATGTAATTAGTAATTTTCAATATAGTAGTGGGTTGTTGGGCTTTTCGGGGATATGAGTAGAAAATTATATTTAAATATAAATTGTTTTTTAATAATGAATTTAAGCTATTAAAATTAGTTGCTAATTATGTAAACTTTGTTTTGTTTTTAATTAGGTGCTGATTTGTTGATCATTTTAATTATAAAATATAGAAACATAGTTTAATACTTTGTTTTAATGTCATTATTTTATTTAATGATTCAATTAACAATGTTTCATTTATAAAAGAATTTTATTAATGATTTATATTTATTATGAGTCAGTCATCCTTCACGTCTTTGATAGAAATATTTGGTCTACTCAAACAGCATGCTATGAAGGAATGATAGCATTTGGCAAAATCTCATGAATATCTCATACTGATTCAAACTCTTGTTAAGAAAACTCCAACTAAAAGGAGCTATTCATTTAAGCAAACTGAAATCTTGACTAAGCACATGGTTCAACAGATCCATACTTGCACCCAGCAGAAACAAAGGCACCTCCCCACATTCCCATGCGGAAGAACACCCCAGATTTCTTGAAGTGTAAAAGGCCATGTAAAGGAAAGAGAGGCACTATGGCATTGAAATGTGTCGCTTTGTTCCAAAGGGCACACCACTGCATACCAATTCTACCCAATCTCGACATCACCCACAATGAGAGTATCATTAAGGAACCCGAAGGCACCGCCACATACGCAAAACACTCCCAACAAAAATCCAATAGCCGACATAGCATGCAACACTCAGACATTGAATATGACTCGTTACAACGCCTTGTTACCACGCAAAGCCATTACATCGACTTGCAGTAGATGGCGTGCTTACATTAGAAATGTATAATTTACTATTCCAACTCCAACCTACGTAACAGTAGGGAAGGTGTTGGAATAGGAAACTATACTATTTCTAATGTTAGCAAGCCATCTACTGCAAGTCATGGTAATGACTTGTGTAGGAATGGCATTGCGTGGTAACAACGCGGTTGTTGTAACAACTGTGTTGTAATGGCATCGCGATGTGATGTCTGCGTTGTAGTGGCTGTTTCCCCATACATTCATAGGTTAGAATGGAGTGTCTTCCCCGCCCCCTTCCACCTTGGAGAAAGCCGTGGTGATATCTCCCAATCAGAAACAGGCAGTTTGTTGAACATAGCACATATGGAGAATGAGAGCGTGAATAAACAATCAACTATGAAGGCACAAACAAGGGTTTTAACAAAGGCATACTACACTAATAGTGATAAAACACTCTCTAGATTCAGACAGCACATCAGAACATAATGCCCTGACACCTCCAGGGACAGAAACATAGTCCTACTCCACCCTGATAAATCCCAGTCATAGTTGTTCATGTAACTTCCTGTGTGCTCCCCTTTTCTACCCCTCTTCCATATCGCTTGTCACCTCACAGCCATCTGTTTTAGACCTGTGATGCAGTCTCTTCCAACCCTGTCTGCTTGTTCTGTATGTCTGTTTATTATAACGATTGCAAAGATTTAGATTAACATTTTGAAGGTGCGCCCAGATCCGTGCCCTTGCAAGCGTTCTTTCTCTCACATCTTGAAAGGCATCTCCAGTCTCTCTGGCACTTTGCTTCTGATTAGGTTTTGTGGTCTTTGGTCTAAAAATTCCTGATGCCTCAGAGACCAGAACACATGTCATTGAAGCTGGTCCAGGGATAATTTCAGAGATGGCCTGATACAAGGGAAGATGAGTTGTGGGGATTGGCTTTCCCTTGCCATGCACAACTTGAAGCTACGGATTTATGTTCTCCCAGAATTTCTGGGGTTATATTTGCAGATTTCTGTGACACCTAATGCATTCCCAAAACTCTCTGGCTATTCAATAAGACCTAGGGAACTGGCATCCATAACATTGGAAAGTTAAAGATCGTGTCCTTCAGCATACTCTGGGTTCTTTTACCCTTTTGATGTCCTGTTCTTTCTAGAAGCTCTGCGATCTCAAGAAAATAGACTAGTTGGGCTCTGTACTTAAATCTGTTATGGAGAGGCAGCAAAAGGATTTAACCTCTGTAACCTTCTGAGGAGGGTTCTGGTACTATTCCAACATAGGATTTATGAATTAATGTATGCCAGAACAGGAACTACATGTAAACAGGAACATGCAAAACGCTAACATAATGATATGAAGTAAGTACACTTACACTGTGACAAGGCACACACTAATGTGGGAAGAGGTAGTTCATAGCAAGCCTGGCAACACACTGCTATAAAATAAATATGACAAACTGTGGAAATAGGGTAGACGGTTCTACATATCCTATTTGCAGCATAAACCCCCCCTGAGTACAAATGAACAAGTAATATTAGAGGATCACAAGAACTCCGCACCACTGCAAGGGAAAACTCCTAATCTAGGAGTCTTAGGTTGCACACTTAGGGTCACCATTGGTCCAAAATGCTAAGTAATTGGCACATGCTCTGCCCAGTAAAATCAGCATTACCCAACATGTAAATAGATTGGGTCAGAGGGATGGCCCAGAAAAAGGAGATTTTCATATGAGTGGTGGTGCAGGATGGGCCAGGTGTAAGGCCTTTCGACCAGAGAGATGGACCCATGAGCAACTGGGTGCAGTGAGCCGGAGCTATGAAACTCCAGGTGTAGGCTCAGGAGTATCAGGCTATGAGGGTTGACTGCAAGGGGCTTCAAACTAGGTGGCTCAGACTTAATCTTTCAGTATGTGATTAGACGGGGTGATTTTGGACGTAGGAGTAAAAAGTTTAAATATTAGACAAGACAGTCTGCTTAAGATTTAAAGGTCATGATATGGGGCTCGCGGGTAAGAAGCGAGTGTTTGGGCCAAGAGTACGAGGCAGATGATTCAGTTATAAAATGTCTTGAAATTAAACTGTTGGTGTGTGTTAAGAAGTAATACATCATAAATTAAGGTGGGTGAGGAGATTTAAGGAGGGAAATTGTACACAGTGTGGCTCTTGGGTAGAGCTCAGGTAGTACAGACTCATAGTGAGACCGGAGGGATATGTTCAAGAGTAAGATCTTGATGTTAGACTTGAAAGAGCGGTTACTAGATACTATACTAATACAGAGTTGTTCTTAAATGGGCTTCTACTTTGAAAACTACGACAACAGGTGGTCATTAAGATTACCATCAAGTAATCTGAAGACACTAACATCCACTCCTTGCTCCATAACCAGAAAGCTAATGAGGTTTCCATTGTTGGGACAGAAGTTTTACCTGCATGGTAAATAGATATGCACCCTTACCTTGAGTCAACAGACTGCAAGTGAATCTGGCATCTGGATTTTCTTTTAGCCCAGCACAAATGAAATCCTGCATGTGTGCTGAATCCCAGGCCCAAAACTGACGGTGGGAACTAGCGCCTGACACGAAGGTTAAGGAGGGATGCCAAAAGCATATACCCTAGGTGGCAAGAGACTTCTGCCTGTGTTTCTGAGACATATACAGTGAGCAGTGGTGGTAGCTACCATTTTGAATCTATACTGTATGGTTAGACCCGTAGAGGTCCAGGTGAGACTGCAATGCTTACAGGAGCTACTCATGTAAAGGTCTACTTGCGTGTCATACCCATACCCTGAGTTAACATCCTCATATTTAAGTTGAGTGCTTGTTGTGCATAGAGTGCCTGGTAGAAATACTCCATGTTTGAGTGTAGGAGAACGGCAGCCAGGGGTTTCCATTTTGGATTGCTCCTGGCTTTGAGGCTGCTCAAAGTTAAGATTGTGATACAGCCTCCCCAGACAGTAGAAGTGTAGTGTTTTTTCCCCTAAGTTTGAGGGTGGTACTGCAGACAGTCAATTGTGGAGTAACGAAGACAGAGCTGCCTTAAGAGATTTTATTACTTATTTTGCAGAAGATTGCAGATTAGTCCTTCCTTGGTTGATGGTGGGGATATCTGGGTGTATCAGCAGATTCAGTTGTTAAAGTAGAAGACGTTTCTAGGCATGGCCTGGGCTTTTTGTCTTCCCTTGAGTGACTCTTTCAAGGATGCTGATGAGATGTAGGTGCAGAGCATCACTTTTCATACCCTTCTGTTCTGGTTCCCTTGATTTAGGCCAGGATCATCACTACCTGCTGTAAGAGCCTTCACTTTACACAATGAATTGGTCTTCACTATAGAAGGAAGATGAATTTATGAAAGAGATCCATCCCATGCTGGTTCCTGAACTGCAGGCTGTGGATCCCCTGCCTGAAAACAATGTATAAAGGTGGACACAAACGTGAGCACTTGAGTTCCAGGTCCAAGTTGTTTCACTGACCATGGATGGCTGTACTCCACAGAGTACTCGGAGAGCTTGTAAGCCTACCTGGGAACCCTCATGCCTATTGAGAGAGCAGGAGGGAGCGCCTTTTCTCACAAGAACAGTCTACACAATATAGGAAAAGCCCAATCACCAAGTCTAGGTAGAGCAGCGGTCCAAAAGAAGCAGATTGCAAAGGGATTGTGTCCAGATCCAACCTGTCTTCCCTGCCCAACCAAAGACTGAGTTGTTCTGACCAATGATCATCCTGAGCTGCTGCTCCTGTAACCTCCACAGAGGAGACCGTGCTCCCTTAGTGCCAGTCCGAGGTCCAGCTCCATGTATTGTAGGAAAGGAGCTCCCCTCCATGAGTGCTGGAACCACCTGTCCAGAGTGCCTTTGCATAGCGAATGCAGTCTTCGCTAGTCCAAGAACTGCATAATCAAAGATTATGGACTGGCCTACCAGTCACAAAACATAGAAAAACTGCCGCACTTCATCCTAGTAAGACTGCACCTGCGCTTAAATCTAAAACTTTTGGTTTCTCTGCATAGTATGCCCCATATACCCCATAGTGTGCAGCCCAGTACCTTATTATATAGTACTTCTCATGTCTTAACCATTTTAGTGCAGTGGTTGACCACCATACTGAAAAGACACTGTTTCTGGTGATAACACCAGAAACATTTGATTTTTTTAAATCAAAGCCAGGATGCGATTCAAGAGCTTCCCTCAAGTCCTGAATTTGACTTCTTTTGTTTTGCTGTGATAAGCAGCGCGCACAGTGTGCCTACATCACAGTGAAACAAAAGTGAAAGCAGACAGAGCTAATGGCGCAGTCTGTTTTCTCTTTTGATCGGTTCAGAGGGTATTACTTGAGCACAGATCAACACCAGAAAGGCAGCATTGGAAAGGGGACAATGTTCCCTCCCCTGTGGATCCCTGCTTTGTTATAGCTCTGTGCAGGCGGTCCCCAAGCAAGGCTGTACTCCACTAGTCACCAGAGACTTTTTTCTGCCAGGGGAGGGACACAAAGGTGCATGGGGCTTTGCTTCACCTGACCCTGGGCACATTCCCCCTGCCTCCACACTTCCAAGGTGACAGAAAATTCACTAGGTAATAGGACATTTTATAAGGTACAGTTTTTGTTTGTTTAGGGGTGCCAGCCCTCCTGGTTGTAGGCCAGATAGGGCGTGTTCACACCCAGTCACCCTCCCCCGGGGTTAGAACAAAGAAGTAGAGTGGGGGGAGTGGGAGGCCTGCCCAGGCATCAGGCTGGGGACGGGCCAGCATTCTTTCTTCCACCTCCCATCAAGGGATCAGATTGGGGGATTTAGGACAATTCTGGCGGGGGAGGGGCCAGGGGAGTGGGGTGCCAAAAGCCTAATAGACACCAGGTGTGTATAATATACGTTTTTAAAGAAACAAATTAGGGGTGTGGTCTTGCTGCCTGGACGTTTAGCCTATCCCCCACCCGTAGCAACCCCACAGTCTTTCTACCCTGCCTGGGGCGCAGAGCTTCCCTAGCACCCCCACATTCTTTCTGCCTGCCTGGGGCACCAAAACATCCCTATCCCCATCGTCAGCGAGAGGAAATTTGGATTCCTTTGGGCATAGTTTTGACATATGACCTGGCAAAGTGGGGGTAAATCCAACTTTCCTCTTACTTGTAATGCTGATTGGATGCAACGTTCAGGTTCAAGCTTGGATGCCACCCAGGGAAACCTACTGAACCCAGACATTCCTGAAAATTGGACAGTCGGGCATTTCAGGGTGGTGTGACTTGCATGGATTCCTCTGTTTTCTTACCCAGAATGCCTTGAAGATCTCAATCTTTGGCTAAAACCACACATTTTCCTCACATTTTAATCTGAGGGAAGCTTATGGAATCCACATGGATCCACATAGTTTCTACCTTTTAGCATTCCCACACTTCTCCTGAGAAACACAATACCCAACTTGTGTGTGGCTGGCCTAGTTCACTCGATGGGAACGGAACAACCCATGGACCATGCTAGCCTCCTCAAACTTCAAAAAAGGGCTTGGCACTACGGGTGTAATATCCTCAGCAGCAAGGTGTAAAAGAAAAGGACTGGTCTGGACTTTGCAGTCTCTGCCCCCCACACTACTGTCCTGAGATGCCGGGGACTGCTAGCCCTTACTGCCTGAATGGTCAGCTGCAGTAGGGGTGAACTTGGCTCAGTGTGCGGCTCCATAGTAGGTCGTACGGTCGTACCCTAGTAGTAAATGGCTCCAAACACTATGGTCCCCCCCACCACATTCTCTCCAATAACCCTTTAATGGCCTGTGGCCCTCGAATGGGTATTGGTGCACAGCTTATATTCTTCTTAATCACACAAGTTGGTGGTAAATTGAAAAAGTAGCCATCGCCATGCGTCCATCCACAACCAAAAGCTAACAAATAACAAGCATTTACAATGCAATGGTCTCGGCATTGGTAAAGTTAGAGCTATTGGCATTGCTCATGACATTATTTTTGTTTGTTTTTTTTTTTAAAACATGTAAAGAAACGGCATTGTCATGAGCAATGCCAATAGCTCTAACTTTACCAATGCCGAGACCATTGCATTGTAAATGCTTGTTCTTCTGAGTACCGGAACTTCTCCAGGCCTGAGGAGTGTGCCCGTACTCACCCGGGCCTGTCAGGTTTTGGGCACAACGGTCACGTGAGCGTGCACACGCGGCCAGCGAGCAGGGACTGCTTCAAATGTGGTGTGACGTCACCCTCCACCCTGCAGGGTGGCAGATACAAATGGAATTACCTGTAAAGCATTAGTCATTGTATATTTTCCCTGATAGAGCCAGCTTTGCTTTTGCTCTGAAGACCCTAAATAATTCTTAATCCATTTTTTGAAATAAGTTTTCTTTAATTTATTTTTAGCGTGGGTGATGTATTGGAGTCTGTTGCAGACATGGCACAAAAGTGTTTGTTTTTCAACCCCATGTGACAGCCATAAAACCAGTTTCTTTTAGACCAAAACAGGACCTCACATATCAGCAATCGCAGGAGGTCTCACAGATTATAAACAAATGTAAGGTAACCGCTGTTACCTTGTATTTTTAAATGGAAATGGCCGCTGAGTATCGGAAAATGGCAATGACATTTGCAACCAGTTCCAATGGCCACAAAGAGTGCTGCGTGGGAATAACTTTGTCGGGTTACAGTTTGTGGGAGGGGACTGCTAGCACAGCCTGGGTGGCTCCAGGCGTTACGATGCATGTTTCTGTGCACACCCACATGTTATTGGCAGTGGGATGCACCGCACCCTTCGACGTGAGGGCTCTGCGATCCAGCGCAGGAACATGGAAATGCACAATACGCAGGTTCTAGTGGCTCATTTTGAACACTGGTTTGCCTATTCTACGGTCGCTATGGATAAGATATGCTGCAGTATCAGAGCGCCACGCTTACAAGGCCCCGATTATACAGACCAACCAAGCGCAGCCTTCACAGCCGAGACCTAAAAACACAATGTTCAACTCGTTTCAATTGAAGGCCTTTCAAACTTTATTACTTTTGCGAAAACGTCATTGAATTTCTAGCCATTTGTAAATAAAGTCTGTCCAGTGCCAAGCAGTGGTGCAGTACGGTGGTAGGGGTGTATCCGCTGCAGCGAGCTGTGTGCAGGCTGCATACTGCAGGTGCCCGAGTTATCTAATCCAGCGAGATTGAGGGAATGCACCTCAACTTTTTGTTTGTGCGCGACAGACAAAGTAGACCAGACAAGCCTCAAAGGTTCGCCAGGAGAATAATAGCAGGGGTAGCCGCCCGATGCATGTATGTGACTACGTGTGTATCTGGGGTGCGAGGGCCCTCAAAGCCCGGGGCCCGTGATAAACAGCCATGAGGAGGCCGTCCCTGTCCGCGACCTTGCCTTGGTCACAGTAATCAGGCGGTTAGAACAGCGAGGTGTGTCCATCATGACGTGTTGTACCTTCAGAGGCGCAACTAGAGCCACATTTCGGGGGGGGGGGGGGGGGCTGAGCAAATATTTCGGGGGGGGGCTGAACTTTAAGCAATAGGCAGAGTGGAGCTGCAGGGGCTCTTAGGAGGGGTGAAACAACAGCGAGGCCTCATTAACATGCAAATGGTCTTTTAAAGACCTGTGAAGTGCTCGGGTGCGGCTGCTTTTTTGCCCGGGAAGGTGTCTCGTCCCGGGCTGCCACACACGACGGGGGGGGCTGAAGCCCTTTGAGTCCAATGGGTGTTGCGCGCCTGTGTACCTTGAACCATACTGGGCATTTGGGGGAGAGGGGGGTCTTTGGAGACTGGACTATACCACCAGAATTTCACAGTGGAGGGGGTGGGGGGGAGCGGGCATTTGTTGCCAGCACGCTATATATTTTCCGTATTTCTTTGTAATCTACAGTTAGTTTGATGCACACAAAGATAGTAAATTGTCCCGAATAACATTTCGTTTAATAGTAGAGGCTGAAAGCCAGTGCCCTACACTTCGCCCAGGGGTTGAAGAGGGGGCAGCGTTATGTTCACCATTGTTGCTGCTTGTGTAATTCAGGATCAGCCTATATATTCTGCTGCAGCAGATTTCAGGACGCACTCGTTGAACCAGGGCAAACCTGAAGGTTAAAAAAATGAAAAGTAACATGGCTGTTCGCTGTTTGCACCTTCATTTAACCGCGGGAAAGAATTAGTGCAGTTCGGGGACAAACTTTGAAGAAAGCGTTGTGCTTGTGAAAGAGAGGGCTCTACTGCTGCCATGCCCTCCGAGAATGGTCCCGACATGCACTGGGGAAAATTCCGCAACCATGGTGCAAATGAATTTATGCTGTTGTTTTTTTTTTGTTTTTTTTTTTTGCACCAGTGCACATCGTGTTTTGTAATCTGCCCCAGGCTGCCACTTGCCTTCAATAATCTGCCACGTTTGTTCCGTCATCTGCCCGGGCAGCCCCCCCCTGCTCTGTAATCTGCCCCGGTCTGCCCTGTCCGCCCCTAGGCCCCTTTGTGAACGAAGCCTGCCCGAATGAAGAGAGCAGCTAATGTCTGCCCTGGGCTTGCACCATTTCTCTTCATGAAGAGGGGTGTTTGTGGTTGTATCGGTAGTGTAAGGTTAGACATTCAAATTCTTTTTTCGTTGTCTGGTCTCGTACTGTTTTTTTTCCAACCATGAACTGAGGTCTTTTTAACCCATGTCATGGAAAGTACTCAAGTTCCATTTTCCTGTTTCGAGCGAGCATTTCCCTTCTGGGTTACAGAAACCACTTCCTGCCCTGCACCGGTGGAACATTGTACCCTCGCCGGAGACACGTGCTCCTCTGTGAAAGGGATTCCAGCGGAGCTGAAGATCTGAGATGACGATATCGTTGATGACGAAGGAGATCAGGTGAGGGAGCAACGCCGGGACACCACCGCCTTTCTCCGAGGCACAGCAGAAAATGCCTCGGAGAAACGCCTCGTCCTTTTCGGATTTGGGGGCGTGTTTTGCTGTTGTCTCCTCCCTGAGACTTCTCGCAAAAAACACGCCCCCCGATCCGAAAAGGACGGGGCTTCAACGGAGTGACTGGACCTCTTCTCCAGTGGCTGGCCAGCATTTAAGAGGCCAGCCAATGGAGAACAGGAGAATAGAGGGGCGGGTGCAAGCCCCTCTTCTCAAAGTCATTAAATCTCGGAGCGAGACTGCGCAAGCGCAGCCTTCGCAGCCGAGACCTAAAAAAATGGAGGCAGCTGAAGAATAAGAGCGAAGAACACGACAAGCTGTGAAGGCACATATAAGGAACAATCAAATGTGCCTTACTCTACTAATGTTAAAACACTATCACTACTAGAAAACCTAAATTAAGGTTACTAAAGCACACAGTCACAGGTTGAGAGCCACAAAGCCTAATCCCCAAGTGGAGTCCCCGCAGGCTAGCCCAAGCCATTTTCGTGCTTTCTAACAGCTGAAGACGTCTGTAATGCCAGAAACCGGTCCTAGGAAGCTTGTTTCCGGTCCAGGGAAGGCATGGCTTGGCAGTTCGGGCTGGACTGTTCCCATGAGGCACAGGGTCAGACTGATTTGCATATGACCATGTCTGACCCGGGGTGACAGAGTGGGCTAAAGAACGGTGATGGATCAAACCCAGATCTGTTGACTGGGTGTGAGTGTTTGATTGGTTCTGATGCTCCGTCCATCACCACCCCCTTTTGTACCGTTTTGTTCACCATAAGTTGGCAGGGTATGCTCAGACGTGAGTCCCTTGCTCACTTTGCCACTGGATTCAAGCAAGCCTGGCTGAAGACGGCTGTAATGCCAGAAACCGGTCCTCGGAAGCTTGTTTCCGGTCCAGGGAAGGCATGGCTTGGCAGTTCGGGCTGGACTGTTCCCATGAGGCACAGAGTCAGACTGATTTGCATATGGCCATGTCTGACCTGTAGTGGCAGAGTCAGCTAAAGAACGGTGATGGGTCAAACCTGGATCTGTTGACTGGGTGTGAGTGTTTGATTGGTTCTGATGCTCCGTCCATCACCACCTCCTTTTGTACCGCTTTGTTCACCATAAGTTGGCAGGGTATGCTCAGAGGTGAGTCCCTTGCTCACTTTGCCACTGGATTCAAGCAAGCCTGGCTGAAGACGGCTGTAATGCCAGAAACCGGTCCTAGGAAGCTTGTTTCCGGTCCAGGGAAGGCATGGCTTGGCAGTTCGGGCTGGACTGTTCCCATGAGGCACAGGGTCAGACTGATTTGCATATGGCCATGTCTGACCTGGGGTGACAGAGTGGGCTATAAAGAACGGTGATGGATCAAACCCAGATCTGTTGACTGGGTGTGAGTGTTTGATTGGTTCTGATGCTCCGTCCATCACCACCCCCTTTTGTAACGCTTTCTAACAGCACACAGCACCAACAGGTGTGGCATAAAAACATTGCAGCATAACACCGCCTTTCTAAGACACAAACCTGTTTTCGGCCCAGCTTTTACATGTTTGGTATTTGTCCGCCCCATAGAATGTTCGTCTCAATTAAGTATAAAATAGAGCAAATGCCTTGCCTTCACTTCCGGGGCCGATCCTCAGCGATCGTTAGTTCCGGTTTCATTCCTTTGCTATGTATTCCCTTTGGCTCGTGTAACATTATTTTGTTTTTGCATGGGCACCCTCTGCCCCCCCCCCCCACACACACACTCCTCATGCACAGATACTTTCATAATGTGAAATTCGATGATGATTGCTAGTCCCCTCCAGAGACCTTTCTAAAAGAAAAAAAACAGACGAAATGGACAAATACCTCAATCTTAACAAGTAATGGTACTGACATGTTCATATTACATTTGTAAATGCTGAACAATATCTGCTAAAAGTTTGAGAGATGAAGAGCAGGCTTACACTAATTGGATCTGAACAAAAGACAGGATTGCATAAAGCAGTGAATGAGAGATAATTTTATTTGGCATTTTTAACACAGCAGGGGATCCTGCAGCCAGAGAATGTAATGATCTGTAAGAGACCAGAAAATCCCATGAGAAAGTAATGTAAATCACTGCAACTTCACCGAGAAAGAGAGGCCAGTTTCGCATGTCACTACTAGTGGTTTTATTTATATTGGGCTAAAATATTTTAAATAGCACATTTCTTTTTCGAAATGTAATGCATTCTTTGGGCACAAAATGAAATGTATCTACCGCACGTTCTTCCCATGGATGTTTGACATCCTTCAGTATCTGAACTACACAGATTTACAGAGCTATCATTTTCTGTGCGACTGAGTCTTCTATATACACTCTTCTAATTTTAGTGTTCTCATGAAAAGCGTAGCTAATGGTTTGAGGTGCAAGAAATTTCACTCCAGACGTGAGGTTGATTTCTTTGTGTATTGAGTACTATGTAGTGAGCAGTATTTGTGCATGTGTGATACATTTGTTTTGATTCACCCTTAGCGTTTTATGAATTTATTTGATGCTATCTCGATAGTTTTACCTGGTAAGCTTCTCACAGCTTTGTAAGTAATACAAATCAACATAATGATTAGGTACAATATTTAATTCTTATAAATGGAAGCATTTCTGTACTAAATACCATTGTAAATACCCTTAATGTGCACGTGTTGGAGGAAGCAGTACGGTAGTTTTAATGTTTTTTGTTAAAAGCTATAGTATTTGTAATGACCTTTAGCACATACCATGGATTTTTTTTATTTTACTGAGTGTTAGAAGTTGTTTCAGTATCATAAAATGCTGGCTCTCTCACAGATGATGCACAGGTTCATATAAAAGTATTGTATATTTCCTTGTTGAAGGTGGGCTCTGCCCAAGTTGATCACTTTTACAACGGAATGAGCTGGAGTCTCAGAGCAATATTGCACACAAAAGCACACAAGTGAGCACTTGCCACCACTTCTTTGAAGGTTTGTGAATGGGGACACAGTGGTCTGATAAATATATATGTCAGTGTCTTTAAAATTAGTGAGTGGGATATGGATACAGTAGTTTACAGTTGTACATTGTGGATGATGCCTTGAGAGCTCTTTACAAGACACACCTTGTCTTCTAGACTTGTCCTCTGCTTTTGACACTATCAAACATGATAACTTGATTAACCTTCTGCAATATAGGATGGGGCTATCTGGCCCGTCTTAAACTGGTTCTCCTCCTTCCTGAACAATCGAATGCAGAGAATCAACGTCAACCAATCTTTGGCTGCAGGCACCCCGGTCACCATCGGGGTACCTCAGGGATCTGCTCTCTTGCCCACGCTCTTCAATATCCTCATGGAACCGCTAACTGCTATTTTGAACAGGTCAAACATTCAATACCATATGTACGCAGACGATACGCAACTGTATTTGAAGATCTCCTCTCCAGATGACATTAAAACTCTTAATGGAGCGCTCCAAAAACTCAACAGTGCCTAACACATAACCATCTGTTACTAAATGCACTCAAAACAGAATTTCTCCTGATTACACCCACAACCAAGAGACCACAACGCAAAAGTGGATCAAAGATATCTCTGCACTCAACTGCTCCCCGCGCGTGGTGGACTCCGCTTGCTCTTTAGGTGTCACTCTGGATACATTTCTAAACGGGGAAGGACACACCAGGGCCACTACTAAGAGTGTGAACCATCAGCTCAACACTCTCAGGAAAATCAAACCTTTCCTACCTCCTGAGGACGTCCAATCAGCAGTCCAATCACTTGTTATCTTGCGAGTTGAATATGGCTTGGTAACCCTAGCAGGGCTTCCTAAAGCAAGGTTAGCACCACTAAGAGCTACTCTGAACGCCTCTGCCAGACTAATCACAGGCTCCAGAAAGCATGAGCATATTACACCTGACCTAATTCAACTTAACAGGCTTCCCATTGAAGCAATGATCCACTTCTAGATTGCTTGTCTGACACATAAATCTATTCACCACAATAGCCCCATTTACCTGGCAAAGAAACTCGAGCTCTCTGGTTCCAGTCGAAACTTAAGAAGCTCGAATACCCTACTCCTGAACCACCCAAATTCAACAAAAAAAGAACCTACAATCGCACCTTCTCAGGGCTGGCACCAAGAATCTGGAATGCCCTTCCGACGGAAATCAGAACCAACCCCTCAACTGCTTCTTTTAAGAAACAAGTCAATTGGCTACTTTTGGAAGAACTTCAACAGCAATAGCCTCTATGTTCTTGTGATAATCACTTCCCTCGAGTGCTTGACAATCTTTTTTTTTTTTTTACTTTGTGTATTGAAATGTATGCCTGACAATCTCTCTCTCCAATATGGTTTAAATTTGTACTCGATTCAAAATGTACTGTATCGTTCTTGGGGTGTAGTGCTCTGCTTAAACTGCACAGCCTCTTCTAGTAGGGACTTCACCTGGTCCTTCCTATGCTACCTTTGTTGTATTGTAATTTTACTGTCTCCCCATGGCAACGCTAATTGTCCTTTCTGTACAGTGCTCTGATACCCGTTCTGGGTCTTTGTTCGCGCTTTATAAAACCTTTCAAATACATAAATAAATACATAATGAATATTCACCAGTGTAGTGCTAATGCTAAAGGCATTCGTAGGTATGATGGCTGCTTTATTTGCTCAATATTGTAGTAATACTGGTTTTGGTAGATGGCACAAGGATTAGCAGGTGAGCGAATTTGGCAAGAAAGGGGGTGGATTGGAAAGGAGGTTGGTATCTTAAAAAAAAAAGCATTGACAAAGGCCAGAGGTCTTACCTTTTGGACTAGCTTTTGCTAATACTTTGCAGCATTGGCCAAAACCCCCCCAAAAAGTGCAATGACAGTTGATGCTAATGGCCATGTCATTTCGTAGGCACATTGTTGGAAAATGTGGTAGTCTGTTAGCAGTTTGCTGCGGGGCAATCCCAAAAATATTAAGGAATATATGGGGTTATACATTTGGTTCTCTGATCTCCTTTCATACTCAAGAGGTGCATTATATATTCTAGAAAAATGTGGTACTACTTATTTAAGACAGAATCTCTATACCACTCTTGTCAATTGAGGTCCTAAATAACTTGATATTTGACGTTTTACGGCATAGCCTCCAGAACCTGTCCAGTAACTTGACAGTCATCGAGATGGCCAGAAAAGCCTTCCTTCAGTCTGTGGAAATAGTGTGTTTGTTTTACACAGAGAACAATATATGCCATCTCCTTTGCCCTGGTTGACACTTGAATTCTTTCCTTCACCTAGTGTCCATATTCATGTTGATAATAGCGGACATTTGTCCTCCCAACCCACGCCCACCTCCTTGAAAATACTTTGTTTCTGTTGAAGTCGGATGCTGTTTTAACAAACTAATGCACTTGTCTCACCATATGATTGATCTAGGTGCTGTGAAATTTTTACTAGACGTCAAAGTTGCTGGGGGCTGCAAGTAGATAGACATAGACAGGCATTCTTATTTAATTACAGGTTAGGCCCTTACGTACAGCCAGACCTTCATAGTTCCTATCATGGCTCCATCCTTCCTCCAAGTTTAACTGCTAGTCTTCCCCAGCGCAGGCGCACCTGAACGTTCCATGCACCATCACATTCTCAAGGAAGCCACACTCCAATTTTGAGTATACATAGATATCAAGTCATTACATCATCTCCTTTACTTTCACACATGACAGCACAGTCACGCCAAATTACTGCTCCCTCCCATAGCTCACAAAGAAAGCTGAGAAATAATACAACAAGCTCTCCGATCTACTCTGTTACACCAGAGCTCCTTACTTGTATGTGGTTCCACGCGCAAATCTGTGCAGCCCCCATCACCGGACACCCAGCCATACCAGCTGTCCAAACAGTAGAAAGCATCACCCTACACTTGCCATCACGCTCTCTGACGCTGCACCTACACCATTTACGCAACCATGACAACCTCCAGTATGTGAAGAGAGACACTGTGGACAAGAAAACAAAACTTAAATTCCTCCCTCCTCACTTTCGTCCTAGACCGTCTGTTAGAGAGCGACAAGTAGAAAAGAACCCTTTTTTTACTTTTTTTCTTCAAGCATTGGCATTTGATTGCAGCATATATGCATTAAACCAAATCATGGCAATCAAATCGTTTCTTCTTAAACGTTTTCTATCGATCAAATTGGCTAATACGTTCTGACCCACATCGTATACTGTGCTAGACACTTGGTTTTCGATGATCTCCCAAGTGAGGTGGTGTTTATCTTACTCCTGTAGTTTTTAGTTCCATTAGCACATATACGAGTATTTTACTTGCCATAGCTACTTTTGGCATCTTCAGAATATTGGGGTTTGTCAGAGAGCGCAAGACTAAACCCTAATGCAATGTCACGATAATTGTGTTGCCTCTCAACAGTTGTATGGCGCATCAATAATTTTAAATATATTTTTTGAACTTTTAATATTATTAGGGTAGGGGTGAATGGTTGACAAAGCACTTTCTCACATGCATTTTGGGGTGTTTATGAAGGCACACACGCACAGTCTTTCTTATTCAACATCGGGGTTGTGAATATAATCTCACTTGCAATAAATACCATGCTCTTGAGACATACGTCCGATGTTACCATGTTTAATGAATACATGCTTAATTTCTATACTAATGCTTAACCATTTTTGAAAGCATTCCAAAGTTCAAGAATCTAGGTCTCGAACTAAATCCGTCAACCTTTTTTTACGAAAAGTATCACACTGTTTGAGTTGTAAACCACATGCTATGTGGTATGCTAAGCAAATCTTTATTAATTGATTTAATTAGAAGTAGCCAGGGATATAAATGTAGACACTAAATAGAGTTGACAGTTGGTCTGAGTAGTTTTAATGTAAACCTTGTTCATGCCAAATTTAAAATAACTAGTACATTTGTTGTTCTTTAATTGCCTCCTTTTGAAAATGTTTCTGTCTGCATGACTCCCAATTTGAGACAGTCATCTTTTTCTGTGGGGACATGGCCCAGTGCAGAGAGGCGCATTCACCAATCTTGCCCTAATCGGCAAATTTTCCAAAATATGTAATTTCAAAAAAAAAGGAGACAACTATTTTGTCAAAGTTCATGATGGAATTTTTTTTCTTCTATCAGAAATATAATTAAAAATATGAGTTGAAGTTTACAGCTTTGTCTTTCATATCAATTTTTTAATGATTGTATTTATTAATCAAATAAAAGTTTATAATTATATAAACGACAGTGGTGGCCGGCATGACTTTTTGCGGGTGGCGGGAAGGGGGGATGCGAGGTAGCACTATGAAAAACAAAAAATAAAGAATTTACACACACCTTGCTGCCAGTCCTGTCTCAGCTCCTCCTGCTCTCCTCATGGGACAGGAAGCCCGGTTCCCCTGACCAGTCACAACGCTGCAATGCAGAGTTGTGATTGATAAGCAGCCAGGCTCCCCTGACCAATCACAACGCTGCAGTGCAACGTTGTGAATGGTTTTGAGCATCCTGGTTCGACGCTCAACCAGGGAATCTGGGCCTGGGCTTGTTCTCCCCGCAGGCTGTAATGCAGCCTGCATGAAGAATGCAAAAAGTGTGCATGACTGGTTTGGGCGGCCCTAGATGGCTGACCAAAAATTCATTGCGCACTTAGGAGTGGGCAGATAACTCCTCTCCTGCCCTGCTCTGTGAGCAATGTTTAGGGAAAACAATGGTTTAGTTTGGCCCAATAGGGTCCTATGCAAAAAAGTGTAGTCCTTGAGAAGGACACAGAGTCAACAGATTTTTTGGCTTGACAATTAATCATTAAGGGAGCACGAAAGTAGTAGGGGAGCATGACTAGTGTGAACTAACATTTTATTTTACACGTATGGTTAATGTTACTCAGAGTAAACAGGTGCTCACATAAAGTGACAGGTGTGTAATGTGACACGGTGCAGTGAACTTAAAAAATTACATCACATTGACAACAGATTAGGAACTTCGCATAAGTGAGTACAATTGAGGAAGTTCCTGTTGTGGGGTCGACGGCGTTTCGATCTCATTGTCCTGATGATGATCTTAAATCCCTAAAAGATCCCTACTTTCGTGCCATACGTGTAAAATAAAATGTTAGTTAAAACTACTCATGCTCCCCTACTACTTTCGTGCTCCCTTAATGATTAATTGTCTAGCCGAAAAATCAGTTTACTCTGTGTCCTTCTCAAGGACTACACTTTTTTACGTAGGACCTGATTGGGCCAAACTGAACCATTGTTTTCCCTAAACATATGTCAACCCCAGGTTCTCGTAACGGGGTACCCTTGTTCTACTATACTGCTCTGTGAGGAAAGCAGCCCCGCCGAACAGCCCACCCGCAAAGGAAGGAAACATAAAATTATAATAACTAAAAGTTAATATCATTTTATATTTCCTTTTTTTACACTGCTCAAAACACTGGGGCAACGATCCTCAGCCAAAGTGGAGGAGCCGCCACTGATCAATAGAAACCAATAAATGCTTTGTGACTCAATGTTGCTTCCTCAGGGCTGTTAAGACAAACCTTTTCAGAAAACAATTTACATTCCAAACAGGGTGACCACCGCACTCCAGGCCATTATGGACACCGGCTTTGTGCTTTTCAACCCCAAATCATTGATTTCAGGTGTGTTAGTCTAAATAGTTAAGTTGAAGGAAAAAAGGATTACAGCAGCCAGAATGCATTGTGCTATCAAAAAAATGTGCAGAGCTTGAAAGTGGTGAGTTGGTCATCCGAATTCCAAAGGATATGTATAAGAAAACACTCCAATACGTGTACACAAATTCATCTAGTGCGATGTATCAAACAGTGTGCTTGGCAAGCGCTTCAGACCAATTTTCGCATGTACACTTCTCAGAGAATTTTAACAGATCATTCTGAAATTAACTAAAACCACAGCACATGTGGGTCTTTAATTTAACACATGCCTGATTAATCTGTGCTACCACTTTTATTCAAACCATACTGTGTCCCATAGCTTGAACATAACACTAGGGCTAGAGGGGAAACCTCGGTTACATCGCGGTGTTTACACCGCAATACCTTTAACCCGTTTGACGCGCATGACGGAACGGTTTCGTCATGCACGTCGGTTGCGCTGTGCGCATGACGGAACCGTTCCGTCATGGCCCCGCCCACGCACGGAACCTTCAGCGTGGCGCGGAAATCCGCGCCGCGCTGAAGGGGTTAAAACGCAGGTATTGCAACGCAAGTCATAACAATGACTTGCGCTGGATGGCGCTCTAACCAAAGGAATAGTATGATTTACTATTCCAACACCTTGCCTACTGTACGTAGACTGGAGTTGGAATACTAAATCATACTTTTCCTAAGTCCAGCGCCCTACAGCGCAAGTCGTTGTAACGACTTGCGTTGTAATGCCTGCGTTGTAAAGGTATCGCGGTGTAAACACCGCGATGTAACTTTGCATATTCGGGCTAGAGATACATTGCTGGATTAGGTTATATTGCATGTGTGTAGAGTGAATCTCTGTGTTGTGCACATTGTTTGATATACGGCACTAAATGCATTTTTATGACAGCTATTGAAATGTTTTCTAGTGCATAGCCTTTGGGATAGAAATTAGTGTAACAGTTTGTCACAACAGCCTTAAAGAAGGGATATTAAGTTTTGAAACTCGTGTTGGCTATTTCTTTACATACCATTAAGTATTCAAATTCACAAATAAATAAAATGGTACAAAATGGATATGAGGGACATAAAGCGGTAAACCTGAAAGCACATATTTGATTACAATTTTCATTTTAAAAATACAGAGTTCCATCATGAGTTTTGTGAAAATAAATGCCTTTTCTTTTTTAAATTATTAATTCAGACTAGGCTGTGTGTACCTATACAGTGGATGCTTATTAGATGTCAATATAATGGCAGAATTCGTAAATATGTGCAGTATCTTTAAGTATTTAATTTCCTAAAGCTACCTTTTGAGGAATATTTTAGTTTGTGTTTCTGCATAATATAGATGATAGTAAAAGCTAGCAACACTTCCTGGACAGCTGTTCGCCCATCCAGGGACTAGTGTGCTGCCAAGAATACCCTCCTTTGCTCACGCTGGGAGATGGATAAAAAAAACTGGAGCTGCTGGGTATTTTTAGCCTAGTTATGACCCCCTAAAATTGGAGCACTTCCAACTTGAGCATCTTGATTCTTAAGACTTTGTGGTACAAGTCATATCGAAGGTGAGGCAGTCAATAACAGGTTGCTTTCCATCAAGGTGTTCCAAGTGGATTCATATAGGCAAGGAAGGCAAAGCATGAGTTAGTTGTCTGTGATATCACCTGGAACTTCACAGTGCTAAAATCTACATAAATGACAACTATCCATCTACAGTTTAGTCTTGTGTATGCCCACCAATCTTCTCCCTATGACAGTATCAGCGGCACAGGGTTAGAACAGTCATTGTGGAGCCATGCACAGCAAAGCCTCAGTTCACTCTAGCCCGTCAGGTATCCTGCTAACCTAACATCAATGCTCCCCAATCCCCATAACAAATTCTTGGTATCTGGCCACTCTTCACCACCACATTCAGAAGAACATTCCCTCCAGCCCAATTGAAAATAACAGCCTATCCCGACCTTCCATTACCACGCTGAGGGGAGCCTTCACCTAACTTGGCCAATCTATAAAAAAAAAGAAACAGCTGGTAACCTGTCACCTTTCATCGACAGCAATACAATACCGTGCCCTCACTGCCACCAGTACAGAAACTAAGTACCTGATGTCATGCCACCATCACACACCCCATGAATTTGTTCCTCTCCCTACCTTAATCCCTGCCCTCTCTGCTCTCAATCTGAAAAGGAGCTGACACCACGCTGACAGCATCTCTGTGAAAGCCAGTAGAAACTGGAGATTTGCCAAAATGTGAGTGGAAATAATGCCAGAAGTTTTAATACTCGCCACAGCTGCCACATTGCCATCGTCCTATAAAAACCTCATAACATCTTCCACCTCATGTCCTTGCATTCTGTTCAGGCACGCTGCCAAAACATTAGTAACACCTGGGATAATCTCCATCTCCAAATTATACTCCTAAGAGGCGATACGGCCACTTGGTTCTTCTTGGCACTGGCTTTGGCACAGATTTATACTGGAGAAAAAAAATCCACTAATGGTCTATAGTCCATGTGCATTATGGAAAAAAAAGTCCACTAATGCTCTATAGTCCATGTGCGCAATCAAGTACTATACATGTAGGTATGTAATACTTAGTTTGTGCATATTTTAATGGCCGGGGAGCATATGCCACAATTTCAAACTAATCCTTTCTCTGCTGGAGCAAGACAGCCCTGAATCCTACTTTACCTGCATCTGTAACTAATACAGCTGTACATAGTATATTAAGAACCACCAAAGCAACACAGCTGCAATTTTCTTCTTGACTTTACCAAATATACACTCCACATCATCAGTACAAGCACATGCCATGTTTTTTCTTGAGGTGGCTCATCAAAACTGTTATTTCCAAGATTTTTGGGACAAATTTTGCATAATACTCCGCTAGACCAAGGAACAACCTAATTTACTCTTATTCCAAGGACTAAGGGCATTGACAATTGCTGATATAATCTTTTGGGGAGGTTTATTTTGTCCTAAGGTAATCCTATAACCAACTAATTTACACACTCTGGTCATACATTTATCCTTGTGTGTAGTTAGTTAAACCATATTTTTCCAAAGTTGTTCGTATTCAAAACACTTTGTCGTGTTCTTCAAGAGAGCTAGAATGTACCATATTAGTATCTTGGAAACATGAAAGGTTGGACATTCCTCTCAATAAGTGGTACATAGCCCAAAGGAAAAGAATACTGAAGCAGAAACCAAACCATGTAGCATGTCAATATATGAATGCACTTTCAGGAGTGATCAAAGATGTTGGTGCCTTCAGTTCTGAAGACCGATTGAGAGTCATAAACACCTTGGAGTCTGTAAGCGTAGCTAACATTTCGGACATGTTGGAACGTTAGAGTTATTTGCTCAGATACTCTCTTACTTACAAAGTTATGTTTTAGACTTTGTTGGCTGTATATACAGCAGATTTACTTTTCATTATATGAAGGATAAACCCCTTCAGTAACCCTGACGAATTTGAGAAAACCTGGGGAAGCATCTGTTGCCACTTAACAGTTTCATACACATTACATTCTTTCATCACTATGATATCCTCATAGGCAAGCACTAGGTTAGGATGATTCGGATCTAAGCTCATCAACAAATCTCTTTGCTGAGGCCAATCCAAAAGCCGCAATCCTTCTCTTGCAACATACAACTTGTCAGGTATTTTCATGCCTTTAAATTCTAATGTAGTATTGATTTACCAGACAGTATCTTTTAGCTTGTTGCCATATCCCATTAATCTGAAGTCAGGAGATTTAATTTCGACGTTCGCAAACATATATAAAAGGTCATCTTTGATTAGTGTATGCTAGCCACCCAAATCAAACAATACCTTAATAGTTCAACAACTAATAAGAACATCGCGTTACAGACCATCCTCGCTTAAACAATCAATCGTGCGGCTCTCCAACACAAACTCTTCAGGTTCATTCACAACATCTACTTGATTACTTTGAGGTTGAGGCTTGGATATAGTATTCATCCCAACATTCACACCTCTACTCTTATACACCAAAATTATCTGTAATTAAATTTGAGGCACACCTTTCAGACAAGTTTTGCTTGAAACTAAATGATCATTAAGCCAAAACGAAAAAACACACAAATGCATCTTGATTTTTACACGATATAGCACTGGCTACTGCATTAATTTCTGTTTGTGCATTCACACTCTGCTCACATACACTAATGAATCATCCAATCATTGATTCAGCACTTGCAATGTTTCAAAATGTTTCACAGTCTCAATTTCCTTGTATAAGGGAAGTCTTGCAGTGTGCATATATAGTTATTTATATTTTGTAACGTGTTACACCATCTGGTACAAATAATACTCTTAAATGTACTTGAGAAGAAATTGAAGTACAACCTTTTCTGTTAGGCCAGACTGAAAAGAATGTAACCGTACCGAATGTTACCTTTGTTGCACCTTCGTTTGATGTGTACAAGTAATTCAGAATTTGCAGCCAGTAATGTCACAATGCCGATATAAATGTTGTACTGATATGGTGTGAGGCAGAGGCGCAACTAGAGCCAAATTTGGGGGGGGGGGGGGGGGGGGGCTAAGAAAAAATTTCGGGGGGGGGCTGAATCTTTAAGAAATAGGCAGAGTGGAGCTGCAGGGGCTCTTGGAAGGAGTGAAACAACAGCAAGGCCTCATTAACATGCAAATGGTCTTTAAAAGACCTGTGAAGTGCTTGGGTGCGGCTGTGTGTGTGCCGGTAAGCTCTCTCATCCCGGGCTGCCACACACGACTGGGGGGCTGAAGCCCTTTGAGTCCAATGGGTGTTGCGCGCCTGGTGTGAGGTGACTAGGATCTAGGCCCACTCCTGGCACTCACGTCGGCATCGAGCAATGAGAGAAGTGCATCCCAAAACCTGCCGTCGTGTGAGTGGCAAAATAGAGGAGAAACTGGAGTCCCATCCATTCAGCAGATGTTCCATGGTGATGGGAGATGTTAAAGTGGGCACAATGCTGTGTTTATGGAGTGCAGCATGGATGCCTGGTGTTCCTCTTCAGTGGTAAACTCGCTTGACGCCAATCTAAAGTAATCCTTAAAGCAGAGATTTCCCAAAATACAAGTTTAAAAAACATAAGAAAATATGTTCACAGCACTAGGGGGGGACAGCCTGAAACTGCCATCTAGAAAATGCAAGCACCACCGCATTCTAAGAATGTGCTGATACAGGTTAAACCACCACACACTATCCACTTTTACCAACTGCACAGGTGTGTGGAGAGCTAGCCAAGTTGGCGGATCACTACTAGTCAGTACAGGCTTCGGACAGGTGTTTAACTCCACTGACAGAGCAGTGAATGGCTAGGTTTCTACACCTTTGTATATGCTAATGACGTCCCATCAAAGCAACTTACAAGGGACCTGGACCTTGAAATCCTCCAAGTCAACAACTAACGGGGAGCAGTTTGCATTTTTTTCTTTTCCTGCATCCATTGGTCTCTATTGAGAGGTCTCTTTTGAAAGCAACTTCTTTGATTACAGTCAAGTGTGCTCTTTTCTAACATGCCTGGGAGCCAAATTCCAGACCTAAAAAGCTAAAGATCTACTTCCAACCCACCTTTTCCCAGTCTTTCCTTTACCCTTCTTCATCTTCACCACCACCTTTCAACTTGTTGCAGGTCATGGACCCAGAGTATTGTTTGTTTCGGAGATGCCAATGGATCGATATTTACCTGGAAACTTGACAATGAACACTGATACACATTTTCACTCCACGATTCTTCCTAATGTAAAGGTGGGTATAGATGTAGTCGAGGGCATCATATCTGTCGCAAAGTAAATGTTGACTTTGTCATGTATGGCAGGAATGTTTGTTTTAACTGAGCTCTCGGGAAAAGATTCTGGAACTAGCCAGATGGTATTCGGTTGTGCCTACATTCCAATATTAATATGCCTGCTCCATACCACCCCTGCTTACGCCGCCTTTACGTCCCGAAAAAGAAAAAAGGCTGGTCCTTGAGTACGAGTCAATCACTAAAAATTCATTGTCAATCTTAACTGTGCCGTTCTGCTGCTTGCGGAATACCTATAGTTTAAGTTGTGAATCGGAGTCAACGGTGGCTCTTCTACTGCGCAACTATTTTCATATGTATGAGCAGATGTTTTTCTCAAGCTCTCTTTGCCACATTGGCTGACACTTGCACCTCAGTAATGTAACCCAGCAAAGATAACTTACCTGGGGGAAGGGGGGGGGGGGGGGGTAGGTAATCAAGTTTCCATTCAGAGGGGACCTGACCTAGCAGTTTGGTGTGGGACCATGATTGATTTGCACATGTTTGGTCACTGTCTTTAATGTCACAGATGACTTCAAATGCACACAGTGACCCATGTTGGTTTATACATTTCTCTGTATTGTGGTTTTTTTTCTATTTAGACTGCAATTTTTTTTATTGAACACCTTACAAAAGCAGACCTATCCTTTTGAATTGTGTTAGGACGTGTAAGCTTCTTTCAAATCTGCTCCCTTTTGATTAGTAGATGAAATAGGTCAAGTATTTAAACGGCTGTCTCATTATGCTAAAACACTAGAGGCTTGAAATAACTATGATGTCTTGGATGACAAAGCCATTCATGCACCTAAGACAATTTTAGTATCTTTAGGGGACATCTTATACCCAGTGAAAATGATAAGACTCTTCAGACCGGATGACAAAATTGGGGGCTCTTAACAAATCAATTATTTGCAGTTAAACGGGCAAAAACTGCTCTTATTATTTTTTAGCAAAGAGTTGGTCCTTTTCGCAAACGGTTCATGTACCACTGTTATTAGCTTGGAGTTTACTTCATCTTAAAAAGTGAAAAACCTTGCTGCGATTGTTGTACATGAATGTGACCTAATCTAACATCAGCATCGTAATTTAAAGCTGCTTTTTTAGCAGCTATACTCCTTGAGAAATATAGTAGTGGTTCTTATATTCCATTACAAAGCTTCATTAGTGAGTTCGGCACAAAATGTGTACTTAGATAATCCAATGGTTTTTAAGTAGATCTTCCTAAAAGCCTAATATGCAGACTAAAGTTATCCAGAATGCTGGTTCTAGGATGATCTCCATCTTACGATCACATTGATCAGATAATGGTTGAAATGCGTGCGGGTAAGAAAATTATTCTTAAATTAATTCTGCCTGGACTGAGAAACATGACTTGTGGAGGAGAAATTCCAAGTAGCATCGATAGGAGATGACTGATGGTACTCCCGAGCGAGAATATGGCTGTGCCTTATCACTCTAAATACACGATATACCTAGGCCAACTTGCACACCAATAAATAAGAGACAACTATGCTAAAAAAGAAATATTATCTTAGTCAACTTTGTGTTGTGCCCAAACTATTAAGGGAGAGTGCTTGCTCTTCTAGGTAATATTGCCAGATAAGTCTATGTCTTAGCAGACAACATAGCCCTGTGCAGTGTCTCCTCTTTTGTTATCTAGAACTTAAGTCCAGTTGTTCCACGTTTTATTTAGCAAGACTACAGCTCGCAGAATGCATTAGGATGCTAAATGACAGACTTGTCTGGGAGCATGGTGTCCATAATGTCATGAAATCATCTGATATATTTACCTTAACAGCAATTGTAATAAGGGGAATTCCTTTGTGTTTAGGCTCTACTGTTATATTTCACATCGGTACCCTAATATAGGTTTAGAGAACATCGTACTCTTTCCCTACATCATCTCCCATTCATTTCATATGAACAAGCCTTATAAGGACATAACTCCAAATAAGGACAGAATGCCTTATAGGGACTGAACGCCTTATAAGGACTGACGCCTATTAAGGACTAAACATTTCACCTAGTTCTATGACGAGGGTGGGTTTTGCCCGATCGATATTGCTAAGACGTCATCCTTAGCACATATGAATAATTTATGAGAACACTTTCCGGGGGGCATACTTCACCTCTCCTATCTACGCACAAAGGTTTAATCCCCAACGTCATCCTCATACTGAACAATGGCTAACAAAACGCACATAGACTGTATAAATACAGCACCTCTTGCTATCAGTAGTCAGGAGAGAACCGAGACTTCAAGGCCAACACACTGACCAGAGACGCTGCGGCTCCAGCATGCCATCGCTCCAGCTGACAGTGGTCTAACCATCCCTTGCGGGGTGTCCAACTCAAGTCCAGGGCGAAGTCCCACACTCTCACTATTCAGGTAATGGGGCTCGACTAAATCCTAGTGGGATTCTGTGTCAGGACCGGAGGCGAGGATTATGTTATTCTTTCTTCACTTTATTGAATAGCAGCCATTTGTAGTCAACCAAAACAAACCACTATTTCCATGAACCATAGGGAATAATAAAGAACAATAGAGTGTCCCAGAACTAGAGTGTCCATAATTGCACCAATCACAGGCCCCCAATGTGTAGATAGTCCTTTGTCTCTGCTCAGCCCTCCTCTTTCTTCGCTGCTTGCAGCCAAGTTAAGTCCCACATTTGTTTCTCTTTGTAGTTTGCATTTTCCTTTAATAATTCGGTGTTAATCTGCTTGTTTACATATTTTATTGTTGACTGTGGCTTTGTGGCAGTGCTTTGTGTATGTTTGCCGCGCTGATAATTGGACTGTGGGCTTGCCGATTGTGCGTTAGCGTTTGAGCCGTTTCCTTCAGGGCCGTCTTGGGCGGGGCGCGCGCGGTCGCTTTGACACGCTCGCCGCTTATTTCGCTGTTTGGTTTGCTTTTTGCTGCCATTTCCTTGATTGACTTTGTTGCGAGTCCACCGCTACTCGGCGACTCGCGTGTGGCTGTGGGAACGTATGAGTTCCCTAGCGGCCAGGAATGTTGGTGCCTGCGACCCGCGGTGACGGCGCTGCCTCGCTAGAGGGCGCCTGGGTCGCACGCTTGACGCGGCGTGCGTGCTCCAGATTCTGCGCATTCCAGACATCGCGTCGGAACCCGGAGCACTGGCGCCGCGTCAGCCTGGTCTTACCTGCCTGCAGCGACACCCCTGACCTGGGTCGGCCCGTTTAAAGGGAATTATCCCTTTCTTGTTGCAGAACCTTGGTATTTTGCTGACATTTCTAACGCCCCAGAACGCCTGTTATTTCAGGTCCGTGCCTGCCGTTAGGCATTGTTTGCTTTGTTCTGCTCTAGTGGGGGTCCGTATTATTAGGCCAAAAACGCTCCTCTGGAAGGGGTCAGTATTGCAGTTGACAGCTGCTAAGGACCCGTTTACTGTAGGCTGCCCTTATGTTCATTGGCACCAGGGCTGTTGGGGTCCAAGGGCTGCGCATCTGTGTTTGCCTATTAGCCCATTTGATTAGGATGTCACCCAGCCCTCCGTATTAGTTGAGGTATACTCCCTCACCCTCTCATTGCTTCACCTTTCCTGGTTGTTGGTAAAATGGAATACCATGAGGATGGTTACGAGGATGACCACTGGGAGCAGGATCCTCTGGCGGCCCTTCAATGGGACGATGATTTTTACGACGCTGTTGATGCGTCCATCCTCAAAGCAGTGGAGCAGGCTATAACGCCTCTTGAGCAGAGGTTGGTGCGAAAAATTGATCAGGCCTGCGATCGCCCAGCTAAAGCTTCTCAGGGGCTACCTACCTCCCCTTCTACTGACCCTCCTGCGGATCCTCAGCCCCCGGTGAAGGGCACCAAGCCGGCTACTAAAATCTTGGACATGGCAGAGGAAGCCAAAGTTTCTGCGTCCCTCATTTCTCCAGATCATCTCTCCTCCTGGGCTCAGCGGGTGGTTGTGTTCCTGGGTAATGCGAACTGTGCTATATCCACGGAACGGCACAGGTCCCTTCTAATCAAGGTAGACCCTAAGTTGGGGGACCTGGCCGATTCGGAGGCAGGAGCTGTGGCACAGGGGGGCCTTTTTGGCGAACCTTTCATTAAGGAACTAGGGAGGTTTGTTAACACCTTTACCTCCCTAGACCGGGCACAGTCCTCTACCAGGAAGGTGTTATGCCCCTGGTTTTCCGAGAGGCCGGACGAGGAAGGGGCCGCTTGTCCGGCCTGCCCAACCAGAACTGGGGACAAGGCTCCGCTAGTGGGCAGTATCAAAATCAGGCCCGCTTTGGCAACTTTTATCCCACCCGCGACAGAAGAGGCAGGAACAGAGGAGGAAGAGGAGGTGGAGTCTCCAGTTCTTCCGGTGAGTGTTCTCCCTTCCTCCCTTCTAAAAGCGGGGGGCCGGCTGGCGCGTTTTTTCCCGACCTGGAGTTCCATCACCGGTGACGCGTGGATCCTGCAGACAGTGCAGGGTTTTCACATAGAATTCCTCGGGACCCCTGCGCAATCCGTACCTCCCCGTCTGCTTTGCTTCTCCGCCGCAGACTCGGCGTTGGTCGACCAAGAGGTGCATTCCCTCCTAGAAAAAGACGCTATTGCTCTGACTTCTCTTCATCCTCACGGGTTTGTCAGCAACCTCTTCTTGGTGGACAAACCGGACGTGGGAAAACGGCCTGTAATAAATTTGCGCGAATTCAACGAGTGGCTAGTTTATCGCCACTTCAAAATGGAGGGCATCCATCTGTTGCGAGATGTGCTCCGCCCCAACGATTGGATGGCGCGTCTCGACCTCAGGGACGCCTAACTCACGATCCCGGTTTTCCCGCCTCATCGGCGGTTCCTTCAGTTCTTATGGAGGGGCGAGGTGTACGAGTTCACCACTCTGCCTTTCGGACTGTCCTCCGCTCCTTGGTGCTTCATCAAGGTTCTTCGTCCGGTTGTCGAACGGTTTCGGACGTCGGGCATTCGGCTCATTGTCTACCTGGACGACATTCTACTGATGGCGCCAGACCCTCGAACGCTCTTGCGGCACTTGCAGACAACAGTCGATCTCCTGCAGAGCCTCGGGTTTGTCATCAACGAGGCCAAGTCGACCCTGGTTCCGTCGCAGACGGTTCTTTTTCTCGGCTTTATGATAGATTCTGTGGCGTCCACCCTGAGTCTTCCTTCGCGAAAGATGACGAAGATTCGTCACGAGATTCAACGGTCTCTATCCCAGTCTCAGATCTCCCGCAGACAACTTGCTCGTATTATCGAGCTTCTGTCTGCCTCCATTCAGGCGATTTTTCCGGGTCCTCTCCATTACAGGGCCCTTCAGCCTCTCAAGGCGGCGCACCTGCGCAAAGGCCTTTCCTATTCTCACAAGCTGGCTCTGTCAGAAGAGGCCAGGGAAGAGCTTCAATGGTGGCTCTCGCACATGGAGGCGTGGAATGGACGAGCCATTTTCGGATCCGTTCCAGATGTGATTATAGAATCCGACGCGAGCAGATCCGGCTGGGGAGCGCAATGCGGCGAGTTTGCCACAGGAGGTGTGTGGTCTCCGTCGGGGCAGAAATTACACATCAACTGCTTAGAGCTTTTGGCTGGATTGTTCGCAATCCAGTGCTGGACCAAAGACTCCATACAGTCCTGCGTCCTCCTCCGAATGGACAATGTGTCAGCGGTCCGGTACATCAACCATCTAGGAGGCGTACGCTCAAAAGCCCTATCGGATCTAGCAGCAACTTTCTGGCAGTACTGCCTGGATCACCAGGTCTCGGTCACAGCGGAGTACCTTCCTGGGCCAGGACAATCAAGTGGCGGACTTCCAGTCGCGACACTTCCACGACGGGAGTCTCTGGAAGCTTCACCCGGCGGTGTTTGCAAGTCTCCAGGACCTCTGGAGGCCCTTCTCAGTGGACCTTTTTGCCTCGCGCCTGCATCACAAGCTTCCGCGTTTCTTCAGCTGGCGCCCAGATCCACTAGCGGAGAAGACCGATGCATTCCTGCAGAATTGGGGGGAGGAAGCGGGCTATGCCTTTCCCCCGTTTGCCATGATCACGCGAGTGACTGCGCAGGTGAGGCGTCAGAATGCGGACGTGGTGCTCATCTCGCCGATTTGGAGGTCGCAAGTCTGGTTTCCGGTTCTTCTGGAACGTTCTTGGGATTCTCCAATCCCACTCCCCCTGTTTCCGACTCTCCTCCTTGATCAAACAGGGAATCCTCACCCTCTTATCGATCAGGGGTCTCTGACACTCATGGCCTGGTGGATTACAGGGGACGATGGATGGTCGAGGGCCTTTCGGAACCGGCTTCGGCGTTCATGGCTAGAGCCTGGGCTGACAGCACCATCAAAAGATACCGGTCATCCTGGGGCCGTTGGTGTCGGTGTATGCGACGGGGTGACAATCCTGTGGCAGCGGATGTGACCTCCATTTTAAATTTCTTGGCCTCTCTGGTGGAGGAGGGATTGGCCTATCGGACAGTCAATACCTTTCGCTCCGCTATTTCAGCTGGGCATTCCATGGTTGATGGCTCTCCTGTGGGGGAACACCCCTTGGTCTGTCGTTTGCTCCGTGGCATCCGTCTGTCTTTGCCCCCTGAGCCTCGTTATTCCCAGCTATGGGATGTTAATAGGGTGCTGAATTTGCTGTTGTCTTGGCAGCCGAATAGGTTTCTATCTCGGAAGGAGCTTTCCGCCAAGTTAGCTATGTTGCTGTGTCTGACCTCTTGCAGACTAGTCTCGGACGTCAGAGCCCTGGATGTCTCGGGTAGGATATTTTCTCCTAAGGGGGTTACCTTTACTATCCGTAGGTGCACTAAGTGTGGTACCAGGTCCATCTCGTATCAGGCGTTTCCGGATTCACCAAAATTGTGCGTCGTGGCTTGCCTCAAGGCTTATGAGGAGATGTCAGAGGAGTTCTGGCCTCCGGGAGAGAGGCAATTGCTCATTTCTTTCAAAAAGCCTCATAAGGCTATGTCGTCCCCCACGATTGCTCGGTGGGTGCGATGGGTCATGCACAAGGCCGGGATTGACCTGCGCGTGTTTGGAGCGCATTCAGCGAGAGGGTCTATGGCCTCTAAAGCATTTACCCTGGGAGCTCGTCTGGAAGACATTCTGAATGCTGCAGATTGGCCTTCAGACTCTACTTTTAAACGGTTTTATTTCAAACCGGTTATTGACATGGCTCACTTGGTGGTGAGTAAGCTTTAAACTAGCATAATCCTCGCCTCCTGTCCTGACATAGAATGAAAAATTTCCTAGCTATCGTAACGGAAAGTTTCAATTCTATTAAGGACTCGGAGGCAAGGATTATCCCACCCAGGGTACAAGTTCCTTGCTGTTTTCCCTCTCTCGTATTGGAGTAAGTAAAGTCATTTTTGTATTTGCTTCCTTGGACAGTTGGTTACATGTTGAAATGCTTCCTTCCGCAGAAGTAATCCTTAACCATTACTGTCACTGATCCTATGCGATTCCAGCAAACAAGATTCTTGAAGTGTCCGGTGGCTGACCGAGCGACGAAAGAGGAGGGCTGAGCAGAGACAAAGGACTATCTACACATTGGGGGCCTGTGATTGGTGCAACTAGTTCTGGGACACTCTATTGTTCTTTATTATTCCCTATGGGTCATGGGAATAGTGGTTTGTTTTGGTTGACTACAAATGGCTGCTATTCAATAAAGTGAAGAAAGAATAGCATAATCCTCGCCTCCGAGTCCTTAATAGAATTGAAACTTACCATTACGATAGCTAGGAAATTTTTCATTCTTGGCTCCTAGGCTACTAGACTCTAGGTTTCTAGGCTATTAGACTATTAGACTCTTAGGCCTATTAGCTCTTTCGCACCTACTCACATGCTAGGTACAGTCCGGTACATCTAGACAGGCATCTTAGGAGTACGCACTTTATTTTATAAATACATTTTATATTCATGTATATGTTCATGACTATTGAAAAATGGTAGAGCTGTAATATTCCTTTTTATTCACTGTACTGCTGATTCTATATCTCTGCTACTGTGTAACAGTTGTAGCAGCACATATATTTTACATGTTTCTTCTGTGTATCTCTCTGAGAGAAAACGAGCAAGCACGATTGACTGGGTGAAAAGAAGTATATTGTTTCCACGAGTCTGAGAAATCAGGGTTTGTTGTGTTCTGAGGTTGCCAAAAACTAATCTCTCTGATAAAAGGAGATTCAAGTGGCACTGCGAGCTAGCTAATGCGAAAAAAGGCTAACATACTCGGCGGGGCTGTATAGAGTCAGTCTGCCGCCAGACCCACAGTTTGTTATCCACAAATGCGCAGGTCCTGCATGAAGGGTACTATAGGAACTACACTACATGGCGCCCAACGTGGTCTACATGACAACAACGTTTGGTACTAATTTAACAGTAGAATCTGAGTAGCTCAGTCGTGTTTGTTCTCGGAGACCCTACTTACAAAACCCAGAGACGTCTGGAGTGAGTGGGAAAAATCACCGCCACAGCGGAGTAGGCGAAATATCCTATTTATTGGCTGTTGGTTATTCAAGCTTGAAGGAATTATTCTCAAAATTGTGCATACAACCTTTACATTATTTCCTTGGACAGATATTCCGTGTCTTAAACACGATGTCTGACCAAGAGGGAGAAGTAAACCAGGGACTTAATCAGTCTGGTGAGGAACATGCCAATGCAATACAAATTGCAGCCAAAGTAAGACAAACTCTGACAGTTAAATTCGTCAAACATGGGTTACCACCCAGAGGCAGTGTGTAGTACTATTTGTGATAGAGGCACACGAAGATTGCAGAACAGAGGTATTCTACTCTTGGGTTACATTCCCAGAAGCTTTACATTATTACACACATGAAGAAGTTCCAGCGGCCTACACTCCGTTTGAGGAGATTGAGATTCCGCTTACCTACCAGTAACGTATGTTCTGGTTTAATGGCGCCCTACCCCACACAAGAACAAGAGCAAGGCTTGGTCCTTTAGGAAGACCAGGAGAAACATGGCCGATATTAGCGACCTATGCACCACATCCTGACATTGACACAATGCCAGGTGATGAACTGCTTGTTCAACACAAAGAGTTGATAAAACTCTACAGAAACATGACGCATTTCGTCTTGAGGACACTAGCGGTCCAACCAATAGTAATTACACCAAATCCAGCTCCTACACAGAGCTCAGGTACTAAAACTACTCCACAAACTTTACACGTGGTAATGGGCAAAGTGCCCACAAAACGTGAACAAATTCCTTTCTGGGTAGCTTAGAAAATAACCCAGTTAGAAGCAGTATTCCCAAATACCACACCAGTTGAAAAACACAGAATGTGAACAATCTGTTTGCCCATGGGGATTACACTACAGTTAGAGGATTGCACCTCTTGGGGTACAGTCTTTGCTGCCATATATACCAGAACTCATGGTATTCCTTCATTAGCAGTAATACCTGATGTATTAAGAAAAATACAAAATGACTACGGAGCAGAACCTGCCCTAAACGTAGGGATGAAGTTATTAAATAACTACGACCAGGTATCAGCCATAATACTAGCTAACATTAAAGGGGAAGCAGCATCAGTGTCAATCCGCCAACACCTAAGGGAGGCTGGCCCGTTAATACAGGAGGCTGAACTACCCAAAATAATTGAAAAAGAAGTGGGATAATAAAAAAGAAAATTCTAAAGACAAGAGATCTCAATCTCGAGGTAGGTCTCCTCCACAGGAACCCTCTGAAAAGAGGTACAACCTTAGGAGTAGGGATAATATTAGGAAACCTAACGGGTATCAGGATACTGATACACGTTCCTCTCGTTCCTTTCAGGGATCGAAGAAAAGCTCCGAAAGAGAAGGACGGTCCGAGAATCGAGAGGAGCGCACACAGTCCAGAGACAAGCAGCGTGCTAAAGACTTTACTTCTAAAAAAGAAGATAAGCAAAACTCAAATCCTCCATTTAAGAAAAAGAAAGTTGCTGGTCTAAAAATCAGACATGCCCAGAATTCTGAGGACACAACTTCTGAACGGGGAATGGGCTCTTACGATGCTAGACAGTGCGGCAGAAGTAAAAATAGCTCGCCAGAACCTGAAGGAATTTCTGGTGACAGCGGAGTTGAATGATTACATCACTGTGGAAACACCAGACACCAGGGTGAGCATCCCACATAAGTTATATGAAATAACACTCCGAATGGAGGTGGACAAGCCCAGGAAAGTAAAAGGTCTTTTTTAGAAGAACTTCTCTTCTGGGTATGACATCCTGTTAGCAGAACAAGTTTGGCCGCCTGCATTCGTAATGGAGTGCCCCAGGGAAGAAAGTATAATTTTTCCTGCATTTTCCAACCACGTTCCCGTTCACCTTAATCATACATATGCACAGGTGTGGGCAGTAGCTCAAGCTCCAGCATTGTACAAAAATCACGCTGGGTGGGATGAGAATTCAACCTACCACGTGATTCCATTAAAAGTTTCACCTATTGCTCAGAGACAATATCCAATAAAGCAAGAAGCTAAAAAACTGGTCAGGGAGCTCTTACATCAACTTGAATACCAGGGGTCTTTGAAAAATGTACCTCGCCAATGAACAATCCTTTGTTTCCCGTCTCTAAACCTGATAATACATATTGTCTAGTTTTAGATTACAGACATTTAAACTCCTACACAAATGCATTTGCTGTCCAAATGCACATAGTGCCACATTAATGAATAACATTGTGCGCAAAAAATACAATACCACACTAGATATCTCAAATGGATTTTTCTGCCAAAATATAGCGCCTGAAAGCAGGTATCTGACGGCATTCAGTGCGTTAGGGTCCCAGCAACAATTTTGTCGTCTAGCACACGGGAAGAGACTTCTTCAGGGCTAAAAAGAAACCTATAGACACACCATTTTAAATCTGTACATACATACATATAAACAAACACAGCGTTATTTGTTACTGTCGTGATCCTCCGTCCAATTCCTCTGGGTCGTGCTGATGCTCAAAGGGGGCCCAGCTCTGAACTACCCCAAGTCTGGAATAGAGATACGTACTCAGACTATTGAGGTGATTGAGCAGGGGAAGGATAGGGTAGGAACAGCGGGGAGGGAGAGCTGCGAAGGAGACAAGAAAACAACGTAAGACCTCCTAGGTTATTTCTTCCCCACAATCATTACTATATAGCCTGTTCTTCTATACGACAACCCCTACCTGAAATAAAGAGAAAAGGAGTCGTAACATCAGAAGAGAGCAGAGGGTGATGGTATATTCAGAACACCTTCTAGGCAAAAGAGAAGACGACAGAGAATACAACGTTGGGGACGGTTTCTTGTTCCACTCCCCCTCCCCTCCTTGAGCCTTCACCATATATCTTTGTATTAAGTACCAGACAAAAAACCTACCCAGGCTATCTGTCCTATATACTGTTTCGCCAGGTTCTACCCTCTCCAAACGATCTCTCTCCTGACAACACTAAAGAAAGGACAACCAAATTAAACTAAATCCGAGGGTTACCCTGGACCCTATAATCAATATAACTTGAATCCTAAACCATTGGGGTAAGGCGCCCAGAAATGTTAGTTAAAGGAAGTTCAAGCAGCAAGTTATCACAACCTGATTATGTCTCGTACAAGGTCTTGATAATGGGATAACAAAAACTATACAAAGCAAAGTGTCACTTAATTCCAAGCTATTAGGTCATAGCTGAAATATCGCGGGTGCATATATTTCCCTGCATGAAACCGGAGGAGCTTTACGGTTTCTCCAACAGGGAAAAAAGCAACCCAAGTGCCGTTCTAGGCACCTAAACTCCCCTGCAAGAGACTGCAATACACACGTGTCTCGTCCAACAGGGGAGTCTGAGGAAAGCGCGGTGTACTCACCACCGTGTAACTGCTGCGACAGGCTGAAATACAGAAGTGTGTGAGAGCACTCACTTGAGCTCCTCTGCAAGAGACTGCGAGTTCTGCACGTCTCAACCAACAGGGGAGTCCGTAAAGGAAAGCACGGTCAACTCACCACCGTTCAAAGCAATAGCAGGCAGTCGAAGAGAAGTGCAGGAGCACTCTTACCGCCCAGAAATCCAAGGAGTTGCCTGAGGAGTCCAACTCTTTGAAACCTGAAGAATAATCGGCAGTGTTTCCAGGCAGCTGCGTTCTTATTCTTCCCCGGCGCGACGTCTGCGTCACGTGACTCGCTTTGCATGCCGGTAAATGTAGTTTATTCTTTATGCGTGTTTCTGTGCATGAAGGGCAGAGAGTGTAACCCCGCTACGATTCTGACAGTTACTTATATCCGAATCGAATTGTTATCGAGTTAGCTAATCAGAATGTTACAAAATTAGTCTGATAGCACGATCCTAGCAAAAAATAATCAAATAACAAATTTTTACATTTTGTTCAATCTCTATGTCGTAAAATAACTCACTTGGGAAGAAGGTGGGAATACCCAGAATGCACTATTGTGCTCACAACTTTATAAGGAGACATTTTACACAGTTAATGGCACAGTTTATTATCTTTTACTGGTTACAGAGAAGGTAGACATGTCCACTTTACAATCATTTGGAGTGCACAAATATCATATCTAACACATACCTCAAAATTGTATAAACGTTATATGTCCGTATTCCAATAACAAAGAAAAATTCTAAAACACAAATAAGTCTAGTGCCAATGCAATCATCTGTGGTAAAAACACAGTATAAGATGTACCCTTAGTCTATGGCTTACAATTATTTTCACAATCATCTTGATGGTTATTCCAAAAAAACTACATTTCCCAAAATGCACTCTGAATGTTTGTTTCAAAGCATCATCTTAATCAGCGTTCCAATGCATTTCGGCATGGCGCCTTCATCAGGGAACATCTAAAATGAAAGATTTGTCTGTGTATAATACAAGAACGTTTTTGAAAACCCACTCTTATAATCGCATTATGTTAAGATTTAAAAAAAGCCTATCTTAGTGTTTTATCGTGGTGCTGTTGTCTATTAGTGAATGTGGTAGTTTATCGGTTAGTGAATATAACTAGAACTGTGAAAAAATATATCTTTACTCGAAGTGCGTTGATTAATTCTCTACGCGGTGTGGCTCTGAAATAATGAATATAAACGGCGTGTTGGTGATCGTTGATGCGGTTGTTATATTCTAGTAGGTGTTGACGTTACCGTCGTGCTTAGATAAAAATCCGTGGTGCCCGCTTAATCGGTTGCTAAAATTGCCGTGATCTTACCGGTGCTGATGGCTGACGCGCTTGTGTACGCGGAGATATGTCTTCTGTGTTGTGGTGATTCAGAGCTCTCCATTATGTGAGCAATGACGTGGATAACGTGCTTACGTGAGTGAACTAAACATAGACAAAGGGCTGAGTTTGTCGAAACCCGTTTTGTGAATAAATAAAGCGTGTTGAAAGGATTCAACAAAAAAATCAATAGGTGAACAGTGGTGACGGTCTTGTTTGTGTATAATACAATGGTGTGTAAGTGGTGCAGTTATATCATAAATATACAACAGATGCATACATAAAGGTAATTCAACAACTTTCTGCTGGCAGTCCGATGTGGTATCCACGATTACTGTGGATGTATGTAATTATGATCAATGGTTCCATTATGTTTCAAATATCATTATGCTGTACATGGTTTAAAGGTAACAAGAAAATTCCACCCTATCATTCATCCCATGAGGCTGTAGTGTGCTTAGATGGTATATCCAAAAGTTTTCTCTTTGCAACAATGCATTGTGGTTATCTTTCCCTTGAACATGAAGTAAATGATTGAGAAACAAACTTATTTTCAACCAAGTGAAAAGCTAATTTAGCCACAGACCAGTGCCCAGGGAGATCCCCACAGAGGTGGGGCTGCTACGTTTTTTGTGATATTTCAACACTCCAAGCAGGGAGTGATACCCAGGAGCACGGCACAGACCAGGATCTTGTAAGCAACCACGCAGTGCACAATTGACTTTCATGTGTTACAATTATTTTGAACATTTACTATTGATAGTGTATTTTCCAAACTGATAATTGATATTGAAAAATTCATTAATATGAGGAAAAGGATCCCATCTCACACTATTGATTTTAAATGATAATATAAACATTAAACGAGAAGTGGTGCGAGATCTGGCCAAAATTGCAACAAAAACCGTAATAAGCAGAACCATCATTTTATTATGACATATTTTATGTCGCTAATATCATGTATTATCTCAACAGTGTTAGTATTTTTGTATCTATATTTGAAACGCTGCTATATAATTAAGAAAAGAGATCAAAACTATCTATATTATTACATCCTCTGAACAAGAGCAGGATTCATACATAAAAGAACGGACAGGGGCTTGTAATGCCATTCAAAAAAGGTCGACAATAACTGTGTTGTAACTTCCTCTCAAAGAGAGTGAAATTCAATATTAAAAGAACCAAGAGAGTCTTGATACTACAAGTCAGCACCGTTTCAATCAGTGCTATGTGGAATATGGGCAAGCACACTTCGATATTAAGTCAAATATAGTCACTAAACGGCGTGAACGAACAAACTGGGTAAACTAATAGGCGCTTGATGATATATAACAGCGCCATTTGCAACTAGCAGTGTTTGCAATAGAGGTAAGAAAATTTTTGTATAATAACCAAACGCCGTGAGCTGGCTAGCTGCATAATCGAATAGGCGCTTGATAGTGTATACCAGCGCCATTTGTAACTAGCGGTGAATAAGACAAACAGACTCTAATGTCATGTCCCATATAAACATTTTGAGCGTAATGACTTTTAATAAAAAAGTACCTTAGTACGATGATGATAGTGCAGACGTAAACTGCAAATACAAAAAAATAAACACAGACCTGGAATTCAATAAGACATACTACCATTGAGAAGCAGGGTGGCCAAAAGCAATAGTCTCAGCGTCCGTATGCGAAGTTTGCAAACCGAACACTGTATTGCCGCCCTTTTTATACTATGGTATTGTAAGTTACAACACCTGTATAATTCGAAACTGAAAGCGGACTGGCTCCGCAGAAGTTGTCTGCTATCTTGTTGAAGTCTAGTGAAGATAACGGATGTTAACCATAGCGGCCATTTGATTTTGATTAGGGGCGATATGTTCAAAATGTACTTACTCAACAAAAGTAATCTGTCATCTAGTTCGAGTTTCCTGTGGATAACAAATGTTAAACAAAGCGGCCATTTTGGTTCAGGGCACTATATTAAAGTCGGAAGTACAAGTTGGTATAAAGTGGCCATGTTGGTTCAGGGCGCTGTATTAGAGTTGGAAGAACAAGTTTGTATACGTGTGCAATATGTGTTAAAGCTGAATAAAAAAGACTTAATAAACTTTTCCTGAGGATAACAAATTGTGACAAACATAAACCCGCGGGATCATCATCTACACAGAATTATAAAATCCCCACTCGCTTATTCTTCTCACAAAGCCCGTCGGGCTGCAGGAAAGAGCCGCACCTCTGGGGGTCGAACAGGAGACACGGGCCTTTGGAAACATACATTTTTATTGGGTGAACTGCGTGTGCTTATTTGCCTTAGTGAATTTACACACGAGACAGCTGGAATAGTCTAGTGATCCGTGTAAACCGGGTCGCTGCTGGTAAAGTACTTTCCCTTAAGGTTTAAATCACACTGCGCCCCCTGTCCTATTTGGCAAGATCCATCGAGAGCCTCCCGGTCAGTACCTTTGTCAAGCGCGCGTAACCCCAGGTGCCTCGCCCTCCCCCGCTCAGACCTCAGTGGCTGCCGCCTGGAAGGTCCCTCTCCTGCTGCCCTGTCACGGGGCTGCACCACCGCCTAGTCACGACTAGTGCGGTTTGCAAGTCTTGGTTGTTGAGAGGAGGCGCCAAATGGCGCACGGTGGGGGGGGGGCTGAGCCTCCTCTAGTTTCGCCAATGATGCTGTGTGGGGCTGCGGCTGGCCAGCTCCCACCGCCACACAGTTTGTGATGGAGCTTCGCTGCAGCCTTCCAACTCGCTCCCACCTGACAGTTTGGGGTTGCTGTTGGATGCTTGTGATTTTTAAGTCCACTGAGAAGGTGGAGGAGAGCTCCTCGTGTTTACTACCAGAGCTCCCTTTTAAGCTCATTGCAATGAATTGGACATGAAGGTGAAAGTACAGCCTTCAATTTGGCGTTTTAAGCTTTTCTGTTTGTAAAAGTAATTGTATGCTTCGTCTCGCATACATAGGTTTGGAAAAATGTAACTTGATAGTTGTGAATATTTTTCGTTTGGATTTGTAGTGCGTCTAGAACAGGTTACTTTTTCTATATAGTCAATTCTTCATTGTCAATAAAATGTCCATGTTTTAAACGTTCCATCGTAATTGTCCCCGTTGCACCCTGACACGATGTGACTGGGCTGTGTACTAGGAATTTGAGCAAGACTTTCTTTACTCACCCCAATTTGAAAGGGCATATGTGGTTCATGGAGAGCTTTACTTGAGCAGGTACTGAGTACCTGTAGTTAACTTCATTTTGGTAGGAAACGTGCCTGCAGTTTCTAGAAACGGTGCAGTATTATTAGTGGGAGACTACCGGCTCTTCCCAGTGGCAGACAGGTACTCTTGGATAGTTAGTACTTGTATTTGTTCCAAGCGGAGCACAAGTCCTAAAAAGAGGAGTGTGGGGACTATCCAAGTTCGGTAGTACTCACAGGAAGTGACATCACGGCGCGCGACATCACAGGAAGTGATATCACAGGCCTTCAGTCTCAGCGGAGAGGCCAATGTTTGCCGGGACAGAGCGTCTGCAAAACACCTTTTGAGAGACTGGCTCTCCCACCAACTAAATCTCTTGCTTGATTCAGCTCGGTGATGCCCTCTGTCAAACACACACTGGAACTCCATCACCTTTTCGTTCACATGATTACTCAGTTGCCCGCCCTTACCCTCCAACTCACATAATATTTTCTGCTTTGAGCCACTCACCCTCTCTACTACTGCCTCTCTCTCTTAGTCACTGTACACGTGTACCCCCTTTCCCTCCATCCTCTTCACTCCACTCACCAAGAATCGGCCCAAAACATGTCCTGGGGCGCATTGGGGGAGCGGAAGTACAATGAGAGGCGAAGGTGAGGGGGGTGGGGCTGGTGATTGAAAAGCAGGGAAATAAAGAGACATCTAGACGGGAGTGGTGATGGACGGTGACCGGCAGTCCCAGAAATTTCCATATTCAGCCGGAATCACTTGGAAATGCTTGTTTGGTGTGCTCTTATCACGATTTTGATGAGCAGCCGTCCACCCTGTAAAAATAGTGGGGGACGCCGTCCACCCGCATTTGTACCCCCGACTCGTGCCCTGGTTCCAAGCGCTATAATCATGGTATTCGTTACTAAAATATTTACGGCAGCCTGTATGTAGGTTTCTGTCTTTCTGGTCTGGGCGGTAACTATTTTGTGAGAGAGTGATTGGTCGGAACCCAAGTTTAGCTGTTTACGTATGTGAACAACTCTTAATTTCGTGTATAGTCTAATGAAGCAGGAGGGCCCTCTAAAGTGAACAATGGCAGGTACTGTCTTGGATATCAACTCTTCGTACAGCACTCCCCCTTTCAGCATTGACATGAGATGGTTTTAGTGCATCATGTCTCAGTAAAGCAAACGCTTCTTCATTGTGTGAAGTAAAGCGTCTTTAATCCAGCATGTCCATGCCACAGCATACTTTTTTAGGTCGCGCCTGACCCAGCGCATGTGCTGGTCTGGCGAGACATTTAGTATGTGGGTTTAGAAAATGCTAGCCACATTTTTGTGCTGGCGACAAGCTACAGTGCACGATGGCGTGCACGCGCACAGCTGCTCCCCGCATTCCCCCCTCCCTTCTCGCCCAGCAATCTGCCTTTCCTGCGCCAGCCTTCAGCCCTATCTCCACCCCTCCCCCCCACTGCTGCGCGCATCGCAATCACTTTTGCTTTGAGAGGGATCGCGATGACTGCTCGTACATACATTCTGACCTAACTGCACATCACCTACACGCCTGTCGGACCGGCCTACTATGCTCTTTTCGCCCTCAGTCCTAAGCCAGCACGGTTCTCTGCTGTCGCCCGCCCTTCAAACCTACAGCTCGCCTCTTACACTCCTTACCTGTCTGTTACAAACGTACCTCCTGCGCCACTTTCAACCTCCAGCAGCAGCTCGCTTCTTACACTCCTTACCTGTCTATGTTAGAAACGGACCTCCTGCGCCACTTTGAACCTCCAGCAGCCCTGGCCCCAGTACCCACCGGCCTTCTCCGTTTCGCTCCTCACACAGCCGTCATTTTGTTCGCATAATTTCACCCCCAGTGTTGCCATGTCAGGATGCAAAAACAAGGGCAAACTGCGAGAGGGCAAAGGCCCTAAAGAAGCCCGCCCACGTGAAAGCAAGGCCATCCCTACATATCGACAGTAACTGTCTACAAAAGACAACATGTGACTCATCGCTCCCATTGTTAGTGAACCAACGTGAATGTTCGTCCGCTCTAATCGATGTCTACTTTTCAGCCTGTGATTTTTTTTCTTTATTTCAGCGTCTTTCCATTCCCCGCCTGCATTCGACGTGCTCTTTTGGCTGTATTTGGCCTCCCGCTTCAGTTTTCTACGAACTTTGGCCCGTTTTCGCTCTACTGTTGATATGTCATAAATGCCCATCCTTGACCTCTCTTTGTTCTATCACCCCTGTGCGTTTTTCAAGCCCTCTATTTTTTGCTACCCCTGTTGGTTATTTTCTGCTCATCCATTTTTTACCTTGTTTTACAGTGCATACACAATCACATAGGATACACGGGTGACATGCAAGTTCGCCCGTGGACATTCATAACCAAGTGGCAGAGGAAGATAGCAAAGTCCTAGCTAGTTGATGCAGATTGGTTAAGAATTGCTGGTATTTGAGGCCCTGAGTGAATTATTAGAGAGAAAGCAACAGTCATAGAACCCTAGAGAGCGTGTTCCAGAGTCTGTGTGCATATAGAAAGGATGCTTGCTTCCTGTTCTTTCTTTGATTTCTATATTTCTGATTATGCCAGTGCGTGGCTCAGTATTCTGATCTAGAGACCATAGATGGTGTGATGGTAATGTTATGTTATGTTATGTTACGACTATTTATTGTGCGCACAGATACTCCAGCCAAGGAGCGTCCTGGCGCAGCGACAAGGTAGCACGTAACACAACCACAGGCTAAAAACAGAAACTAAGAAACAGCTAAAACAAGAAGGTTTTTATAGCCCTCCGAAAGGTCAGAAGGTCCTCCAGCAAGCGGATTTCAACAGGCAAGGAGTTCCATGCTGACGCAGCCATTACCCTAAACGAGCGGCCTCCCATGCGGCTAAGCCTGAATCTGGGAACCACCGCAAGGGCCAGACCCTGAGAGCGAAGGCTACGGGCAGGGACATACAAAGACAGACAACTCGACAGGATTTCCGGGCCTGTACCTCTCAAGATTTTAAAAGCAAGGCACAAAACCTTGAAGAGGATACGCTTCCTAACCGGAAGCCAGTGTAGGGAGCGAAGGACACCTGTCACTGAGCAGAATCTGGGCAAGCCAACAATCGCCCTCGCCGCAGCATTCTGAACCCGTTGTAAACGGGTTAGTTCAGCCTGGTTAGCCCCAGCCAGGAGAGAGCTGGCGTAATCCAGGCGCGAGATGATAGTAGCCTGGATCACCAGCTGCCTGGTCGGGGCGTCAAAGAACTTGAGAACAGGTCTCAAGCCCCTCAGGAGACCGAAACAACAGGCCGCGGTTCTTTTAGTATGGCCTACAAAGGAGAGGCCCGCATCCAGCCATACCCCCAGATTTTTCACTTCCGATACCGGGATCGGAGTAGGTCCCAACTCTGAGGGCCACCAGTGGTCACCCCACAGCTCCACTCCCTTCCCGACGACCATCACCTCTGTTTTAGTGGCATTTAGCTGAAGGCAGTTGCTTGTCAGCCAGCTAGCCACCGCCTTCAGTCCGGACTGAAACCTGGGGGCCTCAATCTCCGCATCCCCACTGAGAGTAACCGCCAGCTGAGTGTCGTCAGCATATGAGACCAAAGTAAGGCCCCACTGTCTAGCGACATCAGCCAGCTGTCTCACGTAAAGATTAAACAACGTGGGACTCAGCGAGGACCCTTGCGGAACCCCCATGGCCAGTGGTTGGTAGTTGGACTTGAAGGGAGGGATAGCTCACTTTCTTAGATTTCATCACCTTGACCATGATGCATTATATTTTCAGAATAATATATGCTACCAAGCAATATAGCTCTCCTTGTGAGAGAAATAAGGTGCATTTATTTTGAAACGTGATCGGATGAGACGAATGACTGCATGGCATAAGGTCCTTAACTGCACCAGGATGGCATCTGGTAGGCCGGTAAGTAGTAAGACAAGCATTGGCATAGCCAATATGTCTCGCTTTTGGAACCTTATAAGTGTTTAGCACGCAACAGTTGATGTTGTTGCACCAAGGATATTGTGCTGCATAACTAAATACTTATAAGGTCCCAAAAGCGAGACCTATTGGCTATGCCAATGCTTGTTTCAATTGTTCACTGGTGGACTCGGGATAATTTCAATAACTGCAAAATGTTGTCTTGGCAACTATACATTTAGTGGCCATGAGCTGTTGTACTTGTTCTGTCGAGGTGCCAAAACAGGGTCACACCAAAAGGCAGATTTGTAGTAACATTACCTCTAAACACTTTCTGCAAAGGAATGCAGATGCCCCCAAAAGAAATGACTTCTATTCTGGGCAGATTAATCCCTGATTATTATTCAAAGTACAATGTAACTTTAAAAACGCGAATGAGCGAATCTGTAGTACAAATCTGTAACCTAGTGGCTTTCTTCGCATTAATACTATACGAGCGCTTCGTTCATGTAAATAAATAAGTACAGATCGGCGTGTGGCCTGTAAAACGTCATCCATGCACGACGTGGAGCAGCTTAATGCGCGTTGACAGAGTTATATAGTTCTCGGCGCTTTAAACAACCCGCCAATAAACCAGCAAAGAATCTACAAAAAGAGACACCTGGAGAGATTTAAATTACTTACAAAAGGCAATACAATTATAATAAAATTACAATAGCCTAATGGAAATAACAGGCAGTGAGCAGGCTGCCATACACTGTATGTATTTAACAAGAGAAATGCACATCGTTAAATGCTTCCTTTGTAATGCATAGATCACACATGCAGCAGAGACGGCGCATATAAGAGAGAGGTGGGAAGTTCAGAGAAGAGGGCAACATCAGTTAGAGAAGTGACAACATAAAAGGGGAGCGAGGCAGGGGTGCGCGGGGCCAGGGAATGTGCAGGGGAGAGTGGAATTGCAGAGGGCAGTGAGACTATGGAGCATAGTCGGGGTTCAATCGGGAGGTTCAAATACTAAATATACTTGCGCACAATAATGAAGATGCTGCTCTGCTGTGCAGCGTATGCTAGGAGCACCCCAGGGCCCCAATACTTGTTTCGGCGTCAAGTCATTACATTCATATGAAGGCAGACTTACAGATTTTTTTTCTTTACACATCAGAGTCACAACCACTAACAGTGGCGCCTTGCAGAAATGTTCAAGGGGTGTATTCAGTGCACTATATAGGAAAGGTCATCTTAGTCATAATTGCCATCGGACCCTTTGAATCCTATTGGTAGAGGATGTAGCCTTGCGGTTAGAGCTGTTGACCTTGTAAATAAGCCCCTTTAGACCTGTCGCCAAAGCTTTCGGTTCTGTATGACGTTTCCGCTTGGGCCGTTTCCTATTTTATGCCTATAAAAGGTCTCCAGTTAAAAAAGAAACAAGCACTGGCATAGCCAATAGGTCTCGCCTTTGGGACCTTTTAAGTGTTTCGTTATCCAGCACAATATCCTTGGTGCAACATAAACTGTTGCATGGCTAAACACTTATAAGGTACCAAAGGCGAGACCTATTGGCTGTGCCAATGCTTGTTTGCTTTGCAGTTGGTTTCATTATCTGTCTCCTATCCAAAGAGAGTGCCCTTCTTTCAGCCTTTGAAAGGCAATCTTTATCATAGCCCCTTTTTTCAAAGTCGCTCTTGATCTGATTAATATTCTTGAGAAAATCTATGTCTTGACTGCAGTTTCTTCTGATCCGCACCATTTCCCCATAGGGGATTGCTTTTATGGTGGAACCAGGATGTGAGCTTGTGGCGTGCAATATACTATTACACGCAGTTGTCTTATATATTTCACTGTGTATAGTGCAGTCATGAACATACTGTCTTAGATCTAAAAATTCAATCTCACTAGCAGAGTACTTGATGGTTAATTTTACATTAAAGTCATTGGTGTTTAGATAGGTATGATAGGCAATTAGACTCTCAAGCGGGCCATTCCAAATCATAAAGATGTCATCTATATATCTGGCATAAAAAATGATGTTGTTACTCCAAGTCTTTGTCGCCGGGCCCCAGGCATGCTCCATCTCATACAAACTCATGAAAAGATTTGCATAGGATGGAGCAAACCTGGAGCCCATTGCAGTGCCCTGTTTTTGCAGATACCATCCGCCATTGTGTAAAAAAGCATTCTGTGTCAGTATTAGTTTGGCCATATCTAAGAGCATCAGGGTATGTTCGAGATTTTGAGCTCCACGTTTGAATACGAAATGTTTAAGAACCTGCATACCTTGCTCCTGTTTAATGCAAATATATAGACTTTCGACGTTCATAGTTACAAACAGTAACTCCACATGATCCCATGTGAAGTCCTCGAGTTTACAGAGTAAATCACCACTGTCTCTTAGGTAAGAGGGCAGATTTTTTACAATGGGCTTAAGATAAGAATCCACATATTCTGCAACATGTTCTGTCGGCCCACCATTTCCAGAAATGAATGGCCTGCCAGGGGGAAATAAACCCACCTTGTGAATCTTCGGTAAGATGTATATACACGGAAATCTTGAATGGTGGGCCTGCAGATGTATTCTAAATCAGATAGTAGACCTGATTCATGCCATTCCCACAACATTGAATTAAGGTTAGTTTCAATTTGAGAAGTAGGATTTTGGCTTAATTTTTCATAGCATGAAAGGTCTGCAAGTTGTCTATCAATTTCTTTATAATAGTCAGTGCGATCCATAATGACAACACTGCCACCTTTGTCCGCCTCTCTTATCACTAGGCTGTCATCATTCTTTAGAGTTTTTAGTAATATCCAGACTTTATTAGTCATATTAGTGTGGTGTTTACATTTGTTAGGTACCTGATGTTGGTCTTCTAGCCATTAAAGATCTGATGTTACCTTATTATAGAATTCGTCTATTACTGAATCATTAGATTGAGGTGGCATAAATTTAGAACTAGGTCGTAGACAACTGTCATTGTTACAATCATACCCAACATATTAGTAAATTGTACAACATCCCCAATTTGTTCCTCATCATAGAGAGTGTCAATCATATGTGAGTTGTGAATGTCTTCAATAGATAACACATTATGACTAATGTTGGATACAGAAGCACATGGTACAATTGGATGTTCTTCAAAATATTTTTTTATTTTTAGTTTGCGTATAAGCTTAAACAAATCTAAATGGACATTCTCAAAATCGCATTTATTCGTTGGACAGTAACTGAGACCTTTACAAAGTACTTCCCTCTCGTATTCCTCATGTTTTCTAGAATACAAATTGATGATGCTTAATTCATTTGTGGCAACAGAATTGCTCAGTTCCTGATCATTATTACAGGGCAGGTTAGCTACCTTTTCATGTTGGCACCTTGTTCCCTGGCTTTTGTTCCTGAGCTTGTGTTTTTGGCCACCCCGCCTTGTTCTTCGTCTTCGGGTTTCTTTCGTTTGCCCAACCGATACCTCTGTACCTCTTGTAAAAAAAAGCCGACTGTGTACTGTCGCCACGGCCACAGCTAGGACCTTCACCCAAATCACTCTCTAATGATGAGAGAGGTACTGCTGGATTCGGATACAAGTAACAAATAACACTGTTTGTTTGTTTATATGTATATATGTACAGATTTTAAATGGTGTGTATATATGTTTCTTTTTAGCCCTGAAGAAGTCTCTCTTGAGACAAAACGCGTTGGCTAAATGAAATCTTTGAATATTGGATTTTAGCAACTGCACATATTTATCAATAAAGAGAAGTTTTGAGATTATAAGAAAAATCTGGACCTGGCATTTTCTTTAAATCATCGTGGACATTTGATGTTCTATGAACTTTAAATAATTATATAAATTATATTAAATAGTTATGATTGATGAGTGCTCATTCCATTCCTTTCTGTGATTGTTTTTGGGGTATCACCCCAATAGGAAGTGGAGAGGGGTGGACTTCCTGGTTTTCTAGCACCATCACCATACTGTTGAGCCACTTGAAGTGACAGGTGCGGGATTATTGCCTCAACCCTCTTTGTGTGTTTTGTTCTTTGCAAATTGAAAAACTGGACAGCTACCATTCACAGTGGCCATCAACAGAATGGCTACTTCATGGTCAAATCACTCTCCCGGTCACGACCTTTCAGTTTCACTATTGCCTTGAGCAATGGCAGGTAGGCAGATATGAAAAATAGGGTAAAGAATACATTAAGAAATCCTGGGATTTACCATATAGATTTCGATGCCGGAGTGGGGATCGAGAAGTGTTTCTTAGTGGTACTAACTGCAAGAATGCTTTAAGCGGTTCTCTCATGTGCCAAGATATTATTTTGCACGGAGCTTGTAATGGTTAAATTGCGAATCTGTCTTGCCACATGAAAGGAACTCCAGCTGCCGTGATCACGCTAGCATTTGGGCTACTTTCAAATGGGAGTTACTTGATGCTGAGCGATCAAGGTTGTTGTGGGATGCTCCCGGGCATCGCATATCTGGTCACCGTGAACACCAGGGTTACTTGCTGTATGCAAGTATTGTTTCCTCCGACAAGTACAGTCAGGGAGGCGCCGATATGGCCTTCACTGAATATTTCCATTATACAGTTTGATGCTTTGAGCAGAATGAATGCTATTACAGCAGACTGTGCCGTTAACCTCCGCTCGAGAAACCTTTGAACTCCAAGTCGCAAGGACCTCGACAGAGATACAGGCACTTATTCGTACCAACTGCCCCCTACATTTTGTAGAAATGGTGGGACGGATCTTTAACATGTCAGATACGTGTGGCATTATACACCTATTTAAGACCATAGGGTCAGGATTCCTTCGCACTTTCCAGACGATCCTCAGAGTTATTCCTAACTTTATACACTCCGTATTTGGAAGCATTTTCGGGGGTCTACCTCTGATCCTGCTCGCTGTAGCTGGAATCCCGATTATCGATTACCTGCTGCGCAATGGACAGATCATCCGCCAGCGAGATTGCAAAAGCTCTCCTGGAGAGATATTACCGTGAGCGCATGGTACAACATCTGGGTGCACCTCTCCTACGAGAACTAAGTGCTTCTTGGTTCTTATCCTTCAGACCAGTCTTTGATGACTGCATCGTACCCATCTTACGATGCCTGTTCTGCGGAGGAGAATGCGAGTTCGACATCTGTCTGGCACCTGACACGGAGATGCCAGTGGATTTAGACTCCAGGCTGGAACCCATGTGGTCCCATGCACAACTCTGTCCCCAGCATATTCCCATATTGACGCATGCCTTCCTTGAGGAACCGCAGGTGCCTTTCATGACTGAATTGAATTTTAGCTCCGGCATTGGCACCGAGGTATTGAATTCAGCACCGGCTACCTCCACAACAGCTGTTGGCCGCAAGGAGTTTCATCTATGCACACTTGACGTACTATGCGAGGTATTGCAGTGTTTATCCCCTGTTGTAGCAGGCAGCGATAATGTTATGTCTCCCAGCTAGGACTTCTAATCTAAATCTGGCTCACCATGTGCTTTGTCAAAATGACTTTTCAAATTGACACTTTCAATAAGCATGGCCTTCTAAGTACGCTTGCAGTAGTTCACCTTGTGTGATTGAACTCATTTAGAACTGTGATTTGAAGAACTTTTACAACAAAAGTCAAACTTTACCAAAGAACATTTATTGCCTCGTTTTTTTAAAACTGTTTTTAAGAGGATTTTTTTAAACGTTTTTATAAACATTTTAAAATGACTTCTTGATGATATTATGCACTGAAACAGTTAAAAATGTGTATCTCATAATGTGTATTATTATTGTTAATTATAAGGTGGAGTGGGTGTTATATTTCATATCGGTACCCTAATATAGGTTTAGAGAACATCGTACTCTTTCCCTTCATCATCTCCCCTTCATTTCATATGAACGAGCCTTATAAGGACATAACTCCAAATAAGGACAGAATGCCCTCTAGGGACTGACGCCAAAAGGAATAAACCTTTCACCTAGCTCCATGATGAGGGTGGGTTTTGCCCGATCGATATTGCTACGACGTCATCCTTAGCACATATGAATAATTTATGAGAACACTCTCCAGGGGGCATACTTCACCTCTCCTATCTACGCACAAAGGTTTCATCCCCAATGTCATCCTCATACTGAAGAATGGCTAACACACGCACATAGACTGTATAAATACAGCACCTCTTGCTATCAGTAGTCAGGAGTTAGGAGGGAACCAAGACTTCAAAGCCGACACACTGACCAGAGACGCTGCGGCTCCGGCATGCCATCGCTCCAGCTGACAGGGGTCTAACCATCCCTTGCGGGGTTTCCAACTCAAGTCCAGGACGAAGTCCCACACTCTCACTATTCAGGTAATGGGGCTCGACTAAATCCTAGTGGGATTCTTGGCTCCTAGGCTACTAGACTAGGTTTCTAGGCTATTAGACTCCTAGGCTTATTAGTTCTTTCGCACCTACTCACAAGAAAGAATAGCATAATCCTCGCCTCCGAGTCCTTAATAGAATTGAAACTTTCCATTACGATAGCTAGGAAATTTTTCATTCTTGGCTCCTAGGCTACTAGACTCTAGGTTTCTAGGCTATTGGACTATTAGACTCTTAGGCCTATTAGCTCTTTCGCACCTACTCACATGCTAGGTACAGTCCGGTACATCTAGACAGGCATCTTAGGAGTACGCACTTTATTTTATAAATGCATTTTATATTCATATATACGTTCATGGCTATTGAAAAATGGTAGAGCTGTAATATTCCTTTTTATTCACTGTACTGCTGATTCTATATCTCTGCTACTGTGTAACAGTTGTAGCAGCACATATATTTTACGTGAGAACAACGGTACAATAAATTCTTATTGTAAACACTGTTTCTTCTGTGTATCTCTCTGAGAGAAAATGAGCAAGCACGATTGACTGGATGAAAAGTAGTATATTGTTTCCACGAGTCTGAGAAATCGGGGTTTGTTGTGTACTGAGGTTGCCAAAAACGAATCTCTCTGATGGAAGGAGATTCTAGTGGCACTGCAAGCTAGCTAATGCGAAAACAGGCTAACATACTCGGCGGGGGTGTATAGAGTCAGGCTGCCACCAGACCCACAGTTTGTTATCCACAAATGCGCAGTTCCTGCATGAAGGGTACTATAGGAACTACACTACACTACAAAGACACTTTGGATAAATATGTGTTGAAGAATTTGTTGTTCTCTATAACTGAATACTATGCCAGTTATTTATGTTAATGTACTGTACACGGGTTAGGTTCTGTACCCTTCCCCAATTGAGCCCTTGTCTACTGTCTATTCCAAGTGTACCCTCTAATCCTATCAGGATGTCTGGATATCCACATGAAGCACACTTACCTACATTTGTCCAAGCCCCGGGTTGGGGAACCGTGTTCAGTACGGACGGTGGTTCCAGTATAAAACCTGTACACGCTTTCAAATTTTAACAAGTTAAGCCGACCAAGGGAGCATTCTGGGATAATTCTAATTATCACCAATCTTACTTCAGTATGTATATGGATATGGATTGCTTTCAAAATAAAATGTACACAAAAAATGTGCAACGTGGAGGAAAAAATGTTTTGCTTAACTGCAAATTTAAATTCCATTTCTCTGAGGCTTCATTTAGTAAAGCGAGTTTGGTACATGACAACATTTAGAAAAAAAGAGTGATACTGAAGATTCATTGTAAAACCATTATGGGTAACATGAAAATAAATTGGGATCCAATCCTTAGAGAAAGTCACAAAAGTGCACCCGTAGGTGTGTTCCTACATTGTTGCATATTTATGTATTCTTGAAATTCACAAGAGTTCACAGAAGTGCGCCTGGAAACAGCACTCTTAGCAAACTTGAGCAAATATACAAACCTGTGAATTTGCTCATGCGATATTAGATTGCGACTTCTCTTACCCTACACCCACTTTAGTTCCCACCCTGGAAAAACTTTTACACCTGCCCTTGTTTGAAATAAACTGTCCGCCTTTTCCAATATGGGAAGAGATCTGAGAACCTGTGAATATCCTCAAACATTTAAGTTTTCTGGGTGTGCACAGACTCAGAGCATTTAAGCATTGGAAATACTGTCTCTTTCCTACCTCTACCCCCTGTATGTTAATTTTCAGGAAGGCGGCAAAAATCGCAGAATCCAACCCAATATAATAACGAGCCCTGCACTTGTAGGAAATGCTGTTATCAGACCTCTGAAACGATTAAAATGCTGTTCTAATTTGTAAATTATTTTTACTGGGCAAATATATTGTGGATGCATCCTGTTCCTTGGACAAGTAGATATGTTATAAAATTGCACATCCCTAGGGCTATGTGTCAGCAGAAGGTGCAAGGAGCCAAGGTGGTAGTGTGTGAGCAGAAGGGTCATGGATCTGATGAGTTTGTGAGCAGGAGAAGCAGGAAGTAGTATACGCAAAGTTTAAGGAGAGTGGTCAGCAAGGGCAGTGTGTGTGCAGAGGGCACAGTTATTTGGGAGTGGTTTGTGAGAGTTTATTGAACTGTAAGACATAATTTTGCAAAGAAATTTCATGCTCTCTCCAATCTTTAAATGGATCAAATTACATGCCTTTCACAATTGTATATGCCCACCTCAGTCCCATCCCACCGGGATTTCTTTCACGTTTATGTTCAAAATTGGGTCATCTGGCCCGGGATCCACCAATTATTTTGTGAACCTGGATTCCATGCTGTGATTCACTTTATAGTACTCACCTTGACCCCAGTCATACTAATGTTGCCTACCCCTCAATGACCAAGTCACCCCCAGAGAGTTGACAAAGATGTAGTATTTGTTAAATCTATAGCCCACTGAGATGGCACTAACAACATTCACCAATGAAAGATTGTGTTCCAATGCAGGATAGTTTTACAGTTGTGTAGTGGCTCGCAGCATTGTACATCAAGCGCTACAAGATCTGTGTCCAAGTCTATGTGTGCCCCACTCAGTGACTTTCCAGAAATTAAATGGTGTTTGTGTATATTTGCATCAAGTGCGATTAAGAAGGAAGTGGGATTATTCTCTTATAAAACAAATGTAATTTAACTGTGCAGCGTTTCTTAAGTGAGACTATCTTTAATCCAACTGTGGTTTATCAATACTATTTCATGTTCCATTGCTGTTTGTCTTCCTAAATCTGTGTAATATGACTCATTGGTTCCGTTTATTCGGAAATAAACAAGAACTTCTACATCTAGGGAAGGCCCACATAACAGTGACAATTTACTTGAAAGGGGTTGCATGTCACTATTTCCCCTGCCACCATTTTATATGCTATAATTCACCCTTTCCTTATTTTGGATTACCACAATTTCAGCCTAATAAATTGTTACTTTTTATAATAATTAGTTTTCTTTTTAATTTGTTTACATTCAATATTTATATTTGTTAATGTTTCAGTGTAAACCCTAACCTAATTTTAAAATGTTTTCCTTTCACTTTATGTATGTTTTTATTTTCATTTTTCTTTAATGACAGAATCATCTCTAACTATGCACATGTTACTGATATATATATATATATATATATATATATATATATATATATATATATATATATATACACACACACACACACACACACACACACGCATTTTTGTATTCTGTTTACTGTCTTTTTATTGTGAGGTTAAAATCCCCTTTCTGAAATATTTTTCATTTGTGTGTGGGGTGGTGTGCTTATTGTCCCACACATACTTATATATATTAATATGCACAGCATGTCTCTCCAAAAAGAAACGGGCCCACACTTCAGGTTCTACATGCTTAGTTGCGTTATTAAATCATAACACATTTTATTGCAAAGCCTTTCTCTAACAATTACAGAACAAAGTAAATTGTGAAAAAAACATAATTAACTGACTAATCATGGAAAGCTACATTTAGCACATATGATATAGTCTGTATTCTTTTGTATCCTTCAATAGTCAGACTACCTACTCCCGCTCCACCAGCCCATGAATACATTTGCGTAACTGGGGCCGAAGCAGGTGCCCATTGCAGACCCGGATTCCTATATGTAATAGTCGTGTTCGAAGAGAGAGGTGTTGTGGTTTAAATAGAATCTATCATGTCAATTAACATATTAATGTGAATATACATTGTGACGGGTCTACTTCCGAAGAAATGCTTAGAAGCTCTGACTCCATGTTTGTTTATAGTGGAGGTGTATTGGGAAGCAACATCAATTATCATTATTAACCGATATGAAGCGTCCAATTATATATGGTAAGGTGTTCTACTGTGTGCTTTAATAGGTTGCCTACTGAGGCTAAAATAGGTCGCCCTGGTGGTTTGAAGGGGGGTCCGTATGTATTTTTGGCTACGGGTAAAATGCCAATATCACTACTTATCATTTTTCAAAAACTGATATTCATCAAAATCTAATAAGCCTTTGTCCCTCCAATCTATCAGTAAGTTGTGAAATTTAAATATTGAATCTTTGTACTCTTGTGCTGTGATTTTCTCATAACTCCTTCATCCTCGTACTTGGCTGTAGTATTCCTCTTCGTATTCGGACGGCCCCAAAAATGACTATGTTATCAGCTTTGGTATGGTTTAATAGCCATATTTGGATCTTTCTGAAGCTCTTTGGTGGTTTGCCTATGTAACCCGCTGAGGTTACCTTGTTTTCTTCCCTTATTTTCATTGATTATACCTATGACGCCTTTTACCACCTTCTCATGAAAAACATTGATGTTATCTATAAAGTGTGGGGTTATATCTGGACTTGGGTTAAAAACACTTGGGCTACTCTTGTCTATTTCTATCCCCATATCAACCAAAGTGTCCATCACATTTCTATCTATGCCTTCTCCAGTTTCTAGATCATACACATTTGTCAATGCATCAATGTCACAATACAAAGATTTCTGGCCAAGTTACTTATGCTCTTGGACTCTGTGTATATATTTTTATTTGAGAGCCTGAACACTTTCAATAGTTTAAACTTCCTAGTAAATAAATACAAATCTATCTTCACAGTACCATAGTTCACCTCATTGCCAGGGCAGAGTGTAAGGCTCATTTGCAAAATAGATATTTCACTGTCAGTCAAAATATGGGTAGACAGATAAATAATATGTTATGTTATGTTAAAATGAATTTATAGAGCGCACGTACACCGGGGAGGTTTCATGGCGCTATTTTGGTTGAAATCCAGGTCATAAAAAAAGGATTTAGAAAGCCTGTCGGAAGAGCCAAGTTTTTAAAAGACTCCTGAAACCCAGAAGATTGGTACAGGAGCGAATATCGAGGGGAAGAGAATTCCAAAATATGGGGGCCAAGGTAGAAAACCTGGCACCACCAGTGCCCTTTAATCTAAAATGGGGAACGAGTAATACATTTTTGTGAGCTGAACGAAGATTTTGTGTAGGAGCATATTTGTTAATCATATTATCAACAAATTTAGGGCTCTTTCCATAGAGTGACTTAAAAATAAGACATCCAGTCTTTAATGCGCACCGCTGAACAACCCGAAGCCCGCGTAATTGCTTCAGAAGAGGAGTGATATGATGATGCCTAGGATGATGAACAATCAGACGAGCAGCCTGATTTTGTACTATCTGTAAACGTCTGGAGAGATAAAGGGGGATGCCAAAATATAATGAGTTGGCATAACCAACGTGGGACATGACTGATGCGAGAATCACATGAATCCGGGCATCATGAGTAAGGTATCTGCAAATCTTTTTTATTCTACGGAGTTGAAAAAAACAAACTGAGATCACTGAGCTAATTTGAGGCTTCAGAGTAAGATCCTGACTGATGATCACCCCTAAGCTTTTTGCCGAGCTAGAAGGAACAGGGGGCTGGCCCAGCTCTGTGGGCCAGAAATGAGGTCCCCATGGATTTTTAACAATGCCACCTGTTAAAACCAGCTCCGTCTTGTCCGGGTTAAGTTTTAAATGGTTCTTGTTCATCCATTGACTGATGAACAGCATGGTCGATTGAAAAGCGTGAACCGACTGAGGAGTTACTGGTGGAAAAAATAAGCTGAAAATCATCTGCATAGTTGAAAGTGTAGACTTTACACTCCTTCACAGCTCGGACAAGAGGGAGGAGATAGAGATTGAATAGCAGGGGAGAAAGAGATGAGCCCTGAGGGACTCCACAGGAGATTTTGACTCTAGGAGCGGTAAATTGAGCTGTACAGACTGCCTGGATTGCCTCCCCATCCATTCATGATTTCTTTGTTCCCTGCTCTCCTCTCTTCCCACGTGTTTTAGTTTGCCTGCTGAAAGGTCCTCTGCCCCCCGCCATGTCCTCTTCTTCGGTTTCCTCCTCTTTCTTTTGGCCTCCCGTGGTTTTGTCTCATGATTGATTGTCTTCAGGTTCAATAAGCAAAACTAGTCTAAAAAATTGCTTGTTCTTTCTGTTCCATTTCAAGGGCCCTTCGAGAATACCAGAATCTGAGTTGGGGTTTGAGCTAGCTTTTAATAGCAGCTGCTCCTGTTGTTTTTGAATAGTCGAGGCTTGTAATTCATCCAGAATCAACTAAAAAAGTTTTGCGAAGTTCAGGGTGCATGCTGATTGGTAGTCGTCTTTTAGAAATATTCTCTTGTTTTCTCTGTATATACAATACTATATGTATATATATATATATTCACTGAAAAAACCATAGGTTTAATATACGTTATAGTTAGCTGGACATTTCACTCGTAAAAAACCAATGAAATTCCCCCGTTATAGTTAGTTCAGCTAACTATAACTCGCGCACCCGCAATCCACTGCTGATGACGTCACATATTACATCACTCATGACATGGTCAGTGACATCACTCATGACATCACTCATGACATCACTGATGACATCTCAAATGACATCACTGATGACATCACTGATGACATCATCCAGTGAATGTGTGTTTTTCTGAAAATTAAATATGTTTTATATATGTATATCTCAAGGTCGATGGAAGAATAAATGGGTATATAAGTTTCTAAATGGATGATTTTTTTAAAAAAGATTTATTGTGTAACTGACTGATTAAGTGTATCATAGTGAATACATGGCTTAGTGAGTAATGTTTAAATATGTAAATATTTGTATCAGTCTCTCACTTTGTGTACAAGTGGCTGCATGGGTTGGTGAGTAGCTACATAGGTGTCGTCTATATAAGTTATTAGTTGGTTTTTTGAGTATCAGTCTGAGTGTCTGCATGGTTCGGTGGGGGTATTACGTAGTGCATAGGTGCATGAATGAATGACTCACTGTATGTGTTGAAGACAGCATGTGTGCAGGACTGTATGGGTGGATGAGTGTGCGTAAGGGTGTGTTAGTGAGTGAATGACTTTCTCAATGGTGTCTTTATGAGTAACTACATATGTTTTAAACTAGTATATGTGACTATTGGTGTATATAAGTGAGTATATGTGAGAGTGAGAGATTGAAAGAGTTCCTGTATGAATAAGTATGTGTTTCTATAAGTGATTGTTTAAAAGACTTAAGTATGTGTAAGTTTCCGTAGAAGTAAGTGTGGTGGTGTGTGTATAAGTGTATATGCAAGTAAATGTATGTTTGATTCTTTATTAGCATGAGTGACTATGTGTGTGAGTAACTCTATGGATGAGTGGCATTGTGTAACAGGATGTATAGGTGTATGAGTACATATGAGTGAGTACATGTATGAGTGGCTGTATAGGACTGTTGGTGAATGAGTGGATGTGTATGTGGATCTTAGAATTACTGAAGAGATTGTTGTAACTGGTATTGGTATGTCCATTATTTTGAAAATGTTAGTCTCTATTTTTGAATATGTGTATCAATTGTTATATTAGGGTGAGAGGAGGTCTGCCACTCCTTCACAAGGATGATGTCCTCAGTGATGTCATCAGTGATGTCATTTGAGATGTCATCAGTGATGTCATGAGTGATGTCACTGACCATGTCATGAGTGATGTAATATGTGACGTCATCAGCAGTGGATTGCGGGTGCGCGAGTTATAGTTAGCTGAACTAACTACACGGGGGAATTTCATTGGTTTTTTACGAGTGAAATGTCCAGCTAACTATAACGTATGTTAAACCTATGGTTTTTTCAGTGAATTTGCAAGGTTTTTTAAATGCTAATTCCTAACTATAACGTGTGTGAAACCCATGTTTTTTTCAGTGAATTTGTATGGTTTTTTAAATGCTAATTCTTAAATTTAACGTGTGTGAAACATTTCGGTTTTTTTTTACTTTGCAAGGTTTTTTACATCTTTTTTTTAACTTTTTTTTTTCCCTTTAAACACTATGCTAAAATTTAATGCATTCTGCAATATATAAAGTTTCACCTTTTTTTAAAAAAAGGTAAGATATAGTTGTATAACATAGTGAAACTCTTTAACAAACTTTTTTTATTTTTTTTTATTTTTTTTTATTTTTTTACCGTGCGCGTACGGTAAGCTTACCGTAAGCGCACGGTTCGCTTTTTGTACGTAATTTTTCTACTCTGTTTGCGTATGGTTACGCAATTTGCGTAGGCGTCCGTACTTCCTACGCGACGCGTAAGCGCATGCTTTACACGCGCGCACGTTACGCGGAAGTGTTTGAGCGTGCCTGTAATGCGCGTGTCTTTCGTACGCGCATGCGTACTTTTACCGTAGCGCTCGGTAAGCTTAACGTGCGCGTACGGTTGATCATGTGATCAAGAAACAACACTTTGGATTGGTTTAAACTACTTTCAGTTCTAGAACCTTCCTACACCACACCCATTCCCCTCATTACTGCTTGTGACCCCTTAGGAGAAGGAGCTGAATTGTCTTTGAGATACGATGGCAGAACAGCAATCCTCTTCTGAGAGTGAGCCTGTAGCAGCATCATCAGAGAGAGAAGGAGGAAACAAAAGACTTCTTTTGTATGGGAATATTTTACCTATCCAGAGGGGCAGAAAAAGGTAAATGCTCCTTTAGTCACCTGCTCACTTTGTGAGTGTGTCTTATCTAGAGGGAATCCAAGGAAGAAGTATTCCTTTGGTAATCACTCTATGGTTAGACACATTAAGGATAAACATCCCAGGACTTATGCTCGACATACTGGAGAAACATCTCCAGTAAGTCACCCGAGCACACCCGCAGAAGCTCAGCCGAGTACATCTTCGGCAGCTCAGCTGAGCCCTTCCTCTGCGGTGGGAGCATCACCCTCTTCTGCTCCTCTGGAAATAAACCCTCGTTTTGGGAGGGTTTCAATGAGGTGCACAAGATGTCATGGCCTAATTGTTCATGCGGAGACCAGTGTTTCCCTAATAAACAATAGGATAGACCAGCACATCTGTGGTCCTTGTTAATATTCCCATTCTTTCTTTCCTCTTTCCCTTTATGAACACAACGGTTCTTTTAAGAGCCAACCTTACCTCTTAACTTTTTTTAAAAAAATGTAATCACTTTTTTTTTTTTTTTTTTTTACCGTACGCGCATTTTTTTTTTTTTTTAAACAAAAATGTTTTAATCGTCCTACAAGGTCCTTGAGGGACTACTACAGAAATGAGAAAAACATAGAGAAGAGTAGTGAAAAAAAGTGAGCATTAAAGTAAATGTGTGATAATTCCAGAAATTTCACACTTAGGTGCCAATCAAAATAACTTAATTCAAAATAAGTGATTTATTTAACTTTCTATAAAGAGGTTTATTTTTCATATTTTTCCTTTCTCAATCTGTAAAAAAGGAAAAAGTATTAATATTTAACAATACATTTTAGAATACAGTGCACATATTTTCATATTTCAACAAACATTTTTTTGGCCTTTTTTTGCTGTTTTCAGAATATATTGCATTTCACTGTAAATCGTAAAAGCAATTGCATTCATCACTTAACAGCAGGCAAAAAAAAAAACAATCTGAAAGATTGTTTAAAAAAAGCCCAGAATCTCTTCTCACTAAAACATACCGTAATAGAAATGTAACATTTGCAATAAAAATCTCACCTAAGAACAATAACTAATTCCAATAAATATCGTCCGAAAATTCTGTTGCATAAGCATAATCACCAAAATAATTTGTCAAAGAAGTCAACATTGCAAATTATTACCTTAAAATATTTTTTGATGACATTTCCAATGGTAATCCAATTAAATTGCAATAATGTTTTGTACAGATGTTGCAATTTCTGTCTAAAATTTTGGTTTCAGAAAAATTAAATAGGAATTTGCTAAATCATAAGGCAAACGTTGCTTGAAAACCAATTGAGAATCATTACACAGTGTCCAGCCTTTTTCACATTTAAGAAAAACTGTGTAATGACCAGAAGTTACAATAGGCCCATCATGGAAAATTATTGCAACTGTGACAAAAGTTTTTCCAGAAATTGATAATTGCTGTCCTGTAAATTTCTTTATTAAAGTGTCCAATTTTGTTCCATCAGCTCTACAACGTTGCATCATTAAAATTACATACTGTCCATATTTCTTTAAAAGTAAGGTTGAAAACATGTCAGATTTACATTCACAACATTCCATGCTATGATTGGCATCTTTAACTAATTTACTAAAAGTCACTGATTTAGTCTCTGGCAATGTTAAATAGATAAACCTTTCTGAATCAACATTAGAGCTGCATGTGTAGAAACAGTTTTCACAACTATGTTCCCATTTATAACAGAGACCAAACAAATTTTCAATTTCTATCCCTTCATCTTCAAGTACCAAAAGGATGTACATCAAGAATTCCTGTGCATCTTGCTGGACATTTTGAGAAAACTGTGTTCGTCCTGAACATACATCTAATAGATTTCTAATTTCAGTCGCACTTTCTATTTTAGCTTTATCAACACTCAGCTTCTCATAAAGAAGACTCAGCACAGAACAGAATCTTTTTTCATGATTTTCTATTATCTGCTCTTGCAAACTTTCAAGATAAAATACAACATTCAGCACTTCATTTGCGTAGCAGTTGACACCAGAGCTATTTTCAAAATGGCAACCAACAACCTCTTCAACATTGTCCTTTTTCTTTTTGCTTGCAATCACATGACTCTCTTTTTGTTTCCTCTTCTCTACATCCTCATTACAGATATTCTCAAATTTCCTTTTCCGAGAAACAACACGTTTCTCCAACACAGGATACTGACCTAAATGAGGAGCATAGGTTCTTCTTAATCTATTATACTCCTTTACACAATTTGCATCTGCACTAACTTTTGAGTCATCAAAGTCTATCATGAATAAACCAGATAATGTTTTCACTCGTGACAAAGCAACATATGCCATACCTTCTTTGAACACAGTAGTTCCAATGTTTACAAATGCACTATCAACAGTTAATCCTTGACACTTGTGAATAGTTACAGCATATGCTAGAGAAAATGGAAACTGCTTCCTACGTACATATAAGTCTTTCACAAGCAAAAAACGAACTGAACAACGACTAATGTCTTTTACCTCTTCAATCTGATCAAATTTTATTTTTAAAAACTCAATTCCTTCTTTTTTCTGGTAGTTAACAAAACCTACAACTTTACCCATAGCTCCATTTACTAAACCTTTTTCAACATCCAAATTTCTCCTTAAAAATACTCGACAGTTCATGCAAAGATATCGATTTTTTTCTAATCCAGCTGTTTTCGAAATGTTCTTCTCTAGAGAATCCAATTTATTTTTCAGTTCGCCTGTTAATGTAATAGTAATTCTTTCATGTTGGATTTTGTCCACTGCTTCCATTTTCTTAATCTCTTCCTTTTCCAATTTCAAAAGTTCCTCATTGAATATTGAGCATTCACGTAGTGTTGGCATTAAGCAGATTACAGTATTTTTTCTGCAATGTTCTTGTATATTTTCTCTGCAACTATTTCTTCACTTGGAAATAAATTATGTAGCAACCGACTCTGTAATGCTTTTCTGCCAACTTCTGTGAGTAGTCCAATTCTGATATCTTTCAGAATACTTCCATATTCTTCATCGTTTGCTTGCCTCATATTGGTAGTGAGTTCTTTGTACTCAAAGAACGACCAAATATTCGCATTACCAATGCTTCCTAATGACTTCTTCGTGTCCTCATGTCACAGTATTAAACACTGGTTGTCCTTTAACTGGAGTAAGCTGTAGAAGATCCCCAAAAACTATAACATGTTTTCCACCAAATAACACTTCATAGTCTCTCTTTAGAATTTGCTACATTCTTAAATGCACAAAGGCAAGCATTAAGTTTGATACCATGCTTACCTCATCAATAATGAGAACTTACATCTTCTTCAACACTCTTGAAACTTTGAAGCATGCTTCTCCTGTTAACTTGTGATATTCTATTTTGTTCTCATGCTCCACTGGTAACATTAGCAAGCGATGGAGAGTAATTCCTTTAATGTTATATGCTGCTAACCCATTTGGAGCAGTAACAACACAAGATAAAGTTGAATCAGTTTTTTGCTGTAGGTAGCTTCTGATGACTTTAATTAAGAAACTTTTCCCAGTTCCAGGTTGTCCACTCACATACAACCTAATTGGTTCAAATGATGTGCATGTGCACTCTTTATTTTCATGTAGTAATCCGTGATCAATTTTTTTTCTGACTCCTTCATAAATTTGTTGTTGTTCTTCATTCAGTTGTTGTTCCAAATTTGGTAAGTCTATTAAATCTTCCTGAGCTTGATTCATAGCCGTTTCCACTTCAGTCATGGCTATTGCAGCTTCATTTTCAACGATTGGTTGTCCTAGGGGATCTTGACTGAGCGTTCCAGAACTTTGGCTGTCTTGAGAACTATCTCTAGCTACTTCAGCTGCAATTGTAGTTTCCTGTTCAATTTCTTCGTTTAACATTTGGACATAATTCCTGAAAATACTGCATTCAATGATATCTTTACATGCATTAAATGAATCCTCATAGCTTTGAAATTCTCCAAGTAGTTCGTCCTCTGAACGCCATGATTTAAACAGCTGTAAAAGTGCCAAGTAGTAAAATTCCTTTTTGTCAGTAGTGTCACAACTCAGCTTCCTGTGATTAATCAAACTTCCTTTTGTTTGCTTCACCAAACATCCTTCCTCACCAATGACTTTATATTTTCCATTGTTGATGTCTTCTGTGGCTTTCCGTGAAAAAATGTAGTTCTGCAGCACTTCATAGAGACGCATGTTCTCAAGATGATGACTTCTTTTTGGGTAATATGTGTCCAAAATGTTTGTTTTCAAAATATCTGTACTTTCTGTGTCGTTCTCGGCCAAATATTCAATTTCTCCAACAGATTTCAGTGCCCGATTTCGCATTCCTGCAAGGCCTAAACTGACCCAAATTATTCTTCTTGATTTCAAGTACAGACTTGCAGATGATAACCTATCTGAACATTCGTAGGATCCAAATTCTCGATGTGATAACATCTTTAAACTGAAACTGTACAGCTTCTTACTGACAGTCTTCTCGTGAGAAATCTCTTCCCACATTTACTTCAATTCCGTTTTCTCAGATTTAGTGATGTAAGATGTGACATACCGAGCAACAGCAATAGAATTGTCTGCCACATACTGAATATCCATGTTAGCATTCCACATGGATAAAATGACTGGGTTGTAGTCATTTATATATTTTAACTCTTCTTTTCTTCTTAGGTTGTACGTATTTTTGGGAGATTTTCTTGTAATAGTATGTCGCACAGCTGACATAAAACTGTTGACTCTTCCTTTTGAAAGAACAGGTCTAGGAAATCCAAATCAACATTTTGTGTAGAATTTATCTTTGGTCTTGTACTTCCGTCAACAGTATTTTCCACACCGATGACTTTGGAAACGTAAAACTTTCTCTTTTAACTTTTTCTCTTCTGTGCTTTTAGGTATAGCACATGTTGCATATTCTTCAATGAAAGATAACACTGCTTCATCAGCATCTGTTCCAAATTTTGGAGCATCCTTGATCCACAACAGCATATGAATATGAGGAGCACCTCTTGCTTGGTACTCTTTTCTCCAAAAGAAATCCACTACTTCTCCAAGAGGTGGATTTTTTTAATTGCAGATGAAGGACATCATAGCCTCAAATCTATGATTGAAATATCTGCAAACATTAACCGGATCCAATGAGCACAGTTCTCCTGCTGTCTTGTATTTGATGTTTTTAATGTTTGAATTTGCCTCTCGAAGAAAATCCAGAAGATCATCCCAAGCGTACTCGGCACAGCTTAGGGTTAGGAACCATGTAGGAGTTCCTAAATTCCGTAACATACATTTCAATTCTCCATGGCGTCGGTACCAATATTCATTTGTCCCATGCTGACAAGCCATCAGATTGATCAATTGTGATTCCAAATGATCATCTCGCTGCTGCACTTTGTTCATAAAATCCTTAGCAGACACATTATGTAGATGTGTTCCACTTTTAAAAATGTGGTTTACTGCATAAGATTGTGCAGACAAGTCACTTTCAAATAGCAGATGGAACAAATATGGAATACTTTGACGAAATCTTGGATCTTCTGCATATAATCTTGTAGTCCGATACTCAGAAGCAGGAATCTGTACTAGGCGTTCATCGTATCGTCCACCTTCTCCTGTAGGAAACAGCTGGGGAAAACTACGAGCTTCCAAGCTCTCCTCCCATACACTCACGGTAGTTCCTTTGGCTTTTTTCATTTGAAACAGATCAATGGTGTTTGCCATTACTTCTTTTGAATGAAGAGGATGTATGCTGAAATGTTCATAAATTTCTTCTTTTGATTTGTCAACTTTTTCAATATGCCCAGGTGGTGTTTCTGTGTCTCCTAGTACATCCTCTTCATCTTCATCTATATAAATTGATTCATACCATTTATTATTCCTTTTCAAATATAAATTTGCTCTTTGTACTTTCCTTACATCTACCAGCTCCTGCCAAATTTTCTTATTCTTCGTAGGTACACCATTAACCAGAATAACTAATGGTTCAGTTTCCAAAGTATCTGCATCAATAGTTTCCATATTTTTTTTCAAATCCAACGGCAAATAGACCACTCTTCCTTTTAAACCTCTCTGTAAATCTGAAGGAGGTAATTTACCGGTTTTTGGCTCCATACGTACTATGGTTTGGAACGGATGAACACATTGAATGAGTATAGACTCATACGTATTTAAATCAGAAAGTTCAACTGGAATATCAACCAGTTCTAAATTATTATGTACAGCTCTAGAAGGCATTTTATTTTCTTCTAACTTGTTATAACAATATTTGCAAATACGCTGATCTTCACCCAAATCAAAACATTTTTCAAGAAATATATATGTTGCAAAATCCTTCCACTTATAATTATCTTCTTCTTCACTTTTTTCATACAGATCAACATTCCTTGTTTGATTTTTGTAATGGCTTCTCCGGCAACATATACAAGTAATATTTGGTCTTTCATTAGAGGTGATAGCACATTTTGTCATATGATCTTCAAATTTCTTACTTACAGAGGGTTCTACATTCTCTTCCACATTTTCCTCAATAACTGTGTCATTTTCTGCACTTTCTTGTTCCGGACCAAAGTAACAAAACTGAATTTCATCAGTAACCTTCTCTACATCTGATACAGATCCACGGAACAGAGCCCTATATAACTTCTTTAACTTTAGTGTTGGACTTTTAGCAAAATACAATCTTCTCACAAACTTTCTAATTTCAGTATGATGAACTGCCAGCATCCTAAAATGGTGAAAAACACTTTTACAAACTTTCCTAGATAGACAAGCCAGAGAGTCTCCTTGCAAACCAGTATTCTTTCTCACTCTGCATGGATCTAGTCCTTGAAGCACCTTAATCTTCTGTTTAACACTCTTTTTACTATATTCTCTTAAAAACTCACGTAATTTATCAATAGATTCCTGTCGCAAAGTACAAATACTACTACAATTCCAAGTATACACTGGGGCTTTAGGATGTCTCCCCATAACCTCATCCGCAATCACTTCTTCCTCATTTCTCGGAACCATTTTCTCCTATTCCATTATACAACCATCTTTTACGTCATATGCTCGTCCAGTGGTGTCAACTGCATGCAGCAAACTATTACTTTGAAGATAACTCTCTTCATTAAAAAATGGTTCAGTACATGACTATGCATCCATTCTCCTAAAAACACTTTACAAAAGTTATTTCTTTTCACTACTCTTTTCGTTTTGCTTTGTGACTTCATTACATTGACCATTTTATCTAATGTACGCATCCTGTTCAAAATTAAAATGAATAGTTTTCTTTTTAATTCTAAAGCCTTAGCTACAATGGCTTCAATATCTTTTTTTCTCTTGTAAAATTTAGCTCTTTTCTTATATTTTTTCACATCCTTCTGCAAAATGGACATCACTCTTCTCTGAAACATTTTCCTACGGATCTCTTTAAATGCTGATTTTCTTTTCAAGTCAATTTTTATTGCTTGTGCTTCTACATTAGCATTTAGTAAATTCTCATTATTGTCCTGTTGTTTTCTACTTGAAACAGTTTTTCCAATGGGGACATTTTTAAAATTTTTCCTTTTTTTGAATATGTTTTTAAAGAATTCCTTTGTCTGCTTACCAGAAGACTTTTTCTTTTTCCCAACATGAGCATCTTCAAGCAACTAACTTCGGTCCTCCAGTTGTCTTCAAATATACATGTTTTTTCTGTTGTTTTCGCTTTCTTAATTTTATAGGCATCTTATATTTCCTTCACTGCTCTGCAGCAATACCTGAAAGAAACTAAAAAAAAATACCTTTTTGTAATTTAAATATATTACTATATTTGTTATGATCTTTTCTAATCTTATAACACTATCTACCCCTTTCCTACAAGTGAAAAACACAACAAAACCAACACAAATTTAATCTCGAAGAACAATTCCTGTGTGCACACAGACTCTTGGTGTGATTCTAGGCAGAACACGATATTTCATTTGCAATTCAAAAGCACACTTACTTTTTTTTTTTTGCAACTGTTAATTACTCTAACAGTCTGACACATTTTCTTTATAGTTTAGAGAGGCATAAAAGAGCACATGTCCAATCAGCTTTTTCAGAGCATGTACATGTGTAACCTGGCTGACTGACTACACTCCAGCAAAGATAATGAGCCTTGGTGATGTTCAATGCATTAGCGTTCCTCACTCCTACCTAAAACACCACACAGTGCTGATTAGTAAGCATGAGTGTACAGGAAAAACAGCTAGCTCTCTGCTCAGAGTGTGGTTCTGGAGACTGTCTACTGTCAGGTGCAAGAGAGACTTGAATGGACCCTTACATAACTGCTTAAACACTGTAAACATATATGTAAGACTACATGTGTGGTAAGGGTTAATATGAGTTTTCTGTATGTAGCAACTACATGACTCATTGCAAGAGTGGAAGAAAAATCTACCATGTTGATTTCAAATATGTTAGCATTTGCCTCTTATTTGAGAAACTGTTTTGGGCTGAATGCTAACCATCACATTTCCAGAAATCAAGCTTCCCCTTTCATACGAATGCAATACTAAATGAAGCAGAGTATCACGAAATAGATCTCTGAGAACAATTCCTCTGTGCTCACAGACTCATGCTGTGATTTTAGGCAGAAAATGAAATTTGCTTGCCAATTTCAAAGCACACTTACTACTGTTTTTTTCTGCAAGTGTTAAGTACTCTAACAGTCTGATACATTTTCATTACAGTTTTCAGAAACAGAAAAGAGCACATGTGCAAACAGCTTTTTGAGACCATGAACATGTGTGACCTTGGTGACTGACTACACTCCAGCAAAAGAAATCAGCCTTAGTGATGTTGAATGTATTAGCGTTACTCACTGCTACCTGAAACACCACTTACTTGTGAATACTAAGCATGATTCTACAGGGTTAACTGCTGGGTGTGTGCTAAGAGTCTGCTTATGCAGACTGTGTATTTTCAGTTACAAGAGACATATGCATGGATACTTCCAAAAAGAACCAGAGTGACGCGAAATACATCTCTGACAACAATTCCTCTGTGCTCACAGACTCATGCTGTGATTTTAGGCAGAAAATGTAATTTGCTTGCCAATTTCAAAGCACACTTACTACTGTTTTTTTTCTGCAAGTGTTAAGTACTCTAACAGTCTCATACATTTTCATTACAGTTTTCAGATACAGAGAACCGCACATGTGCAAACAGCTTTTTGAGACCATGAACATGTGTGACCTTGGTGACTGACTACACTCCAGCAAAAGTAATCAGCCTTAGTGATGTTGAATGTATTAGCGTTTCTCACTGCTACCTGAAACACCACTCACTTGTGAATACTAAGCATGATTCTACAGGATAAACTGCTGGGTGTGTGCTAAGAGTCTGCTTATGCAGACTGTGTATTTTCAGTTACAAGAGACATATGCATGGATACATCCAAAAAGACCCAGAGTGACACGAAATACATCTCTGACAACAATTCCTGTGTGCTCACAGACTCATGCTGTGATTCTAGGCAGAAAATGAAATTTGCTTGCCAATTTCAAAGCACACTTACTACTGTTTTTTTCTGCAAGTGTTAAGTACTCTAACAGTCGCATACTTTTTCATTACAGTTGTCAGATACAGAAAACAGCACATGCGCAAACAGCTTTTTGAGACCATGAACATGTGTGACCTTGGTGACTGACTACACTCCAGCAAAAGAAATCAGCCTTAGTGATGTTGAATGTATTAGCGTTACTCACTGCTACCTGAAACACCAGTCACTTGTGAATACTCAGCATGATTCTACAGGATAAACTGCTGGGTGTGTGCTAACAGTCTGCTTATGCAGACTGTGTATTTTCAGTTGCAAGAGACATATTCATGCATGCATCCATAACAGCTTAAACATTGTAGTAATGTATGTAAAAGTATATGTGTGGCAAGGTTTAATTGCAGTTTTGTATATGTATGACCAAGCTCAGCATTTGCATGATTAGAAGCAAAATCTGCTATATCAATTTCAAATGTGTTAGCATTTGCCTCCCATTTGTGTCTTACTGATTTATGCTGAATGGAAACCATCATATTTACAAAAAGAAAGCTGCCCCTTTCCTACAAATGCCATTCTTACAGAACCGGACCATCACTATTAAAATCTCTAACAACAAGTCCTGTGTGCACACAGACTCAGGGGTTGATTCTAGGCACAAAACAGTATTCCTCAGTGATACCAGTACACCTTAACTTATGGTAAAAACACACTCCATAATATTTAACTAGTTAAAGACAGTTAAATATCTCCCAAACCACAAAATGTTAAACATAACTTTTAAAGAAGAATCACAATTCTAATATTTATATCAAAAATCACCACATACATCCCCTCTCAAACTCATAACTCACCTTTAAAATTAGTTAGTTGAGAAAGAAATGTGGCACTCAAACAGCAGACTATCAGAGTCAGAATATCAGAGCTCTACACCTCTCTCCAGAACCAGTAAATTGCAATGTTTCCCTCTCTTTTTTCACACATATACATGTTAATTACAAATCTCAGTGCTTCCCACTTTTTTTCAAATGAAATCACACATTTCTATTGGTTGAAAACGTCAACCCTTTTCCAAATGTACCCTTCCCCCAACTTGACTTCTGCCTGCTACCATAGCAACAGCTCATGGAACACTGCTGTGAGGAGAGAGGTCAGAAGTTCAGCACACAATGTTTCAAATCCAAAGAGCAAGAGTGCTTCACCTGTCCAACCTAACAGCAAATCCAAACTAATCTTCTGTGGGAACACAATTTTCTGAACCAATACAAAACATGCTTCTAAAAATGTACACATACAGCCTACTGTTTACTGTAGAAAGATTTGAATCAGCCAATGAGTTCTTTTTATTTAAAAAAATATGTATGCCTCCATTTTACAACTGTCTTTCATTTCATATTGCCATTCTACTGAAAGACACCTTCTGAGTGCATCTAGATCTCCTTGAAAGATGTTCACAGTGTGGATTGTAGGTCACAGCTATGTCTTCTGGAGTGAAAAGTATGCAGAAAACAGAGGTATGGTGAGAGACCTTGCTTTGCCAAATGTAGACATTAAATGGATTGGTCAGAGAGGGTTAAAGTGGCACCAATTATTGCCTTTGGTGAAAACCTTTCAACATCTCCCACAGCCTAACCTTATTATTGTGCACTGTGGTGGAAATGACCTAGGCACTTTAACTGGTGTAGGTCTGGAAATGCTTATTAAGGACACCTTTGTACAATTGATGTCGCTTTTTCCTCAATCTGCCTTTGTATATTCTAACATATGCCAAAGGCAAAAGTGGAACTGGTCCAACCAATTTTGTCCGCAGATTGACAAAGCAAGAAAGCACGTCAACAAATCTATTTCTGCTTTCCTCAGAGACTATGGTATGGGTTCTATATACCACAACAACTTGCGTTACAACATGCAAGGCATTTATAGAGGAGACGGTGTACATTTCACTGATGAAGGCAACAGAGTCTTCCTCTTGAACTTTAGACTCTGCATCGGTACTTACTTATAGGTACCAAAAAACACTTCATAAACACAACGGCTCTTTTTAGAGCCCCCTAATATCTTAACACTTAAATTTGTTTTTTACTTCTATTTTTTAATTTATTTTTTTTCTACCGTACAAAATCGCGTGGTGCGCGTACGGTAAGCTTACCGTACGCGCACCACGCGATTTTTTTTTTAAAAAAAATCAATTTACTTTTATGACCTTCTTGGACCCCCTGACAAACGCTAGGGGGTCTGCAACTCTCTTCGTTGCCCCCTTTCCACGTTCCCTCCTTTATTTATCAGTGTGAGACACACAAAATGGAGGCCGACACTTCCTGATTTCGACTGATTCGAATGTTTACAGTCATGTAACCACCAATCAGAATTAAGCTCGCGCACGGCAGCGTGCGCGTACGGTAAGCTTACCGTACGCGCTCGGAGCACGCCTATAGATATATATATTGATTTAAATGCTATTTTCTCAGCAAATACTGAACACATTTACACCAGACCTACAAAAGGCACATCCCTGACCTTATGACTACCTCTCTGCCAAATTTCAAGTAATTCTGTTCAGCCGTTCGGGCTGTAGCTTGGACTAAAGGTCCTATGGAAAAATGCATGGGGAAAACACGTTTTGAAACCCCCCCCTTTTTCTCAGCCCCCACTTGACGAATGCCCCCGAGACTTTCAGGGTAGGAGCGGAGCGGAGCGCCCCACCTATTTTGAACATTTCGCCAGGATTCGTCAATCGGCGCCAAAGTTATTCAAAATAGAATGTTGCGGATTTCCTATGGAAACACGGTCCTAACTATAACTACCTACTGGCGACCGCCAGTAGGTAATATATATATATATATATATCCTACTGGCGGTGGCCAGTAGGTAGTTCTAGTTAGAACCTAGTTTCCATAAAGAAAGCATTTTTTGATTTGCTAATAAATTTGGCGTCTTTTGACGAATCTTCGCGAAATTCTCCCCCAAAAAAGTCTATCCAGGTCAGCTTCTGTCCTGAAAGTTTGGTGGTGATTCGTCAAGTGGGGCTGAGAAAAAACGGGGGTCCCAAAACACGTTTTCCCCATGTTATTTTCCATAGGAAATTTTGAGACAGGCCACATCCTGAACTATGAACGGAATTACCCCAAATTTGGCAAAAAAAAGTAGTGCTTGGTCCAGAAAGCGACCTTTTTTTCAAATAGTGTAAATCCGTTCAGTAGTTGCTGAGAAAATCAAAAATAAATGTTTCAATATCTATGGCCGAGGAGGGTTTGCGAACCCTCCCGACCTCGAGCTTTATTCTCTTTCACTGTCAACACTCCAAACCAGGAAGTGTTGGCAGCCATCTTGTCACTTTTTTTTTTTTAAAACTACCTGTGTGGGGGGGGCTTGATCCCCCCCACACGGCCCGGGGACCGCCACCTCTCCGGGGCACTAAGTATGCAAATTTGGGGGTCCGTTATGGACCCCCGAGCCCCGGGGACCACCACCTCCCTGGGGCTTTGCTAATGTTGGGAGGGGGGGGCCGCACGGCACCCCTTCTGGAGCCAGTGATGGACCTGGGGACCGCCACCCCCATGACAGGCTCCTGCAGTGTCCCTGACCCCCTAGGTCTGCTTAGGGGGCCCCACAAGGACCCCCAGGGCCGAAAAAAGCATTATTATTTTTTTAAATCGTGAGATGCGTGGCGGATCTGGCCGCAAAAAAAAAAGGAAGCGCGGGCCCCTGCGCTTCGTTATTAATTAGCCTCCGGGTGGGCCAAGTCCCGGGTGCATGTCAAAAAATATATTTGCGGGGGCCCAGGGGGAGCCCCGGGGACCGCCACCTCCCGGGGCTTGTATTTCAAATGGGTGCGGGCCTCCAAGGCCCTCCAAGCTCCGGGGACCGCCACCCCCCCCCCCCTCTAAAAAATTTGCGGGTGGCTGATGGCCCCCCCGCAGCCCCGGGGACCACCACCCCCTGGGGCTTGTATTTTAAATGGGTGGGGGGGCCTCCAAGGCCCCCCAAGTCCTGGGGACCGCCACCCCGGGGCTTTCTTTACATATTTGCGGGGGGCACATGGCGAAGGGAGGGGGCGGGGCCTGAAGTGACATGTGTGCAAACACACCCTGTGACACGTTTTAAGTTGGGGAATTAATTCCTCTTTAGTCCTGAGGGTCCCTGGGGGCCAACTAGCCCACCACTTACCTCCAGTAAGCGCCACTGCGCTTCGTTGCAGAGAGGTTGCCCAGACCATGCCCCTTTTCACACCACTCTGCAACGCAGCTCTGTGGCGCTTACTGGAGGTAAGTGGTGGGCTAGTTGGCCCCCGGAGACCCTCACGACTCAAGGGGACTTAATCCCCCAATTTACAACGCACCAGGGGGTGTGTTTGCGCAGTGGTGCATGGAGGGGGCATGGCCTGATGTCACAAGTGTGGAAACACGCCCTGTGGCGCGTTTTAAGTTGGGGAATTAAGTCCCCTTGAATCCTGAGGGTCCCTGGGGGCCAACTAACCCACTAGTTATGTCCAGTAAGTGCCACAGAGTTGCATTGCAGAGAGGTGTGAAATGGGGCATGGCCTCAGACCACCTCTCTGCAACGCAGCTCTGTGGTGCTTACTGGAGGTACATGGTGGGCTAGTTGGACCCAGGGACTCTCAGGATTCAAGGGGACTTAATCCCCCAACTTAAAATGTGCCACGGTGTGCCTTTGCACAGTGGTGAAGGGAGGGGGCGGGGCCTGAGGTGCTGTGTGCAAACACGCCCTGTGGCGCGTTTTAAGTTGGAAAATTAATTCCCCTTCAATCCTGAGGGCCCCTGGGGGCCAACTAGCCCACCAGGTGCTTCCAGTAAGTACCACGGCGCTGCGTTGCAGAGAGGTGGTCCAGGCAATGCCCCTTTTTACACCTCTCTGCAACGCAGCTCTGTGGCGCTTACTGGAGGTACCTGGTGGGCTAATTGGACCCCAGGGGCCCTCAGGATTCAAGGAGATTGTATCTCCCAACTTAAAACGGCCACAGGGCGTGTTTGCACACGTCACCTCAGGCCCCCCCCCCCCCCTTCACCAGTGTGAAAATGCACCCCGTGGCGCGTTTTAAGAGGTAGTTTTAATCCCCCTGCCCCATTATGTACTAGGGTCTTACAGAGGAGGTCGTGCTAATCACAGGAGTATACCCCAGCGCATAGTGTTCCCTAGTGCATGTGGGTGTTTTCACTGTATTCTAAGTGTATTTTAGCATAGCACTGGCTCTAGGCCTGGTTAGTCAGAGTCAGTTATCACCAGTACCAATCTGAAAAAGTTGTGGGCACAGGAGAACTTTCTGCTCCTCTGCTGGTTCTTTCTGCACATCTCTTCTTCCTGCACTTTTCTTTGTCTTTGTGGACCTCTGTTGCTTCTTTCTGCATTTCTTTTTTTTCTTTCTGTGCGTTGTTTCTCCTTTCATCACATGCCCTACCTCTGTAGGCATAGTTAGAAACTAGCATTTAAAAAATTCACTGAAAAAACCTTAGGTATCTGAAAGAAACACGTTACTTAGATTCCTCACCTTAGAATATCCCCAGGCGTCAGGCTGGATCCGGAAAGATATTTGTAGCAATACCCCTCGCGCGTCGCTAGGCGTCGTCTGCGGCTCCGCGTCCGTCGTTACCGAAGGTAAGTAACTTATTCTTCAGGCACGTTATAGTTAGAAATTAGCATTTAAAAAACCTTTGAAATTCACTGAAAAACCATAGGTTTTAGGGAAAGTTATAGTTAGTTGGACATTTCACTCGTACAAAACCATAGAAATTCCCCCGTTATAGTTAGTTCAGCTAACTATAACTCGCGCCCCCGCAATGCACTGCCGATGACGTCACATATTACATCACTCATGACATGGTCAGTGACATCACTGATGACATCTCAAATGACATCACTGATGACATCATCCAGTGACTGTGTGTTTCTGTAAAGTTTAAATATGTTTAATATATATAGGGAAAGGCGTATTGAAGAATGAGTGGGTGTATAAGTGTCTGAATAGATGATTTAGTAGGTGCGTGACTGACTCTATAAGTGAGTGATTAAAATTATCTTACTGAATGCATGGGTTAGTGAGTAAACTGTGTGAATGTCTGTATCCGTCTGTTGGTGTGTAAGCAGCTGCATGGGTTTGCGAATAGCTACATGAGTGTCTATATGGGTTATTGATTGGTTGTCTGAGTATCTGTATGGGTGCCTGAGTGTTTTGTGTGGGTGGGGTGTGTGTGACTCTGTACATAGATGTGTGAGTGGGTGATTCACTGGGTGCATGGTTTCAAGAGTGCATCTGTGATGGACTGCATGGGTGGGTGAGTGTGTGTATGGGTGTGTTAGTGAGTGAATGTATATCTCAGTTGTGTATGTGAGTAACTACATACGTGAGAGGCAGTGTATATGTGTGTTGGAGGATATAAATGGCTATAAGCGAGAGTGTGTGATTGTGAGAGTAGCTGTATGGCTGAGTCTGTGCTTGTATCAGTGATTGTATAAGAGCGTATGTATGTGCTAGTATTTGTATGAGTAAGTGAGCTGGTGTGTGTATAACTGTATAGGTGAGTAAATGGCAGTGTGATTAATTATTTGCATGACTGTCTAGGTGTGTGAGTACCTCTATGGATGAGTGGCGGTGTGTGAGTTTCTATATAGGTGTATGAGTGCATATGATAGTCCTGTACTGAGTGACCATAAGAATGAGTGACTGTATGGGTGAGTGAGTGGATGTGTGTGTAAACTTAAGAATCAGTGAGTGGGTATGAAGTTATTGATGTTGGAGTGTTTATGGTTTTGAGAATGGCAGTCTGTAATTTAAAGTGGGTGTATCAAAGGTTATATTAGGGTGTGAGAAGATGCATCAAATTATCACATGGATGATGTCATCAGTGATGTCATCAGTGATGTTATTGACCATGTCATGAGTGATGTAATATGTGACGTCATCAGCAGTGCATTGCGGGGGCGCGAGTTATAGTTAGCTAAACTAACGATAACGGCGGAATTTCTATGGTTTTGTACATGTGAAATGTCCAACTGACTATAACTTTCCTTAAACGTGTGTGTGTGTGTCTGTCTGTTTGTCTGTCTGTCTTCCTTCCACACAGGAACTTCGCATACTCATGGGCTGGATGCTATGATTCTTTATTTCATTAAATTATAGCATCCGAAAACCTGACAAACGTGTTTTGGCCACCTGGCCTTTGTCAATGACAGTGAACATGATTACTACTTAACCTTCTATCATACTGTGATTGTATTGGGCAGCTCATTTGACCAAAAAACTGAAAGCAGACTGCATTACATCTTCCACTTATAAAGAATAACATCGATGTCGGCCAAATTAAAAAATCTAGTTCTCACAATTAACTCTTATGACGAACTGTGGCCTCAGTCCACCAAACTCATAAAAAAACTCTCAGTTGTCTGTACAAACATATACATTATTAACATATACAGTATATACTGTTTACGTTTACTTTTACTAGAAATTATCTATCTCGGGGACCGGCTGTTGGAGTTTCAAAGTCCACCCTGAATAGGCTCATTCACTTATTCATATGCAACATTTCCACCATGGCGCCATATATGGCAAGACCCAATCATACCGAATGGAGAAAAATAATCTTAATCAATCAACATAAGTATTGTGTTACAAATAACTTGATCTGCTGACTCTTCATTTGAGATGTCATGAGTGAAGTCACTGACGATGTCAAGAGTGATGTAATATGTGAGGTCATACGCAGTGCATTGTGGGAGCATAAGTTATAGTAAGCTCACCTAACTATAACTGCTAAAGTTCTCTATTTTTGTACGAGTCAAATGTCAGCCTAACTTTAACATCCCTATAACTTTTGGGTTTTTTCAGGCAATTTCTAGGATTTTTTAAAATTCTATTTCCGAACTATATCGTCCCTCTAACCTTTGTTTTTTTGCGTGAATTTCTATAGTTTCTTAACTAGTAGTCGTGTTTGTATAGTGGTGGAGAAAGGGGGCGTGCCTCCGAACAGCTCTCACTAATCCCTCTATGTCACACTTACTAGAGGTAAAAGGAGGGCTTCTTGGTCCCTAACAACCCTCAGCTTCCAAGAGGACTTCATCCCCCAACCAGTAGTGCGCCAGGAGGTGCGTTTGCAGTGTGGTGGACAAATGGGGCCTGGCCTCTGACCACCTCTCTGCAGTCCCGATGTGTGGGACTTACGGGAGATAACATATAGGGTTCCTGGCCCCCAAAGAACCTCAGGAGGCAAGAAGACTTTATCCCCCAACATGTAGTGTGCCAGGAGGCATGGTTGTAGAGTGGTGGAGAAAGGGGGTGGGCCTCCGAAGTCCTCTCAGCAATCAGGCTGTATGGGAATAACTAGAGGTAACAGGAGGGGCTTGTTGGATCCCAAGGACCCTCTGCATCTAAGGGGACTTCATCCCCCCCAAACCAACAGTGCAGCAGGAGGCAGAGTAGTGAAGAAAGGGGACGGTGCCTCTCGCAACTTGCTGTTTTTTTAATTTTTTTTAATTTTTAATTTATTTCGGGAGAGGGGTATTTGCCCCCCGCCTCCCCGGGCTGATTAGGTGTGCAGGTCTGTGAATGGATGTATTTATTTTTTAATTGGGGTCCGGATCTGCGGATCCTCGCCGGCTCACAAAAAAAACATTTTGGACAATTTCTTGCCCATGAGGGATTTCTTACAGACGCCTCCATCCGTCCCATGAGGTCACAGAACCTCTAACCTGAGGCCTTCTATCGCTTTAACATTTTAATTTTCCCCCCTGGGAACCATGTCCAGATGCACAAAAATGGCAGCTGCAACTTTCCTCTCAGGCCGTGACCAGTCAATCACAGCATTGCTGTTGGTGCGTGGATCTGCGAATCTGCCCGGATCCACGTCTCTAGATATACATAATTCTTTTTACTTTAATAACTCCAAAACTACTGAATAGGTTTACACCAGATTACAAAAAGCACACTTTCTGGACAAAGATCTAGCTTTTTGTCTAATTTGGTGTAAGTGTGCTCAGTGGTTCAGGGTGTAGTTGTGTCTAAAATACATATGGGAATTTGGATATGGGAAATTGCATGGGAAAAACGCATTTTTGGACCCCCCCTTTATTTTGACCCCCGCTTGATGGACCGCCCAGAAACATTCCATACAGCATCCGAACTGACTGGCAAGCTAGTTTTGAAAATGTTGTGATGATTCATTAAACGTTGTTAAAGATATTAGCAAAACAAAAACGCTTTTCCTATGGAAACTTGGTACTAACTATAACTACCCACTGGCGACGTTAGGACATTGTTATAAAGCATCTGTGTCCACTTACTTCTATTCCTATGATTAAGGCAGTTGCCGAAACGCGTCAGGAGAGTGTACCTGCAGCCACATTATTAAACAAATGTTGCCATTTCCATGAATTGGACTCAGCAATCCTTTTTTGCATTTGATTAACGGGATGTCTGTCCCCGTCAGCTGAGGCCGCCCTACAGGGTTGAGTGCCCCCATCCACAGAGGATTGTGTGATGTTCTAAATTGGGGGGGGCATGACCCGCTCGCCTCCTTATGCTGAAAGAGGATTTAACCTTACTGTGCATATCTCTAACGTGAGAAAGGAAGAAGAGAGAGGTTCTTTTCCTCTTCCAGGCAATTACGGAATTCTCCACGTTCACAAGACAATACTGTGTGTGGCAGTGGCACCAAAAGTGAGGTTTACAAATATGGATTGAATATATTTGTACATGACACTTTATCACCGATGCACTGAAGCAATATGAATTTTGCACCAAACCTGAATGAATTTATCTGTGGTGAAAAATAATCTTCTGAGCAAATATTTAAAAGGACACCACAACCGCGAGTTTCCTGATGTAAATATTGTTGCATAATGGGACTTGTATGCACTGAGCTTTATGGTCACATGAGGACATTTTTATAAAGCACCTGTGTCCACTTACCTCTATTCCTATGATTTAGGCAGTTGCCGAAACGCGTCAGGAGAGTGTGCCTGCAGCCACATTATTAAACGAATGTTGCAGTTTTCCGTGAATTCGCCTCAGCGATCATTTTTTGCATATATATACCCACCCATAAACCCTTAGTACTACCCTTTCCTAGACCCTAAAAACGCATACCATGACCCATCCTTGAACCCTAAAAGTCCCTTACTACAGCTATACACCACCCATCTCTAACCATAAAAATCTCTTACTGCCCCCTAACACAATCCCTGAATTTTGAAAATATCCTTACTGACTCTTACCACTACCTGATACCTAAAAATCCCATATCCCATACAAGTTACCTATCCCTGAACCCTAAAAGCCCATCATAGTACTCCTATAAACTACCCATGCCTGAACCCTAAAACCCATTGCTACCAATAGCCGTACCCATCCCTGAACCCTCAAAAAGTCTTAGTACCTTACCACTTCCCATCCCTGAACCCTAAATCCCTGTTCTACCCCAATACCAGTACCCATCCCTTGCCCATTAAAAAAGCATAGTACTCCAATACATTACCCATCCCTAAACCCTAAAAAACCCTTGCTACCCCTATACCCTACCTTGACCCTAACCCTTGAAATCCCTTACCTCTGCTCATCTCTGAACGCTGAAAACTCTCTCCCCATACATTACCCATCCATGAACCCTAAAAACCTCTTGCTACCACTATACACAAACCCATCTTTTAACCTTACAGGTCCCTTACTACCCTAAAACAAAACCTTTCCCCTATCCAATTGCAATCCCTAAACCACCAAATTATCCATCCACCCACCTTAAATGCATTGTAAATGTAATGCATTGTAAGTTACCATGTTGTGGTAAATGCGTTGTAGTGGGATGATACCTTACCAACACCCCTCAGTATTTGGAATACTTAGATTTCTCTCGGAGACTGTCCCTATATCTAATTTTGTTCCTTTAATTTACCTTATGTGGCGTTTTGGAAAAAACTTTATTCAAGTATGGTAACCTATAAAGAAAATAAGTCTTTTTTTTTTTGCAAACAATTTTATTGATTTTTAAGCGGCAAACTGAAAAGAGCGGCACTGTGACATATAAGACATTTCGATACAATCTCATAACATTCCCTTTCCTGATACAGCAGTGGCCAAGATCCAAGTTGGCTCCCAATTCTCCCAACCCTCGTGTGTGGCAGATCAGTCCAATAATCCCAACCATTCTATATGTTTGGCAGGACAGCATCTGCCCTCATACACAGTTTTTTCTTGGACGGCACCCCAGGCTTCCCCCCCGCCGCCCCCCCTCCCCCCCCCCCCCCCCCCCCCCCCTTATGCCATTGTGCCATGGAAGGAGCAGCCGAGTCTTTCCAGGACTCAGCAATGTCTTGTTTGGCCAACATTATGGCTGTTCCCAGGAGCAGCTTGTCAGTACGGGAACCATCCAACCCATCCGAATTAAAATAAGTAATTTAGCAGTAGTCTTAACAGGGGTGGTTTGGAGGGGGTAACCTAACCTAATTTGTTGTTCAATCATCAGGATAGTGGCAGATTTATTTGGTTTGTTTTTCTTGCTTTGCTCGTTGCACCTGAGCAAAATCATAATGGCCAGCTCTGAAGTGATTATGTTGCATTGTCACTTTCCACGGCTGTCCGCCATGTTTAATCATTGAAGGCCTGTACGTTTTGCGTAAGAAGTTGTTCAGAACTTCTGTTTTGTTCCCAAAATGTGCACTTGTTCATAAGGTGGAACAAAAGCGTGAGTTATAAATACCTGACATTAACGACATTTGGAAGGAAAACAAAAATGCCATCGAGAAGATGCCTGCAAAGATGTGCGCAGAGCTGCGTCTTGCCCAGGTGGCCTGCTGCGCGGGATGTCTGGCCCCTTGGCGCGCATTGTGCTCATAGCCCCGGGATGCAGTAATGAGATGGAGCGCGAGAGCCCGCCCGTGATTGACAGGCCGGCGATGTGCATCATCACTTACCGAGACGTTACCGTACTTACCCTTGATAATTCCTCCCTGCTGCTTGGGGAGGTGGCGAGCACATATTTGACTTTTGTGATGTCAAAGTAATTAGCGCTGGTGCGTTTCTTTCCGAACAAACTGAGAGCTAACGATCAGGTGACGAAAGATACGAGACGCTACAGATTGAGGTGCGTGGATCTTCGAAGAATTAATAAACAAAAGACTACATTGTGAGAAGCCTTTTTGTTGTGCTAACCTAATGTATTTTACCGAATGTGGTGTAATGCATTCGAATGCCATGCCATAGACGTGTTTAAAAACGCTACATTGCCGCTCATTAATACAAATTGAATACAGGTTTGTATACGGTTGTCTCGGTTTTTTTTATTTGAAAAGGTATAATGTCGCACGGGGCCTGAATATGGATTAATGTCACGGGCCAGTCGATTTTATTCGTATTTGTTTTTAATTTACCCATATTCCCTGTATGATATTCGGAGTAAATAATATATGTTGTGCGGGAGCTAGATCAAATCACTGTCCGTTGCAATAAGAATATATATTTCTTAGTTATCTAAATACCACACTGTGGTTCCACTGCCCATTTCATACAAGAATTAAAGGAGGGCAAATCACGGACCAACATCCCCTTTATAATCGATGAAATCGCACTTTTTAAATTACTCTGCATGTCTGATAATTTGTTGGATGTCATTTGACACATTTAGTCAGCTCTGACTTTTTAGACAACTAACCTATGATTTGCTAGGATATTTCACGCTGGGGTTCTTTGCGACACACCTTGCGGGTTTTCTATGCAGCACACCTCTAGGCCTTGGAAGGACAGAATGCACGTCTGAACGGCCAGCGGTCCACGCGCTGACCATGAGGCATTCACAGTTTAAAGCATTAATGCAGTGAGTGCTTCGTGTTAGACGAATTGGCCTGCAAACGTGGCTCTCTAACAGAGTGCTGCACTCAAGACTCCGCCAACGAATGGTAGGCTCTGCCCTACACTTGAAGCGTGATCGACAGCTAACGTCCCATCTGCCATGTTGCTGGTAATGCAACAGCGAGCATAAACCAATAATTAAAACACAAGGGAGAGTTGAAGTAGTTGATACCGCAACCCACGCATCCAGCTGAAACTATGTAAAAAAAAAAAAAGTAGTTTTGAATTTGTGTGTGTGATGGTTTGTATAAGCACGAGCCTGAATGTATATTAATGTGCTGGTCCAGATGGGTTGATAATTGTTGGTATATTGTGGACGTCCATGCAATGAGGATGGCCACACCTGGTGCTTCTAGCCCTGACATCACGGTGATAATTCTTGGGGTATTTTGGGCATTCACAACATTCTCTCTCCACCCTTGGAATAATGCCCACCCTTACATGATGGCCTTGTCCCACCCTTGGTAACGTTGGCACAGACGTAGTGGAGCAAATTGTTTACATATAGTGCGTAAGCATGACACATGGTTCCCAATCCCACCTCTGGTATAATGCATTGCATTATGGTATTTCTTGCCAAATTGTGGGTATCTGTGGCATGTTGATACCCATTCTTGGTATAACGCACGCTGTGACACAAAGGTGGTAATTCTTACTATATTGGTTGCATCCGTGAAATTAGAGGGTATAGGCATTCAATGCTGAATCTAACTGGAATGGCAGCGGGTACACTTGAGTGCTTAATGAAAATGACTAATTGACGTTTGAACACCAAAAGTATTTACTAAGGATTAAAACCAGGTATTTCAGGGCCAATTTGTTCATTCATGAAAATGAGAGGATTTTTAAGAATGGAATTTAGTTTGTTTTTCCAAAATTAAAGGCATGAGATAGCAGAATGTGCTTTGTTCATGAACAAACTAATGTGTGGGGATAACATTGTAGCAACAAATATATTTAAAGCAAATTCTTGATTATCACCAAACTCCACTGTAGCTTGATTAGCAGCTCTTTTAGGAGACAGTAAAATGTGTCCAGTTTTACTGTGCTGCTTGAGAATATGTCGATTCGTGTCTTTCTTAAATTTTCTATCCTTCCCCTTTGAAGGGGATTCTCCATCATAATATGATTGAAAGTTTAGTTGGAAGGAGCAGAGTTTTTTTAACAGTAACCATTATTATTCATTAGTGAAATTGTCGAATAAATACTCATCACCTAACTGCGGCTTGTAGTGCCCAAAAAGGAGGTTAAATCATCTGTATGTCCACTCGGAAGTATTCTCAATGTTTGCTTTTAGGGTCAACATCTGATGTTGCATATTCACGCCACATGATGTTGAGGTGTAGCTGTGCAAGAAACAGTTAGCATATGCCCGCCTCTCTCTTGATTCATATGGTAAACTAACATTCATAACTATTACATGTTCGTTGGCCCTCTGTCACTATTACAGGAATCAAATCCTCTTTGCAAGTCTATATTTGTTTTCATCGTGGAACATTTTTGAATACCAAATGTTGTTTTTTGATTTTATGGATGGGTTTATCCACTGTTGCATGGTTACTGTTCCCTGCCCCCCATGTTATGTTTTTTTTCCGAACTGAGCAGAGCAGAATCCCTGGTAGGAATTTGTCCACATTAAAATGGCTCATCAGAGACATTATATTTAATTGGAGAGCCTGCGGTATAGTAGCAGGAGGCTGAGGGGATTTATTTAGCATTAGCAATGGCTCGTCTGGGAGTTGGGCTCTAATCACGGGGCTTGTGTGCTAGCTGTGGAGATGAAGGGAATTATGACGATTATGACATGTTAGCACATGTCTGTAGGAGGACCGGACAGGCAATGAGTTAATCAAGAAGTGTATTAACTGGCCCGCATGCTGTTTTTTTATTACTGGCAATGCAAACCACCCTGTAGAAGCACAATTATTGCAGGACATTTAATGTATACCTGTGTACACATTCGGTTGTTTCAAAATTTTTCTTTTACTGTTAATGCGTTTCTGTGTTCCAGCTGTGCTTTCTGCATATTAGATATCATGCAGGGTTCTTGCACAAGGTGAGAAATGAATCTTTTTATGCCTCATGTGCAATGTCTTGATTGTGGCAAAAACTGAAGTCTTGGCATGATTTTTCCTCTTAGTGGCTTGCTTGGTCAGTTGCCATCGTTGACTTCATGGTCAAGAAGAAATTTGGTTTGCCCCGTGCCTTGCCACCCTTTTTGTCAGACATGCATAATAATCCAGAGATGGTTGTACACGACCTTTTAGGTTTAAATAGACTACAATAGAACACATGTGTGCACAGGTGGCCCTGTAAGCAGATACCACCATTGTATTTGTTGCTCTAATAAAGATGGTGATTGTGGTGTTAAAAATCAAGGCATCCATTGAATTGTATTTTGGCATTTGTATAGCACCTCCCCTCCACTCCCACCATCCTGACGAGGCCTTAAAGCATTCAGATTTGGTTTCTAGCGTTCTTTCTCGGTGACTGGTTGATAGGGTGTTGGATGTAGTTTGACCCGATCTATTTTATGTGATTCTTGTCTTGAATTTTTTCAATTTTCATCTGACATAAGAATGTTTCGCAGTGTTTACTATAGGCAGCAAAGATTATTTTCATACAAAATTCTCCATGGTCCGTCTTACATGCTCTGACTTCATCCTGTGCTTGATTTATTGTTCCCCATTTCAAAGTCTCCAAGCATTCTTAGGCAGGCTCTGGGACCCGCTCCCTCTTTTGTTCCTTAACATCCTCCTTATGCCTCACCTTATGCCTCACCCACCTGCTCTATTCTAGACCAGCACACAAGAGGCAAAATAATGGTGCACAAATATTGAAATAGTATATTATTTCTAAATGGTATTTATTTGCAGGTCATTGTCCAGAGGAACATGATTTTAATACTGCGGAGATTACCAGGTGTAGCAGAAAATGAGAGTACTTGCTAATTAGCGTAGTAGCATAGCCAGTTCTCAAGAGGTCACCTCTGGTGGTTGTCTTTGACATCATCTATCTACAGTCAGTTTTAGCGGTCAGCAGCCTTGGACGCTAAACCGCCAACGCAAGACTCTCCCTTGGGTGATGGGAGCTCAGCAGGTTAAGTCATCAAAGCGTCTTAAAAAACCGCAGTTAACCTCCTGAAGCTTTAGGTAAACCAGTAATTTAGCACCCTGTGGGAGCAGGACTTCCTTGAGAAGCTGGACGTGAGATGTCGTGTTAATAGGAGACTAGATTTGAAAATAACCGTCACATGATTTTGGGTGATTTAGTGCACATGCCCCAGTGAGGTGCTTGACAATACAAAGCTAGTATGCTGGAAAAAAGATGGAGACATTGATTATTTGGTAGACACGATTTTTTTTGTGTGCAAATGTGCCTATTTTGCTCCCAGTCATGATGCACATCAAAAAAGCCTCAATAATTGCAGTGTCATAAAGAGTACCTACCTGTAAATCACAGCAAGTTGTCACCACAACGTTTTTCATTTTGAAAATAAGTAGTTTAGTGGAATACAAAACTTAACAACGAGACCCACTCAAGCTATGTAAAAGGATTGACAAAAGTGAGGAAAAGTTGTAAATTTTCAGGGAACATTAAACTATAAGAGAGCACCCCCACCTGATACAACAAAGCAGAAGAGCTAAGAAAAAAGTGTGTTGAAAAAGTCCCTTTATGCAGGTTCATCTGAACCAAACCCACACATTTTCAAGATACACTGAAATGAAGTAAACACATACTATAAGAGACAAAGTCCATTTAATATGCCTCGGGAATACTAGGGATGCTGCTGCCTGTTGGGTAAACATCCCAGTATTTGATATGTATTCCGGCTTGCTGCCTCACTTGAGGAGAGGCCTTTGGTCCCTTTGCTGGGAAACCCCTTTTTAACAAAACCAGGAGTGCAGTTCCTCTGGGAGAGAGGGGGGGGGGAGAGCGATTAGTCTCTATAGAATGCCCTCACACACCTAGCAAGGTGTCATGCTTCATCATAGGGCTGTGCTCCTCGTCGGGCCGGCGCTGCAATGCCCGACGGGCTCCCGCAGAGGGGCTCTTTTTCGGAGATCTTTTTAGAGACAGCCGTATGGGTGCGTGGGGGTAGGATAATTTGAAAAGCCTGCTTATCAGTACTAGACCCAGACTACCACCACCGTCCAACCAGCGACTGTGGGGCTTACCACCTGTTACAGGCCATCACCGATGTGGACAATGTACCGCATGCGCCCTAACAAAAGCAAGCAGGAACATCAAATTTTCGGAATCCCTAACTTGGCAACAAAAAACCCATACCAACTGCAATACACGCAACTGCATCTATCTAATTCAATGCCCATGCGACCTTATGTACGTTGGCATTACGACACGTCCAGTCAAGATCAGAATCTCCGAACACCGGAGTAACATTAGGTGCAAAAAGGCAAACACCAAAATGTGCACTCATTTTTTGGAGAAGAACCACACGGCCAATGACCTGACGTGGACAATTTTGCAAGCCTTTCCTGTGATCAGCAAGGAGGCCCTTTTCCGAAAAGAACAGCAATGGATCTTTAAAATCTCTAGCCACACAATCAGCCTCAACGATGATATACCACGGGCAACACTTAATAATACATGATTCACCCCACGTACACGTTTGACCAGATGGTGACAACATCATTGTGATGTCCCCCTGGTCCGCTTACAGGTGGTGTTCTTCATTTTATCAGATGACACCCCACGAGTAACAATGATATTCATTGACATTTGTCATCTTAAACTCATGTGGCCAGACCTACTGGTCCACTTTCATTCCCCAGGACGTGCAATTTGAGTAATTCCCCCATTTGCCTTGTCCTACAATTAATAAGACTTCGAGGCACTCTTACGCCACCTATGCGTCATTCCATTAGACGCTCGCCCGAATTCTTTATTGCATTATTTTACCCCGCATAATCACACCTCTGTACGTGTAATCACGCATTCTGAGACTCGTGCTAGAATACCCCTTTTGTGGGAACATTACTAATTTATGCTCCCGTTTCCGCATTGACCGTGCAATAAAGTTTTTTTCAGCCCCAAAATGGCAGCTCAAGCATACGGTCTAGTCGTTTCCCTTGTGTGTGCGAGCACTTCCTTTATTTTGAACACACCCCGCCTGCTCGTTACGGAAGCCAAAGCCTCAATAGGATTACGGCTGTGTGCACGCCCTAATTTCGTGAGTACAGTTTGTTATATGCCGGTATTTGATGTGCCGCCTACGGCATTTTGAAGGTTAATTAACGCTTTCTTTTAAGTTTTTTATGGCGAGCCTTTTTTCGGCTTTTAAGCGAACCCGTACAGCAATTTCTGTATCCCAGGGGGTGAGTCTCCCCTCATGGGGTCTCCTCTTTCGTAGCCATTGGCACTGGGAGCATGATGCTTCTTTTACCTTCAATGCCTCCTTCCACCACTTGTGAAGCCACCCGCTACCCGGTATTTGGGGGCAGCGACGCTGCACGCATTTTTGCCTTCCTCCCCATATTGACCACGCTTACAAATTAGCCTAGAGATCTGGGGACGGCAGTCCTCCAATGCACTTTGCCTGCCACTTGCTCGGCCACTTATTGCGGTCCCACGCCACATAGCATTCCATGAAGTAGTCCACAGCATTTGGCACTTATGGTGTTGTTATTGTATTGTGTAGTTGGTAGTCCGTATTTTATCTAGCACGAACCCCACCTGAGAGACCATCTCTCCTTCAGGAAGCAGCTCAAGACCTGGCTGTTCGAGCAGTAACTTACCCCCCTCCCCCAGCGCCTTGAGACCCTCCCGGGTGAGTAGCGCGCTTTACAAATGCCGTGATTGATTGATTGATTGATTGATTGAGTAGTCTTTCAGATGGATAGCCATGGTAGCACCTATTCAGCCATGCTAACATGAATCACACTGCTGCACGGTTGCCCACTGTAGCCAGACAGCACCTATTTCGAGTGCTGAATTTGTTCTTTATTTGTTCTTTGTGTTGTCCTGTTTTCTTTTCTTCTAGGTTTCGCAACAGTGGGTCCACCTCCCTTTGGGACCCAATGGACTCACTTGGTGATGTTCTAATTTTACTATCACCCACTATGTAGTAGAGAATATTATATTTTTGAGCACTCTCTCACTTGGTCCTGAAGAATTTCCACCGACCCGTACTGGGCATAGGGCAAGAAACATGTCGACCTTTCTACTTCCCTGAGGAGCATCATAATCCCCTCGGGGGTCACCGATTTTAATTAGGCTGGTATCCCACCAGAATAAAATTGTTCCTTGATTGGCAATACCATACCTATTTTAACCCACCACACCACCACTCACTACACTTGTTGCACCTACCCCCACGCACCCATACGGCTGTCTCTAAAAAGATCTCCGAAAAAGAGCCCCTCTGCGGGAGCCCGTCGGGCATTGCAGCGCCGGCCCGACGAGGAGCACAGCCCTATGATGAAGCATGACACCTTGCTAGGTGTGTGAGGGCATTCTATAGAGACTAATCCCTCTCCCCCCCCCCCCCCTCTCTCCCAGAGGAACTGCACTCCCGGTTTTGTTGATCATACCTTTGGAGCACTGTGCAGGACCTCAGTAAAAAAGCTCTTGGTTCCTCTCTTTTTGCAGCAAACCCCTTTTTAACTCCCTGAATCTCTTGCTTGTGCAGTTGTTGTGTGGCATAACACAAATCTGAGAAAAACTGGATTATTATGCTTCGTCACATGTAAACACTTTTCTTTTTACTGCTGCCCTCATTAGTTCTTTCTTTCTTGGTGAGCGCAAGTCCACAATAATTGTGCCTTGCCCCGCCGCTATTTTCTTGGAGCCCCAGCGGGGTATCCTAGTTATTCTCTTCTAATATTTGTTGTTTGGATATAGGTATAAAATCTCAGGCCGTATTCATTAAATAAACACATTTCAAAATGAGCATCAATACACAGCACTCATATTTACAGGTTGTATCATACTTTTCTCCGCACTACAAAGTCCCCAAGTCATCAAGTCACCTACAACCCAATACCTCCTAATGCATCAAAATTAATTTTATGAACTCATGGTTTGTTCAGCAGCCTGGTACCCCTGGCACCTCTGACCTTCCTGGGGCCCTCCTCAGAGCATAAACAGGACAATTGCTCTTATGCGAATCCTTGCTCTCGATACGCATGCAGGAGGCCAACTCACCACAAAACAACCCTATTTGGAGCACCCTCCTCATCTGCCGGAGCACTAGTTTGGGCAACCAGGCCATGTCTTGGTCCCTTGGCATACACTGCATCCCCCAGCAACCCCCAAAGAGCCTGTAGCGGCAACTGTGCATGTATGAAAGGTGGGTAAAGGACCGCAAATGCAATCAAACCAGCCCCCTCCCCCCCCCCCCCAAATTTCAGAATCTTTAATGATTGCTGTAAGCACCCCCTTTGAAGTCCATGTAACACTGGTATTCTATGTGCCTAAATTCATGTGAGGAAGCGTTACAACAAACAAATGATGGACGGAATGCTGACAATGCAAACATTCTCCCCCAGTCAAGAGATCTGGGTTAAATCCATCGTTCTTTTGCCCACTACACCACCCCAGTTTAGACATGGCCATATTCAAATCAGTCTTGACCCTGTGCCTCATGGGAACAGTCCAGCCCGAACTGCCAAGTCATGTCTTCCCTGGACCGGAATCAAGCATCCTAGGACCGGTTTCTGGCTATCAGCCGTCATCAGCGAGGATAGCTTGACTCCAGTGGCGTAGTGAGCACGGGTCCCACGTCTGGGAATACCCATCCCACTTAGGGCGAAAAGCGTTACAACAAACAAATGGTGGACGGACTGCTGACAATGCAAACATTCTCCCCCAGTGAAGAGATCTGGGTTAAATCCATCGTTCTTTTGCCCACTACACCACCCCAGTTTAGACATGGCTTGATTCCGGTCCAGGGAAGACATGGCTTGGCAGTTCGGGCTGGACTGTTCCCATGAGGCACAGTGTCAAGACTGATTTGCATATGGCCATGTCTGAACTGGGGTGGCGTGGTGAGCAAAATAACGATGGATTAAACCCAGATCTGTGACTGGGGGTGAATGTTTTGCCATTGTGCAACATTCCGTCCATCATCTTGTGTGTTTTGCTGTTCACCCTATGTGGGAAGGGTATGCCCAGACGTGGGTCCCGTGCTCACTACGCCACTGGAGTCAAGCTATCCTGGCTGATGACGGCTGATAGCCAGAAACCGGTCCTAGGATGCTTGATTCCGGTCCAGGGAAGACATGGCTTGGCAGTTCGGGCTGGACTGTTCCCATGAGGCACAGGGTAAAGACTGATTTGCATATGGCCATGTCTGAACTGGGGTGGCGTGGTGAGCAAAATAACGATGGATTAAACCCAGATCTGTGACTGGGGTGAATGTTTTGCCATTGTGCAACATTCCGTCCATCATCTTGTGTGTTTTGCTGTTCACCCTATGTGGGAAGGGTATGCCCAGACGTGGGTCCCGTGCTCACTACGCCACTGGAGTCAAGCTATCCTGGCTGATGACGGCTGATAGCCAGAAACCGGTCCTAGGATGCTTGATTCCGGTCCAGGGAAGACATGGCTTGGCAGTTCGGGCTGGACTGTTCCCATGAGGCACAGGGTCAAGACTGATTTGCATATGGCCATGTCTGAACTGGGGTGGCGTGGTGAGCAAAATAACGATGGATTAAACCCAGATCTGTGACTGGGGGTGAATGTTTTGCCATTGTGCAACATTCCGTCCATCATCTTGTGTGTTTTTTTTTTTTTTTTAAATTCATGTGAGAAGCCAAGCCATGAATTCACCCTGCTGCAATACCACAACAAGCATAATAATCTAACACAACATACAATATAGAATCTACCTGGACAGAAAAGAGTTAGAGACAACTGCCGCTCAGAACAACATTATACTTCTAGGCGCTGAAGGTCTCATGGTGCAGGCAGCGACTGACTTCACTTCAAGGAGGGCAGAAAGGAGGAAGCAGGTGGGCGTGAACCACTACGGGCAAGAACGCAAGGGTGGGTGGGGGGCAAGAAGATGGATAGCGGGTGGGAAGACATGCACCAGGAACCCAGGTGAAATGGATATACTCTGGTAGAGTGCTTAAAACACGAGGAAACAATTAGCGCCTACAGAAATGACCAGTGGAAGGGCACAAGTAAATGCATCCATGCTCCAGGTGAGGGATAAACTCACAAAGCGAAATGAAGCCTAAGGCATGTGGCTTTTAAGGCGCAAGCAAATGAAAGTAACAATGAAGCCAACCAAAGGTAAGGAATTGATGGTTTCTAAGTCCGCTGATAGAAAACAAAAGGTCTCAGAGGTATAGCATATGTGCTGTCTAGGTGAGTCCTAAAAATATTCGTTGCTGATGCTGAACAGCACCCCCAAAAATAAAAACCAGTGTGGTGGCATATGTGCACATGCATCACCATGATGTGGAATGTGGATGTATGCCTCATAAATCAGCAGCCCATTTTTTAACAAGAAGTTTACCATTCCAGGGTGGCACGCTCCTATCTTGGAGTAGTAAATACAAAAAGTGCACAGAAGTTGATTAAAAGAGAAAGGAGCTGCCTGGTAGGAAATTGCAGCTGCTGTGCCCTCCGAAAAAAACATACAAATTGAGAAGAGAAAAATGAGGTGGGGAGTCAAGGCGTAGCTTTTAGAGGAGAAAAAAGAGTGAGGGATGCAGCGATAGAGCTGGTGGTAGTGCAACACAGTGTCTGTAAGAGGTGTGGGTGGAACCAGCACACAGTCGAGAGAGCAAGGAAACGCACAGAAAATGACAAAAAAGTCCCCTGATTTCAGCCATGGAAGGATTCAAGTTCATCTAATCCAGTGGATGGCAAAGACGCTATTCTTCGGGGGATGGGCAAACAGAAACCAAGGAATGAAACCCATCAAATAAATGTATTTACAATAAGGAGGAGCAACCCAGGGTCAGTCAGGAAACTGTGGTTCCTTTGGTTGGAAGCCTACTGAGTCTGTTCACAAGAACAGCAGGTCCCTGGCTTGGCAATGCTGAAGAAGATAAAGATTTCAGCATTTATTTTGTGAAATCCCCAGCATTCAGGTCTGCGGTTGGGGTTCCCTTTATGTAGGCGGGGAGGCGTGAGATACCAATAGGTGACTATATTTGTTGCTGTTTCAGTGCCAGCCATATTACGAGTTATATGCCTAGCGCTGTAATAGATGTCCTCCCGTTCCCGCTGTGTGAATGTGCGACCAAGTTCAAGCACCCAGTGTTTCCGACTATGGGTTCTATGGTTCAGCAGGGGAGAGCGAAGGAGGCCATACAGCTCTGTTATAAGACTGGCATCTGATATGTTGGAGAGCAGCCATTTTTCAAAAAGGGGTAAGAGGGCGTTGGGCTTAAGGGTGTATCAATGAGTTTTATCACCCAGTGTCGGAGCTGAGTGTAACAAAAACTGTCTGATTCAGGTAGGTGGTATTCTATGCAAAAGTCCTTGAATGACAGGATCCCCTCCTCATCAAAGAAATGGCCTATGGATCTGCAACCCTCCCGTCCCCAGAATCTAAAGGCCACCGGGTCGAGGCCTAGAGTAAAGTCTGGTTTAGCCACTATAGGTGTCAAGGGTGACTGAAAGGTGGTGAAGCCACCCCGAACGGCAACCCTGTCCCACGCAGCAAGGGGGCCCTAGTAATAGAGAATAGATATAGACTTATCAGGCGCAATGATTTATGGAGGAAAGGAACGTTCCAAAGAGACTTCCCAGTGATCGCCCTGTCCATGAAAAGCCAGTGCTTTTCTGATTCAGAACTGGACCATTCCACTAAAGTCCTGATTTGCGTGGCTTGATAGTACCTAAGCAGGTTCGATCTGCCCAGTCCTCCCTCGCCTGGGGGTCTCTAACTGAGATCTCTATGCATCTGTGGCTGTTTGCCTGCCCAGACAAAGCGGTTGACTGCCCTTTGAAAAGTACGGAGCACCCATGCAGGAGGCTCCACGGGGAGCACCTGAAAGAGGAACAATATCTTCGGCAGTACAGTCATTTTCCCTGCCGCTATTCGACCCATCCAAGACAGACTACTGGGCCGCCACCAGCGCAAGTCCGATTGCATCTGTTGAAGTAACTTTTGCTAATTAAGAAATACTGTCCGCTGGGTGTTAGCCATGAGCTGCAGCCCGAGATAGGGGACAGATGTAGCGGCGCATTGTATGGGATAGGAAGGATGAAGTGCCAGTAGCGTGGGGCGTCGAAGCGAGAGGCTGAGCGCCTGGGACTTGTGTATGTTCCCCTTGAAGCCCTCTGCTCTAGCAAATGACTCGAGTTTGGTCAGAAAACCCTGGAAAGAGACCAAGGAGTCCTCAAGGGTAGCTACTACATCATCCGCATATAGGCTGATCGTATGTCTCTCCCCTCCAAAGTAGACACCCGATATAAGAAGATCATCCCAAGTTCTTTGGGCCTTAAGCTCCATATAATGCGCAAACAGGGAGGATAGTGGGAAGCCTTGACTCGTGATATTTGCTCTCTATATTAGGCATATGCTTGTAATGTAGAAACTTTTTGAATGAGTAATTGTATCTCCCAAAAAGGTTTTATAGTCATCCAGTGTGAATGTTTACAATGTAGACTGGGAAGGGGGAACATAGATCCTCTAGCGCGACACTGGGTCACGGACCGCTTTAGTCCATACACACAAGATGCCGGTCCGAGTTAGAGCTCTAGCCCTTCAGACACCCCCCCCCCCCCCTTGCACAACGTACGTCTCGTACGCATGGCACGCCACACAGACGGGCGTTCCGACAGAAGCGGTTTCGGAGAGGCATATTTAGATTCACGGCGGCATGGTTCTCTCTACCTTCACGGCGCCGGGAAGAACAACAGGTCCTGCGACAGCTTACCTTGATGAAGTAAGTGGGGCGTCCCATCGCTTCTCCAAAGGGTGCAGAGCCAGAAGCAAAGCCCTGCGTTTACCCAGAGCAGACGGTAGGGTCTTCTCGGACCCTCCGTGGGTTTGTTATAGGGGAAATTGGTCTTTTTGACCAGGGGGCCAGCCTCTCGGAGGCGTTTCCTTGTAACAAGGTCACTACTATCAACGCATGATTTACCAAAAGAAGTGATCTTACTTGTTTTTTCTTTGTCTCGTAGAGTGTGACAATAGGGAGTTGTCCTCACTCCCCTGCCATTTCAAGTCTAACATTATAAGAAACTCGGTAAGATCGCCCGAGTCAATGTTTGTGTTCATTTCTCCTAACACACATGCCTGCTTTTAAAACCCTTCTTTATACGTCATATACGTTTGAGACATACACGAGTGCTCTAAGGGCATCATAGTAGGATATATAGATTTATAAGTCACACCACAAGGCCATAGTAGATAGTTTCTCTGGTCTGGAAAGGTGGAGGGCGCCCACTCAGCAATCGCTGGTTGTGATGGGGTCGAGAGACACCATTTTGATTGCTTTTTTCATATATTTGCTTGTGTGTATTCACTGAGAGCACTGCACTGTATCATTTCAATCTGTTTGTATTGACTTTGATTTCAGGTTCCCCACGGAAATCATTCCGATACAATTAGGTCGGAGAATTCACTGAGAAGGATACCTACCCTCTACCCCTGGATCAAGGATGTAGGGATAGAAACCAAGGGATTCTCATTTGTGAGTCCTGATGAAAGCTGTGGTATTTTTTTCTTTACTGTCTGAAACATGTCGACATTTTTGCAGAATGGAGGGGTAGGAGACTCATTATAGCCTTCCATACCACCATCTATTGGTCACTTATTTGACCTGTTTTACTTTGGGCAGGGAATCCATGATTAAAATTGGATTGAGGATATCCAATGTCCAGTTTTAATTACCATTTGTGCACCTTTATTCACTTGTGATCTCTTGTTGGGTTTTTGTTTTTGTGTTGTACTGTTTTCCCCTCCCTATTGCTTCACCTCCAGCGTTGGCTTGCGCGGAGGTGTGTTAGCAGCCCTATGATGAAGCATGACACACTGTACTGTGTGTGAGGGCAGTTTTAAAACTCTTTGGTGGTTTCCCGGACTACGATTCACGGCGATTTAAAAAAAAAAAAATTGTAAAAGAACAACAATACATTTTACATTCGAAGGTATCCAAGGTTGTATAACGGACTGGTAACAATTATCCCTCCTGCCCAACCTCACCCCTCATGGCTCGATACTTCCGCCAAGGACCCCAGACCCTCCTCCATTTCTTAGCACATCCCCTGGCCTTATTGATCGTTTCCTCCGCCCTCTGGCACCAATCCAAGTCCCGAAGCCACTGGTCCCATTGTGGTGGCGCATGCGCCCCACAGCAACTGGCTATATTCCGTTTTGCCACCCCAGCTGCTGTAGCCAACCAGATCTCATCATACCTGGACCAGTCCGTGGGTCCTTTGATCATAAGTAATAGCCACCTGGGTTCCACCGGGACCGGCGATCCCACTACTGTCGCCATTGTGTGTGCTACTTTGGTCCAGAAAGGCACTATGTTCGGGCAATCCCAAAGAATATGAAAAAAAGTTCCCTCCCCCTGACATCCTCTCACCCACAGGGGAGACAGGCTCCTGCCCCATGAGAACAGGTGAGTTTGTGGGTAATACACCCGATGCAAGATTTTTAATTGCACAAGACGGAACCTAATCCGAACTGCAATTTCACGGGGGCTCTGCAGGGCGTCCTGCCAATCCTCATCTTCCAGGCCTCCGATATTCTCCTCCCATCTCTCCCGCAGGGATACCAGGGGGTCAGGCATATTATTTATGAGCTTACGTTATATGGTTGACATGGGTTTCTCTAAGATTGGGTCGAGGAGGAGCCTGTCCTCCATAGGAGAATATTCCGGGATCAAAGTGTCTGTGTGTATATATGAGTGCGTAGGGCGTGTATAAGGCGCAAGTAGTGATAGTGTTGGGAGTCGTCCAGTTGATACTCTTTTTTGAGATAGTCAAAGGATCTAGGGGCGCTCCCCTTCCAGACATCGCCCAGGTAGTCAATCCCGATCAGTTTCCATCCCTTGAAACCGGTTAGTCTTGTCACCTCCGCTAGCTGGTCTCCGGACCAGAGCGGGGTCCTACACGTTATGGTGCCTGCCCACCCCAAATATTTATTGGCCTCCCTCCAGCACTGAAGCACCACCCCTGTGTGCGAAGGTAGATCCCTGCGTTGCTTTCGTGAGTACAGAAGAGGCTCGCAGTTGCCCCACGGCATGACATATCTTTCCACCCTATAGGCAGGTTCTGACCCCATCGCATACACCCAGTCATTAACCACCTGCAGCTGAGACGCCCAATAATACAATTGGACGTCTGGGAGGGTCAGCCCCCCGTCGTATACCCCTCTTGTGAGCTTACGCATCGCTATCCTCGGGTTCCCACCATCCCAGAGCAGCGTCCGCAGGGCCTGGGTTATGCGCCTCAACACCCCACCGGGGACCGGGTATGGCGTGTTTTGTAGGATGTAAAGGAGGCGCGGCAATGCCAGCATCTTGGAGAGCGCGGCGCGCCCCATCAGGGAGAGAGGCAAGGATCTCCATTGGGCAACGTCCGATGCTAAACGCGGCAGGTGTGGCTCAAGATTTTTAGTGAAGAACTCTGCCCTGTCCCTGGTTATGTACACCCTGAGATATTTAAATCCCTCAGTAACTATCGAGGCAGGACACCTCGCCGGGACCCGCGGGGGGGGGGCGGCGAAAGTGGGTAAATCAAAGATTTGGCCCAATTAATCGTGTACCCGGAATAGCTACCAAACAACTCGAAGAGATGAAGCGCCTGCGCCATTGAGTGGTTGGGTCTGGTCATGTAGAGGACAATATCGTCAGCGTATAGGGATATACGCTCCTCCCACTCATCAGTAAGTGCCAGGCCGCAGAAATACCTGTCTCTTCGAATCCAGTGGGCCAGTGGCTCCAGGGCCAAGGCGAAGAGGAGAGGGGACAGAGGACATCCCTGCCTGGTACCCCAACGCAGGGGCAATGCCAGAGACATCACTCCGTTAACCCTCACCCTCGCCACCGGCTGTTCATACAACTGGCGCACCCAACTGCAGAAGACCGACCCAAAGCCCATTCGCTGCAGAACCATAATTAAGTACGGCCATTCGATGCTGTCGAAGGCCATTGAGGCGTCCAGCGCCATCAATGCCGTTTGGGTGTCGCCCACATCTTCCGTCATTTACAGAACTCCGTAAAGCCATCGTAAATTGTGTCGGGTGCTCCTGTGAGGCATGAACCCCGACTGATCAACATGTATCAAGTCTGGCAGAACCGCGAGCAGTCTCGTCGCCAAGGCTTTAGCCAATAACTTGGCCTCCACATTAAGGAGCGAGATAGGTCGATAAGACAAGCATTGGTCAGCCGGTTTCCCAGCCTTGTGGATGACCACAATCGTGGCCTCTCGCTGATCAGGCGGGAGCCTCCCCACTTTTCGCGCTTCGAGGAACATCTGTCTTAGGGGGTCAATTACAACGTTAGCTTGCCTCTTATATATTTCCACTGGGAGCCCATTGGGCCCCTGCGCTTTCCCGGCCTGGAGTGAGTTAAGGGCCTCGCCCAATTCCATCCCTGTAAGTTCAGCCTCAAGGCTGTCAGTTTCCTCCTGGGACAACGTGGGTAGGGCAAAGTCTCGTAGGAAATCCTCACAGTCCGACTCAGTTCTGGTGCATACCGGGGTGTAAACCCTCTCGTAGTGAGACGCAAAGGCCTCTGCTATGTCTATACCAGTGGATACCAAGGAGCCCGACTCATCCCTTACTTCCATAACCCAGGATCGCTCCCGGTCCCTGCGTTCGAGCCACGCAAGTAGTTTCATACTTTTATCCCCCGCATCGTATATCCGATGTTGCGTGGTGTGGGAATAGGCGCGAGGGAATAGGCGCGCGCCTCTCCCTCTGCCAGCGAGCGGAGTTCCTTTTGCTTGAGGGCGAGCTCATGGCCTTGCTCCACCGAGTGAGCCCCGCTAGTATCCCGTTCCAGAGATTCAATTTCCCGTATCAACTGTGTGATCTGAAGTGTCTCTTCCTTTTTTTGGGCGCCAATCAGTGCCTGGGCCTGGCCTCTCAAGACTGTTTTATACGCTTCCCACAGGATTATCTGGGAGTCGACCGAGCCCTGGTTCTCAGCTAAATATAATTGGGAGCCTTCTCGTAGCTTGTCAGTTAGAGAGTCGTCTTTGAGGCGCCATGGGTCTATCCTAGGGAAGGCCGCCCTAGCAGTGATCGCCCCTTTGAGAGTGACGCCCACTGGCGAATGGTCAGAGATTCCCCGGGCCATGATACAGGAGTATGCGAAGTCGCCTAGTTGGTCCCCCCGGGCGAAGAGATGATCTATCCTGGAAAAGGACCCGTGTCTAGCGGAGTAGAAAGTAATGCCTTTCTGAGGGGTGATGTGTGCGCCATATGTCACTAAGGCCCATTGCTGTGACGAAGCCCCGCAAGCCCGTTTCCACCCTATTGCCCTGCCTCTCCCTGGAGCGATCTAAGTCCGCGTCCATAACCGCGTTGGTGTCTCCCCCCAGTACCAGAGTGCCCTGGGGAAGGTCCGCCAGGTAGGTCCCTAGTTTTGCATACGTCAGGGCATGCAAGCCGGTGGGATGTAGCAAGAACTAAACACTATCGTGCGCCCCTCCCATTTGACCGCCACGGCTGCCATAGAACCAGAATCTTCTGTCCACGTGTCTGTAGTTACCATTGGTAGGGCGTTACGGACTAGAATCCCCACCCCCCTGGAGCCAGACGTGAACCCGAATGGGCCACCATCTTATAACCGAACCAGACCAGGGCCCTGCATGTGTTACCCCGTAGATGAGTCTCCTGTAGGAGCACTACGTCGGGGGAGTAGCGTTTCACATACTGCAAGACTAATGTCCGCTTTATTTTATTGCCCAATCCATTGACGTTCCATGACCATATCTTTAAGCGTGTCTGGTCACCCATTTAAGTACAAGGGCCTAAGTTGTCCCGGATCCTTTGCATGCCACTGCTTACTGTTAAAATTTAACAACCGAACATTTGAGTTGGAGACGCCATGAGCCAAACATAAACATCCCTACAAACCCCTACCCCCCACCCCATCCCGTACCCACCTCCCTGCTAAGTGGGCCCCCAACCACCCACCTATTAAACACGCAGAGTGCCTGTCGCCCCATCAGCCCAGAATCAACAGAACGAGGGAACATAAACCTACTTCTGCAGAAGACATACTTGGTTGACGGAGTGCACACCCCATGGATGAATCATGTTTAACGGGCATTGATGGTGTGTGGAGGGGCCCCAGGCTTGGCCCCCCCCTCCCCCCAGCGCACGGTGGGCTCTCTCCACCGAGAAGAAGTTAGATAGGCGCTTCGGCTTGAGATGTTTAAGAATAAGATCCTGCACAAAGCGGTCAGTAGACGGGCCCTCCATGCCTTCCGGAACCCCTACGATGCGGATATTATTGCGCCCGGCCCGCCTGATTTTTCAGGTGGGCGGCAATGTCCGCTTGATTTTTCGGAAGTGTGGCCACCTGCTCCTCGAGCCTCTTTGTTTTGGATTGTAAGCTGCCGATGCCGCTTTCCGCCTCCGCAACCTTGTCTGACATCTTACCAAAGTCCGCGCGGAGTAAGTTAACTTCTTCAGTTACTGAGTCCCTCTTGGGTTCCATGGTGCCATGCATCTCTTTTATGGCGCCACGCATCTCTTTTATGGCCAACATGATGTCCCTAAGCGATGGGTCAGGCCCATCATCAGCCGCCTCGCATTGCTGGCTCCCGCCTTGGTGATCTTCCTCCCTTCCCATGCTGACTGTGTATTTGTCGTTGTGGTTCGTCTGGCCCTGTGCTGCCGGTCTGTTGCGGCCCATGGCCTTGAAGTCTACCTCTGTGATCTACTCGGCCCGCTGTTCCGCTCTCCCAGGCCTATCCGAGACACCCGCGGGGATGGGGCTGTACTGCGCCACGAGGTCCCTCGGAGTTCAATTCAGAGCCCGCTGGATGGCTCTGTGCCCCACCCCGCCGATCTCAATGACTCTGGACCTCCCGTGGCGCGTCCGGCTCCTAGATGAGACAGCAATCCGACGGCTCACGTCGCCCCCCAGGCCGGCGTCACTCACGTAGACCTGAGTGCAGATCGGACCCTGATGCACCGGGGGGGGGGGGGGGGACTCTGGTATTGCAGCGTATAAGTCTCTGTGTAGCCCAGGGGTCAGCACGCTCTGCCACACCAGTACCAAGCTTCAGTTCTCGCGCAAGCTAGCGCCAATCCCTCCGATACTCTCACAACAGGGGCGACCCCCCACACTCCAATCACTCCAGGCGCTTGGCTCCAATGCCCATAAATGTTCTGGCCGTCGCCTCACCTCGGCCACTGCCGCGTCTCATCCACAGTGGGCCTGTAGGTGTATGCCCTGTCGTGCGGCGCATATCGTGCCCGGTGCTGCTACCGCCGTCTAATGCAGATCATGCCCTGCAGATTCTCGCCATCATGTCGCCCAGGGCCGCCAGCTTACCTGACACCTGCTCCGTGATGTCGCTCCCCCACACTCCTAGGCCGCTGTCTGGGCCTCGTGCCCGTGTCTCGCTCTCTCCAGGCTGGGAGTGTCGGCGCCAGACCACCTCGCTAGCTACCAGGCCCACACGGCTCCGCCCACCCGGGGCTCTCCGGATGATTTCTCTGTCTCGCCTCCCCAGCCGCACAGTAATCTTCCCTGCGGTGTCCCAGACACTGCAATCTGCAATCGCTCAGCTGTACACGCGGGGCCGGCCGCGGCGCTCCTACCTTGGATGCGCTCGGCACTCCTCGGCCCCACGTCGTCACCAGCTCCCAGGAGTGAGTCAGGCCGCACGGCGGCCATAGAGGTCAGGAAGCCTGCAGCCACCAGGACGTGGGGTCCTCCTCCAAATAGGTCGTGGCTTCCCTCGACACCAGCACTCGTAAGCTGTCGCAGCTCCGCACTGCAACCGCCCGTCAGCAGCTTCCCGGGACCCCCGTCGGGTGTGAGGCTTCAGTAACGGAGCTCGGCGGTGGCGGGCGCCATTTTCTCACTGCTGGGCTCGCGGCCCGAGCTCCCGATCGGCGGCCGGGGAACACCTGTAGTCGGATCGTTTCAGAGTTGGAATGCTGTTGGTCGTCTCCCCACAGCTTCACAAGGCGGTAGGTGCCGTTTTTTGGACCGGATAATAACGGATTATGGGTGTATTGTAATAATCCGCTACCGCAGCTCTCCTAGTGTGCGGCCATCTTCTTAGGCTACAGGCCACGTCCCCCCCCCCCCCCCCCGATTCACGGCGATTTTTGAACGCGTAGTCCCTCTTCTTTGTGTGTGTAGAACATTCCTATATAATCATCAAACTTTATGGCAGCCTTCCAGTGAAGCTTGCCCAACATTGTATAAATAGATCAGAGGTTTGCTTAATCTGATGGAGACTTCTAGCTGCAGATTCCTTACCTTAGAATTATTCCACGGTTACTGACTGGATCCAGAAATGTTCGAGCAGTACTCCTGCTCGACGGTAGGCGACATTCAGCTCACGTCGGCCGCTCCGGAAGTGATGTATGCGGTTCCTATACAGGTTACACCTTGGCGCAGCTAACGTCCGTTCTTTCTTTTCCTGCCAGTTAGAGCAGATCCGTGAAGAGCTACCCCTCAGTCACTCTTTGACTGTTTTTTTAGTTTTTACTTTTTATTCGAATGCCTTTTGGGAAAAATATATTCACCTGGTGTGACATGATGGCCCCCAAGAAAAAGATTGGTTTCAAACCATGTGGTGCCTGTCACAGACCGATGTCTTTGACAGACACCCACTTGGTCTGTCTATTGTGCCTCAAGAAAGACCATGACAGGCCATGCACCCGAAGGCGCTGAGGGGGGCGCGCTCTCAAGCTTCTTGCTACTTGATGTCAGACGACCCCGCAATGATCAAGATCCCGGTTGAATGGAAGGTCCCGGGACTGTATGCAAGCCGTAGCTGACGGTTGTCGTCCCGGTCAAAGTCGTCGTCGGGTAAGTCACATAAGAAAAAGAAATCTAAGAAGTCAAAGCGATATTCTATTTCTTCATGTCTTTCCAAATCCTAGGACGAGATGAGGGTTTGTCAGCACTTAACCTTCTGCAGAGTCCCAACCAGGCTCAGCTCTGCGCTTACCCGAAATTCTCAGAGCCATAACGACCTCTTCCAAACTGTGAGAGTTCTATGAGGCCATGCACCTCATTTTTTGGTGCCCTGACCTCTCTGAAGTGCCTTTGGGCATGGGTTCAGAAGGGACCCCTGTTGGATTTCCTCCCCACCGGTGGGTATGTCCTCGGCACCAGTACGGCCTCTTGGATCTCGTGCTAGATCTGGAGCGACACCCCCAGTAAGACCGATACCTTCTCCAGTGCCTGCTCCTGTGCCGAAGCCCCTGGCGCTGTCGACACACATTGACAACACCATTCTCATTCTCATCGTCCTCGAATCCAACACGGAGGAGGACCGGCATCGCATTACGTCGGTTCCGGTGCTTTCCGGAGCCATGCCTAATGGGTCGGAGCCAGGGCCTTTTGTCTTTGAGAGGCTTGGTACAAGAGACGAATGGGAGAAGTTTAGTGACTTTGAAGAATATCGCCATCAATTGGATGGTACTGAGGACATCTGTTATGAGGATCTGATGGATGCCAGTGGGTTAGACACTTCACCTGACACTAGCCTGGTCTCTGCTTCTGTTGTGGCTATGGAGGAAGAGGCCTCTTTCACTATGGTGGTGAGTAAGGAAGCTGAAGTTCTGGGCCTTCAGCTGCCCTCAGTGGCAGTCAAGACTAACATTGTGACTGAAGTACTTCAGCTGGGGACTGCTCCTCCAAACCCTTGCTCCACTGTAATGAAGCCATCTGATGTCATCCTCGGTCCTGGTCCAAGCCCTGCACACGGTCTCCTGTGCACAGGACGATTTCCCGCCACCACCGCCCGCTCCAGTGTAACCCAGTTTCCTCATCAAGCACCCCACACCAAACCCTTTAATTCCAGAATCAACCCTGGCATGTTCCCATCAACTCAATAGGGAATCGAAGATACCTTTGTAAAGAGAATGTTATCTTCCGCTATCCTACCACTGCCATCAGTAAGCACAGTGTGCCTCTTGGGCTGTTGCTCCCACAAGATCTGGGACGTGGTTGTGCAAGTGCTGCCCATGGTCTTAGAGGAGGCCCAAGCTATACTCTCTCTATTACCAACTTGAGGGATGCAGCAAAGTTCACCATTCGTTGTGGTCTGGACACAACCGACTCACTGGGCAAAGTGATTTGTTTTTTGTCGGAGGCCCTTCGGCTGCACGCTTGGCTGAGGAACTCTGACTTTTCTGGGTTATTCAAGCATCACTTATGGTCATGCTATTTGATGGCTCCCGTCTCTTCAGGGAAATTGCGGGCTCGGTGCTAGTGCATTAAGGACTCCAGGAATCCTGCCAGGTCCTTTAATCTCTCAATGACCTATCACCACTTTCAGTTCACCTATCTCCCCAGAAGACGCCCTGGAAGGGATGTCTAACCGTGTCAATACCCTCCCAGCCAGCAAGCTTCCACACCCTTTTCAGGGCCAAGGATGTGGTTCCCATAGACCATGTGGGAGAGATAACCATAAGTCGGGCCAGTCCACCACTCCCCCGGCAGCCTCAGCCTCCAAGTCCATTTAGTTTGCCCTCCTACCATCATGGGCATCTAGTGGGGGGCAGCATATGCCATCACCTGCTACACAGGAGGGCAATAACTCAGACCGATATGTAGGACAAACTGTACAAAGTGGCTACTCCATCCTCTTTGTAGCTGCCCCTCCTCACATAGCACTCACAACCAATTAACGGAGAACTCTTGGCCAAGGGGGATATAGAAAGGGTGTGTTTAATATTCCCGATACTTTCTAATGCCCAAGAAGGACGGAGGCCTTCATCCTCTACTAGACCTGCTCCTTCTCAACCTCTTCCTCAAACAGGAGAAATTCAAAATGCTCATGCTCACTCGGGTTCTGTCTGTCCTGGATTCAATTCGGGAGACTAAATGGTGGTGTTGGACTTGCAGGAGATATATTTTCATATCCCTGTCCTTCTCACACTGGGCCACAAGCACTTACAATTTGCAATGCTCCGCTTCAGCCTTACCAGCACTCCTCAGGTGATCACCAAAGTGATAGTGGTTGCAGCAAACCTACGGAGGTCTGAGGTTCCAGTCTTCCCGTACCTAGACGATTGGCTATTGAAGGCAAGCCTGACCCATACGGTTGTCTCCCACCTCCAGACTACAGTGAGCCTCTTGCACTCGCTGGGGTTCACTATCATCATGCAAACGTCACACCTGACTTCCTCTCAGATGCTCTCTTTCATAAGAGCTGTTCTGGACACAGTGTGATTTCAGGCTTATTCTCCTGAACAACGAATCTGGGATATTCAGGCTACGCTACCCATTTTTCGTCCTCTTATTCTGGGTTTTGGTGAGACAGACTCTGAGGCTGCTGGTCCTCATAGCCTCCTGAATCCTGCTGGTAATACATGCTTGTCGGCATATGTGGGCTCTGCAGTGGGACTTGAAGTTCCAATGGGCACAATATCAGGGCAATTTCTCCAACATGGTCCAGATCTCGGAGGGAACTGCAAAACATCTGCAGTGGTGGTTGCCGAACCGCTAATGGGTCAAGGGGCAGACCCCTCTCCCTTTCGCAGCAAGAGCTGACTGTGGTGACAGATGCGTCACTTCTGAGCTGGGATGGCCATCTTTGAGAGGGGGAGATCAGCGCACTCAGACCTCTGGTGGAGTCCGAACTCCTCATAAACCTGTTGGAGCTTCCGGCGAGTCTGTTGGCATTAAAAGCCTTTCTTCCTTTGATAAAGGGAAGGCTAGGTTAGGTATTCAAGGACAACACCACCGCCATGTGGTACTACAACAAGCAGGGCAGGTTGGTGTCATGGACCATTTGTCAAGGGGCTCTGTGTTTCTGGATATGGCTGGAACACCAGGGCATTGCCTGGAGGTTCAACACCTGGCAGTCTCTCTGAACGCCAGGGCGGACAAGTCAGCCATTGATGCCTAGTAGATCATGAATGACATCTACATCCAGAGGTGGTACATTCTAGGAGTGGGGATAGCCTTGGTTAGATCTATTCACTACTGTCGGGAAAGCACAATGGCAACAGTTCTGCGCGTTGGAATTTCAGAGGTAGCTCCTAGTCGGAGACGCATTTTTGTCTCAAGTGGACCTCTGGCCTCCTGTACGCCTAATTGCCAATTCTACTCCTGCCAGAGTTCTCGAGAAGACCAGGAACAACCAGGGCCAAGTTATTATTGTGGCTCCGAATTTGGCACAGAGAGTCTGGTATCTTAAGCTGTTGAGCATGAGCATCGGTTCTCCGGTCAAGCTGCTGCTTCTGGAGGGGAGGGTTGTGCACCCGAAACTGCACACTCGCCACCTTAATGCATGGAGATTGAGCGGCGACAGTTGATGACCTTCAACCTTCCTTCCGAAGTCTGTGATGTTATTCTGGCACCACCAAAGCGATGTACGCCTTCAGCTGTAACAAATTTGTGGCATGATGTGTATCAAAAAGCATTGATCCTCTGTCTGCTCCTCATTCTCAGGTCCTATTATTTGTTCTTTCTTTGACCCAGCAGGGATCAGCTCTGTACACAGTTCAGGGCTATATTTCAGGCATTTCTGCAGTTTTGCGGCTGCCTGACCCACCTTCCTTATGTAGGTCACCTGTTGTGACGAGATTTCTTAAAGATTTGCAACACCTGTTTCCCCCCAGGCCATTCATCATGCCCCTGTGGGACTTGAACCTGGTCCTAATTTTCCTGATGTGTGCGCCTTTTGAGCTGTTGCACGTATTCTCTCTTTGGTTATTAACCATCAAGACCACTTTTCTGATGGCTATTATAATGATAAGTTGGTCAGCAAGCTCTAGGTGCACCCGCCATATACTACTTTCTACCTTGACAAATTGGTTCTCTGGACACATGCCTCATTCCTTCTGAAGGTAGTCACTCCTTTTCACATAGGCCAAAACATCACCAGTAGACACTCAACCGCCTTGACTTGCACAAAAGAATTCCGGGTGGATGACCAACTCTTCGTAGGATAAGTTTGGGACAAGAAAGGGAAGGCTGTAAAGAAACTAACCATCTCCCAATGGATAGTACTCTGCATAAAGATCTGCTACGCATTGGCCAAAAACCATCCACCTGAGGGCTTGCGTGGTCATTCTATCAGCCCCAAAGTTGCGACCACTGCATTAGCTCGCTGAGCTCCAGTCCTGGATATCTGCCAGGCTGCAACGTTTTCTTTATTGCACATGTTTACCAAGCACTACTGCCTGGGCAGTCTGGTCAGTCAGGATGGGCATTTTACCCATTCGGTCCTGTGGGAATTCTTGTTCTAAGTTTGGTTCACAGATCTTCCCCCGTCTCTTTGACAGTGCATAGTTATAATTGACTTCACTGGGTAGGCCTCGGTGGTTTCCTTGGAAAAATGGATGATGTAAACATTCTTCCTAGCCCAGAATTAGGGCATTCTTCATCCTCCGTGCAATGTGTAATAAAAAGAAGGAAGAGGACAAAACTCCTGTTCCCCACGGTCAGCATCAGCCTTGTCAATTGAGCTAAGAGGCAGTTTGAGAGTTTAGTAGCAGCTTTTGAAAATACCCTAGTGGTTTATGCAAGTACCACAAGGATACTTCCTTGCAAGTTGATATGGGTCACTATCACACAACGTAATTATATGTTATTAGGGAAGCTTCTTTGCAGTCAGAATCAGCTGTAGTTTAAGTTCTAGAAAACGTAACACCAAACAAAGGGGTAACAAAGAGAAACCAGCCGAAGTGACAGAAGACGTGCTTCCTTTAGTCTCTGATTAATATGAACAATGACTTGGGAGTAAAAATTGCATATTTCTATTCTGTTTGATTTATAGATTACCCAGTGGCCGTCGCCACAGGGTACTTATAGTTAGGATTGTGTTTCAACATGAAAAGCATTTTTTGTTTTGCTTATAAATTTGGCGCTGTTTGACATATCTTGATGAAACTTTCTGGAAAGATGTTCTTTCACCTTAGCTCCTTCTTGGAAAGTTTCGGGTTTATCTGTCATGCAGGGGTGGGGCAAAATGTATGCAGTCCTAAAATAAGTTTTCGCCATTCAATTTTCGATATCAAATTTAGACACAGCTATTGCCCAAACGGCTGAACTGATTTACACAAAATCTGTCAGAAAGCTAAATCTTGGTCCAGAGAGTGTTTTTGTTTGTGATTTGATGTAAATCTGTTTAGTAGATTTTGTGCAATTAAGGCTCCCAAAACTTTGTATATTTCATGCCACAGAGGATCCACAGAACAGATAGATCTTGAGATCAGATCTGATTGGCTGCCACCACATCAATAACTATGTGGTGGCAGCCATCTTAGGAATTATTATTTAAAAAATATATATACATAGTGATAACATTACAATACAACCATGGGCATCACATCAGATTAGAAACAGGAGATTGCATTCCAAACTGATTATTCCAAACAACAATCCCATCCCATCTCCCTTTCCTCCCACTAAAGCATCATACTTGTAACACAGCTGGTCCATTTCTTTGTACAGATGGGGGAAATGCAGATATTGCCCTGGTGCGCATTCCATTTCCCCCATGTCTTATCCCACTTCTTGGGGCAACCCCTGTTCGTGTAGACCGCTCGTTCCGCCAGCATACACCAATTTACATCCCGCTCCCATTCCACAATTGTTGGTGAGTCTGGGACACCCCTTTTACGGGCAATGTTACGTTTTTGCAAGTGCAAACAGTTGGTAGGTTATTAATGATTTTTCGGTACGTCAGTGAAATCGCCCCACCCATCTTTGGGTCCGCTAGTAGTCTGTCCTCCAGCGGGGTAGCTTCTGGGATCTCATCATTTCCTTTAATTGCTTCCCATAACGCATGGCGTATTTATAGGTAATGGAAGGTTTCGTCAATAGATAGCGCGTACTCTTTTTGCAATTCTGCAAATGTCAGTATATTAACTTTCTTTATTAAGTCGCTGACTTGCAAAATTCCGATGCTGTCCCACTTACCAAACCCCTTGCACCTGCTCAAGTTGCCCAGTATAGCGCAATCCCAAAGGGGTGTCATTTGCGTCAATTTGCTGCCCCAACCAAGTTTTATAGTGGTAGTGTGCCATATGGCCACCATAAGAGCAGTGGGCCCGGAGAGCTGCTACCCACACACTTTCATGTACAGCGCCTCTCTATACCCTCCCAGACCATCAGCCATCTGTCCATCCGGTATGCAGGGTCCTGCTGTGATCCATATACCCATCTGTTAACAACAGATAGGTGTGCAGCCCAATAATAACGTTGGAGATCCGGCAGGGCCATGCCCCCATCATACCACCCACGACCCAGTTTAGACCCCGCGATGCGTGGGAGCTTCCCATCCCAGAGCAAATTCTAAGTTCCCCATCGATTGATTTAAAATACGCGTCGGGACGCCGTATAGAGTATTCTGTAATGCATAGAGGAACACGGGGAGAGCCATGATTTTGTAGAGCGCTGCACGCCCCAATAACGATACCAGCAATGTTCGCCAATTGCGGACATCGCTTTGTAATCGGGCCAGGGGGCCCAAAAGGTTCCGCTCATGGAAAAGATATGGATCAGCTGTTGCGTAGACCCCTAGGTATCGAAACCCGTCTTCAACAATTGTGGCCTTGCAGTTAATTGGAAGGGTTGGCGTCGGCCCATGGAGTACGTACACAACTGACTTAGACCAGTTTATGACGTAGCCCGAATATTTGCCGTGATTGGAGCAGATTTGGAGGATTCTACAGATGGAGGTGCGAGGGGAGGCAACATAAAGTAAAATATCATCTGCATAAAGGGAGATCCGGTCCTTCCACTCATTTGCCTACTATAGTCCCCGTATCACTGAATCTCCTCGTATCCGACAAGGAAGGGGCTCAAGGAGGACGAGAGCAAATATTAGAGGGGATAGTGGGCAGCCCTGTCATGTGCCACGACAAGGGTAAATGTGGTGGACACATGGCCATTCACCACCACCTGAGCCAGCGTTTTGGAGTACAAGAGCTTGATCCAATTGAGACACGATCTCCCCAAACCCATACGTTCGAGGACTGTGAACATGTATGGTCATTCTACTGTGTCGAATGCCATACATGCATCCAAGGAAAGTATGGCCGCACTCTCTCCCACCGTGTGCTTCCTAGCGAGCACTCCATTTAACCGGCGCAGGTTCATGGCAGTGTTTTGGCCAGGCATAAACTCTGACTGATCTGGGTGGACCAAGTTTGTGATTACAGGGAGCAATCTATTGGCTAGTACTTTTGCGAGAATTTTAGCTTCAACATTCAGCTAGGATATTGGCCGATATGAGGCAAATTCCTTTGCTGGTTTCCCAGCCTTGTGTATTACAACGATAGACGCCAGTCTCTGGTCTCTGGGTAATGTGCCGACCGATTTACTCTCAATGTACATTTCGAGAAGGTGTGGTGCCACCTTGGACGCCGTTGTCTTGAGGAGTTTAATGGGGAGACCGTTAGGTCCCCCAGCTTTCACCGACTTTGTCACGGATGGCGGCCGTAATTTCCTCTATGGTAATATCTACTTCCAGCGATTGCTGGTCCTCTGGTGTCAGTGCGGGAATTCTGACATCAGTTATTATCTCTCGCACTTCCTCTAGATTGGAGGTTGCGACTGGTTTATAAAGGTGTCTGTAATAATCCGTGAACCCATCCGCAATGCGCTGTGGGTCTCGCAGAAAGGCCCCATTTTGTCCATGTATAGCCCTGATCCATCGATCCGCCCTCTCTTTCCTATCTAGCCATGCTAATAATTTACTAGCTCTGTCTCCATGCTCGTATATTTTATATATTGCTGCGCGATGTTTGTCCTTCGCCGTTTCGTTTGCTAAATCCTTATACTCTTTTCGTTTGAGTTCCAACTTGTGATTCTAGAACCTATCTCGTTTGTCGATACGGGAGTGGCTTTTGTGAGCAGCAGAGTAGTATGTGTATTGTCTTAACAATGGGTGTGCAGTACGCCATATGTCAGTCAGACCCATTGCTGCCGCAGACTCTGCCAATGTACCGTGTGTCCTCGCTGTGTGTCTAGGAGGGTATCTATCAGTCTGGTCACAAAACGTCAGATTAAGATCCCCACCCATCCCTATTTCCCCTTCCGGAAGGGCAAGGATTATCCTGCTTTGGTCCGGTAGAGCTATTTTATGTAAAGCTGGAGGTATAAACAGCGAGAGGACATTCTTAATCCTTTCCTCCCAAACTCCAGACACCACAGCAAAACGACCATAGCTATCTAAATGTGTCTGAGGTACAATAAATGGGACAGTCTTCTTTATTAGTATCCCCACCCCTCTGGAACAGTAGCAAATCCTGCATGGGCTACGAGCTTGTATCCCCACCTATTCAATGCCTTGCAGGTGTTCCCCACCAAATGGGTTTCTTGCAGTAGAATTATATCTGCTGCCTGGTGTTTAAAATATTGGAACACTACTCCCCTCTTGATCCTATCTCCCAAGCTGTTCACATTCCATGACAGCAGGGTTAATGTCGTATCGGAACTCAGATCTTTCGGGGTGTCAGCTAATACCATATTGGTGATAAAAAGATCGCTCCCGCCCCAATGCTTCCGAGGCGCCCAAGAAATGGAACTGTCCTCCGCGTATACAAAGTGGACATCATGTTTGTGGGCCTGTGCACTTCTGATATAGTTGGTGGAATTCTACAACAATAATAGTTTGCAATAACATAATGGTCATTGTTATACATGTTAACATTTTCAAACTCCCCATAACTTGCCCAAACCCTCCCCCCCCACCCCACTCCCCCGTCTCCCTGCAAGACGTACCATCTTGGGTCTTATGACTGTGTCCGGAGTCGCAGAAAAATGATTAAAAAAAGATATAGGGGTCAGGGTAGGGATACCCTGATCCTCCCGCCCTGGTGGGTGATGCGGAAGGGAGCACAGAGGAGAACCCCCTACGAAGCCAAAAGTATATATTTTTTTTATGTTGCTGCAAATTCGTGGGGGGGTTTCTAAATCAAATAAACAGAGGAGTGAAACCAAATATATGAAGAGCTAGCAAGAGGAGTCACTGGTTTTTAGAAGAACCCTCACTCACCAACCTAGTTGGTGACATGCTTCATCATGGGGTTCCCACCCGAGAGGCCGAGTGCCTCCCCGGTGTGCTGCGACGCCTGATTACAGCCTAGCGTTTAAAAAACAAATATTGTGTAGGGGCAAATGTTAAAATTGCCTTTACCAATCCAAAGTATTTATTGGTGGAGTTGTAAGCCCTTCAAGTGCCCCCAACAAAAAGTGAGCAGTGGGTGCCCCGGGTGAACACCAGAGCACCCACTTAAAAACAGAATACTGGCTCTCGGTTTTTCCCACAAATTAGTGCCGTCTAGGGAACCAGCTGGGGCAGCGGGTGCCCGGAGTCTCCCTCTGCAGCCTCCAAACAGAATAAAATTGGGTATCACAGGTGTTTATCAGGACAACCACAAAAATATATCAATAAAAATCAATAATAAATGAGGAGCAGGATCCAGACCCTGCGTTTGACCCTCACTCCTTACTGTGCATGGCTTGAGCGCAGCGGGTTGGGTGCAGGGCACCAGTGGGGGCTGGCCAATGGGCAGCCCATGCTGAGCACAGCCGAAGCACGTGCGCGGTATGGGGTTGGCTGCTTGCGATGGGTTGGCATTATATATAGGTATAAAATATTACTTTACTTACAAATCCCCTAGAAATTAACTTAATAAAAACAAAGGTTAAAGTGATGTTATAGTTGGGTATGGTTATAATATCTTGCTTCACATTAAAAAGAAAAAACCTTAGTAACTGTAACTCGTGCCCTAAAGTACCTATAGCTTGTGTCCTCGTCATCCACTGCTTATGAGCTCACATATTACACCACTCCTGATATTTTCTAGGACATCAATGATAACATGACTGCAACATTTGAAACAACATCATTGATAACAACACTGTGCATGGTGGGGGCGCGAGTTATAGTTATTTGAGATAACTATAACTGAACTTCAGTGGTTTTGTTAGTCAAAAACTGTATGAGTTAACTGACATTTTCACTTTACCAGAGAGCGAGAGAGAGAGAGAGAATTAAAAAAATCCTTTTCCACTAATGGGGAAGGAATTCTGGAATTTCAGATACAAACTGGAGAGAGAGGTTGGAGCAGGGCTGAGGTGAATGGAACTTAGTCAGGTTATTCCTGATTGAATCTTACCTACCAACTAAAGAAGTCTTAACATGTAATGAGAAGGTTGCAAATGCAGATCTTGAAATTGATTCAAAAGCCGATCTGTATACATTTTCCCATTGGATACAGGGATTCTGTGCACTTAATATGAAAAAATAAATACCTGATTTCTAATCTAGTGTACAGCTATTAGATGTGTAAAATGCTTTTTTATAGAAGGTATGTGTTATGCTTTATTTATTATATGAGGTGGTTGTATTGTATTCTAGCGTGGAATCCTTTCCTGCATTGATTAAATGTGGAGAAGAAATTCTGGAATGTTTGGATGTGAACTGAAGAGAGAGAGGTTGGAGCAGGGGTGAGGTGGATGGAATTTAGGAGCTTATTGGCAGTCCCACCAACAGACAGCCCTTCATTCTGACGGCCAGTCTACAATACCGGCAGTCGGACCTCAAGCTGTTGGAGGAATGACCAATGCCTCCTCCAGGATCTCAGATCCCAATTGGGCTGCAGTTGGAATTATAGTCCCAACAAGAGACATGCCAAGGCAGGCACTGCCGTCAGGATTATGATGTCCCTTTCTGACAGTCTTTTCAGGCGGTCCGACCGCTATGAGAAGGCTGTTGGAAACTGACTTTGGGGGCCCCAAGCAGTGCCCCTGTCCCTCATGGGCCACTGCAAAGTGGCCCTGGAGGCACATGTAGTGACCCAACACTCATCCATGCACTGTGAACCATGTGGTGCATGGCTGTTCACAAAGTGCTATGTTTACACTGCGGCTTGAGCTGCGGCCCTTTTTCTGGGCCGCAGCACAAGCCGCTGTGTAAATGATGTACTTTCCGACCGCCAGCACGGCGGTCCCATTCAAATTTGGCAGTTGGACAGCCAACTGCTTGTTGGCGAGTGTCCTGACCACCGCAGTAGCGGTCAGTGGTACGACCGCCGACATTGTAATAAGCCTGTTAGCTGCGGTCTTCCTGATTATATCTTACCTACCAACTAATGTCTCTACACTACAAGAGTGTAGTGATTTCTTCATTAGAGACAGGTTTTATACCAGTTTTGCAGTCTTCACTGCTTTATTTACATATGAAGTGTGCTTCATAGTTATTTGTTCACCTTCATGTCAATAGGAACATGAAATGGCGGCTTTTGTGATCTGATCAGGAGAAACCGAAGCTACTGTTGTGACTTGTGTTGATCTGTGTTCACTTGTGTTTTGATCTGTGCTGTCCTGGGGCCTTGTGATGTTGTTTGTATTGCGTCACTGGTCCATCTTTATTTATTGGGAAGAGCTCCGAGTGTACCAGATTAACCAAGTTATTCAGGAATAGCTCCTGGTTGGGCTATCTATATGTACCTATCTTGACCTGCAATGTGTAATTCTGAGAAAAGTACATCAGCGTAAAAGCTGTACCTTTTAAAATATTTTATCACCAGCTGTCACCAAGTGGCATACCGCAGCATTAGTGGCATGAGCTGCATATTGGCAGTCATGTAAAATCCGCTTGACACACGCCCAAGTATTTTTCTGCTTCTGCTTCTACTTGGTGGCGGTATGGTGTTGTGGATTACATTGTCATTTGATGGCATGTAAACTCTTTTGAAATGTTTGGTTATTGTGTATGTTATGTGTTTTGTAGTGTTTTTTTGTTTCTCAAGGGGGTTTGTGTTGGGGTCTTGTAAGAGGCAATGATGTGTATGTTGAGGTGTGGGTATATTTTCAGATTTTTATTCATGGACAGTTTAGTGTTGATGCTGGTGTAGAGGTCAGTGTATGGCGGTTCTGTAAAGCATTGCATGTTATTACATTCTGTTTAACCAGGCATTGATAAGGAACTTAAGTTGTTTGTGTCCTCTTTGTTTCAGTTAGGGTATGTTTTAAAAATGTAATGGGAAGGGAGAGGTGCTTTGATTAAAGCTAAGAGACTTAGGGTAAATCAACTCTAACACGCTCCTTAGGCATATGTCTATCTTTCACTCCAGGTATAGAATCCATGGGAATATAATCTGGAGTGAGTGTTGATTTTAGTTTGAGATTGGGTTACAGCAGACACCTTTGAGGTCTGCACTGCTGTTTTGCAGCATATTCTGCTGCAAGGTTAGCTTTAGTGTGAATCGCTTCACTTTTATCAGTTTAAGTATCAATGTGGTAAATCTACTTTGTTGCCTTGAACGCAAAATGCTGAATCTGACAGTATTAGTGTGGAAACTGATGGATCAACCTTTTGTAGCACAAGTAAAGGGGCATATATTTCTGCTAAATGTGCAGGTAAGTTACCTAAAGCTTTTGTGTGCGTGTATAGAGTTATTCAAATTCGTCTTCCTCACAAATCGCTGCACTGCAGCACTACCTGTGGACTAATTCTGTTTAGTCCCAACCGCAGACTTTGCAGAGCTGTCCACGCAGCACATGCTTTTATATATTTGTGTGGATAACACATTAGGAGTCTGTGGTACATGTAAAGTGTACTGCAAACATTATCGCGTTTAGGGCCATATTCAAACTTTACATTACCTGCATTTAAAGAAGAGCCCAACTACACTCGGTGAAGGTGTACAGGGTGAGCATTAGTTATGCTTGCTTTAGCTCCTACCTGTAGTATAGGCAAACGAGAAACTATCATTTGTTTTCCCTGTGCCAAAGGGCGCTCCTTCAAAATGGCCATCTGCACTGCAATAGGAAACTTTTCTTAAGGAGTGAAACTTCCTTCAGCTGTGAAGTACAGGTGTGTTCTGTACACTTTGAAAGTTGCTTGTCCTTCATTGGTAACTACGTATGTGTAGCCTGAGGCACTGGGAATAATTCTTATTACTAGGGTTGTTTTGTTATCCCAAGTCTGTAATTATTTACTCTGTAACATGTCAGCTTGCAGTCCATGTAAAATAGCTATCTGTGTGCTTTTCTATCCAATGTTCTTTCAGAGAAAGCAGGAGAAAATCAAATCACACAAGGGCTTCATTCGTTCAGCATACTGTGGAAAATAAGTCCTCCCAAAGTTAGGAAACCCCCATCACAACTTGTAATGTTCTTAATTTGGTGGGAGGTTATAAAGTAAAAAATCTCTGCTAGAGGTCAGTTGGCAAGCATTACCATCACTGGGTAATTCATATCGAAGAGTAATCATCACATTTACAAACCATTTTAGATTTTTTAAAGATTTATTTTAAACCCATAATAGCCTAACAATGTGACTATCCTGTCCACCCTAATCCGGTGTTCATTTATCGTCGGTGATGCATATTTCATCAATGTAATATATTGCCTTGGGATCTTCTGGTATGATCTTCACGATTCCTTCTGGAAACAAACCAGGACTGTTGTTCAACTCCTTAAGCAATCTCTTAAAGAAATACTCAAATCCATTGAATGAGAAAGTAGTTAGTTACTGGTTTTCAGGCACTATATTTAAGCTAGAAACACATTGGTGTGATGTCCAGGGTTGTTTTATATTTTTATGCACCAGGTTCATCATTAGTCCCGTACTGTGTACATTTTATACAGCTTGTGTATGTGTATGCACATTTAAATTTTTCATAATCTAAAACTATTCTATGAGTCGTTGGGTTTTAAAACGGGGAAAGAGGTGTTAATTGTGGATCTGCAAGTCACTATAATGCCTTGATATTGTACCTGGTCTAAAATTGATCTTATTTCATGTTTGGATTCTGACTTCAGAAGATATTGAACATGTGGCTCACTCCTTAAGGCAGTGGTGTAACGAAACTTGAGGGGGCCCAACTACATGCTACGTGGAGGGGCCCCCTCCGGGCTCAATCGGGAGCTCCCGGGCTGGAGCACTATGCTGATCGGGCCCCCTGGAGTGGCAAACCCCCCCCCCCCCCCCGCACCGCGGGGTCTGTGGGGGCCTTTGTTACGCCCCTGCCTTAAGGGAATAACATGTGGAACGGATTCTTTATCCCACCCTCCTGGGTTCCATACAGGGCAGGAGCATGTTTCACAGCCCATTCGCTTGCATATTTTCCCTGGGTTCTTTTCGTACTAAAGAGGAAAATGCTTGCATTATTACCGTGTCATCTCAAGGTGCACCCATTATGAAAACTGGAGCCCAATCATATTCTGCAAGAATGATGTCTTGAGCATCTGATAAATGAGCCCAGAATGTTGCTTTTATTTTTCTACTCAACTTGTATATCTTTTTTATGATACCTATCATGATGTTCCATCTGGAGTTTCAACTTGTATATATTCCTTAGTTGGAGTCACCATCATATGCTCTTTGAGTGCCTAGTGAACTGTTGTTACTTTTGCTGTACTGTCCCGAAGTGCTATCACCCAAGTCCCTTTCTGCAGAAATGTTGGTAGTTTGGAAGGTACATTTATTTAGTCAGTCCATCTACCTTTTTCTTTTTAAAGTGAAGCACGAAGTCCAACATTTCTCTTCGTTCTTTAAACTAACCTCAACTTTTTACCCTGATTCACCTTTCGGCTTAATATACTCCGCTTACCTGCAATACTCAATCCATCTTATTCATACCTTTTACAGTCAGAATCCTGGAACGAACAGCTATCCGAATTCTGATACTTGTCTGGATTCTAAATTATATCCCAGTCCCTCAGCTTATTTTTTTAAATATCTCAGTCCTTCAGATTATATCCACCCTTGCTGGATTCCTGTGTTATAGGAGATCCAGTCCTTGTTTTCTGTTTTGTATTCTGCTTATTTATAGCCTCTGAAGCGATTTGTCGGTACCCTCAATCTTGTTTTTAGCATTGATATGTGGTTTGAGGGCTTCCTGAAATAATTTTCGGTACCTTCTGTTCATGATCTTGAGCTCGACTGTTGCCAGCCTCCGGTATACTGCCAGCACTTCAGCTTCTCCTTGGTTATTACTCAGGTTAATTGAGGAGGCTTCTTCAAAATTGTACGTCCGTTTCATCCCTAAATTTAGAGCTGGTGCAGCTCTCTGTTCATTTGTAGTTGTTGAAGTCCTCTGGTAATACCACTAAGGAGGTTGTGTCACCTGTAGTAGTGATACTTGCAAATGTACTTTACCAACTGTTGTAATCTTCCACTTCCACTGTCTCAATTGTAAGACACATAGTCTGAATTCTAAGCCTGTCTTTTGTGAAGATTGACTGCTTCCACTTGATTGGTATTGCGAGCTATCCAGAATTAAATTTCATCTTGTTTTATCGGGGCTGAACTCATAATAGCATATATAGTCTATGGACGGATTACCTAAATTACAGCATGCACATGTGCTGTGGGATCGAAATGTGCTGGTACCTTAATGGAAGTTTGTAAGACATACTGTCTCATTTGCATATAGACTGACACTATTTGATTTAATAATATAACGAGATCTCCAGTGGTTAGATTTGCTGGGTCACGATATGGTGTATACTCAGCCAACAGAGCCCAGGTTTCTTCTTCATTACTTAGGAGTTGGTCATCAAACCATGTCTGCTGTTTCTTGTATCTCAAAGGGATCTCTAGGTCCCAATAAGGCTGTAATTGTTTGACACAGGTGTAGGTTTGTATGTATTAAAGATCCCATTGTTGCGATCTACAGCATCAAACTCCACCTATGAGTAACATATTTCAGGGGGTATGCAGCCCGTGCACCTAAAACAAATGTCACCCCATTCCTGTATTAAGGAGATGTTGTGCGAGTAGTTCCCTCTAATTTACCCCTATTATAACATGAGCATGCTCTATTTTTAACAGACATATTCAATAAACATGGTATTCAGAATTTAGAAATCAAAACATGGGTATAATCCTTTTATAGTCAAGCACCTGACAAATCTACACCTACCAATCTGAATGAGGTAACCAATGTTTCAACTGATGTCTCCATTACCTGTAATACTTGATCTCTTGAGTGTGTTCTCCAACATTTCTCAATCTGTTCAACGCTGCTGATGCCATATGTAATCTTGACAACAGAATTCAATGTTCTGGCCCCCTGACACTAAGGACTCAGTGGGCCACGAGAAAATCAGATGAACTTCAGCCAGTACACAGCTCACTACGCAATGTTTGCGTAAGATGTGTTCCTGGTAATGATGTGTCCTATGGAACAAGACTGGGACGCTTTATTGGAAACCTAAAAAACTGAGTATACATTTGAAAATGTTTATTAAAAGCACAATTTGGTGCACACCATATGAATTGTAACTACACGGAATATATACAATAAAGAAGTGAGGAAATTAATCAGTACTTTAAACAGCTAGAAAGATTTTAACATGGTTATTAAATTTCTAGCATTAATACCCTTGTTGGCCACTTCTAGACACTATGCTAGCTTTGGCATATTTGAAAAATAACTAGCCTATCTTGAGTTTAAAGATGGTGCACACTCTCATACCTTGTTCAGAACAACAGGGATATTGTTCTATGTGAATATCAGTCCTGGTATTTCTGGGTCAAAGCAGCTGTATCAAAGACTAATCACAGCCACTTTAGCATTCGGTGATGGCCTCTCGCTGTCTCACAGCAACTTTTGATTAAAGTAGGTGCTGAAGTTGTGCCCATCCTGTGTTGATAGCGCTGCTGCAAAGGTCTCCTCTTGACCTCTAGCTTTCTGTTCCAGTATATATCAGAGGCATGTTAACAGCTGTCAGTAGTTGGAAAGTGATAACTCAATTACACTGCACATTTCTGATATTTTGTGATTTATGTTTTCCTCAACTGGGACTGGCAGTGGCTACAGTCAAGGGCTACCTAGCATCCCTCAGCTTTCATGTGTCTGCCTGATCAGCCTTCTAACTATGTTCATTGTTTTGACCCTTATTTTGACTTTATTGATGCCATCTCCATTCAGGCCAGTACAATGGTGCCTGTTAACCTTTTTACTCTAAAAACTGTTCTGTTGAGGGTGATTACTTCTGCTGGGGCGCATTCACAAGGCACTAAGTTTGCAAGATGGCTCCCTTGGTTCCACTCTACATGCGTGAAGAGGCTGTGGAATGCCGATCGGGAACCAACATCACGCTTATTGCTATTTAATGTACTCCAGTGGCATCACATCTAGAGGTGGAGTTGCAGTTCCATGGCATGATGCTAACTGGTGGCGCTGGAGGGCTATTGCTGTGGAAACGTTTTCCATGCCAGTCTGAAGTCTGGAATGAGTATTCCGATGGTGAGGAATCTGCTGGAAGAGAATCTAGCAAAAATATTGTTACCAAAGGTAAGTAACTTCTTTATTTAACAGGATAAGACTGAAGCCTTATTTTCTAAATATTGAACTGTACATTTACTATCGAATTACCTGAAACCACTTGAATGTGAACAGTGGCGGTTTGTATGGAATGGGGGTGGGAGAGGGCGACAGGGGGGTGATTGAAAATATATTTTTTTAAACGCACTTACCTTTTCCGCCGGCCGCATCTCTCCCCTGCTTCTCTGCTCTTCCTGACTCCAGTCTGGAAGAAGCTGCAGGAAGCATGCAGGCTCCCCTAAGCCAATCACAACGCTGCAATGCAGCATTGTGATTGGTCTGAGTGCCGTGGATTGGTGCTCAGATCGGGACAGGGAGCCTGTGCATATTCCCTAATGAGCTTTCCATTAAAGCTTGGTGGGGAATATGCAAAGTGATCATGACTGCTTGGCCGGCCAAAACGGCCGGCCAAGCAGTCATGCGCACTTACTGTGCATACTCCACTCTTCCTCCCTGAGCTACGTGCCCAGCCCCAGCAACCAAAAATAAAATGATAATAACATTCAGTTATTATCATTTTATTTTTCCCTGTTTCGCTGCTCTAAAAGCAGTGGGGCGACACTCCTCCGCCTTAGCGGAGTAGCCACCACTGACTGTGAATTAAGCATATTGTCTAGTCATTAGGCAGAATCTAAAAATACATTTCAAAGTGGGTGATAATTTATCATAGCTGTAGATAAGCATTTGAACATATACTCTTGGTAACAAATGCGCATTTTACTTTCTTAAATGCATTTTCAGGGGTGCTGTTTTTTTTAATTGTTTTATATTTTTACCATGCAAAACATACAATACGTTCTAGTGAGCCAATACATTTAGAAATGTACCTTTAGGATGTTTGACATTACAATGTATCAATGCTTAGAAAGTGATTTCAGAATCCTCACCAGATTACAGTTCTATGTATGTGACGGTCCCTGATAGAAATATATATCTTACATCCTAGCCTGTAGGGCAGCGTTTCCAATATTATACATAATTGCAGTCAATAAACTACCTCTGAGAAGTTTTGTCCTATGACAGTGTCGAATGGAAATCCGGGCGGTCCACCCATTGCCGCACAGAGTACAAACGCAGCTGGGGTGTTCATATACCTTTTGTCCTGGATCTTTTAAGCTGCATTTCCCATTTGTGCATTAAAACCAGCTGACATAGGCACTGGTCTTTTAAACCAATGAAGGACTAAGTCTCTTATAGCAAGTAGCAACAATATAACAGTAAGACGCCGAATAGGCTTCGTATCCTGGTTACATAACGCAGAACAACCATACAAGACGAAAGAGGCAAACTTGGGGCAGGTGGCAGCAGAGACATGGTTCACCTAACCCCGCCTAAGCCCAACTGCCCCCTCAGTCTTAAAACTGCCCCTTTCCTGTCACTTGCCCATAGCCCTAAAACTCCTGACCCCCCAGCCATGAAAACTACCCCGACCCCCATCCCCACAACTACCCACAACCCAAATAATCTAGCCCACCTCCTGCCCTGAGCCCTAAAACTCCCGACCCCTGTCATCCCTGTAAACTACCCTGGCCCACTCTCAGCCACGAAAAACGACCCCACAACCCCTACAAACTACCCCTCGCCCCCGCAAAACCCTACTTACCTCTCCGCCTATTCCCGATCCTTCCTCTTCTGCCTGGCAGCAGCAGGGTGTCCGCCCATATGCCTTAACCACGCCTACGTGTGGTTAAGGCGTATTAGTGGTTGAAACACACGTGGTACCGCCTGCGTGGTTCAGCCCCGCGTAGTTCACGCTGCGTGGTTAAGGTTGTTTCCCATTAGAAATGCACATAGGGTCTGGAGTTGTTGAATTTGTCCTTTGTCATTTGGCATTTGTATAGTATACTCTGTGTAGGAATATAAGGTGTTTTTTATAATTCATGGAGATCGTCTCCAACTGGGCACGAAAAAGGATGATGTATGAGGTAAACATTTTTTTTTAACTGACATCAGACAGCCAGGTCAAATGGGTTTCACCAATAAGTGTTACTTATTTGTGGTTCTGGCTGTCTTTGCGTGGGATGGAATTTTATGTGAGGTTCTGTAAAGCTGTGCAGCCCTGCCTTTTTCTTGACCTATCCTGTGTGTTCCCTTGAGTTAATTTTACATTATGCAAGTCTTTATATTTGCTCCACCTTTCAATACATGATTCACAACATTAGAGCTTAGCTCTGCTGAACGCATGTAAGCCCATTGTACACCTCCTTGAAGAGAATTAGCTGGCAGCTGGGGAGAGGAATCCCCTTTCCCTCCAATGTAGGAATTGATTTTGCTGAGCAGGATTAAACTCACCCCACATCCCTTATTCCTGTTATTTTCTGCCTGACAACCATAATATATGGCTTGATAACTCTGAGTGGTTAAGTACCAGAAGCAGTCCAAATCTGCATAAAAAAGTGTTTAAATATGTTGAAATCCAACAGTGGAAAATGCAATAAAAAAATTTAAAAAAATAATGGGTAATATACATAAAACTCTGCTCACTGTACTTTCAGCAGTCCTCAATGTTTAGAAAACAAGCTTAATGAAATATGGAGGGATTTTGTGCCCCCCGGCTTACATCTCTCCTAAGCTACATTTTGGGAGTCTTGCTGCACGCATCTCTTAGCAGCCTTTCTGTGCATCCATGGCAGTATGTCTGTGCCAGGACTCCCTATGTGTGTTTCCCCACCTAAAAGCATCCATGCTTACTGTGTTCAATTATAGGAGCTATGCGACAAAAACTGAGTGCAGGAAGGCCCATTTTCCTCGCCTGCCATTTGGCATATGACACATTTTCTATGCTACTACAGGGGTTCCCGTCTCCACCCAAGCCTGCAGCTCAGTTGAGTAGATATTAACATTTAGTTCAAGCAATTGGTGCCTGCAGTGTTGCTAATCTATGGTAATAGCTGCTACTGTAGCTGCTCCTCTGTGGTCTAAGTTATTTCTCAATCCTTTTTGATGCTTCTTCCCAGAAACTTGGACCAAATGAGAAAATGTGCAGGTGTTGTCTAAAGTTTTCAAAATCTATGCATGGTTAGAATGTCCAAAATCTATAGAGAACCAAAAAAAAAGAAAATCATATTTTTGGCAAAAATCCGTGGCGAATTTGGATTGGACCTACTTATTACTGAATCAAAAGCTGATAAAAAAATCACTAGTTACCAGCACCTTTTATGAATTGTGACAGGCAAAGAAAATTATGTTCCTCTTAACCCAAAATGCCTCCCTCACTGCGTAATATGTGTCATATAATTTACAATATGATTTGTCCACCAAGGAAGACAGAAAGGGCAAAGTTAACAGATAATAATGCATGTTCGTTCACATTCTATAACAGAGGTTGGTTGGCATGTTGACATATGTATGAATGTCAACATATTTTTAGGATTCTGCAGAGAACTGAATAATTCTGTTAAAAACTATAAAACTAGACTGTGATCGTGGGGACAAAATGCTCCGGAAAACAGGTCTTTGTGATGCAGGATTTTTATTGAACAATTACTCCTTCTCCTTTGATAAGCCAGCAATAAGGCACGGGAAAATACGTCTTGTCGGGGTCTTCTTCTTCCTGGCTGTGGACACTATGTCCCTGGGTCTGGTCTGTACCACGATCCGACGTTGCTCCGGTACATGCAAGAAGGAGAGGAAAGCAATCGGTATTCTGTGGAAATATGGATTTTTATGGTCGGTTATGTCCCCTATCTTGGACCCCAACGGTTTCATGTATAAGTCACAAGTACATGTATGTTCCCTCCAGTTCCAGTTATGAAGACGCAAATACATGTGCGTCCACCGTCAACATGTCCTCTTTCAGATCCGCCATGAATGGGCCGGATATTCTATTCCTAAGTATGAAAGGCCACCGGCTTTATATGGTTCATTTATCCCATTTTACAAACCTGGCGAGTAGGCCCTGATTCTGCCACCAAGCCTTTTCCTGCCTTCTGCCTCTGAAAGCTCCAGTCTGAGCCTGCATCTGTGACCATGAACTTTGTCTTACTCCCTGCGCGGCTAACGGTGCCTGATCCAGCCCGTAGCCTGCCAGAAAACTGTATTTCACCTTCAAGATTATCTCCTCCGCCCCTCATCCGATGCATTCCTGTCTAGTAGTTTAGGTAAACATTCCTCCAGCTACCGCGCAAAGGGCCAGGCCTCGCTGTCCTCATGCAAGTAATTCATAAACCCTGTTACCATGGAATATTCCTACCCCCTCGCATCTAGTGCAGACACTTAGACGCTTGTACACGCACTAACAGTCAGTATAGTCAGTATAGAATAAGATTCTATCCTAAGAGACCTTTCTTTTTGGATAACACAGTTCTTTAAACATAGGATATTAGATATGATTTGGGATTAGGTTGACATAACCCCAGACTTCTGTCTCCACATGTAGAGCTAAATGTCAAGTCCCTCTCTCCCCCTAGTTGCACGTCAAATCACACGTCATGCTGCCGCGCGCACCTCTCTGCCAAGTATTTTTGCTGACATTGCGAAATTCTTTCATGGAACCACCCATTTGTGACATCATACCTACTGACGTTCTTTAGTTACGCCTAGTTACACCCATTTCAGTTACGCATGTATGTCTTTATCTCTGTTATCAACTGTTACGCCTCCTGCATCTGTTTCACTGTAATGCCTCTTCTATAAAAATGATTACCTGTCAATAATGTATTGTTCCTTCCTTCCTGAACTTTCGTGGTGATGGAATAGAAGGCCCATAATTCGAATTATGTTCCTTTGTATAGGAATAAAGCCCGTTCTGAATCTCTAATACCACGGATTCTGCCTCTTATTTTACTGAGCTATTCTTATTAATTTCCGCATCAAATTAAGTACCGGTAATTAAATTATTTACCACATATATGGCGCCCGAATAGGGACACTTTCTCATCTCACGCGCCGGAGGTGCGTTGCAGGCCCGGTCTCCTGCCACAGCTGGACGGACAACAACGCGTACCCACAGGATTTCCTGTATCTCCCTCCTGCCGAGCGGGGGTAACTGAGGCTGCGATCAACACCCAGACGAGGCGGTGAGAAGTGCGAAGTATCCCGACCAGAGCCTAGCTGAGAGAGCAAGATCCGAGGTATACAGAGGCCCACCAAGTTCCGAAGTATCGAGTCGAGTCCAGTCCGGTCCAAGTCCAGTTCAGTTCAGTTCCGAGGCCTTCCGTTCCGAGCTACCCGGTGAGTACCATTGCCGGGGAGGCGTTCTGACGTGCACATAGGTTGTGCCGGTCAAGACGGGTTTGGGTACACAAATCCGGTCTGCACTGTTTCAGCAGTGTATCTGTACTGTTTAGCAGTATATCTAGTATGTCTAGTATATAATTCAGAATTACCTAGTTAGTGCCGAGTATTATGCTTAGTGACTAGTTCCCTAAATAGCCATCATTGTTGTTCATTATTATGTTAAATGTTAGATGTTTTAAATACGTTCTGCATATTGTGGTGTGAATGACTGTTCATTATTGTGTTTTGTTGTATTAAACGTGTTCAAAATTAGGTATCAGATCAGTTCTCAATATGCCGCTCTTTTCAAAATTAAGACAGATCAAAACTAGAAAAGGGGTACTCGAAGAAGCTGTTCCCATTCCTCCTAGGGACACTCCAGGGTACTTCATGTATCATAAACATGGCCTAGACGCCATATTATTTCTTGATTTATGGGTAGACTACACCAAGGAATTACCAGAAAGTCAGAGGTGGCCCGCAGCTGGGACCTGGGATGCAGATTGCATCATGAAAGTAGAGGAAGAATTATGGAAAAAGAAAGCTAGACAATCACAGAAAGATGCCATTGAATTATGGCGTAAAGAATCATATAGACGTACAGAAAAAGCACTCAGACAGGAAGAGAAAAGTAAGGAGAATTCAAATAAAGTCCGAGAAAATCTATTAATTGAAGAAGGTACCCGAGCAAAATCAGAACAAGTAGACAGACAAAGAAATGCCCTTATGAATGGTATGTATCCTCTTCTGGCCGAAGGGTTACCTAAGGCTACTCTGGAGATACCCAAAGACTTGCCACCTCCATTGTTTCCGATAAAAGCACATCCCAAAGGGCATCCCAGAACCGCAGAAGATGTTTTCCTTTCCTCTTATTTAGACGACGCAGCTCCCGAGTATGCTAATACTGCACCACATAGACCGCCTGCCGAGGGGGTTCAACGCCAAGACCCTCCGTCCGTACCTCCGCAACAACAAACTCTGACACAAGTTCCGGCAAGCACATCTGTTTCTACAGCTGTACCCACACCTATGGTTGCTATATCACGTTCAACGAATCCTTTCACATCCAGCACCCCAGGCGGTGCTACAGGAGGTACGACAAACATTTTTTCCACGCCACCCAGAGTAAATAAACTTTCCTTTCAAGAATTAGCCCACCAACGTACGCCCAAACTAGTAACTCCCGACATGCTTAAGGAACTTCTAGTAGATTGTAGATATGACCCTGTGCCCGGCAAAGAGGACGAAATGCTGCTGGCATCATTACGTATCCGACGAGCTGCAATATATTTAGGGAGGCTACCAGGAATGACTACACATTTAGAAAATATATATCACTTTGTCCAGTCAGGGCGAGATTCTGAAAGTATTAATAGAGCCATGGAGTACCAGAAAGTGGAGATACAGGGGGAACTGTTACGTTTCCTCATAAATTGTGTGATCAGAAATCAAGACCGACCAGGGGTAAATCCGGAAGAAATGCGAATTCTTACCACATGGAGTCGGAATATATCAGAGGGGAGACATGATAGACTATTAAGCATAGTAGCTATGTGCCGAAAGATCCGCAAAGAAGTAGGACGAATACACGAAGAGAGATTAGCGGTAGACCAGCCTGAACAAAACGAGGAGGAGGAAGAATTAGAACTGCCCACAGGACAGTTAGAAACCATGGCCTATGTAGGTAGAGGAAGATCTTGTAATAATACTAGAGGCTTTACTGATCCGATACGTCCAGAAAATAACAGAAATTTCCAAAACCCTATAGTAAATATAAGGTCCCCCGAACATTCGTTCCAAGCCGCTGACAAATGACTTCGAGAACGAAGGGGTTATCATATACTAGATTCTATGGACGAACAAGAATTAGCCAGGTCAGCCGTTCACTGGGTTGACAGTCCCGGAAAATATAGTGATGATACACTAGCGCACACGTTTTTGAACCTCACCCCAGATGAACAGCGTTTAGCTGGTATCTACATGATTCAACAACTCCTTATATTATATAAAAGCCAACACTCCGATCCTGGTCCCTTACCTGATATATTGACTGAATTACTCACGAATAAATGGAGAGGTTCAGGTACTGAGTTAATTAGAGAAATACTAGAATACAGAAAGCAGTACATTCTTTTTGTATGCCCCGAACATGTCTCACTGCCCATCAAGGAAAGAACGACATATTATATGGATAGACAGAATCCCTTACGCGAAGTCCACCCGATAAAAGGTGATGACAATCAGTTTAAACGTGTGTTTGTATACACACCCATATCTAAAATGGAACTATTAGAAATGAAGAAAGTGGTACCCAGTCATGACAAAGACCCAGCGGGTTTCCACCGTGAAATTAAAGACATGTTGCTCATGGGAGAGTATACCTATCCCGACATTATGAAAATATTAAAGGTATTAATGCCTGCGGGCATTTACGAAAAACTCAAAGAAAAGGATTGGGAGGTGGGAGACCAAAAGATAGATTGGACAGCATTAGAAAACGAAGAAACAGCTCGAGGTCCAGGTTTAGGGCTTGGGGAAAAGACCAAAATACTACCAGGTTTATTAGTACAGGTACTGCCACGTTTATTAACTACGAAAAAGGAAGACTGGGGTGCAATCTCAGCCTGTAAACAAAAGCAAGATGAAGACACTAGTGATTTCTATGCCCGATTCGAAAAATGTTTTGGTATAAATAGTGGAATAAAAGCAAGTAGCGAATCGTATCCACATCTGTTTGTGACAAAATTAGTTGAAAATGCCTTGCCCCAAGTTAAGAATAGAGTATTGAAATTCGAGAGTACCTGGCAAGGTAACACTCCGTCACAAATGTTACAAATGCTACAGTACCATCACAATAGAATTAGAGAGGAACAAGAACATGAACAAAGACGCATGAAAGACACGAAAATGAAAATGCTAGTTTCCCAGACAGTTCCAGCTGACGGTCATAAAAAGGGTATGACACAGTCCAGTGTTTCAGCAGGTTCTGTAAAAGGGACATGCAACTATTGTAAACAGCCAGGTCATTATGTACACGATTGTCCAGTTTTAAAACATAATATCGCCATAGGTAATACAAAAGAAAGACCACGGCCACTTAGACAGGATCAGAACCAACAAGGAGCCCCGCAGCATGCACAGTCCATGCCAGCTCCACAACAGTCTATGCCAGCTCCACCACCGCAGCCTATTGCTGCCACACCAACAACGACACGACAGATGTACCAGACCGCACAGTATGACTACCCTGATTATCAACGATACTCATGAAACAGCCTAGAGAGGGAAGTTGGTTTACCCCTTATCGAGGTCCCTGTAGATCAAGAAGGACCTTATGTACACAGTGAACTATTAGGCCAAGATAGAAAATTTTTACTTGATACAGGGGCAAGCCGAACAACCATAAAACGTAGTGAAGTTCCAGGGGCACCCCTCTCAGGCTCACAGAATATTTCCCTTGGTTTTTCAGGAAAACCCATCATTAACGAAGTATCACAGCCTCTTCCACTTACGATTGGTCCCTTGACACGAACTACAGATTTATTACTTACTAAATCATGTCCAGAAAACCTGTTAGGTATAAAAACATTGAAAGCTCTAGGAGCTATAATATGTTGTTCTCCGGAAGGAGTAAGATTGTTTTTACGTGATTTCAAAGGGCACTATGTGTCCCGAGACATGGATCACCGACTGCAGACTTTACCCACACATTTATGGGCACAAGGCCCTACAGATGTTGGTTGCATGAACATTACACCATATCGAGTCACACTAAAGACAGGAGTGGTACTACCACGAATGCGACAATACAAGTTACCCCCAGATGCTGTAGTGGCTTTACTGCAAATCATTGACGAGCTTATTACCCAAGGAGTGGTTGTGGAAACCGACTCCAATGTATGTAATTCCCCGATAATTCCGATTCTTAAACGAACTGATCCAAAAGCCCCGCCAGTATATCGATTGGTTATTGATCTGCGCGAATTAAATAAATGTATTGTACCACAATACCCCGTAGTTCCAGACATTTCTTCATTACTGACAGCCATTGATTCCGAAGCAACATTCTTTACTGTAATTGATCTCAAGAATGCCTTTTTCAGCGTCCCAATAGATCCGGAAAGCCAATACTTGTTCGGATTTAGTTTAAATGGACGAAGCTTTAAATTCACACGCGCACCTCAAGGATTCACAGAAAGCCCCAGCATCTATAGCCAAGCACTGAAACGAGAACTTGACAGTATCCACATGCCAGTCAACACTGCCCTGCTTCAATATGTCGATGATCTGCTGATCACCGCTAGAAGCGAAACTGAATGTGAAAAAGCTTCACTGACTGTTTTACAATTTTTGGCCGAAAAGGGGCACAAGGTGTCCCCTTCTAAGCTGCAATTCTGTGTCCAGCGAGTTGTTTACCTTGGGCACTCGCTGTCCAAGGAGGGAAGGCAGCTTACGTCAGATCGCATCCAGTTAATTGCTAACATGCCAATACCCAAGACACAAAAGGAGGTACGGGCTTTTATAGGCCTCACTTCATATTGTAGACAGTGGATCCCTCAGTATGCATTTCTAGCAAAACCACTCATTCAGTTGACAACACAGGAGGCGGCCACATCGACTGTCCTCCCTTGGACTCAGGAACATACACAAGCTTTTGAAAGCCTAAAGAAAGCTTTATGTCAAGCACCTGTTTTAGCAACACCATGTTACAATAAACATTTCACGCTCTTTGTTACAGAACGCGAAGGTACTGCTTTGTCAGTACTCACACAGGAACAAGCAGGATCACACAAACCATGTGCTTATTTTTCTAGTACATTAGATCCCGTAGCTCAGGCTCTGCCTGCGTGCCTGAAATCAGTGGCAGCGACAGCTTTAGCAATCAGACAAAGCGATGCTATAGTGTTAGGACATCCATTGACAGTACAAGTACCACACGCAGTAGAGGTTCTTGTGAACCGAACGCAAACACAACACTTGACTATAGCAAGACTTACCGGTTACGAATTGACATTGTTTCAGCCACACATAGAAATCAGACGTTGTAGTACATTGAATCCTGCCACACTTTTGCCAGTAAACGGAACAGACCCACTAGCACATGATTGTATTGAAGTTATTACTATCACGACGAAACCCAGACAAGACTTAACAGACGTCCCATTGTCAAACCCAGACCTGACGTTGTATGTAGATGGTTCATGTATGAGAACAAGTACAGGAGAGCTAGTGGCCGCGTATGCAGTCACAACAGACACTGAAGTCATTGAAACATATTGCATAAATACCTTGTCAGCTCAAGCAGCAGAGCTCATCGCTCTGACACAAGCCTGTATTCAAGCCACAAATAAGAAAGTCAACATATACACTGATTCACGTTATGCATTCGGAGTTGTACATGACTTCGGCGTGCTGTGGCGAGAGAGAGGTTATTTAACTTCTCACGGTGCCCACATTCAGCACGGACCCCTCATTCATGCCTTATTAGATGCAATACATCTACCCACTGCAATATCAATTATGAAATGTAAAGCTCACACGAAAGTTACTGATATCATTTCCCAAGGCAATGATCTAGCTGACAAAACAGCTAAACAGACTGCTCAAACTCACATGTCTGACATGACAAAGACAATAGTTCTGACACCAACACATTGCATGACGGTTAAGGATCCCGCTCTTGACGTAATTGACATACAGACACATGCTACACCAGACGAAATAAAGAAATGGACTGAATTAGGAGGGATCCAAACGAATCAAGGATGGATGACGAAGGAAAAATCTGTATGGTTTCTTCCCGACTCAATGGTCCAAGTCATCATTAATACAATACATAGTCCAGCGCACCTAGGAGAAAAAGCTATGCTAGACAGCATTCAACACATTTGGTTCAACAAACATTTACGAGCAGCAGCTAAACAAAAAGTTCGTACCTGTATGATCTGTTGTCAGTTTAACCCAGGTAAAAGCATTTCCGTAGAACAGGGTGGATTTCAGCCTCCTGATCACCCTTTTGAAGTCCTCCAGATGGATTATATCCAGATGGAACGATGTCGAGGATTCAAATATGTTCTTGTAGTTGTTTGTGCTCTTTCCCGTTGGACAGAAGCCTACCCGGTTTCAGATTACACTGCCCCGACTACTGCCAAACAGTTAGTTCGATAATTCTTCCCACGGTACGGTTTACCACGTGTTGTCTACTCAGATAACGGCCAGCCGTTCTCATCCGAACTAATGAAACACGTTTCACTTTTGTTAGGCTATCAATGGAGATTTCACTGTGTCCGACACCCCGAGGCAGCAGGTCTCGTGGAACGACATAATCAAACTCTGAAAATTAGATTGTCCAAAATATGTAGAGAGAAAGGTGTCGATTGGGTAGTAGCCTTACCAGTTGCACTCTTTTACATGAGAATGGTGGCGCACTCTCGAACAGGGCTATCCCCTTATGAGGTGATCTTTGGCAGACCACCAAATATGTGGGGGACCCCTATACCACGCAAAATAACTGATGTTGACTGTAATATGCTGACAGATTACCTGGCTTCCTTGATGTCTGCACTACAATCTTGTCGTTCACAGGTAGCTGCAGCCTTTCCCGACAACACCGAGGTGAAACCCCATGACGTAGTTCCCGGGGACCTGGTGTTAGTGCGTAATTTTGACCGGAAGACTCAGCTGGATCCTAGGTGGAAATCGCCTCAACTTGTACTACTCACCACGAGGACAGCCGTGAAGATCGAGGGTCGCAAAGGATGGTTACATTCAAGTCATATCAAGAAATTTCATGGACTACCGTCTGATGTAAACGTTACACCTCGCGTGTCTTCACCGATTGACTCAAAGCTTCCTTTGGTTGAACAAAACGATAAGGAACTATACAAACTAAAATTACGGTCTAATAAGTCAGACAATTTGATTGTTTAAGTCCTCTCCAAGGTGAATCGGTCGAATTTGTCTCTGACATGTATCCCCTAGACCTGACTAGAGAAAGAAACCGAAAGAGGCAGTTGAAAAGACATGCGTACTGTAAATCACTGCGTAGTCATTGCACAGTGACGTTATTAATTTTGTTTTTCTTAAGTCTTTTAATAATCACTGCAAGTATATTGTTGCACATATATTATCCTATTTCTAAACATGTTTACAATGTTACTGCTGAACATTCTTTTAGTGAATTACCCCCGCATGAGTTGTCCTATAGATTTGCGCTGCGCAATAACACTTTTATTAGTATGTTACATCATTCCCATCAGACTAGCAATGCTACAAATTGTTGGATATGTGGCCGACTCCCTCCCTATCAGAACTATAAGGGAGTTTTGCCCCTCTTTCCCTATCCGTTCACACACAATGGCTCCTGTGGAGCATGGTTTAGTTTGATCAATTCCCTAGATTCGAATTCCGCAGTTTATCAAGACAACTGGGTATGGGGAAACCTGAACTTAGTTTTGCTTAAGGTCTGCTACCCTAACAAGGAGGGACTTCCCAAAAGAACAGGAACTGATCTAGAAAATGAAGTATACGGATTAGGTAATTTTACACTTAACCTCATGATCCTGAACGTTGAATCTGAAGCTACACCAATCTTGCCCGCCATGTCCGTATTCCCAGTAAAAGGGGAACTATGTATAAGAAAGAATGGCTCCATACACATGGGCCATAGTAAATGCACCACTGTGATAAAATTCAGTGATCAAGGCAAGTCTACATTTAGAGCTTCTCGTCATTCCTACTTTATATGTGGCCAGACCGCATATATACGCCTACCTCTAGATTGGGATGGTACCTGTTACATAGCATTCCTCCTACCACCTGTTTTCCTAGCTCCTCCTGATTATCATAGAAATACTCATTTAGTACACAATAGACAGCAGAGAGATCTCCCAATCGTCGATTACACTGAAACAGCATGGGAAAAATACACAGATTTCAATAAAGGTTTCTTCCCCTATATAGGTACAGTCACTAATAGTAAGTTGATACGTAGATTAACCAGAACCCTTGAAGCAGTAGTGAACGAAACTATTTCCGCCTTAGGCAATTTAACAGAAGAACAGTCTGCTATGCGGATTGTTGTGCTTCAAAATCGTCTTGTCCTTGACGTCATCCTGGCCGATAGGGGCGGAGCTTGTAGGGTCATCGGATCAAGTTGTTGCATTTTCATACCAGAAAAATTCGCCGTCAGTATATAAAGCCATAACCCGCCTCCATAAGATTGTAAGCCAGATACACCAGAGTCCAGGCACCTGGACTTGGTCCGGTTGGTTCTGGGGCGTGTTGTCAGCCTGGGGATGGAGAATGCTCTCCTTCCTAGGTATTGGCTTTCTCATCCTATTCAGTTGCTGCTTATGTCTACAATGTGGGCCAGCGATTTGTGGTCTGTGTGCCACCTCGTGTATCCCACATCCAAGTTTTCGTTCGAGATCCCGGAAGAAGAAAGAAGAACAAATGATGTTATATGAACAGATCGATGGATTGATGAAGATTGATATCTCCTAAGGGCCAGTAGGGGACAAGGAGGGAATGTGGAAATATGGATTTTTATGGTCGGTTATGTCCCCTATCTTGGACCCCAACGGTTTCATGTATAAGTCACAAGTACATGTATGTTCCCTCCAGTTCCAGTTATGAAGACGCAAATACATGTGCGTCCACCGTCAACATGTCCTCTTTCAGATCCGCCATGAATGGGCCGGATATTCTATTCCTAAGTATGAAAGGCCACCGGCTTTATATGGTTCATTTATCCCATTTTACAATCCAGGCGAGTAGGCCCTGATTCTGCCACCAAGCCTTTTCCTGCCTTCTGCCTCTGAAAGCTCCAGTCTGAGCCTGCATCTGTGACCATGAACTTTGTCTTACTCCCTGCGCGGCTAACGGTGCCTGACCCAGCCCGTAGCCTGCCAGAAAACTGTATTTCACCTTCAAGATTATCTCCTCCGCCCCTCATCCGATGCATTCCTGTCTAGTAGTTTAGGTAAACATTCCTCCAGCTACCGCGCAAAGGGCCAGGCCTCGCTGTCCTCATGCAAGTAATTCATAAACCCTGTTACCATGGAATATTCCTACCCCCTCGCATCTAGTGCAGACACTTAGACGCTTGTACACGCACTAACAGTCAGTATAGTCAGTATAGAATAAGATTCTATCCTAAGAGACCTTTCTTTTTGGATAACACAGTTCTTTAAACATAGGATATTAGATATGATTTGGGATTAGGTTGACATAACCCCAGACTTCTGTCTCCACATGTAGAGCTAAATGTCAAGTCCCTCTCTCCCCCTAGTTGCACGTCAAATCACACGTCATGCTGCCGCGCGCACATCTCTGCCAAGTATTTTTGCTGACATTGCGAAATTCTTTCATGGAACCACCCATTTGTGACATCATACCTACTGACGTTCTTTAGTTACGCCTAGTTACACCCATTTCAGTTACGCATGTATGTCTTTATCTCTGTTATCAACTGTTACGCCTCCTGCATCTGTTACGCCTCCTGCATCTGTTTAACTGTAATGCCTCTTCTATAAAAATGATTACCTGTCAATAATGTATTGTTCCTTCCTTCCTGAACTTTCGTGGTGATGGAATAGAAGGCCCATAATTCGAATTATGTTCCTTTGTATAGGAATAAAGCCCGTTCTGAATCTCTAATACCACGGATTCTGCCTCTTATTTTACTGAGCTATTCTTATTAATTTCCGCATCAAATTAAGTACCGGTAATTAAATTATTTACCACAATTCTTGCTTTGACTTTCGTGGGTGGATGGGGAGTGAGGGATCACCAGTGAGTGCTCGGAGCTACTAAAAGCAAACAAGTGCACGTGGTGCCAGAAGTCTGAGAACAGGGCAAGAGGTCGGAGTGGGGAAAAGAGACACCGTTTACGAGTCGGACCTCTCCCGTGCCCCAACCCACCCCCCGCAACCCGGCTCCGTACCTTGGAAAGCCACGCTTCTCCTGAAGCGTGGCCCGGCAAAGCGTGGGGACGGTGGCCTCCTGGCTGCTTCGGCTCTGCTTTAGTCTCCTCGGATCGTAGGACCGGTCTCACTATTTACGCTGCTCGTCTCCGATATCCCGCTCGTGCTCTGGAATCCTCCTCCTGGTCCCTTCTGGAAGCGTCCTTCTCCGAAATGACGTCCTCCTCCCTTCTTATTGGCCAGCTGGTGCCGACATTGGATTGGGAGGCGGGTTGTCCGCCGGCCGGGCTTGAATTAAAGGGGCCGAAATTCCCCGCTACCCGTGTCCACTTTCGAGTCTGCAGTCCACTCATTCTGTTGGGGAAGAAAAGGAATAGTAACGGAGGGAGCTGACCACCATTTTGCATCAGGGTCGTAGGGCAGCCCGTGACATAGACATTACTTCATCAAAAAAGCATTATTATTTTTTGGGTGGCTTCTCCTTAAATCTGGAGGGGATGCTAAATGCAGATCGACACACCTTTCACAAGTAGATTATAACCAATATCTGGTAACACAGTACACTGAAGCTGTCATCTTTATTTTGGTTGATCCTTTTATTCTTGGTAGCGAAATACAAATCTGTGGAAAACCAAAACATTACAGTCCTAGTATGAAACTTGCAGCTCAGTATATAGACAATCCTCAATAAAGAAATTAACCAAGAGTATCCTTCAGTATATCAAACCAGTACTGTGCAGCAGTATATAGTTCTTCAGAATGCCAATGTCTACTGTATGCTTTATATAATCCATGTAATCTCATGCAGATTTTCTATGAATACGTTTTGGAGTTCCTATTTAAGAGTACACATTACATTCTCAGTGTCCTCTCTGGTCACCACTTAATATATGGAACATTTCACTCACATTTTCTTACATGAAAGTGGATCGTGGCTGTCTAGGAGAGTGGAAGAAGTGAAATTCAGAATCTGTATTCAAAAGAAATGTTGACTTTCACACCAAAATATTAGCCAGTAAACTGAATTAGGTTTGTTCCTTTAAATTACCAATAGGGTAAGGCACCCAGACAGCTCTGTGTTTGAAATAATCTTGGTTATAAAGATTCTCTTAAATTATTAACTTTGTAGAAAAAGTACTGTACAGATATCCAAGATAAAGAGTACAGTTATTACCATGCACTCAGTCAGCGCAGTCACTGTGAAGCACACTCTATACAACTTTAACAAAATATGTTGAGGCATGAAAACATGGAAGAACATCGTCGTATCCATCATGACTACTCTAACTTGTTTCTAAATTTGAGCAGCGTTGAAGACCCACCTCTTTAAAGAACACTACATCACAATGCATTAACAGTTCACAAATCAGCTACCTCTCCATTTGTTGACTTTATGCTTGTCTTTGAGGCTGTACAGCACTTTGCTGTCTTGGATAGTTTTGTTTTATAGAAGTACCACATACATACATACATAGACAAGGCTAGCATCTAAACAGTCTGGAACCCCCACTTGGTGGACAAAGTTGCTTTTTCTCTTTGCCTACTGACAATACCCTTAGCTTGCAGGGATACAACATACAGGAATACAGACTACCAATCTAGAAGCCACAATACCTAAATCCATACCACCAATACAAGGTCTGCTAATCTAACAGTAGATTTAGGAGTTCTAACAGTAGGTCAAGTGCCAGCTTTCGAGTTCCTTCCCAGTCAGATTATAATGATAATGCTCAAATCCAGAGAATAGTTTCAGATTATAGTTAAAATGCTTCCATTTAAAGAGAAGTTTCTGATCATCATTAAAATGCTTGTATATCGAAACAAACTACTACATAAAATTGTGTCGCATTAGCCTGGTAATGATTTAGGATCAATTGGTTTATTCGTTGAATGCTATATGACAAACAGGAGCTGTCCTTAGGACTATTGTTCATCATGTTTAACATTAAACCATAGTCAAAATCTCGGTCAATATAGATTGGTTACCTCTCTCAATTTCATGACTGTGATCCACAGTGCATCTTCCAGTCACCATGATGTATTTAATATTTGGTCGCCTTCTTCCTTAAAAGCAGTTGGCTTAAATTACTAACAATTACAAATTATAGTGGAACCCATCATTCATGATCGTCTGTTACTTTATGAGAACGTTGGATACTTAATTAGATCAGCTTTGTTTTGGAGTTACCTTCTTGCTTTTCTGTGTAGAACATATCCTAATCTGTTTCAGGTTCTGGCCAAGATGTCGTGTTCCTGTCCGTGTTCCATGCAGTGTGACTTACTGGCTTTCCTCCGCATCACAATGCGCTTCTGGGCTAGAATGAATGTCAAGACTAGGAATTTGTATCTCTAATTCTCTTTTCTTATTGGGAACAAACCCCAATAAACATACATTTGGAGTGCGAAGATTTTTAATATATGTAAACCTTTGTAAGTCCACTTCTGGCATCTGACAATAGGACAGAACTTATGGGCAGTCCCAGGACACATGGAAAAGAGTTGACATTAAGTGTTTGCATCTGATTCAGATGTCCAGTATCTTTAGGCTTATCCATGTAATACTGAATAATTAACATTTGAGAGCTGAAATAAATGTTGACTGTTACGTGAGGCTCTTCTGATTAATATACAGGTGCTAGGTTACTCTTGATCAATTGTTTTTCAAGGCATAGTCTATTTGGCTTTTGTTTGGGGTGCAAGAGCGTCTACTGGTTGGACTTGGGGTATTACAGTAGTGATTTCTCCACCCGTGTTGACCTCCATGATTCTTTGGTTCTTCTGGGGTGTCTAGGAGGATCCCCTTCTGTTTGTCCCTTCACTACTCTGGAGTACTTTAAAAAGCAGATGCACTTCTTTCTATCTGGTTACTTAACCCCTTCGCTGGTTGGCCTCCCCCCCTGCCCTCCCCACCACCGTGCTAAGCCTTTTTTTTGCTATTTGGGTTAGTTCGCGCTTAGGCCCCTGTAACTTTTGACCACATAAGGTATCCACGCCAAATTTGCGTCCTTTTTTTCCAACATCATGGGGATTCTAAAGTTATCCAGGGTTTGTGGATTCCCCTGGAGGTGGACCCAGAAATTTTACTCAGGAGACTCAGGGGAACGCTGTGGGGTAGGGCATTTGTGCCGGCACGGTGATTCCACACAAAAATAGTGGAAAATTGTTTTTTTCAGCCAAATTTGAGGTTTGCATGGCATTCTGGGTAGGAAAACGTTGGGGGATCCATGCAAGCCATACCTCATTGGACTCCCCCGGGTGTCTAGTTTTTAGAAATGTTTGCGTTTGGTACTTTCCCAAGATGGCCGCCGAGCCCGGGGCCAAAACCCCAGGTGCCCCCCCCAAAACCAGGTAGTTTTGTTATAGGTAATTTTGAAGTCTCCACAGTACGATTTGGGCCATTTCCTGTTGCAGCCACTATGCCTGCCCACACAAGTGAGGTACCATTTTTATCGGGAGATCTGGGGGAACGCTGGGTCGGAGGAAATTTGTGGATCCATGCAGATTCCAGAACTTTCCCACACAGAAATTTGAGAAAAAAGTGGGTTTTTTTCCAGCAAAATTTGAGGTTTGCAGGGGATTATGGATAGGAGAATGTTGGGGGACCCACACAAGCCATACCTCGCTGGACTCCCCCGGGTGTCTAGTTTCCAGAAATGTGTGGGTTTGGAAGGTTTCCCTAGATGGCCGCCGAGCCCCGGGCCAAAAACTCAGGTTGATTTGTGATAGGTAATTTTGATGTCACCTCAATAGGTTTTGGGCCCTTGCCAGTCACGGGTACTTGACCCACCCATGCAAGTGAGGTACCATTTTTATCGGGAGACCTGGAGAACGCTGGGTGGGAGGAAATTTGTGGATCCACACAAATTCCAGAACTTTCCCACACAGAAATTTGAGAAAAAATAGGTTTTGGGCCCTTGCCTGTCGCGGGTACTTGACCTACCCATGCAAGTGAGGTACCATTTTAATTGGGAGACCTGGGGGGAATGCAGGGTGGGAGGAAAATTTTAGTTTTTCTGACAACAGATTATTATGACACAGTAATGCAAGGAAAATGAGTGACTATAGTAACATTTTGAGGTTTGTATGGCGTGAGTAAAAAAGCATGTTGGGATCCATGAGAGGCACACCACCCAGTACTCCCCATTTTGTTTTTTACTTTACAGAAATATCTAAAGTTGGTAAATTTTCCCTCGAGGTAGAATTCACCTTAGCACAGAAAGACAAATGAGACAAATAAGACTGCATATCCACCTGTTCCTCAAGTGCACACACATACTGGTTGAATTTGGCACGAGGGTGAGTGAAAGGTTCAAAATTTATATTTTATTAACAAGAGATTTCACATAAAGGAAATGAGTTGTTAATAATTAAAAGGTTAAAAACCAGAACCAATGACTCACAGCTCGTGAGCTGTAAAGCCACGGCAAGGCACCAACATCTTTACAGGCCATTCACACACCTTTCATATTTGACACACACTTTCACACAACCAACTGCGGTCCCAGCACATTACACCACTCACATTCACAGACAATGTGGACACAATGTACACCCTGGCAGAGAGAGATAGAAAAGACAAATATTCCTTTGAAATGAACAATTCCTCAAGTGCACACACATACTGGTTGAATTTGGCACGAGGGTGAGTGAAAGGTTCAAAATGTATATTCTATTAACAAGAGATTTCACAAAAAGGAAATGCACTGTTAATATTTAAAAGGTTAAAAACCTGAACCAATGACTCAAAGCTCGTGAGCTGTAAAGCCACGGCAAGGCACCAACCTCTTTACAGGCCATTCACACACCTTTCATACATGACACACAACATCATTCACACCGCCAGCCGCGGGCCAAGCATATTACAACATTCACATCAACAGACCGCGCCATTCAAAGGCCCATCACTTTCATACGCCCACATGACTCACATAGCAATCACACCGACTGGTGGTTGACAGTGTCTGCAGTGGCGTTTGACTAGCAGAGTGGGTAATGACCAGCAGCAAGTCACTACTCACACACTGCCAGCCAAATGCCAGCCCCCACACACCGCCAGTCAAGCGCCAGTCCACGCACACCGCCAGCCAAGCGCCAATCCACGCACACTGCCAGCCAAGCGCCAGTCCACGCACACTGCCAGCCAAGCGCCAGTCCATGCACACCACCAGCCAAGCGCCAGTCCATGCACACCACCAGCCAAGTGCCAGTCTATGCACACCACCAGCCAAGCGCCAGTCCACGCACACTGTCAAAAATATTTTTAGAAGAAAGAAATTACAAACCAATTGGAACTAGATACAAAACTACAAACACAACAGCGGTAACTAAAGACATCATTCTAATGCCAAAGGTGAAACTGAACAACAAATAAAAAAACATACAGACCAGGCAGTACACTATTAGACTCACGGTTGCTCCCAAAATTTCTTTTGAGTGTGATACAATCTGAAACATGTGCGCACACACAGCCCAGGATTAGAAGGACAATCAGCACAGTGCATACGACTCTCCTTCCGCATACCTCTTTGCAAACAGACTCTACATCTCTTACAGGGATTGGTTTTTTTGGGCGTGGGAGGAATTAAATCGAGAAAGTGGCGATCATTCAATCTAGCCACATACTCGACCACTCCAACTCTAGAAACACTTGCCTGTTCCACTACAACAAGGTTGCCCATCACCGACTCTTGAAACTGAACAAAAGTCATCTTTGACGCTGGAGAACACTCCTTGAACACAACAAAAGCATTGAAAGATGATCAATTGAAAAGATGGATGGCCAACTTCTTATACCAAATGTAAGCCTTTCGAATAGCAGTGTAAGGTTCCAACCTCCGATCTACTCTATCAACACCACCCATGTGCTTATTGTAGTCTACAATGCACACAGGTGTGCGCACTTCAGCAACCTGACCCCAAACAGCCACAGGTGTGAAGTATTCTCATCATGGATGGTAGTCAGCATGTACACATCCCTTCTGTCCACAAATTTCACAGCTAGTAGTTCCTTCACTACGCAAGCCACTGCACTATCCCCTCTGAAGCTTTTTGCAAACAAGCTCTTTTGGATAACCTTTACGGTTAGAGCGGATTGTGCCACAAGCAAAAGTGTCCACTTTGAACAATTCCTTAAACAATTGCACAGCAGTGTAGAAGTTATCAAGGTACAAATGGTGGCCTCTGTTAAACAGTCCTCTAGCAAGATCCCACACAATTTTCTCTGAAACTCCAAAAGTGGACAGACAACCAGGGGGGTCAATAGCGGAATCCCTACCAGTGTACACCCGGAAATTATAGACATGTCCTGTCCTACTCTCAGACAACATATACATCTTAATTCCATAACGTGCCCTCTTGCTAGGAATGTACTGTCTAAAAACCAAATGACCCTTGAACAAGACCAAAGACTCATCAATAGCTATTTTTTTCCCTGGAGTATAGATCTCTGAAAATAGATCTACAAAGTGATCAAGGACAGGTCGAATTTTAAAAAGATGGTCACAGTCAGGGTGATCTCGTGGCAACGCTGAAGCATTATCAACAAAATGCAGCATCCGAAGCACAAGTAAATACCGATCACGACTCATAATTGCTGGAAATATGGCCGTTGCCATCACTGGACTAGTAGACCAATATGAAGCAATGGACGGCTTCCTTATCAAACCCATCAAAAAAGTCAAACCCAAAAACATAATCTCATCCAGATTTGTGGGAGTCCACCGAGTAGCTCTAGAGTAGGGCCTAAGTCTTTCACTGTTGTCCCTCAAATACTGTTCTGCATACAAATTAGTCTGCTCAACAATCTCAGCCAAAAATACATCATCCATAAACAACTGAAAAAACTGTATAGGCAAAAACAATTCACTCTACACCCTGAATCACCACTAAAGGCAGGCAACACCGGCTGCACCATGTTTGGATCAACCCAGAGTCCAGCACTTCCAATGGCAATCCTTGCAGCGCCAGGCTGCAATCCAGATGCCTCTTGCACCATCGGTACATCAGTGTCCTCCTCTAAAACAGGCACTTCACCCGCACTGAGGGCCTTATGTAGGTGGGCTTGCATTTACCACTTCATAAATACCGAATCATACCGATTCGGTATTTATGAAGTGGTAAATGCTATGTAGGTAATGAGTCGGTAATTATTACCGATTCGGTAAAATTCGGTAATTACTGAATCGGTATTTACCGATTCGGTAATGAGGCATACCTTCCCATTGATGGGAAGGTATGCCTCATTACCGAATCGGTAAATACCGATTCGGTAATGGGGGGAACACATGCAAGGGTGGCAGGGTGTCACATTGACACCCTGTTGCACCCCTGAATCGGCCATGTGTGCACATGTGGCACACATACATGCCCTAAGGGCATGTATGTCTGCCACATTGCACACTTGTAGGCGCTATGAAATGCATTTCCACATCCATTCTTTATTTACCACCAACTATTAGTTGGTGGTAAATACCGACTCCAAACAACACCCACACACTCCCCCTACATCTCATTTCTGTATTCGGAATTTACCGAATCGGTAAAATTACCGATTCGGTAATTTTACCGATTCGGTAAATTCCGAATACAGAAATTGTCCCCCTACATACCAAAAGCCTAAATACCGGTCGGTAACGGTATAATTACCGAAAATCAGCCGTTACCGACCGGTATTTGGCTACCTACATGAGGCCCTGAGAGTAGCTTCATCCGCACTGAGAGTAGATTCATCATCCGATGATTCCATGTGGAGAGAAACCTCACTGCCTGAATCTTCTCCTCTTTCCTCTCCCTCAGACGCACTGTCAGTCTCATAATCCTGCTCAGAGGAAGATTCAAAAAGCATACCAACCACCTGCTGAGCAGTAATTCTGCGGCTAGCTATAATCCTTACTAACAAAGGTAACGTGTCAAACAAGTCAACTACAACAAACACTTTGTAGAATAACTAATAAACAAAATGTGGCTTTATCACAAAGACCTATATACTCCAAAACTATACCACTCACTTGTCAGAAGCAGATAGACTCACCACCTACTCTGCACAGACACAGCAAGGACCAACAATATCCCACCAAAAAAGGAAAGGAAATTACACATAAGACAATGCAAAAGACATCGCAAAGAATTTCACGCTCCAAAAACTAAATATGCTGCTGCTTTGACCCCACTTACTAAAAATTCACTCATGCATGACAATAATACTCATTTGGAGTAAACGTAACAAAAAATGTTTTTCTTACTAAATAAATGCAACTACGCAAAACTGCAGAAACCACAAACAAGAACAGAAAGCAATAGAGAAAAAGGAGAAATAGAACATTGCAATCACATATGCAAATAATGAACCAGTCCACGCACAATCTACAAGCCAAGATGGCGGGAGGTGGGCCTAAGATTAAAAGGCCGACCCCAAGGGGTCAGAAACAGCTGAAATATTCAACCCCATAAAGGGGAGCGACCCTTGTCCATGGGGCCACTCCCCACAATCATCTATATAAAAACATTTATCCCTGGTGGAAAGTGGGCCATCTGAAATCATTTTGGGCCAACCCCCCCCCCTCAGTGGGGCAGAAACGGCCAGACAAACTTTCCCCCAAAGGGGATTGACCCTTGCCCAAGGGGCCGCTCCCCGTATGCATTACAAATAGAGAAAATAACAAACTAAAACAAAAAAAATCCCTGGTGGCCCAGTGGGCAATCTAAAAAAATGATTTGGGCCGATCTGACCCTTCCCCCTCCCACAGGGCAGAAACGGCCAAACAATATGTCCCCCAAGGGGAGCGACCCTTGCCCAAAGGGCCGCTCCCCAAATACATTGCACAATTTAAAAAGAAGAAACTAAAATAAAAAAAATCCCTGGTGTCTAGTGGGCATTCCTGCTTCACGATCAAGCGATCGTGCAGCAGGAATACTCAAAGAGACATCGGAGGATGCCTCTTTATTTGAAAAAATCCCCCCTCCCCGAGGAGAAACTCACCTTCTCCTCCTGGACGCGCTGGAAGCAAATGGCTTCCACCGCGTCCAATTTCATTTAATGATGTCAGCGTGCGATGCGCACTGACGTCATTAGATGACGTGAAGGAGGGGGCGGGAGGGCAGCGGAAGGGCTTTGGCTGTCCTCCCCGGTGGGGGCAGCAAGATCGACGGTCCATGGGGGGAGCGCCAGCGCTTCCCCCGTGAGTGGGTGCTAGGACGGCCTGAAGCCGTCCTGAGCACACGCCCACCGTGTCTCAGGACGGCCCCCAGCCGTCCTGAGCACCGAAAGGGTTAAAATTCAAGGGAGAGAGATATATGTGGTTCTCTGATAGCAAAAGGTCACACAAAGAGATTAGTTTTTCTCTCTATTTACTGATTCAGTCTTATAGGTTCAAACTGGCACACAGGTCTTTGCAGACCTTGCATCCATTACATTGACTGTAACTTTCTTCTAACACAATTCCCCACTGCTTCTACTGTGGAAAGGAAAGCAATTGGTTTCTGTGAACTGGTTCTTAGATGCAATATCAGGGAGTCTCTTACAAAATTATTTGGCCAACATGTAACTTATGGAATAACCTAGGCTACAATATGGGACAAAGTAAGGGCTGTGCTGAGGACAAAGCTTCTAGCCAAAGCTGCTACCTTTGCAGTTAGTAAACAAAATAGACAAACAAAGCTGGAGGTGAAGATTTCTAGATGCATTTTAGAGCTTTGTACCATCTGCTTTAGGTGTATATATTGAGAACGTCATAAGGGTTGGTTTGAACTAGAGGCCCTCCTTACTGAATAATCTGTGAATAAATTGCCTGATACTATATAGCTGTACTTCAAGAAAGGTGCACAAGGTGATAGGCTGTTGGTCTATAAAATAAAATAAATGTATCCATTCTGTTCAAGACAGCACATTAGTCATCAACAATTCTGACCGGGGATTCATGGAGATATTTGCTCTTAGGTCTGTTCGCACTTATGCCAGACCGAGCAATGTGACCCAAGAAAGTAAGATGAATATTTAGCTCATGGTAACTTTCTTGGGGTCAAATCAGATTGGGCTGAAATGGTTGGATGGAGGGATGGTTAGATGGATGTCCTGATTTTGGAAGACAAGATTCATTGAACCACTTCGAAGTTACCAAGCAAAATAAACACCATGTCATGATGGATTCTCACTATTCTTCTACAAGGCATTCAGTGATATATTGGCCCTTCCTTGACAGTTATTTTTAATTCTTTTTATATGACAGAGTAATTCCTGGTATGGTGAGATCAACTTGTATTATTACTCCTGGCTAAGATCGGTCCACTGTTGTGTGGCTTCTACAAGCCAATTGCTCTTTTGAACAGCAGTGTGTAGTTCTTTACTAAGATACTTATGACCAGGCTTGAGGACACCTGGACAATTTTAGTTTATCCATACCAGGCTGGCTTCATAAAAGAATGTCAGACCAAGGGCAAAGCAATTCTTGCTTTTCTGATTTTGTTTCAAATCATTTTATTAGCATTTACAACAACAAAAAAGTAGACCTACATCAATATAGGTGCAGATAAAGAGGAGCAACCGGAATAATCAACAACACTTGCTAAAGTTGTGCACAGTGTTCGCATTTGTCTGTCCACAGGGGGCGTATTCATCATCATCTCATGATATGCCAGCTTCCTGTTTTCTTATCCCTCCCTCTCCCCACTTCAGCTAACCACTACTGCAGAAGGATGAAACCACCCCCAGTATCCACCTGCGACAGCCAAAACGTTACTAGCAAGTGTCTCTTCCGCACATCGTTCTCTGGCTGCCCCCTTGCAATTGCAAGGTATAAGTGCGGGATGAGATCCCCTTTCACTGTCAGTGAAATAGGTCTAGTACCCTCGATCGTGGGGGAAAGGCCAAGTGGGGCGTCCCCCCACTCTGGCACCTGACCAAGGGCTTCCACTTTAATTCAAATGCAAAATGAGACCCTCGGTGTTGCTCATTTCTGCACTCCATAGCTACTGTCGCCCATAGGCGCTGGTGCCAGTGTGCGATGGGGGCACTTTTCTCTGGTAGTGTGCTGTTTTTAGTTTTGCTGCACCCAGGCCATTTATGCAATTTGTCTTTAGTCAAATAAAGTAGGCCAGGGGTCTCAAGCTCAGGAGCATCACCACTGGAGTTGCTGGAATGGGAAAAGTCAACATCTTCTGCAGTAATGCAGATAGGTCTAATAACTGGGCAGTCTCACCATATGTGGAATTCTTCACCGAGTGCACAGCAGTTCCTCCAGCACCTAGGGGACACATTATATGTGCAGTGCAATCTGTGGGGGATGTAGTGCCAACTATACCAGACTTTATAGTGTATGTCCCGTCCATGAATGAAAGCCGATGCAGCATGTATATCCCTATGTAATGTATTCCAGCGTTTAGGTGCTACCTTCCTTCCCAGTGCCCTCTCTCACTCAGTGCTGTGTCTCCATGTCTGTGGAGTCTCATGTGCCAGGAGAAGCTGATAAAGCACCAAGATCCTGCCCAGTGTATCAACCAGTCTGGGTAATTACACTTCGAAGGGGGTTTTGGCTGTAGTGGCTTCCGCGTGTAGTATGGGCTGTGTGACCCACTGTCTATTCTGCCGTACCGCAATCTCTCTCAGGGAGGGTCGGAAGCTGCTTTTTGAAGGTTTTCGGCTTAGTGGAGTCATACATTTCAGGAGCTGAAGGAGTGATCATCCAGTGAGGGTGGGAAGCCCGTGTTGAAATGTATTTGTGTAAGTGGATGGGTAGAACACCAGGCCCACCACTATCACATATATATCCCAGGTCCTTAAAGTTGTTGCCACAGGGGTACTAAGGTAAGCGGCCTGTGGCGTCTCTCAAACGAAGCCAAATCCCCCAAGTGTATGCTCATCTGTGGCGTGGTCCGTCTGTCTCCGTTTTTTTCTCAGAAAGTAAGATGGACCAGTCCACCAGCATTCGCAATTGAATGGTGCATAATAGTGGGAAACACGAGAAGTTGTCCCCCCGCCCCCCCAACTAAGGGCTCTAAGAGTGTGGTGCGAAAGCCAATGGATAGTCTCAGCTTCCAGGTCTCAAGGTGGGGATGCGCTTATCTTCTGCCACTATTGCTATGAAGCGGCCTCTCATAACGGCCTAAAAGGCATCCCGGACTCCTGGAGTGGGACGCTCCCCTCCCCTCCCCCTCCTTATGTTCAGAATACTCTACAATTTGCTGTCCAATGTCATGTTTGGTAATTGGATCCCTAAGCAAGGGATATAATCTCTCGGCTCCTCTGGGCTTATGCACCCCAAGGTCAGGCTGGAGAGTAGTCGTGCAAGATCTGATACGGTTTAAAGCCCAATGTCCGCATCGGGGGTTAGTCCGACGAGGGAATTGCTGCGCAATATATAATCGATCCGGGAGTGTATGCGGTGTACATTGGAATAAAAATTGAAGGCTGCTAAAGTCTGCTGTGGTGCTCCTGCAACACATCGCGTAAGCAAAGTTCGGCTAGCACCCTTTTTGGTCTTTTATAGAAATCCCTGAATGGGCAGTTTAGCAGCCTTCCCTGACTTCGTGAGGATCCCATACCAGATTAACGTCACTGGTCAATGCAATGTCTCCCTATGCTATACCTGCCAGTTTCTCAAAGAAGTCAATAAGGTAAGAGTCTTGGGCACAGTTCGGAGCATAAACTCTGGCAGATGTCCTTTCTGATTTTGGTCAGAGCCACTTGTGATAATGGCCAGTTGGTACTTATCTCTCATTTACTTCATACAAGCTTAGACAAGTTGGGCTTAGACCAATGTATGGTTTTGCTTATTAAGGCCAATGTTTGGACCCTCAACCAAGTTGAATATTTGCTCGTAATTTTGTCAACATATATTGGTTAGGGTAATGAGTCAGGGCTGCCTCCCTGGGCGTAGTTCGCGGAGTTTTGCTACGCGGAACTCCGCGAAGTTACGAAAAAACTTAGCGAAGTTCCACAAGTGGCGGAGGCCAGTGCAAACTGCAGTTTGTGTTAGTATTCCTGCTGCTCGGGTAGAAATTCTACCCGAGCTGTAGCTCGCGCTCGCAAACTTACCGTTCGCAATCTCAAACTTACCGTTCGCGATAGCAAGCAGGGATAAAACTATGCTGTACATCGCGAAGCGCGGTTTTCTGCTCTCCGCGAGCTCCGCGGAGTGCAGAAAACTCTGCAAACTCCGCGAACGGAGCGAAGTTCACCGCCCAAGCCTAATTGTCACCAGTGGTTTTTCCTCTTTCTATTAAACTATTTTTCTAGAAACAATTACATCCAATCAAGACATTGGCGGATTACACAGAAAGACTGGTCAGGTAATGCTTGAGTTATTTGCTGAAAATGTTATGTGATTCCTTACCAACTCTGCAATGTTGATCCCAGCATTGCTGGAGGAAAGGCATTGATTCAAAGAACTCTCAAGATTAAAGATTAATTACAAAAGGTTTAGGGGTATGGGGGTGGATTTAACATTAAGCAAGAGGAAACCAAGGAGATATTGAGTTGGCATAGCTTTTATTGGTCCCTCTCAGGTACACACTACTTGGGCATTGTTATATTTCCTGCTATCAATGTTGTCCATAGTAGTGATAGATTTCTACATTTGGAACAAATTGAAGAAATTTACTTGCTGAAGTTGTTTTTATCTAGCCACGACTACCGATCTCGTTACCCACAGAAATCAAATTAAAATATTCTAGAAAGAAGTTCTGTTTCGTGTTAAGATATTGCCAGCGTACAGCTACCTTCACAGCCACTGATTGCAGTGCTTGGAGATGCCGATGAGGAGGGCTTATACTCTTGTTTTGTCAATACCTTGTTAGCTGGTCTCTAGCTCTTAATAGCTGCCAGTCCAAGGGTCATCTAGAAGTGGAATGCCCCAGATCTTCCTAGTTTAGATTTTTGGTCCTTTCCATTTATATGCTTTGTTGATTTGTCTTAATAATGTTCGTTCTCTTGTTTGCACACTCTCCCCCTTCCCCCATCATACCTCTTCTTTTGATGTCACCCCGTGAAACCTACAGAAATGACTTTGTTATAGTAATAATGCCAATAATGAGGATTGTGTTCTTGTCAATTGCTACTAAAAAAAAAAAGATGTAATTCTTTGTCCCTTGTGTTTGACATCATGTCTATCTCCATCGAATACTTATGATCACTTAAAATGTGGGCAAATCTGCTTAAAACCTGACACTTAATATAGGCAAACATCACAGTAGACCAGCTCATTGAGAGAAGTAGAAAAGCCCTACTGGTGAAAGTGCTTTATAGTTTTTGTTTGAGAAAGTAAAATCTTCGTTCAAGCGAATAATACAAAAGGTGGGTTTTTAGGTGATTCCCTAACTATAAAAGTGAAGGATTTGTTTCTGATGCCTGACAGCAAAGAGCTCGACGCATACGTGGCAGTGCCAGTGCAGCGGTGTTTCTCGACATGGGAAGTTTTGAATGAGGTACTTTGAGATGGTGAGTTACAACCTATTGTACCTATTTAAATGAGATGATTAGATAAGTATGTAGGTTTTTTTTATAGTATATGGTTTGTAGTTGTGTAAGCGCAGCAGCATAATTTGAATTTTGTAATTATTGAAAACCAGTACTCACAACATTGGAGGTATGTGATCATGTTTTTCAGAGTCCGTTACAATTAACCCTGGGCGTAGTTTGCGTAGTCGCGCTACGCGAGACTTCGCAAAGTTGCAAAAGCGTTAAGCGAGCGTGCGTAGTTGCTTGTCCCGCCCGTTCGCGATGCGTTTTTCCTGCTCGCGAACACGTAGTGCGTGTTCGGGACGCTGTTTGCGTCCTCGGGGGATAGTATTCCATGGGTGTGGCCATCTTGTTTTTCACTTGTCCCGCTCGTACGCGATGCCTTATTTCCTGTTCCGGGTCGCGTATAGCGTGTTCGCGATGCGCATTTCATGTTCGGGAACGCGTCTTATGTGTTCGCTGTGCTTTTTGCGTGCTGGGGGGAAATATCGCGTAACTTACCCACGCAGTCGCGATGGGCGCGGCTATCTTGTTTTTTCACTCTATGCTATGGTTCTGGGGCCTGCTTTTCTATCCTCCCTCTATCTTTGCAATCCTTAGGTTTTTACACTGTTTTTCTGATATTTTTTATTTAATATCTATCCCTCTTTGTCCCTAAGTCTATATTTTGCATTAAACTTCTACTTTTAAGGCGTTTTTTTACTTTCCTACGGTTTTATATTACTTCCTTCTTTAAGCTCCTACTTCTTCCCCTAACTTTATTTTTTCCTTCTAAATGTTCTTTTCCGCCTCCCGCTCACCCCAGAACCATGCCTAAGGGGTGCAGGCCCGGGAGCTTTTCGGCGAGGCGGAGGTGGCCGCCCTTGGTTTTTTTGTGCAGCGCCACCTCCCCTTGACCTTGGCAGCAGGCGGCAGGCCTGTCTCCGGGTACCCTACCCAGGAGCGTCACCGCCGGTGGGCTAAGGTGCGCCGGGCAGTGTTTAGTCTCTCAGGGGTCCGGCGCACCCATAACCAGCTGGCCCACCGGTGGTCAGACATCTTGGACCGGGAGCAGGACCTGCTGGACCTGCTAGGTGTCGAGGTCGTGGGGCTTGGTGAGTAGCTAATATTATATACTAGTAGTATAAATATTGTTTATAATGTTTTTCCGAATAGCAAGAATACTGCTGCTTACATTGCAGGTAAATTACGTTTCAAAATCTTCTGTGATTGTAGGACACAGGTGCTCGGCGCTACTCTTACTTGTTTGCAACTTTGCGCTCGCTTGGGCTGATTATGTAAGAGTTTACTTAGAGAACTTAAGTTAGGTTATGCTATTGCTAGAGAGACTCTAGTCCTTCCTTTGTCCTCCTGTCACTAAGAAGAGATAGTGGTGGATGGATTGATAGGTTTAGTTAGTATTAGTTGGTAATTTTTTAGAGGTCTGCGTGACGCATCCTCTGTCACTGAGTGATGCTTACCCCAGTCCTTAGTAGAACCTTTTGCAGTTTGTTTAGTGAGTGGTAAGGCTTAGCAGTGCCACTAGCAGAACATCAGACGCAACCAACCAACAATTTGGTGTATGCACAAATTTATGCATGTGTCCTCCATCTATGCATTTTTGAGGGCTAAAATTGAAATGCAGACTTAATGAACAATTGGCCCGTCTGGAATATGTGGGCTAGGTCAGGTGGTACATAGGCTTAGTTAGTATTCTAGAATCAGAATGAAACACTGGATTAGTGTTCATAAATAATAAGTAGACGGTCCGTGCAATAATACTACTAGTCGATCCGATTAGATAGGTCAATTTTATTGCAATTGTTGTTTCCTAAAGTGTTTTTTGAGCGTTTTTTAAAATATTTTATTTGTTTCACAGTATACCAATCATTAATGTTTGTCTCTTTCTTTATTATATCTTACATGATCAGCACCCAGGGGCAAGAAGACGGGGTCACAGTCGGCGGGGCAAGATCAAGATGCCTCCCAGGGCCAGGACCGCTCCTCTACCGAGGGCTCTGCTGCTGGCCCCAGTAAGTCCTCCAGTGGTTAATATTAATAATTATATTTCCCTAACTTTTACTGCACCTTATTTTTTCTGAACTATTATTTCTGTTTCCTAATTCTATTTTTTTCCAAATCTTCTTCGATCTAGACTGTATCTAAATTCTTGTTATCCCTGCCTCTAACTGCCTCTGCTATGACTCTCTGTACTACTACTATTAGTCTGTCTGTAGCTAAGCTTGCCCAGTTGGCCACTCTTTATTTAAAAGGTTTTAAATAAAACTCAGATTCACCAATAGCTCTAGCCACTGAGTCCAGTACTTTGAGTTTTCCTCTTCTACTCTTCTTAATCTTGAGGCATTTCGACAATTCCCACCAACAAAATGCCCAACCAGATATTTGACTATTTTTGATAGGATATAGAACATACTACTACTGTTGTGGGGATTCTACACAGCCACATACAGAACTATGCACAAGAAAATAGGATGGTGGTGATGGGAGGTTGGACCTTCCTCACACCTCAGTCAGAACCCACAATCCCCTGACCGACTAGCTATAGTCTCTCATTAGGTCCCCGAACCCCTCCCGAAGATAACCAATGATTAGACAACCTAGAACATATTAACACCCTTTCGCTCGCTCACTCACTCGTGTAAGTCCACCACACCAAATACCACAGAGTCTATGTGTAAGTTCGAAAGGTTTACATTGTTCTACAATTCAATTTAGTATACTATACGTGGCAGCTCCAACAGCAAAATGCATAAGGTTAAAACAATAAACATTGTTACAAGTCCATCAAAGACAAAAGATCTCCGTGCCAATTCTGGGGGACCCCACACCTTAGAACGTAGAAGTACTGGTTACATCATAAGCTCTGCAAAGCTCTGGGTCGTAGAAGGGAATCTTCCGCCTGTTATGAGAAAAATGGTGCGCGTTAGATAGTATAATGCAATAATATCTCAGTTATGCTAAAAAGTGTAGCATGTTATGGCTAAGCAATACGGACTGACCAGAACTCCATAACAAAGTGGCTTGTTTTTCGACCTCTTGTACGCAACACTCAGACAGTAGCTGTATGAGCTCATGTGGGCTCAAAGGCATCTTATACAACAAGCTGCAAGGTAACGCCACGTGCGCAAAAGACATGAAGCTAAAATGGTTGCATGGCTCAGGCTAACTTTGCATAGAGTAGAGTAGACCAGAATGACCCTAGGGACCATAACACTACTAGTGTCTACTCTACTCTAGTACCCGATTTGGACTAGTGATGTATGTTGTATATGTATGTATTAACTTTTTTTCCAATCTTGCTAGTGAAAAATAATAAATAGGGGGAGGTGTATAGATGGCATCTAAAAATGTGTAATGTTTTTTCTAGGCATACTACCGACCACCAGTGCCGGGGCCAGCGGCGATGCGGCCATTCTGGAGGGAGCAGGAGATGCGGCACCTGCAGGAGCTACAGGGGGTGAGCCAGCAGCAGTGGCAGGTGGTGGTAAGTTATATTCCTTACTTATTGACTTACACTAGCGGCAAGGGTGTACACTCACTGTACTGTTGAGACTTAGTAAGTATGAAGTTGTAGTGAACATTAGACAACGGTTGAAGAAGACTCCCTTTACTTAGCAATGGCATTAGCAATAGCATTAGCAGCGTGAGTTGAGTAACCAATGGCCTCTTCTATCTGACTCCAACTCAGCTGTGAAAGTTTTATGGAGAAGACTAAAAGTCAGATCAGATGACCTTGATGGATGTGTTGAACAAAAAGGGAAAGAAGGGTGGAAGGAGGAAGGACGGGCGAGATGTAATATGACTGGCAGAGAAGGGTACGTTGGAAGCATGCATAGGTGGCTGATAGGAATCAGATGCATGGGTTGTTGAAGGATGGGTGGAAGGTGAAAGAAAAGATGCCTGCCTGGGTGGACGACACCGTAAAGGTGGATAGGATAGCAAGAATCGTCAGCGGTTTGGGTCAAACTCAAAGCCAAGCAAGCAAGGAAGGACACATGGGTGGTTGTTGGTGAAACAAACTAAGGTTTGTTGCGAGATTAAGAAGAATGATAGACGTTTACTTTGAATGGATGGATGCCTGGATGTATTCATCATAGATAGCATAGGTGGAGACTGTCACTGGATGCAGACCAGAGTCTTAGTTTGAAGAGAATGTAAAAGAAACCGCGCCACAGTAGCAAATCCGAGTTGAATATAAGTTGTATTTTCAGAATACTCCCTTGACTCACAGTAGTTTGCATGCACATCATATATATATATTGTGTATGTATGTAGTTATCAAGCAGCTTCCTCCGACTCCGAGGACCACTCCCTACCTATGTTAATTTATTTTCGAGTGTCAGCCAACCTGCCATGGGGGTGGCCTATCTGTTGGTTACACAATTAATCAAAACAAAGTATCTCATGTTGTCCCATATATAAGCAATGATCATTGGATCAGATATATAATCTGCCTTTTTGTAGTAGTCAGGGCAGGGTGAAAGTGAAATTGAGCAATTGCCCTTAATGTAACAGAGAGAGTATGGCCAGTGCCACTCGTAATAGAAAAATAAGAGCTTCCCCCACCTGCAGACAGTAGTAAATAAAACTAACGTGAGTCTGCGTCATGACTCGAGTATGTTTGTTTTGGGCGCAAGCTGACTGAGCTGGCATGCCTGCTACAACAAGGTTATGTAATTTCGCTAAACTAGAGAGAAAAAGAAGACTGGTGTCCTGTGTACTGGAGTCCATAGTGCTAGTATAATGCCTGAAACTCCCACAGATGTTAGAGGAAGTGGGAGGACAGATACATACCACAAATGTTATGTACTGTGCTTGCTACTGCTACTATGCCACTATGTGTTGAAATAATTTTGTGTTACTGTTTTGCTAAGAGTATTGGTAATAGTCTTTTTTTCTTTCTTGATATAGCTCCTCCAAAACCAGCCAGGAAGGAGTTGGCAGCCATGGCCCGGCGCCGGAAGCTGGAGTCCATCTGCACAGATTACCGGCGGCTGGTGGTTCTGGCGGAGGAGGAGGAGGCGGCAGCAGCTGCAGCCTCCTCCAATGCCTCGGGCCCAGCCAGGCCCCACCAGTGGTAGGGCGCCGCGGTCGGGCAGTCGCCTGCCGCCGCACACCAACAACATCCAGCACTACTACTGCCCCCCCCCTTCCCCCCCCCCCCCCCCCCCTCCCCGTGGATGCAACTGCAGGGCATATGCGCGCTGCATGCTCCTCTGGAATGCGCGACTGGAGAAGGAGGTAGAGGAGCTCAAGAAGAGGGTCAAGTTCCTGGAGATCGACATCCGAAGAGCCCGCTGTTAAAGACCCTGTTTAATTGCCCCTTTTTTATAGGTTCTTTTGATAGGTGGGAATCTGGCGTTGGGGTTTTTATGGACAACATGGACAATTAGACATTTGATTTTTTTTTACTTTTTTGTTTTGGACATTGGTTGGGGTTAGGGAGAGGGGTGGGTCAGGTGTTTGTTGTGGGATTGTTTGCATAGTTTATTTTTGTTAGAGGATTAAATTATATATATTTATACTTTACATACGATGTGGATAATGTTTTGTGGGTGGGGTTACTGTTTTACGTCACACTGTTTCCTTGCTGCTGCAGGGCCACAGCCAGTGTTTGATTTAAATAATTGGCTGACTTTGTAAGACACAAACAGATAGATGCGGTACCCCTCACTGAGTGACTTGTCCTACTAGTACTGTCACTCTCTCCTCCTAGTCCATTAATATACCTCCCCCAAACATCTTTTCTTACCTGTGATTGATGTTTAAGTTAGGCACAGCGATGGCTGCATGACGATGCAGGTTGGGTTTCCAAAGAGAATGGTGATGCCATGGTTGTGGTGGTAATCGTAGACACTGGCAGTAGAATTTACAAAAAAAGAAAATGAGACAGTCAGTTGCCTGAGAGAGACTCTGGGAGGAGGAGTAGAGCAAAGTAAATAAAACATAATGGTGGAGGGGATAGCCTAGTACAACAAGTTACAAACTGTAGTTGTGTCTAGTCACTCAACTAGGCCTACACTCGAATCAAGCGTAACCTTTAGTGCTGTGTGCAATAGGATGACAATCGATGCCGGCAATTAATGATGATGGATTAGGTTCCTTTGTTAAAAAAGTTACCCCGCAAATATACTGATCATGGGTGGGCAAGCAGAAGAATTAGTGTTGCTTTTGCCACATCCGCCCCAGCAAGTGTGTCATCAATTCTTGGTGTACATTTAATTTAGTCACACCTCAATAAATCACACAGCCCAGGGGAAGAGGGTTAGGTTTTGATGAATGGTTCGGAAGCGGGGTTTGGGGAAAGGTTTGACAAAGGAAAACAGTACGCATGGATAAACAACAAAAGAAAACACAATCTATGTAGACTACAATATCCATAAATCTTTTAAGGGTGAAAAAGGAAATGCATGCATGATGATGATAACTTGATGGTTAATAAGTAAAACTAACTAACTACTACTAGACAATTAGACAGTACAGGGCATCAGTATATTAATATTATGCAATTTGCCTTGCCTGTCTGTCCTCATAGGGACACAGATTACATACAGATTGTGTTCTGTTCTGTTGTACCGGGCTTACTTTTAAAGATAGCAAAGAAAATTTAAAATTAGCTGTAGGGATGAATTATAAGCAGAGAGCAAACATAATTAATAATAACAACAACACACAGTAGTAATGATTGAAGACAAAAAATGAATCAAATTATTTAAAAGATGATGAAAGTTGATACTGTTACTGTGTTATCCTGGTCAAAATGGGGAGTTGAATCTCGGCATTCCTCTTGGTCCTCAATTCCTTCCATGGATGCTCCGTCCATCAATCTTGGGTGACGCCACTGCCTGCCTGGCAGATGTAGATTCATTGGTAAGGTAAGTGTGCGTTGTTTTTCCAAGTATAGCACAGGGTAAAAGCCGGCCTGTAAGTGTAAATGGAAAAACAAATGGGATATTGACAAATCAATGAATAAAAATAATGCATCAATTACAGTGGAGTGCAACAAGAGAAGAGAACACTTTCAGACTGAGGCGGCATGGATACATCATGTCTACTCTGTTTACAGCATTTCAAGCTACAGCAACAACAGGACAGAGCAGGCCCACGGCACCGGGCCATGATCAAACCTCCATTTAGCTTACATTTGACAGAGCCAGATAAAGCACATATACAGCAACCTAGCATTTTTAAAATTAAGTGACTAAATCAATGCACCGATGTCAGTCATACCACTGCACTCGACTCCACCACTACACAGACTTGTAGTCTGCTGTGGTTCTTGTTGACTTGTGGTTACCTTTTAAGCCACTTCATGAAACGCAGTTATTCCATCAATCATTTCCGATCCTAAGTACTGACTGACTGCGAAGAGTATAGTATGTGGTCATCATGATCATGGTGTCCAACTCAGTCTGTAGTGTACCGAGTGAGTCCAGAGTCCATATTCAATTATCCAATGGATCGCCCTGCAGTAGAAGTACAATTTTGTTATTAAACAACAAGTCTGTTTACAGTATTAACCAGAAACAGTTACAACAACGCGGCTGAACCCAGGGGAACGCCCAAGCTGACAGAGACAGGATTGAATACCCCTACATGTATCATCGTAATAGAGAGGGTCACATCAGAGGGAGGATAGGAAGGCGGGGGCACACTGACGAGGGAGTGGGAGGGGGGGCCCAAGCGGGACGGGTAACTTTTCCAATGCATAACTGGTTGCAATGTTGTATGTACTCATTTTTGGTGAGTTGCTTGGGCACTTGTGGGAAGTGTATTGGTATGTTGGTAAGAAAACAATAAAAAATGTTTTAAAAAAAACAGTTACAGGAGGACACATATACAGCAACATAGCATTTTCCAAAGTAAGTAACTAAATCAATACACAGCTGTCAGTCATACCTCCACTACTACACTCTTGACTACTCGACTCAACCACTACACAGACATGTAGGTCTGCTGTGGTTTTCGACTTATTTACCTTTTATGCCACTTGATTTGAAATGCCTCGAGTTATTCCATCAATCATCTCCAATCCAACTGACTGACTGCGAAGATAGTATGTTCATCATCATCATGGTGTTGGACGTGTTGTCCAACTCAGTCTGTAGTGTACCGAGTACGACTCTGACTAAGTCCATATTCCATATTAAAAATTGCAACGGATATTGGCATGCAGTTGTAGGAGTACAATTTGGTTATTAAACAAGTAGGGAAACCTTGACTGTCACTTGAGTCACTTTTCGTTGGTAGATTAATTACTAGTACAGTTCGACTTCATGCACAACGTCATCAACACAAAAAACAGCAATCACTCTGTGTCTGCATCCAACGCATGCCATCATTACCTGTCTTGCTCTTCTCTTTGGCTGTCAAATGTATAGTTCTGACAGGTGTGTGTTTTTTTACCGAGGCAGTGGCCTCATTATTACTCCACATTAATTTTGAGTGTTAGTCGCTATTTCGGTTTTCTTATTCATCTGTGGCATTTTGTCGCAGTTGAAGTTGGTTCAACTGGTCAGCGCTGTGAGATGGGCCGCGGCCTGGGTAGCGGTCATTGGTCAATTGAGTTTGCAGAAATGTGACATGTCAGCAAGTTTCTTCGAAGAGTCATGTCTTTCTCTGCCAAGTACCTTCTGTTCTGACATTGATGAGCTTTTGATGCCTGCCGAGGCGGCAGCCTAGTTCTGACGGTGATGAGTTTCGGCTCGGAAACAAATGGAGGATAGCTATAGTCATGTTCTACTTCTTCTGGAAGGACTGTTAGAGGCAACATTTCTTGTACTATTCTCCCTCCAATGTCTGGCATGAGGGAAATGTATTTAGGGCGAGTCAGGAAGATGCAGCAGGACTCTGAGGAGTGGACAGTTAAATGCACAGAGGTGCAACTCCAATATGGAAATAAAAAGAGAAGATGGTGGTGATGGATTTGTTGTGATTCAAACCAGAAAGACAGAGACACACACAAATAAAGGAAGGAAGAAAGTAACAATTTGAAAGCCTAGTTGTCAGGGAAGAGGAGCTCGTCCTCAAACTCTGGTGGTTCGATCAGAAGTAGGTCATCTAACACAGTACTTCCGTCACCTAAGTCGCTCTCCTCTTACTGCTGTATTTCAGGTATTTTGTACTCTGGTGGTATAAAGTGCTGATTCATTTTGATCATGGTTAACCTCTCCACACTTTTGGGCGAGAGACTGGTCCTTTTCACAGTTACAATGGCACCAGCAGCACTGAAAACACGCTCAGAAGAGACACTTGCGACAGGGGAAGCCTGATACTTTATCGCCAGCCTGCTGAGCACTGTCCATTGGCTTCTTTTCCCATACCAATACACCAATGGGTTTCGATCCATGAAGACCTCTGTTGTGTCATCCAGATAGGCCTGGACCGTACGCTCAATGCTCAGGGGAGCTCCAAAAGTTTTGTACTTGGCAACATCCACTTCCGAAAAAGGAATTACTGCCTTACTGTTCAGAAATGCTTTGTTCTCTGGATCCAAAATTGTGGCAGTAATGTAATGTTGATGTGACACAATGTTATTTTGAATCCTTGTATTTTCAGATAAACGAACGGCTAAGGAGACCGCCAAATAATATGCGTCTTGTTTGTCATCCACACCTGCATACATTTCAGACACCCCCTTCAGCTGTTGCTCTAGCATGTGCGACAATGGAATAGCTTGGCCCATAGTACAGTCCTCCCTGCTGACTTCACGTGTGAGGATCTCAAAAGGAAGTAGCATCTCTGTCAGGCATTTAACGAGGTCCCATTGGCCCATCTCAACGGTCATGCTTCTCACAGTAGGATCCCTTAATCTTTGCATGACATAAGCATTGCGTGGTATGTACTGCTCAAACAGACGATCAAATATGTAATAAGTTGAGTTCCAACGTGTTGGCACCTCCTGGATAAATGCTTTGACTGGCATTTTATGCTCACGTTGAATGACCCTCAGCTTCTTCCGGGCTTTAAAAAATGGCTGAAATGTGTGCATATTCTTCTGCAGGTGGCCAGTAAGTTACTGACATTGTATTCATTTTTCAGAAAGTCTTGAACAACAATGTTAATGCAGTGTGCCAAACACGGGACCCTGAAATAGCCACCATCTTTCATGGCCCTAACTACATTACTGCCATTGTCCATGGCAACAAAACCAATGTTAAGCCCTCTTGGGCGCAGCACCTCAAAGACCTTGCTGTTAAACTCATCCAAAATGTTTGCAGCAGTATGAGATTTCTCCATGGCAAACATGGCTACAGTTGCATGTTTGCGAGTGGCATGAAAAATCTCAGCAGCGTCAACACCAGCAGATATCATTTCTCTAACCCCCACAAAAGAGATCCAGTGTGCAGTGATGCACATGTAATCTGTGGCTTGGCAACTGGTCCACATGTCTGTTGTCAGGTGGTTACTCTGAACAGCACTCTGCTTCAAGGCTTTTCCAAGCATTCCAGCACATCGTGATGTAGTGCTGGAACAGCAACTCTGGCGAAATAGTAGCGGCTGGGAGCCTGCCATTTTGGGCAGATGGCTGTCACAATTTCCAGACAACCCACCCCTTCAACAAAAGAAAAAGGGAGAAGGTCCAGTGCTAACATTTTAGCCAGCTTCGCATTGTACAAACGTGCTATTGGGTGGTTGCGTTCGTACTGCCCCATCACCCTAAACATGCTGATAATGGTAGGCTGCATGGTTTTCCTTTCGTGTTAGGCTCACCGACGCACTTTTTTTCATTGCGGTACTCCTTGCTGTCTCGATCTGACTCTTACTCTCATGCCACTGAGATGTTGCTGAGGATGTGGGCGATACCACTGCACTGCTGGGGACAGGGCTACTTTGTGTACCTCTACCAGAGAGAATGTCTCCCTGTCCTTCCTCTTTCACCGTGATCGGATCTTCTACTCGTTTATCCCACCAACACCAGTGGTTGCAGTTTTTAGTCCGTGAAGGTGGTCCTCCCAGTCGATCAAGTGGTGTTTTTTCAGATGGGTTATTAGGCCTCCGGTACTGTAGTTTGTTCCAAGCTTACCCCGACTAACAGAGGTATTACAAATGGAGCATATAGCAATGTTCTCCTCCTTTTCGCTAACCGTAAAAAACGTCCCAAACTGAGGAGCTTAACTTTTGTCTCCTGCTGGAGGTGCCACTTCCAATGCTGGATGAACTGGAGGGTGTGCGTTGAATTTGACTCTGTGCAGTACCACTACCTACTTCTACGGAGGTGGTGGTTGTGCTGGATGTAGGTTGCAGCTGGGCCTTTGCTAATGCAAATATGGAAGCTGTAGGTGGTGTTGGTGTTATCCGTGTCACATTCCTCACTGCAATTTGGGATGTGGTGGTAATGTCGGTCTCCACTGGGGCGGGAGTAATGTCCATGATGACTGGGTCATCCTCATCCTGCTGTTCTACATCGACCTCCATAAGTGTAAGGCTTTCTGGAACCTTCCTTTTCCCTAGCCTGGCCTTGGGATGTGTCTCCCTCTCAGACTCAGTTTGTGGCTCCCAAGTGGCATCTAGATCATCAGAAGGGGTGCTTGGCGAAGAACTCGATGGACTAACCCTCCTTTTCCTTGCTGGGGATTTGGAAGACAATGGATCTTCTGAATGAGTGACTTCCTCTTCTTCTTCATCTGCATGAGGCTCAATTTCCTGAACTGCCCCTACTTTGGGAGGAACAACTACTATTCTGGGCATGGTTGCGGCTGTTGTTGACCACTTATCTGCTGTGTTTCCTCCTGCGTTGATTGGGTACTACTTTGAGATAGCAATAAGTTTATCTCAGGCTCAGCATCACTGGTTTCCACCATTAGGCTGGCTACCTCTTCCACACTCATGTGCTTGGACCTGGGTTGGTGGGTTGGGCCCACTGATGCGGAGGTGCTGCCCCCAGCTTGCCCCCTGGACACTGCTGCTGCAGGCGTAATTTTTGGTTTCCCAAAAAAGGTTTGGGCGGGACACCAGACTTAAGTGTCACTTCCTTCTTCTGTTCCTTCTTCTCAATAGCAACATTCTTGGTACTGGAGGACCTGGTACCTGCTTTCTTTGGGGCCATCTTCTTCAGATGTCAGAAGCACTCAGTTGCACAAGTTGCAGAGATGTCTGGTCAGTTCACACGTCACGTCCTCCTCAATCTTTTGTGCACCTACAAGCAAAAAAAGCCAGATGAACATCATTCAAACGTGGAATTTGTTGTGCTTAAATTACTAATAGTACAATCAAACAAATATAATATATAACTTAGTGTGTGGTGGTCACAATTATTACATTTTAGTAACTCCGTGAACAACAACAGTGTAGCCATTTATGAGACTTTGACAAGAAGGGCTTTCCTGGTGTACTGTGTACACTCAGAAAGAATAAGAATAGCAAAGAACAAAAACAAAAATACAAATGTAGTGGAGCCTGTTTAGCCTTAATTTGTGCATCACGTGGGATGGATAGAGCATCAGGGAGCTGCAGCTGGCAATGGGGATGGATTTGGAAGCAGTAAGACAAGAGGAACAATGGAAAGACACGCAGGCCTCTGTGGCAAAAATAGCAAACTACTAACTACCACCACAAAATGGCCCCCAGCCACATGGTCACTCACAGGCAACAATGAACTCAAGCAGGCCTATATGGCCAGACAAAGGATGCCTGATAAAAAAACACAGCTTTAATGCAAAAACGAAAATCCACATGGCTAAAAAGGTTGGAAAGTTACACAACAACAACAACACATACACATGCAACAAAGACATTTATTTAACACACCCGAAAAGTGAAATACACCCCAAAAAACCCACATTTTGCAATTCAATCCAATGCCATCCATGCCCTAAATGAAATTCAACAGACACCACAGAATCAGTTGTTTTATGCACCCATGATGATTGATGAGTACCTCTGGGCCTACTGGCAGACTAGGTCACAAGCTTGGAGGCCTATGGGAAAAGCACAGTGGCTGGTCCCACAAAATGGCCGCCACCCCATGGCCAGGACACCCACAACAACAAGAAAAGGAAGACAAGACAGACAATGCAGGCCTATGGCAAAAAGCACAATGCCTGGCTTCACAAAATGGCCGCCACCCACATGGTCAGGCCACCCACAATAACAAGAAATTGAAGACAAAGGACAGGCCCAGAAAGTTGGAGACTCCTGGGAACTTCCTTCCTCTTTAAAACAAGCATTAAAAATGCAATAGGTCTCGCCTTTTAATAAGTTAAAGCCATTTGCTTTGCTATATAATACCATTAGCAAAGCAAATGGCTTTCACTTAATTAAAGGCGAGACCTATTGCATTTTCAATGCTTGTTTAGGGTTGTGGTAGAAATGTTAAAATAATAACTCGTCCCTCAACAATGTATTTTGTAATTATTTCCTATTACAAAATACATGCCCATCCAATCCACTTTTTACTCTGCTAATTGTTGGAAGCTTTTATATTTTTAACAAATGTTAATTTCCGTACTCGTGATTCGTTATCAGGCGCTCCCTATTTTTCTTATTTTACCAGTCTCACAAATGTGATTTCTGGCACGTGTTTTTTCAACGCTTTGGATTCTCATGTCAGTTCTTTCCTACAGCTGGGGGCCCGCCCTTTCCTACCACCGGCAGCCCACAGTTCTGCCACTGCTGTTCCACTCTGACCACATGAGACATCATTCAAGCCCCGGTGCTCTTCTGCAGCTCTAAGTAGCATTGGCTGGATTTTGTCTACTGCACCCACTGCAGACACAGACGTCGGCACCGGGCAGAGGCTGCCTGCTGCCCCAGGTCTGCCGAGGGGCCTACCTAGGAAGCAACGGGGGGGGGGAGGGGGCAGAACTAGGGAGTGCAGTGTTGCACTGCAAACAAGGTAACAGATGAAGCAGAGAAGCTGTCGCACACACGCACACACACATATCCAGAAAAGACAAAGGAGCAGGAGTCCACGATCATGGTTGAGGCAAAGACGCGCCGGAGCAGCTGTAACTTACGCAGCTAATGAACAGACGCACTGACAGCCCAGTGATGTGCCAGCCTCCTGCTCTCAGTGTACACTGCAGTGTACTGTAAGGGAGCTACCGGTCTAGGGGTACTGCTACTTCTACGGCGTGCTCTCTGCAATCCTCACAGGCTGAAGCCAGGGCTCTGTGTGAATGGTGGTGAATAGCAGGCGGAGTGAGTATATGGGGAGCTCAGTTGTTTATTAATGAGTGTGTTGTAAGGTTGGAACCCTGGCAGAGCTGTGCTTTCATTTCGTGCTGAGAAACACCAAGTACACCCCGGTAGCCGCATTACACCGAACAAAGCCCAGAGATGCGCAAGTGAAGGCGTCCAAGAGAAAGTGCTGATGAGTAAACAGATGGGTAGTAGGCTGTGCTGTACACAGGAGAGCTACTCACAGGTAGCGGGAGAGCTACCAGTAGCCCAGGAGTTAATCGTTGGCGAACCCAGGGCTATTTATTGGTTTTTCTGCAGATGAACTGTTAGATGTACATGAGTGTGTTGAAACACCTTCTAACTCCCCTCATTCCAATTCCACTGCCTGGGTGCTGGACTGTCACTGAAAACAAACACAAGCACTTAGAGGTTGATTCACCAAGGGGCAAAATGCCAGCTATCTACTTACGCTAGTGTGCTGGAACTTTTTTTTTTTTTTACTACATATGGCCATGAAGTACTATTAACTGCTGCCTGACCTCAAAATGTGATAGGAAGGAAAGCTAAATCGATACGGGGTGCTGCATCAAAATCAGCCCATTAGGAACCCTTCTATCCTGCCATTCCCAAACTTAGTATCCTTTTTGGGCTCTACTTATGTTAACTGTTTACCGATTTTCAACATGGGCACCTGTTGGAGGTGGTCCGGCAGTCATGTTGAGAAAAGGAAAACACTTCATGTATGAGGAGGGTGTGACGGCTACCAAGGTGAGGACAAGCAACTCCTGAGGTTCTGATGTACATCTAGTGATTACGCGCCATAGCATCACTTCCCAGGGGTGGGTGGATAGGGCAGTATATCCAGGGCCAGAAGGATGGTGAATCACAGATTAACATATTTACACCAAGATAATCACACAATGTCACACAAACCCAAATGAAGCTGCATGGAAAACGTGCCTCTTGTAGCACTACTATGCATTCACAACTGTGGCATAACAACCCAATCCTTTGAATGCACAACCAGCAGCAGTTTAACTCTCTCCTCTCTGCCTGTGGCAAGCTCCTCTTCCCTCGACCACAGTTGCAAAAAACCCCACTCCTCACTATAACTCATCTCTACACAGGCAAACAGTGCTAACTCTCTCCCCATCCACCCTCAGTGCAACCAGTACCCAACAGCCATCACTGCTGTGAGTGCCTCCCTAGTGCTGACTCCATCGACTTTAGTAAGCATTGCAGTTTTCACACTCGCATCCATCTCCCCTCCCCATGCATCTGAAAGAGGCACTATAGTGATACACCCTCCCACGCGGTGTAACCTAATGCACACACCTCAGCTATATAATCTGCCACCCATCCCTGTTTGTGACACCCTGACAGCAGACACCCTGCACAACAGCCAGATGTCCCTTGCTTTTTGTCATGAGATTAACTCGTAAATTCACCACTGCACCTACATTTTATATTGGGCTGCAGTAGTTAATGTTTCCAGTAATTTCAGCAAAAGTTAGCCTGCTCCTTCGGGAAGGGAGGCGGTTTGGATTTCATAAGCTCATCAAGGTAATTTATGATTGGACATGTGCAGGCTTTCTATGAAACCATGACAAAGTTCAAACTCTGCACCGCAGAGAAAAGTACAAAACCTAACTGTGTGGGGAGGAGGGGCCAGAGCATCGACTCTTCCCGGTGGAAATAGAACAATAAATGTTCACGGCGTGATTATAAGGCAACCTTGCTTGTGTGTTTACTCTCCTTGCATTTATAGTAGAGCCCAGAAGCCGCACGTACACATTTGTGTAAATTGTGTGAGTACAGGGCGAGCCACTGAAAACCCATCCTATCGATCTGAACCCATAGAAAGCCGCACCTCTGTCTGGTCTCTTCACCCAATATCCCTGATGAAAGTTGCTGGCTGAGGAGTCAGACACTGAACACTAGCCATTAAAAGAGCCCCGTTCCCTTACTCTACAGTGAGCTGGAGGGGGAGGGGCAGACTTCGTGCCACATGATTGTCAGCATATGGGCTAATTAATGTCAGGTGCAAGCGTTTTCTGTTTTCACATGTGCAGAGACCGCAGCTGGATGCGCTAAGGAGACGTGTGCCCACTGATGCATGCTTTTCACCCACAACGGCCCCGAACAAGCCGCTAGATGGCAACGAATGCCGATCATTACAAATGCCGGTGTGGTGGCAGTTCATGCGAATGTGCCAAAGGGTCCAGGCATGCCGTGCCATACACAGCAGCCCCCCACAATCTGAGTGAAGCACCCGAGTCAGAGCCGTACCGTGTGCATCCTGTCAGCGGGAGGGATGAATGACGCCCCCCCCCCGCCATCATCTTGCAGGCACACAGCAAGGGGGTGGGGGTCGGGTGTGTTCTATAAACACACAGACCCGCATCTACTGTCGGAAAGGATCCCTAGGTGCTCGTGTATGGGGTTCCTTTCCACGCCAGTCTGAATGCAGCTCACCGTGTGCTCTCCAGAGCGCGAGCATGAACAGCATTTGCGTGTTTACTTTCGCATTGAGCTTTCACTTAAAGTGAACGAGCGATGCGATAGTAAACACGCGGCTGCCTTTGCCAAAGCTGAGAGAGAAAAAAGAAGTGCTGTAGGGAGTAATTGAAGGAGAGAGTGTCACGCCACCAGTAAAAGATCAAATCCCGGAGGGCGTGGCCAAAAAGAGACAAGACGGCAACAAGGAGGGACTAAGAAGCCTCCTTTACAATCAGAAGCCAGCGTTTTGCATTGAAGATGACGGTGGCCAATTAAAAAGATGGGCGGGGCTTCAACTCCGCCTCCGAGAGCTTTAGAATCTGTATTGATTCCAAGAAGCTCTCGAATGCCGAGAGCAGCGCATGTTCGAATGCCGAGAGCAGCGCATGCGCTGCTTTCGACAGCCGAGACCTAAAAATTGTGAAAAACTACTCCTTGCTCAAAAAACTACAGCCAAATGACAACCGGAGGAGTTTTTTGTGCAAAATGACCAAAATCATCATTTTCTAGAAGGTTTTATGCTGCTCGAGAGAAACTCTGCGCCAGATTGCAAATTCTGCGTGTTCGGCATCGCTATCTTCACAAAAAGTCGTTATCGCGCGCGCGAAAACGCATATTGAGCGCGCGAAGAAGAAAAAAGTGTAAGTCTGCGTTGTCGCGCAGTGCAGAGTTGCCAAAACTCCGCGAGCTGAACGCCCAGGGTTACCTACTGGCTGAAAAGGCGTATTTATTTAACACACACCAAAAAACTGAAATACCACCCCAGTTTTTATGCACCCATTATGACTTCCTCTGGCCTACTGGCAGACTTGGCCACAAGCTTGGAAGCCTATGGCAAAAGCAAGCACACTGCCTTGCTCCACAAAATGGCCGCCACTCACATGGCCAGGCCAACCACAATAACAAGAAAGTTCAGACAGACAATGCAGGCCTATGGCAAAAGCACACTGCCTGGATGGCTCCCAAAATGGCCACTAGCCTCCCACAACAAAAAGAAATGGAAGACAGACAATGCAAGCCTATTGCAAAAGCACACTGCCTGCCTTCACAAAATGGCCGCCACCCACATGGCCAGGCCACAACAAGAAGAAGCATAAGCCAAGGGGAACAAAGAAAAGACATACAGGCCTATATGGAAATAGCAGCACACTACTAAACTACCACCACAAAATGGCCCCAAGCCACATGATCACTCAGTCAGAACAGGCCATGTAAAACAATTAACTCAAGCAGGCCTGTATATGACCAGACAAAGGAGGCCTGCTAAACAACACAGCTTTAATACAAAAATCCAAAAACGAAAATCCACAGGGCTACGAAAGGTTGGAAAGTTACACAACAAGCCCACACACACACATCCAACAAAGGTATTTATTTATTAACACACACCCAAAAAGTGAAATACACCCCAAAAACCACATTTAGCAATTCAATCCAATGCCATCCATGCCCTACATGATTTTTAAATCCAACAGACACCACAGAAACATGCACCCATGGGTACCTCTGGGCCTACTGGCTGAAATTACAGTCAAAAGAAAAACAACTAGGCCCCTACTGAAACTACAGGCCACCCACAACAAATTTTAAAAGCGATGAAAATCCCAAAAAAATGTAGGTACAAACAATGCCCCTATCAAACAAACAATTACACCAATTCTCCAACTTGTAAAATCTCAAATTCAAAAGTCCTCAAATCCAATCCAATGATATCATTCAGCAGACAGACACAAAAAGTGATCCTTCCAGCTCCAAATCCAAATGAAAGTGAACAGCACATGGACAAAGCACTGGGAGGAGCCTGCTGGAAAGGAACAGGAAGTTGGAGACTCAGGGGCACTTCCTTCCTCTTGCAAAAAAAAGTAGAAAAAGGACTCCTTGCACAAAAAACTACAGCCAAATCACAATCTGAGGAGTTTTTTTGATCAAAAGGATCATTTTCGAGAAGGTTTTATGATGCTCAAGAGAAATTCTTCGCCAGATTGCAATTTCTGCGTGTTCGGGATCGCGATCTTACCAACACTGCCGCCGGAAGTCAGATGGCGCTTCCGAATGACTCGTTCGCATTCACACACTCGCGGGATCGTGCGGCCGGATTCCAAATCTCGTGGCACACGTGAACGGATAGGAAATCTCGTCAGCGAACGCAGAATCCCAGTAAGTCGTTACCGTGCGCGCGAGAATGCATATTGAGCACGCGAAGAAGAAAAACAACTATGCTACGTTGCAGATTGCGCAGTATTCGGTAACTACGCGTTCTACACGAACCGCGAAGAATCCGAAGCTCCGCAAACTCCGCGAGCGTAGCGTAGTTCACTGCCCAGGGTTAGTTATAATTCTAGCAGCAGAGGGACTTTGTGTTTTAATCGGACCAGCTGAGGACTGCCTAGCACCGACAATGATTGAATTAATCAGGTCCAGTCTAGAGATGGGGCAGGCTTGAACTGTTCTGTTTTTTTGTGTCTGATAGAATTAGGTACTTTTTGAGTAAGTGTAAGTAGACGTTTGCGGACTTCAGAGTATGCAGTTGAGAATGGTTTTCAAGGTTAAACCCAGTGTTTTCAAAGACGGAAAGAGTAGGTGAATCACTTTATTTTTTCATCATGTACAGTAGTGAAGACCTTTCAGGAAGGTTTGGATTTCATCTGCATAACTGCAGAAAAATTCCAGTATCCTGACATAGCAGCCCGGTAAGCCTAATTTTCGCTGAATTGATTTTTAATTCAAGACCTCCATGTCAGAACCTTTCTGGTACCTCGGTAAGGATGCACTCATTAGCCCCGTGGTGTAGCCCAAGCTCATTTTACGCACTCTTGCTGCGCTGTGAATCCATTTACACTTGTACAACTCTCGTTGATGTTTAACATTGATTTTAGATATAGGGGAGCACGATTAGTGATTAGATGTGTTTGTCTGGACTGTTTTGGAAATCCTGTCAGGGTGTAAAAGGGAATCTCTTTTGTCGAGCAGTTTGTTGGTGGCTGTCTGATTTTATAACTAGAGAATTGGTTGAGGAAGTGGAAATCGGGAATCACTGCTCTCTGTGGTGTTGCCATGCCTCAGAAATCAAGTAGATTCTAGTTGAATCCTACGGAAACCTGTGGTACTGCAGTGCTGATCCCCTCTGAGCAGTCACGTGACATGCAAAGGCTGGCGCAGTGTGGCAGACGCAGATGCCCTGCAGCTCTTTATCTCCTGAGAGAACCGTATGTGTTTGTTTTGTTGGAGTCTTGTTTTCAAGCAGTCTTTGTGTGGTGGGTAATACATATCAGAACAGCTGTTTGTAGTGCTAGCCGTTTGAGTTACATGTGCGTGGTTGGGTATTCATGTTGCACAGTGATTTAAATGGGCCGATACTGGCCTGTACTGAGTACCGGCACTTTTTTATTGGGGGGGGGGGGCTGGCACTTCTCAAGAAAAACGTAATACTTTTACTTTGAGAGTACCGGCACTTCTCAGAAACAAGTAGATACTCTGGTACAGAGGACCTGCACTTCTGTTTTTCCATTTCAAGCACTGATGTTGCATTTTTATGAAGTTGTCTAAAGGGTTTATATCCAAATTGAAAAAATAACCGGCTCACGTAGCAAATGCCGGTCTCCAATGGCATTCATACGAAAAAAAATTGCGTTAGCGTGTTATTGGGTTCTGCGCATGATTTAAGAGCGCCAGAAGAATGAATAATGCTGATGAGTTTTTTGTCGCTAACCTTTAACTATTGGTTTTATTTCCTTTATTCTTTCAAGGCAAATAAATCGAAAGAGTGGCAAGTCAGACAAAATAAAATTGTCGAGGATTCCCTGAAGGGACCTGGAAATAGGGGTAGATGGAATGTAGAACCCCATACAAAATAAAAAGCCATAAGTGCTACCACAAAAATCTATGGCTGTTCCTTAATGTGGGAAACTCGTTACTACTTGAAATAAATTTCAAATGATTTAGTGTTTTGTTTTAATTCAGAATTATTACCTTCTGCACAGAGTTTTAATTAAGCATTAGGAGTACTGTAACGATTGTTAAAGGCCCAACCCTGAATTTTGTCGAGAGAACCTGTGACGAGGGTCAGACGGCCTTTTTGCAATTGATAGAACCCAAGGCAGAAGGGCTTTAATGCTGCTGGAGCATAACACACACTGAGGCTTTATTGTTTTAAATTAAACAGGGAGAAGTATATAGGTAATCTTTGGAATGTTGGAGCACAACGTCTGTGGTGACCGTTATTGGGCTTGAGCTCCTCCTTTGCGTTCAGTGGAGCTTTCAACATTCCAGTGTTCTATTTAAGCATTATAGCCCACTGTGGTGGGCTATAACAGTTGTTAAAGGCCCCGAATCAGTTATAGGCATGAGTCCTAGGCGGGGACCCATAATATGGGAGAGGGACTTTAACTACTCGTAGAGCCTGAAGCAGTAGGGCTATACTGTTTTTAGAACATTCCACCATCTACATCAGGGGTCTTCAAACTGTGGGGCGCGACCCCCAGGGGGGCAGTGGAGTGATGCAAAGGGGGTCGCGCCTTCCCAGTCACACTTCTGCCCCGGCCCAAGAGCTTTAGCCCCCCCCCCCACACTTCCCCCGTCCTGTGTCTCAGCCCGGGCTGCTGCAGTGAAACTTGAGCTGCTGGGGGCTCAGCTGGGCAGTGTCTGGAGTCTTATCTCCGGGACCCCCGTGTTTTTCACAGGTCTTTAAAGACCATTTGCATTTTTACATGCCTTTGCAAACTGGTTACAGAGGCTTAGGTTTTTTTGCTGGTTCCAGTACCCCCTGGGTCCCCACTGTGCCTATTCCTTACATTTGGATTTTACATTCACTGCCGTAGTGTGAGAATGCATTTCATGGAAAGGAATACAAAGAAGGCTTGCCGATAGAAAAATGCCTGCCGTGTTTTGTTTAAAGAGCCTGCAAAGATCTCCTCTTGGTACTAAATAAACTTGGAAATAAAAAAGTATGTATGCATTCGTTATGTGACTTTTCTGTCTTTGTTCTCTTTAATTATCAGTCATGGATCATTGAGACAGCCCTAGAACACAATTCAAAGTGCTTTCTATTTATATTTGCTGTTGGAAGTATCAGGGCCGGCTTTAGGGCGGTGCGACCGGTGCCACCGCACCGGGTGCTGGCTTCCTGGGGGCGCCGTGTTTGAAATTTTATTGTGCTTTTGAAGCACCTGCTGCAGCGTTTCTTTCCCGGCAATTACCAGGCCTCACATAAATGTCAAGATAACTTGCGTGATTAATTATCTTCCTGGAGAGAGATCAGAATTTTGTATAGTTGAGGTTTTGACTTAGGTGAAGTTAGTGCAGAGGGTTAATATGCCTGCTGCAAAGAACGTGTACCAAGTAGATTACAGACGTATGATGTAAACAGATCAGCATGTTACTGCTTTCAAAAGAGACATCCTTTTGTTACTTGCAATTTATAACTTAAAGTCCTAATATAGAATAGTGAGCTATTAACTTTCATCCTAGAACTGCATGCACACTGCAAAGAATACATTATTAGACCATTGATTAATGTTACAAAAAGGGTTAATTTGGCTAGAAATCAATTCTTATTATTAAAGGAAACTCCCAACTATGCTGCTCACACTATACCTCAACCTGCAGTCACACGAGTACACTACTCATCCTGCACTCATGTGACACTTGACTCACCTGTCCTCCTCACTACTCAATATGCAACTCACTCAAACAAGCCCATCAGTAATCATACCTTCATTCATCCCATTCTGAACTTGCATCCGCACCCAAAATGAGAGAGGACAGCAAGGGAGTGAGAGAATTTGATTGAAGAGGTCAGGGATGAGGAGAAATGTGAATTACCGAAGAGAAGTGTGGACACGCAAGAAGTGAGTGTGATCCAAAGTTGAGGGCTTCTGTTAGAACAAAGGGGAGATGTGAAAGAGGAATGGGAGGACTGGAGAGGTGTAAGATACAAATAGACAAAAATTTGAATGAAGAGACGAGGTGAATGAGAAGTGCTGAGGGGCACGGGAGGTGACAGGGCCAGAGAGGCCATGAGATAAATGTGAGAGACTGTTAGAGATGAGGGCAGTGAAAGGACAGAATGGCAAGAGGTGATTAAAGGTGAAGTGAGAGGTTGAATGGGGAGAGTTCAGAAGTTGTAAAAAGGGGTGAAAGAAAATGGCCTGCTAAGTGAGAGAGGGATCCGGGGTTAGGAGAGGAGAGAGATGGAAGGGAGGGGGGTGAGAGGAAAGCTGCATGGGTAAACGGCTTAACTCTACACAAAACCGCCAGGGTTTTAAGGGACCCCTGCTTCTCCCGGTCAGGGCCAGGTGAGCTTCTAATGTGGCAGCACGTATTCCTGCAGAGTGGAAGGCCCTGCACAAAGGTTGACTTGAAATCTTTCTGATGATAATTGCTGTATTTTGGTTATAAATGGGTACTGATTGGGTGAAATCTTTCCTCAGTGTTACTGTGTGTAACAAATGTCAAAATAATGAAGCAATGCTATCACAAAATACGCGGCATCACATAACCTCATTTACATTTTCATCCCACGCAATTTAGTCAACAGGTTTAGACATTTTTGTCAGGAGGGGGTCCTTACGCCTCAAAATGTTGACAGGGGGGTCTCGGCATCCAAAAGTTTGAAGACCTCTGATCTACATTGAGGGTAGATGTTCAAATTTGAAATGGTCGATTCAGAAAGTGCAGATCTATACCAGCCATTATTGCCTCTGAGCCTCACTATTGGTTTCATTGGAGCTCTCAAAATTCCTATGTTCTAATACTGATTAATGCCCTCTACAGTGTGTGTTGACTGCCATTAATTGTCTGCCCTTCATTTATAATCTCGAATCAAAGGCTAGCGTGCATATATTGGTATGGGCACTTAATCTGTTCACGCCCGAACATGGTAAATAAGGCTGTTAGATGGACCCTATCCCCCTTACCCCATCCAACACTGGCAGAAAGCTCGCCCACTATCTGTCTGCTTTATTTCCTTTTCTTTGTACCTAGAATGCTGTTAAATAGTAGTTAATGGCAACATTTTGAGCGTTGACTGAGAGAATTACACTTTTTCATAAGGGTGCCAATAAGCAGTTGTCTGCCCAAAGTGTACTTTAGTTTTTTTGCAAGGTTAATGCTTTCATCTGTTACCCTCCTAAGTTTGACCTCACTGATGGCCTAAGAGGGAGGCACCTCTATCCAGTTATCCTTGCCAGACTGATTCCTTGCAACCACGCAGAGTAAGTTGTCCCTTGGACCAGCTAGCTCACAGTGCCACCATAAGCCCCCTAACCTAGACAGAGAGCGAACAGTTCTGACAACCACTAAGCATGATAGCCCTGTTCCTCCAGGAACCATGGTGACGGACCTAGAAACCTAGAAACTTACAGTCATACACTTGTGCTCTCGTTTGCTGAGAGAAATATGCAAAGAATACACAGAGCGAGGTTTTCTTTTTTTTTTTTTCTTTTTTTTTATTTTTTTAAAAACCTTTATTTTGGTAAATGCACAATACACAGCGTCTGCCTACAACCCCTCGGGGCCGGCCGCTATGACATATCAGAAAAGGATAAAAGAAAAAGAAAAAAAAAACCAATTGGGCAGAGCGCCGTTAAAGCAATCTCTAAGTGAAAAGTACCGTGTAGAACATAGAACAATAATGTCAGGATAAGAAAAGGTTTAATTTTATGATTTTGTCGAGTACAATGTAGTGAACTACGAAAAGAGTCGAAGCTGATCACTGACCAGGAGAGACATCACCGTTCACGGAGCACCCAGAAGGAGGCGTTATATAGGAAGGCATTTGTAAGGAAACAGGTGGCCACCATCCAGGAACTAAGAGCAAACGCTATACCACAGAATGATAGAACACAATAAACTCCCTACTAACACTGAACCCCGACCCCGAAGAAACAAAGAAACATAGAAGAGAAAGAAACCGAAGAAGAAGAGAGAAAGAATGAGAAAGAGGGCCATAGAGACAAAGAAAAGACATAGAACACATCCCATCCCCCCACCCTGCATACCAGCGGAAGGCCACGGCCCACCCCCCCCCAATAGGCATGCCTGTCGCCCCAAAAGAACCCCAAGTGAGAAAGAGAGTCTGGAGAGTGGGAAAGAACATCCCAGTCTCCGACTCCCAGAGAAGGCAGGAGGAGGAAATTTTACATACTCCCGGTCACCACCAGCCCCATAAGCATCCCCCACCCTGAGTATCATCAGCACAACTGAAGTAGCAAGCAAAGCAGCAGGTGGGGAGACTCCATTCCAAATGTGCGAATAAATCAGATAATTAGCAGTCCCATCCTAGTCCCCGCCCGCCAATACGTACAGCAAACTAAAGGAAATCGCCCAGCCCTGGCCCGATCCTAAGTGGCCCCACAGATCCACCCCCGCAATCAACAATAGCAAATTACACGCATGCGGCACATCAGATACATAGACAAATATTCTAGTCCGGGTCATGCCAGGCGGTCAGGCAGGATCATCAAGGGAGGCAACATCAGCCCTGGCCAGAACGCTGAAACCTCACCAAGCATGGCCACCGCTGGGAGTGTATCTCAGGCAGAACAAAGGAGCAAGATGGCCGCTCCCGGCACAGAAGACGCAGAGGAAGAGGAAGCGAGAGTTCCCAATCATAGACCATCACCACATCGATAGTGACCAACACAGTTTTCCCCACAGAACGGCACACACTCCGGCGATGTTGAGGAAGCCGTGGCAACACTTGTAGAGGCAGAGTCTCAGCTTGTAAAGTGGAAGGGAGCTTTGTATCTGCAACTTTGTCATTAAAAGAACACTCGACACTGTAGCCAGGGAGAGGACGTTCCACAGTATCCCCCTGTCGCCACATTGTATCCGCCTCGAAGGGAATGAGAGGCATTGGGGGGTCAGACAACCGCAGTAGTTCCCTGGATGGCATAGCGACATCGATCTTCCGCTCCAGTTCTCGAGTGTTTTTCCACAGTGTCGCCCCCAAGTCTTCCAGGGCTAGAAGGATATCACCATAGGTCAGGTCTGCTCCCCGCTTCAGCATGTCGGCAATATGCAAAGGCGCCGCCGGGACACCCTCCAGCTCGACAGTAGGCAGGGCAGCCTGCGCCAAAGATATGGAGGCTTCCGTCTTTCCGGCGAGGTAGACCGGCACCGCCACCATTTTTGCAGTCAGCCCACATCGGAGAGGTGAGGGTGACTCCATTGGACGGAGGAATAGCATTTAAGGCAAGAAGAGATACTGCTCGCTATACGGGGCTCACACGATGTGAGAGCCCTCGGCTGTATAGCAATGCGGGTGGTGGGCGCTCTAAAACGGATACCGCTCTGACCGCTGGTAGCATGACAAAGGAAGGTTCGCCAGCCCGGACCCAATCATACAGGAATTCTCTCCGTCGCGAAGAAGGCTCCGCCAAGCCGCCCACTCCACAGCCGGTCACATTTCCCCAGGCGCCGGTCCGGCCCCAGGTCGTCTCACCGTACGTGATAAGCGGTGTCCGGTGGCGGTGGTCGGGCCAGAGTGCGTGGGCAAAGTCCAAAGTCGGCAAACTCTATGAATCCTCGACCAAAAAAGCCGGCGGGGACATCGGAGGAATGCGGAAAGTGTCAGCGCATTCGTGGTTACATTTGCTCGCGCTGTAGGCAGGATTAAAGATCAGGATGTCATGTAAACAGCAGACGGGCTGCGGAGCCGGGAGCTCAGACGTCCTGTCCGTCCGCCATCTTGGCTCCTCCCCAGAGCGAGGTTTTCAATGTTTATTTACCCGAAGTGATTCTTGTATAGAAAATACGTGCTGTAATGATCAATAGACAGAAGCAGATTAAAGGTATAATAAGTGCCAGGACAGTGAACAGAACTAAAAGTTCCACCATTGTGCTGAAACAGCGCATATATGCAAGCAAATAAAATAATATAACACTATTGCTTACTCCTACTATGCAAACGCCTAACCTACATGTCTAGGGTGTGTGTGTAAGTTCTGCCAAGAAACCCCCTAATGGATGATCCAACCCCATTACCTGGTGGGTAAGAATGTTGGACCCCCCATCTTGGTCACGAACTGGACACTGGACACCCCTCACGGAGATGTCAGTCAGCTGCTGAGCGAAAGCTTCAGCATGTAGGGACCTTTGGAACTCAGCAGAAGTGCCTCCTCTGCATATGCCCAGAAACAGGTGTTTATATATAGAAAAAGGCATTGTTGCCTTAAGCTGAGATTGTGATCAGGCTGCCATTATTTGTATTCTACGTATAGCTGTGTCGTCATATGGATTTAAATAACAAACACATTTGCACAACGAACGTGTAGTCCTTGTACACAATGCCAAGGCAATATGATAATGTTTTTGCTAAGTTGATTAGTGTAAGCAAGGTCGGTGTTTCCAGGTAACCAACCCAAAGTGTCACAAATGCAAATGTGTGAACAGTCGATGTGGAAAGTGCAGGCAACTTTAGGAAAGATCCGTGTTTAAGTAAAAATGGCAACGTTTCCTACAAGACCTAACTGGGACACCTGAGCGGGGCGGTGCATTGAGAAAAGTCGACCACACCGTGCTAGCTGAAATCTTAATGTATTGGAGGTATTGTCCCATGCAGAACAAAAAATAATCTATTGCTTCTTCCCTCTTGATGAACTGCCCTCTGGAGTAGAGAGAGGTCCTCCATAGTATCATAGCCTCCATCCTTCTATCTCTGCACCAACATGCAGTCGGCGATTTGTAGGAAGGGTTGCACAACCCACAATGGCATGTACGGAGTATACATCGTGCACAATATCTTTTTTTTTTTATATATATATATTTATTTGCATTTCCAACACAGAACATAATAAGCATGCCAAATTGAAACGTCCATTTCCTAGTACTCTGCCTCCACCCACCGCCCCCCTCCCCCAGCCTAGCCCCAGACACCTCGATACATTGATATAGAAGCACCCACCATCCATCGAGGCCTCTCGGTGCATCCAAGTCGTTCCCCTATGCAACCAGGCTGTCAGCACCGCGAACTCCTCCCCCTCAGAGCCCCCCATCTAGGCCATGATATCGTCGCCACTTCCCCCATACTCTGGCTAATTTCTTCGGGCAGCCCCGTGCTTTGTATGTTACTCTTTCGGCCGCCATATACATGTCCATCCCCCTCCTCCAGTCTTCGTCGGGGGGTTCGGGGCACCCCATTCCCGTGCCATATCCCTCTTGGCCACTACTAACGCTAGCGTCAGGGAAATGAGCTGGGGTCGAGTCAGGTCTATACCATTCGTTAGCCCTAGTAGAACCAATTTGGGCTCCAGGGGTAGGGTCATCTCAAGTACGTTCCCGAGTTCTCCCACTATCCTGGCCCAATAACTTTGGAGGATCCCACACTCCCAGATGATGTGGTAGAAGTTGCCTTCCGCGTGTCCGCATCGCAAACAGCTAGGGTCAGTGGCCCTCCCCATTCGGTGTAGGCGGAGTCGATCATAGTAGACTCTGTGTAAGATCTTATGTTGGATGAGTCGGAGCCGAGATTTTATTGCCACTACCCTCGGGTGCATCAGGGCAGTTTCCCAGTCAAGCTTGTCCATTTCTCCTACATTCGATTCCCACATATTCCTCAATTTCACCAACCCGTCCGGCATGTTGTTAAGTAGGTTTTTATAAGTCAAGGAAACTAGCTTGGTCTGCACCTGTTCCTGTAATAGGCGGCCCTCCAGCGGCGAATAGTCCGGCAAGGGGACCGACAACGCCTCTTCTGCCTGCCATGCGTAGCGTAGTTGTGCATACTTTAAGAACTGAGTGCAGTGCAGGCCGTACTCCGCCCTTAATTCCTGGAAGGACTTTATGGTGCCCCGGCGCTGGGGGTCACCCAGCACGGAGATGCCAATATCATCCCACCGTCGGAATCCTTTCAGCTTATGTAACTCTCGCAACCAGGCACACCTCCAGATGGGGGTTTGTCTCGACGGTTTGTGCCGCCATCCAATTTGTCTTGTCGCCCTATCCCAGAGCTCTACCGTCACCCTCGTTGCCGATAATAGTGCAGCCTTCCCCCTCCCTCCATAAAGATAGTGCAGACATGTGCGGCGATCTAATTTCGCCCTTTCCAGTCTATATGTGGGGTGGTCCGCCGAGGCATGTAACCAGTCGTTTATTGGCGCAAGATGCTCCGCCCAGTAGTATGCCGCTACGTTTGGGCGCGAGATTCCTCCATTGTACTGGTTTCTCTGTAGCGTCTCCTGCGCTATCCTGGGCTGTTTCCCCAACCAGAGCAGCTCTCTCAGACCCTCGTTTATTTCTTGAAACACCCAACGCGGGAGGGGGAAATATTCGTTTTGTAGTGCATAGAGGAATCGCGGTAAGGTGATCATTTTATACATTGCCGCCCGCCCTAACATTGTGAGTTGGAGGGTCTTCCATCTGGACGCATCCTCCTTAAAGTTCAGTAGAGCCCGTTGGATGTTCTTCGCATATGAGACAGAGCTACCAGTTGTTATGTAAATACCTAAATATACAAACTCGTCGGTCGTCACCCGTAGTGTCTCGTGTATTGCCCTGCCCAAGTCTCTCACCCCGGGATTGTACAGGACCGATTTAGGCTAATTTATAGTATAGCCCGAGCGCAACCCATAGCGCTCCAACAGAGAGAATAGTCTCGGGATCGAGACCTCCGGTGATGTAACATACAGCAGGATGTCATCCGCGTACAGCGAGATCTTCTCTTCATATCCCTCACCTAATGGATTTTAAAACCAGCTATCTGGCTATCCTGCCGTATTTCACATGCCAGCACTTCTATGGTGAGGGCGAATAGTAGCGGGGACAGAGGACATCCCTGTCGGGTCCTTCTTCGTATGGGGAAGTCCTTTGAAAGGGCTCCATTGACTTTAACCCTCGCTCGTGGGTCCGTGTAGAGAAGCTTAATCCACTGTCTAAATTTTGGACCCAATCCAAACTTTATCAGCACGCTATCTAGGAAGGGCCAATGCACCGCGTCAAACGCTTTTTCAGCGTCTAGGGAGAGAAAAACATTGGGCCCCTCACGCGCACACACCTCCATCAACCAGTTGTGCGTCCGCCGTAGGTTATGTCTAGTCGCCCTGTCCGGCAGGAAAACCGTCTGGTCTAAATGAATCAGGCCTGACATCACCTTTTGGAGTCGAAGGGCCAGGATTGTCGCTAGGAGTTTCACCTCTATATTCAATAGAGATATAGGACGGTAGGATGAGCACACGTCCGGCGGTTTGCCCTGCTTATAGATAGGTACTATCGTAGCCATGCGGAGATCTGGCGGGAGCGTCCCCTCCTCCCACGCCCCATTGAATAATGCCAGTATATGCGTGGTGAGGAGGTCAGCCATTCTTTTAAAGAATTCTGCTGGGAACCCGTTGGGGCCAGGGGATTTCCCCGGGCGCAACTTAGCCAGCGCCTCCCGTATCTCATCTGCAGTGATCTTTGCCTCTAAGCTCTCTCTCTCCTCCGCGTATAGACTGGGTGTCTCAACCTCTTCTAAATACTGACTGATCTCAGCCGTCGTGCCCAGTTCTCTAGACCCATAAAAGTCCTCATAATACTCTGCAAATGTCTGGGCTATCTGAGCATTGGTCCTACTAGGCCGGCCATCTGCGCCTATCACCTGATCGACCCACCTCGCTTCCTGTTCTCTGCGGCTCAGCCATGCCAGCAATTTCCCCGATTTATCCCCGACTTCGTACAATCTATGCTGGGTGGCCAGTGCTTGCGTCCTGGCCTCGTTATTCGTCATGTCCTTATATTGCTGTTGGGCGTCTAGCAGTCTTCGGAGCGCGGGTGACCCCCCGCCCATGACATGTTGCTTTTTCCAGTGCCAGAATACGCGCTTCCAGTTCCCTAATACCCCTCTGTTGCGTCCTCCTGTTTTCCGCTATTCTAGTTTGTATTTTATCGCGGAGGACCGCCTTCAGGGCCTCCCAGATCGTCACTCCCGACTCCACTGAGCCCAAGTTGTCTGCCAAATAGACTTTCACGTCCGCCCTAAATCCCCGTACGAGGTCTCTATTCTGCAGATCCCATGCCGCCAGTCTCCACCTCCCAGCCCTCGCCCCGTGTCGCAGTCCCAGCGTCATCAACAGCGGAGAGTGGTCTGAGATGCCACGCGCCAGGAATTCCGCTCGACTCGTCGCGTCCAGCGCATGGCGGGGTAGGAAGATCTAGTCCAATCTGGAGTACACCTTGTGCGCCCCTGAGAAATACGAGTACCCCTTAATCTCTGGGTGGACCCATCTCCAGGCATCCGTCAGCCCTACCGTGTCAATAAATTGTGCTAAGTGGGAGGGCGCCGAAGGGGCCAGTCGCTCCCCTGACCTATCCAGTGTGGGGTGTATCACGTCATTAAAATCTCCCCCCACCACGTGCTGTGAGTCCGGCGTGCCCAGAATAATGTAAGTCACCCGTGCATATGTTCTTGCCTGTAGCCTGGGGGGCGCATACACGGACACCACCGTCGTCTTCTGGCGTCTCCATGTCCCCGTTACTCCGACATATGTCCCCTGTGGATCCAACCAGGTGTCTGTAACTATGAAAGGGGGGGATTTCCTCACTAAAATGGCCACCCCTCTCGATCCTGAAGTGTACCCTGCATGTGCCAGTACCCTGTACGCCCCCCTAGCCAAGAATCCACATCTTGTCCCCTGCAGATGCGTTTCCTGCAGCAGTACTATATCAGGGGCCCTCCGTTTAAGGCCATGACCAGTCCTCTCTTTATCTTTGTGCCTAGTCTATTTACATTCCAGGTAAGGATTTTGATCTTTCTATCATCGCGTTCCCCTGTCCCGGGGACGCCCAGCTTATCAGAAGACATCAAACTGGGTCAGGACATGTCCCGGCGAGTCCCCGGTGCAGGGCCAATAGGTGTCGCGGACCTTCCCATCTGCGGCATGCTTAAAAACATGAACCAAAACCTCAACCTCCCCCCCCCCTCTGAACCTTCCCACCCTTCCACCATCCCCTCAATTAACACCCCCCAGTAATGCCCCCCGCCCCACCCCTCTCCCCCGTCCAAGCCCATCACCGTCCTACCGACAGGGATACAGCTGTTCAGTTGAAGGTCTGTCGCCCACCCGCTAGTTACCTCGTCACGAACTTGCCCGCTTTACCCCTCCACAAAAGTTCTTACCCACAACCGAAACCACAACATGAACTGGAACAGCAGTAGCACAATATAAGACAGTCCAGCTACTGTTAAAATAAATCGTAGGCAAAAGGTGGGGGGGAAAGAAAACAAGGGAGGGGGCAGACCACAAACTTGCGTGCTCTCCGCTACGGTGACCACGGCTGGCTGACCCTTCGTAACTCTTCCTCACGAGTTAGAGTCCTGCAGCTCTTCCCTCGAGGCCTCTGTGTCTTGCGTTTGTCCCTGCTGCATGTCTCTTATGGCAGCCACCAGAGGGTGTCCTTCCAGGTCCTCTCCCTCCGAGGCGACATCACCGGGTTCTTCTTCCCCCTCTGAGCGTGCCTGCTCTGCCAAGCAGCGGAAGCGCGAGCCCGTCAGCCGGACCGATGCTGTACTGTTCCGTCTCCTCCTCCGGGTTCCAGACGTCCTAACGGGGCGGCTGTCCAGTCCCGGCGTTCTCGCCTGCGTCCCTCCCGCTGCCACCTCGGTGATCCTCGCGGCTCCCCCCCAGGGTGCCCCCGTGCTGGTGTCTCCCGGTACACCTTCGGCCCCCCGCCCACCGGTGGGCGTTCCTCCAGCCACTGCCAGGCCTCTTCTGGGGAGTTAAAAAAATGGGACTTTTCTTTATAGATTAATTTCAGCTTCGCTGCGAATAACAGCATATACTGTTTTTTAAGTGCTCTCAGCTTGGCTTTGATTGCATCAAAGGAACGGCGCTGCTTTTGTACCTCCTGGCTGTAGTCCGGAAAAATCATAATATGCGCGTTCTCGTTTCGGATGACCCCAAGTTTCCGAGCTTCTCGCAGGATCATGTCACGGTCCAAAAAGTTTAAGAAGCGCGCAATGACTGGCCTCGGCCGCGCCCCAACCGACGGGTCTCGCCAGCAGAGCTCTATGCGCCCTCTCAATTACAAAGCAGGTGGAGAATTTCTCTTTCGGAAATGTACGTAACCGCCAGTCGTGGAGAAACTCCGCCGTATTAGGTCCCTCAATTCCTTCCCTAAAGCCTACAAAACGGAGGTTGTTGCGTCGTGCCCTATTATCGGCATCATCCACCTTCCATAGGAGTTGCTTATGAGAGGCTTTGAGCTCCACTAGCCGCTCCTAGTCCCAGTTTCTTGCCCCGTGCTGCACCGCCGTACCTTCTTCGTCCCGGGATGACCCCGCGGAGACCCGGGTCTCCCAGGCCCGCTAGTCGCCTTCCACACACTCCTGCCGCGGCGGTGCCGGACCTCAGCCCGTTACGTGCAGCACTTAGGTATCACCGCAGGGGGCAGGGGGCAGGCAGCGCACCCCCAGCAGTTAGATGGAGAATCACCGAGGGCCCCACCGATCGTCTCCTCCGCTGAATCCCGCAATGGGGGGGGAGGGGGCCGCCGTCCCCCTCCGCACCTCGCTCCCGGCGGCTCTCTCCACGAAGCACAAGGGCCCGGTCGCGCCTGCACCCCTTGGATCCCGCGGCCTCCAGCGGGGACAGCCCGGCGTCTTCAGCGCAGCCACGCTAGTCAGGGCCAGCTTGATCTCACCGTGCCCGGGCGCTCACACCTGCCTCTCTCTCCCTCACACGCTGTCGGGTCCCGCCGGGGCCGCACCAGTCCGGATTTGCACTACAGAGCGCCGTCTTTCGGTTCCCCCGGAAGTCGGACCCACCAGGCTCGCCGCCGCGTCACTCTCAGAGACGGGGAGCCGGCGCCGTCTTGGGTCGCGCGCCCAGGCTCCGTCTCCGCCTCTGTCCTCCACAGAAACGGGTCTATTGCGACCCCGCTGGGCATTCAAACCCTGCCTGGGGGATGCAGCAGCCGCTGGAGAGCTGCCAGGTATCGTCGTCTGGACTCTGGGTCGCCGTTCAGTAAGTCGGATCACTGCCGGTAGCCGGAGCGATAGAACTCGCGTCCTACTCGGCCATGTTGCTAGCCACGCCCCCCCCATCGTGCACAATATCACTCTCCGGACCACCCCCTCCCAAACACCGGCCACCAGTCGAATAATTTAGGGAAAGGTGGAGGGGACTCACAAGCCACTCAATAGCAGGACCGATAGAGATTGTCCATCATGGCTTTCCTGTAGGAGCTGTTTTTTCCAGTTGTCAAAAGGGTCAAGACAATGAATTGTGTTCTGTAGGTCTGCCGCCATTTAGTAGAGTTCCAGATGCAGAACATCAAGACTCCGCCGACACCATGTCCCCTGCAGTGTGGCTAACTTGACACGTCTGTTTATTTCCCCAGAGGAGATCCACTATAAGGCTATCCAAGGTGTGAAAGTAGTGTCTATGGATATCATACAGGGTGCTCTGAAGTGCAAATAGGCACTGCAGTAAGATGATCATTTTTACAATGGTTATCTTGCTTATGAGGGACAGAGGTAGATCCTTCCAGAATTGGATCGAGGCCCGAAGTTTTGACAAAGTTTTCTGACAAAGTTTTGCCCTCTCTGCTACTGTATATGAAGTAGGAATAGGCTTGCTGTTATACTACAGTCAAGAAAACAGTCCCCGTTGGATAACTCAATCACATAGCTCTCATCCTTATACACCCAAATATTTCCTATCATCAAAACATAAATAGAGTTGATCCTATAGGTCCTCCCGACAGAACACTCAAAATTGGTCAATTATACCTTGCACAGTTTATTATCCATCATTTAAAAACATGCAAGGAAGTTGTATCCAGTCAAAAAGAACCACAACGGTCTGACATAGATCACTTGTTACACAAGAAGATAACTTCTTATCTTAAAAATACGTTTGGTATAACAAATGTCCTAATGGATCTAGAGTGGACTTTATACAGGCATCAACACGTTTCAGTGGGTACTATTATTAGACCGCCACCTTCTACAGGAAAAAAAACGATTTCTCCCAAATTCAAATCGTTATCTGTACTACATTGCAGGACAAAAACAAAGGAAAAAACATAAAAAAGCGTTTTTTGCAATGTAGTACGGATAACGATTTGAATTTGGTAAATATCGTCTTTTTCCTGAAGAAGGTGGTGGTCTAATAATAGTACCCACCAAAACGCGTTGATGCGTGTATAAAGTCCACACTACTTCCTTTGGGACTGTTATGGTGCTTTTTGACTGGAAACAACTTCCTTGCATGTTCTCCAATACTGTATTGTTTTGTCTTCATGTGAAGCAATAATATTCTCTTTTTGTATGGTGCAAGAGTATTGGTTTTTAATGTGCTTTTTTAATATAGGAATGAATTCCTTTTTTAGATAATTATGTACTATAATGTGTTTTTAAATGATGAATAATAAACTGTACAGGGTATAATTGACCCTTATGAGTGTTCTGTCGGGAGGACCTATAGTATCAACTCTATTTATGTTTTGGTGATAGAAAATATTTGGGTGTATGGGGATGAGAGCTATGTGATTGAATTACCCAAAGGGGATTGCTTTCTTGACTGTAGTCTATTTAGTGCCCTACTCCTTTGGTGGTAAAAGGGCCCCTCTCTTTCTTTTGAGATTGCTGTCGTTTAATACGGTTTTGTTTGTTACTGTTATACTATACTTTCTAATTTCTTCCTATGTCCAAAACATCATACTACAATAGTAAATTGCTGACCTAATGCAACTGTTCACTGAACAAATCATTTGCTGACATATTACACTAAATTGTCTATTGTGACACAATTTGTATAGCTCAGTTGCAATGATGTATTTATTATCTGTATGCTGCAACGAGCAACAAGAATAAGAAAAACGTAAAAAAAGATTTGTTTACATTTCTTTTTAAAAGCACAGTTTTGCGTGGACCCGCTCCCACTCATTAATGTTTTCAGTGCGTTGACTGCTGTTCGAAGTTTGATCTCTTAGATGTGGTTTTACTTCCTGTTGAAGATTGCTGAAAGTGGATAGTTCTATCATTATGTCCAGCTTGTTTTAACAACACCCCTCAACATAGTTTGCCTTTTGATTATTTACAATTGGATGAAGTGAATGGAAGGAGCTGTTAGTTCAAATTAACCTTTGTCATTTCCTCCCACACACTTCCCCACTTCTGAAGGACTTTTACATTTTATGTATGTATATGTGTAGCATCCACCCCAGCTCTGGAGCATGCCAATGACTACGCCACACACGGAGATCAGCAATACATATCTTTATTCTTTGGCATGCAACCATTAACTGAACGCACGGTGTCATAGGCTTTATTAGCCACACCCAGGTACACCCAAATACCTCCCAACTGATTACGTAACTTTGTAAGGAGTCCGCCTAGGACCACAAAGGTCCTACTGCACATGATCCCATGTCACTGCATCTCTCCCTTTTTGTTAAATAAAAAACACAGATAACATGCATACAATAGAGTTCCTCAGTGAGTCGTCGAGGTGCTCACACCAATCTTCCAGAACGAGTTGTATGGGGTGAAGGAGTTGCACTGTCATCTGGCGTCGTAGATGTAGACTCAGGTGCTTGACTGGGCATTGAGGTGGACATGTTTCACCTGTAAGGTCTGAAGCTGATGAACATCGAAGCAACCCAATAACTAATATAAGATGATGACCATTGTTTAAAGGTCCAAAGAAATCAACTGCAATTTCCTCCTACGCTTGTTTAGGAAGGTCAGATATATATAACGGATGCTGTCTTGTTTTGGAGGGCAAGCATTTACACAGGTGACACCCTTTTAGTTCCTTCTCGACTCCTTAGTCAAAGCGAGGGAATCACACTCAGTCTTTGAGGGCTTTCTTGGTGGCTACAATGCCACGATGTCCTTCGTGTGCCAGTTCAATAGCTTGTTGTCTCAAGCTCTCAGGCATGTCAATTCTTGAACCTTATTATGATACTTTCGTGAGTGACAAAGTTCATCCTGCACATTTTTTAATTTTTGATAGGTCGAGTCTGTTTTCTCCATGATTGTGTTGCAATTATATCCTTGATTGTGAGCAAGTCTCTGTATTGGTAGCAGCAAGGATCTGCTCAATGGATAGAGCTGTAGGGGTGTTGGGCTTTACTGTGAAGTTGCTCCTGATACATTTAAGATTTTGCCACAGTGATTGCCCCCTTATGAGAGCTGACAAAGAAGAATGTTCCCTTCCAATGGTCCTCTGAATGTGATCAAAGTTTCAAGAAAATCAAGCACACAATTGAAAATGCAGATGAAATGGTTTACTTTGATCCAAAGTTACATACTGATGTTGTAGATGCAAGCCCAGTGGGGTTGGGTGCGATCCTTGCTCAACACAACTGACATCCAAATGCTCAAAGACGCATTGTGGCCTATGCCAGTCGAAGTCTATCTCAGACTAAACGTGCCTATTCTCAGCCTGAAAAAGAGAGCCTGGCTGTAAAGTGGGCTTGTGTATATTTTCATGTGTTTCTGTACGGAAAACATTTCACCCCTGTCACTTTACCACCAGGCATTGCTCGCCATATTCAGAGATCCAAAAGCCAAGATGTGGAGGTTGAGATTGCAAGAGTATAATTACACAATTGTGCATAAGCCGGGAAAAGATCAAAATCCTGCAGTTTACTTCTCATGAGTGCTGTTACAGCATCACAGTGCAGCGTCTAAAGTGGCTGAAGCATACATTAATAGCTGCCAATGCCAAAGAAGGATTGCAGCATGGTTATATCTTGCGCAGGACAGTTGGATGACAATGCTTGTACTTTTTCATGGTAAGGAGTCATTTCCCCTTTAGAGACTATATGCCCTAAAAATTCTATTTCGGTTTTGTGAAGCTCACACTTTTCTGCATTTAACGAGAGACCTACACCGGCAAGCAAACAACACACTTGTGTAAGAGCTTTGTCATTTTCTTTTCATGTGGCCTCAAACACCAATATATCATCACTGTAGTTAAAAGCATGTGTGACCGGTGGAATTATTCGGTGAATGACATTCTGAAAGATTTCTGCGGCCAACACCACACCAAGAAGGAGTCTTTTGTATCTGACCAAGACCACATGAGTTGAAAAAGTAGTAATGCGCCTACAGTTCACTTCCAGCTGGAGTTGATGGCATCCTTTGTTCAACTTAAGATGGGAGAAGACTTTGGCGCCATTCAGCTGTGTAACCATATCCGCTATGTGTGGATCTGGATGTCTTCCACTCTTGATTGGTTTGTTGGCTTTGCGCGTATCAAAACAAATGTGCACTGCTCGTCCACTGTCCTTTTTTGGCACTACCACTATGGGCGAAACCCATGGCATCGGACCAGTAGTGTGCTGAATGGTGTCATGCTTCAGTAATGTTTCCAGTTCTTTCTCAAACCGCCTCCTGTAAATGAAAAGTAAGCCGATGGTGTCGCTGAGCAGCAGGACGAATATCCTTGTTAATGTGAATTTGCTCCTTCATTGTCATAAGTTTCCCTGGTCCATAAAATAACGACAGGAATTGACTTACTATTTCAGAATGTGCCTTAGGGTTGTAGTTAATGGATATCAATCCCATTTCATCAGCAGGGCTGAAACTAAGTAGACACTGACTCAGCAAAGTACCTTGGGGAACATGAATGGGTGATTGTACTGTTGTTTTCTTATGCCTCATGGTTGCTACAAATTACCCTTGACTTTGTAATGGCATAGAAGCATCCCACATGTAAACCTTTGTTTTCGATGGCTTCAGACGTGGTACCGGAGACAGCTGGTTGTATATTTCTTCAGGCATGATATTGATTGATGCACCACTCTCTATAATGAAAGTTGTAGGGCAGCCATTTACCTTTAGTGTGATCTTGAGGTATCGGCCAACATGGTGATCTCTCTTTGATGTACGTTATTCTTTGAAAGCAGCCAATACTACATGTGCATGTTTTTCTGTGGAAGGTATCGCCATTTCACACCCATCTTCTTCATTGTCGCTCAAAGACGATGGTGAAAAGCCTTTGGAAAATGACTTTGATGACGATCAAATTTGTTTAGTCTCTACTTGCCTCAATTGATGTTGCCGTTTAATCTTGTAGGTGTGGCTAGAATGCTTCTGGAACCTTTTGGCGCCCATTTTATCTTTTCGTCATAACATACTTAGTTTCTGTTTTACTTTGCAGACTGTTGTGAAATGATTCTTTCTCACACAGCCTTTGCATATCTGTCAAATGGCGGGACATTTACCTTCATCTAAAAATAGAAATCTACATCGGAAACACAAATTCTTTTTCTTAGGAGACATCATCTTCTGGGCCTCCACTTTGTGTTTCTGCTTACTTTTCCTGATCAATGCTGATTAATTTTGGATTGTTCCAGCTTCCAAATCAGCAGCATATTGATCTGCACATTCCTCAGCTCTCTCAGCTAGAAATACTTTTTTCTAGACTGAGCGTCTTTCTTAGCATGCTTTGTCTGAATGAATCTGAGAGGCATCCATCGATGATTCAGATGCATGGTTTCTTGTCATTGAATTCATTGAATTTGCAATGCTAGATGAGCATATCCAGTCTTTCAACAAATGCATCCATCGTTTCACCAGCTCGCTGTGTTGCCTGGCTGAAAATGTATCTTACATATTCGACATTTGGCATTGGATTTAACTTGTCCTCCGTATTTTCCTTGATTTTACGGTACGATATTTCGTCAACTTGTGATTTTTTTTTAGCATTTCTTTCACACCATCACCTACAAGGTTCTTTATGCATTTGATGATCTTTTTGTCATCTACTTCTTCTAGGGCTTCTATGAATTCATCAAACGTTTTGTTGATGCATGCAGTCCATCTGGTGCCAGTGTTCTGCTTTTTGGCAGTATCGAATGGCGGTGGTAGTTTCAGGAACACTGCAGCGTCATAACTTGTGTTGGAACTTACTGACATTGAAAGTATATGCTGTCCCTTCGACGATTGCTGCTCTCCCGAACCTGTAACTTCTGTAAGCATCAGCTGTGTACTTATATCAGGATTGTCACACCCAGGCTAATTCCGTACGGTGCCATATTCTTTCTTGGCGGCAAGTAGCAGTTTTTTCTCTTGCACATGTTTGTCACCACTCTTTGTGCATCGCACCTTGTCATCTCTGCCTCTAGCGCCTTCTTGCACCTGGCTATCGCTGCCTTTAGCATTTCTTCATACCAGGTCGTAGCTGCCTTTAGCGCTTCTGTTTTGTATTGATGATGGCTCTGTGTTACTCTGTGGCGCTGTATCTCTTCTTTCGACCTTACCAGCAGGCTTCTTGCTGGCTTTGTAACTGTGCTTCTCTGTAGGACCTTCACCTTCTTCGAGGCCCTTGTACGAGCTAAAGTGGCGCTTTGACTCCACATATGCCATCTGTAGCTTGCTTCTTGGGGTGCATATGGCACGCACAAACAGTTTGCTGGACCTCAGCAAACTCTCATGGAGCGCAGTCTTGTTTCTTAGGGCACATTTCCCACCTTCGTCACCAGTTGTAGCATCTACCCCAACTCTGGAGCACGAAAATGACTACGCCACACACGGAGCTCAGTAATGCATGTCTTTGTTCTTCGGCATGCAACCGTTAACTGAATGCACCGCATCATAGACTTTATTGACCGCACCCAGACACACCCAAATACCTCCCAACTGATTATTTAACTTTGCAAGGAGTCCGCCTAGGACCACAAGGGCCCCACTGCATATGATCTCACGACACTACATATGTATGTGTATGGTATTTCTATAGTGCAAACCTAGCCAAAAGGCTAAGAAACCAATAACGTGTGTGTAAATATTTTTTGTGCTTTAATAATGTAACCCTCAACAGCTCTGTAAGGGATCATTAATCTCGTTCCGCAGCATTGGGTTTATCCCTGATTGTGAAAGTAAGGATGTAGCCCACTTATGAACGAAGGTACAGAAGACATTGGCGTCGACCTTGGCTTGTTCAAATAATTCTCTACATTTTCTGGTTCACATATGGTGATATATTTTTTGGGGGGACAACATATTTTATTTGTCAATTGTATAAACATCGCAGGGCTCTGTACACCAGAGACAACTGCCGAATCAAACCATACAGTGGCACAGGAGCAACTGACTTTTGGAAGTGGCAACAAGATAAATAATGAGAATAAACAAAATAATACGACCAAACCCCCCCCCCCCAACTCCCCCCTCCCTCCTCCTCTCCCCTTAAGTCACACCAAGTCCGCATAGTCCTAACCACAGCCTTTATATACAGCAATAGGGTCTTAGCACGATAACACACGCCCCCCCGATTTTCCCCCCTACCCTGCACCGCCACATCTCTGTGTACATCAGAAATCATCCCCATTAATGAGCTTCTACAGCCACTGGCGGCTCCAGCCACAGCAATCCGCCCACCTTTTCCATATTCTATAATGTTTACGCGGACATCCCCTGGAGTTCCAGCTCCATGCAAAAGCTTAAGCCGTTCTTCCAAGCAGCCACCGATGGGGCCCGCGGCGCTTTCCACGCCCTGGCAATATCTCGCTTTGCCAATGTGAAGCCTAGTTGCATCAGGTGTCTTTTGTAGATGTTACCCCCTATGCCTTCCATAACAAGGAGCAGAGCTAGCCACGGCGTCCACGGGAGCTCCCACCCCAGGACCTCAGATAGGCAGGAGAACACCCCCCTCCAAAGTGATCCAGGGAGAGGCACTGCCAGATAGTATGCATGAATGTACCTTCCTCCCGACCACATCTAAGACACTCCGGGGAGGCAACCAATCCCGCTCGGTACAGTCGAGCCCGGATAAAATAGACCCTGTGCAGGTATTTAAATTGGATGAGGCGAAGGCGCATCACTATAGCCGCCCCCCGTGGAGCCGCCAGGGCCTCCCTCCAGTCTTCCTCATCCAGTGAGCCCACATCCTTCTCCCAGTCCCCGCGCAACTTCTGGAGTGTGGTAGAGCAATGTGTGACTAGGGATTGATAGATCCGGGAAATCTTTTTGGTCTCTAGATCCCCCATAAAGACCTTCGCCTCCAGTGGACTGAATTCAGGGAGAGATTCCAATCCCTCCAGACTAGGGGACAGCGCATGGCGAAACTGGAGGTACCTATAGAATTGTGACTGGGGCATACGAAATTCCCTCTGTAGGTCCCGGTAAGACTTGAGTGTCGTGCCCCTCAAAACATCTCCCAGAGTCGAAATACCAATATCGTCCCATCCCCGGAACCCCTGTAGGGCCGCCAGTTCTGGCAGGGGGGGGTCTCCCTAGTCAGGGTATTCCCCCAACCCATGCGGCGCAACGCCTGCTTCCATACTAAGAATACCACCCGTGTGGCCGACGGCATTCCACTCCGCAGCGGCGCCGAATACAAAATGGTATGTAGTGTATTGAACCCCATGAGTCGTCGTTCTAGCGCATATGCTGGGTCTCTCATGTCCCCGTATCACCATTTATTGAGGACAAGTAGGTGTGAAGCCTGGTAATACGAGATGATGTCTGAGGACGCAAGTCCTCCACAATAAGTGGATAGAAAGCATGTTCTGCAAAGCCACACACACAGTGCCCCCCTCCCACAGAAACTGTTCAAGCACAGAGTTCACCAATCGGAACCATCTAGATGGGATCGGGTATGGGTGATTCTGTAACTGGTAGAGTAGCCGAGGAAGCGCCACCATCTTGAAAATTGCTGATCTGCCGTACAATGTCAGGGGCATACGCGCCCCGGACTTAAGGTCTGCACGGACTCGCTCCCATACCGGGGCCAGGTTCCGCTCCCGGGAGATGGCTGGCACGTCTGTGAGGAACACCCCTAAGTATTTCAGACTCCCCAACTGCGAGCCGGATCACATTCGCCCAGTCGCCCACCCTCGGTCGATTTCCTAGAACCCACAGTGTAGATTTGCGGGGATTCATATATAATCCTGAAGTCTCCAAAGATCTGCATGATCCGCAGGAGGCGCAGCCCCATCCTGTCCAACTCTGTGAGAAAGAACAGGACATCGTCCACATAGAGCGCAATCCTGTCGGACAGACCCGGAACCCACTCGAATCCCCGAACCTGTGCATCAATGCGCACCCATGCCGCCAACGGCTCCATGGCTAGGGCGAATAAGTATGGAGATAGGGGGCATCCTTGCCGAGTACCCCTCTGGATCGAGAATGTAGAGGAGACCGCACCAGCCACCCGTACCGTCACCGTCAGGTATGTATAGAGTAGCATGAGGTAGGAAAGGAAACGTGGGCCAAGGTTAAGTCTGCGCAGTAATGCAAATAGATATATCCAACAGAGGGAATCAAATGCCCTGTCCATGTCAGCTAATAGGAGTGTCGCTGATTCCCCCGTCTGCGGAGCAGCCGCCACTGCGATATTTGCCTGCCTGATATTGTGCCTGGTCGCCCTCTGGGGCATGAATCCCGCCTGAACGGGATGTATAAGTGTCGAGATGTGAGGCAAGAGGCGATTGGCCAACACCTTGGCCAGGATTTTAGCCTTCATGTTCAGAAGAGAGATGGGGTGATATGAGGCCTGCTGTTCCGGGGGCCGGCCGGGCTTAAGGAACACCACTACCTCAGCATGCCGCCAATCCGGGGGAAGCAGGCCCTGTTCCCGAGCCTCCTCGACCACCGCCCGATAATGGGGGGCCAACTGCGTATTGTAGCGCCTGAAGAACTCACTCTGGAACCCATTGGGTCCAGGAGCCTTCCCGGAATTGAGCTCACCCAAGGCCGTTCCCAGCTCCTCGTCAGTCAGGGGCAGCTACAATTGGTCACGACCTCGTCCGACACCGCTTGGGGCGGTGGATCAGCTAGGAATTTATCGACGGTGTACTCTGGCAAACACTCCCGGGGGGCATATAGATCTGCTTAGTATGCGGCGAAGCTCTCTGCTATAGCAGCGGGGTCAGTAATCGGTGCTCCAGCTTCGTCCCGAATACCCGGAAGGGCCTGGGAATGGAAGGTGCCCTGACAAAGCCGATGAAGCATCTTGCCGGACTTGTCCCCCCATTGATATACCCTGCTACGTGTCGCCAACCAAACTTGACGGGCCTCATCCATCATGAGGGCGGCACAGGACTGTTGGGCCAGAAGTAGTTGTCTCACATGCTGTCCAGCTCCCTCCTCCCGAGCCCGGCACTCAAGGGCCTCTATTTCGGCCTCCGCTCAAATCAATTCCTCCGTACGCGTCCTACGAGCCGCCGCACACCAGGATATGTCCACGCCTCGCAGGGTAGACTTCCCAGAGAGTTTCCCATAGAGTTGCAGTGCTAGGCATCGACCCCTCGTTTAAGGTTAGGCATTGGTCAATGGCCTCTCTCATAGGCGTATCCTATTCTTCATTCTGTAGATGCCACACCGAGAGGCGCCATCGGAAGGGTTGTCGCCCCTACCCATATAAAGCTCAAGAGACACTGGGGAGTGATCCGAGAGGCCTCGGGGTAGGATCTCAGCCAACGCCACCCTACTAACCATCACTCGAGGAATAAAGAGGTAATCGATCCTGGAGAAGGACTTGCGGACGGCCGAGAGGTACGTGTACTCCCGCCTGTCACCATGGACACGCCTCCACACATCCACCCAGTCCAGGCCTGTCACCAGCCAGTATAATTTCGTGGGATGACCACTCCCTGAGCCACCCCCAGCCCCACTCCTGTCCCTGGCTAACTCCATAACATCGTTTCAGTCCCCGCCCACCACGGAGAGCTAAGGGGTCCTCCCCAATCTTGCCCGGATGAACAGATACCGTCCCTGTGTGTCGGTCCATTGTTGAGCGTGTACATATGGGACCCTGTAGTGAACCAGAATCGCCACTCCCCTGGAGCCCCTCATGAATCCCGCATGAAAAACTTGCTGAAATCCATACCTCTGCAGAGCGCCTTCGTCCCCAATAGATGTGTCTACTGCAACAGAAGGATGTCGGCCCTAGCCCTCTTCGCCTGATATAGTATAGCCCCACGTTTAATTTTGTCTAAGGCCCGCGTACATTCCAGCTTATAATGCGAAGGACACCTGGGGTCTCCTGATCTCTATATAGAGTGCTAGCCATAAGGAAAGGAAGTGTTGTGCAGTACCGTGGGAAGACTGTGGCGACACGTGTGTACAGAATAGCAGACCCCAAGCGGAACTGCGACTCAGAACCTCAAACAACACCCCCTTCAACAAACCCCCCCCCACCCCATACCTCAAAAACACTGAAGTATCTGCCGCAGCAGGGCTAGTTCTCGATCACCAACGGGGGACAAGAACCGCCCCAACAAATGGATCCCCAACTTACAGCCCATAGTCCTCTGGCATGACCCTGACCAGCCGAGACTGGCAGAGCTCCAGCCCACATTCAGATTCCCCCGACCAGTATGTGCCAGAGTACATGTTGAGCCAGACGGAACTCCATAGCACTATATCCACCTCGGATATCAGGGTTTCAACACCTGGCGCCCAGGAGTGGGGCCCCACCCTAGAGTAGGCCCCGCAAGACAAGGAACGCCTCCGGGATCGCGACCGTCTGGTGTCCCTCCGCCGCTGTCTGGGGGAACCCCTCCGGGCCACCTCACTGGAGGAAGAGTCCGATTCCCTCCCGGGCGGTGTGTGCGCTCGCACTGTTTCACCTGTCCATCGGAAGACTTCCTCTGGAGTGTCGAAGAAATGGGTGCGGTATCGGTATACCACCTGCAGACAAGCGGGAAACAGGAGGGCGTATGGGAGCTTGAGTTCTCTTAGACGGGCCTTCGCGGCCATGAACGATTGACACTGTTGCACCTGCCGCGTGTAATCAGGAAAGATTAAGATGCGCACATTGTAGTAGAGCAGTGGTTCCTTAGCCGGGGCCTGTTTCAGTATAGCATCTCGGTCATGATAGTTCAATAGTTTTGCTATCACTGGCGAGCCCCTGGCGGTGGTTTCTGCATGAGGGCTATGTGGGCCTGCTCCACGACAAAGCACCATGACATAGCCTCGGAGGGAAGCCAACTTTCCAGCCACCGCGTGAGGAAGCGATCCATGTTACCCTCTTCGCAACCCTCCGGAAATCCCACAAATCTTAGGTTATTGCGTCGGGCGCGCCCTTCTGCATCCTCGACACGGAGCGCCAGACCCTTCTGAGCCGTCTCCATATTCACCATTTTCTGCTTTAGGATTGCTACCTCATCTTCCACTCCAGAGATGCGGGTCTCCGTTTCAGTGATCCGGGACACTGCATTGCGCAAGTCCTGCCGCAGCAGCGTGACGTCCGACCCCACTGCTCCAATTTTGGCATCCAGCATGTCCCTAGATTGGGTGATGGCCGCCATGAGGGCCGCGTTGTCTGAAACAGGCTCCGGTTGGCCCCCGGTCGCGCCCGCCGCTGCAGCCCGGACCGGTAAATTTGTCAATGGGCCCATGCTTGGCTGAGCCCCTTCCACTCTTATCCCTCGTCATAGCTGCCTCTAGGGTCCCAGGCAGACCCGGGGAGAGCCGGGCCAAGCGCACATGCAGGGATCTCCGTTCAGGCAGGCCCACACAGGTCAATCAAAGTCCCCGATAGGAGTCTAGGATAGCTGCAGCTGCACCAGGGCTGGTGAATCGGCCCCCGGGCCTGAAGCCACCCCGTTCCCCACGCAGCATGCACGTGGTCCGATTAACCGCCGATGGTAGTATGCTTGCTAGATGATAGGGGGGGGGGGGGTGGGGAGCCCAGGCAAGACCTAGTCTGAACGTCTCAAAAGATTTGCCACAATCACCAACCTCCAGGGCTTTAGGGTCCGGTTGGCCACTAGTGCTGGCGACCCCAAGGCGGGACAACAGAGCACCCAGTCACCCCCCCCTGCGGCCCGACTGCGCCGCCGATCCCCAACTGCCAAGTTACACCTCCGATCCCCTGTTACTGCCCTGTTTATGGGGGGGAGCAGTCACGGTGAGTCGTCTCTTCACCTCCACCAATATTCTCCACTGTGGGCCACTGCGCTCAATACGCCTCCGCTCTCTTCGCTTGTGCGGCCTGACCTGACCGCCGTGTCACTCTCTCAGGCCCCGCTCAGGCCGTCGTGCAGCACCGAGATAGGGTAGGCAACCCCAGAGGCCGCCACCGCCGACCCACAGCGTCTCTAGGGCCTCCTGGATAATTCTCCACACACACAGGCGGGGATCAAGGTCGTGCAGGCTGCCACCCCAAGCGCTCGATAAAAGAGGGAGGGCCCAAAACCAAATCACACAGTTAGTCTGCCCCCCCCCCCGCGGCTCGACAGTGCCGCCGATCCCACACTGCGGTTCCAAGCAAGGGGGGGGTGACGGATCCCTCATATGCTGCCCCAATAACGGTGATGCTGGTTTCGTCTCACGGAGGCGCCCACCGCTGAGACGCGCTCCGCACGTTGGGGGTCTAGGCCACCACCACTACGCCGGCCGCGCTGCACCCCTCCTCAACCGTGCGGCCCGATACGGCTGCCTTCTGATCTCCTGCCGTCTCGCCACCGGTGTCTCTGCAGGGTATCTGGGCTGCCGACAATCTTCCCGCCGACGCTGCCGTCCCCCGCAGTCCTCAGGCCCCGCAAGCAGTTGACTCCGCCTGCGGGTGGGACCCAGCGAGACACCCGGCACCTCCGGAGGGAATCACGCAACACCCCGGCTCCTCCACAGCAATCAGGCCGCGTCGCACACTCCACGCGATCACTCCGGCAGGAACCTGCTTGGGCACTGCCGAAGCACATCGGGCATCAGCTATGGTAAGTCCGCGCTGTGGAGACTCCTCCAGAATCGTTTGTGGGTCAGAGGAACCAGGATGAATGTAGGATTAAAAGCAGGCAGGACGGAGCTCGCTTAGCACACGTCCGCCATGATGGCCTGCTAAGCCACGCCCCCCACATATGGTGATATTGAACTCTTTAGTCGCAGGCTTTAATTTGTGTGTAAGGCTGGCCTGATGCTGTGCAAGGACACTCGCTGAATCCCTGTGCCCGATTCACGCTAATTAGCCCCTACTTCATGGCCATGAGTGCTTGATATGAAGTATTTCCATACAGGGCTTCCCTGGTTACAAATAACAAGGTAATCTCATATCACGGATGTCTATGATAAGCATCGCAGCCAACCTGGTACTTTTTTTTAGTTTCAGTAGAATATGCTGGTGAATATCTAAGACAATATGAAGGCGTATAGCTTGCGATTTTGTGCTTGGAGTATTGCATTTGTCAGTGTCATCATGACCTCTGCGTTCTGAAAACGTGCAAAATTGAACATGCTAATTTTCTCTGAAACAATCAGATTGCCTATTTCCTACCCATAGATCACAGTAATCATAATTATTTTTTGCTGAGAGCATCTGTTAATTCTGTTTTTTGTCTCTTCAGGTTCACGTGAAAATGGCAGATGAAGCCGTCTGCGTTGGCCCGGCTCCCACCAGCAAAAGCTACCTCAACATGGACGCCATAATGGAGGCCATTAGGAAGACTGGAGCCCAAGCTGTGAGTCTGAATTAGTCTCTGCTACAGCTGCACCTCATTTAGGAGACTGAAAAGGCCGCAGTTTTTATTTATAAAGAAATAAAACGAATAAAACAATGCACGACTAAGCTTCGCCGGCTAGTTTGTGCCATACCCGTTAAATATCTCTGGAATCTCTACTAGAAATCAAGATCTACGTCACATCTGGCGTCGCTGGCTGTTGATCCTGCCGGTAGCTGCAGGATTCAGGTTTCGCGCTAGGGATCGGCTAAAATTCACTTCCAAATTTTCTAGCGATGGAAAAAAATCCCAATTAGTTTTGAGCGTTAACCCTTTGGATGCCAGCATGGTTTAATGTAATGGTTTTGCAGAGAATGCCGAAAAGTGTTTTCAGAATTCATTGACTACGATTTATTTTTTGCAATTAAGCACACTTAATTAGACTTGCTAGAAGTTAAATGGTGCATCCAGTAATTATTTTTTGTTTTGTTAGGAAAATGCACATTAGCTTTGTAAATAGGAGCTCCTTGCATGGGTCAAGGCTTTAAAAGTGTAAATACTTAAGAAGAAATTCCGCATTATTTTGCCTGTATTGATGAATCTGTACTATTAATACACATTTTAGAACCCTGTATGTCTAAAAGCCGTTTACAAATTCTGTTCTACAACAGATGTTAGTAAACGCCTGCTGTTAGCCAGACAAACCACAATTAGTGTGATCAGTTCTTTGACTTTAATGCGGCGTGCGTGTAAATCCAGGAACGTCGTGAAGCTAATTCCCAAGCACGGTGTAAATATGTTTACAGTGTTTCGTAATAGGACAAAACTTACACATATTAGCGGCTATTAATTAAGAAAGATTAATATAGGATAATACTCTGCTTTTGTTTTAGGTCCACCCGGGATATGGGTTTCTGTCCGAAAACAAGGAATTTGCTAAACGCTTGGTAAGTTTTTGCTGTTGGTTCGCTGCAGCCATCAGTTAAGGTTTCGAAAATTCCATTATGGCGAGGTTTTGTAGGATTAATACTGTGTTGGGCTGAGACCTGTAATCATTAAGTCTCATTTATTATATTGCTCTTAAAAACGGTGAGCGGTGATTGCCAGCTGTATGTTAAACTCCACAACTGCCAAACGAAGTTTCGAGAAAGTAGCAAACCTGTGGTTTGTAGTAGTAAATTAGAATATACGTATAGTGTAAAAAATGCGTTGTCTTCTTAAAATTTTTTAAGGATATCTATTTTACACAATGCTCTTGATTTAGATTAATACAAATTACTAGATTACATTGAATATCAAATTTCAACTGTCAGATTTTTAATTGACATATTCTCAGCAGCTTTCTTTTGGGTTTCAAGAGCAACCAAAGGTTAAAGTGATGTTATAGCTAGGTGAAGATGTCAGTTACTATATAACATTTAAACAAAAAAACACTGAAATTCATCATTTAAAGTTAACTGAAATAAGTAGAATTTGCGCCATGAATTAACTGTAACTCGCCCCTCCGCCATGCACAGTGATCTAATAAATTATGTAATTTCAGATGTCATCTGTCATGTTATCAGTTCTGTCATTGAACATGTAATGAGTGAATTCATATGTGAGGGTGTAAGCAGTTCATGGCAGTGGGCGAGTTATAGTTGCTTAAGTTAACTAGAACTGTTGAATTTCAGTGTTTTGATTAATTTAAAATGTTATGTTGTAACTGACATTTTCACCTTACTATAACATCACTTAACCTTTGGGTTTTTTCAGTGAATATCTATTTTTTTTCCTAATAGAACATTTTCTTTTTTACCATACCCAATTATAACGTGACTGGTAACCTTTGTTTTTTCTCCAGTGAATGTAATTTTTTTTTTTAACATAAAATGATTTTTTTAACATAACTCATTGTACCTACCCTGCGGCGCTTATGGCCTTTAGCCATGCACAGCAATTGGGCAAAGGGTCTGATACCAATCCCACATGGGGAAATGGCCATTGGCCGTCCGCGGTGTAGGGTGTTACGATGTGCCTGGCCTCTGGCAGGATCTGTACCCAGCCCCGGTAGAAGGCCATCCCGCAGTGGACATAGCCTTTTGTTTGAGCACCCAAGCCCTCCACTTTTTTTTCACTGTGCCCCAGATCTGCGGTTCAGCCGCAGAATCACATGGGGTTTCCGTACTGAGCGGCTCTGCAGGTCTATGGCACTGCAAAATAAAATATATTTTTTATTTGCACCTCACGGGGAACCCTCTGAGAGCACCCCCCTATACCCAGTTCAAGTAACCTCTACATGCCTTTGTAAACATTTTTTATTTTAGTGCCACTGGGACCGAGTCCTCACATGGCGAACACAACGTTTTCTTCAAGTTGTGGCTAGCCAATCAGATTGCGTGGTTTGAGGTCACCGCACTTGGGATCTGTGCGTGGATCCGGGATGGTAATGCGGTGTGAAATATACATACATTTCAAACCTTACTTACTCAAAAAAAATACTGAACAGATGTACACCAAATCACAGAAAGCACTCTTTCTGTATAAAGATCTAGCTTTCTCCCAATTTTGGTGTAATGCCGTTCAGCCATTTTTTCTGGATGGCTGTTTAATTTTCCTATTAAAAAAATCATGGGGAAAACGGGTTTTGGGACTCCAATCATTTTTTTCCCTGAGCCTCTGCTTGACAGATCACACCAAAAACATCCAGGAACGAGCTGAGTTGGATAAGACTGTTCCCCCAAAAAGGTTTCATGAAGATTATAGCTTAGTAAATGTGTTCCAGTGTCCGGATTTCATGCATATGACTCTAATAGTACAAAATTATTTCTTGTATGCTACAATATTGTATCTTGTGTGCCCCTCCTTCCCTTCTAGCTGTAGCTCAAGATTGAAGATGCTAAGCACTGAAATCTTTACAAATGCACATAGTTAATGTACATTGGATTTTGCGGGGTTTCCACTCTACCTTTAATTATAGTTTTAATGGCCACAATCATGAGAAATCTTAAAAGCAAACAAAATGTGATCTTATCAGAAGTGCAGATACGTTGTAATTTCCGTTGCCATATTTAGTGTTATTGCAATGATCCTGAGTGATTTTTCATTGTAAAATTGTGTAACACTTGCCCGAAGCAAAATATTCCATAGGTTCATCTTCCACGCCAATAGAGATACTCAAGTTTTTGCCTTGTGGTCATGTGGCTAAAGATTTGGCTGAAGTATTTTTGGTTTATTTATGCAGACAAGTTTCCGTACCAGACCTACATTTTCCTTTAAAATGACTAGGAAGCAGCGTAAGACCTCTCCTTTGACATCATCCATATCTAGTACTTCCTTCCAAAGCTCAATCACTTTTTTGGCCAGACAAGCAGATGTGAAGGAGGTTTCTGTTACCACTACAGTTCCTGTATCATAAAGCTGTTTAGTTGGGGTACATTTAGTGAACCTAGCCAGATTGTATTATCAGCAATTGAGTATTTCATAGCCTACTTGTATATTTTGTTTGTAAAGGTAACATTATGTAATTCAGATCCCAGTATCCAGACATACGGATAGAGCTGTGTGAGAAAAATACTATTTTTGCACGGTCAGCCCCATTTTTTGCTGAATCTATTGATCGCAGCTAGTCTCTGCACACTGGGACCCTGCTGTCCAGTGCTCGATTTTTGTGCCCTGACCCATAAACATGTAGACATTGGCTATTCCCTGTTTTAGCATATTTAACTCTCCTATAATGCCATAGTATATTGTAAAGATACTGTACCTAGGGCATGGAAAGGTAAATGTCACTTGTGGACAGCAGCACTTATTGTGCCAGCCCTTAGTGTGACAAATGAAAACATGGCTTCAGGCCTAGCAGTGTTGCCTGACTGCTGCAGTGTAAAACCTGCAGTGCAACGGGTACATTAACCCTATTTTACCAACCTTTATTTCACCTCTATGTAAGCTTTGTGGCCCACAAGGTAGGATGTACCATATTTATGAGTGGAACTTGTAGAAAATAATTTATACCATGTTACTACAGTGATAAGGCTCTTAAAGCTAATTTCACTATGGCAAGCCTAGCTGTCCTATGTCGAAAACCAGCATACGGATTAAAATACTAATACTGCTATTTTGGGTCTGGGGCCAGCTAGAAAAATAATTATGCAACTATTTATAATGGGTATTAAAAATTACATTCAATGGTGAAGTCTTATTTTCAATAAATATGAAGGAAAAGTAACTTTGAAAAAGTTACCTTTTACCTGTCTGACGTTCCTAGAGACTAATTTGTATTAAATCTCCAGCTTTTCCTTAGCCGGAATATGGTGTGAATGACTTATGAAATTCCTCCCAGGAGCACAGAATTGCCTGACCTTAATGAACAGAAATGACTCGTCTGAATTCCATAGAATATTCAGAATGGGGGCTGTGGAAAACCAGTTACACCAGGCTGTCACATCTTGCTTGTCAGGGCTGTTGAGTCACATGTAACGCTTGGGGTGTATTTGAAAGGGAAAGAACAGGATATCAAGATGATTCTTCTGTATCCCCTGTCCAGTTGCAGAAGGACCCTACGTGTGTTTTACCAGACGTCTGTCTCTGGTTTTGTTGTGGGTATAGTGCCAACTTCAAACTGGGTTTTAGTGTTAGATGTGGGAGGACTCAATTGATTTCACCGCTGCAAATGCATATGACGTAGTTCTGCTGTCCCAAACAGAGAATGCAATGCATAGAGTGGTGAATAGTTTTGCTGATTACTGTAGTAGGTTGGCCCTTACCATAAAATGTAGCAAGAACAAGGTTATGGCACTAAAATTGTCCTCAGGACTGAGGAGGAAGCTACTGATAAATGATAGGTAAATTGAGTGCGAAAAGTTTAATGACAATCTGGGGATACAATTCACTAAACAACTGAGTTGGAAGGTCCAGATATCAAAGGCCAGAACAGCCTTACTCCAGTCTTTGGGGATCGTATAGAAAATATAGCCAGAAAGAAGGTGCTAAAAGCATCAGTACCATACTCCAGATATACAAACAAAGTAGTAGCTGCTGCGCTCTGTGGGTCTGTGCTTTGGGGATATGGTAGTTTAGATCCACTATGAGTGGCAGAAAATACTTTTTTTTTTTGTAACCAACTTTTTATTTATTGAGAGGTGAGGTCAATCAAAATACACAGCTGTGCGCCTACAACCACTGTGGCCGGCAGCAGAAAAAGCATAGTTTCATAAGGCAAATGCAATAGAACAGAGCATATCTCGTATACCTCACAACAAAGGTCTAGCCGCTTACTCTATACACTGAATCTGCCCCCCGCCCTCCGGACATTGCGCCCCCCCATCTCCCCAGCATGCGCAATCGTTGAAACACCTGTAGCATTGCCCCATCAGCCGCACCCCGACTCAGTGTGTCGCATCTAGCGTGCCTGTCACCCCCGAGCATGCCTTTAGACGCGCTCGCACCAGCCTGGGAATCAGATATAACAAGTGTAGCTAGTAGTGCAGTCTAGTCTTTAACGGGGGTCCAACGAGACCAAGCCAGGAGGGTACATTTCCAAATCCTGTGGCTATCACTACCCTGCGCAAGACAAGTAGATATTACTCTCTAAGCTTATATTAGCTTCGTTCGCCATGATATATACATTTCTTACAGTGCATTGCGAGATTCCCGGTCCAACCCGCAACCCTCAAGAGGACTGGGCTGGCTGGCATAGTGCTGCCGCTCTGTGATACCATGGCGCTATCGCATCACTCAACCTCTATAAATCCTGAAAAAGAAAGACAAACCAGAAAACAGAAGGGGGGGAAAGTCGGGAGAAGAGGGGGGGAGCGCCGGAGGCAGAGGGGGGAAGACTGGCGGGGGGACAGGGAATACAGGGCCTCGCTGCCCTTACTTGGCTTATCTCTCCTGACCTGGGCATGCTGTCTCCCGGAGGCCCATAGTACCATTGAGGTGATATGCAACAATGCAGTGGGGGAGTAAGACCATAGCGCGGTCATCTGGAGTTAGGAGCCCTCTCCGATGAGAAGGGCAGGTGCCCTGCGGACCTCCAGAATGCCCCCGGGGCCGTCGGGCTAATCCCATCATCAAACAACTTTAGGACCCGCAGTCTCGGCGGCTGTAACCTAGCATGCTCTATCCTCCCCAGGTGGTCCACCAAGGGCTCCCAAAGGGTCCTGAACCTGGTTTCCCTAAATTGAAGGCAGGCCGTGAGCAGTTCCATCGCCACCACCTGCCATAGGCGGGTAAACCACACGTTAATGGAAGGCGTCTCCGCCTTCTTCCAATATACCGCTACTGTTTGCTTTGCTGCACCCAGCATGTGGAGGCTCAAATGCCAATCACGGCCCGTCATAGCCCGCCTTGACGTTGCCGGAGGCCCAGAATAATTGTGAGCGGGTCCTCCGGCAGTGGGTAGCCCAGCACCCTCTTGATGTGGCTGAGGACTTCCTTCTAGTAGGTAGTCAAAAGCGGACACGTCCACCAAACATGGATGAGGTCGCCCAACGCTTGCGTGCAGTGCCAACAGAGCGGGGACACCTTGGGGAACATCTTCTGGAGCCGGACAGGGGTATAATACCATTGGGTCATCACCTTGTAAGCCGATTCCTGTTGGGGTATGCTACGAAAAGTTCTGGGAATATCGCTCCAGAGCCTTGTCCACTGAGCAGGAGTAACCCCTGAACCAGAGAGGTTCTGCCATCGTAGTTGGTATGGGTGGGGACCAAGACGCTGTGTATGCTGAAGCACTTTGTATATTCGGGAGATGAGGCCCCGATAAGTACCAAATGTGCGCGCCAATTGTTCAAACGCAGTGTAGGGCCGTGTGGCCGCCTGCGCCAGGGAGGAGCCCTGCACCCAATGCCGAAGTTGTATATATTGGAATTTGTCCTTTTCCGTCAGTCCAAACTCTCGTTGGCATTGTGTGGAGTATTTGAACTCCACCCCCCCCCCCCCTCCCCCCCACAAAGAGGTCTCGAATCGTCCTACAACCGGATTCAGTCCAGTTCTCAAAGTAGGGCGGGCGGCAGGCCGGCGGGAACTGCGGGTTGCGAGCTATAGGGGTGTGGGGGGAGGGGAAAGATGTGAGGCCCCTGCGGACCGCCACCCTGTCCCATATCTCAAGGACCGTCTTAGTGGGAACCGCCATGTACGCGCTGCGGTGGCGCGCCGCTCGGGGCAGCCAAGCATGGTCCCAAATCGGGCGACAGGCGACTGCCCTGTCCATGTGGGACCACATTTTTTCGCTTTCCCACGCCCCCCATTCCAAGACGAAACAAAGGTGTGACGCCCAATAGTAGTCCAGTAAATTGGGACAGGCAAGACCGCCCCTGTCCCGGGGGAGTTTCAATATTTTGTTAGAGAATTGCGGCTTCTTACCTCCCCAAATGAATGAGATCAGATCTCGTTGTAACCCTTGGATATGGTGTTCCGGAATGGGTGTCGGCAGGGTCTGAAAAAGATAAAGGATCTTCGGCAATACGGACATCTTAATTTCGTTGAGGCGACCAAGCCAGGAGAGCGGCAAAGTTTTCTAGGTGCGCAAGTCGTCCAAAACCGAGCGTTTGCACTCCTGCCAGTTGGCCTGCGTCCAGGTGGCTAGGTCCGGAGTCAGGTTAAGGCCAAGGTATCTCACTGATCTGCTCGCCCATTGGTAGGGGGCACAGGTCCGTAACACTGCAATCTCCTCCTCTGGAATCGTGAGATTAAGTGCCCAGGACTTTGTGTGATTAATTTTAAGCCCGGAGGCACGCTCATAGGCTTGAAGCAGCGAGTGTGCTGCTGGAAGCGAGGTTAAGGGGTCGGACAGCGTGAGAAGAAGGTCGTCAGCAAAAAGTGCGATCTTATGATCTCGGCCCCTAAGGGAGATGCCCTTGACATCCGGGGACTGGCGAATGAGGATAGCAAGCGGTTCCACCACTAAGGCAAAAAGCAGGGGCGACAGGGGGCAACCCTGCCGAGTGCCCCTACACATGGGAAAGGGCTGTGTGAGCTGACCATTCACTCACACTCTAGCCGCGGGGGAGACATAGGGAGCCATAATGCGCGCCTCCATCTTAGGTCCAAGCCCTATTTTCCGTAAAACTGCGCGGAGGAACGCCCAGTCCACCCGGTCGAACGCCTTTTCAGCGTCGAGTGACAAGAGGCAAGCTGGGATCCCCCAATGCCTGGCCTTCCCTACAATGTGGGCTATGCGACGTACATTGTCCGCGCCCTGGCGTTGATGTATAAACCCCACCTGGTCCGGGTCAATGAGGTGGGGCAAGTGGGCACCGAGTTGCTTGGCAAGAATTTTGGTATACAGTTTGAGGTCTGTATTCAATAGGGCTATGGGCCGGTAAGAGGAGCAGAGGGTGTGATCTTTCCCTGGCTTTGGTATGAGGGCGATCTCTGCCATCGCCATATCTGGAGACGGCCCTCCCGATTCCGCAAACAAATTAAATAGCCGTAGGAGGTACGGCTGTAACTGCGGTAGGAAGGTACGGAAAAACGACACCGGGAGCCCATCGGGCCCAGGCGTTTTGCCTAATGGGAGGTCTCTCAGAGCGCCCGCTATTTCTTCCAGTGTGATAGGCTCCTCCAGAAGCTCAGAGTGGTGTTTACTCAGTGGTTCCCAATCACACTCATCCAGAGCCGCCGAGATCAATGCGGGCTCCGGCGGGTCCCCCACATAAAGAGAGGAGTAATAGTCGTGGAACGCTTGAAGCTTCGCAGATTCAGTGGTCACCCAAGTTCCCCCTGCAGCTTTGCGATGTGAGCTTTGGCCGCCCGCGTACGCAAGCGCCGCGCGAGGACAGTTCCCGACCTTATCCCTGCCTTCGTAGAAACGCTGTCAGAGCGCGAGTAGCGCCCGTTCCGCCTTGTTCGTCCTATGCGCTCGTAGCTGACCCCAGAGGACCGCCAAGCGCCGCTTATGGGCTGCCAGGGGATGGTCCTGGTCCATCTTTTCCAGCGTCGTAATTTCACGGGCAAGCCTAGTTTCATAGAGTTGGGCCTCCCGCGCCCGAGCGACAGCTATAGCTGTGAGGGTGCCCCGTATCGTGGCCTTGAAGGCATCCCAGACAAGGGGGAGAGGGGTCTCCGGTAAATCATTGTTTTCGAAGTACGCCAGTATGGCCGCCTGGATCTCCTCCCTGTCAACCGGGTCCGCAGGGCGTGGTCCGGGAACCGCCAGCGTCTCGAGCAGGGTGCGCGTGTAAGGCGCTCATGGAGCGACACTTCCACATGGGCATGGTCGGAGACGGAGATATTCGAGTGGGATGCCGCCATAGTGTCTTTAAGCAGGAGGTGGGAGACAAAAAGCATATCGATGCGGGAGTAGGAGCGGTGCGGGTGTGAGTAATAGGTGTAATCCTTTAGCCCCGGAGAGTGGTAACGCCAGACATCTACCAGGTTAAGAGCAGTAAGGGATTTTTTCACTGCGGCAGACATGGCCCCCACCCCATGAAAGGCTCCCCCACAACGATCTAGCTCCGCGTCCCATACCAAGTTGAAGTCGCCCCCCACTATAAGGTCCGATCCTACCGGCTCAAGGTACTCCCGAATTACCCCACGCAGGAAGGCGTCCTGACCCTGGTTGGGGGCATAGAGGTTACAAAGCGTAAGCTTGTGGCGTCCCCTCGTTAGCTCAACCCTCAGGAACCGTCCCTCAGTGTCCCCACGAGTCTTCACGTCTCCCTGCAGGAAGCCCGCCCGACAGAAGATGGCGACCCCCGCTGTCTTAGTGGCTGCTGAGGACCAAAACCGATGGGGAAAACGTGGGTGGGCCATTCGAGCTACGTCAGCTTTGAGGAGATGTGTCTCCTGGAGGAAAACTATGTCTGCGCCCTGCTGTAACAAGTATCTCCAGATCTGGTGCCTTTTGCTAGGTGAGTTAAGCCCCTTCACATTCAGAGAGATAACCTTCCAGGAGGGTACTGTAGACATGAGTACTGATCTGCTGGCGCAATTATCCCCGCCTTAGTCCCCAACCCATCCACAGGTCCCCCCCGCCAGAGGGATAGGAAGAAAAAAGGGAGGGAAGAAGGAGGATAGGGTCGGAGATAATAATTGAAACCACTAAACGGCCAACATGGCCAACACGGCCTATTCCAGTCCAGGGAGTGGCCAGGCACAATGGCACAGGCTATCCCGGAGATGTCACTCTCCCAAGAATAGGAATGGGGGTCCGTCGGCACCATCACTGTTCACCAAATACACCAGGAGTAGCTCCGAGCTACCGCCCCACACATGAAGCCGTAGCGTCGACAGAAGAAGGGCAGGCATCTTTCCCACCCCGCATGAGGTGGTCGTGGCTTTGAAGTGGGGTTCAAGACATACATTGAGTGAACAGGCAGCAAGCCCTCCCCTCCCGGGGGGCCCGCGGCATGAACAGTGTCGCAAGCATGTAGGTTCACTTGGGGGCGGACTCCTGCGATCCCACCGGTGATGAGCCCGCTTCCAAAGATCGAATATGTCGTATTATATCCTGCTTATCCCGCGATGATCGACTTGCAGCAGGGGAGGGAGACAGCCCCGGACGGCGCACCCTGGACCAGCTAGGCTTGAGCGGGACGCGAGGCCCAGCAGCGCGCCGCGCCGGGCTGGCCGGCGGGGAATTCGGGACCTGAAGCAGCTGCGCCGCTTCCCTGTAGGAACGCAGCACCCGGCGCCGGGACTCCCATTTAAATATGAGGGCGAAGGGGTGACCCCATTGATAGCGGATGTTGAGGTCCCGCAACTTGTCAGTGATCGGCTTGAAAGCCCTCCGGCGCTTGAGGGTCGTGGGGGCCAAGTCCTGGAACAGTTGGATCGGGGCGCCTCCGTACTTGAGTTCGGGTTTGTCCCGAGTCGCCTTCAGGATGGCTTCCTTTTCGACAAAGAAGTGGACTCGTGTCAGGATATCGGGGATGAGTCCAGGTCTCCCAGGCGGCCCTGTGGGCCCGGTCCAAGGCCGGCGGGGAGGCATCGTCGTCCCCCCGGAGTTCATGAATAAGATCCGCCACGAATGTCATGATATCCGCCCCCTCCGCTCCAATCGGGACGCCCCGAATGCGTTACTGCGGCGCCCCCTATTTTCCAAATCCTCCTGCCGGATCTGGAGTTTGACGTGCTGCTCCTCTAGGGTCGCTATCCGCTGCCAAAGGCGTTCCTGATCCTCTGTGCGGGCATCGAGGGTCTTCTCCACGTCATCCACTCTGTCCCCAAGTTCCCCCACATCCCTCCGGAGCTCCTTAAGGCAGGCCTGGACCTCCGTGCGCAGCGAGCCGATTTCAGTCTTAAGGTCTTGCATGAAAAGCGCCTTAAAGGACTGCGTCACCGGCTCCGCTGATGCCCCGGCCCCCAACGGCGGAGGGCCCGCCTGCGCCACTCCAGGCTTGTTCCAGAGGTCCTTCACCGTGGTGTCTTTAGAGGTCGCCGGCGGTTCCCTCCCTGGTTTAGTGCGCGTCATTGTGCAGCCCCTTTCCGCCCCAACAAGAGGGCCACCACAGCAGTCCGGTTAGTCCACCCAGGGTCCCTCCACCCCGCCGCAGCCACCAGGCAGGCCAGCCGACACCCAGAGGCTCACAGGCAGATCAGCGCAGCGTCCGACGCGCGGTCGCTCTCCACTCCGGGCCCAGTGAACGCGAGCTCAGGCCGCAGCGTCGTAGGAAATGTACTCCGGGTGTAACGGGAGGCAGACCACCCTCGAAACGCGGGCGCCGCTACTCCCCAATCCCACGAAGCTCTGTCTCAGGGCCTCCCCCGCTCGGAGATCAGGTGGCGCAGAATCTCAGGATGAGGAGGTTCGCCGCCCCCGCAACAGCATCCGCTCAGCGCCCCCAGGGGATCCCGGCTTACCTCCGCAGAAGGCCGACACTTCTTGTCCATCGCCAAGGGGCGGGTGTTTCATCGCCAATGTAAGGAGGGCCCAACAGCCAGCAGCTCACACCGCCCAAGGCCCCGCCAGGGCCATGCCACTCAGCCCCGCTCCACACCCTGGTCAGGATCCAGGCAATGAGGCAGTCAATCGAGCGTAGGCACCACCGTCCCAAGGCGACAAGCCAAGCCGGGACCCCAGTTCACCCCTAATGCAGGGCGGAGGCTCACCACGCCAGGCAAGCCCGGGGCGCACAGGGAGGACACTTGTAGGCCCAACACTCGGGCGCGTGCCCCGGATGCGGGGCGGCGGCACCACAGCGAGCTAAAGCGTCAAGAACAGGCTGAAATGCCCCTGATAGAGGACTCAGGATGTGTGCTCCAGTTTACGCCCCTTCGCAGCTCCGGGGCGCCGCAACAACTCTGCCGTCTCCAAAGCAGGCAGCGCTCCCAGGAGTCCCCCGATGCAGGCCTCACGAGATCAGCCGCGGACTTCCCCGCCGCCGCAGGCCGTCCTCCCCCGCAGCAGCTCGCAGGACTAGAAGCTCAGGCCGCAGCCGCCCGTCGTCCTCCTCACCTCCGTCCGGGCCGCTCACACTGCGCCTCCGATGACCCCAGCTCCCGGCTGCAGAAGCCGTCTCCTCCACAACGCCGTGACACCAGGGACACAAAATGGCGTGCGCGCCCTCACTAGCCGGGGCCGCCCCTCCAACGCCGCTGCTTCTGACAAGCACCCAGGTCCCCAAAACGCTGCTCCAAGGCCTCCTCGTCCCCACTCAGGACTTCAAGGTGGCTCCGCCGGTGGGCTCAGGCATCCGGTCAGTCTGTGCAGCCACTCCACAGTGCACTGGAGAGGGACGGTCAAAATGGCGGCTGCACCCACTCCGCCCGGGGCCTCTCCCCGGCTTTGATCTCAAGTGCCGCTATCCGTCGGCCCCAGGCTCTCCAAGCCAGCCGGGAGCAGCCCGCTCTCCTCCGCCGTTTTCTCGCCCCCAGAGGAGGCGTCTCCCCAGCCGCTAGATCGCGGTTCAATGCAGTTTCCTCTGGCGGCAGCCCGGAGCCCCGGCAGCTCGCGTCCTACTCCATGGACAGCTTGGCCACGCCCCGAAAATACTTTTTTAAGGGCACTGTTCATTCTGGGACCCAGTACCCCTTCGCAAGCACCTTATTTGAAACTCAAGCTAATTCCTATCGCTAATCTAGCAGCAATAAATCCAGTGCTATAATGGACTAGGTTGGGAAGGAATCCGTAGGCCACAATATACTTCCGTTTATTAAAGGCTGCTTACAGATGTCGCAGTTTAGGTCGAGGTAACTGGCTGCTCATGTGTGAAGTCTACTAACTGATTTGCAACTGGGGGGGGGGGGGGGGCTTATGGACTAATCCAAGTGAGGTTGGGAGTGATACCCTAGAACTTGTGAAAGAACGCTACTACAAGTTTAGGTGGGAAAACATGTTCACTGCGACAAGACCAGGCAGTGTATTGGGCAATTATCTTGTTAGTAGAGTAGGCCCAGGCTTGAATATCTACCTAGAGAAGATTCATCCTGAATTGAAATGTACACTATATATTATGTTAAGATTGCGGATTAACCCCTCTACGGAATATCTTGTTAGGTGTGCAAGGCTTCAAAGGGGAGGCAAATGTTGCAACTGTACAATTGAGGGGAAGGACAGTACTTTGCAATTTTGCACAAAATATATTACTGCCCTAATAGATGGTTGCTACCCTTATTTAGTCATAATGAGATCGGCTGTACCAGTACTGTCCTGTCTTTCTGTTTTAGAACAGACAATAAAATATTTTTTAATTCCATAGCTTCATATCTCAGGGCAGTCTGTCCAAGAGTAAGAGAGTCTTTTAGCAATTGTTAAGGCAGTCTCTGGAGTGGTGAGATTGTTTAGTGATATTGTGGTTTGACAGTATTTTTCTAATTTAGGTCTGGTAGGATGGGATTTGTACTGCATATGTGCTTTGTTGCTTTTATATAACTTGGACACGTACTGTTAATAACGATATTGTGGTTGCCAGTACTGTATTCTATTATTAAAAGGACGTGAGCTATACTGTGTATGCACTTGCACTTTCTAAGCTTTATATAGATTGGATATGTATCTATAACTGATGTTAAAACTGATTAACTGGTTTGAAACTAGGCTGACGTTATGGATCCCAATAATAACTGCATACTACATCGTATAGCAGGGCAGCGGTACAAGAGTTACCTGAGGGACTGTACAATATAATGAAGAATAGTGAAATGTTATGCTGAGCTACAACTGATGCCTGTCTTAATAGAATTAACAACGTCAACAGATGGAGTTCGTTAGAACCTTTTATACTTTTTTAGTAGTAATAGTATTTGCTTATTAATAGTGATATTGTTCTTGCCAGTATATTATTGTATAATTATTAGGATTTGATCTGTGCTGTATATGCACTTGCACGTTCTCACTTTTATATAGACTGGATGTGTATTGCTAGCATATGTTAAAACTGTTAAACTGAATTGAACCTAGGTTGACATTATCATTAATCAAAACAATGATGGTATACTACATCTTATAGCAGGCAGTGGTACCGGAGTAACCTGAGGGACTGTGCAATGTAATGAAGGATAGTGAAATGTTAGGCTGAGCTATAACTGATGCCAGTCTTAATAAAATTAACATCATCAATAGATGGAGTTCGTTGAACACTTGTGTTTTTTTTTTTTTTTTTTAAATAATCAACTTTATTGATTTTTGGAGAAACAAAAACAACAGTACAGCACATATGATCATCAACCCTGGGCACTTCAGAGTGTGCCTGTAGTCACTATGCGCAGACATGCACATCGGTCCAGACCTACAATGCATAAACAGTACATTCAATGTGTATAAGTGGACGTAAGACCCACTCATCCCAGTTGGTCCAATCATTTGCCCCATATCCTTTTGTGCTTGGCTGGGCATCCCCAGGCCTGAAACAAGGGTTTCTCCTGCGCGGCGCACCAATCCGCTCCCCTGCACCAGTTATTTACTTTTGGGGGGTTAGGCTGTGTCCATATTGCGACGATGTCGCGCTTGGCTACCATGGTAGCCATTCCCAGGAACAGTTTGTCTGCTCGGGACCCAACTAAGCCGTCCAGGACTCCCAAGATGAGGTGTACGGGGTTGTGGCACACCTGCCAGCCCAGGACGTGTGTGAGGTCTGATGCTATTTGGTCCCAATTTGGGGAAAGGCGGGGGCAGAACCAGGCCATGTGATAAGTCAGCTGGCTCTTGTCCGCAGCACATGCATTTCGGTGAAGGACGTAGACCTGCTCTATAAAGGCGCTCCGGGGTGAGATAGGCGATGTGGAGGTAGTATAATTGGATTAGACAGAGTCTGGCTGAAGTGGTGATGGTTTTGGGGGCCATAAGGACATCGCGCCAGTCTTCATCATCCAGGGGGCCCAGCCATCCCTCCCACTGGCGCCTGAGCGGGTCAAGTGTTGCCGGGCCATTATTAGTACGGGCGCGGGCCGGGTCTGCCAAGAAGAGCCAGACGTCATCCGCATATAAGGCAATTTTGTCAGTGTGGTTGCTCCCCCAGGACCAGCCTTGGATTAAATTGTTAGTCTAAATAAGGCACGCCAAGGGCTCCACCGCCAGTGCGAATAGGAGGGGTGAAAGGAGACAGCTTTGTTTTGTACCTCTTTGGATCAGGAATGCCTCCGAGAGGGGCCCATTGGTGAGTACTCTGGGGTTGGAATACAGGATCTGAACGAAGCGCCAAAAGTATTGACCCAGGCCCATCATTGTTAGCACGACATCCAGCTAGAACCAGTCGACAGCATTGAAGGCTTTATCTGAAAGAAACACGTAGTGATAGATTCCTTTCCTTAGAATTAACCCCAGGCGTCAGACTGGAGCCGCAAAGTTTTCGTCAGCAGTACTCCTGCGCATTGGAAGGTGTCATTGTGCGGCTCCGCATCCGTCGTGGTTGCCGAGATGATGTTGCAGCAGCTACTAAGACACCGGCCTCGCGCGCTGACGTCAGTTGTTTCTTTTTCTGCGACAGCAAGCGCAGATCCGAAGAGAAGGGTACCCCCAGTCAATTTTTGACTGAGTTTTTCGAGGTCTTTTTGTCTCTATGTTCGAGTCGATCGACTCCTGGTGCAGTAGGGATGCCCGGCTTCAAGTCCTGCGGGGACTGTCATCGAACGATGTCGGTGACTGACACGCACAGCATGTGTCTTTTCTGTCGGGAGCGCGACCACGACGCCAAGTCGTGCTCCGACTGCCGGGCCATGGCGCCGAAGATTTTACGGGAGCGGTCCCGAAAGTTGCTAGAAGTCCGGCAGTCGGCTCCACGCCGCTCAGGGTCCCGGTCCCGTGGGAGGTTGAGGGACCGGTTGCGGAGCTGCCACTATCGTTCGTCGGGATCGAAGTCTTGTCACTCGGGGTCAGGTAAGATGAATCATTCCAAGAAGTTGAAGAAGCGCCATCGCTCTCCGACTTCCCCTCTCTGGTTGGCGACATGGCTGATGGTGCGGGTGGTGTCTCCCCCGCGGCTCCGGCGGAGCCTACGCAGTCGCCGCCGGCCTACCCACCCTTCCCGGGTCCGTCGGCAACTCCGACCCAGCTGCAGGAATTTCTGTCCGCCATGGCTCGCCTCTTTGGGCCTTCAGGCCCCCCTGGCTCATCTTTGGGCTCCATGGGCCCAACTAGGGGTCCTAGCTCTTTACTGTCGGCGGCCCGGCTCCAGCATCGCTGTCGGCTCCGGCCTCGGCGCCGCAGAACCCCCATGGATCCAGGCTCGGATCCCGATCGACGCCGGTTGACCTTGTGACACCTCCACCGATGTCGACTCCACCGGCACCGCCTCCGACATCGCCCGGCCCACCGGACGATGTCTCCTCCGGTTTTAGCCCCGATGTGGACACAGCGCCGGAACGGCGTCGCTCAATGTCGATTCCGACGCCGATGGGGGAGTTTTATCCCTATGTCCATCCTCCTTATTTTCGGCCTGTTCGTCAGCTTTCGGAGTAAGGGGAGGACTGGGAGGGGTCTGAGGACCCTCTCACAGCACAGTGTGAGCTTGACCCGGACTGGGCAGAGGAGCAGGGGGATGCCAGTGGTCTTGATACCTCTCCTGACCTTGGCATGCTAACTCCTCCTACTGTGGCTACGGAGGACGGTGCAAGTTATGCAGTGGTGTTGCGTAGGGTGGCTGAGGCCCTCCACCTCGAGCTCTCTACAGTGGCCGTCAGGACTAACCTCCTGACAGAAGTGCTTCAGCCAGCAGCTACCTCTGCAGAGCCACTGCTGCCTTTGAACGAAGCACTTTCGGATGTTCTTTTGGGCACCTGGTCCAGGCCCAACACAGGGGCTCCTGTGGATAGGATCGTGGCCCGACGCCATCGCCCTGCCCTGGGCGACCCCCTTTTCCTTTCCCAACACCCCACTCCTGAGAGCTTGGTTGTCCCAGAGCGCATTCCCTACCGCACCTTCGGACAGGGAATCCAAGAAACTGGAGCAGTTCGGTTAGAATATCTTTTCTTCCGCCCGTTCAGGGCTGCGGTCGGTGAACACCGCATGCCTCTTGGGCCGTTATTCCCACTCTGTGTGGGATACGGTGGCGCGCGTGCTGCCTCACTGTCCAGAGGAGGCCCGGACAGTGCTCTCTCAAGCTATTGTTGAAGGGAGGGATGCAGCCAAGTTCACTATCCATTGTGGCCTTGACACCGCCGACTCGCTGGGCAGAGCGATTTCCACGACAGTGGCGCTCTGTCGCCATGCCTGGCTGAGGACAACTGTTTTTTTTGGGGATGTCCAGAACATTCTGATGGACATGCCCTTTGATGGCATTCGCCTTTTTGGCAACAAAGCAGATAGTGCGTTGGAGCACTTTAAGGACTCGTGGGCTACGGCCAAGTCCTTGGGTCTTTCCGCCACGCGCCCTCCTCTGCCTTCTGCTTTTTGCTCCTTTCGTGGCCACGGAAGGGGCGCCCCGACACGTTCGCTTCAGAGCCACAGGCCTGCGCAGCAACAGTCTCAGCGTGGCCGCAGATGTGGAACCCGCCGAGCCGGGTTCCACCCCGGCCACCACTGCCTCCAAACCTTCCTAGTCCGCTTTTTCAGGCCCATCAAACACCAGTGGGCGGCAGGATTCGCCATCACCTCCCCCACTGGCGCACCATAACTTTGGACAGGTGGGTTTTACAGATAGTCTGAAGGGGCTACTCCCTCCCCTTCGAGACTACCCCTCCAGCCATGCCACTCCTGTACCACTGCATGTCGGGGGATCACTTGGCACTTCTTCAACAGGAAGTTGCTCCCCTATTGGCCAAGGGGGCCATCAAGCGCGTTCCTGCGCCAGAAGTAGGACGTGGTTGTTACTCCCACTACTTTCTGGTGCCCAAGAAGGACAAGGGCCTGCGTCCTATCTTGGACCTCAGGGACGTCAATCGTGTTCAAGATGTTAAGTCTGGCTCAGGTCTTGTCTGCCCTCGACTCTGGAGACTGAATGGTAGCGTTGGACCTGCAGGATACATATTTCAACATTCCCGTCCTACCGGCCCACCGGCGTTACCTGCGGTTTACGGTAGGCCACGAGCACTTTCAGTTCACCATGCTCCCCTTTGGCCTTACCAGCGCCTCTCAGGTGTTCACAAAAGTGATGGCCGTGGTCGCAGCTCATCTGCGCAGATCAGGGGTTCCAGTCTTCCCCTATCTCGACAACTGGCTGATGAAGGCGGGCACGCCCCGGACAGTCGTCTCCCACCTCCAGACTATGGCCGACCTCCTGCATTTGCTGGAGTTCTCCATCAAAGTCCTGAAGTAGCACCCAATTCCCACTCAGAAGCTCCTCTTCATCCGAGCGGTTCTAGACACTGCGCAGTTTTGGGTCTATCCTCCCGAACAGCGAGTCCAGGACATTCGGGTTATGATTCTGATCTTTCAGCCCTTGTCCCGGGTTTCGGTCAGAATAACCCTGAGGCTGCTAGGCTTCATGGCCTCCTGCATCCTGCTGATCAATAATGCCAGGTGGCATATGCAGCTCTTCAGTGGGACCTGAAGTTCCAGTGGGCGCAGCATCAGGGGAACCTGTCCGACTACATCCAGATCTCGGAGGGCACTGCACAACAATTGCAGTGGTGACTCACGAACTGGCATTGGGTCAATGGCAGATCCCTCTCCATTCCCCAACCGGAGCACACAGGGGTGACGGATGCGTCCCTCCTGGGATGGGGCAGCCACATGGGAGAGGCAGAGATCAGAGGCCTCTGGTCTCCAGCAGAGTCCAGGCTCCATATCAACCTTCTGGAGCTCCGGGCGATCCGACTGGCACTGAAGGCATTCCTTCCCTCTGTCAAGGGGAGAGTAGTGCAGTTGTTCACAGACAACACCACCCCCATGTGGTACTGCAACAAACAGGGCGGGGTCGTGGACCCTATGCCAGGAGGCTCTGCGCCTCTGGACATGGCTGGAACATCAGGGCATTTTCCTGGTGGTTCAACACCTGGCAGGTTCCCTGAACGCCAGGGCGGACGAACTCAGCTGCAGGTGCGTGATGGATCACGAATGGAGGTGGCACAAGGTCTCTTTCAACTGTGGGGAGAGCCTTGGTTAGATCTATTCGCCACGGAAAAGAACGCGCAATGTCAGCAGTTCTGCGCGTTGGAATTTCCAAGGTGGCACTCGCTAGGCAACGTTTTTTGACACGAGTGGAGTTGCGGTCTGTTGTACGCCTTTCCGCCTATACCACTTCTGCCCAGAGTGCTGGAGAAGATCAGGCGCGACCGGTCCCAAGTTATTCTTGTGGCTCCGGACTGGGCTCGAAGAGTTTGGTATCCCGAACTACTCAGTATGACCATCAATCCCCCGATCCGTCTACCTCTTCGGGAGGATCTTCTGTCGCAGCAGCAGGGGACAGCCCTGCACCTGAACCTGTCCAGTTTCCTCCTCTTTGCGTAAAGGTTGAGCAGCGGCAGTTGATTCCTTTCGACTTGCCGCCTGAAGTCTGTGATGTCATTCTGGCAGCCAGGGGTCCCTCCACTAAGTTGGTATAAGCCTGCAGGTGAAATAAGTTTGTGGCATGGTGCACAGCAAATGCTGTGGATCCCCTTTCTGCCCCTCTTTCAGAAGTCATTCTGTTCCTTCTTTCTTTGGCCCAGCAGGGTTCTGCTCTGGGCACTATCAAGGGCTACCTTTCTGCTATTTCAGCCTTTCTTAGGCTTCCTGATCAGCCCTCACTTTTCAAGTCCCCTGTTGTAAATAGATACCTCAAAGGCATTACTCATCTTTTCCCTCCTATTCCCTTCGTAATGCCACAGTGGGACTTGAACATGGTTCTCACATACTTGATATGCGCTCCCTTTGAGCCTCTTCACAACTGTCCTCTTCGTATGTTACTTTGAAGACTGCTTTCCTGGTTACCATCACCTCTGTCAGGAGAGTGAGTGAGCTCCAGTCTCTTTCTTTTAAACCTCCTTTTCTGTCTGTCCACCCGGACAAGGTTGTGCTCAGAACACGTCCATCCTTTCTGCCGAAGGTTGTCACTGCCTTTCACATCGGGCAGACCATCACTTTGCCCACCTTCGTTCCGCCTCCTTCCAGAGAGGAAGAGAGGCTCCACCGTCTGGACCCAAAATGTGCGCTCTCATTTTACCTGAATCGCACACAACAGTTCCGGGTGGATGACCAGCTCTTAGTTGGCTACGTGGGTGGCAAGAAATGTCGGGCCGTACACAAGCGGACTATCTCCCGATGGGTCGTCTTGTGTGTTAAAGCCTGTTATTCTCTGGCGAAGAAGGAGCCTCCGGTGGGGCTGCGTGCCCATTCCACCAGGGCGACGGCTACCACTACGGCATTGGGACTTGGTGTCCCCTTACAAGACATCTGTCAGGCAGCTACGTGGGCCTCGTTGCACACTTTTACTAAGCACTATTGCCTGGACAGCCAAGTCCGGAGAGACTGCTTCTTTGGCCGTTCTGTTCTCCGGGACTTCCTCGTGTGATCTTGGTTCGCAGGCCCACCACCGGGGTTGGTATTGCTGGGGTATCTATTCTAAGGTAAGGAATGTATGACTGTGTTTCTTTCAGATGAACAAGTTACATATCTTCGGTAACAATATATCTGTAAGAAACATTAGTTAGTGATCGATTCGTTACCGCCCCACCCATCCTCCCCGTTCTGCGAACTGATTTCTAGGGTTAAGGTCATCCCTTTCAGGGCCCTAGTTTCAATGCACCAGTGGTCAGTATCTTGCATGGCTTTGCGTTCCTGGCGCGGAAAGTCGTGTACAGAACTGATGTCAGTGAACAAGGGCGGCGTTTAAGTAGCTGCCGTGACGTCATCTCGGCGACCACGACGCCAACGACGGACACGGAGCCGCACAACGCCACCTTCCGATGTGCAGGGGTACTGCTGACGAAAACTTTCCGGATCCAGTCTGACGCCTGGGGGTAATTCTGAGGTAAGGAATCTATCACTAACTAATGTTTCTTACAGATATATTGTTACCGAAGGTAAGTAACATGGCATATATCTTTACCTCAGTGTTAATTAGTGAGATATGGCGGTAGTCCGCTGTAAGGCTTATTGCTGAAACAATGAAGATAGATTGATTTTCCTCTACGATAGTCCCCAACCCACACAAACACACACACACCCAGCACTCAGACCTCAAGTTTACTGTGGCCTAAAACTTTTCTCATCTTGAAAATGGCACAGGGCATTTTGGACTTGTTTGGAGTGCGGCAAAGAGGAATTACTACAAAGTAGGTAGTTAAGGGCTTGTGAAACTTTACTGCATCGGTCAGAGCGGAACCACAAGTGTCTTAGGATGCCCCCACCCACACACTGACAAAACCTAGAAAGCTGGACCCTTACCCATCTTTCCTCAAAACACTGCTGGACTTGCGAAAGGGTACCAAGCAGACTGTATGACCTGTGATAATTTGAGGAAATCGGACCACCTCCTGCTTGAAATCTAAGGACAAAGGGATCTCCAAGGCTCATAAGGATGAGCCCTGGAGTGGCTCCTGAAGTGTAAAAAAGCTGATTAGAACATTCCTGTGAAGACACCCAGTGGAAACTGGACCTGGGCTCAACTTTAGTGTTACCCTCTGCCCAACACCCTGTACTTCTTGAAGTGCTCTCTCCCTGAAGTCCTGGGGGCCTCAGAAGTGTGTTCCTGTGGTTGCATGGGCACCAAAAGAAGTTTGTGAACTTCATTAAATCTTTTGCTCCATAGTTCCAAGGGGACCGACCTAAAATATTATCGAACATTTAGTTAAACTGCATCATATTGAATTTCAGTTTTGTCCCATCTGGAGTACAGTTTTTCCTCAGAAAAACAAAGTCCTGTTTCAGATTTGGACTTAGAAACTTTTTGAACTTCTGTCCTTCCACACCCTAACAGGGCCAATCTACTTGGTATATCCTACTCATGCCCTATTGTGGTTGGCCACAAATTGCTCCTAGGTCTACTACAACCAGTGGCCACAGTTTGGGCTTTGTGTTTCGTGGCGCTGTTTTCTCTTAAATGTTTCAAAGAAATTGTGTCTCTGGTTACCTCTACTGGATATTAGCCATTTTTGGTACAATTTTGAACTTTATTTTTATGAATTTGAGTAGGATTTGTATTGTGTTGTTTTTCGACTTTGTAGCTGTTTTGGTACTTGTAAATGCTTTGCACATTTTCCTTAAGTTAAGTATGCCTGTTCTCTACCATAGCTACCAGGGTTTGCACTCAGGTTTAAATTGCTGAATCCTTTGACTGGAACTAACAAGCTAGTGGCTCTATTACTTGTGATAGACTACCATGCACCCCAACTAATAATTCACCTTCTTACATGCTGCTTTTCTCCTCGAGTCATTGTATTTATGTATTTGAAAGGTGGAAAAGATTGGGTTTAGTTAAGAGGGTGGTTACAACCTCAACAAATAAATACAATCCTTGTCAGGTTGAACCACTGAAGTCACTAAATTTACCAGAGCTCAATCCTCTGGTAGCTATGGCACAGTGCAGACAGGCTTAACTTAGAGGTAATATGCAAAGCATTTGTACATTGCCAAAAGAGAAATAAAGTCAAAACACACAACACAAGAAAATCCAAAACCTATATAGAAAAATATTGTAAATTTTAATAAATAAAATGATTTGAAAACTACACAAATACAGTACGGGGAACAGAAGATATTGATTTATAAAGTTTCAAATGAAAAGCGCAAAAAAGCATTAAGCACCAGCTGCAGACAGCTGGTTGTGGTAGACCAGGACCTGCACGTGATAAGAAGCCAACCATGATCGAGCTAGGGTCGGGTACAGCAGCCAGTTCCAAAGTCATCAATGGGATGAGGCAGCAGATTGTAGCCAAAGAGAACTCCACAAGGCCAGATAGTTGTTGGGGACTCCACAAGGCCAGATAGTTGTTTTTTGAGGCAAAGATGTGTTTTTCTTTCTTTGCGGGAAAGCTCGGATCAGGAGAAATTTGAATTTTGCATCCAGGAAAGGTCCCTAGCCAGCCAGATACTTTTGGAGCCTTCACCCAGCCACTTTATTGGAGCTCATATTATTCCAGTGGAGTGAGGCTGCAGCTGAAGAGGACTTCGAATTTGTGAGGTCTCGTTGCAGAGGATTTGCACTTGCAAAAAATCCCAGAGCGGGAGAGACCTGAATCTTCAGTGCAGAGCCAACACTCATCGTTCGAATCCTCTTGGTAGGTTTGTCCTGGTCCTCCGGAGGTCTTTGGAGCCAAAAGGTTTCAAGGCTCCAGGTTTTCAGGGGTGGTAGGAGAAATCCAGGCTGACATAGCCCAGATTTCCAGGTGCTCAGGAACAGTACTTGGTAGTTAGGCCTCAATCTAGTAAAGGCCACTAGTAGGGTCCAGTTCTAGTCCAGTTGGAACTGGTAAGCTGTGATTCTTCAGGAAAGGCCTCTTGTAGCTTCTAGTATTCCTGTAGCTTGAACAGGAGGACAGCCTTATGATCCTTTGAGTCCCCTTCTTTGTCTTGGGTACAAGACTGAGCAGCTCAAGCCCCTCAGGGTTCCTGATGGGTCTTATCCATCACAATCAGTCCTCTTCTGATCTTCTTCAGGTCCCGTAATATTTTGAGGATGGTACTGGGGTAACCCACTTTGTAAGCGTTTTCTGTGTGCCCTACTGCAGACAATCCTGCAGTGCCTCCTCTGCCTAAATCCAAGATGAACTCCTTCTCCCCTTGTGCAGAGCATGTGTGCTCACCCCAAAGGTGTGGTCCTTCCAAACAAATTTAGGGGGGCAGCTGCCTCCCCCTGGGAATGGTGCTTGCCTGACGGAGGGAGCTGAAGAAGGGGCTTGTCGGGGTGTCAACTGACATCTGCTTGTGGCACAAGAGGCCCCTTTGAAGTAAACGGCTCTGCTCAAATGGTTACCCTGTCAGAGGAACAGGAAACAAGTCCCCACACCCAGGCCTTTATCTGTGCTGTGGGAGCAGTTTTAACACCTCATTTAGGGTTTGAGCACTCGAGGTGCTGCAGCTGGTAGCTAATGGAGATTAGCCTCTAGAGGCTTTAGGCAGGGAAAAGGTAGCTTTCCAAAAGCACCTTTTTCATATTATTTACTAAAAATCCAACTTCACCAGTGAATTGAGCTTTTAATAAATATTACAAAGGGTCCTTGAATTATATTTCTAGAAGTTTCCTATCCTGGATAGCATTTTTAAGCTTAATGGTGCAGCCCAGTGTTTCTCTATGGAACAGCCAGCCTTGCTCCAGTGAAAAAAGCTTTTAGGTGCTAGTCGCTGGAAGGGCATGTTAACATTACCTTCCTACATGCCCTACTTTTAACCCTTCCTTAATAGCTGTAAGGTGTACTTAGGAGTGACTTGTTAATATTTAAAAGGTATGTTTAGACTTGTCAAAGGGTTTATTTTCGCAAGTTTAATGGCAGTTTTTATACTGTTCCTGTCAGGCTACAATGGTAGGCTCGAAGCCATGTTTGCATTACTGCTGTAGTGGATTTCACAGTAGGTGCAGCAGTCCAGCAGTGGCATTTAATTTACCTGCCGTGGGTACACCCTATACCATGTACTACGGGCTTGTAGGTAAATTAGGTATGCTAATTTGGATTAGATCCAGTCACCCATGTTAACAGGGGGAGCATAGGTACTTTACTACTGGTTAGCAAGGATTACTGCTTGTTTGCAAGAGGTAGTGTACACATAGTTCTACAGCGAGCAAAAATGGATAGTGTTTGGATTAAGCCCTGTATATTTAAAAAAAAACATCCTTTAAAGGGAGACACCCAGAGTAGGGAAAATACTTCGGCCAACCTCGTTGCAGCCCTCTGTGTTAACTGAGGTCCCTGGAGGTAAAAATCTTTCAGCTGTTTTAGGACACAGCTCTCAAACATTTGTGGCCTTCATGTACTTTAGCTCCAAGGAAGATAGAACCCTGAATTAATTTAGTACAGTGGTGCTCCTTTTAGTAGGAGCTACATATGATCATTCCTCGCTATGGAATGTTGTTACTGCTATAATAGTGCCCACATCCGTTTACATTATAATAATGACCACCCATACATGATTACGAGTAGTGACCCCCCAGTGCATCAAGCGGGGTTAGTAATGGGCATATCAGGAAAAGTGTTATCAATATGAAATGTATGCATGTGACAAATTAAATCACAACCATAACAGCAAGTGCCATCTGACACAGAATGCAAAACCACATCAAATTCAAATTCAAAAACAGCTTTATTCGATTTTAAAAACCAAACCATAAAAGCATACATATATAATAATACATCTTTAACAAGAAACAATACAAATTTATGCCAATTAAAAAATAACCTAATTCATGGAGATCCTAAATCTTATTATGGTTTTAAGAAACGTTAAAACAGAAAAAATGAGAAATTCATCATCCAACATTTGCAGTTTGACCAGCGCCACTCAGCCCTAGTTTATTTAAAACGGGTCGGAGCAACCTTTTCCTTGGTTCTGAGTAATATTTGCAAAAAAGGATACAATGAAGAGACGATTGAACGGAAACCTCATCACAAGGACAAGGAATAAGGTCCTTTAACCAACAATTCATCACAGGAAAGGTCACTAGTCTAAAAAAGGCATCAACCCTGAATCGGGTTAAAAGCATTCGAGAATAGCAGCTAGGGACAAGGTTCAAGTATGGCTGTATGCCTTGATTTTGAATAAGTAGATGGTTGGCCATAACAGAACTCTTACATTTCTCCAGCAACCAGCGTTTCTCTGATAGAAGGTGCAAGCAAAATTTCTTAAGTTTCTTTCTAGACAGATATGCCATGGTGTCTGGAGAGTCAAAGAATTCCGGGTGGCCCATCTCAGCAAAAAAACATTTAAGATATTTGAACCAGGAAATTCTTGGAGACCCATCTAGACCAAGACAGTCCCTGATTATGTCCCTATTCAAACCTGTCTCAGTTCCCGACCATACTTTGTGCCACAACAAAATGGGCTCTAAGTTGATGAGGTCTGAGATATAAGGTACGCCCAACTCTTGATGGCAAACATAAGAGGAGGTGGACCCAGGCACTGCCAATAGGAAACGAAGGAAAGCATTTTGACAAATCTGGATGCTTGAGGCGTTCCCTGTACCCCAAATTCCTGCACCGTACAGTGCTGTAGATACACATTTGGCTCTATAAATATCTAGCAGCACTGATACAGGACGGCCCCCTACCTTGTTAGAGAAATGTTTGACAGCCCCTATAGCTCGTGAGAAAGCTAGTTTTCTTGATTCCCTTGCTGCTGTCCAAGTGCCCTTTTTGTCAAAATTGATACCCAGATAGGAAAAAGTATCAACGGTCGTAAGTTTTATCTTGGATAAGAAGGAATTGCAGTGAAGGTTCTTCTTTTTTGTGCAGCACATATTAAAAGTTTTGCTGATATTGATCTTTAGGCCCCTATTGCCCATGTACTCTGAAAATTTGCTAATCGATCTTTGAAGACCGATTTGAGTCCGGGCCATGATTACAGCATCGTCTGCATATAAGAGGATGGGGATATGGGAGTTGCCAATTTTTGGGTAATCCTGCTTATCTTCCAGGAGGTGAGATGCAGCTGAATTGATATATAAGTTAAACAAAAAAGGAGCTAAAATACAGCCTTGTCTCACACCCTTTCCTATAGAGAATTTGGAAGTGCACTCCCCCTTATCTCCAAAACGCACCCTAGCACCCGCATCTCGATATAGTTCTCTAATAAAAATTAGAAGGTTTGGGTCCACTCCCATGTCCTGCATAGTTAGCCAAAGTTTGTTGTGATTAATGCAGTCAAAAGCCGAGCTTAAATCCACGAATGTGAGGAATAAGTTCTCGTTTTTTGCCTCGACATATTTGGCTACTAATAGGGCTAGGTTCAATCCTTCCTCAATAGTTCCCAAACCTTCCCTAAAACCATATTGGAACTGGGAGAGAATACCTCTTTCATCGGCCCATGTTTGCAGTTTGTTGAGTATAACTCTCCCCGCGATCTTCATGAGTGAGTCCAGTAAGGAGATCGGTCTATAACACTTCGGTGTGTTACGATCTCCTTTCTTGAAAATGGGCACCACGATGGCTTCCTGCCAAGTCCGCGGAAAACCCACTTTGGTAAAGCTGTTAAGAACATTGGTTGAAAGAGGAGCCCATAACTTACTGTTAGCCTTGTATATATCCACGGGAATTCCGGGCCCGGAGCCTTTCCCGCTGGGCTCTTGTCAATGGCTGTCAATACTTCTTCGATGGAAAAGGCAACGTTAATTGGATAGTAGAGTCTATCCTGTGATCTTAAATTTAGCCCCCCTTCTATGACTACCTGAGGGTCTTCTTGATAAAGCTCCCGAAAATAAGTCACCCAGGTCTCTTCAGTGATGGCTATTTCGATAGAATCTGATTCGTTATTAGTAAAGAAAGGAGCATTCACCGCTTTCCAAAAAGCAGTGTTATTTTTAGATTGGCAGGCTTCCCGAAGGGTATGCCAAGCATCCTGTTTAATTTGTTTCTTCCTTTTTTTAACTGCCTGTTGATAGGCAAATCTAGCCGATCTTAGTTCCACCATTACTCTGGGATCTCGCTTTAATTGGGTCATTAAATGGGCGTGGGTCCTGCTACACTCACTATCAAACCACCTCTGGTTTTTATTAGCCCCAGGATGCAGGGATTTTGTAAGTAAATTTCCAATTTCCTCAGTAATACTGAGGAAAGCATCGATAACTTTTGGGGAATCGACGCTCTCAGTTAGACAGGTATTAAATTCCATTTCACTGGAGCGAATTAAAGTGCCAAGGAAGGCCGCTGGTTCTACTTTGTCCCATTTTAAGGTGTAACCATTCTTCCTGGCAAGCCGTAATCTGTGGTTGTATAGATTCTGGACCGTAGAATCAATGTTACTTTTGCCCTTCGGAACGGCGAGGGACATACTAAGGGGTAGGTGATCACTCATTGCTACCTCGCATAATTCAAACGTGCAAAAATAGTGGGAGTAACGTTTGGATATAAGCAGGAAGTCAATGACTGATTTGCAGCCTCTACCTATAAAAGTGGGGCTAAATGGGACTAGTGGGGAGCAGAGTTCATTTGCAAAGCCTAAATCCAGAGAGAAGAGTATGTCATTTAAGTATTTTCCCAAAAGAGTATGAGAAAAATGTGCAGAAGGGGCGCCCTCCCTCTCCCCTAGATCACATTTATTTTGGTCGCTAAATGGACATAAGGTGTGATTGAAATCGCCAAGCCAAATGACACAAGTATCAGAGGAATCCTTATCGTCCATATTTTTTAAGGATTCAATTAGTTCTTTAAGTGTCTGGGCCCATAAGTCTTTTGGGATATTGTTATAAAAGTTAATCAGATCTATATGTAACTTGCCCCCAAGCGTTATATGCAAAATTTTATAAAAAGCAGAAACTGGTGAAAAGGAGATTTTTATGTCTTTTAGACAGTTGGAAACATAGATGCATAAACCCCCTTTGTTTCTCCCTCTAGTGGAGTATATTGCAGGCGTATGATAGGTACGGTAGCCCATCATGTGAATGGGATCAACTGTCCAACATTCCTGGAGACAGATTAACGAAAACTTTTTTAAAAAATGAATACAATTCGTGTCTCCTAGTCTAGAGGACAGGCCTGCAATTTTCCAGGACAAAAAGGTAAGGGCAGAACATGTGTCAGCCTCTAGCAGAGAAGGAGGAATAGTAATTTCACGGGAAACAACGTTGTCAAGCGTACCTCTGTTTAAACTTGTGGGATGGTTTGATGTCTCTACCATCGTGATGTTAATGATGGTAGTTTCAAGATTATCCCTGGGGGAGGCTATCAGTTGTGCTGGCTGCTGGTCGGACAATAATATTGACACGTCCTCATTTACAACCTTCCCTGCAGATTCAGAAGCGGGGGAATTTTTTGGGGGTAGTCAGTCAACCGAGTCTAGGCAACTAAACCTATTTGCGCTTGAGAAGGACTCCAGCCAACCCTGATCAGTTGTAGCCATCCCACCTCTTACGGAGTTACTATTAGTTTTACCTCGCCCTACCTGAACCCACATATTATTGTTAACTTGGGAAGGGTAAAAGTAAGCAAGTGGTAATGGGGTAATGCTAGTGAAATGTAGAGAGGGTCGTGTCTGTTGGACGTATTTTACCGCCTGTGTGTTGCTAAAATTAACCACAATACAGTCCCCTGATATATCTTTGTTTCTTCTACCCACCCAACTGACTCTCCGCACAAACAAGATCTTGGCGTGGGTACCAGGGGGGAGTGGTCGGTTGTTGTTGAGCCAGTGCATTGTTTTGTTCTTTAGCTCATAATATGACTCAGTGATATTTACTCCAATACAAGGTACACCCGTCAGTACAATAACATATGGTGCGGATTCTGGTGGAAGATCTAGAGTGGGTAAGTTATGTGCATTTTCGTTGGGCAAGGCCCTTCTATTCACTTTCGCATTTGTATTCTGTACCGTGTCATTTGTTACTGTTATATTGACATCTGGAGATTTCTGCTGAGGCATTTCTCCTGTAAGTTGGTCTTTGATGGCGCTAATGCTAATAGAGTTTTCAATGCAAGCAGTGTCCTCACCATTGCTCTGGCATGTACCTAATGGCTGGGCCAAGTGAGGGATAGACAAGAGAGGGGAGGTTTTCTCTTTAGAGTTACTTGCAGTATTAGCAGGTACAAGAAGTTTACAGTGCTCTCTGTGTAAATCTATCTTCATCAGTTGTTTAAATTCAAGATTTGTTAGAGCAGTTTGTTCTAATTTTTTAAGACGCTCTTCTATCTTGAGAAGCCTATCCAGAATCGATCGAGTTGAATGTTCAAAAACTTCCCTTATTTTTAAGAAAAAACCCTCGTCTATTTGCGTGGATTTATTTGGAGTTGCTTCAAGCAAAGGTTGTTCGTCAGTCCCCAGAATTTGATTGGATGGGAGTTTATCAATTTTAGATTTGTTTGATGTTGATTTATTCCCCTTTTTACCACGCGGGGCAGCCTTCTGTTTTGGTTTAGCCCCTGGAGTTAAGGCAGGATAGGGGGAAATAACATCGGAAGTGACATGTGTTTGAGCTCTGGTGGATACACCATCAGATTGGGTGGACACAGCATCGGACAGGATAATGTCAGACCTGTTAGTATTTCTAACGATGTTGACCCTTTTCCTTTCCAGACTTGAGGCCATAGTTAAATCAATACTTTCCCCCTCACTGATCGTACCATTATTTGAGATAGAGTTAATATTATTAGGCGCAGGTGAAACAGCTGAGGCAATAGTCCCTAAGGAAGAACGTTTAGCAGTAAGCGGGTCCAACGAGAGACGACGCTCTGTTAAGTCAATTTCACGTTCTAAAAGGTTGGCAGCTCTTACGATAAAATTGTCCAAAGTTCCAGCCAGGGTGGTACTAGCAGCGGTACCCTTTGCCCTGGGCATTCTTCCTGCAATTTTCGAAGATGGTTATCTCTCTCAGTGATGAGGTCGAATTGCAAGGGGGGGGTGGCCCAGCCCAGTGTCTCCAGTCTCGAACGGCCTCAAACGGCCCGCTCTTTGCCCGGTCTTAGCCCCGTGCTGAGACCCGCGCGCGTCCCGCTAGCGCGTGTAGGCAAAGAAATGTTTATAAGGTAAAGGGAAGCGGTGTTGGGGGAGGAGTCGGGAAGAGGACCAGGTGCGGCTGTTCAGCTTCACGCGCAGCACCCTGGTCCTCGCAGTCCCGAGTACGCCGGGCGCTCACAGCAATACGAGCATCCAGCAACGTCCCCTTACCAGACTGAGGCACAACGCAGCTGAGCTGGCAGCGTGGAGTCAGGGCACCAACAATTCTTCCTGGCAGCAAGCAACAGAGTCCCGGTCCCTCGAGCGGCGCCCGCGAAGCGGGGGCCGCGAGGCGCGATGGAAGTTCAAGGAACTGAGGTAAGAATCCAGGCAGTCCTGGCAATGACAAACAGCAGAAACCAGTTTCTCGAACGGAGCCCGTGATGCGGGGGCTGCACCGCCTGATGAAGGTGTTGGGGGAGGAGTCGGGAAGAGGACCAGGTGCGGCTGTTCAGCTTCACGCGCAGCACCCTGGTCCTCGCAGTCCCGAGTACGCCGGGCGCTCACAGCAATACAAGCATCCAGCAACGTCCCCTTACCAGACTGAGGCACAACGCAGCGGAGCTGGCAGCGTGGAGTCAGGGCACCAACAATTCTTCCTGGCAGCAAGCAACAGAGTCCCGGTCCCTCGAGCGGCTCCCGCGAAGCGGGGGCCGCGAGGCGCGATGGAAGTTCAAGGAACTGAGGTAAGAATCCAGGCAGTCCCGGCAATGACAAACAGCAGAAACCAGTTTCTCGAACGGAGCCCGTGATGCGGGGGCTGCACCGCCTGATGAAGGTGTTGGGGGAGGAGTCGGGAAGAGGACCAGGTGCGGCTGTTCAGCTTCACGCGCAGCACCCTGGTCCTCGCAGTCCCGAGTACGCCGGGCGCTCACAGCAATACGAGCATCCAGCAACGTCCCCTTACCAGACTGAGGCACAACGCAGCGGAGCTGGCAGCGTGGAGTCAGGGCACCAACAATTCTTCCTGGCAGCAAGCAACAGAGTCCCGGTCCCTCGAGCGGCTCCCGCGAAGCGGGGGCCGCGAGGCGCGATGAAAGTTCAAGGAACTGAGGTAAGAATCCAGGCAGTCCTGGCAATGACAAACAGCAGAAACCAGTTTCTCGAACGGAGCCCGTGATGCGGGGGCTGCACCGCCTGATGAAGGTGTTGGGGGAGGAGTCGGGAAGAGGACCAGGTGCGGCTGTTCAGCTTCACGCGCAGCACCCTGGTCCTCGCAGTCCCGAGTACGCCGGGCGCTCACAGCAATACGAGCATCCAGCAATGTCCCCTTACCAGACTGAGGCACAACGCAGCTGAGCTGGCAGCGTGGAGTCAGGGCACCAACAATTCTTCCTGGCAGCAAGCAACAGAGTCCCGGTCCCTCGAGCGGCGCCCGCGAAGCGGGGGCCGCGAGGCGCGATGGAAGTTCAAGGAACTGAGGTAAGAATCCAGGCAGTCCTGGCAATGACAAACAGCAGAAACCAGTTTCTCGAACGGAGCCCGTGATGCGGGGGCTGCACCGCCTGATGAAAGTGTTGGGGGAGGAGTCGGGAAGAGGACCAGGTGCGGCTGTTCAGCTTCACGTGCAGCACCCTGGTCCTCGCAGTCCCGAGTACGCCGGGCGCTCACAGCAATACGAGCATCCAGCAACGTCCCCTTACCAGACTGAGGCACAACGCAGCGGAGCTGGCAGCGTGGAGTCAGGGCACCAACAGTTCTTCCTGGCAGCAAGCAACAGAGTCCCGGTCCCTCGAGCGGCTCCCGCAAAGCGGGGGCCGCGAGGCGCGATGGAAGTTCAAGGAACTGAGGTAAGAATCCAGGCAGTCCCGGCAATGACAAACAGCAGAAACCAGTTTCTCGAACGGAGAAAACCACATCATTAAGAAGCTCCCTCCTAGCTTGAATTAACTAGTTGATGTTGTCTTCAACCTTCAGCATCATCTTCTGATATTGTTTTAAACTAATGCTTTACGCTAATGTGTGGAAAATTAAGAGGATTTGGTCAAATAAGTATTTAAGACAAAACACCCCAACTTACAGATTCCGTCCTCTAGAATTCCTGATGGCTCTTAGCAGGTTAAATAAATTTTGGCTGTTGTGTTCTGAATTGGAGCTGAAACTAAACGTACAGATCATGTATAGCATCAACTGTCTAGTTCTTTTTTTTTTTTTGTCAATGAAGAGAGGTATGAGTAGTTTTAAAATGTTTTATTTTCTTATTAAATTTTAGGTTTCTCTGATTCTTTATTCATTACTCAAATATCAATCCCGTTAAAGAATTATTAATAGAAACATTTAGTTAGTGTCAATTACATTAGAATGAGCATGCAGCACGTTCCATTAAGATGAAAATCCCTATTCCTAAAAATGGTGCTCAAATGATGTCAGTTAGAACCCATGAAGAGCTCAAAAATAATGGCAGAGTGAGATTATCATGAAGCTAAAATCAATAATTAATAATTGGAGAATTTCCCATAAAGAGAAAATAAATCATATAGCAAATAAGCATTGGCAAATCCAATTTAGTCAAAGCATAAAGCTTGGGTTTTAATAAATGTCAAAATAACACAGCCTGTCGTTTTCTGCTTTGAATCTCAGCTGATATTCCTCTCCTCTCTTCAACTGAATCTGTGCTTTGATAAAGGACTCTAAATCTGTCTGTTTCCGTCTGTCCAGATCTCTTCTCCTGCTCCGAAACGTGGAATTTGTTTATAAGGCTGTAATTTAATGTTACAAAACACGTGTTCTGTTTTTTTCTTCATCTAATGGACATCCAGCAACTCTCTACATCATGCATATTGCAAGCTGGCTATATTCTTTGTGGCAAACAAATAATTATTTCCCACTGAACATTCTCTTCACATTTCGAATCTTTATTTAAAGTGATCTAATTTCCTAACCTTCTGATAATGCAACTGTTATTTTAACTCAACACAAGGTCTGTAAGCTGCAAAGAAAACTTTATTTAAGCAGAAAGTCATTAGAAACAAAATATGGTTATGCATTTCGGAATACGTGTGCTTTCTGTTCTCTAAGACAAATACATAAAGCTTTAAGCCAGTTATGAATGGAGCTCTGTTTAAAATGATAACCTTTAACAAACAACAAATCCGATGTTACATACTGAAATTTATATGAGGCAAACAAAAGGCACATTCTGTTATCCGGAAGGTCAAATTGTCTTCCAGCATGCTGCGTTTCTACAAACCATTAATACTAGTTAGCTGTCACTGTTTTCTGCTCTTTTAATGTTGTGTTCATTTATTACAAACTACACATTTCTGCTGCACACATGTTTAATAATTATTGTAAGTTTAAAAACCACAACCTATAGTTAAAGCAAAATCTAACATAGTTACATTAACTATAAATTATATATGTGTGTGTTTTAGCATTCTAAAGAACATAACTTATTAAGGGAAAGCATCTGGTTAAAGGCCGTTGAATATCAGTTTAAAGCCCTAGGCAGATTGTCATTAATAGTGATTATTGTTCAGGATTCTTTCACGTTCTCAAGCAGGCACTTTTTCCTACGTGCCATTTTCTGTGTGAAAACATTTCTGCAGCAGTTTTAAGCACATTCTAAGGTGCAACTCTGATATAGTCTGCAAATCGAAATTAGATTTTTAAAGTTATGTGCCACAGTAAAAAATAAACTCAGTTCCCCAAAGTAAACCTATCTTTTTCTCAAAGAAACAATTTTTGTCCCAGTTTTTATTTTTTTTTAGCAAATACATGCCCCAAACATCAGTTTTTTTTTAATCAAGTACTCAAATTAACAAATGGCTCACATGGACAGATTCTGCCTTGAATGCCCCTATGAGATGAAGTGGACGGCCACCATAATATCAAGGATGCCTTTAATATGCCAAGAAGGCCCACAGTTATGCCAGGGTTCTCGAGGTGGCCATCATTAGGCTAGTGATGCTCACAGTTTACCAAAGATGGCTGCCATTATGCCACAACTTGACATTGAATGGCCAACACATTCAGGGATGTTCATTACTATACCAGTGCCAGTATACCAGAAATGGATACATCTGGTGGTCCCTGACATCAGCCATGGTTTCCAGGTAGAGATACTGTATTTTAGTTTTTAGTTATGCACACACACACACATACAGATGCACGTGCATCCCAAATCCATCTTCCTGAAAGAATTGAAGTTCTTGACTCATATGCTCAGAATCCTGCTCTGGTTTCTTCACAGGTACTGGGATGTTTATTCACCCAGATCACACATTCACTCGGGATTCTGCAGTTTCACACTGAAGTGACTCTGCTCCCGCTATTACTGGCACTCTTTTTTAGGTCTCGCCTGACCCAGCGCATGCGCTGGTCTGGCGAGACTTTATTGAGGGCTCCAAAAAGTGCTACCAGACCAGCCTAGTGCTACAGTGCATGTGCGCGGGCGCCGCGCTTTACCGCAATTACTTTCACTTTCGCGGCCGCACGGCCGCTTTGATGTTTGATCGTGATCCCGATCACATTAACTTTAGCGGCCGCTTTGCATAGCCAATAGGTCTCGCTTTTGGGAATAAGTATTTAGTTATGCAACTGTTACATGGCTAAACACTTATAAGGTCCCAAAGGTGAGACCTATTGGCTATGCCAATGCTTGTTTTTCCTGGGCCTTAGTTCAAAGATAACACGACTGATAGAGCAGGACCTGGTACATGACCGATCTCTTTGTGACTTTTCTAGATTGAGAGTGGAGACATTTGGAGTAGTGCTGTAGGGATGTGTGTACTTGTGTATCTGTTTGTGTCTGGAGTCCTGGTATTGGCTGCCAGTGATGCCTTCTTTAATGTTCCTAGACCCTATGAATATCTGGTCTGGGCTTTACTTCTTAGAGCTACTTACATGATATTGTCTATCTTCCACTAGCTTCTGATATAGTATTTGGAGACCCCTCATTTAGTAATATTAAATAAGTGTACTACATTTTGTAAAGACGGAAACATGAATTTACTGTAACTATGTTGCCAAGGCTAATAGACCTTAGTGCTATTAAGGCAACTGAAAAGGACACCTCATTGGTTGGTGTGTTGACTGAAATTGCGAGGGTAACATTTTTTGCTAAGTAGTATAAGGTTGTCTTATGGTTTACTTCCCTTTGATTTATATTGCATATGTCACCATCACTGCAAGCCTGCATTTCAACACCATTTTCTGTGCACTTTCTTGCCACACTTTTAACCACATTCAGTAGGCGGAATTAACAAGTAGACAACCCACATATTTGAAATGCTACTGCTGTACAGCATTACGTTTCTTGCCAGCAATGTTCGGGAAGATATTCAAGGGTTCAAACGGTTGTAGAGACAGCAGTGGACTTGGAGTTCTATGTCAAGAGCTCTTTTTGTATTGCTGTAACATATGTCAGAGCTAATTTACATTTGTTTTTGGTTAAAGCACCTAAAAAGCATATAGCTTCAATACATCTTTACATGACCATCTCGGTAAGGAATTTGCATTCTATATCAGAGGTTTGTATGTTATGAAAGTGTAGAATACTTTTAAAACCATGACATCAGAAGACTAGTACTCAATGCTCCATCAAGTAGCAACACAGTGCTCGATGCCTTGCTCACTAATTGCTTCACACATGATGGGTTTCATCACCTGATACTCAACGTCCTGGCCTTAACACCAAAAATATGATGACTCTGAAAAAGAATTGTGCTACAGAAAAGTTACATATTGGTTAATATTGATGAAAACACCAGAAGCACAACAAAATGTATATATATTTACGCAATGTAAACTTTGATGTTAATACTGGGAGCTGATGCCGGTGAAATCTCGTCCCAAAGATATTTGGAGCCCCTCCTCAGTAACTATATAGCTCTATATGCAGAACGATAAAGCATTGAAAATGTACTGCCCAAAGAGAGACCGAGAAAAAGTGCCACCATGGGCTATATAACCGAAACACTGACCACTTCATGGCTCCAATGTAGCAGCTTTCTTTGCCTTTGAAACTTGTGACTATGCTTGCACGCCACGCCGAAATATGTTATATTAAAACGGATACTGTTAAACACAGTACCTGCACTGTTTACTCTGTGTTGTGTTTTGACGAATATCAGAAAAACGTTTTAAAATAAGCAAATTGATATTGAACTTACGAGTTGTTTACATTTTGCACGAGTCAGTACACTAAAAATCACTTCACTAAGTGTTATCAATATTTTTTCTAACTGCCTATTTTATAGAAGTCAATTCAACCTGCGCTCAGGCAAAACTTTCTCCTGCTCCATTTTCGACAAATACTGATCTACTGACCTTTTGGACACCTCTTTTGACTATTCTGGTATTTCATTGCTGTCAAGAGCCCCCAACCCTCCAAGTGCTTGCTTTTCAACCTGCATCACTTAATTTGTATTCAAGGACTTGTAGTTTTAGTAAACACACTGGTTACACATTAGTGTGGGCTAGTGTTGAAGGTTTTTCTAAATGTGCAATTTTGGGTGACAACTTGACAAATAACTTGTGAATACTAGTGATTTTTTGTGATGAATATAGTCGGAACTGATGAATCAATGTTGCACTCAAATTAATTTTAATAAAGGGTTTAGAAGAGTGTTTATTAAGTTAGTTTAGGTATACCACATTTTGATTGGAACATCATTTTATTAAAATGGATACTGTTTCTGGTGGTCTGTTCATTTTGCTCCTGCTCATTACTGTGATGTAATTAGTTATTTTCCTTAGAGAGTGTGTTTTGTTAATTAAACTTTTCATCATGTACCCAAAGTATCAGTCTGAAGGACATTTCTGCTATACGTTCAGATGCAGCATGATAGGACATTACTGTATGAGTCTTTGTGTGAGAAAGGTTCGATATTACGTTGTACATCTCCAGACTGCTGTTGCTGTGGAAGCTAATTGAAAATTTTCTCTACTTTAGAAATGGGTGTGTTAAATTAATGTGTATGACCATCTTCATTCTGATTTGTAAAATATGTGTAATGACTAATCATGCCATGCTGTGTTTGCAGTTTGCTTATTTGTCTATCTTTAAACTGTGTATTAAAACATTTGTTTTTAGGGTGACCAAGATTACTCCTTTGTTCCTCTGGGGACTCTGCCCAATTATTGTGAGGCTTTTCTTTTCCTTTTCCCTTAGATTTTCAAAAATGCTAGCCGCATCTCCGACAGTTAGCAGCAAAAGTCAAAGTCCTTATTGGAGTTTGGATAATTCTGATGTTGACCATGTACTCTATATTCTGAGCCTGCACAGTGTTGCATCTTCCTTGTATCACTTATTTGAGATTTTGTGACAAAATTCTTTACATTTTTATTAGACTGGAACTTGGTTCTTTGGTGGACCCAGTTATTTTTTTATATTACTCTGCTATTTATGGATCCTGATGTTAAAAAGAGTGGTGACTCAACATCATGGGTCCCGGAGTTGAGCCACTGAACGTAAATTTTGTGGGGATCGAAGTATTGGGGAAAAGTAAAATATTGAGGTTGGTTGTGTATAAGCACCTCCTTTTTTGTGGGGAACCTCTAGAGTAGTCTGAAGTTTTCCCCAGATTTCTGTGTTTTTAATCCCTAGTCTGACAGAGAGAAGGAGTTTTGGAACTCTACCAAATTTGCAGTGCTAGAGACTCTAAGTGATTTGCAAAGCTTTCTTGAACGAGTTAGGGTGTAAATATGAATTGGGTGAATTGATTTGTATATGTGGTGTATGCATTTATAATTTATGTTAGAGTATGTATTTGATTAATGTATTTTTGTTTCTGTTGAGTTGTTTAGGTATGTGATGATTACGGTTTTGATTGGTGGATTGATCACTGTTGTGTTGATATATTATTCATATTTGTAAACGCATTTGTAGATCGTTTGAAGTTTATTGGTTGGTTTGGTTATCGGATTTGTTGAAATCCAAGCTCTCAAGATATATTGGTTTTAATTGTCTAATTGTGGTGTGTAAAGTGAGGCATAGCTTATACATTGATAGGGATTCTGACCGAATGAGTTTTCCGTTCATATATTGAATGTTTAATTTGGATGATTCTTGTTTTTGAGTGCATTGTAGCAAGCACACTGACTAGGGTAGATTACCACTGGACAGGAGCATCCCTAGTGTGAATCGTAGTATTTTGTGAATCGTTGTTTTGGTTTTGGTTTTTGAATTTTGGATTTCTTGTTCCTGAAGTTTTATTTTTTGAGGTTGAGTTGTCTTACCTAATTTACTGACTGTTCTTTCCTCTCTAGGGTAAACAGACAAGGGTTTATTTAGTTTGTTGATTTTAAGGAGGTTTTGTCATTGTTTTCCTGTTAAGCTAAGCCATGCTGGGATTGGTGACTCGTCATCAGAAAGCAGTGCCCTGATCGGTTGATTACTGAAAAAGTCGCTCTGTGATAGGTTGACCTTTGACAGAGCCCCGCTGTGATTGCTTGTTCTCTAGTTTGTTTTTGAGGTGATATTTTGAGTTTGTTTTGAGCAAACATAATGGGCGGTTTGTTAGTAAAGTCTAAAGTCAGTGTGATACCTAGGATGAGTCAGAAATTACCAGCAGAAGGCACTCCAATTTCTGATTGGAACAAACATACTGCACATATTGAAGTTTTACAGTTTCCATTAGAGGGTACCTTTAATGGTAGGAAGCTTTATTTCTTGAGACAAACCATGTATGTTTTGAAGCCGATGCCTAGACCTACAGAGTTTGAGGCGCTTAATAAATGGGATCGCATGGCGACCGAGAAAGCAGGTGAAGAGTTCATTTAGGCATTTGCTTGAAAGTAAAGAAAATTAGTTGGTGGGAGGATATGATTGAATGTGTAAGACTTTCATTATAATAATTACTGAAAATGATTACAAAGACACAATGAATAGAAAAGAAAAACAAGCAGATGATTCTGATGATGATAAATTTATAAGTGAACTTTTAAATTCCAGACTTCCTCCATATAATACTACAGTAGGAATGGATACGGGTGCTGGGGAGACAGCACAGAAGTGCATGCTTTTACTGGACTTGTACTGAGTGTGCCAACAGAGCTGGGATTACAGCAGTACCGGGAATGAGTAGGGAGATGCAATCTGAAACTCAAATTCAGTCTGCAACACCTGAAGGAATAGTGGTAGTTGAGGAGCCACCTAAGGAAATTGGCATTGGTATTTTAAAAATTAAATTTGGTGAAATGCATTGAGGATTTTTATCGGTTAACTATAATGCTGATGAAATTAGATATTTGATTAAGGAAGCAACCAGGTGTGCAAATGAAGCACCTCATAAATAAGAGAATTTGCCTGATGAATTTAAATTCGACCATATTAAAATGAAAAATGTGAAAAGAAACTATCAAATTGATTTTACACATGAAGAATCAAAGAAATTGGGTTAGATTACCTTGAGGGCTCATATTAGAGATGTAATTGAAAAAACAGGGATTAGAGTGATTGGGTGAAATATCAAGAAATATGGATGAAAAGGGACAGCAAATAAAAAGAATGAAACTGGACTGATGGTAAGGGGAGGAGTGTCACTAGACATTCAGAAGTTGGGTCAGGGACGGTTTTGAAATTTCCTTTGAGGGAAGTCGTGGTAGGGAATCTAGTGCATGTGCTTTGGACACAAGCTGATTTATATGCATTTACACCATATTTTCTAAATTGCTAGAGGATCCAGCAAAACTGAATGATGAGGTACATAACTTGACTCTTATTTCTCAGATGTTTTGGACAGATCTGAATTCATTATTTGAGAATGCGGTTCCTAGAGATTTGGGGTTTGAATGTTAAGTTGTGGTTGGTTGGCCAACACATGGTGCAGCTAGAATTGGCCCTAATAAAATCTGCTACAGAGAAAGAAGACAAATATACGGCTGTGAATTACTATTTGAAAACATTTGTTCCTGAAAAGCTATAAATTGACCTAAAATGTTGAGAGCTTCACAAGAACTAAAGTCAATGCATTCTTTTTTACGAAAGGCGTAGGCATATTTATAAGAAGCAAAGCGGAGTCTAAAATTACAAAAAAAAGATGGGGTTCTTGGTGGTGTATCGGCTTTTGTGAATGGATTGAGGCCAGAAATGAGTAATCACATTTAACAGAGTGAATTGTGTTGGCAGACAAATATTATAGATTAGATTTGGATGTTAGCGAAAAATAGTAGTGATTATTTTGAGGCAAAACAGAAAAAGCTTAAAGAAGCTCAAATATTAATGTTTTGCAAGCTGGAATTAATCTGATGCAAAGGTCGAGGTGATGGTCTGAAAATTATTAAAAAGAACACAGCTTGTCTGTGGAAAGATGGGGCACTGGAAGAAGTAATGTCATCAGAGTCCTAACATGATTCAGCGTAATGGAGACGCAATTTTCACAGATGCGGAAGAATAACATAGTGGTTCCAAATTGACTTGTCAACAGAATGTGCAGGGTCAGAAATCATTTCGATTACCAATGCCTATAGCTCCAGTTATGCAGCAAAACATGAGGAACAAGATGCCTTATAATGCGGGATGCTAGCAAAATCCATTGATTCTGAGTGATGATCTTGCAGGGAATAGTTCACAATAATGGTGCCTGTGGTGGTGGGGGAGGATTGCATGTTTAGAGCACTCCTGGAGGTAGACCAAAGTGGCTCATATGTTGACAGAGAAGTCAATGGCCTTTCTGTTTAATTTTTAAATGATACAAGGAGCTACCCGTTCTACAGTTCGTTCTGTGGAAGTCTCGTCTCAAGCCTACCCCTCTCGGGAAGAGAAGTCCAAGTTTTAAGGATCAGCAATAAAGAAATTGGTAATCATGTTACAGCAGACATTCCAGTTAAAATTTGTTAAAAGAAAAATAGACACCAATATATTTTGGGTGAATTAACTATTATGAACCTATTTAGAAGACACATGCTCTGCAAAAGGAATTGTGTGATATATTGTACACTGCATGGTGTTGTAATAGAGACACAAAATGAGGATTCGATGTTTAAAATAAATTCATCAGATTCAAGAGTTGAGTTGTTACCATATTTAACCAACGACGACCTTCCTCTGGATTCAAGACATACTCTTAGAGATGAGGTATGGGATTAGCATGGAAAACATTGAATTGATTTAAAAAGCTAACCCAGTTAAAATTAGGATTAAACCTAATGCAATATTTCCCAGAACAAGACGATACAGACTCACAAAACTGGCAGAAGTCATGGAGCTGGTGATTGAAAAGATGATTGTGCTGGGAGGTCTCCAGGATGTACTTAGTAATACTTATAACGCTCCTGTAATGGGGATTAAAAAGCTAAATGGCAAGTGAAGAATCATACGGGATCTCAGCAAGTTTAATAGGATTGTTGTTCTATGTTGTGCAGTGGCATCGAATCCAGAAGTGTTACTGTTTCAGGGTCCATCAGAGACAGAATGGTATATAGTCATTGACAAGCATTCTTTTCAATTCCTTTGCCTGAGGAATCAGTTTTTTTTCGCATTCTTATTTTTTCATAACGTTCTTGTGTGGTATAGAATCCCACTTGTGTATACTGAAAGTCCTTCGATCTTTAGCCAACACCTGGAGCAAGATCTAGAGAGTTTGAAGTTGCCATGCAATTCAGTCTTGGTGCAATACATTGATGACCTACTGATTACACCTAAGACAAAATAAGACTGTAAACTTGATACAGTTGCCTTGTTAAATCACCTAGCTGAAAATTGCCGCAAGGCTTTCCCAACTAAAATGCATTATTGTAGGAAAGAAGTCGTCTATCTTGGACACCATATTGAAAAAGGTGGAAGGAAAGTCTCAAAATATTTTTTCTTAAGTTGAGTCAGCCAACCACCCAGAGGGAGGTTCAGCAGTTTCTTTAAATTGTTCAATACTACAGTTAGTGGATACTAAGATTTTCCTTGATTGCAAAGCCTTTAGTAAGGTCGATATACAGTAATATCCAAGATCCAGTACCATTTGATGGTGAATGCATTGAGTCATTTAAAAAACTGAAGGAGAGTTTGTGTCATGCGCCCTCTCTCGGCATGCTTGATTACAGTTTGACATTTTTCCTGTTCTGTCTTGAGAGAAATGATTGTGTACTTTCAATAATTACACAGAAGCATGGAGGTTTAATGCGTCCAATAGCATACCTTTCTGCTGTATTTAATCCAGTAGCTGTAAGTCTTCCAGGGTGTTTGAAATGGGTTGCAGCTGTTTACATGGCCATTGAACACAGTGAAGAGATTGTGATCTGCCATACTTTAATTGTATCTCACATTCAGTTGAGATCCTTTTAACAAGGACGAGAACCCAACGTACAACGAATAGTAGGTCGACTTGTTATGAGAAGACAATACTTCTAGCAGAAATCACCTTGGAAGCGTCATCTCTGCGAAATGTAACTTAAGCACATGTGGCAGAACTGGTTGCCTTAATGAGGGCTTGCTTCCTATCAAAATTTGAATGCGACAGCCTATATAGACAGCCAGTATGGGTTTAGTGGTGTTTGATTATGGTCAGCTATGGTCATGGACATATTCTGGAACCCCTATGAAAATGGTGTTTATATATTGGATTCATTGAAAGCTGTATGGAACTTGTCGTAAAATGTATAGCTCACAAATTAGGAAAAGACATGGTCACACTTGGAAACAAGTATACAGAGCAGGTGGCAAAATATCATGCATTACAAGTTGAGGCAGTTATTCAAGGAAATGAAACTAATCTAGTACAAAATGTGAATAGCTTTTTTATGAATTCAATGCAGCCTTACTTGAGTGAGCTGAAAGACTTACAGGAAGATGCCCTAGACAATGAGAAGAGAAAATGGAAAAGACCAGGCTACAAAAAGAATTATCAAGATATGTCTGTAAATGTAGAACATAAATATGCGCTTTCCGGTTCAGTGTTACATTCTATGTGTAGGTATTTGTGCAATCAGAGATAGTCTGGTTAGGGTTTTCAAAAGGTACTGGGAAGACACAGGGGGACTTATTTACAAGAGGCCTGCACCGCCATAGCTTAACTTTTTTAGATGCTTTGGTGGTGCAGGCCTCTCAATCATATCTATGAGGTGACTTAAAGCCACCCTGTGTGGCTTTGCATAGCCTCATAGATATGAAGTAAGGCAAGGAAGCACAAAGCATTGCGTTGCCTTACTCTACGTCAAAGAGGCATTCCATGGGCATTGTGGTATGTTTTCCCACGCAACACCGATGGGTTTTGACACATTCCCTGATGTATACGGATCTGTAAACCTGGGAATGCATCTGAACTGTGTGCCTCCGGAAGGGTAGCAAGGAGAAGTAACTTTATTTTTCCCCTTTTATTTCCTCTTTCTATGTATGCTGTATTCTGCAGCACACATAGAAAGAGGAAAACTCCTTTATTGATTTTCTTTGTGAAGGAAGGTGTCTCTTTCTGCACACAAACAATTGTGCCAACAACACAGACACCCTTGCACCATGGTGCAAAGGTGACTGCGTTGGCTTTAGGCACCAATTTGTGCACCGATACAGGCACAAAGGACAGGAATGCGCGGTATTTCATTAATACAGCACATACCTGCCCTTTCCTTTTGACACATGGCAGCGCTGCAAAAATACTTGCGGCGCTGCTCTGCGCCAAAATGTTGTAAATGAGGCCCCGGATTTATATATGTTGCTGAAGATGTTTGAAGCCGATGTGTGGTGGGTCACCTATATAATCAAGGCAAGAAAAAAGTTACGGTCTTGAGCCATATTGACAAATCGGGAGGCACATTTGCAAGACTCCAGGCTAATTTTGTTGAGATGCCAAACTGGTTTGAAGTATGTCTTAGTAATCTGCTTGTTTTCTAAATGGGTAAAAGCATTTCCCACAAGGAGAGCAGACATACTTACAGTGGCCAAATTGTTGTTGAGAGAGTTGATCCCATGATTTGGTCATCCAACTTTTATTGAGTCTGACTATGGGACCCATTTAAACAATGAGGTCTTGCAGTTAATCTGTACTACAGCATTTAATATCAACCAGGTTTCATTGTAGTTAGTGTCCACAATCGTCTTGTGCTGTGGAAAGAGCAAATGTAACTCTTAAGAATTAGCTGGGGAAAGTTTATACTTCAACTGGTTTAAAGTGGCCTGATACCCTTCCTCTTGCTTTGATGATCAGGAGAAGTACTCCTGACAGGAAGACTGGTTTATCGCCCCATGAGGTTATCTAGGGAAGAGCAATGAGGCTTGCATATGTACCATCAGCTGTCTAGTTTCAATAACTGATGACATAGTGCTAGATTATTGCAAGGGTCTGGCTGATATGGTGACATTTGTCTCTTGTCAGGTGAATGTGGCAACAGAAGACTGCAAGGATATCCTGTGCCATGGATTTGGCCCTGGAGATTGGTTTGTAATCTGAAAACTTGTTTACAAGGGCTTTTTTTATGAATGTTGGAAGGAGCCCTACCAGGGGAATTTGGCAACAAATACTGCTGTAAAATGTGCCATAGTGGATCCACACTGCTCACGCAAAAAGAATGAGAGTAACTGAAGCAGCGGATAAGTCAAATGGTCTATAGACAAGCACACCACAGCCAAGTTCAAAGCCAAGCTTACGTTTGCAGCGTAAATCCAGAGGCGAGTGAAGATTTTGAAACACAAAGAGCAAAAGCAAACTGAGAGGGTGAAGTTTCCAGTTAGTGAAAATTCTGATGTGGAACCTGAAATTCCTGAAGTCCAGTTTCAAACCAAAGATCAGAGTGAATAACTATTACAGTATAAAAGACAAAAGCATGAGTGGCAGCAAGAAGTAATCTCTGATCAAAACAGTAAAGTTGCAGATGAAGATCAAAGTTACAAAGACCCCTAAAGGAAAGAAAAGGTTCACTGTAAACAGAGCAGACAAAGACAAAAGAGATCAAAGTTCAGGTTTGAGTCTTAGCTCAAGTCAAAGTACCTTGGAGAGTAAAGAGACAGAGAACAAACTGTTGTTGAGAGAAAAAAAGTTGAGAAAGACATTCCTAGAAAAAGAACTTGAAAAAAAGCACTGATCCACAGAAAAAAATCTGAGAGACAAATAGATTTTGAAACTTGTGGAAGTGAATCGCCAGTTGCCAAGAGGCAAACAAGGAAGAGTGTTCAGAATCTAAAATACGCTTCGCATTAATTTGTGTATTTAGTTGCAGTGTCTGAAAAAGATGAAACTGGACACTTTTGTAAAACAGCGTCAGTACACGTTTGAAAATTATTTTGAGACTGCGTTTGAGTCGGTATGAGCCACTAGAACTGAGTAAAGAGATTTGAAATATTTTTTTTCTTTTGCGATATGGTGTGGAAACAAAGCTGAAACCTGAAACCAATTTAGAATGTATTTGAAAATGAATGTTTGAAAAGAATGTTGAGAAGATTTAACTATTTTTTTGTTTGGACTATTTCTTTATGTAATAAAATCAGAAAAAAAGATGTTAAAGATGTTTGTTTTTCATTTTTTATATTTTCCACCACAAAACTTTGGTGTCTCAATAGAAGATGGAATGCAGCAAATGGTGTAACATTGTAAGATTGATAGCATAAATAATATTAGTGGTTTTAGTTGGACTCTTGTGCTGGCTGACTCCTATGGTAATGTTGAACTCACTACTAAAAGAAAAGAATTAAAACATGATATACCTGTGCATAGAGTACATTTAGTTAGTGGATGACAAGATAATGTATATATTCAAATGATTAGAGAATATGTAGATTTAGTGAAGATTAGTGGGTGCTACGTTTGCGCCAACCTTCGTGCGTTTGCTGGAGAGAGTTTGATTTATGTGCAGTTACTGATTTCATAACCATTGTCATGCAGTGTGTGTGTCGCATTTTTTAATGAAGACTAATCTCCTTCTCCTTTTGTATCTTTAGAGGATTCGCATATTAGAGAAAGATAATAAAGAAATTAAATAAGGTCATTTAAAAAAAAAAAATGTAATGATTGAACAGTGTTAGTATTATTTTTGTTTTCTCCCAAGCTGTGCGTCTTTTGAGTAGTGAGCAACACAATTTCATCAGAGAATGAGAGCGAAGTAAAACTGGTGAGCAATTGGGAGAATCAGAAAATTACATTGGAAGAAGTAAAGGAGGAAGAGGAATTTAGATTGTCTGGTCTACATCCTAGATTGAGAATGGTACGAGAGAAGAGAAGTTGTGTATGGTAATCCATAACTCCTCTAAGAGAAGTAAGCTAGGGGGTATTACATTACAATTGTACTGTTCCCTAGAGGTAGGAAATAGTAAAAAAAAAAAATGCCCAGATGTCTGTCCATCTAAATTGGGTGGGCAGACATGTAGCCATTTCTCCAATGACCCTTACTCCCCAGGGCCGTTGGAGAAGTTTGGCCATGGCGGAGATAAAGTAGATTCCACTGTGACCAGACTGAAGACAAGCCCGCATTAAAATCAGGTGGGCGTACCTTCATTTAGGGTTATGTATACTCTGTCACCATTGTGACTGAGTATACATACTGTAAGCATATGAATCACCCCCTGAGTCTTTTGAGGAACCCGGGTTATGATTAAGAGAGTTGGAAAGGAGTTCTGTTAAGGTTGGAGAATGGCATGGTAATATATGTGGTGGTGTTTTACAATCCACACTAACTCCTGTAATCTTCATAACTATTTGTGCAATTATCCTGTTTCTTTTGCTAAAATTCTAAGATTGTATTAGTAGTAAATATAAAAAAAATAGGTATAGGTGAAAATTGGTTGAAAAAGCGGAAGAGATCAAAGGAAATAGACGTTTTTAAGGATCATTTCTACAACCTGTAAAAGATGGTGAAGAAAGTTCCCAAAGACCAGAACGATGACGACATCTCCTGACTGATGGCTAAATAAAACGTTTATTAATGGGTTCTAAGTGACTATTCAAAAATAATCAGAGGGAGGAGGTTGTTGAAGCTTTTTCGAAGTGTTTAATTTTGGGTCGCAACTTATGAATAAATAACTGCACTCAAAACGATTTTAGTGAAGAGTTTGCAAGAGTGTTTATTAACGTAGTTTAGGTATGTCGTATTTTGATAGTGACACCATTTTATTGATGTGTCTGGAGTTCTGCTCATTTTGTTCTTGCTCATTAACCCCCCCGCCCCCCCCCCCCAATCAGTGTCCCCCTTCGTGTTTTTTCTCCTTACTGTTGTCACAGAGCACAGTATACTGTGACGTAATTGATTATTTTTCTTCGAGAACTTCTATTGTGAATGAAACTTTTCATCATGTACCCAAAGTATCAATCTGAAGGACATTTCTGCTGGAAGTTCTGATGCAGCTTCCTAGGACAATAGTATATGAGTCATTGTTTCAGAAGTGTTTCATATTGCGTTGTACATCTCCAGACTGCTGTTGATTTGAAAGCTAATGGAAGGTTTTCTCAATTTTAGAAATGGGTTATTGTTGAATGAATTTGTATTGCGATCTTCATTTGGATTTGTCCAACTGTTATCACTAATTATACCATGCTGAGTTTGCTGTTTTTCTTATTTGCCTATGTGTAAAATGTGTATAAAAGCCCCTGGTTTTAGGGGGTAAACCATTATTGTGAGACTTTTCCTTTTCCTTTAGAGATGCTGCCAATAGTTATGCAAACCTGACAGGACTTTGACTTTTGCTAATTATTGGAGTTTGGGTAATTCAGTTTTTTGACTATGTACTTTGTATTCTGAGCCTTCATTGCATTGTATTTTCCTTGTATCCTTTATTTGAGATTTTGTAATTCAATTCTTTACATTTTTATTAGACTAGCACTCTGTTATTGAGTGGACCCAGTCATTTATTACATTGCTCTGCTATTTATTGAGCCTAATGTCAAAAGGGTGGTGATTCTTAATGTAAGATCAAGGGTGCTGGAGCTGTGCCACCAAAGGAAATTTTGGGCTGATTAAAATATTTGGGTACAGTAAAATATTGGGGTTCGGCTCCCACAACAGGACGTTCTAACATTGCTGTTGACTAAAACACCACAAGATACTAAAGTAGTAATGCACAAAACCATTTATGTTCTTTGGAAGCCATGCCTTTACATCGATTGTTTCATCACTCATCAAAAGGGGAGAGAGGTACTACTCCTTTTCCATCCTTCTTATCATAGAACTCAAATACTCATAAAAAGAGAAAACGGAGGAAGAGGCTGGTGTAAAGAACACATCGTCTCTGGAAAATGCAAGGTTTGTTAAAAACTGCCCTCACCCACTAATAGTGACATGCTTCATCATAGGGCTGCTACAACATCCCCACGCAGACCAACGCCTGGGATGGAGCAAAGGGAGGGGGAGGACAACACAAACAAATATGTTGGGATCCATGCAGTAAACGACATATAAACAATGGTCCAATCATTTTTGTCCACAAATTGAGAAAGCTAGGAAACATGTGAATAAATCTGTTTCTGCTTTTCTCCGAGACAATAGAATGGGGTCCATTTACAATAACAATCTGCGCTTTCATATGCAAGAGATGTATAGGAGAGATGGAGTACACTTTACTGATGAAGGAAACAGAGTCTTCCACAACAACTTTAGACTCTGTATAGGTACTTACTTATAAGTACCAAAAACTCTCAATGAACACAACGGCTCTTTTTAGAGCCACTCAAGAACAAAACACTTAAGCTTGATCTTTATCTCCCAAAAATTTCAATTTTTTTTCCTTGGATCCGCGCACCCAACGCGAGAGAATCCGTGCACCCAACGCGTTAGGATGCGCGCACCCTGCGCGCATTTCCCCGTTTCTTTTTTTTTTTTAAAGGGGGCCCCAGGGGGTCCTTCTGGGACCCCCTAAGCACCTCTAGAGGGTCAGAGTATTTCCACTCTGCCCCCTTTATATGTTTTACACACTTATTCCCCTTGCTTCAAAGTGATAACATAAAACTACCTCAGAAACCCCCTTCAAAGTCTTCAATCATGGGTTTCCTGGATAGGATTAATAATTGAAAAAATGTGGAGATGGTCTAGCGAGTAATTAGGACCCCTTTTGCCTCTCCTTACTGCCTTTAGTGTTGACATTTTTCAGCCAATTTTACCGCCCACTAAGAGTAATTTGGCCTTCCTCAGGATTCGCAATCCCATTATTAGAACTCCCTGAATTACTGGTTTGAAGAAAATATATTAAAAAAAATAATAATATACCGATGGCGGTGAGCACGAATAGGAGACACCTGAAGGGAGAGGAACGACTAAGTGGCATCCAACCCTTGATGAAAGTGTGACTACAGAGGGATGCTCCCACTTGCATTCCAGTTTCAGTGACTAATATCATGAAACTTGAATATCCGCGTGTGTTCACATAGAAAGTGAAAAGTAAGATCATTATATAATTTTTTATTTATTTATTTTATAAATCATTTTTATAAAATTTTAATTCATAAACAAAGCGATCAGAACAGACATTACATGATTCATCATGGTGTATAACATGCATAAAGGATGGAGGGTGTGCGCGACTGACCACATCCCGCAGAGTCATCAGCATATATGGGCTCCGACATGTTGTGGAGTGTCGTATCTGTGTGTCATCAGGAATTTTGTGCCTCCCTCTTGTCTCAGATGTAGCGCGGGTGTTATTAAACAGTGGGCAAGAAAGGAGATGGGGACAGGTATGGTATCGGATAGTTGTATTGGTCGTAATGCATTGGACCAAGATTGGGTGCGTCAGGTCTAGGGGTTGGGGGGTGGGGGGGGGGGGTTGTGCTCGCGGGTGGAAGGGGGTGGGAGGATATTGCATTGCCATCTTCATGGTGAGCTAGGGCCAGCATAGGTGGCAGGGAGGGTGTCAGTTAAGCACTCAGTGTCTGTGGGTCACGGAGGTTGAGTCGTCACCTTCGCTTGTTTGCCGGAAGTGCATGAGGAGACATATTTGTGTTGCCCTCCCCCTCCCTTTACTTAATCCTAGACGTTAATCTGCATGAGGACGTTGTAGCAGCCCTATTATGAAGCATGCCACTATTAGTGGATGAGGGCAGTTCTTAACAAAGCTTGTGTTTTCCCGAGCGGGTGTGTTCTTTAGATCAGCCTCTTCCTCCTTTCCCTCTTTTTGTGGATACTCGTGTTCATGGATTGGGCCACATGTGGTTTATAAATCAGTTATTTTCCTCTCCACTAACTGATTTTAGAAGATCTGGGCTTCATTTCCTCTATCAAGAAATATTGATAGAGTAAATTGTTTCCATCTGAGCCGATTGCTACTTGATAGTAGAGGTTTAGACCTAAGTCATTGAGGTATGGCCATTGCTGATGCAACTGTTTTGCGTTTTTTCATCGTTTTAGGCTTTCACTTCATACTTTCCCCACTTGAATCTAAGCTTGTTCTGAGAACCAATCTTACCTTTAGTGGAAAAGGCAAAAGCTAATTCTGACTAGTTAAGTTGCACAAGACTGATTTGATAACTTGCCATCTCTTTGTGTCTTTGTTTTTCTAGTTCTGAATGTTAATGATCTGTAACTTGTCAAGTGTGGTGCCTTTTTTTTGCAGGGCTTGCAATTTAAGTGGTTTCTTTTGAGGAATTTGTATAGAGGACATTCATTTGCCGGTGTAACAGGCTTTTGCCAACTGTTCAGAGTGTTCAACCTTTTTGAATTGTTGCCGTTGATTACCTTGCGTCAAGATATAAAGTACGTCAGTGTTTTGCTTTAATTTAGCCGGGACACAGCTTTCAACTTATTATATATATTATTTTTTTTATCAAACCTTCTTTTATTCGTTTTCATAAATATATTTTCACAGTTTAGTCAAGTATTGCCCCCGTCATATAGTACACACAGCCATTTCCAGATACAATTTCTACAATGCTCTGTAGGCATTAGTGTATTCCACAATATGGACACTGTGACCTTAACATCTGTATATCTTCTAATTTCCCTCCCCACGCCTTAAAAAAATAATAATAATAATTTCATACATCAAAGAATGCCCTAACCAGTTAGTGCGCGGGATGGGTAAGCTGAATGTATCCAGTGAATGTAGTGCAGTGTGGGGTCCTAGGCAAGCAAGGTCATGTGGTATCGGGACTACCAACTTTAGAGGGTCCAGGGTGTCTCTATGGGAAGGCTCTAAGAATTGAAAGAGGTGGAGCGCTCTTGTGCGAGTGAGGCATGCTGTGAGAGGCAGTCCCCTGGAGAGGTAGGCCACCAGCAGGCCCCAAATGTATTCGAAATTCATATAGTTATTTATAAAAATGCTTACCATGCTCTCAAATTGTGAGTGCCTGCCACAATCTAGCGTGCCATTGAAGTAATGATGGGGCCTCTTTCTTCTTCCAGGCCTGCGCTATTGTCATTTTCGCCGACCCAAGGCCAGAGCCATAATATAGAGTGATCTCCAGTTGTTTGGTATTTAAGAGAGTCATCCCTAAATCCCAGCAATGTGAACCCTATTGTGTTTGGGATGTGGATAACCCTGAACTTCTTTTATCTGGGTCAGTATCTCCTCCCAGAATGGATGGATCCCTTGACAATCCCACCAAATGTGTTTGAAATCTCCCTGCAATCCACAGCTCCGCCAGCACAAGTATGACATTTTTGGAAATATTTTCCGCACCTTGGTGGGTAGAGGTAGCTGTCATATACTATCTTGTAATGTGCTTCCCCAATCCCCATAGAGTGGTTGAACTTTGATATATCTTTCCAGAGCACCCCCCCCCCCCCCAATTGCTTGACTGTGATTGGGGATTCTATAATATTCTTCCAGAAAACTTTATAGCTTGAGTGTGTGTGGATGGTGGAGGTTAGCAGAAGAGAGTACAGGATGGAGATGCATCCCTTAGACTCTCCCCACTTTCTGACAAATTGTTCTATGGGTCGAAACCTTCTAGTGGCTGCCTCCCATAATTCCGGTTGAAGGGCTCAGTGTCGAACTTGAGTATAATGGTAGTGGTCCGTTGCCAATAGGTGAAAGTCTCTTTGGCAGTTGTCAAAGCTTATGAGATCCCAATTATGGAAGAGGTGAGAGATCGTGAGACAGCCTCCCTGTCACCATGCATCGAAAGGGTCTGTCTGTAGGGCCGGAGGGAACGCTGGGTTGAAATGTATCGGGGTGTAGGGGGAGGGGAAGGTAGTCAAGCCCGGCCGTGTAGGGATTCCATCCCATACCTTTAGCGTGGTTCTAGTGGGTGTACTGAGGAATACGTTGGGTGGTCTATCCCCCTTAGGCTTCCAGAGCAAGTCCCATATATATCTACCTGCTATTGCTCGGTCCATGTAGCGCCAATGTTTATTGGACTCGCGTGCGGACCAGTCTATCACTCTCAGTTGGAAGGCTTGGTAGTAGAGGTTGAAATTTGCGAATGCAAACCCCCCCCCCCCCCCTATTTTTCGGGAGTTGAAGTTGTCTGTAGGGAAGATGGCCTAGTTTCCCTTGCCAAATAAAGTTTGTGACTATAGATTTGAGCGCTAAGAGGAAGTCTCTGTCCAGCTGGATTGGGAGACCTTGGAAAAGGTACAGCAGTCTGGACAACACATTCATTTTAATTGAATGAATGAATGAGTTTATTTGTAAAGCGCTACGTTCACTCCAAGGAGCATCTTGGCGCTGACGGACCATGAGAAAAGAATAGAGGCAATAGTAGGAAGGGGTGAAAACGAGTTGGGCTATGAGTCCCTATCTATTATCATATCAAGGAAAACACAGTGCTGTCAGGGACAGAAAAAATCCATGTTTTTAGAAGCTTCCTGAAGAGACATTCTGATTGGGCCAATCTCAACTGGAGCGGCAAGCTGTTCCAGGCTTTTGTACCAAGAACCGCTATGGTTTTTCCCCCTTTTGTTTTCAGTCGGTAACTAGGGACTGTCAGATAGTACGCTGAGGACGATCGCAGAAGACGCTGTGTAGTATAGGGCCGAATTCTGGTTCTAAGATATGTCGGCCCTGATGCTTTAATAGCTTTATAGACAATCGTTAAGATTTTGAACAAAATTCTTTTATGTATAGGCAGCCAATGTAGGTGTTGAAGTGCTACTTGGAAAGGAGATCCTCTGGGGAGCCTAAGCACCAGCCTGGCTGCTGCGTTCTGGACCACCTGTAACTTCTTTATAATAGATTTATTTGTCCCTGCATACAAGCTGTTACAATAGTCCAGACGTGAGAGCACTCAAGCCACCGCGACGGTTTTCCCAGCATGCAAAGGCAATAGGTCCAAGAACTTTCTCAGGGTTTTTATGATGTAGAAACACATGCCTGCCACAGCTAATGCTTGACTATGGAACGATAAGGAATGATCAAATAGAATTCCTAGGTTCCGAGCTGTATCAGCCGTGTTGGGTGGTGGGACCATATTTTCAGGCCACCACTGACTGGGCGTGAAAAGATTTGTTTTTACGAACAGCGTAATTTCAGTTTTCTGGCTGTTACATTTCAGATGATTAAGTTTCATCCAATTCATGACTGCCGTTAGGCAGTGATAGAATTTTTCTTCGGATCTGGTGGAATTTTTATCCAAAGTGAGGATGAACTGTGGGTCATCTGCATATGTGATAGCCTCAACATCAAAGGAGTCAATCAGGACAAGTAATGGGGTCATATATAAATTGAAGAGTGTCGGGCTCAGGGAAGAGCCCTGGGGGACCCCCGACAGAAGCTGTTTTTCTGCCGACTTTTATTGACCGAGAGTGACAATGCTACGTCTGTCTCCTAAAAAAGACGAAAACCATGCTAACGCCTTGTTGGTAATGCCATTGGTTGCGAGTCTATCAAGCAAAACAGCGTGGGAAACAGTGTCAAACGCCGCAGATAAATCCAACAGAACCAGTACTGCATCATTGCCTTGGTCCAAAGCCAGTTTTAGAGTTTCTGAAGTGTGCAGCAGCACTGATTCTGTTGAATGACCAGGTCTAAAACCCGATTGTTTTGGGTGAAGGATATTTTCCTTCAGTAGAAAATCGTTTAATTGTCTATTCGCCAATTTTTCTACTAATTTACTCAACCAAGGCAGCAGTGAAATTGGTCTAAGGTTGGAAAGTGTGGTGGGGTCCGCGATTTTCTTTTTTTGAAGGGGTTTTACTGCTGCAATCTTCCAAATGTCCGGGACACAGGCGGACTCAAATGATGAATTGATTATAGTATTAATAACTGGATTAATAATGTCCACGAGTGCCTGAAAACTTTTAGGGGGGCAGGGATCAAAAGGTGAGCCAGATTTGCAGGTGAGAATAGCTTGTCTTGAATGTTCCAAGCTAATCTCTTGGAAGCTGGAAAATGCTCCAGAAGTCCCTGAGGGTGTAGACTCATTAGTCTGAGGGATAGTCTCCGGAAAATCTTTTCTCAGATCCGTGATTTGTTCTTCAAAATACTCGGCGATTTTTTCGCACAGAGCTTGTGATGGTAAAATTTCTTGTGCCAGTATCTTTGGTTTCGTAAATGTTTGAACAATATAAAAAATTGTTTTTTGATTCTCTCCCCCTAGATTAATTTGTTTGGAGTAAAAAGCAGTTTTTTCCAATTTAATGTGGTGATGATAGTGTCTGAGAGCAGCTTTAAAAGACATAAGGTCAGTTAATTCATAGCTGCGCCTCCAGGTTCTTTATAGTTTCCTGCAGTTGGTTTGCAATTCCTTTAAACGGGGAGTGAACCAAAGGGCTTGCTTTTCCTTATTACTCCGAAATTTTACAGGGTGAGTAACTGGAGCTAGGTTATCAGCCAGGGACAATATCCATTCAGTAAACTTGCCATTATCAATGGAAGGAATACCCATAAGAGTGGGTTTAGTTATCTCAGCCTTTTTTAGAAGCTCTGGGTGCTCAAGCATTTTATTCCATTTTCGACTCCCTGTGGAGTCTCGTGGACCCCGGGGAGTCGCTGCTAGTTCCTTATCGGGATTAATCTTAAATGGGATATATTTGTGGTCTGACCAAATGATCGTAATGGGAGGTTTTACAGAAAGATTGGTCATGTTGGTGCAGATACCATCTAGGGTATGCCCAGCAATATGTGTAGGGATCTCAATCAGTTGTTTTAAACCCATGGTACTGATAGTCTCGTAGAACTGTCTAGTATTAGGAGTATTAAGAGAGTCTAAATGAATGTTAAAATCACCTAAAATGGTGAAATTTGAATATCTGATCACCAGGGGACTAATACGGTCTCCTAGTGTGTCAATAAATTTTAGCGAAGGGCTGGGGGTTCGTACATAAGAACCCCAGCAAACGTAGTACTGCTCTTTAGTTGGAAGCAGAACGAAAGGTTTTCTGCCTCATTAAGAACAATGGGGTTAATGGTTTTTAATTTCAAATATTGCTTGTATATTATTGCAAGACCCCCTCCCCTTTTTCCACTTCTATCCTGCATATTACTTGTATGCGTCCCGACCAGGAGATCTATATTGGTGCCCACCTGTGGAGGTCCTCTTTAAGACAGGGTGGGGGTGGGGGGGAATTAGCCCTAAAAAGATCTGTGATCCGGGGTGTGATTCTGACTCCTAGATAGTGTATGTCTTTTTTTGGCTTCACAAAAGGGTATATCTGCCGCCACATGCTCAATAGCCTCCCGCATTTTACAGATTACTGAAATTAAGGCCTCGCTCATGGAAGGAGTAACTGCCCCAGAGTCTGCCATGGCGTTAAAGAGGTTGACTAAATGCGGGAAAAGTTCCGACCCATAGGTTTGATAAAAATTGTTGTTGAGCAACTACTGGCTATTTGCGCTACAGCAACGACAGTCCACATCGCTTAACCTACTTTTCTTGTCGGAATCCTCCTCCTCGCGGCATCCTCTAAGCTGAATGGAACTCTTTGCTCTTGACTTATAAAAGGTAACTCTTCAGTGGGACTAACTTGGTCCCTGCATCCGGCCCACATTCCATCCCTATCAGCCTAAGCTTGTGACTTTTCCCTGGTCTAGTGCGACCAGATAACAGCGAGTTTCGCTTTCTGCTTCTAGTCGCTATTTTCACTAATACTTTACAATTACATATATCAATTTATAGTGATTGTATCTTTATCAATCTGATATAATTTTATTTATTAAATGTTACTCTATTTTTCTAAATTGATTTGGGACTTTTCTTGTGTTGTGTTTTCACTCTATTACTGTTTGTGTGTTGCATACATACTTTAAACTTTGCCTATAAGTTATGTCTGGTTACTTTAATGCCACGCTACCACAGGGTTAAGCACAGGTTAATTTTGTGATTTATGTGGTTTACCCTGATAAGGATTGTAGTTGTTGCTTGAGTGGGGCCTCCATCCTTTGACATAACAAGCCAATTTATAACAATCCAGAAAACGATAATCAAGTGTGGAGATAGAGTTCTAAGACTCATTCCTTACAAAATGAAGCACACACTACTTGCCTTCTTTTAGTGCTGTAATGCTTCAAGCATTTCTTAACTGTTGACTGGTTTCTCTAGACCTTCCAGTACATCTCCAGTGAAACAGAATTCACATCTCCACCAAAAATGCCTGCTGTTGATGGTCAGAAATCGCTGTATTTTGACTCAGAAAAATACTATGCAAACACTTCCACTTCTTGAGCGAAATTAATAGGTGGCCACTCGGAATATTGTAGTTTTGATGAAAATATACTTCTTGTTTTCTCAAACCTCAGAACATGAGAAAAATAAATATTTGGAATGACAATTAGTGGACCATTGGCTTAAACAGTCAACAGTTACAATAACCTTTAGCAGCCCAAAAGGAAATTTTGTAGTTTTCCTGTTCTATAGGCAGACCGCTTACTGAATTAATTTTACCAATGTAAAGAAAAGCTTTAGTCTAGGTTGGATGTTCTGAATTGGACATTGCCACTGACAGTTCTTAATGTTCACTGGTGTTTGCCAGTGGGCAGACTGGGATTCTTTCTGAGTCCTGCAGGCATCGTTCCTGATTACTGAGATAAAAATTATCTTGGCGGACAAGCTGTACAGAAAGTGCAGACTCTGGACTGTGTCAGCCACACATATGTGAGTTGAACGTGTGGGATGGCATAGCTACGCATTGTCCAGTCGCCACTTGTCCTGCCATTAGCAGTTTACTGGAAACTGTGTTATAATTGGACAATGTATTTGAAGGCCTACCTCGTACTTGCAACTATAATTTTGGTGTGAGTGCACATTTTAGGCCATTCTGGCGATAGTATGAAACGCTGTCACTTAAGACCTGGGTAAAAACTAGGCACATGCCTCTCCACTGCTGTGCCAGGCCCACCCTCCATTAAAGGACAAGCATTGATTCACTGACCTTGGAGGACTACGGAAAAGCAGGGTTCATTCAGTGCCTTCTTCTCCCTCCATGGCATGAATGAGTGAAGGCATTGGGGCTGTGTATCGATTCACCAGTAGGCAGTTATCTGCTTGAATTAGGCTCTGTCTTCCCTCTCTCCATGTACGAAAAATGTTGGGCACTGGAAAATATTGTTTAACAAATTGAGCTCTGAACACTGAGTGAGGGATAGATTTATTGTTATTTGTTTGGCAGGACGGCATTTGTATAGTGCGCACCATCTGCATATCTCTACTCACTCTGTTGTTAGACACTGCGCAAGCAGACTAGTCTTCAATTTCATTTTGAGGAAGATCAAGGATTGAGGCAGCTTTAGGTGTACTGGAAAAGGGTGAGCAGTCTAAATATCGAGTTTTAAATTTCGACCTACAAGTATATCGAGTTGTAAATATCGTAGGTAAAGAATATCGAAGTCAATAATATCGAAGTCATTAATATAGATGTAAGTAATATCGTAATCAAAAATTTCGATGTCAAGAATATCGATATTTTATTAGTGTAATGTATTTTAATATGTATTTTATTTGTATGTTAAAGATTATTGTAATGTATTTTAATATATTTAAAAATAAATGTTTAGAGATTAATAATTATTTAAAATATAGTTTAGCGTTTTAGTATCAGAGCGGGTTGTGGGTTTATAGGGGAATAGGGTGGGAAGTAATTTAATTATAATTAATTAATTAATATGTATTGTTTAATTGGTATTTATGATTAATTAATTGTTAATTAATTACTAATTGTTAATTAAATATATTAATTGATTAATTGTTAATTAATTAATTGTAAATTAATTTTATTAATTGGTTAATTATATAAGTTATAATTAGTTTAATATTCATATTTATTTATTGGTATTGTTAATTAATTAATTGTTAATTACTAATTAATTGGTGATTTAATTTTATTAAGTGATTAATTGATGATTAAATTAATTATGTGAATTTTTATGTGTAGTGGGTTGTGGGTTTATAGGGGAATAGGGTGGGATGTAATTAAATTCAAATAATTACTGATAATTTTTATTTATTTGTAATTAATAATAATTGTCAATTAATTATTAATTGGTAATTAATTGTTATTAGTACGTTAAATATAGTAAATATAAATAATTTATTATTTCATGGTATTTGTTGTTATTGCTAATTAATGTATTGTTAATTAATCATTAATTTGTGAATAATTGTAATTTGGTAGTTAATATGTATACATTTGTAAATAATAAGTATATTAATTATAAAGAATGTATTATTAATTGTAAATAATAGATAAACTGATATTTAAATGTATTGTGAATTTTGTATGTGTAGTGTGTTGTGTGTTAAAGGGGTAATAGTGTGGGATGTAATTTAAAGTTATTTATATAAATATTTATTTTAAATAATTGGTATTTAATAATACATATTTTGTAAATTAATTATTAATATGCTATTTTTTTATAACTAATTATTTAATTGGTTATTATGTTTATAGAATCCCTATGCTGTCCAGTGCTTTCCCAACTGTTTTACTATCTGGAGTTGGAATAGTAATTTTTAACCCTACGCTATCCAGCGCTTTCTCTACTGTTTCACTTACTGGAGTGGGAATAGTAATTTGTACCCCTACGCTATCCAGCGTTTTCACTACTGTTGCACTCTCTGGAGTGGGAATAGTAATTTTTACTCCTACGCTATCCAACGCTTTCCCTTCTGTTGGACTCACTGGAGTTGGAATAGTAATTTTTACCCCTACGCTATCCAACGCTTTCCCTACTGTTGCACTCTTTGGAGTTGGAATAGTAATTTTTACCCCTACGCTATCCAGCGCTTTCCCTACTGTTTCACTTACTGGAGTGGGAATAGTAATTTGTACCCCTACGCTATCCAACGCTTTCCCTACTGTTGCACTCTCTGGAGTTGGAATAGTAATTCTTTTCCCTACGCTATCCAACACTTTCCCTACTGTTGCACTCTCTGGAGTGGGAATAGTAATTTTTACCCCTACGCTATCCAAGACTTTCCCTACTGTTGCACTCTCTGGAGTTAGAATAGTAATTTTTACCCCTACGCAATCCAACACTTTCCCTGCTGTTGCACTCTTTGGAGTTGGAATAGTAATTTTTACCCCTACGCTATCCAACACTTTCCCTGCTGTTGCACTCTCTGGAGTTGGAATAGTAATTTTTACCCTACGCTATCCAACACTTTTCCTACTGTTGCTCTCTCTGGAGTTGGAATAGTAATTTTTACCCCTACGCTATCCAGCGCTTTCCCTACTGTTTCACTTACTGGAGTGGGATTAGTAATTTTTACCCCTACGCTATCCAGCGCTTTTCCTACTGTTTCACTTACTGGAGTGGGAATAGTAATTTGTACCCCTACGCTATCCAACACTTTCCCTACTGTTGCACTCTCTGGAGTGGTAATAGTAATTTTTACCCCTACGCTATCCAACACTTTCCCTACTGTTGGACTCAGTGGAGTGGGAATAGTAATTTTTACTCCTACGCTATCCAACGTTTTCCTTACTATTGCACTCTCTGGAGTTGGAATAGTAATTCTTTTCCCTACGCTATCCAACACTTTCCCTACTGTTGCACTCTCTGGAGTGGGAATAGTAATTTTTACCCCTACGCTATCCAACACTTTCCCTGCTGTTGCACTCTCTGGAGTTAGAATAGTAATTTTTACCCTACGCTATCCAACACTTTCCCTACTGTTGCTCTCTCTGGAGTTGGAATAGTAATTTTTACCCCTACGCTATCCAACACTTTCCCTACTGTTGCACTCTCTGGAGTTGGAATAGTAATTTTTACCCCTACGCTATCCAACACTTTCCCTACTGTTGCACTCTCTGGAGTTGGAATAGTAATTTTTACCCCTACGCTATCCAACGCTTTCCCTACTGTTCCACTCTCTGGAGTGGGAATAGTAATTTTTACCCTTACGCTATCCAACACTTTCCTTTCTGTTGTTTTTTTTGGAGCTGGAGTAGTAGTTTTATTGTCTCTGCTATTTAATATTTTTTTTATTATTTTAGCTAATGTAGTATATAATTAATTTTAACAATATTAAAATTAAATGTAATTTTTTTAATTTGTTATACATAATTATTTATTTTTTATTTATGTTATTGTTTTATGTGTGTAATGTTTTTGCAATTGTTAACATTTTTAAATAATTTATAATTTATTAAAATAATTATTAAAACATTATTAAGTAAGTATATATATTATATATTATATGTCTATGTTTAATTCATTTTTTTAAAATTATATTTATTAATTATTAATTTTTAACACTGAAATATATTTAATTATGTTTATTTTATTTATAAGAATTATTATGTTTATTTTACATATTTTTTATCACTAAAAAAAAAACGATATTTTTAAAAACGATATTTTTGACATCTATATTTTATTTTCGATATTTTTGCACTTACCATGTTGTAGATAGGATGTCGATATTCTTGACATCGATATTAGTGTTGCGATATTTTTGTAGGTCGAATTTCTGACCTTCTAAATTTTGTCAGAGAACCCTGGAAAAGAGCTACAGCGGGTGTCAACCTGTATCTGTAAAAGTTTAGGTATGACTCAGTAGGGGAAGATGCCAGTAGCCTCTGTATATTCTCAAGTGTTCTGGATAGAAACCATTGAACTGTCAGCCCACGAGGTGACCTATGTTTGATAAGCTACCTGGGTCATCTTCTGCCACTAGAACATAGCTCTGGTCAGAAGTGGTACACATCATGCTACACTTAGTCAGATCCACATTGGGTACCAATTGATATACATTCACCTTAACCACCTCTGTCTCACTATCCATGTCAAGGCACAATGAGCATCTCTTTGTTAAGTCGTAGACAAATTCTAGTGATTATTTATTTGGCCAATATAGTGTAGCTTATACCTCTCCAGTCCTTTTCAGTTACCTTATTGTAACATTGGAATCGTGGTAACTATGAATAGGGCTGGCTTGTTGTGGAAATCATGCGTGTAATAGGATTAGTAAAAAACCTATGTAGGCTCAAACTTATATAGTTGGTGATCAGGAATCTGCATTTCTTGTGGTTTCAGGACATAAATATTATGCTAACTTAGTATTGTAAACTGCTCCACATGGATCTCAAGGGCTGCTTCAGGAGACATTTCCACACCCCAGAGCATTTATGGTTGTAGCGTAGAAGAGTGTATATTGGACATCTAAAGGTTTTATTGGTCCGAGTCCGCCATTGGAAGGCCATACAGAAGCGCTATCTTACCTGGAGTTACCTGAAATTTTGGTGATCTTGTTGGTCTCACATTGCAACAAGCAGATCTTGCTGAGACTTGTTTTGGATTGCCACATAAAGTTCAGGTATGTGTTCTGGCCCCTGACAGTGACTTTCCATTGTAAGTGTGCTAACATATCACATGGATTGTTGGCTTATGTAACCCACAGACATTGCATTACTTCTTTCAATCATTGCAGATGCTGTGTTCCTTGGCTCTACGTGAGCTACTATCAGCAATCCGAGCAGTTTACTGAAATCGTTGCAGTGCTTGGTGGTGTCTGCTATTTTTTAAACCAAGCAAAATCTAACTCTACTACCTCTCAGCCACACCAGCACCCACATCAACATGCACTTGTCAGCTTAACCTTAAATGCTGCAAATGTGAAATGCTGGTGCTGCTCTGACAGCCAAATCACTCTTGATCCAACATAATCATCTGCCTACTCCGTCAACCATGTCAAATCCGGTGCATGATTGCGTGGGCAATAATGGTGACTTTGAGATATGTACCATAAATATCAATCTACAGGCCTCTATCTCTGTTGTAATGTTTTTTGGTATTCATGTCACTCACCCTCTAGTTACAGCTCCCCTCACTCTAGCTCCCTGCCCATGTAACATTCTATTAATTGTTATTTAAAGCACAGTTAAGAACATTACTGTTCCCTTTTCTCCATGTTGGACAAAGCAATTCGGTCTTGAAGTGGTGGAAATGTTCGATCTTTAAATCTTGAGGCCTCCTGCCTAGATGGGGTTAGTTTTTCTGGTCTAACACATCACAAAAGCGTGGTCCAGGAGAGTCACACAGTTATGTCTCTGGCATGTACTTGTACTTCGCCTGGGTGAAGGATATCTGCACCTCCTGATTATGCTTTGAGGTTTGAGGAACAACTGTGGACACATTTTGCTATGAAATAGTACTTTTCTCTGACTTCCCACACAAGATCATTATTGTCTTATTTCAAGACTTGAGGGTTATGTGGGACTGTGCGGAACTCCTACCAGAGAACAGATGCTTTAACATAGTGGGACCTTGTAGTAGAAAAATATCTGCTGAAATATTGGGTACGCCGGCAGTGCATACTCTTGTCTGTATAATCTCTTTCAATGTATTCTCATTCACATTCTCCATTAAGCAGGTGTGCAAGGTCCCACCTATTTCACCCAGTCTTCTCACTGTTCTTCAGAATTTACTCCATTCCCTTAGCCTTTTGCCTTCTTTGCAGTGTTATTGGTACACTATTTCCATCTTAATGACCAGTATTAGTTTTGTAGGAAAGTTTACTCCTTGTTTCCTTATCTCCTTTATTGTGGTTACCAGATCAAAGTGATGGAAATTGTAAGGCCCATTGTGAGATGCTAGTTCCTCTGTGGCAGTTCAACAACATTCCCTTGAAGTGACGAGGCATGTAAATGACCGAGCTCCAGTGTATTTACCAGAAATGATCTATTCATTAAAGCCAGTGAAGTTAACCCCCACAGACAGTTTCAATCCAGGAGCTTTATTTCCAGCCTCCACTTTCCGCCACAGAAGAATAGAATGCCCACAACCACAACGTTCTAAAGTCAGCTCCAGGAAGAGGGTAGAACCAAAGTAGGTGTAGGGGGAAGGGAGGAGAGGACAAGACCAAGTCCAAGTAGATAGGCTGAGGGAACACAGGGAGAAGGCAACCAATAAACTAAGATGTAACACAGTGCCTTCAAAATATTGCTGCAACGAACGGAGTAATGAACTGAGTGCTTGAATGAATCTAAGCCACTGGCAATCGTTTGGGGCAGCATTCCAGACCATCGTTTTGAGTCCACTATGCTACTCTAGAAGGAGACCAGGCATATGTAAATTGGTCTTGGTTTTTGTCAATAACACAAGTAGTCCCAACTGTGGCCTACTTAGGCAGTGTGGTATAGGATGAGTCATGTGGCACAGTGAGTACAAGACACACTTCTGGGCAGACAGGTCGCACTTAGGGGGTCCACTGCAATAAACAAAGTGATGGACGGAATGCTTGAATTTATCTCTGCCACGAATTGCATTCATTTAAAATGGTCCTGTTATAAATTGTATGACTTATCCATGTTTTGAACCTAGGTACATTCTGTCCGTGGCTTCTTCTATCCCATACTCATAAACTTTGTGTGTGGGCTCCTGTGATTCACATAGGCAGTACTCTTACTGAGCTCCTGTCAGTTCCCCTGTTGCCTCTGTGTATCTCAAAGTGGGACATATTTGCACTCTCGTGTATCAGGCTCCTGTTGTCTGCACTCTCATGAGCGTATCTTTAGTGAGACACAGGTCTAGTTTTTCTGTAGTCGGCACCACCCACTGAACTTCTGGGATGAATCCACTGCTGTCTACCTATGAAGGAGGGAACTGTGTACTAAATTCGGATACTTTCTACAGAGGTTATAACAGATGAAGTCACTTTTGAACTTTTTTGGGGAGGAATGTGCAGGCACATACGGCTGCCCTTAGCTCTCACTGCTCTACTGACCTATCTTAGAGTAATGGAATGGCTTTTATGTTTAAATGTATTTATTAGCATTTTCAAAAAGTAGAAAACCATACCAAGGCATAAATCACACAATGCAATAGAGGGCACCATCCGCGTACATTCCAAAAACAGTAAGAAATATATCGTCAACGCAGTAAGTGCCCTGATAAATCCATTGTGTAACAGTAAACGGACGGCACCCGCGAATGTTCTTCATCTGTAATAAAGCAAATTCGCAAACTATCCCCCCCCCCCACCCCTCTCTAGGGTAGTCTCCATTTCGCCTTGAGCGAGTCCCGCTTTTGCATGTGTTACAGCACTTACTAACAATAAGAAATATGCTTGTTCTGTCCATAAGTTCGAGAGACGCAGCTCTCTTAGATATTTGGGCTGGGTGATTTCATTGAACTCAGACAAAAGCAGTGTTAGGAATGGGCTCCATACCTTCTGGAACGAGTCATTGGTGTTGTTCAGGGAAGCCGAAATCCGTAACATCCCCAGGATATGCCAGAGCCTATGCAGCCAACCTCTATGTGTGGGGGAGGTGGAAGAACCCCAGTGTGACAATATATTTTGCAACGCTGCGCCCAGTGCCAACCCCATTTGACGTCCTCTCATGCTTTTAAGTGGGTATGTGACCGGGTTGGGTAGGCCTAAAATAACATAAACAGGAAGTCTCTGGATCTGTGTGTCAAATAACTCGTCTATCTCGTCAAGGATTTTAGTCCAATAGTGAGACAGCAGTGGGCAATTCGTCAGGATATGTAGCAATGTTCCCTCGTTGTCGCAGCCTCGCCAGCATGTAGGGCTCTGTTGTGGGTTACCCCTATGTAGTCGCACTGGTGTGAGATACCAATAAATAGCTCTGTGGAAAGGCTTTTAAAAACCACTGTCCTTGCCCGAGATCTCCCTAGGTCTTCCTTGGTAAAGCTCTGTTTTTCTTAACTCGGCATGCAAGAAGGGGGCAGGATGTGGTTCAGGTACGGGGAGCTTTTATCTTGAGCCGCCATTTGGAGAGTGCTACCCACTCCACCACGGTCAACATCTCAATTTAAATCCAAGATACTCTGTCCTTGTAAAGTATGTGACATCTGTTTCATTAATACATGGTGGTGTGGAGCTGGGCTGTCAGTAATTGGTAAATTGGTGTGTCTTACAACGAAAGACTCCATAATATCCAGTCTACAGTCCACAAGAGCTAAATCGCTGAGTGATGGAAATGATCAGATACTCTTTTGGCGTTGTTTTTTTCCTCAGAATTCGCAATTAACCCTTGGCAAAATGACCTTCAGTGGCAATCAGTATAGGGTATCTGAATGATTCGCTTTTACAATAATTCTGATCTTGAAAGATGCGTTTATTTAAAATCCATTGGCAAGGCTTCTTCTGGGATTAAAGAATTAAGTTAGGTACGCACCTGTGTCTTGCACTTTCCAAGTATTTTATGTTTGACATCTTGCCACATTTACTTTCTCTGTGATCGCGTTAATCCCGCTTTCTTGCAGTTCAGATCCATTAATTTTCAAATGTACAATTACTGTTATCTTCTTATATTACTCAAGGGTTCGACAGGATGTTTTGGGCTAGTGGTACCTTTTGGCGTATAACCACATAGCTACCAATAAAGCAGACCTATTTTATGAACCTTGCACTTTCAAACGTCTTTACCACTAATAGTTTAATTTCTGAAGGTTCACATCATATGCTTCGATTTCAACATAATATTGTGGTTAAATAGTAATGCGTCTAAAATAAAAATGTTTATTTTATTTCTCATCGCTTAAAATGATATATTGGCCGTAATTGCACCGAAGTCTGGCGTGAACGTTAGTTGTTCAAAGTGAGAAAAGTTGTCATTTTTCGGCGGAGGGCATTAGGACCGGATATGATGTGGGGTGCAGGTAGGGTTGCCACCGGGACAGTCTTATACTAGTACCACTGGTATTTTAATGTCTGTCCGTACAAACCTATGCAAAATCACCTAAAACCGGTAATTTGACTTCTTAGCTGTACATACTTCAAACAGCAAATATAAAGAGAAAGCACTTTTAAATGTGTTCTAGAGGCGCGTTAAGATCCCTGGCTAATAATTAAAGTAAGTCGAGGCAGAAAAGGCATGTTAAAAATGAATAGGTAGGATTATTTTTTTATATATAAAATCATATTTTGTGTCAAGTCTGGGCCTTTGCGGACTCTTGAAGCAACAACAAATGGCCGGTATTTTTCTCATGAAAAGGTGGCAACCCTAGATGCAGGTTATAACCGAATTCTAATCACAGTTTGATTATAGTCACCTAGATGTTGTTAAAAACTGTTAGATTACTAAACTTGTGGGACTCCAGTACGAAGTCATTTTTCAGTGTTCCGTCAGCTCGTCTTCCTTTTAAGCTTTTTAGGTCTCGCCTGACCCAGCGCATGCGGTCTGGCGAGACTTTTAGTGAGGGCTCGAAAAATGCTACCATGGCCAGCCTAGAGCTACAGTGCATGTGCGCGGGCGTGCGCTTAGGAGCAGAGGCACCTAATAATAATAATAATCCACATTTGTAAAGCGCGGACAATCACCCGTAAGGGTCTCTAGGCGCTGGGGGCCTTTGGGAAGATTGAGCAAGCTATTGCCCAGAGTCACATGTTGCTGGGCTAATCTGCCTCCGGCGCCGGGGATCGAACCGTGATCCCCAGATTCCGGAGTCAGTCGCCCTGGCCGCGTCGCCACGCCTCTTCCCTATGGCAAACCTCATCATGCTCCTTAAGCGCCCGCGATCACTTTCATTTTTGCCCGCGATCACTTTCGCGGCGCCCCTTTGATGTTCTCGTTCAAAGAACATCAAACATCAAAGAACATGTTGTTGTGTTAATGCTTTGCTGCGGCTGTTTGACTTACAATGTACTTTCTCTTTCCACAAACTCGATGTTTGTGTTCCTTTATTTTGATTTGCTTTTAGTATTACTGTCACACACACAACCACACACACACAACCACACATACAACCACACAAACAACCACACACACAACCACACATACAACCACACACACACAACCACACATACAACCACACACACAACCACACATACACAACCACACAACCACACACACAACCACACAACCACACACACACACAACCACACACACACAACCACACACAACCACACACACAACCAAACACCAAACACACACACAACCACACACACAACCACACACACAACCACACAACCACAACCATACACACAACCACAACCACACACACAACCACACACACAACCACATACACAACCACACACACACACAACCACACACACAACCACATACACAACCACACACAAAACCACAACCACACACAACCACACACACACAACCACACACACAAACACACACACAACCACACACACACAACCATACACACAACCACAACCATACACACAAAACCACAAACACAACCACACACACAACCACACACACAACCACACACACAACCACACACACAACCACACACAACCACACACACAACCACCACACACAACAACCACACACACAACCACACACACACAACCACACACACAACCATACACACAACCACAACCATACACACAACCACAACCATACACACAACCACAACCATACACACAACCACAAACACAACCACACACACAACCACATACACAACCACACACAACCACACCCACACAATCACAACCACACATAACCACAACCACACACACAGCCACAACCACACACACAAAACCACACACACAACCACACACACACACATCCACACACACACAACTGTACCCACACACAACCACACACACAAAACCACACACACAACCAACCACACACACAACCAACCACACACACAACCAACCACACACATAACCACACATACACACAACCGCACCCAACCACACATCCACGCACACAACCACACACACACACAACCACACCAAGCATTGGCATAGCCAATAGGTCTCGCCTTTGGGACCTTTTAAGTGTTTAGCCACGCAACAGTTGATGTGGTTGCACCAAGGATATTGTGCTGCATAACTAAATACTTAGAAGGCCCCAAAAGCGAGACCTATTGGCTATGCCAATGCTTGTTCTATGGGGAGGGGAAGCACTCTGGCTTTATTCAACTCGCCGTGCTATATTCACGGACATTATAGGACTGCACGTGAATTGACGACGCCCCCTTTCTTCATTTAGTTGCAATCGAAGGGCATGTTTCCTTGAAAGCCCAGCTAGTTATGTTTATTAATGTAGCCCGAACCTGCCAGTGGACTGTCACTCTGCCCTTGAGGTCCCGAGTTCACAAATATTCGTCGCATGCACTAAAAACCGTTTCCCCTGTTTAGCTGTGCGCCCGCACAAAGCACGGCTGCCTGTTGGAAAGGCGTCTCTTTGAAAGGGTTTTATGTGTTTTTTAGAGCGCTGCCTTCGCGTCATTGTAAATACAGAACAAAGCAGTGACTCCCTGCATCAGACCATTATTTAGTTGGACACATTTACGGGCTGCTTCGCCTCCATCAAAGGCGTTCTCCTCCCTCATAATTAATAAATACTTGATTTCGGTTTTTGTTTAGGGGCCGTGAAACGCTGACACTATTGCACAATGTAACTCTTGAGATCAAAGGCAGCCCGGCACGAAACTTTTATATCAACGCCTTGCAAAGTGTGTAAACGGGCAGAAGTAATTCAATGATTGCCACGGTTTAGTTATGGACTGGACGTTATCTAAGCCCATTGTTGCCGGGGTCTCCACGGCGCCATATGGAAGCACAGTATGTGATATGCTAATTTGCAAAGTGGAAAATATTCTTTTTATGCGCCATCCCGCGTCCTAACCCACTTAGCATGATATCTTGGTAGACACGTCTTCGCTTTGGCGGTGTTTCTCATCGCGCCCTTTCTCATGGCGTCGCCTCCAATGAACCGCAAGCTGCGTCTTTATGCTGTTGTGTTCGAGGCCTAGCAGAGATGGCGCTGGTTAACGTGTCTGGTGGCTATGCAAAGAAAATGACGTATTTGTGCCGCGCTTTGTTAACTGCTTTCAATCACAGCTTTTATTATTGAGCATTTTTTACTGACGTTAATGTAAAGGGTTACGTAATTTTCCAGCTATTGGTCGTTTGACGTGATTAAGGCATACCGAGTGCCCTGGACTATGCATTACTTTAATGTAAAATGTAAATGTAAATGTGTTTGTACTTGTATAGCGCACTGCCACCCCCAACGGGGGTATCCTGGCGCTTTTACTCATACCGCTGTGGAACCCTTCCTGGCTTTCCATGTGAGGTGTCCACTCCTGGGCACCCCCATGGTGAGGCCAGGCATCCCAGCGCTGTTGGGGCCGTTGTGGAGATTAAGCAAGCTATTGCCCAGAGTTGCAGCGTGGGACCCATGATTAGAATAGGCACTGAGGCGAGAATATCCGGTCCACGGAATTTATAGCCCGAGACCCTGCCGTGACGGGAATCGAACCCTGGTCCCGGACCAGTGCTCTGCATCGAGGTCTGCCACTCTAACCATTGAGCCACACTTCTCCACATGGTTTAATTGACTGCGTTCAAGCTAAGTACGGGATTTGTCGTATCGTTTAATATGCTATGTTCCAGTGTCAGTAAATTACAGTAATCTGGGTCTCCTGGTGAGGTCAGTAACACTCCTGCCTACAGGTCCATACTACAGTACAAAGTACACATCTTGGTTCATGCTGGGTGCAGTGTCTGCACAGATTTGGCGCAACAGGGTGATACATCGCCGAGGCCGTCCTCTCCAACCACACAGTCACGTGAGTCCGCCCCCCTCCCAAAGACATAAACTTTGCACAATTCTTTAGATTAGGGGTTGTATACTCCGCCCATATTTTATTACAAACATTATTAGCAGAACAAAACACATCATTTCAAACATTTCATACACAGTAACCCTTAATAATTTAAGCTTTATTTACATGTGGTGATGCATACCTAATCTTAACAGAGAATCTAGACCTATATTTCCTCCCACTAATTTATACATGTTCCTGCGTATCCCAATTTGATGCCTTCGAGTAAGATCCTGTTTGGATCCCATGATGTCTCCCGGGTCCAGGCCCAGCCTTTCCTCCCAATGATCTGTGGGGGGTCCCTCCTCGAGTGAGTATCCCACTCACCTGCATCTCCTCTCGGGAGTACACCTGTCCAGGGAGCCCATCTGCCTTGTAGGATACGTACCTCGGGCACCCCCTACACTCCTCACTTCTAACCACCCCACCCCTCCCCCCCACCGTCCCAATAACTTCATGCGCGGTTGGTTGGTTGGTCAGAAGGGCCAAATGAGAGGTATTGCTCACAACCTCTTGCGCCCCTGGATCCTCCATTCAACCACCACCAGCTAGCACAACTTGGGAGGTGCTTGTGACCCCGCTGTTGTGCAAATGTAAGAAAAGCTAATGCCTGATTGACTCAGCCATAAAAATGCAGGCGGTAACCTGCTTGCCGTGCTCTGGATGAGATATCACCAGGCAGATAAGCCTCCTTTGTGCGCCGAACATAGTAATGGCCTAGGAGCCAGACGTCTGTGATCCCAATCACCTCCGTGTGGTTAGGGGCCACTGAGAATTCTAGCCGCTTCTTCAACTCACTGCTCCCGCAACCTGCACATGTAGTAAGAAGGAGAGAGGGATCAGGGATTCGCTACAGCCGTTACAACATATGCAGCCTCACATATCGCTTGTAGAAGTCCGAAGACCGCCTGCTAATCCTCGTACCACTGCGCCAGAGAGCCCCATTGCCGCCGCCACAGTGGCCGCCCCAATCCTAAAGGAGTGAGACCCAAATTCTGAGGGGTCATAGCCAGCCACCCGTAGGGCCCTGTGAAGGATTCTACAAAACTGGTACCTGGTTAGAATGGTCCCATCCTCATGGTCACCCTGAATTTGGCCGGCCAAGAATACCTCCAGATTCTCTGCTGGGCAGCATGCGTTACACGGGACCCTATGCCGCACGACACACTCACCCTTTCCGACCGCGTCCGTCTTGTACTTGGGGAAATTAATCGTCAGGGACCCGTACCCATTCAACCACTGGACGTCTGCAAGTTGCAGTCCCCCACAAATGTCCCTCTTGTTCTTGGCTACCAACTTGCTCACTCGGAAAGCCCCATAAAAGGTGAGAGTAAACACTGCCTTAAATAAACTGACGTCTTCCAGTGACCTACAGATGGCCCCCAGGGACCCCAGAATTGTCGCTAATTTGCCCGCATTAGTGAGTCGCCTCCCTTCTGGCTTTGACTCTTCCAGGCGTCCCATTCCCTCAAGGCCCTCTGAAACAAGAAAGACCAGGTACCGTCAGTGTACCCTAGCATTTTATGTGAAGAATACAAATTCAGCTATGTGACGCCTGGCGGAAGCCACCAAGCGCCCCTCACCCAGCAGAGCCCCCAGGAATCCCGTAACTGACGAGAAGGTAAACCAAGTCCCAGCCCCTGCCTGCACCACAAAGTCACAGTAAGCACGCCTGGTCCTGGGAGCTAAGCTGGCTGCCACAAGGTCTGGTAAGCTAGGGCTCCAAGCTGCCACAGATTGTCCAGGAAGAACGTAGGCAAGTCTGCTGCTCCTGGGTGGAAAGCCTGAATCTTGAAACAATACAGTGCGTCAGCAGCATTATTTAAGATGCTTGGTACATGCTTCGCTTTAAACAGCACATTTAGTTTCTGACAAAACAAAACCATATCCTTTAACAGCCTTAGAATCATCTTTTATTTTGCATATTGCTGATTAATGCACTCTACCACAGTCCTATTATCAGACCAGAACATGGCTGACTGGTTGCGGAATTGGTCTGGCCAAATAGTGAGTGCTACCAAAATAGGAAAAAACTCAAGGAAGCCTATATTGTTAACCAGCCCAAATCGCACCCACTCCCGGGGCCATGGTTGCTTACACCATGCTGCTCCTAAGATGGCTCCAAAACGCTCACTACCTGCTGCATTGGTGAACAGACCTAGCTCCTCACTGCTTTTGGGTTACCCAGGCCACACCATCGTCCCATTGAAGTCCAGCAGAAATGACTCCCAGATTCTCATTTCCTGCCTGATATGATGATGCTTAACCTTCAGGCCAGACATGGCTTAGGCGATGTACTGCGAAAATGGGTGGTCCATGGGAATGATCAATAGGGAGGAATTCGGCTGGCTATCCAGGACATGCAACTGATGCAGCATGACTTTTTTTAGCCCCCAGACATGCATGCAAGGCTTTAGAGAAGCGTCAGCTTTCTCCATGGGAAGCCTGGAGACCCCAGTCACTGAATCCAATTCTATTCCTAGAAACTCAATAGTGGTGGTAGGCTCCAATGTCTTACCCTGAGCTAGAGGTACCCTGAACTTGTGCATCAGTTCCTGCAAAGTCCGCAGGGCCTCTACCCTGTGTCCTGACCCAAGTGACCCAGGAAGCGGAAATAATTGAGATGATGCAACACTGAACAGTGGCTCTGCCTACACCTGAAGACCCATTCCAGGGAGGTACTGAACTTCACAAAGTAGGGGCACACTACTGAGCAGCCCAAAGTCGTACAGTTATTAAGATTGAAGGCACCCTCAAATTGGAAACTGAGCAGGCAAAAATCCTGTGGATGCAAAGGCAGCAAGCGGAAAGCGGATTCAATGTCAAATTTAGCTAGCAACGTTCCAGGTCCCAGCTCTTGCAGCATTTGAATTGCCTGATCAAGGGAAGCGTACTTCACTAAGCATAGAGCCCCATCGATAGCTTTATTTCCTGACTGCCCTTTGAGTACTAACAGGTTATGAATAAGCCTAAACTCCCCTGGCTCTTTCTTAGGAACCACTTCTAGAGGGGAGCACACAAAACCATCCAAAGGGATCGAATCTAATGAACCCGCCACCCTGCCAAGACCCAGCTCCTTTAGTATCTTCGCACTGGCCACACCCGGGTTAGCCCTAAGTGACTGCTAATCCTTACAGGAGGGAGAACCCACACAGTATTCGAGCCGCCACATTATTATTGTACATAGTAAGCCATGGCACCATTTCCGACAAGATAACCAATGAGGAAGCCTTTTTTAAAACTCTATGATCAATCCTGCTTTTTAGTACCTTTGTCTTTGGACTTTCTAAAACACTTGGATTTGGAGTGCGAGGAAAAACCACAGAAGGAGCAGCAGTCCTTAAACCTGCTAGTCCCCGCTGGCCTGGTACAGGTGCGCCTGTTGAAATCCCAGCAGACCCCCTTCTGCGCCCCTCCTGGCTTGCTGCCAGCGATCCTGGTCCTGCGCAAATGGACTGACCGACAGTAGTGTCCGTGCAGTAATGCTCAATGTGACGGTGCCACGTGATCACCTTGGTCTGATTCCTTTGTCAGTGCTGGGTTAGTCGCCTTAGCCCGCATGAACTCCTTGTCACACTCCTTCCAACCCATCCCAACATGCTCATCGTGAGCGCGCTCACTCCTATTCTGATAGCTGGCAAGTTGGGAACCCAGATTACTAAAGCACTCCGCCAATATAGCCTGGTAAATCGAGAAGCCTCTAATCCAGTTTCCCAAAGTCTCTTTGACTTTTTTCTTTTGCGACCAGTGACTACAATCCCTAGAGTGCGAACATTCCTTCCACCACTTAGCCTCTTCCTTGTCTGATTTATCCACCAATAAATCAAAGATATCCGCATATGCCCACTTCCAGACTTTTTCCTTGACCACTACGCAACATGCCCGCCTAACTGCTCACGCTCATTCTGCACCTCACCCAAACCGACGGGTGGTAAAGGAGCCCCCGTACCTGGTTCAGTCATTTCCTGAGCAAGGGGAATTGTCACCATAGAACTCCTGGCTGCGCTGCCCTCCAATGCAGGACCCAACACCGGCTGGCACTTTCGAATGTGGGGGCCCGCACCGAGTTTGGTGGTTGAGAGAGCACCTAGCGCATCCCCTTGACTCCCTGTGGAGGGTGCCGCAGTAACTGCAGCCACCCCACAACTCCCTGCAGCACCCCCCCCCAACCGGGGTAGTCCCCTGGGACACCTGGACAATCATCCCCCCCCCCCCCAAACCCCCAGCACCAGCAAGGTGAGCTGCCTAGCCCTTTCCAGCTCCTCAACATCACTAGTGCCCACAAGCCCCACCCCCCACTAAGGGGACAGATAACATCCCTACTCTAGGGAACCATGGCAAAACAAACGCTAAGTTTTTCATTAGGTCCAACTGCGCAGGTCCTACCACAGGCACAGCTCCGACGGCTGTGCAACTAGCCCCATTCTGCACAATACATACGCCTGTCGCCAGTCTCATTATCGCAGAGACAGGACCTTGCACTTTACTTTTGCCTTACTCACTAGGCCCTGGGGTCTGACCCACCGGCCCCCCGCCAACATGGCAGGATCCTGAACACTTGACAACCCGATGGCAGCTACTGACTGACCCTGTCTGGATCTCTTGCGCCCTAACCCTCTTCAGTACCAGAATAAATGCTTCCCTGGGAGGTACTCCTGCCCTCTGAGGCCTTTCAACATGAACCTCCAGAGCAACCGCCCCCAAAGGCTGAAGCTTCAATGTGGCAATCGCATCATTCATAGCGTCCATCCTATGAACCAATGTCTCCAGAAGCACCTTAGTCCTCGAGTGCTTTGAGCTTTTTCATGCTTCAGACCTAGTGGTAGCGCAAGTTAACGAAACTCCCAGGCTCGCAATGCAACTGATCAGACCGGAAGGAATCACAGTAGGAAGCACCTAAAACACCCGTCTCTCCTTTTCTTCAAAAAATGCCTACCAGTACAAACACCACAATGCCACCACTAAGGCACTACAATAATACTGTTTCCCACGCATGGCCCCCAAAACTGGCCCCGCAGCTAGATAAGACGCTGCTAACGAGAACAGGTAAAACTAATTGGGATGTCCCAACAGCACAAAAGAACCTCACTGAAACGAGCAGTGCTATATGCGCGGAAATTAGAGTATTTTCACAACAGCACTTGTCAGAATAAAATGGGGGCAGCCAGCCCAAAGGTAGGTCAATGGAAATAGACCTCCTTAATAACACCTGCAGCCTCCAAAATGCCCTCAAACGGTGCTCCAGCTATACTGCCCACGCTGTGGTCGACAGAAAATTGCCCTACAATAATGGCCATGATACCATTCAGCCCCCTCACCTACAGCAACCAGCCCCCATCTGGAGCCGCCACAGAGTATGAAGTATCTGGGTCAGGTGAGCTAGGCTCAAACCCATGCAGCCTCCAGACTGGAGACTGCTGTGCTGCTGATGTCCGACGTGCAGAGAGGCGTGCAGAGTAGGAGCTCATTGAACCTGCAGAAAATGGAGAAAGGGAAGAAAAGACAACAAAGAAGCTGCTGGCCAATGTGCGGCAGGAGCAGTGCGAGCAACATCCTTGCGAGGCGGCGGGCGGGAACAAAAAGACCTGACCACCACCTCCCGCCCCCTTTTATGGGCTGGGGTTTGTGGTCCAATTGGACGCGTGCCCCGGAAGCACACCAAGTACCTCTGGGGTTAAAGCCCCGCCAGCGTCCAGTCGCTGCCCTTGTTGTTGTGGGGCGGCAGCATAATGTGCTGCGAACCCCCATCAGCAGCCCGGCGAAATGGCCGTGTGTGGTTCCCCCAAGCTGGGGGAGCCTTGGCCATTTGCAAAGTATGATGAACTCCAGCTTATGGCTGTGCTTTTGTGGCTTAGCATTCAGGATGTGGAAGGCCCAGGTGAGATGCCTCTTCAATAAACAACTTAAGCTGAGTTTGAGGACCGGCACCTGTTCTCGTGGTTGTTTCCTTCCCTGAAAGTATCCTTGGGAAGCATGTTCCTTTTACTCCCAGATCCTAGATCTGGGAGTGTCAGCTGGTGTCAGAGGTGGCATTCCTGAATTTACTAGACTCCACTTGCCAACATATCTGCCAGCAGGTGTCCATGTCCAGTGACAGACTGCATCAGAACTGGACAGCATGCCTTTCTGATAAGTGGAGTGAAGTTAAAGAGGAGAAGTGGCAACAAGAGGGAACTGTGTTGGTGTCCTATTAAGAGGCCACTGATGCGATTCTGCGACGGCGGCGTTTTTCACATAATTATCGATTTGCCTTATTATCCATCATCTGTTGCAAAATCTGCAGTTTAAAAAAAAAAAAAAAGTTTCTAGCTCAAATGGATCAAAAGTTACTAAAAACGTGCCCACATGTGTTTGTGCGCAGTGGAAAGCCCTGTGCAAAGGTTGACTGGTCATCTTTCACTTGCTTATTTCTGTATTTGGTTATGAAATTGGTACTAATGAGGTGAAATCGTTGCCCAGACAGTACTTCCATGTGAAAAAAATACAAAATAATGATAAAAGTGCTGCATTATGCCCTGGGTCACTGGAATTATGCGATTGTGTGGCCGCAGTGTATTTCGCATAATATATATTTGCCGCATTTGCCACACAATCCATCATCTGCACATGTTAACACAACGTATTGCTTCTAGCTCAAATAGTTGAAAAGTAACTAAAAACACAGCAGCATGTTGTGCCGTGTAAGGCCCTTTCCAAAGGTTGACTTGCCCCCTTTGTGTTGCTTATTGCTGTATTTGGGTGTCAAACTGGTACAAATGGGGTGCAACCAATGCCCAGGCATTGTTTACATGTGTCAAAATGACAAAATAATTAAGTAATTTGCAAAATATGCCCCATTATGGCGCATAATTAGCCTTTTCTTGCTGCATAATTTACTCAAACCTGCTGGATAATTTGACCCTCCCCACTACATAATTCCAGTGACCCTGACTAGGCCGCATAATTTATTTTCTTGCTGCATAATTTAGTAGACGTTGCCACATAATTTGGCGCTCCCCTTCCGCATACTTCCAGTGGTCCAGCCTATAGAACTGCACCCTTGTTTCAGTCTGGTTCACTAGGCTCTTTAGAAGGCTCTGAGCCCACATTTGGGCTCCTAATATGTTGGCAAAGGCGGAAAAATATTGTGCATAGTACAGTAAAACTATATCGTTGTAACTGGACAATTAAAAATGAAAATAGTCCCTATTGGTACCCAGAGACAGAAATGTTAAAATACTCTCTGGCAAATATTGCACCACTTTTAAAGATGGACATTAGTCATTGGTGTTGAGCATTTCTTATGTTATTGGGTGAGAGGAAAATGAGTGTAAATTCATCACCACACGGACAAAATGACAGTATGTTTTGTGTGCACAAGCAAAGAACACGAAGACATATTTACTAATCTACCTAGCAATAGAAAGGGGAACGGGGATCAGCTTCTTTTGACTCTCCCAGGAATTCTCCTGGTGTGTTTCAAGAACTTCCAAAATTCTGCAGACATACTTGTTATCCTCTGGAGTATGAACTCGACACATTTATGGTATCCCTGCTTATCTGAGCTGGGGTCACGTAATCATGGCTCTCTTTGCCTTCAGACAAATCATCAATTGAGTAGTCTCTTTGCTTCCGGGGTGGGCATGTATCTTTTTTCTAGCAGTGGTACTTTTGTCTCAGATTTAAAGCCTGCACCTCATCTGTTTTTTGAGACCATAGTCTCCAACCTCGAGATGTATGTCCCAGATGGGTTCTGGCCTGTTGGACCTGGCAGATGTTCCTTTATTCCTCCATATTGTCGGGGTGGTAGGTCTGTGGGGTGGATCGGACTTCTTTCACAACAGTTGGGGGTCGGGGTTAAATATACCCAGTTCCGCTCAATCTGTGTGACTGGCAGCCTGGTTCTGGTTTTCCTCCAAGCTGCTAGGATGGGCTCAGTAATGGGGCATTATAATGCAGCTGTAAGTGGTTCAGACTCTCCTGTGCCTTATGCAATAGTAAGCTTGTAAAGTTCTTTAAGTGATTTCGCGGTTACCACTTGGCCAGGTCTGGTATCTAGATAAAACCATGAACATGTTATTAAGCTTCCCCCAGCACTTTAAGAAATCATGAGAAGGAATGTCGTTCCCTACAGAATGCTGTTGTGAAATTTTATGTTGATTGTCATTTGGACTTGTAAGAACTTGTCAGGAAGACCCATACGGTTTGGTGGATAAACATTTTTGGGCATTAACAAACCATTCTTTGAGTTAGACACACCTTTATGATATAGTCTTTCTAGAATTCCAAAATAACGATAAGTACATGTATCTTTAACAATTTCAGAATCATGTCTGTACAATTATAGTTTCGGCCAACATGTGTTTCGTGAATGACTTGCTTCTTCAGTGCAAGCAGTCGATTAGTATAAATAATTTTCAAGAATGATTGTTCTGACAATTCGCTTTTAAGGAGTACATGTTAGTAATAGATAACTGCCATGATGAACGAATCTCAAAGTGCGTTGCATTAAGTATATAGTCTGACTCAATTCAATCAAGCTTTATTCGGCAATTAAGTCATAAAAGCACATTTACAAACATTGCACAAAACAATTAATAAATTACCTAAAAAAAATTAAGATTACTATTGAATCTATAAACAACCGTCAAGCAAGCTATTTTTTTTAAAACAATGAGAAAAAAGCATAATTTGTAGGACCAGCCCGTAAGCACTTATATTACACAAGTATTAGCATGGTGTAGCTAAGTGGTTACACTACTTTGGTTGCCTTCATATAATAACTACTTCAGGTAAGTTTAACTGAGTACAGTTTTGTTTTAGGGGGGGGGGGGGGAATTACAGCGTGCCTCAGAGCTTTTGACCTTATGCCCCAGGCCCACCCTAAAAATTTAGCCACGGCTATACAGATCGGGGGTGCGGAATCTGTGCACAGAATGCGAAGGGCTATAGCATATCTTCTGATACCCAGAAGTCTACAGATTGGTTTTATCCATATTCCCCAAGGTGCTGCATACATTGGACAGAAAAATAATACATGTCCTAGTTTCGCATTCTTCAACACATCTATAACATTTGTCGTTCTTGGTTCCTTGTACCCCCCATCTAGAGGTGAATTCTGCAACGGGTAGAGTACCCACCCGTATCTGGAAATATAGTTTACGATCTAAAGATTTTTCAATAGTATCCCAGTACTTCTCTAGGGAAGGATAGGCTTTTAAATCAAGAAAACGGCATGATAGATGGGTGGAAAAGCCTTGAGAAATTTCCATCTTATAGACCCATTCCCAATACATTATTTTCAACTTGTCTTTGGATGGGAAAACAGCATTTGCAGGATCTTTCCAAAGTTCAATCAAGCCTATACTACCCAAAAGAGATTTAATCTCATGTAACCAAGTCATTTTGTGGAACCTATCAGATTCTATTATATCCACGAAGCCACTCCTGTAATGGGCAAGTTCGTCTGTACACCATAGCCGACGCCAGTATAGTATTGGACGAAGCTTCACCAGATGTTCAAGTGGTTTTTTGCCAAGGTCCAATAGTAAAGGTCGCAATGGCGTGCTAAAAGGTAGATTTGTGATCTTGCGTAAAAACGCATTTTCTAGTACCTTCAGGCTATTCAAATTACCGAAGCCCCAGAGCTCAGCCCCATAGAGGCATGAGCTCAGGACCTTCGTCCCATAGATTTCTAAAGCTGGAGAGATTGGCTTTGTGAATGAAGTTTTGAATCTAGACAGAAGAGCACCTGATTTTTGTTTGTGTTGTAGCACGGCGCGACCTAACTGGCAGCCCCAGCGCATGTCTTTCTGTAGTGATATGCCCAGGTATGTAAATGAGGTGACCTCCTCCAGGGGTATTATTTTTATAGTAATAGTGTTTGACCACGTGGGAATTACACGGGTGTAGGATCAATATGTATAGACACACACCTAAGAGCAAAAGGTGATAGGATGCGGCGCAATGCCGCCACCAAGCCGGGCAGTACGCAGATAGGAGCGTGTGATAATCTAAGTGTGTTTTTTCACCCGCCACCTCTATATTTCTGGTGGTGTTTGTTTCACCATTAATAAGTTGAGACGTACGCCTGTAGAGATGAACATTCCTGGATCTCCATATATAAAAATGTGTGGTCTCTTCTCTCTTTTTCTTTTTGTTTCTCTACATAGATGGAGTGACATGTAAGACTAATTAGTCTACGTAAACTAATAAGGAGCGTTAGTTGCCCTTATCACCAGTAGCGTAGGGAAATCCCCTTTACTACCCATACCAGGGGGCATTCTATTCCGCCCTGAAGAAAGTCCAGCACCCTTTATGGGGCTTAATAGGACTGAAACATGTTGGCTATAGGGTCTTAGGACCATAATATCCCCATTGACCCATAAACTTTATTTTATTATCACCCCCTGCAGGTCCAAGAATAAAAGGGATACTGGGATCTGCTGCCGGGCTTTTAATCTTTATCCCCCTGGCCAAAAACATCTTCTTAAGAGCTCCCTGAAGTATGGTCGAGCCCACCTCGACTTGTAGGCGTCCCAATGATGAAGCATGACACCACTAGGGTGTGTGAGGGAATATAAAACAAAAGGAGTTGCCTCCTTCCCCACTTATTAGTGGTGGTCTTTTCTGACTTCACTTAGGGACCTCAACACCTGGGTGCTCTAGGACTGTTCAAATACAATTATCAACTTAATTGCGAGTTGATAGTGGGGAGTACTTTTGGTAAAACAGTGTAAAAACCCGGGAGGGTGTACTCCTCCCTTTAGTTCCTCTCGGCCCCCCTGTAAGTTTGGAAACCTTTCCTGCTTACGTTTGTGTTTAACATAAAGATTCAGTTACCCCTTGAAATTCTAGAAAGAACATGTACAGTGTCATAAAGGTGTGAGGAGAGAGCTCCCAAGTTCCCGAACCACCGTACAAAACATGTCCATATATGAACACGTCATAGCCTGCCTAAAACGTTCTCCTTGTTGGCCATAACATAGATTGCATAGTGTAATTGTAGGTACATACCACCTGTAGATCTTAATAGACTTTATAGATCCACCGTCATTTTTCCTGTGAGTGTTTTTTCTATGTGAAGCAGCATACAATGTTTGCCTTCCTTCTTAACTAATAATTTCTCTTACAAGGAAGTTAATGTATCTGTGGAGGAGAGAAATTCTACCTAGCCTGCAACTGAGCCATCTGGTCTGCTAAACCTATAGTTAACATACTAGTCACTGTGCAGGAAAGCAACCTCCCAATGTGCCCATGGATGTGGTAGCACATGAATTATTTAAGCATAAATGTTAACTAAAGAGACTTCTCTGTCCTAGCAAACCCTGCATACTAGTTAATACTACCCTGGACCACCAATTGTTTCGAAAAATCTAGATTTTGGGCTTTTGATGGAAGGTGCAGCCTACAGGAGAGATGTTGACAAACTATTCCAATAGAAAGCCATGAAAGAAGTGGACTTCCATTTCATCCCAAATCTGATAGACTCCCAAAAGAGGTTTAGCAAAACGCCCGACCACAATTGTATTCTTCTAAAGTTGTAGGGCGTTGACTTATTCTTCTGTGCACAATGAATGTAACCATAGAGTTTGAAGCTAGTTAAAAAAATAATTAAAAAAATAAAAAACTGGTGATACTTGCTTTTTTAACTAAGATTGCATAAGAACCAGGTCTGGAAGTGGGCCTGGTCCCTCCAGGTCTCAGACCCTGTAGTAATTAAAAATTGAAACTGTCCCTACTAGGCCCCATATTCCTGTCCTTAATTTTACTGACAAAAACATTGAACAACGAATGGTAAAAAAAAAAAGTAAAGATAATCCATGCATGTGATTTAGTTACTGTTTGTATTTCACATGTTTTCCATAATTTAGCGTTCCCTAAGAGTGTTGGCTATTTCTAGGATGTTGTATTTCTGTATTTTTTTCGTGTAGCATATTACTCTTGTATAGTGCATACTTGGAACTGAGTCGCCTCCAGGCCACAATGTAGAGCTCCAGAATTAGACTGATGGCAGCGTGTCTCACAGTGCTTGTCAGTGGGTCAGAAAGGCGTTTTTTAAATACATAGTCATTCAGTCCTTGGCCTCTCTACAGAGCACACACAACAATGGTCACGTATTCCAGTTGCAATCATGCTTCTGTGTGAAGGAGGAGATATGTAAGGTTTATACCTCTTTACCGACCTTTCTTACTTTTTACTGGTAAATACTCTCAAAAATCAAAATAACACATCAGTATTCCCCATAAATACAATGTCTACACACAAATATTGCTTTTTTTCTTTGTTTTTTTATTTAACAAGAAGCAAAAGGATTTTTTGTATCAAAAATATATTCTTATTTCATTTCTATATTTTCTTTTTTGTGATTTACAAATATTCTGGAAACAAGTGAGTACAAGTGAACAATAATGTGAACATCAAATACATTAGTTTCAAATCACACTATTTGAACAATTAAATTTGCCCCTCAACAGACGACATAAATATCTACATTCACATCTTACATACTATTCTTGCATCCCAACATCCATACCACACACAGAGAAATATACAAAAAAGGAATTGTGAGAACGCACAACTGGATAGATCTACTACAAATTGATTTTTGAATGGTTTATCAAGTTTTGCTGTGATGATTTTGACAGCAAGTTAAATTTCTTTTCTTATTTGGTTTAGGTTGATCCGTTTAGAGTTTGTTGTCAAGTTGTGAAGTAGCTGGTCTACGTACGTTTCGGTGAAAATGTAATTAAAATCACCTTCCTCAGGACCATCGAAGAGTGAAAAAGGGGAAGAGGGGACTTTATTCTGTTTGAGGGTGACACGTAACAAATATACAGGTTGTTAAGACGTCATTGCCAATTCCTCTAGGGCAGCTGTAAGTTAGGACTTGGTCTATTGTATACAAGGTCCTAAATATATCCTAATTTTCAGTATCAAGGGTATCTTGTGTCGATAATGATCTGTCCTAGTTGGAATGTTTCAGCGCCGGGTTTCTATTGTCTCCTAGGTAAAGGTATACCTTCAGAGAAAGTATGGGAGACAGGATGGTATTGTCCTTTTCTAAGGGGTCTTTTATCAGAGTTCACCACAGTAGGTTTGAGAGATTGTGATTATTGATTAGTTCTTCGGTAATTCAGTAGAGCGTTGCCATCTCTCATTGTCGTCCGATTCGAAGTTTTCCCCCCTCTTGGACCTCAAAGCAACTGGGGAATACCTTTTTCCCATAATCTGTGTGAAGGAGGTACGCAGAATAATTAAAGGAAAATGCAGTGCTTGCTGGTGTGTTTGTGTGTGTGTGGGGGGTGAAGTGCATTCAGAAAAGAGTGATGAAGAGGAAAGCGATGAGGCATAAGATGTGCAATGGACGAGATATGGATAAAAAAGGGTGTGCATGTCTAACATAGAGAGAACATAACAGGAGTGATTGCGACAGTCTGAAGACCACTGCATCTTCCACAGGCCTCAGTTATGTTTAATTCACAGCCTTACAATTTCAGAATTGAAACATTTTTAGTATTAATTATTTACAACAAAATCATTGTTCCCTGTTTATCTTCAACAGTTAACAACTATTGACAAAGCCAGTAGTCCTGGCTGGTTTTGCGTGTGGGTGAATTGTTGTGATATGTATCTGAATGCCATAACAGAAAGCTTAGAGAGGAACCGAAGTGCTGATCGGATGTCACACAATGGGACTCAACAAATTTAGTTTGTGTTAAAGCCAGAGCCTTAATTATTTAGGCCGTGCCCCTTTTAGAGACCCGCCTACTTTTTTAAAGCCCTTCTAGAAGCCATTCATAGGATCATCTGCTTTTACTGTAGCAAATAATTAGGTTATCTGAAATAAAGAACATAGGCAATTCCAAACAGGATCTTACCATTGCCACGATAGCTGATCGGCGGCTCTAAGGAGTCAAATGTTGAAAGATCTCACAGAAGACCTTTAAGTTAAAGAAAAAGGACAAAGCAGCCTCGCTACTGGAGGGACCAGAGACCGGTTGGTGTCAAACTTACTTCTCAGGTTTATCACCTCAGGGTGGAGCAGCAGACACACCTCTTTTTACGCAGGCCAGAAGGATGCACTTGAGGTTGCCCTTGAAAGCCTATAAAATCCTATTTCCTCTTGATTGTATTTAATTTGGCGTAGTAACTATTCTCGAATGCCCACTGTCCACAGATAGGAAGGACATCTAACTGTGACATACAGATTTGGATGTGGTTGTTGTCTGCATACTTACAAAGATGGACATAATTTGTTTGAAAGAGTTGTGCCAAAAATGTCACACAAACTCCAAAGAGTGCGGGTGAGCTACGTCTCAATAGATAAAATGAGGTATTTCTAGAGGTAATTTGCAAAAGGGACATTGATTGGCATCTATAAATTAAAAGAATCAAAACCAAACTAGAACAGTGGCTTTCAAGGCCAGTAGCTTGAGTATGCTCCAACAGTATATTATGGCCGATGGAATTGAATGCTCCATGTCCAAAAGAACCTGCGCGGTGATGCAAATGCCATTTGCCCAAGACTAGCAATAACGAACCCTCTCTGCTCCTGTCGTGCTGAAACCCCTCTAAATAGTGTAAGCCACTGTAATACCTTCCTTGTTACAATAATATGCTATACTGTAATTGCTCCACTCCGGTATCAATGCCCAAACCTTCTGCGCAGTGGTGGTTTTTGTAGCTTTTCAGCACTATTTCCTTAAACATTGTTGTAAGGGCCACAATCTGCATTATACCTCGTACATTTTGCCAGTAACACACCTTTAATTTTGGCATCAGGAAAAGAGTTCAATGTATAAACTGCAATCGGTACATTCTTTAATTGCAAGGGCTCTTACATGGCATGTTGTTTGTCCTGGAGCGCGCACCCAGGGCTTTAAGTGGGATGAAGAAACGGGGGGGGGGGTCTCTCAAAGGTGCGTGGCTAATGTAATTAAGGGCGTGGCTTAAAACACATAAGCTAAAAATCTGTGCTTACCATAGTGTGCCGCTCGACTTGTATTTTGCTGTGTCTGTCATTGCATCCAGATACATGATACAAGTAACATAATAGCTACAACAAGTCAGGACTATTGGCTTTGTCAATGGTGAGTTGCATAAGATAAATAGGCAGCAACAACTATGGATTGTATATAATATTGAAAAAGCTTCCACTTAAAGCCCTGGTGATACCACAACAATGTTGCTGCTCCCGAGTTTCACAAAGAGAAGGGAAATCCAGAGACAAAATGACTCTTTAAAGGATTTACCTTCCCCTACAACGCTCACCTGCGTGACATCATGCCGTAAAGTGAGTAGTGCGAGCATGCGCACATCATGTGCCTGCACTCACTGCAGTCCGGAAAAAATGGACCGCCTGTACCAGGGCACAAAACAGAGCCTGATAGAGACCCGTTTCGAGGCCCCTTTTAAAAAACTGCCGGTGCTCAGCACCGGTGAGAGTGAGACCTGGCCCACATAAAGCCCTGATCACACCTAATGTGAATGGTGGTCCTGATGGTTGGAAGAGTCCGGTCTTTTTTTTTTTTTAAAAACCTTTATTTTATATCAGTGACACAGCTATTCAGCCGACATCCCGGAGGTACGGCAGCTTTAGAAGTTCAACATATGCTTGCGTTCACATATTACTGACAGGAGAGCCAAAGGTTTTATTTTGCACAAACATAAATACCACCCTAAACACAAGCAAGGCGAAAGGCACCGTAAGCACCAAGAGAGGTTCCCGTCAGGGGGGACGAGCCCCATCACGTCCAACAGGCACTGATCTATAGTAAGGGAAAGGAGGGAAAGGCAGAGACTCTAGAAACAATCACAGATCAGCGGGAAAGTCAAAGCCGGAAAAGGACTAAGGGGAAAGTTGCTCCTCAGGCGGGTCCGGGTCGGGGGGCAAGCATATGTCCCCTCTGTACTGGTTCCATGGCCCCCACACAGCATGCCATTTCCGAGGGCGCCCCCTAGCACAATACACTGTCTTCTCCCTAAACATGCTCCAGTCCATGTTTTCCATCCACGCTGTCAATGTGGGCGGCCTATTGGAGCCCCACAGCCGAGCGATATCGCGCTTGGCTACCATGTTCCCCAGGGTCACCCACTGAGTCTGTGCCGCGTTGTGGTCAGTAGGACTCCAGACATTCAGGAGACAACAGCGCGCCTCAGGCTGCATAACAATTCCTGTCACCTCCCCCATCACCTCGTGGACTTGCCTCCAGAACTCCATAATCGCACCGCATTCCCAAATAATATGGAGGAAGGTACCCACCAAACCACAGCCTCTCTTACATAGGCCCTCCTCAGAGAAACCCATGTGAACCAACCTGGGCCCCGTCACGTAGACCCTATGGAGTATTTTAAGCTGCACCAGCCTCAGGCGCGCGGGGATAGCGACCTCTTTGGGAGAAGAAACTGCGTACTGCCAATCCTCATCATCTAGTTCAAGGCCGTCCCTTATCCATTGGGCGCGCAACCCTAAGAGAAGATCCGCCCGAACATTGATAAGCTTCTTATAGATGAGCGAGATCGTGCTCTCAGGCATGTGACCATCCAGGATCCGATCCTCCAACGGAGAGGACTCGGGCACCTTCTCCCCCTCCACAAGGACTGACCGCAAGGCGTGGCGCACTTGTGCGTATCGGAAGAACTCCGTGCTCCCCAGCTCGTATTCCTTCTGCAGCTCCTCGAACGACTTTATCTTACCCTTAACCAAAAGGTCTCCAACCCTGGATATGCCGATCAAATCCCATTTCTCGAACCCTTTTGTGCGCCAAAGCTTCCCCAGAATCTCAGAGTCAAACAGGGGGGTGGCAAGGGTAAGCTTACCCCTCCAGCCCAGCGAATCCGTCGCCACCTTCCACACATGGACGGCCACTCTGGTGGGCCCCGTGAGGGTGGGGTCCGACGATTTCGAGTACAACGCTCTGTGGTAACCACCCCCACGGAGCAACCAGCGGTCCATGGCGAAGCCAGGACTGAGCGCCGGACCATAGACACCATGGTTAATCGCGCTCAACTGGGTGGCCCAGTAATAACGTCGAATGTCTGGAAGCGCTATACCACCGTCATACCACGGAAGCGTCAACTTAGCGACTGCGATAGGCGGACGCCCGTCCCATAATAGCGCGCGCTGGTGGCTTTCGATCTCACGGAAATAGCTGGCCGGGACCAGGTCAAGAGTATTCTGCAGGGCATAGAGGAAACGGGGAAGGGACATCATTTTAAACAGTGCAGCGCGGCCAAGGAGGGAGAGCGGCAATCGCCGCCAGCCCGCCACATCCCGCCGCAGGCGCGCCAAGGGAGGGAGCAAGTTCTTCTCGTAGCGCAAGATGGGGTCGGTGGAAATATAGATCCCCAAATACAAAAAGCCCTGCTGGGCTATCCGGATCGAGCAGTTACGCGGAACAGGCGGGACATCCCCACACAGGACATACAAGTGTGACTTCCCCCAATTAATGACTAGGCCCGAGTTTCTACCGAAAGATGTCAAGACGTCACAAACCACTATCAGAGATTTCTTAGGCGAGGCAAGATATAACAGAATGTCGTCAGCGTAGAGTGAAATACGGTCTTCGTGGTCAGGCGACCAACGAAGCCCACGTATATCCGGGTGCCACCGTATCCACGCCGCCAACGGCTCAAGAGCAAGGGCAAACAGCAACGGCGACAGGGGGCAACCCTGCCGTGTGCCTCTCCCGAGCTCGAAAGGCGCCGACGCCCGCCCGTTCACCACGACGCTTGCAAGAGGCCCCTTATAGAGCAGCCTCACCCACCCCACGATTCCAGGCCCGAAGCCGAATTTGGCCAGCACCGCCCACAAGTATGCCCACTCTACCGTGTCAAAGGCCATCGTGGCGTCAAGGGACGCCACAATAGCCGGCTCTCGTATCGTACCCGTCCTGGCAATCACTCCGTGGAGGCGTCTAAGGTTTAGTGCAGTGTTACGGTGCGGGATAAAGCCCGACTGATCCGGGTGGATCAAGTCACCAAGTACCCGGACCAGGCGGTTCGCGAGAATCTTGGCAAGGATTTTCGGCTCGGCGTTGAGGAGCGAGATCGGCCGATAGGAACCACACCTATCCCGGGGCTTTCCGTCTTTAGGTATTACCACGATCGTCGCCAGCCGTTGATCAAGCGGAAGAAACCCGTTCCTCCGCGCCTCCACGAACATGGCGGTCAAGTGAGGAGCAAACTTATCCGGACAAAGCTTGTACAGCTCTATCGGCAGACCATTGGGGCCCGAAGCCTTGCCGGAGCGCAACGCACGGATAGCACCTGCCACTTCGTCTACAGTGAGATCACCATCGAGGTCTTCCCTATCAATGGCGGAAAGGCGGGGCAGAGCGATGTCACGCAGAAGATCACACGAGTCCTCAGTCGATCTATCCGAGACCGAGGCGTATACCGTACGAAAATAGTCTGAGAAACACCGGACTATACCGTCGGGATCAGTGACAACCTCTCCCCCATCCGTCAACAGCTCCGGCACCACACGATTAACACGCTCCTTTTTGTCCAGCCATGCCAGCAATTTCCCGGCCTTATCACCAACATCATACAACCGCCCCTGCTGCTCCCTGTGAAGGGTCTTGGCGGCATTTGTCACCAGATCCCTATACTCCAATTGCTTCAGGCTCAAATTGTGCAGCGTGGACGTCTCAACATCCCCGTCTAAGGCCAACTCTAAAGCCGCTATCTCGTCCTCCACTTGTATCACCTCGGCGTCTCTCCGCCGCTTGGCGGCCACTACCAGGGACAAGGCTTCTCCTCTCAGTACAGCCTTAGAAGCTTCCCACAAGGACACCGCGGAGTCAACTGAGCCCTGGTTTTCTCGAAAATAGTGGTCAACTGTCTTCAGCAACGCGCTGCGCAGCTTGGGGTCCCGAAAGTACCAGGGGTTAACGGGAGCCACCCTGCCCCCCGCCACCCGGCCTATGTCCAGACGTGCCCACACCGGTGAATGATCTGATATGCCCCGTGCCATGTGCCTAACCTCAGTTACCAAAGAGGCGTGTGCCGCCAGAGTGAGCAGGTAATCAATCCGGGAGAGACTCCCGTGGGCCCCGGAGTGGAAGGTGTATTGTCGCTGAGTGGGGTGCCGCAGCCTCCAACAATCTACCAGGCCAAAAGTATCAATAAAGTCGGGAAGCCACTTCTGAGCCCCCCCGGTGTCTCTGGGCGGGTACCTATCTAGCATTCCAGAACCAACCGCATTGAAGTCCCCTCCCACCACTAGCATCCCTTCGGGGAGTTCCAACAAGGCCTTGCCCAGATCAGCAAACGTGGAGGCCTGCAAGGCAGGAGGGACATAAACAGAAACCAAAACCAACGTTCTGCCCTCCCACCTCCCCGACACGGCCACAAAGCGCCCCCTATCATCAGCAATGGTGGAGTCAACCTCAAATGGTAGGGAAGCTCTGACAAGTATGCCCGCACCCCTGGATCCCGAGGAAAACCCCGAGTGAGCAATGAATTTGTAGCCCTTTCTGTTAAGTGCATAACACATATTCCCTATAAGGTGGGTCTCCTGCAGGAGGACCACATCTGGCAAGGTCCGTTTCAAAAATTGCAGGACTATCCCCCGTTTTATACGGTCCCCTAAGCCATTAACATTCCAGCTGAGTATGTTTAAGCCCCTATCCCCCATCCCTGAACACAAAGAGACCTCCCCCCCCCCCCCCCCCCCCCCCCCCCGAGAACCACAATCGGACAATCCTGACAGTCATTGCTACGCCTTGCAAGAAAAAACAACAACCCCAAACAACAACCCCAACATCCTGAAACCCCCCCCCACCCTGCACCCCTGCGTCAGCTTACAAAGCCCCCCCAACTTGCAGTGTGCCTGTCGCCCTACCAAAAACAAATCTACAAAAAGCACCCCAAGGGAGGAAAGAGCCCCTATCTCACCCCCGCCGCCCTCCCATTACTGCAATAAGGTGCGAGTCACTGTCCAGGGCCGAATCGAAGCAGGCCAGCACCGAAGGTATCACTTCTGTCCATCCCGGTCGCCTTCCACCCCATCCACGATGTCCCTGCCGGGCTGTCGCAGAGGGAGTGCATCCAGCCAGTCCCCTGCCATGTCCGGCGATTCGAAGAAGAAAGTCCGATCCTCATATACCACACGCAGCTTAGCGGGGAAGAGCATGGCATACTTCAGGTCCATATCCCTAAGCCGCCGCTTCACCCCCAGGAAACTTTGCCTCTGTTTCTGCACCATCTGGGTGAAATCAGGGTAAAAGCTCACAGAGGCATTTTGAAAAGGCACCGGGCCTGTCACCCTCGATGCTTGCAGGATAGCGTCCCGGTCTCGAAAGTGGAAGATCCGGGCGACAATCGGCCGTGGGGGGGCTCCCACCTTAGGCCGTCCGCCAGGCACTCGGTGAGCCCGCTCCACTGCGAAAAACTTGCCGAGGCCCTTTGGCGCAAGATGATTCACCACCAGGTCCTCGACGAGGAGGTCCACGGAGAGCTCATCCGAAGTCTCCGGGACCCCAATAATGCGCACATTATTGCGCCGGGCCCGACCTTCAAAGTCCTCGAGCCGGCGAGCGGAGAGGTCATTCGCGGTTCGTAGCTTGCGGACCTCAGCCTGGAGTTCCGAGACATCGTCCGCGAGGCCAGTGGTCTTGAGGTCCAGGGACTTGACCCGCTCATTGGTTTTCCCCAGATCCGCGCGAATCAAGTTGACATCAACCAAAATCATGTCCACCTTGTGCGCCAGGGTCTCGAACTGTCGCCCAATCGAAGATTGCATCCCATCTATCGCCCCCTTGATATCCTGCAATGATAACTCCGAGGCTGGGGATGAATCGGCCTTCTGTGCTTCCAGCGATTGTCCCGATCCACCAGGCGACCCCTTCTGCTGGGCATAGCGATCCATATTGTTGGATTGGACATAGCCTCCTCGCCTGGTAGTCTTAGACTTCGACCTGTCTGCCTCCGATTTGGTCGACATCTCGGACAGCAGGACGGTCAGTCGCAAGAGGACGTCCCTCACTCCGGTAGAGGAGACAGGTACGACTAGGTCTTCAACAGCCAGTCAGGACCGGGTGGAGGTCTTCCAGACAACAGAGGATCTGTATGACGCACTCCCAACCCGGAGCAAACAAAGGGCGAGAAAGCGAAAGTGAAAGTGCCACGGCATCCGTCCGTCAGTTCACACCTCCCAAGGCCGCTGTTGTTCAATTAGTGGCCGGGCATCCTGCCAACGCAAGCCCCTGGTATCCTTCGGAGGTAGGCCGCAATCTTCCGCCATGCACAACTTCGGTCCCTGGTGGGCGATCTTGACCCGGACAACGTCAATCGCCCCAGCTGTGACTCATCAGCAGGATTCCGTGCATGAAAATCAGGATTTAGGACAGGATGAGTGCCGGAGGGCGCGAGGGTAGCGGGAGCTCAAGGCTCACGCGGCCATCTTGGTCAAGCGCTAAGCTCCTCCAGGAAGAGTCCGATCTTAATCTCCTCAGATGTGACTCGCACGTCCTCAGGTTGTAATGCACCAGTACAATTTCCAGAAGTCTCCCCACCAATGCCACACGTTTTGCAGTTTCCACCATGGCTTGTGAATCTCTTGCGTGAATCCATATTCCCTTTCCCAGCCAACCATGGCTCATTTAAAATGGAAGCTAGATGACTATTGCAAAAACAACAATTGATGGACGGAATGCAGAATAATGTCGAACATTCACCCCAGTACAGAGATCTGGACCTAAATCCATAGTTTTGTTGCTCACCATGCCATTCCAGTTAGGACCCAGCTATATGCAAATCAGTCTTGACCCTGCGCCCAATGGGAACAGTCCAGCCCGAACTGCAGGCCAGGTCCTCCCTGGACTGGAAACAAGCATACTAGGACCGGTTTCGGACTTTCAGCCCTCATCAGCCAGGATAGCTTGATTCCAGTGGCATGGAGAGCACGGGACCCACGTCTGGGCATACCCGTCCCACTCGGGGTGACAAATGCAAAAACAACAATTGATGGACAGAATGCAGAACAATGTCGTACATTCACCCCAGTACAGAGATCTGGGCCTAAATCCATTGTTTTTTTGCTCACCGTGCCATGCCTGGCTGAAGAAGATACCCTGAAACCGGTCCCAGGATGCTTGTTTCCGGTCCAAGGAGGACCTGGCCTGGCAGTTCGGTCTGGACTGTTCCCATGGGGCACAGGGTCAAGACTGATTTGAATATGGTTGGGTCCAAACTGGGGTGGCGTAGTGGGCAAAAGGACGATGGATTTAACCCAGATCTTATAACTGGGGTAGAATGCTTGCATTGTCAGCATTCCGTCCATAATTTGTTTGCTGTAACACTTTTCGCCCTAAGTGGGATATGTATGCCCAGACGTGGGTCCCTTGCTCACTGTGCCACTGGATTCAAGCTAGCCTGGCCTAAGAAGGGTGACATACCCTGAAACCAGTCCCAGGATGCTTGTTTCCGGTCCAGGGAGGACCTGGCCTGGTAGTTCAGTCTGGACTGTTCCCATGGGGCACAGGGTCAAGACTGATTTGCATATGGATGGATCCAACCTGGGGAATTGGCAAAAGAACGATGGATTTAGCCCAGATCTTTTGACATATGGCTGGGTCCAAACTGGGGTGGCGTAGTGGGCAAAAGAACGATGGATTTGGCCCAGATCTTTTGACTGAGGGACAATGTTTGCATTGTCAGCATTCCGTCCATCATTTGTTTGCTGTAACAGCTAGATGACTATACCTGAGACCAAGTGAATTTTGGAAAAATGCAAGGAGAGCTAAGGACAAATTTGTTAATTTATGTATTTTTGAGGAAGCCATCTATTGATACTTAGGGCCATATGTAGGTACCTAAATACCGGTCGGTAACTGCCGTAAATCTGTAAATATCCCGTTACCGACCGGTATTTAGGCAATTGAGATGTAGGTGGCTGGATTTCAGGATTCGGTAATTTACCGAATCGGAAGTTTAAGAAATCGGTAAAATACCGATTCGGTAAATTACCGAATCCTGAAATCCTATGTAGGGGGCACTCAAGTGAGCGCATTTTTGGTTTCTGGATTCGTTATTTACCACCAGCTACAAGTTGATGGTATATAACGAATACCTTTTAAAAAGCAATTTTGTGCTTTGTTAAAAGTGCCATGTGGCAGACATACATGCCCTTAGGGCATGTATGTGCGCCACATGTGCACACATGCACGATTCAGGGGTGCAACAGGGTGTCAATGTGACACCCTGCCACCCATGAATATGCTTCCCCTATTACCGATTCGGTATTTACCGAATCTGTAATAGTGAATGGCTTCCCATTCATTCCTATGGGCCTCCAGGCCCATAGGAATGAATTGGAAGGGATGCATTATTACCGATTCGGTAAATACCGATTCATAAATACCGAATATTACCGATTCGGTAATAATTACCGAATGTTTACCTTCATTCTATTTACCGATTCATAAATACCGAATCGGTAAAATTCGGTATTTATGAATCGGTAAATAGAAATTATCTACATATGGCCCTTAATGAGGATAACGTTGTTGGAATTCCATCTCATGTTGAATTCAACCAACCAGTCTACTCGCATATGATTACTGCTTCTAAGGGGTGCCTAACATTGGTCTTGTTGATGTGTCCGTCTTAGTCACTGGAAGAGTGTGTTACCAAGCTTAATCTGAAGTATTGTAACATCTCCAGTACAGACTTCCGTTGTCCAATTAAAAAGGGATACTTCTGGATCCAAGTACTGGCATATAATATGTTTTAACATCTACTGAACTGCCAAGAAGAAAAATACATTTGATTCCAGGTGTTTCTTTTATCAGGTTATTGCAGTCTAATGGCATTTAATCAAAACAGCTCCTGGACGTCAACAGCCAGTTATCGAAAAACGCAAGCACCACCGATGGATGCAGTGGAATCTATGATTAACCGATAAGCTAGTACAGCTCTTCTGACCGACTTATGAAAAATGTGGTAACTAGTTATGTGAAGTGTGCTGAACACTGCGGTTGCAGGCCCTGTCGAAAAGATACAGCCCGACAACCTGTTCCGAATTAGCCTTTCATCAGCCTATTTACTAAAAAAAAAAATGTGATGTCTTAGAAATATTTTTTAATATTACTCTTTTTATTGATTTCAGTCGAAAAGAATGGGTAACATAACAAAAATAATACTATGTCAAGAGTAGACATGGCAATAAAAGAAAACGCCGATAGTATTTGAGAGACCCCTAAATTCGTCATGATTATTTAAGACTCGTGAATGAAAATACTCGATAACACTTCCGTGGTCACAATTCAAACCACCATGTGCCCAGATTTGTGTATGTTTATCGGACAGCCACTAGCCAGTGAGATGGGCTCCTTTGGCTGTGAGCACCAGTCCGCGTCCTTCAAAGATGCGGCGCAACCTCAGCCACGCTGTGTGATGCGCGCATCCTCTGATCTCCAGTGTTTGGCGATGTCCTTTTTTTTTTTGCGAGCAGTCTTTCCTGGCCCACTAATGTCCCTTCTCCACTCGAACTGCTAATGTCTTCCAAAATGCCCAAGACACGCATCTTAGGCGGTCGGTCAATAGGTCGCCCTATTCTATCAGCTAGTGTGTTTAAAACCTTTAATATTTTTTGTGTGCGTTGAGTGCTAACTCTTCCAGACTTAACCAGAAGCATGTGCTACTAAGGGCACTCCCCCTGGTGAGGGGGATGTGCAGCATGGGCTGCCTTACCCCCTAGCTTGTTGGCAATAATGCAGTCCGTTGGGAGTCTGCTGTGAGGCAGCCCTGCCTGCAGCTTTGTGGATGGGGCCTTTAATTGGCGCTGAATCGTGGCTTTCAGTCCACACAGGGTTAAGTGAAAAGGTTGCAGTCATCCAGTGAGCGTTTTCCCCCTTTAATGTTCTCATTAGCAGTGACAAGTCCAGGTTTTAGCGCATGTCAGTGATTTACATTTCATTGCTGAGTGGCTGCCCTTGTTGGGGGGTTTGTTTCCAAGCCTGATGAATATGCTGGTATTGGGAGTAAACACTGGGGAAGAATGGAAAGCCAAGTACCCTGCCAGGCCTTTCACTAGGCCCTGGGCTTTTCAGGGGGCGATTAGCAATGCATGAGGCCAGGGGGTCTTGACAGTTCTGCAGAATTAAAGTCCATATTGGTAGACTCTATTACTTTTTTTGGTGTCTACCTTCAAAGTGCGTCCAAATGTAATGCCCTTTTTTCTTAGCCCATGTTAGATAGTTTAAAAATGGCGCGGTGTAGGGCAATCATTTCATCAAGCGTTGACCGGGCCCCGTTGCCCCTTCTGGCTGTCTGGCAAAGTCCGATTGTCATGCAGCGAGCCCCAGAGAGACAAAGGGACGTAATAGGCTGCGTACTGCTCCCCTGGATCTAATTCTTGTGCAGGGGGAATCCCTGGGAGTATTTGCTTTGGGGGCTCATTTCGTGACTTCTGCCTGATTGATGTCGGCTTGTGCTGGTTCTACTTTGAGGGCGCAGGCAGTTAAGCTGTGAGTGTTTGTGTGCGTGTCGAGAGGATGCCTGGACGCAACGTGTGCATGCCTGTTCCTCGTACTTGTTTACATATATTTCTACTTAATTTATATCCCGGATGGGTAGGGTGACCAGGATTGTGAAGCCAAAAACAAGGACATTTCATGAAAATAGAAGGACTATAGTTTTACTTCAAGCGAGGCCGCAGAAGGACAGCGCTCCTCAGCAGAGATGATTACAGAACAGGCAGTTAGAACATACATGAAATGCCATTTTTAAACCCAGAAACTTGCCTGTCAATTTCATTGCTTGATTGAAACCACTGCTAACTATCTCTGCTATGTAAAATATAAAAAAGCACCTCCCGCTGTTTTAAGTCGACCCTCTCTAAAAACCGGGACAGGAGCTAAAATTCATGAAATCTGCCGGGGCAGCTGGTGAAACACCGGGACCGTCCGGGCAAATCCGGGACGCCTGGCCCCCCTACGGATGGGACTGACAATACCAAGGTAGTGCATAGGTGCATCTCCTACCCGAAAACCGTGTGTAGCGTTCGGAAATTACTTGTTTATGCCTATCAAAACTTACTGGCACAGACTCTTCAATTATTTAAATACATTTATAGTGTCCTGGCTGTGGAAACGCACCCTCCGCACTTTTCAGTAAAGAAACACCAGGAGAGTGGCTCTAGTTTTACTAAACTATCTCTTTACGTTTTTGTTTGGGTTTTGTGTATACATTTCAAAAATAAAAAAAACCTTAACTGCATGAAAGTTATTTAAGAAAATGTATATATTTGTACGTATTACGTTTATTATTAATAAACAAAAGTTGACTCAATTATATTAATTTCTTGCATCCTTTCATGTAACTAAGTAATAAAAATAGCAATGGTGAGAAATATTTGCCACGTAAAATACAATATGAATATGAAGCCTCTTTTGGGTTCTAAGCTAGATTGCTATTAAGCCTGTAACTAGACTATAGGCTAATGTTTAACAAATGTATTCTAGTTTCTATAGCTCATCTTTATCATTATTACTCTTTTGAGGTTAGTTGCAGCTGGTTCAAAGCAAAGAGTAGGAGTGGGCGAGCCACCCAATTAGGTTGAGCCGAGCCAAGGGTCTGGCTCGGATCTTATTCGAGCCCTGAACATATTTGCCATGTAAATCATACAACAAATATCATGTAAACAATGCTAAAGTCTCTTCAACATTCGAAAAAGTGTATTTTATTAACATGTGGCACAGGGAAATACTTATTAAAAGTGTTAGTTTTGTTCATCTGGTATTCTGAACTCGCATATTTGAAAGTGCTTTCATACAAGAGAAAGAAGAAAAACGAGTTTTGGTTAACTTAAACATTTGTCTAACATCACAAAGCCACGATTGATACAGGTTTTCATTTAGTATAAATCAGCCAGTAAATGGGTATCCATTTGTTTTTCCTTAATCTAAGGCTTTTTCTTCTTGGTGCAGTTTTCAAATATAGCGCAAACTCTAACAGAAGGCCTATCGCTTTACATGAGCACCAGTTACATTAAACACTATATAACATGCATTGTTAATAGGCATGGAGAAATGAATTGATTTGCCCAGAATCCAGAATATTGTGCTGATGCCGAAACTCGAACTTGGTTTCCCAGTTCCATAGTGGCAGTGCCAACCATAATGCCTCACCAAGGATGGAGGGAGGCAGGCAGAAGCCACATGAAAGCTCGGCTCGTTATGGGCTCCAGCTTCCATCAGTACCTCGAGCTGAGCCAGGCGTCCGGCTCGAGTTTTCAGTGGCTCAGCCACCTCTAGCAAAGGGTCTTATTAAAAGAGACTAAAGGACAGTTTGTAGCCCCTTACAAAATCTCATGTTATCAGAGGCATCTCAAAGTGAAAGGCAAGTAGGTGAGCAGTTTAGGACGAAGGAACATGAGGGAGCAGTTATTCACAGGGGTTGAATGATTCATGAGTATACAAGTTTATCCCACACCTAATAAGGATGCCAGAATACTTCTATAGAGTGAGAATTACCTATACCGGTATCCTGGCACTAACAGAGCCTGAGAATAATCGAAAAAGTACAGAAGGGAACAAAAAGTACAGAAGGGAACCTTAGTTCCTAAAAAGCCAGGTCTGCAAGACTTTCCTGAAATGTAACAGCAGAGGGATCTAAGGAAGAGTGCTTGAATGCTGCTTTTTCCAAAGTTTGGCAACCCTAAATGAAAATGACAGCCGAATTCTCAGTAAAGTAAGTAAGATAGCCTCCGAGTATCAAAGAAAGCATGCAGGTCCATATCTGGTAAATTTCTTTCTCAAACAATGAGGGACTGTGAAATTATGATACAAGAATTTGAAAAAAAATCATTTTTTTAACACCAGAAGCCAGTGAAGAGTATTAAGTGCAAATGAAGCAGATGAAAGCAGCGGAAGTCCAAGGGCCAATCTGGCCTATGCATTTTGAACACTTTGCAACTTCTTCATCCGACCGGTAGCCATGCCTGAAAAACAGTTACAGTAATCCAGGCAACTAAAAATGGTGGGCTGGATCACCATGCGATGGACTGCCTTGGGAAGAAAAAGCACAATCTTCATTAAGACACTCTTGGAGGCATAAACAGGTGGAGGCAATATGCTTTACCTGCTTTTCTAGCGGAAGCGCTGGCTCAAGATATATGCCTGCATTTATTCCAATGTGGCACAAGCAGGCGAAGTGGACCAGGATGGAGGACAGAAATACTGCAGAAACTGGCTTGGAAGGCGAGATTTATCCAGAGCACCTCCGTTTTATCAGAGTTGAACTACAAAGAGTTCAGTTGTAACCAAGATAATACCGCAGACATACACTGGTGGAAAGATTCAAAGGGTGCCAAGCCTGATCGGTTCATGGTGATGATTAGTTTGGTATCATCTGTATAGTTGAGACTGAAAGTGACATATACTCCGTTACAGATGGGTGTAAGTAGACCGCCTGAGACCTGCCCATCAGATAGGTTTCGAACGACTGAAGCGCCTTCCCACCAAATGCCAATCTCTTGCAGCCTTTTTAATAGACACTGAATTGAATGCTGTGAACAGATAGGACAGAGGCACCTATGGTCTTGCATGAGCCGTACACAATGCCTTAATAATCGCTTTCAAGCGATCTGAGACAGGGGAAACACATAACTTCTCGGCCTGAATAATTAGGTTGAATTGCCGTCAGACTTCTTCCAACATTGGAACCTGGGGCATAAGTTAAGATTGGCAGGCCCAGATAGCGCAAATTGCCACAATTAAGGTTGTGACCAAACTAGAGTTTGCATCTGAGGGTACAAAGTAAAATCCTTCTTAAGGACGCTTAGAAAAAGAAGGCATTAAGGGGCTTGTGTTCTAATCTGGAAAAATCCAGGAAAGCTCAGTCAATCCTTCATTTTTTATCTGTAGTGGACGTCGGAACTAGGGATACTACATGGAAAATGAGCAGAAACAAGGGGGCAAGATAGGTGGAGTGCTACTAATAAGCATGACTTCTCTTTTACTCAAGTTTAATTTATTCTAAATGGCAGCCTATTTTGCTTTAAAAAATGGAAAGATCTTATGAGTTAACCGCTTCAGTGCCCATGACGAGATGGTCTCGTCATGGAGCGCGGTTGCGCTCTGCCCATGACGAGACTATCTCGTCATGAACCCCGCCCGCTAATGCAACGCCCGGCACAGGGCGGGGAAAGGGCGTGGCACTGAAGGGGTTAAAGAAACTGACAAAGTGATCTCCATAGCCTAAGGGATCAGAGACAGATCAGTATCAAACTTGAATCTAAGGTTTGTTTCAACCAGGTTTTGCAGCAGGCTCGTCTCCACTTATGCTAGGATATCCTTCCTGTACCCTTGGGAGGCTTAAAGAAGACTGCATAAAGTTTTAAAGAGGCCGTCCTCAAAATGTACAATTTCCAGTGTACCTTTTGACCCACAGACTTGATTCTTCAGGTGAGGTATGAAGGACTCTAACTTGGTCCCCAGAGTGTCCACCTCCACCAACAGCCCATTTCTTCAAGTGGATTAAATTCCTAAAATCGACCTTTGAGTTTTTTGGCTCTAACATTAAAGACTTTTTCTTCAAATTAGCCATCCGTTGATTATGGTGTCACTTGAAAACTGACATGACTGCCTTAGGATTGGAAAATGCATTACATTTCCTTCCTTATTCTTTCATTCTGTAAGTGACCTTAGGCACTGGATGTTTTGCAAAAAAACCTCAACCTGAATGCAAATGAAAAGAAATAGAAATCAAGATAGTTACTAGCTTTTCTTAAGCCTTTCATGTCCCTCTGCTTCTAACACTGACTCATAAAAGGCCCCAGATGGCAGCTCAAGGCTAGTGTACTGGTCAACAATGCTACATGTACATTCTGATGTAAGGGAGGGTCCAACATAGCCAATTACACTTTTCTTCTACAGGAAACATGCATCTGATAGAGACATCTAGCCACGGATTCCTTAACTTTGAAATCTCCCCAGGTGCCAGACTGGATCTAGAATTTTTTCCAGCAGTACCACTGCAAGTGGGTGGAGGGTGTCGTGTGACTCCTTTGTGACGTCGTCCACTGGATGTGATGTAGACCGTGTCCATATAATCCTCCTTCCGATGAGCTGACGTCAGTTCCTTCTTTTCCGCGCTTCCAACACGGATCCGTAGCGGTTCCTCAGGCAGTTTTCTGGCCTGTCTCTCGACATTTCTTTGTTGAAGGAACAGTATGCCCTTTTTAGGTCTCGCCTGACCCAGCGCATGCGCTGGTCTGGCGAGACATTTAGTAGGTGTGTTTCGAAAGTGCTACCCACGTTTTTGTGCTGGCTACAAGCGTCAGTGCACAATGGCATGCACGCGCACAGCTGCTCCCCGCATTCCCCCCTCCCTTCTCGCCCAGCCATCTACCTTTCCTGCACCAGCCTTCAGCACCATGCCCCTCCCCCCCGCTGCTTTAGCGCGCCATCGCGATCACTTTCGCTTTCAGAGTGATCGCGATGACTTTTGCTTTTACGGCACAATGGCAGCTGATTAATAAAGCGGCCCGCCTGGCCTCTCCCCTCTGCAGCGTCGGTGTGTATATTATTGGTTTCTTGTGATTGCACATACAAAATCACTGTTTGTCGTAAAAATCCGGGTGCATTGAGAGAAATTGCATGAGCCGTTATGAGATGTTGGTTTGCTTTCACGGTGTGTTGTCGTGTTTTAGCTTATTTGTAATGCAACACTTTTACATGTGCACTTCTCATCAAAAGTAAAAACACCGAGATGTGTAGTGGACTATAGAGAAAGCCCGGCGCCTGTTTAGGTGCTTCTGTGTGCGCTCTCGCTGTTTCTTTCTGTCTTTCTCTCTCCCCCACCCTCCTCTCAATCTCACTGGATTTCTTTCTTGCTCTCTCCCTCTCTGTTTCTCTCTCGTCCTAACCTTTTTCTATGTCCCTCATTCTGAGTCTCTCTATCTCATTCTCTCTCCTTTCCTAACCCTCTTTGTCCCTGCAGTTCCCAAGTCCCTCTCACTCTATCACCCTCTCTGTCTTTCTCTCCACCCATCTGTCTTCCGTGCTTCTGTTTTTCTCTGGGCCCCTTTATTTCCTTGAGCCTGTGCCCCTCCCCGATACCAAATCTGAAATAACACCCGAGGCCTGAGTAACACGCGCGGCCAATGCTTGTTAGCACAATGGCAGCTGGTTAATAAAGCGGCCCGCCTGGCCTCTCCCCTCTGCAGCGTCGGGCGCACAGCCTCGCGATCAAGAAGCAGTAGCGTGCGGGAAAAGCACACTGATGGTCACGTCATACCATGCTTCCGTCTTTGACAAACGCTGCAAGTGCCGCATTTTCAGAGCAGGCGTTTATTTTGACCTGGTTGTTTCTTCAGTGCGTCACCCACAATGTAAACGTTGCAGGGGAAGGAGTGGGGGCTACAGTCTGCTCTGAGTGAGGGGCACAGTTTATGGTGTGTATATTATTGGCTTTTTGTGATTGCACATACAAAATCACTGTTTGTCGTAAAAATCCGGGTGTGTGTTTAACACAATTCTGGACAGCATCTTCTGAAATACTCAGCAAAGCACGTCGAGAGAAATTGCATGAGCCGTTATGAGATGTTGGTTTGCTTTCACGGTGTGTTGTCGTGTTTTAGCTTATTTGAAATGCAACACTTTTACATGTGGACTTCTCATCAAAAGTAAAAACACCGAGATGTGTAGTGGACTATAGAGCAAGCCCAGCGCCTGTTTAGGTGCTTCTGTGTGCGCGCTCGCTGTTTCTTTCTCTGTCTTTCTCTCTCCTCCACCCTCCTCTCAATCTCACTGGATTTCTTTCTTGCTCTCTCCCGCTCTGTTTCTCTCTCGTCCTAACCTTTTTCTGTGTCCCCCATTCTGAGTCTCTCTGTCTCATTCTCTCTGCTTTCCTAACCCTCTTTGTCCCTGCAGTTCCCCTGTCTCTCTTACTCTATCACCCTCTCTGTCTTTCTCTCCACCCATCTGTCTTCCGTTTTTCTCTGGGCCCCTTTATTTCCCCGAGCCTGTGTCCCTCCCCGATGCCAAATCTGAAATAACACCCAGGCCGATAACCAAAGCAGGATTGAATCCATTTGGTACATTGCTTTTAGAACATGAGTGACCAATCAAAAATGTAACTATAATTAAAACTACATTTGTATGGATTCCATTGAAACATATCCATAAAAGGCATCCTCATAGCCTGTTCAAGGGTCTGTAATGTAACTACATTTAAAAAGACAAGCATTAGCATAGCCAATAGGTCTCACCTTTGGGACCTTATAAGTGTTTAGCCATGCAACAGTTGATGTTGTTGCACCAAGGATATTGTGCTGCATAACTAAATACTTATAAGGTCCCAAAAGCGAGACCTATTGGCTATGCCAATGCTGGTTTCTCATGTCCTCGGTGCTCAAACCTTGTGGGTCCTGTGTAAGCCAGATGTCTGCCACAGACCCTCATACAATTTGGATGTGATTCCTCTGGAAGCAACACCACTCCGAGGACTGTAGCTCCTGCCTTCGCCCGAAGGTATTGAGAGAACCGTGCATGAAGATTCTGGCGGTGTGACTGGCCGAGGCCTTGCGTCGTTGTCAGTCTCGTTCAAGTTCCAGGGAGTGATCGTGAGACCGATCCAGAAGCCGTTCCCATGAGTGTCCGTCACCCTCGATGTCGATGGATAAGATATCGAAGAGCAGGCGGTCAAAGCCGCAGAACCCCTGACTAAGCCATGTAGGTCCTGCGTTTTTGACGCCTTCTCCCAGCCTCCGGCAGAGGAGATGGCACAAGAGTCCATCCCGCACCTCCTTGCTTTTCCTGGAGCGTGGGCGACTTTAGCCCTGATGCAGGATTGCTATGATACCCTCCATGCCATCTTTGGGCTCCACCTCCCTCTGGTGCGCTTTTGAACCCCAAGGAGGTGAGAGGTGTCCTGACTGAAAACACGCCGGCAAGTTCGCCCACGGCATCAGTTAGGCCCTCTAGATTCATGGTCGGATCAGTGCTGGCTCCGCCCTTCAAGACTCCCATCTGTAATGCCGGAGTTTGAGCAACCAACACTGACAGCAAAGTCGGCGGCACCAATTGACGATGTGCAGATCACCCTCTCCTGTGCCGATACGTTGCTGCACCAATGCCGGGTGCAACAACTGTAGTGCTGTCCGGCTTGGACTCTTTGCCTCTTCCTCCTTCTAAATATCCCTTGCTGTTTTTTCTACGGGGAACAGGCTTTTGGAGGTGAAGGAGACGAGCTGGGGCTTATTAACCCCAAGGACAAGACCATCCAGCCTCTTCAAGAGGGTAGTTGGCTGACGGACCTGGGGGAGGCTAGTGGCTTTGATTCCTCACCAGATTCGGACTCCAAACCACCCCCCACCCCCCGCTTCTCCCCAGCTTTGATACAGAGGTGAGCTTTTCCATCACAGAGGTGCTAAGGGGCAGCTGAAGCCCTAGTAGACTTTCAGCTCCCCTCTGGGGAGGTGACCATTGACCCCTTGGTAAAAGTGTTTCACTGTGGCCAGACAGCATTGGAGCTTGTACTCCCCTACAGTGAAGCACTGTATAACCTTTTATTAGGGGTCTGGGCTAGGGCCCCTGTGGGCTGTTCCATAGACCCCGCCCCCAGGGACCAGGCCTGTCTCTTCTGGCACCCAACTCCAAGTTTTGTGGTGCAGGTCGCTATGGCCTCCTCTGACCCCAGCGTCCTCCCTAATGTTCCTCCAGGCAGGGAGTCCAGAAGGCTGGAAACTTGTGGAAGAAATATCTTCTCCTCAGCCAGCTCAGCCTTGTGGTCAGTAAGCACTGCATGTGTTTTGGGCTGCTTTCCCCATGCGTTTTGGGATTCAGTGGTGTGCCTGCTACATTTGCTTTCAGGGGAGACCCAGAGTGAACTTGACCAGACACTCCAGGATGGGCGAAAGGCAGCTAAGTTTGCATTAAGATGCGGTATGGATTCCACAGACTCAGTAGGACGAGCCATGACTCATTCAGTGGCACTTCGCTGTCATGCCTGGCTATGCTGCTCTGGCTTTGAAGAGTCTTTCCATGCCACCCTTGAGGACATGCCCTTTGATCACGCTCGCCTGTTTGGCACACATACCGATTCTGCATTGCAACACTTTAGGGACAGTCGGCTGACACAGACTCGTTAGTATGTCTGTTCCTGTACCGTCTCGCTCCCTAGCTCCCTACTTACTCGGGTAGTAAGGGGGATGCTCATCTTTGATTCTCCTTACAGATGGGCCCATACCAGAGTGGAGTGCTATATTTCCTGTTGAGAGCAAGCTTCAACCCCCTTCCATGGCCTACCCCTGTAGGTTTTCCTCACCTTTTTTCACTTCATAGGAACCATCCCACCTTCTGGTGGCACCCAGTGAGGTGTTCCTGCCTTGTGCAGGTATTATTATTTCTTAAGACCTGTCAATTACAGCTTTTAGATCCCATGATATCTGGGAGACATTTTCTATGTGGCTCGAAGTAGGTTTAACATCTGATGGGACAGGGTTTTTTCATTTTCTCTGCAGATGGGGTTCAGGCCTAAGAGAATGTTACCTATATGGTATGTTCCCTGCTCTATGTGGAGCATCTTTTGTATGCCTCATTGGCATAACTAGATACATTTGTGGTACTTTTAGTGCCCCTTATAGGGAGCTTCTAAATATAATTCCCGGGGGGACTTTAGCATGGCTCACCGCTTTCCACAAGAGCCTATTTACAGTGAATCCCTGGTTTCTCATTGCTTCAATCTATGGAGCATTACTTGTGTGTGTCTTTCTGGGCTTATTCTTCTTCTCCTGAGAGACTATTAATTTCCTCGCAGAGCAGTGGGACAAGTGGTAACACCCTTCCACGTCAGTGCGTCCTTGCACTTTAGCGAGCTGCTCTCGGTATATGAGGTAGGATGGGCTCTTGCTGCTGGTCGCTCCGGTACCGGTGGTACACAGGTTCAAATTATTTCTTGTGTTCTCTATAGAATGGAATTTTTCCCCTCATCCTTGTACCCTGCTGACCTTCCTTTTTGTGGCATCTTCCCTACATTCCTAGTCTCTGCGGGTCATGTTCATGGCCTCTTTTCTTGTACCACATGTCTTGTCATTACACTGACTCTTTACCGCAAGGACTTCTGTGAAACTTAATTACCGCTTAGAGGCAAGGTCTTGTACTCTTACTGCCACAGGCACCTATTATACAAGAGTTCACACACCACCCAGGGCATCAAGATATCTAATTTGTTCATCTTAAGGCACCACCATGTAGCCTTCTTCTTTGTTAATGGCTATCTTAAATCTTACGATGGATACCTTGTTGTTTATGCATGTTCCTTCAACATTATGGTTCCGTTTTTCCTTAAGATTAGTTCACAATGGGTATTGGTTGCTCACTTCGGACACAGTCTCCCTGTTCGGTTCCTTTTACTCTATTCTACAGGGTGTCATCATATTTCTATCCCTCCAGCGTTAGTTAAAACACGTCTGCGTTATTATTAGGGTTTCTTTCTCCATAAGGGAATATCACCCCTTTTGCTGTGTACCTCACTTCTTTCGGAAGATGCAAATATAGATTAGCATATAGAAGGCTGTAGTAGTGCTTAGCCTTGTACCTTACGGTGATTTCCCCCTTTTTTCTATTTCCTGCAGAGACATTATTTCACATAATCAAAAATTGTTGCTCTTCTATAGGTTGCAATTCTTTTTGTTGATTCAGCTTTTAATAAGTTGTTTTTAGTTTTGGGATTTCCACTTTCATGGAGGGTTTTTCCTTTCGTTCCGTACTTCAGCAAGGTCATGCTCTGTCTGATATAATTTACCATTCGATGTTAATGCTAAATACCTATTCTAGGCCATCCGTGTGTTGGTCTCTATTTTACCTTGACCTTCTTGTAGGTCCCACTTGTGGCCATGTTTTTCCTATACTAGCAAGGCTTTTTCACACCTGTCTTCTTTCAGAATTGTGCTAATCAGCGGCCTAATTGTGGGCTACTCATTTAGTTAGCATTGGTTTAAATGCTTAGGCACCCATTACTTTACTGGGTGTGTGATGTCCCCCACACTTTCCATTTTCTTATATTAGGATTATCTTGCTGATTACTCAGCTCGGTCCTCATATATATTTATGACGCCGTGGTGTGTATGTGTGTGTGTGTGTATGTATATATATATATATATATATATATATATATTACCTACTGGCGGTCGCCAGTAGGTAGTTATAGTTAGGACCCTGTTTCCATAGGAAATCCGCAACATTCTATTTGGAATAACTTTGGCGCCGGTTGACGAATCCTCGCGAAATTTTCAAAATAGGTGGAGCGCTACGCTCCGCTCCTACCCTGAAAGTCTCGGGGGGGATTCGTCAAGCAGGGGCCGAGAAAAAAGGGGGGTCCCAAAACGCGTTTTCCCCATGCATTTTTCCATAGGACCTTTAGACACAGCTACAGCCCGAACGGCTGAACAGAATTACTTGAAATTTGGCAGAGAGGTAGCCATAAGGTCAAGGAAGTGCCTTTTGCAGGTCTGGTGTAAATCTGTTCAGTATTTCCTGAGAAAATAGCATTTAAAAGCATATATATATGTGGGCGGAGCCTAACCACACATCTCATCCTGAGATCTGATTGGCTGTCAGCACTTCATCCAAGAAGTGTTGGCAGCCATCTTGGGACCAATATACATGATAGCACCTCATTAAAAAGCATTGCAGTTAATAGAAGGTTTTAAGACTTTAGTTACATTAAAATCATTTGTTGATGGTACCATACTCATTTTAGGAATTGTGGTATGTTCTAAGGTGATTTCACCATGTGAAAAAGCCTTCTGCTGGGATATCATGATTGAGAGAAAAATATTTTCTCATGCTTTTACCACAGAGGTTTGGAAGGTGATCTATAGGCTAAACTGAGAGCTTATTTTCTGTAAATTCACATTATCTTTCTCAGTCATGTGAGAATGAAGTCTGACATTCTCAGTAAAACATGTACATCCAACAAGGGCAGAGACTGTCAGTTGATTCCTTTGTGTTCTACTGCAGCTTCCCAGAGTGTTCCAAAGAACTACTAGAGCGCTAACAGTCCTACTTATGATAAACGTATGGCACACCTGAAGCCATCTTGCTTGGATTAAAGTGGTAACTCTTAAAACATTTAATTTAAAAAGGAACAAAATGAGGGGATTCATTTTTCCATAAAAAGTATGATTAGTGCTGCAGAAAGAAAAATTAGGGCACATTTTGAGTGACTTCTCAAATCCTCTTCTATTTCATTAAAAAATTCTGACATGCAGACTGAAACATGCACTTTCAATACCAGCAGCAGTTTTCCCTGGTGAGCAGTAGTTTTACTACAGTGATCTAATTAGCAAAAAGAGTGCTAACATTCTGAATTTATGGCAAATGTGTGACACATCTGAATGCCTTCTTGATGGAATCAAAGTAAAAAACTGAAAGTATTTCCTACTGAGGAGACTGCAGTAAATGAGGAAATTAGGAAACTTCATAACAAATAAGTCTCCCAAGATGGCCACCAGAGACAAAAGAGCCCAAATGTAGCCCAAATATCACCCAGATGTAGCCCAAGTATAGCCCAATGACAGAATGTCCCAGAATGTTCTTAAAAACAACTAGAGCGCTTACTGTCTTCATTATGACAAAAGTAAGGCACACCTGAAGCCATCTTGATTGGAATAAACTGGTAACACTTAAAACATTTAATTTAAAAAGGAACACAATGAGGAGGTTCATTTTGCCATAGAAATTATGATTAATGCTGAAGGAAGAAAATGAGGGCACATTTTGAGTGACTTCTCAAATCCTCTTCTATTTCATTAAAACATTCTGACATGCAGACTGAAACATGCACTTTTAATACCAGGAGCAGACTTCCATGGTGCAGTAGTTTTACTACAGTGATCTAATGAGCAACTAGAGTGCTAACATTCAGAATTTATGGCAAATGTGTGACATATCTGAATACCTTCATGATGGAATCAAAGTAAAAAACTGAAAGCATTTCCTACTGAGGAGACTGCAGTACATGAGGAAATTAGGAAACTTCATAACAAATAAATCTCCCAAGATGGCCACCGGAGACAAAAGAGCCCAAATGTAGCCCAAAATCACCCAGATGTAGCCCAAATATAGCCCAATGACAGAAGTGTGCAAAACACTTATTATTTTGTGTTTTTGCAGTGTTATATAGTGCAGACTTGTCAGGTATTGGAGTGCTTTACATGAGCATTGGTTACATCACACAAGAACAAATTAATTTTGGTTGTAGACATGGGGAGACTAAGTGATTTGACCAGAATCACAGAATGTCGAGCTGAAGCAGAAACTTCAACCTGGTTCCCCAGTTGCAAAGTCTGCAGTTCTGGAAGTAACACCACATCCTCTCCCCTAAGTGCAACATTTAATCAAGTGGTCAACTGGATAAAAAAACATAAAGATAACAAATAATTTAAAAGTGCTTTGTCGCTATTTGAAAACTCAGAAAATATGTCCTTATTTTAGTCTTTTAGAGCACTAACCATAATTTTGATGCCAATAAGACCCTCTCATATATGTAATTTCTAAAGGAAATGCTCTAGGTATTACAGTTTTGATTACATCAAGATGATGTCAGGCGTTCCAGACTTTTGTAATAAATATAGAATGTTAGCAATCTAGTTGTTCATTAGGATACTGTTGAGAGGCAGAGGCCAGGGGCAGGGACTCTGAAAATTGAAGGCAGGTAGGAGGGTGCAAAGGCAACAATTTAAACACACTGAGCAGGCAGGAAGGGCCGTGGAAGCACAACAGACTATGGAGGGCAGTGGAAAGGGGGGCAGGGGCAACAAACCAACAATACAGGACTTGCAAGAGAGGCTGTTGGAGGGAAGATCTATTACGGGTCAAGGAAGCTAGGGGCGGTCCCCAGATCCCCGGGAGCCACCAGAGAACTGAGCAGGAGAGTGAGTCAGGAACAAAAGGGGCACCTTACTTTGAGCCGGGGTGCCTAGGAACGCTTGCTCCAAAAATGAAGAAAACAGACATATGAGACATGGAATTGGAGGCAGAATACAATGGCAGTTTAATGAGAAGATGCAACTTCAAAGAAACCGCAGAATAGAGACATAAAGTACAAAATACAGAATCCAGATAATCATACAGCTGTCATAATATTCTCTGTATCTCAATTAATGTACTGACAGAGAGAGAGAGAAAACACATCTATAAATGCATCATGAGAAACAAGTTACACCAAGGAAAATGTTACCTAGGAACACTCACGTTTACTCTTAGAGCAAGCATTCCTGCAATTACAATACAAAATCTTTTAAATGCAAAAGTAAAGAGAACAATGGTTAAACATAACATGACATTTCATATAGGTAAAATAGAATAAGATACTTCAAGCAAAGCAGAGCAAGACATTTTAAGCAAAGGAAGACAAGAGCTCCCAGCTCTTGGGGAAAACCTGCACTGCCTGTTAACCTACATACAGACGGCGAGGTAGTCCGTCGATATCTGTGGGTGCTCCCTTTTTATATCATTTTGTGGGCTCCTTTGCACGCTACATCTACCTACGTATGCTACCCAAAAGCTTCGTCTGCAGATTTTACCAGACATTTCGTCATTTACCCACTTAATGCTGACAATGGACTGGGTGAAAAGGTCAGTCTCTCAGGCCAATCGCTTATCGTAAGTTCAATAGAGCAAGCAGAAAATAATGGGTATTGTACGGGAATTCAATATATTCATGTATAAAATCTCCTCAGTTCTCCTAACTTGACGCTCTGCGGTTGCCACTTCCTTAAAAGCGGGAAACCTGCCCAGGAAGCAAGTACCAGTCCAGGATGCAGCCTACTGTATGTCGACAGCTTCAGGGGGATGTTGAACTTTGATACCGAGCACGGAGCACTCGGGTAGGGTGGGGGCTACTAGTTTGGATCAGAAGGCCTCGCAGACCTGCCTTCAGACTGCTATACACTAAAATTGCAGAGCTATGGTCAATTTAACAAAGAGGCCTACATATTGAACAGAAGGGTCTACACAGGGGTTTTATGCTGGCTGAGTGGTAAGGATGTCTCAGGATAATTATATAGCAACACAGGACCCGCTGGTCAATTTATTACGGCCTACAAATGCAGCTGGCAGGGCAAGGACAAGGGTCTCATACTTCAGGTGTGGACAGAACGGGCCAGGGGCCCCCTGTGATACAAAATCTACCCTCCTTCAAGGCTGTGGCAATGTAATAGACCATTGTGGGCAGAAGGAAGAGGCAATGGTAGTACATCCATACATGCCAACAGACCCGATTCAGCCAGGAAACGTCCAATGTTTTTAAGCTCAAATGGGCTTTATTTGATCTGTCTCCTGTCTACAATATCCTCTTTTTCAATGTAACTCAAAGGGGAAAATCAATACCCCAGTTTTTTTTCAAAATCTCCCTCTTACCAAGTTCAAAATGTTCGCAAGTATGGTACATTGGATCATGGAAGGAAATGGGATAGGGACATGGACTTGGATAACAGAGGACAGTAGGGACATGGAGAGGTGCACCAAACTGACCCTGCAGGGCAGGCATCAGGGTTTGCAGCAGCACAATACACCACACAGGGCATGCAGGACGGGAGTGCAGCACAACAATCCATAGAAAGCAAGAGGGAGGGGACAGGACCATGCACATGGACAACAGAGAACAGAGGGGCAAGAGGCAATGGTAGCTAGCTGACCATAATGGACAGACAGGAGAGAAAGCTGCAGTATAACAGACCATAAAGGGCAGGAGGGACGGATCAGGGGCATTACAATGGAACAGACAAGCCAGGAGGGAGGGAGTAGGGCTGGGGGCAAGGGGGCAGGGCAGGAGCAGCAAGATAGCCATGGAGGTCAGGCAGGATGGGCACTAGAAGCAAGACACACCATGAAGAGCAACAGTGAGACTGTGATGGCATACACACAGACCATGGAGAGAAGGTGGGAGGGGGTCAGGGGCAGCTAACTGACCACACAGGGAAGGTGGGAGGGGCCATGGCAGCACAGAAGACCATGCATGGCAAGTGGGAGGGTTAGTGGCAGCACAATGGCTATGATGGGCAAGAAGGAGGGTGGAGGGGCATGCACAAAGGACGATGGAGGATAGAAGGAAGGGTCAGGACCTGTGCACAGACAAGAAAGTTCAGGGGAAGGGACCTCACAACAGACCACACGGGACAGGCAGGAGGAGCAGTTGCAGCACAACAGACCAGGGAGGGCAGAAGGGTGTGGCAGTACAATGGACCATGTAGGACAGGAGGAAGAGGATAGGGGCATGGCATGTGGACAGGCAGGGTGGAGGTGGCAGGGACAGGTTACAGTCATCTGACAATGCTAGGCAGGTGGGAGGGGAGTGGCAGCTCAACAGAGCACTCAGAGTAGATAGGAGTGGCAGGTCCATGGGACATGGTGGGCAAAAAGGATGGAGCAGGGGCATGCACAAAGACATCGGAGGGCAGGGGGAAGGAGAATAGGGGCAGCAAGCTAAGCACAGAGTTTAAGCAGGAGGTCAATGATGGGGCATAGAATTGGGCAATGGAGGGCAGGAGGAGTGGACTGGTACATCATACTAAATTGAGGGCAGTGGCAGCACATCAGACCATGCATGGCAGGAGGGAGGAGGCTAGTCCATGGATTCACACAACAGAGGATAGGGAGGAAGGGGATGGGGCAGCAAGCTAACTGTTCAGAGAAGGCGGGTATTAGGAACTTTATTGTTTTTAAAACATTGTGTCTGTGCGAACTACTTAAAATATGAACAAGTATGCAGCATAATCTCACTTTTATTCAGGAAGAAGAGGACGTTTGTGACTGTGACTCCGGGCTCACTTGGCAGAAACACCCCCTGACCCTCCACCCCCTATCTCAAAATGTAATGCCCGTGAAAAGGGTAGGTGAACACAGTGTTATATAGAACATAGTCCTGAGAGCACGATTGAAAATGAAAACTAGATATAGTGTATGGTATAAACTATGCACCAAAAAGTGTGATATAAGATGAACCGGGCGTGAAATATAATATGCAATACATTGTGCGCAATGACAGATTCATTGGAGAGCGCGAGATAGCACAGGCACTAGCGCGTGCTATGCGATATGCGCCTTGGAGTGTAATATGCACAGGGCAGTGTTGTGTAACCTAACTAGTCTCTAAAGTTGTAATATAAAATATGTGCTGGGGAGTGTAACGTTGCATATGCACTGTGACAAAGATATGGATCCCAGATTGTAATATGTATGGCATAGCACTGTGCGTTATAACATAGGCATCGAGAAAGGCACGTTAGATGGGGCAATATAACCCGTGCGAAGACAAGTGTGGCATGACATATTCACGGGGTGGTGTTACAGTGCACATGGGCTAGAGAGTGTCATAGCATATGCACTAGCTAGTGGAATACAACACAGAGGTGTGTGGCACTCGGCAGGCAATGGTGGGTGTAACACAGCATTGGGCTCTGTCAGGAGCACGCTGTGACTCTCAAGTGATGTTCGTCCCCTTTCCAGAGAGTAAAATAAAAAGTATTACACATCCGGCAGTGGATGTGTGTTTTATTAACCGTGAGGGGGGTTTCTTGCATAGTTTTGGTCGAATTTTTGTCGAATCCCCTTTGAATGGCTTGGTGTGCATGTGTATTAAATGTGCCCGTCAATAGCTACACATGTTTGTATAAATAAACGACAAGGGTGTCTACCAGGATTAGGCACGGTAGGGCATCAGACATGTCAGAGCTTCACTAGTGGTGTAAATACATTCCACGTGGATTCATTGCATGCATAGTCGCCTTTTAATGAATATCACGCAAATCGTCATGGTGATAGGTACGTACGGTTTGTCCAGCATGTCCTAGGTGTGTCTATAAATATATATTTTTTAAAAATAATAAACAGTGGCCGGCCCTGGGGATTGGGGTCAAAAAAATATAATTAGGAGACTGGCCCTGGGGGATGGGGTCATCAGGGCCAATAAATTAGAATAAGAAGGGGAACCAAACAGCCCCCCTTCTTAAAAAACTAAAATAAATAAAAGACTGGCATCGTGCCGGAGGCCATGCCCCCTCCGTGCAGCACTCTGCAAACGCGCCCCCAACAGGCATCTCCAGTATGCGCCACGGAGCTGCGCTGCAGCCAGGTGTTCTGAGGCCAAGCCCCTTTTTACACCTCTCTGCAACGCAGCTCTGTGGCGCTTACTGGAGGTACCTAGTGGTCTAGTTTGACCCTAGGGACCCTTAGGATTCAGGGGGACTTAATCTCTCAACTTAGAACAGCCACAGGGCGTGTTTACACAGTGGTGAAGGGAGGGGACGGGGCCTGAGGTGACGTGTGCAAACACGCACTATGGCACGTTTTAAATTGGGGATATAATTTCCCTTCAATACTGAGGGCCCCTGGGGGCTAACTAGCCCACCAAGTGCTTCCAGTAAGCGCCACTGAGCTGCATTGCAGAGAGGTGGTCCAGGCCGTGACACTTTTTACACCTCTCTGCAACGCAGCTCTGTGGCACTTACTGGAGGTACCTAGTGGGCTAGTTGGACCCTAGGGACCCTCAGGATTCAAATGAACTTAATCTCCCAACTAAAAATGGACACAGGGCGTGTTTACACAGTGGTGAAGGGAGGGGACGGGGCCTGAGTTAACGTGTGCAAAAACGCCCTGTGGCCTGTTTTAAGAGGTAGTTTTAATCCCCATGCCCTATTATACACTAGGGGCTTACAGAGGAGGTCATGCTAATCACAGGGGGACCCCAACGCATAATGTTCCCTAGTGTATGTAGGTGTTTTCACTGTATTCTAAGTGTCTTTTAACATAGCACTGGCTCTAGGACTGGTTAGTCAGACTCAGTTACCACCAGTATCCGTCTGAAAAAGTTGAGGGTACAGGATGATTTTGCAACAAGGCTTCTTTCTGCTCTTCTTTTTGTTCTTTCTGCACGTTATCCTTCTTCCTGCACTTATCTTCGTATTTGAGGACTTCTGTTGCTTCTTTCTGCACTTCTTTTGTTTCTTTCTGTGCATTTTTTCTTCTTTCTTCACATGTCCTATCTCTGTAGGCATAGTTAGAAATTAGCATTTAAAAAACCTTTGAAATTCACAGAAAAAACCATAGGTTTCAGGCACGTTATAGTTAGGAATTAGCATTTAAAAAACCTCAGAAATTCACTGAAAAAACCATAGGTTTCAGGGGTGTTATAGTTAGCTGGACTTTTCACTTGTACAAAACCATTGAAATTCCCCCGTTATAGTTAGTTCAGCTAACTATAACTCGCGCGCCCGCAATGCACTGCTGATGACGTCACATATTACATCACTCATGACATGGTCAGTGACATCACTCATGACATCACTGATGACATCTCAAATGACATCACTGATGACATCACTGATGACATCATCCTTGTGATAGAGTGGCAGACCTCCTCTCACCCTAATATAACCTTTGATACACACATTCAAAAATAGAGACTAAAATTTTCAAAACAATGGACATACCAATACCAGTTACAACAACCTCTTCAGTAATTCTAAGATCCACATACACATCCACTCATTCACCAACAGTCCTATACAGTCACTCATACATGTACTCACTCATCATATGTACTCATACACCTATACATCCTGTTACACAATGCCACTCATCCATAGAGTTACTCACACACATAGTCACTCATGCTAATAAAGAATCAAACATACATTTACTTGCATATACAGTTATACACACACCACCATACTTACTTCTACGGAAACTTACACATACTGTCTTTTAAACAATCACTTATAGAAACACATACTTATTCATACAGGAACTCTTTCAATCTCTCACTCTCACATATACTCACATATATACACCAATAGTCACATATACTAGTTTAAAACATATGTAGTTACTCATAAAGACACTATTGAGACAGTCATTCACTCACTAACACACCCATACACACACTCATCCACCCATACAGTCCTGCACACATGCTGTGTTCAACACATACAAACAGTGAGTCACTCATTCATGCACCTATGCACTACGTAATACCCCCCACCGAACCATGCAGACACTCAGACTGATACTCAAAAAACCAACTAATAACCTATATAGACACCCATGTAGCTACTCACCAACCCATGCAGCCACTTATACACAAAGTGAGAGACTGATACAGATATTTACATATTTAAACATTACTCACTAAGCCATGTATTCACTATGATACACTTAATCAGTCAGTTACACAATCAATTTTTCAAAAACAAATCATCCATTTAGACACTTATATACCCATTTATTCTTCCATCGACCTTGAGATATACATATATAAAACATATTTAATTTTCAGAAAAACACACATTCACTGGATGATGTCATCAGTGATGTCATCAGTGATGTCATTTGAGATGTCATCAGTGATGTCATGAGTGATGTCACTGACCATGTCATGAGTGATGTAATATGTGACGTCATCAGCAGTGCATTGCGGGCGTGCGAGTTATAGTTAGCTGAACTAACTATAACGGGGGAATTTCAATGGTTTTGTACAAGTGAAAAGTCCAGCTAACTATAACACCCCTGAAACCTATGGTTTTTTCAGTGAATATATATATATATATACACACATATATATATATATATATATTCACTGAAAAAACCATAGTTACGAATTAGCATTTAAAAAACCTTGCAAATTCACTTAAAAAACCATAGGTTTCACACATGTTCTAGTTAGCTGGACATTTCACTCGTAAAAAAACAATGAAATTCCCCCGTTATAGTTAGTGCAGGCAACTATAACTCACGCGACCGCAATCCTCTGCTGATGACCTCAGATATTACATCTCTGTATTTAGACACTTATTTACCCATGTCTTCTTCCATTAATCTTTAGCTATACATATATTACAAATATTTATTTTTCATAAAGACACATATGTCATCAGTGATGTAATATCTGACGTCATCAGCAGAGGATTGCGGTCGCGTGAGTTATAGTTGCCTGCACTAACTATAACGGGGGAATTTCATTGGTTTTTTACGAGTGAAATGTCCAGCTAACTATAACATGTGTGAAACCTATGGTTTTTTAAGTGAATTTGCAAGGTTTTTTAAATGCTAATTCGTAACTATAACATGTGTGAAACCTATGGATTTTCAGTGAATTTGTACGGTTTTTTAAATGCTAAGTTATTTATTTATTATAATATTTTTTTTCAGGTTTTTCACCGTGCGCGCACCGTGAAATTATTATTTTTTTTTAAATTGCGAGGTGCACCGTGCGCGCGCTGTGGGCGCTCGGTGCGCTTCGCGCATCGAGCACCCACGGTTCGCAGTGCATGCGGTGCGTGCCGTGCGCGCGCAGTGCGCGCACCTCGCGATTTAAAAAAAAAAAAATATATTGTTTTTTTTCTCCCTTGGGGGTCCTTCTGTGACCCCCTGACCAAGGCTAGGGGGTCAGGAACTGTCCACTCTGCCCCCTTTTCACGTTCTCCACCTTTTTTTTTCATCCCCTCAAACTGCGAGAGACAAAATGGCGGCCGACACTTCCTGGTTTCGACCGATTCTAATGTTTACCGACATCTAACAACCAATCAGAATTGCGCTCGCGCACGGCAGGGTGCGCGCACAGTGCGCGCACGGTGCGCGCGTATAGATATTGATATGCTTTCAAATGCTATTTTCTCAGGAAATACTGAACAGATTTACAACAGACCTGCAAAAGGCACTTCCTTGACCTTATGGCTACCTCTCTGCCAAATTTCACGTAATTCTGTTCAGCCGTTCGGGCTGTAGCTGCGACTAAAGGTCCTATGGAAAAATGCATGGAGAAAACGCGTTTTGGGACTCCCCCTTTTTCTCGGCCCCCGCTTGACGAATCACCCCGAGACTTTCAGGGTAGGAGCTGAGCGGAGCGCCCCATTAGTTTTGAAAATTTCACGAGGATTCGTCAACCGGCGCCAAAGTTCTTCAAAATAGAATTTTGAGATTTCCTATGGAAACTAGGTTGTAACTATAACTATCTACTGGCGACCGCCAGTAGATTATATATATATATATATATATATATATATATATATATCTCAAAACCAAGGAGTTCATGGTACTCCCAAGGTCCGGTGCACTCACGGGGTATGTGTCGGCTATAAAACATCCGCAGACGCGTTTCTGGCTCTTGCCGTCATCAGTGCGGAAAAGCCGTCAATAAAGACATCCCCTCGCTTGCCGCTGTTAGGCAGGCGAGGGGATGTCTTTATTGACTGCTTTTCCGCACTGATGACGGCAAGAGCCAGAAACGCGTCTGCGGATGTTTTATAGCCGACACATACCCCGTGAGTGCACCGGACCTTGGGAGTACCATGAACTCCTTGGTTTTGCTGTGTAATAAGTGGTTTCCACCACCACTTCCCGGTTGCACCCGCTGCGAGTTCGGCTGGCCCCAGGTGGAATACTGTGTTTTGGATTCAATTTGGGCTGCTGAACCGCCGCTTACGGACTCTGTTGACCTATTCAGGTTGTGGCTTATACAAAGCTAGAGTGCTTCACCATATGTGGGACACTCACAGAGTTTTCGTTCTAACAGCGGCAGGCGAGGGGATGTCTTTATTGACGGCTTTTCCGCACTGATGACGGCAAGAGCCAGAAACGCGTCTGCGGATGTTTTATAGCCGACACATACCCCGTGAGTGCACCGGACCTTGGGAGTACCATGAACTCCTTGGTTTTGCTGTGTAATAAGTGGTTTCCACCACCACTTCCCGGTTGCACCCGCTGCGAGTTCGGCTGGCCCCAGGTGGAATACTGTGTTTTGGATTCAATTTGGGCTGCTGAACCACCGCTTACGGACTCTGTTGACCTATTCAGGTTGTGGCTTATACAAAGCTAGAGTGCTTCACCATATGTGGGACACTCACAGAGTTTTCGTTCTAACAGCGGCAGGCGAGGGGATGTCTTTATTGACGGCTTTTCCGCACTGATGACGGCAAGAGCCAGAAACGCGTCTGCGGATGTTTTATAGCCGACACATACCCCGTGAGTGCACCGGACCTTGGGAGTACCATGAACTCCTTGGTTTTGCTGTGTAATAAGTGGTTTCCACCACCACTTCCCGGTTGCACCCGCTGCGAGTTCGGCTGGCCCCAGGTGGAATACTGTGTTTTGGAGATATATATATATATATATATATATATATATATATATATATATATATATTTATTTATTTATTCACGCTCAGGCTTGCACCCTCCTCATAGGAAGCACTCGAACACCATCACGAACTTCCAAGCCAAAAGTTCTTTATTAGGTACGGAAGCTTTATCTCGCCGATCTCTTTCACAGCCGTATACCAGTATTGCCTGACGCGTTTCGAATTTCTTCTTTTTCAAAGGCTGCTGGTAAGTCGAAGCACAGTCCGGCACTACCCTTTATATGCACATAATTGCGCGCCCTGGATGGGCTGCTCCTAATTAGACTGCGCAGTGTGTCCTGGGTATTGTAGTGCCAGGGAAAATACGTTCCCCTAAAGTGCAAAATTAGTTCTGCTGACATATTCAAAGCCCGCAAATGGGCCTCGACGAGTAAAAGCTTCCTCAATCCTGTGAAAGTGCCCCACAGTGGGAGGCCGGTGAATATCAACCCCCGTGGCACTGTCCCCTCAGTAAGAACTTGTAAATGAAAACAGTCTGGAAGCGCAAATTTGTTTATTTGCCAGGCTGTCTTCGTTTACAAGCAGTAGCTAAAGTACATGGCAGGGTCAAAGACATGATTTGAAAAATATTCTGTTTTGTCACCTGCAGTTAGCTGCAGATAAAATAATGCCCACCTTACATGAAAAATTATTTAAAGTTAATTATGAAAACTCATTTGGCTAATGCAAGCACTTCATATGTCTGTGCGTGAGGCTTAATACTGCAGAATTCAATCCTGGTTGGCGCAGTGAGGAAAAGGGGCTTGTGTATATATAGTGCCGCGAGGTCACAGCCTGTAGAAGGAAAGCTTTTTGAATATGTGAACGATTATTTTAAAACTGTATTTGACACAGTATAACATAGGCTGCTGCAGGATGGGTTAGTCAGAGCCACTGGAATTCTGCAGCAGGGAAGTGCCAAATTATGCTGTAGGGTTGACTAAATTATGCAAGAATAAAAGGCAAATTATGCAGCATGATATTGCATACTTTGATACTATTACTTCATTATTTTGTACATTTACACATGGTAAGATTATTTTGGCAACTATTTTACTTCATTAGTACCAGTTTAACAACCAAATACAGAAATAAGCAAATGAAAGTTGACTTAACCTTTTTCACGGGCCTTCCACTGTGTGGAAACACATTCCTCATTTGATCCGTTTAGCTAGAAACAATTTGTTTAAAAAATATGCACCTTATGCATCAGATGATGGTTTATGTGGAAAATATGGTTGGCCCATAATTATTATTTTAAAAAGCCACAGTATTGCATAATTCCAGTGGCTCTGGGTTTACCACTAAAAATAAAACAAGTGCCTTCAAAGCTTATATTTAGTAATAGATCATTAGTGACTCCATCAATTAAGGCTTATGCTGGATCCCAAGCAGCCCTTACATTTGGTGATTAACCAATTGCACACATTTACATTTCTGTTAGGTAGCAGGCACCTTGGTCTTGGTCCAGCCCTCGGCTTCACAACACGAGAGCCCCATCCCCTCCCGTTTCACCCAGAGGCACCCCAAAGCTCACATTAACTATTCAGGGAATATGTGTTTCTTTTTTCTTCAACAAAAAGTATGGGAACTGGTTTTGTGAAATGGAAAAAACATATACATTGGTCTCTGCAAATCCTTCCCATTTCAACATGCAGAAGTTTGTGTGTGTGGGAACTGGAGGTTTACTGGCAGTCTGTGTGTACTGGCGTTTGGCTATGTGTGTACTGACATTTTGCTGACGGTGTGTGTCGACTAGCACTTGGCTGGTGGTGTGTGTGTGTGTGTAGACTAGCGCTTGGTGGCGGTGTGTGTAGACTGGCGCTTGTTTGGGGGTGTACGTGGACTGGCGCTTGGTCGGCGATGTGCGTGGACTGGGGCTTGGCTAGTGGTGTGCATGGCTGGTGCTTGGCTGGCGGTGTGAGTGGTTGGTACTTGGCTGGGGGTGTGCGTGGATGGCACTTGGGTGGCGATGTGCGCAGGGGCTTCTCCACCACTATGGCAGAAAGGTATTGCCCCACCCCCAAAAAAAGGCAGGAAAGGAAAATTAAAACGATGATAAGCACTTGTTTTATTTTTCCTTTCCTGCCCAGTCTTGAGGGCGTGGCAGGGAAGTTGTGACTGAGGGAAGTGGTAGGTGCACTCCCTTCACTGCGCATGACGGGTTAGCTGGCCAAACTGTCAGGCTGGCCAAACCGTCATGCGTAGTGAAAGCTCTCTCCAACCCAGCAACACAGCTGGGTTGGAGAGAGCATGCACAGACTTAGTCTGTCCTGGAGAGCCAATCAAGGGCGCTCAAGCCAATCCTGAAGTTACTCTCATTGAGAGGCGGCAAGTTCCAATACTCTTGTACGCCGATGACGAAGCCTTCTTGGCACTCACTCCTAACAGCCTGCAAGTTTTAGTAGACGACTTCTCAGATTTTACATCGCAAAAACTTAAACCATGAGTTGTGGCTGTGCAAGAGGTAAACATAATACTATTTTCATTAATGGGAGGAAACTGCATAGTAAGAATACCTTTAACTATTTAAGGATTCTGTTTTCCTCCAAATTGCATTAGAGGTGCTAAAGAGAGATATGTGTATGATTAGAAACAATGAATGTTTAACTAGGTTTGCCCCTAAGCTAGGCACAAAACCTATTGCAAAGTTGTTAACCTTCTAAAACGCCAAAATAATTTCTGCAGCAGTATATGGTTCTGGGATATGGGGAACAATAGTCTTCTCCCAAAAAACTGAAAGTACATTTTTAAGAAGGCTGTTAGCTGTACCTCATTCTGTGCTGGAATCTATTATTATTAGGGAAGTGGGAACTGATGTTATATCAGATACCCTTGAAATCAAACCACTTTTATTGTGGCCATCTTTATGGTCCAAACAAGAAACCCAGTTCACTAAATCTATTATTAAGGATTGTATGGGCCTGGTTATGGCAAATAATACAGGCTGTGCTGGACTTGGGTCAGACAGAGAGAGTAGAGACCTGAAAGAGTATGTGTTCAGGGTCTGTCGTCAGAAAAGGGTCCAAACAGACCTCTATAAGATGTCAGTAGGTTGTTACACCGTACTTAAGACCAGTCAGTTTGGAAATTTTATCTTACAATAACCAATAATGCTCAGCATAGGTACCATCTAACTCTCTATTGCCTTCTTATTTTTCATTGTATGACCACATTTCCAAGAAATGAAGGGTGGGGGTCCATTATCCGCAAATGTCCCTGCGACAACCGGTCGGAGGTGACAACCCAGCACTTAAAACTTTTTTGTAAGTTTTACTTAATTGCCAGAAAACTCTATCTTAAACCCTCTCTTTTTAAAAGAAATAATTATTCTTAATCAGGTGGCCTATAAGTATATGTACGATCTAGGGGATGTGACCATGTCATACAAAGTTGTTTTGTTTCTTTCTAAGGTGCTTCGCTTTAGAGATTCGCTGGACTACTTAGGAAAGAAAACTAATGTGCCCAATGATCTTAATATGTGACTCAGAGGCCGTCCCATTATGTACTGTGTTCGGTGTTTTATTAGACCTATTTTAACAATTTTATGTCAAGTGCATATGTATTTGTGATTTTATGAATTGATGTTATTCTGTGAGATGGATGCTTTTATTTCTCCTTTTAATGTATTGATATGATGCTTTTATGGTTTATTTAACAAGAACTGAATAAAGTTTGGAAACGAAATCCCACAGTCATTCAGTTTTTTTTATTCTGCAGGCTTACTTGGTTGAGTCAGTGGACAACACTTGTACAAAAGAAGTGTTTTAAATTGCACAAACATGTAATGTTTATTATATTTTACCCTCAGGCATGAAATTACCAGATTGAGGTAAAAATAATCATACTTGACTGTCTTCCACCTGCACGCACACTGATTTGAGTCAAGATGGGACAAATTTAACACCTTCGTAGTAGATTGTTAAAAATTCAGCTGCTTTGAAGACCATAACCCAGATCACATGGTGAAGACTACTTTCCAAACCGAAGACCCTGTTGACTTAAATCATTAATTTCCTGATGCAAATAGGTTTCGTACCAATCCGAAGAGGGAACACATGATTTCTTCCTTCTTTAAAACACCTTCTGTTGATTGATCTGATGTCAGCCACTTGTAACTCACAACAAGCCTCTTAATTCTAGCAAAAGCCTTTTAACAGTGAGCCACTTGAAATTAAATTGATTGTCGCTGATAACAAACATCCAGGCAATTATAAAGTAGGCATTCAGCAATCCTGAGCTACAGAATCAAGCAACATGGAAGTTGTGTGGGTGTGCCACTTAATTTCTAAGATAAAGGTGTGAGGCAGATGCTCTTATCCTAATGGTTCCCTCTGCAGTGTTTAAGATGATCTACCAAAAAGCACTCCTCACCCCTCCGAAGACCTGCTGGGGACAGAATGTTGCTCATTTTCGTTGGTTTTCGTAAATGTTACAAAATTATGCTGACCTGGTCAAAATCATAAATGCAAAATCCTCTCATATACTAATCCTGCTTGGTGTCTCTTGGTGAACACTTTTGCCCCCGTGTTTTTCATCATTTGTTTCTCAAATCCTCTTTTTAAAACAACAACTGAAATATTTTTTTCAAATAAAAAGTAAGCAAGCATGACTTTACCCACATTAGTGAATATCTGGGGCCTTTAAAAAGGAATTTGGCAGCACAATCTAAAAATAAACTCCAAAAATAGTTTCTGCTTGTACCTTTGTCCCTTTCTGAAATCCCTGTTGAGAAGTATCTGACTGTCATGTGGCATACTAATTCACCCAATTGCTTGCCTCAGTAGCTAAATCTCCGAGTTTCATCCTGGGCAGCAAATTGGACCTCAAACTTGACACCAAAATATTATGCAAAGACCACAATCAGCTTCATATCTTAAAAAAATAATCTGCTCCATATCTTGAGGATGACAGTAAAACAATTAGCATGTTATCTCCTGTTTTACTAGCAATACTACTTTGCCTTTCTAGACTGGATTATGGGTATACCCTTTAAACTGGCCACTGAACGAGCCAGCTTTCTACAGTGTAAGCATTCATTAGGATTTCAAGCCACCTCTAATCAGATCACATTACTGTCACATTCCCCATTAGCTTCCACTGACTGCATTTGTTGCGTAGAGTAAATAGCTGAAAAGTTTTTAATTTCAGAAGAGACAAGTTTTGGACTGTATAGAGGAGCCCTTCTTTGTTTTTTTTTTTTTTTTTTGAAACCGTTTATTACAAAGTTCAAAGAATATACAAAGATGGGCCTACAACCTTCAGGCCGGCCGCTAGCAAACAAGAGGAGCATAAGATACACACAGTAGAACACAGGCTGCGGCAAAGGGAAACGTACAGGAGTTAACCGCGTTGATGGCCACACCATCCAGGACCCCACATGACGGTTTCTTTTTAACATAAATAACAACAAACAAAATCAAACCACAAGGCAACCCACGATCGAAAACAGCAGCATGTGCTCCCTTAGAGGGGGGACCCTACCAATCCATAGGAGTATCAAGGGGGGGGAGAAGGTCAGAACAGGGACTGGGTGGACTCAGTGCCCGGTACCGGAGAGCTAAACCGGCTAAGGGGACGGGGCAGGCGATGGATCGGGCAATAGCGGCGGGGCACAGATTCCCCCGCGGTAGGCGTTCCAGGGGCTCCACACTTTCACCCATGTCCCAGGCTTACCTCTCGCTACATACACCACCTTTTCCCGAAACATGCACCAGTCCATATTTTCCTTCCAGGCCGAAACAGTCGGGGACCTCTGGGAACCCCACAGTTGAGCAATATCGCGCTTGGCCACCATATATCCCAGAGTCACCCACCACGTCTGTGGCGCCGAATAGTCAGTTGGTTCCCACACGTTCAACAGGCATCTCCTCGCTTCGGGCAGCAGCGGCACACGCGTAACCACCCGCAGGACCTCATGCACACCACGCCAGAATCGCTCCACCTCTGGGCATTCCCACAAAATATGAAGAAAGGTCCCCAAAGAACCACACCCACGCTTACACAACCCGTCCCCAGCATAGCCCATACGCAATAGCCTTGGCCCCGTTATGTAGACCCTATGGAGTATCTTGAGCTGGACGAAGCGAAGGCGGGCCGGTATGGCCACCTCTTTCGGGGAGGCCACCGCAGAGACCCAGTCCTCGTCGTCCAGCTCCAATCCATCGGCAACCCAAGCCTCGCGAAGATCAAGCAGCAATCCCGAGCGGTCATTAATCAGTTTTTTATAGATTAACGAGATCGTGCTTTCCGGTACATGTCCATCCAGCACTCTATCCTCCAGAGGGGAGCACTCCGGGATGGAGGCGACGTCCGGGAAGGCGGAGCGTAGTGCATGACGGATCTGCATATACCGAAAGTACTCCCTGTCTTGCAACTGGAATTCCGTCTGCAGCATCTCGAACGTTTTGAATCCCCCCCTCGTCCAGAGATCCCCCACCCTGCTGATGCCTATCATGTCCCACTTCTCGAAGCCCTTCGAGGTCCACAGGGAGCCCAACTGCTCAGATGCGTACAGTGGTGACGCCCGGGTCAAACGATCCTTCCACCCCATCGCTACATTAGCCGCGTGCCACACTCGTACCATGACACGCGTGGGGCCCGTCAGACGTGCGTCGAGCGAGCTGGAGTAGAGCGCTCGATTATAGTCACCACCCGGCAGTAGCATCTTATCCATTTCAAAGGCCGGGTTTAGGGCGGGCCCGTATAGGCCGTGATTAATCGCAGCCAGCTGGGAGGCCCAATAATACCGTTTAATATCCGGGAGGGCAATCCCCCCGTCATACCACGGGAGCGTCAGCTTCGCCAGGGCGATACGCGGCCTCCCGTCCCAGAACAGGCGGCGTTGCAAACTCTCCACCTCGCGGAAGTAGCGCGCCGGGACGAGGTCCATTGCATTCTGCAGAGCGTACAGGAAACGCGGCAGTGACATCATCTTAAACAATGCCGCCCGGCCGAGCGGCGAGAGCGGCAGACGCCGCCAACGCGCGACATCCTCCTTCAGGCGCTGGAGGGGGGGGGGGAAGCAGGTTTCGATCATACCGGAGCTCCGCGTCCAGGGTGATGAAGATACCCAGGTACCTAAATCCCTGCGGGGCGATCTGGATAGGACAGCCCCGCGGAAGGATAGGAGCCTCCCCAGAGAGAACATACACGCACGATTTAGCCCAGTTGATGACAAATCCAGAGTTACGACCAAATGATTGCAATACATCAACCAGTACTATCAGTGATTTACGTGGGGAAGCCAGGTACAGGAGAATATCGTCAGCATATAGAGACACGCGGCCCTCATACTCGGGGGTCCAGCGGAGACCACGAATAGAAGGTTCCCACCTCAGCCACTCCGCCAGGGGCTCCAAGGCAAGCGCAAAAAGGAGCGGCGATAACGGGCAGCCCTGCCGCGTGCCCCTGCCCAACTCAAACGGAGCCGACACTCTACCGTTCACAACCACCTGCGCCAGCGGGCCAGAGTACAACAATTTAACCCAGCTGATAAACCCTGGGCCAAACCCAAATTTCGCGAGCGTCGCCCAAATATATGGCCATTCAAGTGTGTCAAACGCCATAGTGGCGTCCAAGGATGCCAAGATGGCCGGCTCCCGTATGAACGGGACACGTGCGAGCACCCCATGCAAACGCCGCAGGTTAAGCGCTGTGTTACGATGGGGAATAAAGCCGGACTGGTCTTGGTGGACCAAGTCACACACCACGCCGACCAGCCGATTGGCCAAAACCTTGGCGAGAATTTTGGGCGCCGCATTCAATAACGAAATGGGTCGATAGGATGTGACCCGGTCCCGTGGCCTCCCCTCCTTGTGGATAACCACGATGGTAGCCAGACGCTGGTCTAGCGGGAGGGAACCCACCGAGTGGGCCGCAAGGAACATAGAACGGAGATGCGGCGCCAGCGTATCCGGTCGCAGCTTATACAACTCGATGGGAAGACCATTAGGACCCATGGCCTTGCCGGAAGCGACCGAGCGTATGGCGAGGGCAATTTCTTCGGAGGTTGGAGCGGCGTCCAACAACACTCTGTCCTCCTCCGAAAGGGAAGGCAGAGCGATATCTCTGAGCAGGGCATGGGAATCCTCTTCGGAGCGGGAAGACACTGGGGAATACACCCCACGGAAATGGTCCGCAAAGCAGGAGACAATTTCCTCCGGTTCAGTGACACACACACCATTCGTTTTCTCAATCAACGGGACAACTCGACTCGCTCTCTCTTTTTTATCCAGCCACGCAATCAATTTACCAGCCTTATCACCCACATCATACAGTCTCCCCTGTTGCTCTCTACTGAGGCCCCTGGCTGCCTCCGTGACTAGGGCCTTATAGACCGCTTGCTTGAGTTGGAGAACATGTAATTTGTCATCCGTCACCCCACATTCTAGATCACCCTCCAACTCGGTTATCTCAGCTTCAACACGGGTCACCTCCTCCCGTTCGCGCCTCCGGGAGTGGGAAATAAGGGACAGGGCCTCTCCTCGGAGTACTGTCTTGAACGCCTCCCACAGTGAGACCGCCGATGACACAGACCCCACATTCTCGTCAAAATAGCGCTTAAGGGATTTAATCAGCTCTGCGCGAATAGTGGGGTCACGCAGGTACCAGGGATTGATCGGGACCACTCTACCCTCTCCCCTCGGCAAAATATCAAAGTGCAACAAGAGCGGGGAGTGGTCCGAAATACCCCGTGCCAAATGGCGCACCTCTCCCACCCTCCCCACATAAGCCGCTGGGACCAGGACATAATCTAGCCATGAGAGACTACCATGAGCCCCTGAATGGAAGGTGTACTGTAGCTGCGTGGGATGTTTTAAACGCCAACAATCCACCAGCCCCAGGGTATCCAAGAGGCCAGATAACCACGCTTGGGCCCGGGGGAGATCCCTAGGGGGGTGACGATCCACAGTTCCGGAAACTACAGCATTAAAATCCCCCCCCACCACTAGAATCCCCTCCGGAAGGCCAAGGAGGAGGCGCCCCAGGTCCGCAAAGGTGGTCGTCTGCAGCCCCGGTGGGACATATACTGACACAAAAACGACCACTCTGCCCTCCATTCTGCCCACCAAAACCGTGTAACGTCCCCTATCGTCATGGCGCACCTCATCAATCTCCAACGGGAGCGAGTTTTTAACCATAATACCCACACCCCTTGAACCAGACGTGAAGCCCGAATGGGCCACATGGCGGTAGCCCCGTCGATTCATAGCGCAAAAGGAGTTGCCAATGAGGTGCGTCTCCTGCAGAAAAACTATATCGGGCGAAATTCGCTTCAAGAACTGCAGGACCACACCTCGTTTTATCCTGTCCCCCAGTCCATTAACATTCCAGGACAACAAACTCAGTCCCCTACCCCCCATCGAAAACAGAAGTCATCATTCGTCCCCCAGAGAGCACTGTAGAGATAACACAATAATACGTTTGCCTTGTGGTGTAAACGAACAACACCCCACCCCAACCCACCCCCTACAAGAAAACTCCCCCCTCCCTGCACCCCTGCATGAGCCCGGACAGCCCCCCCAACTTGCAGTGTGCCTGTCGCCCCTATAGAATGAAACTAGCTAGACCCCCTAGAGGAGGAAAGAGTACCCCTTCTAGACCCCACACAACCTCCATGGGAGGGGAATGTACAAAGACAGACGCTTGATCGAAAGTAGCATCGTATTCGTCCAGAGTGAGGCCCAATATTGACCCCTCAGTCCCGATCCAGTGGGCCGTCTCCTCCCGCCGCCCCCCCCCCCCCGCCATCTCGATCACGATCCCCAGACAGAGTGTCCAGCCAGTCCCCGGCCGCTTCGGGACGATCAAAAAAGTGCGTGCGACCATCCACCTCCACTCGCAGCTTGGCCGGGAAGAGCATGGCGTACTTCAAGTTCAGGTCCCGGAGTCGGCGTTTGACGCCCAGGAAGCTCAGTCTTTGCTTCTGGACCGCTTGGGTGAAATCAGGGTAAAAGTTCACCTCCATATTTTCCAGCTTAACCGGCCCATGTAGTCTGGAAGCTTGCAGGATCGCGTCTCTGTCCCGAAAGTTAAAAATCCGGGCAATGAGAGGTCGCGGAGGGGCTCCGACCTTCGGCCTTCCCCCGGGAACCCTGTGGGCCCTCTCCACAGCAAAGAATTTACTCAGTCCCCGAGGCTGGAGATGGGTAGCGACCAGGTCCTCCACAAATAGATCCGCCGCCGCTTCCTCCCGTCCCTCGGGTACTCCGATGATGCGGATGTTATTCCTCCGGGCCCGACTCTCGGAATCCTCAAGGCGCCGATCCATAAGTGCGCTCGCCTGACTTAGCCGGCGTACCTCCAGTTGTAGTGCCGCCACCTCAGTCGTAAGGCCCGATGCGGTTTGGGCCAAAGAATCAACTCGATCGTTGGTCTTGGAAAGATCGGCCCTCACCAGGCCAACATCCACAAGGACCGCGTCGATCTTCTGTGCCAGGGTGTCGAACCGCTGGCCCACCGAGGCCTTCATCTCGGAAATGGCGCCCATGACGTCGTGGAGAGTCAGATCCGTGGGCAAGTCCGGGGCATCAGAAGGGCCCTCAGGGGACTTGTGCGGTCCGCCGGGAGATCCCCTCTGGAGGGTATAGCGGTCCATGCTGTTGGCCTGATGGACGGTGCCACGCCGGGTCGACTTGGCCTTTGACCGATCTCCATCCTGTTTCGTGGCCATCGCCGCTAGTCCCACAATCGCACCAGCAACGCCGTAGAGGGCAGGCAATCAGGGCCACGAGCTCCGGGGGGGCCACCCCAGATCGGCGGGGTGGGTCACAGCCGGCAGGCAGGCAGGGTCCCCCAGCGAGGCCACACCAACACAAAAGGCTCCGCGATCTCACTTGCAGAGACCGTGCGAAAGCGAAAGTGCGGGGTACGCGACTCGCCCGGCCCGCCGTTGTTGTTCACTTTGCCACTGGGTCACCCCCCAACGCACATCCGGGGTTCGGCGAGAAGGCCGCAAACTTCAATCGGTGCTCACTCCAGCACCCGAGGTCCGATTCGAGAACGGAAAACGGGTACCACCTCAGCTCAGGCTCACCAACACAGTCCCCTCAATCGAGGCAGGATGAATTCAGGATAGATGTAGGAGGTTGCGGAGGTCCTCGGGAGCCTCGCACCTACGCGGCCATCTTGGTTGCGCGCTAGGCTCCTCCCTCTAGAGGAGCCCTTCTTGAAAACCTTTGTTTTATTAACAACACAAATGTCTTGGGGGCGGCCTAAATATTAGAAGTGCATCCCACTGGAGCTGCAGCTTAAAGTCCCCATCCCTCACAAAGTACTTTACTACTTATGAAGTTCTTCACTCGTGGTATAATGACTCTTCACCCACACACATTCCCCATATAATATGCATGCAAATGGATAAAGGCCAATTGAAGCATATAGGCATAAATTGTTATACGGTTTGCAAAATGAGTATGATTCTTTGTTTCCTTGAACTGGCTAATGATCTTGCAATGTTGCATTCTCTTTTATTAAAAGCATATATTTATGATGCTTAACGGTCCATGTTCAGTTTTTGCTGTCCTGCTCGGACATCTTTTAGCTAATACGAATTCCTGATCTCTTCTAGACCTTGATATGTACAATGATGTCACTAGAGTGGTCTAAACACAAGTAAACATGAATTGACTATTTAAGGCAACCCGCCTTGAATTACAGAAATGTGTGAAGATCCAGCGAGCTTGTTTTGGTGAAGCTTGCTAGGACTCAGACTCAGTCGCTGTAGTATTCTTAGAACTTGAATCTACCTACAGGCTCTCTTCTGATAAATCTTGGTAAAGAGATTTCGTAATTCCTGCCTCTTTGCAAGGAGGTCTTGTGCCTAAGCCATCCCTAACAGCACTGTCACTGAACAACATGCAAAATATATCTCTAGGGAAAACCGAGGATTTGAAATCGAACGCACTGAATTGTCCTACTTGTACCATTTATATGTGTTTTGCACAACAAAGATGCATCATTAAGGGTATTTGCGTGTATCACTCTTTCCTTAACACTGAATTACTACTTTTACGGATAGAATTTTGACATTGTTTTTATTTAACTAAAGACATTTCTTAGCAGTAGTAGAGCCAAATGATCCTTCTAAGGGCATGACATTTGTGTGTATTCAAAATAATTCTAACAAATGAACTTAGTCACTTTTAAAGTTTCACATATATACACAGCACTCACCTGTCTACTCACCTATCACTAAATGCGGCTGCCTGTACTTTCAGGGGGCCACTGAGGAAGCAGGAGTTAATGGGCCCGCCTGTGGTGGCCGACGCCTTTTACGCCTGATGTCCTGGGGCCGACCTACTATGGATCCTGCTCAACTGGGCCAAGCACCCCTTCTGCACCTTACTCTGTTAGGTAGTGTAGGGCCAGTAGTCAAGGCTCCTTGGTAGGTAAGCGCAGATACGGATCAGTGAACACGACTCATAACTCAACATGCAAGCAGCGCAGACAATAAATCAAGGTCCAATCAAATACTTGGTTTTCTATAAAAAAAAGAATTATTTGAATTCTAATTCTACACATTGAAAGGTAAATGGCACTCAAAAGCAATAACACAACCCCCCTTGAGGTTGGGGCTCTAGTAGTTGTCAGACCACACCCTGTCCCACTAACTTTAGTGCAACGGGTTTTGTGTTATTCCCCATTCACTGATGGCCACATCCAGGGAATGTGAACTTTTAGGCCATAGGCAAGAGTTCTCCCCTCTGACTTCTTTCGGAGGTTTAGTCACAAGAGTCTACTGGGTAGCAGGACTGATCACAGCATGTTCCCCGATGTCCCAAAGTTCCTAGCTTACCTGCTCAGGCGGTATGGAACCCCTCAGTGGCGCAGCAAAGTCCTGCACCGGATCGGCTAAGTCAGACTGTGCATGGTCACAAACTGTAGCAACCAGCAGGCTCAGGCTCTCTCCTCTAAGCCATGCACACGGCTAATTCTAGTGATCAAGGTTGTTCCCGCTCCGGTGATTGCATGGTAAGTTACACTTCCCTGCGCAGTGGGAGGATGTTCTCCTTGCTCTGATGGGGATCCACGATGTCCTTTGATCCTCTGGCTTCCTTTGGTGCAGTTCGCAGTATGTGGGCCAGACCTGCCTTGGTCACAGCAGCAGTTTCTCGGTCCCAGGCGACGGCCCGAACCCCTTTGCCTCAGTGTCTCTGGCGGCCCTCCTGGCATACAGGGTCACAGCCATGGCACTCACAAGTCCAGTCAATCTGACCTGGCATTGATGTTCATGGTGGTCCTTCTCTAGCTTATGGGGCCACTTACCACTAGTTTGTGCAGGCCTGGCTATCTTCCACACAACCCTTGTTCCCCCGGCTTAGTCGATGGCAGCCCCTCCTGGCACACACGGGTCGCTGAATCAATACAGCACACAATCCTGATAGTGCAAGAGCGGATTCCTGACACCTCGCACGGGGAGTCCTCACAATAGGGCTCCCTCTGGTCCTTGCTCTTTCCAATGCTCTCCTCTTCCTTACAAGGCACACTGGTCTTGGCGAGCAGGCAGGTGCTGGTGCGCCAGGCTCCAGGGCAGATGGTCTTGGTTTCCCTGGGCGATATCCCCTCACCCAGCAGGGAAACTAGCAGGTATGGGCCGACAGTTCTGGTCACAGCCAAAGTGCTGCAGATCTTCCCCTCCTCACCCAACTCATCTGGCTGCTTGGCAGATGACAACGTTTGGGGTCTCAAATTCCTCTACTTACAGTCCTTTTCCAGACACAAGATGTTGTTTAGTGTCTGTCTTTAAAGTTTTATGTTCAGGTTCTGCCTCTTTCAAATGTACATTGCTCCCCTTTCTTCTTCCTCCTGAAGGATGTCAGTCACAGCAGGCAAGACTCAGAAGCTGATTAATCTACAACAAGATTCATGTGAGGGACCAGTTTACACCTGGTTCTCAGCCACAGTGATATGTGCATCAACAGGTTAATCCTGGACTTCCAACCCTACACTTTATGATTCCCTTAGCCGCTCCATCCCTCCCTTCCTGAGATGTGTCCGGGCCCCTTCCTTGTGATCTAGCATTGAATCAAATAGCCCTTTGAAATGCACAGAGAGAGCCTGGCTCTCCCATCCTTCAGTGCATGTCCCTCCCAGCTTACAGGAATGCAGTACACAAATGTGTCTGGTAGGATTCCTGTAATCCTCATGTTTTCCACCAGGCGGGCCTGGGCTCCCCAAAATGGAACCCAAGGTCCTCCATGTAAGGTTCCAGTGCAGGCACTCTTGCACTCGGTGTACATCTACCGCACACTTACTTCACAGCACTGTTAGCCTCATGTGTTATGCCACCACAAGCATATCTGCATGCAGCAAACGCATTCAGTCTGTGCACATTGTTCAGTACTGCAGCCTTTCTGTATTGTACCGGAGTATGGTATTGTAAAAACACACTGCCAGCATACACACATTTAGCACGAGAGCCCTGGACCACACTTCACCCCTTGTAAAGTGTACTTCTTGCAAGCATACATGCACTCCGCATAGGTTTCCCACGCGTTTCCACATTACTGGATGTACGCCAGAGGTGAGTTAAGCACACAGCAGCAGAACTTTTAAAAAGGTGAACAAGCCTGTAGGTCTCACTCCAGTGATACAGGGTAAAAAGGTCCTGTTCACTACTACGGGTCACTACACGGTGTGCTGCCACCACCGCGCTTGTGCTGCTTAACACCTGGTAAAGGCAGTAGCCTTCCACCTGTATGAGAGTAGCGCTTTGGGTCGCCCCTCTCGGTCCAACAAGACTGCAATCAGTGTGCCAGGCCTATGTCATGACGCACACACATGATCCGTGTTTGCCTATGACAAAAAAAAACGCATTGAGGATCCAGGTTACAGTACAGTTGGGCACTCAAGGCAGGGATACACAGCTCTTACCATGTAGATGGCTTTTCCGTCCCAACAGCTGCTAAATCATGGGACTCTGTTCCAGCAAGGATACAAGCCACTGATAACACCTGGATTTCAAGACGATGATGAAGACATGATTTTCCCCACCTGAATCTACTGATGACAACATACCAATATTACTCTCCACAACGTCTGCTAGATAGGAACCATAGAGTACCATTTATTACAAGGAAATTACCCAACAGCAGCAATGTTATCCAAATGACAACATTCCAACATCAAACCGACAAGACAGAAAAGGCTAGAAGAATTGTATTCTCAATGACAACACCAACCAGAGTGGAAACAGTTAAAATACCTCTAATCATGCTACAAAAGATGCAAGAAAATATGAAAAGGCTAGCCATTCACAACCCAGAGCGTACTACTGTTTTATGTTTTCAGTGAGGAAAGAGTGACCATTGACACTTATAAATCCAGGTGGAAACACAGAAAGCCAAAACATCTGATTGGAGAAATGTGAGGTGATGAGGGCAATTCGACCCAGAACTTTACCCCAACTATAATTACTGATCCGACAATTTTTAAGGGTCTTAGGAGCAGAGTTACATTTGGCATTTGTTTATAAAGTATGGGTCTTATTTATAAAAATCATTTGGTTAAGTTTGACAGCCGCATGCCACCGGTTCCATTTTTTCCTAACAAGAGAAACTATTTTTGACATAGAACTTGAAACTTAACAAATCCACATACATTATTTTCTTCAGATATACATTTTCAACTGGTGAAAAATTAGAGGGCAACAACGTACCAGCCCAGAACCCATATTAGTTATTTGGCCAGGCATACATGCTTGACAGATCTAATCCACTTGCATGGCTTGGTAACTGCCAGACTAAGATGACAAGGCTGTTATCATGTTAGAGTGCTCATTTCACCCTTAAACACTCACATTCTAGGGTCAATCCCAGACAACCTTCAGAAGACACCCCGGCCTGGACCCAATCCCACTTTTTAGGTCCCTGGGCTGTTCAGGTTGGGGTCATAGGGATCAGAAACATGGATGCTCCTTTCCTGTGTCCCGAAGAGAGCCACCACCCTCGGTGATCCTTGCTTGGGGCAAAATTATTTATGGAAAGTCTTCTGGTGTCTTTTGGAACGGTTTTCAAATGTCTTAAGAAACCAACTGGAGCAGCACTAATGCCCCCTCCCACCTCCCCCCACCCGCCTATGACCAAAGAGGAAATTAACGAATTTATAATCCACTGCTTATTAAGTTTATAATTAAAACACATATTAAAAGCATCGCCTGCAAAAGGCAATATTTAAAGAGGGGACATGGAGGGTGTGTAAACCAAGTCAGCAACAGTTTGGTCCTAGAGGTGTCTATGGGCAAGCAAAGAGGGTGAAATCCTAAGCAGACCCCTCCCTCTTCACAGGGCTTTATAACCTCATGGACTACCCCAGGACCAGCACTGACGCGGTCCTGATGACATGTTTCCAGGTCCCCTGCTCCAATCAGATGGCCCAAGGGAAAACCACACACAGAGGAAGAGCGGGAGAGCTGGAAGTTGTACAATAGTCAATGCACACCCTGCAGTAAACACTTCAGGACATATGGCCCTCTGCTTGCCCAGCCTATGTTCCCCTCAAACTCTCCTCCAACCTCCTCCCCCCACACCCACACAGTAGCCTTTTTAGAATTTGTGTGGGGTGGTTCCATTCTGTAATCAATCAGACTTTTATATTGTGTACAGTTGCAGATTTACTGAAATAAAGGTGTATCAAGCTGGATTAAGGGGTAAACTGGAAAGGAAAATTGAGAAAATCAATAGGTTAGGAATTAATTTCTTGGGGGGAAAAAAACTCAATTTGTTCAAATCAGTGGTAGGTGGTGGTGCAGTGGCGTGCTACATTGGTATGTTAACCAACATTGATTTTATTAAAAGCTACAGTCAGATGTAAGAGCTCTTTGGAGACGAGTAGAGGTGTCTCAGTGTATATGAGTGCCCCTATTCAAAGGAAAAGATTGCACAAGGACTAAGGCAAAGCGATTGGTATTGGTGGACAAAGTGTGAATTGTTCAGCAACATTCAGCATTTACTTTAGAGCCTTTCAAAGGAGGAGGAATAACTTTATTGCTCAGCTGTGACCAAAGTTAGAGGCCACTATAATGACCGTTAAAATATGTAGAAACTAAAACCCTTTCAATTTTAAAACATATGCTATCAGGCGACCCATGCTTCTTGTAATAATCTGCACTGCACCTATTACCAAACTAAAATAGAATAATTTCAAAGTTTCACATTTTGGGTATTCAGTTCATCTTCACTTGTTTTTGTTTCTCAATTTACAAGAATAGGTCTTCATGTGTGCTTTCAAACAATCATTCAAGCTTGTTCCTTCACGTGTATAGATCACCTAATTTTGGCATTCAGATAGTTCACCTAGACCGTGTTTAAGCCTCTATCCTCTTTGACAATTATGTTTGCGGCAGAAATTGTATTAGAATCTCTAAATCCATATTATGTATAATAACTTGGTAGGATTTTACCTTATTATGTAAATAACATTTATGAAGCGCGCAAATACCACTGGTCTCTTGGCGCCTAACCAAAGCTCACAAAGATGCCTTATGCACTTCATTTTCAGGGGTGGGTGCGCACATTCTGGGGTCATTGATCAATCCGATGAAGGGGGCTGTTTGGTGTTTATCCAGAGATTTTTAGTGATCTAATTTTCCTCTGCATTTTACAGTATTGGTTTCCATTTTTCGACACACCATATTGTGAAAGTGTTGCGTTTCTAAAATAGTTACAAGTGCTGTCATTCAGGCAGTGCTATTTGCTTGCCCTTATTTATTTGCCACAAACTCAAATTGGCTCTAGCTGCTTGGTTCCAGAGGCCCTCAAGTAAGGCCGCTTGTTCTATTTTATTTGGTGTATAAATGGGATTTATGCTATTGTTGAGATTATGGTTGAAACGCAGTTCAAAAGAACCCTTTTCGAAGAAGCCAAGCATCGAAAATGTTGCCTAACATTACATTGGCTGCACTAGCAAATTTGTCATAATGAGCACTATTGTGGCGTGAAGGCGCTTCGCCCACATTCACCCTAACTAACCCTTATCCTGACCTTAAGCCTGCCTCTAACCTTAACCTTTAGCCCCAACGCTCACCATTACCCTTTTTAACAATGCTATCCCTTCTTTGAATAGCAATAAAAAGGAAATATTTGCATTAAATATATATTTTTTTTATTACCTACGAAATACAATCAGTTCACCACTTTTGCCTTTAAAAATTCGTTGTTGGGAATGTCTGTTAAAATAAATATGCATAACTACATCATGCCTATAAATCGACGTTATCAGATACTAATGTACGTATGAGCCCAGCCATGCCAGTGTGCTGTAGGAACGGAAAATAAAACCTTATATTGTACTGGCCACTCATCCTTGTAGAAGCATTTCTGTTCGTTCGTGAATATATAGAACCCCAAATTTATGTTTTTGAATGAGCGCCACATCTACTCTGTTCACTTCCTCCCACCCTGCCAAAGTTTTCTGGGGTACTTAGCACACTGTGCCTCAACCCAAACCTAACCCAATACATCAGCAGGGCCCGGCGTGAAATCGTTCATTTTTCCCTACAAACACGCATTTCCGCCTGTAAAACCTCCTTTGAGAGGTCCTGAATTTTGAAGCCGTCCCTGAATACCATTGAGTTGGGTAACAATAAACATCAGTTATTCATCGCCTTGACACCCAAGGGTGATACGTGCGCTGTATGAATACACAAACAATATTTGCTCCACCGACCTAAAGTACTGTCCCTATGTCGCTCGCTCAGTCTCTTGGCCACTCTGACTTTCAGCCGCTATCTCGTCACGCGTCGGTCACTTGTCCTCTGTCCCTCGCCGTCTCCCACTTTCTCTCAATTTCGCTCTCTTTCCGCGTCTCTGTCTCGCGCGCACACTGATCGCCTTTATTATTGGGTGGAATCATCGATTTTCTGAAGCAGATTTAAATTAAAGGTGATGCAAATGCATGGAGTTCTCCAACGGTTAGAGACTTAGAGTGAGTAACCCTTTAAGGTACCTCTGTGAGTTCCGCATTAGCGGCTGATATTTGGGTTCAGTCTGCAGGTCACTGATCTAAATCTCGCCTAACTCGCCTTTTCGCACTTCCGAGGTCATGTCATTGAATGTTTGAGTCGAGTGTTTGCTATATTTATCCACTGCAGGGATACAAAATCGCACAGTGGTGACCAAACCAGCACACATCTATTTGCTGGCTGATTGATTAGTCGCATTTCCTTTCGATAACTATCTTTTCCCCTATATGCCCCAAAGCGCCAGCGACCTACTGAAAAGTGGTTCGCAGCGCTTTACAAACCCCCCAAACAGAAAACAGTTTGCTGCCCCAGTGCACGTAAGTGATCTAGTACAAGCCTCAAACATCTAATTGGGACACTCCATTTTTTTCAGAATTTTTTAAGTGATCTAGTACAGGCATCAAACATCTAATTGGGACACTCCATTTTTTTCAGAATTTTGTCAGCTAATAGAATTGAGACGCGTGGAGAATTTGCCCACGACCCCACAATTTCATAAAGTACGGAGCCGGGATTATAAAGGTTTCCTGTTATCTCGGAAGTTAGTTAAGAGTTTAACCGGAAGGACCACATCCCATTCTTGAGCAACAGGTGTTTATGAAAGAAAAACCTACGTTTGCATTACATCTCATATGAAGCTTCAGTTGAATTATTTGTCACCTCCCTGTCTGATGCTTGCGTTGCGCTGCTGCACCATTTGGTCCTATGAACGCTTGATAAAGGAATTACAATTAAACAGCAAAATGAAATGAACCAGTCCCCCTCCCCCCCCCCCACATTTCATTTGATTGTTGAGCCCTCTGCAAATATGTCAATGAAACTTGAAAGCTGACCACTAGATCTTACTACGGCCTGGTGGTCTCAGCCTTTTATCTTTCAGATGTTGATAAAATGCGCTTGATTGAGGTACAATGGTAACACCTGTTCTTTACAACACGACCAAGCGGCAACAGTCTACTAACAGGTGTTTGATATGAGAACATTATTCCTTTATTTTTTTTAACGAATTTGTCATGTTCGACACAGCATCAATGCTTAATTAAAGCTCAAGTTTTAAGTAGTGAATGTTTCCGTTGGACCCATTTTCAAATCGCTGACCGTTCTGCCTGGGATAATGGCGACCATCTGTGTTTAATTGTCAGTTTTTACGTTCTTCTAAATTGGCCAGACTTTAAAGACTTGGGTTGTCAACCTGCAGCATATCAGTTGACACGGGGCGCACGCAGGGGCAGTTGTGCAGATGGGGAGGTGTGAAAGCCCCGAGGAAGGGCTCTCGGGTGCTCCCCCCGCCGGCAGCAGGCAGGTCCCCGGGGGAGGCGCTGCCAGCGAGCCTGTCAGGACAGCATTCACTGGCGAATTCAATGGACCCTGGCTGTCCCACACGTCTTTTTATTAGTGTAATGAGGATTTAACTAGTTTTTCCTGCTACTAGGCTGAGTGGAGTAAGGTCAAGCCTCAAGTGACAAGCAAAGAAGGCACGTTCTGTCAGGGGGCGGGAGGGAGAGAAAACCCCTATTGAACGAGCGGGAGGAATACACGGGATGAATGTACTTAAATGCAAAGGCGCGAGAGGCTGGAGGTAAACAGTCCTGTTGACTCGTTCATTAGCTGCGCCGCTTCGCTCTAAAGAGGAGGTAAACAGCGCGGTGGCACTTTAAGTCAACACAAACCGTGTCATCGTTCAATCCCAAATGAAATGTAATTGGATCCCCAGCCTCGTTTTCCAGGGCAGGCCGCGACGCCCCGTTTCTTAACCGCCTTAGTCTTTGCATTCTGGGGTGACCGGCAGCATTTCTGATCATTTTGAGCACTTCTCGTTTGGCCGGTGGTCTGATTAATAGTGTAGTCAAGTGATCTCTTTAATTTGTTGGCCGGCAGTTCACGTCGCCTACTTAACCGAGATACTGGTCACACTACAATGAGAATGGTAAAATGCTTGAAAGAATTTGTGTTTTAAGCGATGCTTTTAGTCAACTTAACAGTGTGGGCGGTCTCTGAAGTGCACGCGGCCTCCATAATCAGGGGCGTGACCTTGTACGTGTGACGTGCACAAACCGGGCATCTAACTCCTCCCTGTGATGCACCTTGCACTCGTGCTCCTTCACTGCCTGGTCCCCTTCCTTTCTTTCCTCCTCCTAGACTCAGTGCTTGAAATGGAAAAATAGAAGTTTCTGAGAAGTGCCAGCGCAAAAAATTTCAAAATATTACGTTTTTTTCTTGAGAAGCGCAGATTCTCTCACTCTCAAAAGAAGAAAAGTGCCTGTACCCCGTACCAGACTGTACCGGCCCATTTAAAGCTCTACCTAGACCTGCTCCTCTGCGGGGACCTGCTCCTTACACCTAGGGAAACCTAGCAAACCTATACATTTTTGAAAACTAGACACCCAGGGGAATGGAAGATGGGGTGACTTGACTGCCTCCCACCAGGTTCTGTTACCCAGAATCCCTTGCAAACCTAAAAAATTGCCAAAAAAACACCTTTTCCCCACATTTATCTGGTGGAAAGTTCTGGAATCTGCTTGGATCCACAAATTTCCACCCACCACGCGTTCCCCAAAGTCTTCCGAGAAAATGGTACCTCACTTGTGTGGGTCAGCCTAGTGCCCGCGACAGGAAACGGCGCAAAACGTAACATGGACACACCTCAATTTCGTAGCGAAAAATGACCCTTTTTTGGCAAAGTGCCTAGCTGTAGTTTTTGAACCATAGCTCTGCCGGCACCTGGGAAACCTAACAAATCTATATATTTTTGAAAACTAGACACCCAGGGGAATCCAGTATGGGGTGACTTGACTGACTCCCACCAGGTTCTGTTACCCAGAATCCCTTGCACACCTCAAAAATTGCCAAAAAAAACACATTTTCCCCATATTTATGTGGTGGAAAGTTCTGGAATCTACTTGTATCCCCAAATTTCCACCCACCCAGTGTTCCCCAAAGTCTTCCGAGAAAAATGGTACCTCACTTGTGTGGGTCGGCCTAGTGCCCGTGACAGGAAACGGCCCAAAACGCAACGTGGACACACCTCAATTTCGCTGTGAAAAATGACCCTTTTTTGGCAAAGTGCCTAGCTGTAGTTTTTGAACCATAGCTCTGCCGGCACCTAGGAAAACCTAGCAACAAACCTATACATTTTTGAAAACTAGACACCCAGCGGAATCCAGGATGGGGTGACTTGACTGCCTCCCACCAGGTCTGTTACCCAGAATCCCTTGCAAACCTAAAAAATTGCCAAAAAACGCCTTTTCCCTACATTTTTCTGGTGGAAAGTTCTGGAATCTGTGTGGATCCACACATTTCCACCCACCCCGCGTTCCCCAAAGTCTTCCGAGAAAAATGGTACCTCACTTGTGTGGGTCGGCCTAGTGCACGCAACAGGTAACGGCGCAAAACGTATCGTGGACACACCTCAATTTCGCAGTGAAAAATGAACTTTTTTTGGCAAAGTGCCTAGCTGTAGTTTTTGAACCCTAGCTCTGCCGGCACCTAGGGAAACCTACTAAACCCACACATTTCTGAAAACTTAGACACCCTGGGGATTCCAGGGAGGTATGGCTTGCGTGGATCCCCCAACGTTTCCTTACCCAGAATGCCCTGCAAACCTCAAATTTAGCTGAAAAAATCACTTTTTTCACACATTTTTGTGTGGGAAAGTTGTGGCATCACCAGGCTGACACAAATTTCCCACCACCCAGCGTTCCCCCGGGTCTCCCGATAAAAACGGTGCCTCACTCGTGTGGGAGGCCCAAGTACCCGCGACAGGCAAGGGCCCAAAACGTAGTGAGGCGACATGAAAATTGCCTATCTCAAAACGACCTGGTTTTACAAGGGGGGTCACTTGGGTTTTCGGCCCGGTGCTCGGCGGCCACCTAGGGAAACCTACCAAACCCACACATTTCTGAAAAGTAGACACCCGGGGGATTCCAGGGAGGTATGGCTCGCATGGATCCCCCAACGTTTCCTTACCCAGAATGCCCTGCAAACCTCAAATTTAGCTGAAAAATCACCTTTTTCACACATTTTTGTGTGGGAAAGTTGTGGCATCACCGGGCTGACACAAATTTCCTACCACCCAGCGTTCCCCCAAGTCTCCCGATAAAAACGGTGCCTCACTCGTGTGGGAGGCCCAAGTACCCGCGACAGGCAAGGGCCCACAACGTAGTGAGGCGACATGAAAATTGGCTATCTCAAAACGACCTGGTTTTGCAAGGGGGGTCACTTGGGTTTTTGGCCCGGTGCTCGGCGGCCACCTAGGGAAACCTACCAAACCCACACATTTCTGAAAACTAGACACCCGAGGGATTCCAGGGAGATATGGCTTGCGTGGATCCCCCAACGTTTCCTTACCCAGAATGCACTGCAAACCTCAAATTTAGCTGAAAAAATCACCCTTTTGACACATTTTTGTGTGGGAAAGTTGTGGCATCACCGGGCTGACACAAATTTCCTACCACTCAATGGTCTCCCGATAAAAACGGTGCAGGGGGGGCAAAAAGACTAAATGGTGCCAACGTTAGTTGGGGGGAGCAAAGGCCCTTGCCCAAGGGGCCGCTCCCCCCTCCCTGGTGTCTAGTGGGTGGATCCCTGCTTGGGGATCGCCCTCCTGTGGCGATCCCCAAGCAGGGATCCACTGGGGAGGGGTGCCATTGGAAAGGGGAGATTCTCCCCTTTCCAACGATACCTCTCCCGTCTTTCTACGTGCTCAGGGGGCTGAGATAGCCCCCTGAGCACGTAGAAAGTGAAACTGAAATGAGCCTCTTGGCTCATTTCAGTTTCACTTTCACTGTAATGACGTCGGCGCGACGTGCGCGCCGATCGTCATTACAGTGAAAGGGGGGGGGGGGGCCTCGGGAGCTGGGGAAGCTCTTCCCCAGCTCCCGAGGCTAATTTTAATTAAAGGGAATCCCTCTGGTGCCCCAGGGAATGCCTCATGACGAGCTGGACTCGTCATGGGCACAGCGCGACTGTGCTCCATGACGAGTCCAGCTCGTCATGGGCACACAACGGGTTAAACACATGGCCCCATAAAGACAAGCTCCGCCACGTGTTTATTTTTTTCATCTCGCTTTCACTTTTGAAAGCGCAATGCAAAATAAACCGTGGCTGACTGGCGAGCGCTTTTTTTAGGAATTGTACCCTGCACGTACCAAATTTGTTGACCCATGAGTGTTATCTACTCTGCTGCTCCTTACCTTCCCCCCCACGTCAACCTCCACACTGGCAGCATGTTTGTTGCTCCAAGCTCCGCTCTGGGCGCTTCTTAACTGATTTAGTAAAACGGAGGCACGCTTCCCCACCCGGTATCTAGGTGCCCAGGCGCCCACTCCTCTTTGCAGCAGCCACAGCACCATCCCGGCACGGCAGCAACACCGACTGGGGGCTGCCATGACAGTCCGTAAAGTCAGTGTCACCGCCATGAAAAGCGAAGAAAGACAAACTAAAACCTTGCGACTGGTGGTTAGAACAACAGCCACTGTCTTACCAAAAAGGCACGATCATTAACACATTTTGGAATTCGGAACCTGGACTGTATTTTTCAAACTCCAATGTGCGGAACACACTAGTTAAAACATTACGAGAATATTATCTGTATGTCACTTTTAGTCTTTATGATTCAATCAAATCTAACAGCGAAGTACTGAAGTTGGGCATAACGAAAAAGGAACAATTTTGCAAATTCTGGACGTGTTTCGTTACTTCACCCGACAATTATTGGTAAGAATCTGTTGACGCCGTGCTTTAAGATGGCCACATTAGTAGTTTCAACCTTGAGTGATAGTTTTGTGTATGAAGTCCCTCTTCTATGTTTTTAACCAAAGTAATGTAGGAAGGAGTTAACATTGAGGCGGGGGGAGTTGAGGGGTGTCTTTCTTTCGATTTCCCTTTCTGACGTCTTTCGCGAACTCTGCTTACAGTGCAGTGCACTTCTCCTAAGATAAGCAGACTCGAATGTGTGTGTTTTGGCACGTAGCCTTGTGGTATACTCTTAATCTCACCCTCGTTTACTAGGTATTTTGAATAGTTTAGACTCTGCTAAACACCAAAATGTAATTTCTAGATTTTGCCATAATCAGCAAACAGCATTATAAAGATGTCGCAGCTGTTAACTTTCTGCAAATAAGAAACACACATTTTGAGTGTGCTTTGAGCCATCACATCGAGTCACTGCCACACCTAGTGAGAAGGTCTACTCTAAAAACCAATCAAGCATTGGCATAGCCAATAGGTCTCGCCTTTGGGACCTTATAAGTATTTAGTTATGCAGCACAATATCCTTGGTGCAACAACATCAACTGTTGCATGGCTAAACACTTATAAGGTCCCAAAGGCGAGACCTATTGGCTATGCCAATGCTTGTTTTGATTCCATGCTGAAATGATAAAACATGTCTGTCTAAAAGAAAGGCAGCTACTCAACATGAGGAGTACCTGCTTGTTTCTGAGATGGGACGGTACACTCCAGTTAGAAGTATTGCAACTCTACTCAGAAGTGGAGGTACTCTCCTTCTCAAAATGAAGAAGTGCAGCGACGTAGTACCCGGCAGTGCACTGTTAAAAACGCTGCCATGCAGGGACATGCAGAGCTACTCAGAGCTGCCAGTTTACTGAAAACCATAAACTGTGCGCCTCTCTTTTTAAATTTTATTCATATAGTGCGAACTAGACGCAAAGGTATCAAAGCGCTTTACATGAGCACCAGTTACGTTACAGCCGGACACATTTTTTTTTTGTTGCGCACAGGGAAATTAAGTGATTTGCCCAGAATCACAGGATGTTGAGCGTCCCTGCCGAGACTCGAACCCGGTTCCCCAGCTTCGAGGTCGACCGCTCTAGCCTTTAGGCCACATCCTCTCCCCATACTTCTTCATCCATCACACTGCTAAACACTGCATTCCAAAACACAATCACTGCACCTCGGTCGTCATTACACACCACATGGAAATTACATAGGATCAAAACAAAGACCACACCCTTCAAACCACACACTCTACAAAGTGTAGCATGCTACCCATGTAGGCAAGCGCTTCAGTGCCCCACATAGGGGTAGTAAGCGCTATATACAATTTGCAAAACAATTGATTCCAATCCTCCATGATCATATTAAATTAAAAGACTGCTCCGTGCAGTCTCTCCAGGCAAAGAACATTTCTTACACACAAGTTTCTCTAGAGTCCGATTTTGCAACACCTTTCCTGGAATATGCCTCCTGCTTTTATTACTCTGTTCTGTTTAAATGTCTCTTTGAGTTCTCACCTCTAATTCCTTACTCCAGACTATGCAGATTTAGGTCCTTGCACCTCCCATCACAAGATTTCTTATGCAGGCCTTGCCACATCCTGCCAGCTTACCCAGTGGACAGTCTCTACTATCTCCGTACGTTTGAACTCAGTGCCGAGGCCACAGTGGTGATTTATACAACAGTGACACGTTTTTTTTTACCAATTGAACTTTTCTTTTTACCTTGACCCTTGCCTTATTCCAGTATTCAGGAGATTTGATGTCTTTCGAAAGGATACCCACGGTGCCCCTCTTCTCTTTGATGGTTTCTCTTAACCTTTCCCCACCATATACGAGCACCCAGTGATCTGCCACTCCAAATGCCTGAGACTGCCATTAGCTGCGTTCAGTCTTTTAGTCCACCCATGACCATTCCTAATTTCCCTAAACACCCGTTTGCTTCTGTAGGAGAGTAGGATCTGCTTCACATGGGTACCCTCACTTTTTGCTGGTGTTTCACTGTTTTTCGACCTTAGTCTGGCTGTGGCCCAACTAATCAGGACCCCAGCCTCGCTGCTTCCTCTCTAAAATGGTTTCCATGTACATTAGGTACATATCTAATTGGATTCTGGAGTGCCTTATAAGCCCCTAGTATATGGTATACTATGTACCTACGGCATAGGTACCTCAGAGGCCTACCAAGGGCTGAAGCATGTATTATGCCACCCCTGGGAAGCACTCCAAAATGACACCACAGGTCTGCTACTGCAACCTGGGTAAGGTGGTGCTTGCACCCCTTACAGTGGTATAGGCTACCTGTAACACTACCATTGCACACACATATAAAACCTATAAGTCACTCCTATGGCAGGCCTTAACAATCCTGAAGGTAGAGTGCTTGGTTTTTATGTGAGAGGGTGCCCCTGCATTAGCAAAGCCCCTCTGCAGCGTTCGGAGTACCTCCTCTGATGCTGTTTGTGGTGCAGACTGACCATATACTCTTAAGTGCATTATAACCTCGCGGTAAATGCTAACTTTGGGATGGCTGCACGGAAACATGTCATGTTTGGTGTCAAACGCTTTGGAATACTACCCCCGCCAGTTGTGGCTGCAGGGGTAGCATTCCACCCTTCTAGAGGGAGAGACATGTTCACACTGGTCTAACCCGGTAGGACTTTCTACAGCCCTGGCATCACAAAATGGATGCCTCTGCCACAGACGCGGGTCTGGCCTCCTGCTGCTGACTGAAACTCCGGCAGGGGAGGCCTGGACAATAGGTTTCCTGTCCCAGGGAGATGTAACCACCTCCCCAGACAGGTAGATGTGTATTGGGGCTGGGCGGGAGCACTCTCTGGTGCTTTGAAGTTCTGCACTGGGGGCACACTTGGTGTCCCTGTGCACAGTCCAGTTCAAACCGGTTGCAGGGGCTACCTGCCCCTGCTCTGGCGCGAAACTGGACAAAGGAAATGGGTGTAACCACCCCTCTTTCCAAACCCTCCCATAGGTGGGTCCCTAGAGTATATCCAACCCCCAAACTTAGTATAAGTATGGGAACACAGTCCTTGTGACTTTAGATTACCCTGGACGAAACTCTGCAATATATATCCTGGACCTTCGACGTTCTATTTCAACTAGAAGACTGAAGAAATCTCCCTTGGGGTCAAGGAGTGACTCCCCTGCTTGGCAGGCACCAAAGAAGTAACTGACCGGTCTCCGTGGCTATTGTGGGTGACGTGGAACCGTGACCCCTGGACACCGTGAACTTTTGCAGCTCCATCATCTTCCTGGTCTTCCTCAAAGTTGTGCTTTGGGTTCCGAGTAGCCCCAGCCTTGAGCATCTCCTGCACTGAAGATTTCTGGCCTCCACTCCACGAGTGACCCGTGGGCCAGTTTCCAGTGCGACCACTCGAGGCTCCTTCGTGATCGCTAGCCCGTTGGCTAGTAGGTCTCCACAAAGGCAAATCCTCTTCTGATTGGGCTTTCCTGGTTGCTCCAGACGTGCCCTGACTTACCCTCGCTGGGTGAGTCCCCCAGACCTTGCTGGTCTGCACCGCCGTCCTTTCTCTGATTCCAAGTGACTTGCTGTTTCCATGGCTTGTTGGGTCCAATCTGGTCGCTGACACCGCAGCACTCGACAGACTTCGTGGGACAGCTCGAATCCAGCTCCTGGTCATCATCGGCGCCTCCTGGACCTCGTGGCTGAAGAGTCAAAACACCCATCAACTCACCTGAAGCACCCGACATCTGTGGGCATTGGTCCATCGTGCCCCTAGTCACTGGCAAGTGACCCAGACTCTGTCCCCTCTGCTTTCAGGTTCCTTCCATCCTAGATCTAGGCTTGGATCGCTTCGGACACTTCTCCTCTTCACGGCAGCAGCACTTCTTTGCCAGCTTCCATTGAACTCGACGACGCGACCCGACACCAAAAGACACCTATGCACCCGGCTTCCCTGGGTGAGGTAACACGAGTACTCCAGTGCTCCCGTGGGTGCTAGCCCTAGAACTTCCTAAGTCCAAAAGGGTTTGTTCCTAACTCTAGGTGTCCCTAATCTTTAAATTTCCAACCGCGACATTGCCCATAGAAACTAACGGGAACTCGCGGCTGTGTTTACACACTGCACACGGTCCCAGTGGGTCCCCTGTGTCACTACTTGGGTGATTCCTTGGGGTCCCAGCGATTCTACAGGCTCTAGGTCTTGTGTCTAGTTCAGTTGTGGTTCTTATACCACTTTATTGGTAAATGGTTTGGGACGCCCCTAGGGCCCAAACGTGTATTTGTGCTATTACTGTTGATTGCTAACTTGAAAATTAAGTACTTCGAATTCCAGTCTCATAAAGAGACTAGAGGGATGTGTTTTATCTTAAATACATATATTTTAAATATATACCTGGTGTGGTTGTCCTTTCATTTGGTCATTCAAGAGATTATAGACTGGTAAAACAAGCTGCTTTACATTCCTTCAAGACTTAGCCTGAAGGCTGCTCTCCATAGCTACCACTAGGATAGCTTTCAATAAAGGTTGTCTTAAACCTATTCACCATAAGGGGTTGTTTGGCCTGATACAGGGTGCTCACTATAATTAGTGGACAGCATATATCAGGTCAACTTCTCACAGCTTCCAGCCCCAACAGATTATCAACACCATTGCACATCGCAGTGTGATCTACAAAACGCCTTACCTCCCATCCCAGGCCTTCCACAGAGTCATTGGTCGAGGCCTTGACAAGGATGGCCCCAGTGCTGAACTCTGCGGTAGTCCATGCACCTCACCGCCTGAGCTCCTCAACACCCTATAGCCTCACTCAATCAAAATCACTTTATTTCGGCCACCAGGGCCATAAAAGTGACATCCATTTACAATAAATATAATGTGTAACATAATTCAAATCAATCATCAAATAGATCCTATAAAAAATATGTAAGGTATTACAGATATGTTTTTTTTTTAAATAGGTTAATTCATGATATATTCCTTGGTTGTCTATAAACAATACATATGTACACAGTTGGCTATCAGTTCAAATGGGGGAGTGCCATTAAAACAGAGTATTAAAAAGCAGCAAAAAGTACATTTAAAAAATAGTACACATAAACAAGATCACGTGAAAGGACAGCGAAGGGCTTTGCTACGGAGCACCCACATGGGACCCAGGAATTTTGCGATAGATGGATATAGCCATTACTGGGCGCGAATCTGATCTTAGGATGCGCAGGCCTGCCTGATGACTACGTGCATCTATTAACCTACATAAAGGTGCAAGCCAAGTATGCCGAGGGGATGAGTAGCCTGGACACGCAAACAAAACATGGGAGACACTTTATCTGGGCGAGTCACCGATACGGAAATGCTGCCTCCACACATGTTGCCAGCGGAATCCCCCTCCACCATCCATTGACCTTAGGGAAAAACAGTGTAATTTCGCTCCACTTTCTTTGTCGGCTTCCAGCATCTCTAAAACAATGTCGTTGGTGGCCAATCAAACCAGAGTTTTTGTGTAAACAATTGGATTTAATTGTGGTAACGTTTTAAACAATATACGATGTCACGGCCGTTTGGGTCTAAGCCTGCTTTATGATTAAAAACATGTCTTTTCAGTCTAGTTTGTTGTCACTCTCACGTGAACATTGAAATTCGCAAGGCACTGATTTATTGTAAACAGCACGGTTTAAGATTTTTTATGAACTTGTTGCAAAACTGTACAAAAGGCATTTATAGTCATCTCAGCGCCTGGTAACTTCAAGGTTCAGTGCTCCTTTACATTTTTTCAAATTATTAGCTTCTTAATGCATAGGGTTTTAATTTACCCCCTACTGACAGCCTTAAATGGGTTTTGACGAATTTTGAATGTGGTCGGCTGTAGTTGTGTTTCATTGCTGGCCATTTGATCATTGATGCAGAATTTCTGAAGTCGTCCCAATCCTGAAGGATATTTTTGTTAATGCCTTGCTCGGCCATGTGGGAAGAAACAGCTCATGTGCATGTGATGCGATGAGTCAGATTTAATTGTTTGGTTTTGAAACAGTAATTCAGTTCTTCCTCATATTAAGCATGTACATTTATTTTGGAGTTTTTAACAGTGTTTAAACTATCACCTTGCACCCACTTATATGTGCTGGTTGATGATTTATGGTTGGGGTCAGGGCTGGAATGACCATTCTGCCAGTCTGGCTTGTCCCCGGTAAGCTGCAAGCTAGGGGACTGTTTTCAGACCAGGGCGGGAGTTTATAGACTCCTTCTAGTTGCAGCTCTTTGCAGTATGGGGCTGGTTTGATCCCTTTTGCCAGGGATGTTTGCAATTTCCAGCCCAGGCAGGACCTGGTTTGGGTGTAACTCCGGTGATGCCCATTAAAATAGAGAAAAACACAAAAAGACTGGTAATATAGGTGTATGAAAATGTTTCTATATGAATCAGCGTCATCCTAGCAGATGCGATTCTACTGGCCTGTTCAGATATTGGTTGCATGTTTGCGCTCTCCATCTAGCACTGGAAAAGTTTTTGTGGGGCAAGATTTTTTGTGATGATCTCCGAAGGTAAGCAGTTATCCAGAAGGCAACAGGCTACAAATTTTATAAGAGCTCTTAGAATGTATTTTTGTAAGACCATATGGAAAACTAAGAGATTTGGGAGCAGCCCAACTCCGTGGCTTCCTGGTGATTGTTGGAACATTTTACGTTTCAGAATACTTTGAATGCTGACTCCACCTAGACATAGAAAAGTTTTTTTTTTCCCTGTGTTTCACATCCTTCACCTGAGCGACCCAAAGCCACCCAGGAGTCAGTGCAGTAGCCACTCAGTTTTGATTGTTTGTTGCTTTATTTAAATCCTGGAGGACAAATAATTATTTTATTTAGCTGAAAGAAGGGAGATCAGCAGAGGTTTAAAAGTGGTACATTTTCTGATCACTGACAATCATTGCTGAAGAAGGCTGAATTGAATGTCTTTTAAGCAGTTTTTTTAAAGCCTAGACCAAAGTTCTTTCACTTATGCATAAATGCATGGTGAAGTTGACAGAACATTGTTATATATACGTATGTGTATTACCTACTGGCGGTCGCCAGTAGGTAGTTATAGTTAGGACCACGTTTCCATAGGAAATCCGCAACATTCTATTTTGAATAACTTTGGCGCCGGTCGACGAATCCTCGCGACTTTTTCAAAATAGGTGGGGCGCTACGCTCCGCTCCTACCCTGAAAGTCTCGGGGGGATTCGTCAAGCGGGGGCTGAGATAAAAGGGGGGTCCCAAACGCGTTTTTCCCATCGATTTTTCCATAGGACCTTTAGACACAGCTACAGCCCGAACGGCTGAACAGAATTACTTGAAATTTGGCAGAGAGGTAGTCCTCAGGTCAAGGAAGTGCCTTTTGTAGGTTTGGTGTAAATCTGTTCAGTAGATTCTGAGAAAATAGCCTTTAAATCAATATATATATCTGAGCCAGCGTACGGTGCGCTTACGGTGCGCTTACCGTACGCGTATGGTGGCGTGCGCGAGCGCGATTTTGATTGGCTGTTAGATCTTAGTAAACATTCGAATCGGTCGAAACCAGGAAGCGGCGGCCGCCATTTTCTCTCTCGCTCTCTGAGTTGGGCAGCAAAAACGATGCCAAAAAATGTCTAAAGAGGCAGTTTCTTGAGATCCTAACCACCCAGCATTGATTTAGGGGTCCCCAAACAACCCCCAAGCCCAAATAATTTTTTTTTTTTTTTTTCGGAAAATTGCCGATTACGCTTACCGTACGCGTACGGTATAAATTTTTTACAAAAATAATTATCCAAACCATCCCCACCCCGTGTGCAAATGGTGCCCGAAGGGCACCATTTGTGCATGGCTTATTACAGATAAGAAATAAACAAAGAATAAATTTCACAAAGATGCGCATAATATGTCCCCCATGTGCGCACGGTGCGCGAAGCGCGTCGTGCGTACATGGCCCATCCCGCATAACGTGGGCACGCGGTGCACGCAGCGCACCGCGTGACCACCGTGCGTGCACGGCACTAACTGCGTAAAGTGGGCGCGCGGTGCGCGAAGCGCACCGCGTGCTCATTGTGCGCGCACGGTGCGCGCACGGAACGAACTGCGTTAACTGGGCGCGCATGCCACGAATGGCGTAAAGTAACTTAGCATTTAAAAAACCGTACAAATTCCATAGGTTTCACACACGTTATAGTTAGAAATTAGCATTTAAAAAACCTTGCAAATTCACTGAAAAAACCATAGGTTTCACACATGTTATAGTTAGCTGTACATTTCACTCGTAAAAAACCAATGAAATTCCCCCGTTATAGTTAGTGCAGGCAACTATAACTCACGCGACCGCAATCTTCTGCTGATGACATATGTGTCTTTATGAAAAAAAAATATTTGTAATATATGTATAGCTAAAATTTAATAGAAGAAGACATGGGCAAATAAGTGTCTAAATACAGTATTAGCATCAGCAGAGGATTGCGGTCGCGTGAGTTATAGTTGCCTGCACTAACTATAACGGGGGAATTTCATTGGTTTTTTACGAGTGAAATGTACAGCTAACTATAACATGTGTGAAACCTATGGTTTTTTCAGTGAATATATATATATATATGTGTGCATCTATATATATGTATATGTGTATCTATATATATATATATATTCACAGAAAAAACCATAGGTTTCAGGGGTGTTATAGTTAGCTGGCCATTTCACTCGTACAAAACCATAGAAATTCCTCTGTTATAGTTAGTTCTGTTAACTATAACTCGCGCGCCCGCAATGCACTGCTGATAATGTTACATATTGCATCATTCATGACATGGTCAGTGACATCACTGATGACCTCTCAAATGACATCACTGATGACATCATCCAGTGAATGTGGTTTAGTTTGAAATTTAAATATGTATTATTATATATACCAATCTGTATTGAAGATTGAGTGGATATATAACTGGATGGAGGATTTAGTAGCTGTCTGACTGTGAGTAATTAAAAGTGTCTCACTTAATACATGGATTAGTAACTAAACTATGTGAATGTGTGCAGCACTGTCTGTTGTTGTATAACATGCTGCATTAGTTGGTCACTAACTACATGAGTGTGTATATTAGTTATTGATTAGTTGGGTGAGTATTTGTATGGGACACTGAGTTTGTCTGTGGTTGGATGGGGTGTGTGTAACTATGCATAGATGTGTGAATGGTTGATTGACTAGGTGTATAGGTTTAAGAGTGCATGTGGAAACAGTTGTTTGGGTGACTGAGTGTATTTATTTGTGTGTTGGTGAGCGAATATATGTTTTAGTTGTACATCTTCAACAAAGTAAACAAATAAAATGCATTGTATGTGAGAGTTGATGTATATAAATAAGTATGTGTAAGACTCAGTGATTGTGAGAGTAACTATATGAATGAGTGTATAATTGTAATGGTGATTTTTTTAACATGTTAACTATGAGTTACTATGTGTTTGAATAAATGAGGTGTTAGATAATTGTGTAAGTGAGTAAATGTAAGTGTGATTAATTTTTCATGAGTGAGTAGGATGACTGCATAACCGACTAAGATGACTGCTGATGTGTCAATGTTTATAAGTTCATTTGATAGTGTTCTATTAATTAGTGACTGCATGTATAAATGATTCTGTTGTTGATTGGGTAGTTGTGTGTGTAGACTTGGGAATCAGTGAGTGGGTACGTAGTAACTGGTATTGGTGTGTCATTGGTTTCAAATATTGTACTCTGTATTTTACAGTGAGTGATGAAAGTTTATACTAGTGTATGATGAGGTGTATCAGATTGTCAAGTGGATGATGTCATCAGTGATGTCACTGACCATGTCATGAATGATGCAATATGTGACATCAGCAGCAGTACATTGCGGGTGCGCGAGCTATAGTTAGCAGAACTAACTATAACAGAGGAATTTCTATGGTTTTGTACGAGTGAAATGGCCAGCTAACTATAACACCCCTGAAACCTATGTTTTTTTCTGTGAATTTCTAAGGTTTTTTAAATGCTAATTTCTAACTATAACTTCTCTGAAACCTATGGTTTTTTCAGTGAATTTCAAAGGTTTTTTAAGTGTGATAGTTATACCTATTTTTTTGTACTGATTTTCTACAGTTTTTTAACTGTTTATTTATGAATATTTTATTCATTAAATAGCATTATATATTTTTCTGAAAATTGCAAAAAAAATTCTAACTGAAACATTGATGAATTTTCTTGTTTTCATTTCTTATTTTAAAATATTTATATTATTTTCTTTTAAAAAAAATAAAAAAAAATTCGGAGTTGCGCACTCAAATCGTACACATCACGGTGGGTGCGCGCATTCTAGCTGCCATTTTAGAAAAGTCGTGAAGGATCCGCGTACGGTGTGCGACGGCTGCGTGTTTTTCAGTTACATCATATACATTTAATATTACGTGATGGGCGCGATTGGTATGCGACCAGTCCACGACTCCTGCTCCTGCGCATTCGCGGCACATGCGCATTACGGTACGAGATGCTTGCGCGGTTGCGGGTCCCGCGTGACGTCATATAAGTGCTGGGGCGCGCTATATTCCAAAATGATATGTATGTGTCTTTAATATACATATTAGGGCAAGAGATTATGTAAGATATTCATAAAAATAATATATTTGTTCTTATAATAAAGTTATATTATTTTTAAATATATTTTCACGAAGTTGGGTGCTTGCATCCTGAGTGCAGAGAACCAGGTCAGCAGAGCTGCTGTAGAGCCAGAGAAACCAGGTCAGCAGAGCCGTTATAGAGCCAGAGAACCAGGTCAGCAGAACTGCTTTAGAGCCAGAGAACCAGGTCAGCAGAGCTGCTCTAGAGGCAGAGAACCAGGTCAGCAGAGCGGATTTAGAGCCAGAGAACCAGGTCAGCAGAGCTGCTCTAGAGCCAGAGAACCAGGTCAGCAGAGCTGCTGTAGAGCCAGAGAACCAGGTCAGCAGAGCTGCTGTAGAGCCAGAGAACCAGGTCAGCAGAGATGCTTTAGAGCCATAGAACCAGGTCAGCAGAGATGCTTTAGAGCCAGAGAACCAGGTCAGCAGCGCTGCTCTAGAGGCAGAGAACCAGGTCAGCAAAGCTGCTTTAGAGGGAGAGAACCAGGTCAGCAGAGCTGCTTTAGAGCCAGAGAACCAGGTCAGCAGAGCTGCTCTAGAGCCAGAGAAGCCAGGTCAGCAGCGCTGCTTTAGAGCCATAGAACCAGGTCAGCAGAGCTGCTCTAGAGGCAGAGAACCAGGTCAGTAGAAATGATTTAGAGGGAGAGGACTAGGTCAGCAGAGCCGCTTTAGAGCCAGAGGACCAGGTCAGCAGAGCTGCTCTAGAGCCTATGAACCGGGTCAGCAGAGCTGCTGTAGAGCCAGAGAAACCAGGTCAGTAGAGCTGCTTTAGAGCGAAAGAACCAGGGTCAGCAGAGCTGCTTTAGAGGGAGAGAACCAGGTCAGCAGAGCTGCTTTACAACCCAGGGGCCATGTCTGCAGAGCCGCTCTAGAGCCAGAGAACCAGGTCAGCAGAACTGCTTTAGAGCCATAGATCTGGGTCAGCAGAGCTGCTTTAGAGCCAGAGAACCAGGTCAGCAGAACTGCGTTAGAGCCATAAATCTGGGTCAGCAGAGCTGCTTTAGAGGGAGAAAACCAGGTCAGCAGAGCACTTTAGAGCCAGAGAACCAGGTCAGCAGAGCTGCTCTAGCTGACACTGACTGACTGACACTGATTGACTGACACTGATACACTGACACTGATTGACTGACACTGACTGCCTACTCTCTACTAATCTACTACTCTCTACTACTCACTCTCTACTACTCTCTACTACTCTACTATTCACTCTCTTACTCACTCTACTACTCTACTACTCTCTACTACTCTCTATCACTCCCTCTCTACTACTCTCTCTCTGCTACTCACTCTCTACTACTCTCTCTACTACTCTCTACTACTACTCTACTATTCACTCTCTACTACTCGCTCTCTACTACTCACTACTACTCACTCTACTACTCTCTACTACTCTCTCTCTACTACGCACTCTACTACTCACTCTTCTACTCTCTACTACTCCCTCTCTACTGCTCGCTCTCTACTACTCACTCTCTACTATTCACACTCTACTACTCCCTCTCTACTACTCGCTCTCTACTACTCGCTCTCCACTACTCACTCTCTACTACTCGCTCTCTACTACTCGCTCTCTACTACTCGCTCTCTACTACTTTCTACTACTCACTCTTCACTACTCGCTCTCTACTACTCTCTACTAGTCACTCTACTACTCACTCTCTAATACTCTCTACTACTCTCTCTCTACTATTCTCTACTACTCACTCTACTACTCTCTACTACTCTCTACCACTCACTCTCTACTACTCACTCTCTACTACTCACTCTACTAACTCTACTACTCACTTTACTACTCTCTACTACTCTATACTACTCTCTCTCTACTACTCACTCTCTACTATTCACTACTGCTCACTCTCCATTACTCGCTCTCTACTACTCGCTCTCAACTACTCTCTACTACTCACTCTACTAATCACTCTCTACTACTCTCTACTTCTCACTCTACTACTCACTCTCTACTACTCGCTCTCTACTACACACTCTGCTACTCGCTGTCTACTACTCACTCTCTACTAGTCACTCTCTACTACTCACTCTCTACTACTCTCTACTACTCACTCTCTACTACTCTCTACTACTCACTCTCTAACTGCTCTCTGCTACTCACTCTCTACTACTCTCTCTACTACTCTCTCTACTACTCTCTCTACCACTCACTCTACTACTCACTCTACTACTCACTCTCTACTACTCTCTACTACTCACTCTCTACTACTCTCTACTACACTCTACTACTCACTCTCTACTACTCACTCTCTACTACTCTACTACTCACTCCACTACTCACTCTCTAACTGCTCTCTGCTACTCACTCTCTACTACTCTCTCTACTACTCTCTCTCTACTACTCTCTCTCTACTACTCACTCTACTACTCACTCTACTACTCACTCTCCACTACTCTCTCTCTACTACTCTCTCTCTACTACTCTCTCTCTACTACTCTCACTCTACTACTCACTCTCTACTACTCACTCTCTACTACTCACTCTCTACTACTCTCTACTAGTCACTCTACTACTCACTCTCTACTACTGTCTACTACTCACTCTCGACTACTCACTCTACTACTCTCTCTCTACTACACTCTACTACTCACTTTCTACTACTCACTTTCTACTACTCACTTTCTACTACTCACTCTCTACTAGTCACTCTCTACTAGTCACTCTCTACTAGTCACTCTCTACTACTCACTCTCTACTACTCTCTACTACTCACTCTCTACTACTCATTCTCTAACTGCTCTCTGCTACTCACTCTCTACTACTCTCTCTACTACTCACTCTACTACTCACTCTCTACTACTCTCTACTACTCTCTACTACTCACTCTACTACTCTCTACTACTCACTCTACTACTCTTTACTACTCACTCTCTGCTTCTCTCTACTGCTCTCTCTCTACTGCTCTCTACTACTCACTCTTTACTACTCACTCTCTACTACTCACTACTCTCTCTACTGCTCACTCTACTACTCTTTACTACTCACTCTGCTACTCTCTACTACTCTCTCTACTACCCTCTACTACTCTACTCTCTATTACTCACTCTATCTCTCTCTACTACTCTCTACCTCTACACCTCTACACCTCTACCTCTCTCTACCTCTCTCTACAAGCACACATATGCACATATATATATATGCATTTATATATATGTATCCACAGCATTCCACTCCACAAGGAAGAAGTAGAGGCCACACGGGGGGGAAATCGGGAGATCTTTTAATTAAAACAGCATGTGCATAATGCATTTCGGCCTGTGAGGCCTTCCTCAGATGCAGCTGTAAGCAAGATATGGCTCCACTCTCACCTTTAGGAACCCATAGTCACTCCCATTTGTGGTAGTCCGCTGACCGACGGTCATGTCCACAACTTCGCTATAGTAAACTACAGCTCCCAGAATGCTGTATACCTGGGTGAGTGTTGCCTGGGAGGGACCTTTGAAATAAAACCTCTGTGGGTAATGGTAATGCAACTGAAAGGTGCCGAGTGATAAAATTCAAGAGTTCTTGCGTGACGGTGTTCCGTAGATCGGCCTCGAGTCCCCTCCAATGCTCCAGCCCTGATGTGCGTTTGCTGGCAGGGCTGTAAGCCGGCATCAGTAAACCTGGCTCCCCATTAATAATGAACTGCACCGCAGCAGCCGCTGGCATAGCGTGCACTCATAGGCGAACCGAAGTCATGTCAATACCTTGACGACGAGAAAGCTGCATCAGCAGCGGGTGCCAGTGATACTCCGGTTTCTTCAGGGAACGGGGCCTCTAATGCGCCTCTGGCCAGCGCAACAGTATCCACAGCATTCCACTCCACAAGGAAGAAGTCGAGGCCACACGGGGGGGACGTCGGGAGATCTTTTAATTAAAACAGCATGTGCATAATGCATTTCGGCCTGTGAGGCCTTCCTCAGATGCAGCTGTAAGCAAGATATGGCTCCACCCTCACCTTTAGTAACCCATAGTCACTCCCATTGGTGGTAGTCCGCTGACCGACGGTCACATGTCCACAACTTCGCTATAGTAAACTACAGCTCCCAGAATGCTGTATACCTGGGTGAGTGTTGCCTGGGAGGGACCTTTGAAATATATACATACATATATAAACTTATATATAATCTGCATATCTATATAAATACAAATCTAAATGCATGCATACATATGCATATATGCATACATATGCATGTTATGTACATGAAAGTTTGAAAAACACTTATACAAGCAAAGCTAAAAAGCCACCTAATTACAAACAGAATTGCTTTAACTTAAACGAGGGCGAGACCTATTGCATTTTCAATGCTTGTTTACTTTGTTTCCACCAAGAAGGCATTCAGATGTGTCACACATTTGCCATAAATTCTGAATGGTAGCAGTCTAGTTGCTCATTAGATCACTGTAGTAAAGCTACTGCTCACCAGGAAAATCTGCTGCTGGTATTCAAAGTGCATGTTTCAGTCTGCATGTCAGAATTGTTTAATGAAATAGAAGAGTATTTGAGAAGTCAAAATGTGCCCTAATTTTTCTTTCTGCAGCACTAATCATAATCTCTATGGCAAAATGAACCCCCTCCTTTTGTTCCTTTGCAAATTAAACGTTTTAAGTGTTACCACTTTATTCCAATCAAGATGGCTTCAGGTGTGCCATACTGGTCATAAGTAAGACTGTTAGCGCTCTAGTTGTTCCTTAGAACACTCTGGGACATTCTGTCATTGGGCTATACTTAGGCTACATCTGGGTGATATTTGTGCTACATTTGGGCTCTTTTGTCTCTGGTGGCCATCTTGGGAGACTTATTTGTTATGAAGTTTCCTAATTTTCTCATTTACTACAGTCTCCCCATCCTCAGTAGGAAATACTTTCAGGTTTTTAACTTTGATTCCATCAAGAAGGCATTCAGATGTGTCACATATTTGCCATAAATTCGAAATGTTAGCACTCTAGTTGCTCATTAGAATACTGTAGTAAAGCTACTGCTCACCAGGTAAGTCTGCTGCTGGTATTGAAAGTGCATGTTTCAGTCTGCATGTCAAAATTTTTTATTGAAATAGAAGAGGATTTGAGAAGTCACTGAAAACGTGCCCTAATTTTTTTTTTTCAGCACTAATCATAATTTCCATGGCAAAATTAACCCCCTCATTGTGTTCCTTTTAAATTAAACTACTCACTCTCTACTACTGACTCGCTACTACTCACTCTACTACTCTCTCTCTACTACTCACTCTCTACTACTCGCTCTCTACTACTCGCTTTCCACTACTCACTCTCCACTACTCACTCTCTACTACTCTCTACTACTCACGCTCCACTACTCTACTACTCTCTCTACTACTCGCACTCTACTACTCTCTACTACTCTACCACTCTCAACTACTCTACTACTCACTCTCTACTACTCTCTACTTCTCACTCTACTACTCACTCACTACTCTCTACTACTCTCTCTACTACTCACTCTCTACTACTCACTCTCTACTACTCACTCGCTACTGCTCTCTACTACTCACTCTCTACTACATGCTCTCTACTAGTCACTCTACTACTCTCCACTACTCATTCTCCACTACTCACTCTCTACTACTCCCTCTCTACTACTCTCTCTACTACTCTCTCTACTACTCACTCTCTACTACTCGCTCTCTACTACTCGCTCTACTACTTGCTCTACTACTCACTCTCCACTACTCACTCTCCACTACTCACTCTCCACTACTCACTCTCCACTACTCACTCTCTACTACTCACTCTCTACTACTCAATCTCTATTAATCACACTCTACTACTCTCTACTACTCACTCTACTACTCTCTACTACTCTACCACTTTCTACCACTCAACTACTCTACTACTCACTCTCTACTACTCTCTACTACTCACTCTACTACTCACTCACTGCTCTCTACTACTCTCTCTACTACTCACTCTCTACTACTCTCTACTACTCACTCTCTACTACACACTCTCTACTACTTGCTCTCTACTAGTCACTCTACTACTCTCTCTCCTCCACTCACTCTCTACTACTCCACTACTCTCTACTACTCACTATCCACTACTCACTCTCTACTACTCTACTACTATCTCTCTACTGCTCACTCTCTACTACTCACTCTCTACTACTCTACTACTTACTCTCTACTACTCACTCTACTACTCACTCTCTACTACTCACTACTCTCTACTCTCTCTACAACTCACTCTCTACTACACACTCTGTACTACTTGCTCTCTACTAGTCACTCTACTACTCCCTCTACTGCTCACTCTCTACTACTCACTCTCTACTACTCTCTACTACTTACTCTCTACTACTCAATACTACTCACTCTCTACTACTCACTCTCTACTACTCTCTCTACTACTCACTCTCTACTACTCTCTACTACTCACTCTACTACTCACTCTCTACTACTCTACTACTCTCTACCACTCACTCTCTACTACTCTACTCTCTCTCTACTACTCTCTCTCTACTACTCTCTCTCTACTACTCACTCTCTACTACTCACTCTCTACTACACACTCTACTACTTGCTCTATACTAGTTGCTCTACTACTCTCTACTACTCACTCTCTACTACTCACTCTACTCACTCACTCTCTACTACTCACTCTCTCTACTACTCTACTACTCTTTACTACTCACTCTCTACCACTCACTCTCTACTACTCACTCGCTACTACTCACTCTCTACTACTCACTCTTTACTAGTCACTCTCTACTACTCTCTCTACTACTCTCTCTACTACTCTCTCTACTACACTCTCTACTACTCACTCTCTACTACTCACTCTCTACTACTCTCTCTACTACTCTACTACTCTCTACTACTCACTCTACTACTCTCTACTACTCACTCTACTACTTGCTCTCTACTACTCCCTCTCTACTACTCTCTAGTACTCACTCTACTACTCACTCTCTACTACTCACTCTTTACTAGTCACTCTCTACTACTCACTCTCTACTACTCTCTCTACTACACTCTCTACTACTCACTCTCTACTACTCACTCTCTACTGCTCACTCTCTACTACTCACTCTCTACTACTCTCTCTACTACTCTCTATTACTCTACTACTCTCTACTACTCACTCTACTAATCACTCTCTACCACTCTCTACTACTCACTCTCTACTACTCGCTCTCTACTAGTCACTCTACTACTCACTCTCTACTACTCTCTACTTCTCACTCTACTATTCATTCACTACTCTCTACTACTCTCTCTACTACTCACTCTCTACTACTCTCTCTACTACTCACTCTCTACTACTCTCTACTACTCACTCTCTACTACATGCTCTCTACTAGTCACTCTACTACTCTCTACTACTCACTCTCCACTACTCACTCTCCACTACTCACTCTCCACTACTCACTCTCTACTACTCCCTCTCTACTACTCTCTCTACTACTCTCTCTACTACTCTCTCTACTACTCGCTCTCTACTACTCGCTCTCTACTACTCGCTCTACTACTCACTCTCTACTACTCACACTCTACTACTCACTCTACTACTCTCTACTACTCTACCACTCTCTACCACTCAACTACTCTACTACTCACTCTCTGCTACTCTCTACTACTCACTCTACTACTCACGCACTACTCTACTACTCTCTCTGCTACTCACTCTCTACTACTCTCTACTACTCACTACTACACACTCTACTAGTCACTCTACTACTCTCCCTCCACTACTCACTCTTTACTACTCCACTACTCTCTACTACTCACTCTCTACTACTCACTCTCCACTACTCACTCTCTACTACTCTACTGCTCACTCTCTACTGCTCACTCTCTACTACTCACTCTCTACTACTCACTCTCTACTACTTACTCTCTACTAGTCACTCTACTACTCTCTCTCTACTACTCTCTCTCTACTGCTCACTCTCTACTACTCACTCTCTACTACTCTCTACTACTCAATACTACTCACTCTCTACTACTCACTCTCTACTACTCTCTCTACTACTCACTCTCTACTACTCTCTACTACTCACTCTACTACTCACTCTCTACTACTCTCTACCACTCACTCTCTACTACTCTACTCTCTCTACTACTCTCTCTCTACTACTCACTCTACTACTCACTCTCTACTACAGTCTCTACTACACCCTCTCTACTTGCTCTCTACTAGTTGCTCTACTACTCTCTACTACTCACTCTCTACTACTCCCTACTCACTCTACTCACTCACTCTCTACTACTCACTCTCTCTACTACTCTACTACTCTTTACTACTCACTCTCTACCACTCACTCTCTACTACTCACTCGCTACTACTCACTCTCTACTACTCACTCTTTACTAGTCACTCTCTACTACTCACTCTCTACTACTCTCTCTACTACTCTCTCTACTACACTCTCTAGTACTCACTCTCTACTACTCACTCTCTACTACTCACTCTCTACTACTCACTCTCTACTACTCTCTCTACTACACTCTACTACTCACTCTCTACTACTCACTCTACTACTCTCTACTACTCACTCTACTAATCACTCTCTACCACTCTCTACTACTCACTCTCTACTACTCACTCTACTACTCAATCTCTACTACTCTCTACTACTCACTCTACTACTCTCTACTACTCACTCTACTACTCACTCTACTACTCTACTACTCTACCACTCTCTACCACTCAACTACTCTACTACTCACTCTCTGCTACTCTCTACTACTCACTCTACTACTCACTCACTACTCTACTACTCTCTCTGCTACTCACTCTCTACTACTCTCCACTACTCACTCTCTACTACACACTCTACTAGTCACTCTACTACTCTCCCTCCACTACTCACTCTTTACTACTCCACTACTCTCTACTACTCACTCTCCACTACTCACTCTCTACTACTCTACTGCTCACTCTCTACTGCTCACTCTCTACTACTCACTCTCTACTACTCTCTACTACTTACTCTCTACTACTCTCTACTACTCACTCTACTACTCACTACTCTACTACTCTCTCTACAACTCACTCTCTACTACACACTCTCTACTACTTGCTCTCTACTAGTCACTCTACTACTCTCTCTCTACTACTCTCTCTTACTGCTCACTCTCTACTACTCACTCTCTACTACTCTCTACTACTCAATACTGCTCACTCTCTACTACTCACTCTCTACTACTCTCTCTACTACTCACTCTCTACTACTCTCTACTACTCACTCTACTACTCACTCTCTACTACTCTCTACCACTCACTCTCTACTACTCTACTCTCTCTACTACTCACTCTACTACTCACTCTCTACTACAGTCTCTACTACACCCTCTCTACTTGCTCTCTACTAGTTGCTCTACTACTCTCTACTACTCACTCTCTACTACTCCCTACTCACTCTACTCACTCACTCTCTACTACTCACTCTCTCTCTACTACTCTACTACTCTTTACTACTCACTCTCTACCACTCACTCTCTACTACTCTACTACTCACTCTCTACTACTCTCTGCTACTCTCGCTACTACTCACTCTCTACTACAAACTCTACTACTTGCTCTCTACTACTCCCTCTCTACTACTCTCTAGTACTCACTCTCTAGTACTCACTCTCTACTACTCACTCTCTACTACTCACTCTCTACTACTCACTCTCTACTACTCACTCTCTACTACTCACTCTCTACTACTCACTCTCTACTACTCTCTCTACTACACTCTCTACTACTCACTCTCTACTACTCACTCTACTACTCTCTACTACTCTACTACTCTCTACTACTCACTCTACTAATCACTCTCTACTACTCTCTACTACTCACTCTCTACTACTCACTCTACTACTCAATCTCTACTACTCTCTACTACTCACTCTACTACTCTCTACTACTCACTCTACTACTCTCTACTACTCACTCTACTACTCTTTACTACTCACTCTCTGCTACTCTCTACTACTCTCTTTACTACTCTCTACTCTCTATTACTCACTTTACTAGTCTCTACCTCTACACCTCTGCCTCTCTACCTCTCTCTACAAGCACACATATGCACATATATATATGCATTTATATATATGTATGTGTGTATATATATATATATATATATATATACATACATCCATATATAAACTTATAGATAATCTGCATATCTATATAAATACAAATATAAGTGCATGCATAGATATACATATATGCATGTTATGTACATGAAAGTTTGAAAAACACTAATTAAAGCAAAGCTAAGAAGCCACCTAATTACAAACCGAATTGCATTAACTTAAATGAGGGCGAGACCTATTGCATTTTCAATGCTTGTTTACTTTGGTTCCATCAAGAAGGCATTCAGATGTGTCACACATTTGCCGTAAATTCTGAATGGTAGCACTCTAGTTGCTCATTAGATCCCTGGTGAGCAGTAGCTTTACTACAGTGAAGTCTGCTGCTGGTATTCAAAGTGCATGTTTCAGTCTTGCTGTCAGAATTTTTTAATGAAATAGAAGAGGATTTGAGAAGTCAAAATGTGCTCTAATTTATCTTTCTGCAGCACTAATCATAATTTCTATGGCAAAATGAACCCCCTCATTTTGTTCCTTTGCAAATTAAATGTTTTAAGTGTTACCACTTTATTCCAATCAAGATGTCTTCAGGTGTGCCATACTTTTGCCATAAGTAAGACTGTTAGCGCTCTAGTTGTTCTTTAGAACACTCTCGGACATTCTGTCATTGGGCTATACTTGGGCTACATCTGGGTGATATTTGTGCTACAATTGGGCTCTTTTGTCTCTGGTGGCCATCTTGGGAGACTTATTTGTTATGAAGTTTCCTAATTTCCTCATTTACTACAGTCTCCTCAGTAGGAATACTTTCAGTTTTTTACTTGGATTCCATCAAGAAGGCATTCAGATATGTAACACATTTGCCATAAATTCTGAATGTTAGCACTCTAGTTGCTCATTAGATCACTGTAGTAAAGCTAATGCTCACCAGGGAAGTCTGCTGCTGGTATTGAAAGTGCATGTTTCGGTCTGCATGTCAGAATTTTTTTATGAAATAGAAGAGGATTTGAGAAGTCACTCAACATGTGCCCTAATTTTTCTTTCTGCACCACTAATCATACTTCCTATTGCAAAATAAACCCCCTCATTTTGCTCCTTTTTAAATTAAATGTTTTATGAGTTACCACTTTATTCCATTCAAGATGGCTTCAGGTGTGCCATACGTTTGTCATAAGTAGGACTGTTAGCGCTCTAGTTGTTCTTTGGAACACTCTGGGAAGCTGCAGTCGATCACAAAGGAATCAACTGACAGTCTCTGCCCTAGTTGGATGTACGTGTTTTACTGAGAATGTCAGACTTCATTCTCACATGACTGAGAAAGATAATGTGAATTTACAGAAAATATGCTCTCAGTTTAGCTTAGATCACCTTCCAAACCTCTGTGGGAAAAGCATGAGAAAATAGTTTTCTCTCAAACATGATTCATGATATCCCAGCAGAAGGATTTTTCACATGGTAAAATCACCTTAAAACATACCACAATTCCTAAAATGAGTATGGTACCATAAACAAATGATTTATAATGTAACTAAAGTCTTAAAACCTTCTATTTACTGCAATGCTTTTTAATGAGGTGCTATCATGTATATTGGTCCCAAGATGGCTCCCAACACTTCTTGGATGAAGTGTTGACAGCCAATCAGATCTCACGATGAGATGTTTGGTTAGGCTCCGCCCAGATATATATGTGATTTTACTTTTGATTTTCTCAGGAACTACTGAACGGATTTACACCATTTAAGCAAAAGGCACGACTCTGAACCAAGGTCTTCCTTTCTGCCAAATTTGGTGTAATTCCGTTCAGCAGTTCGGGCTGTAGCTGCGACTAAAGGTCCCTATGGAAAATTGCATGGGGAAAACACGTTTTGGGAACCCCCTTTTTTCTCGGCCCGCGCTTGACGAATCACCCTGAGACTTTCAGGATAGGAGCAGAACGGAGCGGGCCACGAGTTTTGAAAATTTCGCGACGAGTCGTCAACCGGCACCAAAGTTAATCTAAATAGAATGTTGCGGATTGCCTATGGATAATAGGTCCTAACTATAACTACCTACTGGCGACCGCCAGTAGGTAATGTGTGTATCTATATATATCTCTAGAGAGAGATAGAGATATTAAGATAGTTATGTAATTAATTTTGGTTAGAACGCATTAACATAGGTTTGGAAAAAACACCTGAGAAATGAACTAAACTAACACAGTTAAGGTGGAATTAAAGGTACAAATTAAAACCAAAAAGCCATTGACATTCACAGTTTATGATGTCTGCAATCCATAGCTCGCACACCGAATGCAGTGCTCATACCTTCCCCCTTAATGTAAATAATCTTGCAGCTGAGATTACATATCACATTTTTCTTACCACTTTGAAATGGAAGACTATGAATTTAAATGTATTTATTGGTTTGAGATGTGCTATTTAACTACATATTACTTTTAGGTTGAAATCTATTTTATTGGTTTTCTTACAAAAGAAGTCAAAGCAAAAGGACATAGACAAAACTTAAATCTCAACTAGATCCAACGGCCGGTGAGGAAACTAAAGATGGGAACATAGAATTATACGTTTTCCTTTTATATGTTGTATATTGATATAAATATTGTTAGAATCATAAGCATTGCATTTCGTGTGAGAAATATGTAGTTTGGTCCTAATATAACTTGCAACTTCACAGTTTTTTCAATTTTATTCTGTACCCATATTGTAGCTTAGTTGTGGTTTTTTAGTTGAATTTCCGAGTTTATTTAAACTTTTGTTGAAGAGTTGTAACCAAACCTAACTATAACTTTTAAAATTTTTTGGGGGGATCTAATATCATATTCAGAAGCTCCCAGCAGCCAGCCCTCACGCTGCGCCCAAGCTCCTGTACGCGGCTAACCCCAACTGCACATAGTCACAAAGGCCAGCCAGCGGGGGTTGGTGAAGCACAACTGTAGTGTAACAAATTATGTTTTTTTTTAAATCCAGAGACCCCAGGAAGGTCTGATTGACCCAGGGGAGGTTTTGGATTCACAAATCTGGCACCAGTTTTTCAATTTCCACAGTACAAATCATATTTTTAATATTCGCTTATGAACCTGGGGGTCAAGATGGGCTCTTGTTTCCTTGTGTCCTTTTTGTTTTTATTTTTCCTAACTCCGTGCTCAATGCTGGAACAGAATTTTTTTCTGTGATAGCGAGCCGATCACAGTATAGCAGACTTCCAAATCTGCGATGAATGATGGTAGAGAAACCTCCCATGTCCACTGTTGCAACTTTAGTTTTTTAATTTCATTTGAAAATCCTCTGTGGATTTTCCTTATCCATGGAGGATGTGCGCATTAACGGTCCAGAGATCTCTAAAATTAAACCTTTTCATGCACAGACCGGAACTATTTTGATTCCTAGAAAATCACTGAAGGTGTTTACACCAAGCCACGTAGCACTTTGAGAAAAGTTCTGCTTTCATTCCAAGTTTGGTGTAATTGTGTTTAGCTATTTATTCTTTTCCAAGATGCAAAATATCCTACAAGAGCTGAAATGTCACTTTCAGGACCTCCCTTTTTTAGCCCCGAATGATTGGCCTCTTCATGGCATGTTGTGTGCATCACAAAGTGGATGAACTTTTTATTGGAAAATTTTGTGCTCATTAATTGAAAGGCACCAAGCTTTTTAGCAAAAATATGCAAATGCACAGAGTATAATATGCTTTTATTTTTGATAATCAACTTTATTGCATTTTTGATACAACAATACAGCGATAGCAAATAAAACATATAATCGGGGTGAATTACAATCAAAACACGCTGTCTGAGACTCAAAGAGCATCGGTGCATTAAATATAGCATTTGCCCATCAGTAAATAGTTCTCCAACAGACTCGGACCTCTCAAACGGGCAGCAAGTTAAACCATTTGCCCCATATTTTGCCAAAAAGTTCAGGACAGCCTCGGGCCTCGAAGAGGGGCTCTTCCTGGGCTCCACACCAGTCCACCCCACGCCTCCACTGCCTCACAGTCAGAGGTTTAGCCTGGGACCATAGCGTTGCTATATCGCGCTTCGCCACTGCCACCGCTGTTCCCAGGAGGCACCTATCCGCCCGGGACCCATCTAGGCCGTCAAACACCCCCAGGATCAGACGCAGTGGGTCATGGGGGACCTCCCAACCCAGAGCCCGCGTAAGCTCAAGTTCCACCCCCGCCAAAACGGCTCAAGAACGGGACACTGCCACACCACGTGCTAAAAATCCGCTGGAGCGTGGCTGCAACGCGCGCAAACAGGGGAAGGACGCATGCGGGCGCTGTACAGGCGTGCGGGGGTGAGCTATGCCGCATGGAGGTAGTAAAGTTGGACAAGACGTAATTTGGAGGAGGTTGTCAGGGTCTATGGGGCCATAAGTGCGTCTCTCCAGTCTGCCTCCTCCAGGGGACCCAGCCATCCCTCCCATCGGGCACGGAGTCGGTCAAGGGACGCAGGACCATTGTTTACCAGAGATCGGTATATCAGTGACACCCCGCCTTTGCCAAGGTTCCCCATCATCACCTGGGCCTCCAAGGGGCTGAATTCCGGAAGGACAGTGGGGGAGGGAATGTGCGTGTGGAGGGCATGTCTGAGCTGCAGATACTTGTAGAATTAAGATGGAAAGAGGAAGTGACGCTGTTGAAGGTCTGCAAAGGATCTGATATGGTTCCCCACCCAGACGTCCCCTAATAACAAGACCCCGACAAGGTCCCAGTGGCGAAAACCTTGGAGCGATGAGACCCCCCCCCCCCCCCAACCATGCTCCGCTCCACAAGGGTGTCTGCCTGGTGAGTATCCGATCCCACCGTACGTGGCGTAGGGCCGTGCGCCAGGCCACCAGCACCACCCTAGTGACGGGGGGAAGATCCCGCGGCACTGGGCTCCCATATAGATACGCCTGAATGTGCGCAAAGTCCATCGACCGGAGTTCCACCGGGTACGCCGGGTCAGACCAGCCGCCTGCGAACCAGTCGTGGATCACGATTAGTTGTGTGGCCAGGTAGTAGAGGTGGAGATTAGTGACCCCCCCATGCCCCCGTCGTAGGGAGGAATATGACAGTGCACCAGGGTCATTCGCGGCCTCCCGCTTCCCCATAGAAAGCGAGTGATGACGCCGTCTATTTCCCGAAACCAACTACCGGGGAGATGGGCGGTGATATTTTGTAAGTTGTACAAAAAACGAGGGAAAACCATCTTTTTAAAGAGGGCACTCCGGCCTAGGGGGTTGAGAGGGAGGGATTGCCATTTCCTAAGGTTCGCCTTGGCTCTGGCGACCAAAGGTGTGACGTTCAGGGCCCATTCAAGCTCCGGGAGGAGGGCAATCCACACACCCAAGTACTTAAACGATTCCCTGCTCAGGGGAATAGTCATTTGCCAGTCAAAGCACGCCCGGGAGGGGTGCAGGGGAACCAACGTGGACTTTGCCGGGTTGACCCTGAGACCGGAGACCCGTTGAAATGCTGAAAGAGCAGCCAAGCATCGCGGGTCAGAGTTCTCCGGGTCTGCCAAGAACAACAGGACGTCATCGGCGTACAGGGCTATCTTGTCGGTGTGACTAGGATCCCAGGCCCAGCCCCGGATAAGGGGGACCTCACGAATGAGGGAGGCCAGGGGTTCCATCGCCAAAGCGAATAGAAGCGGCGAGAGTGGGCAGTCCTGGCGCATGCCCCTCTGGATGGGGAACGCCTCAGACACCACACCGTTAATGAGGACCCGTGCCCGAGGAGTAGAGTAGAGTACCCGGATAAGACGCCGGAAGGGGGAGCCGAAACCCATCCTCTCCCAACACCTCGAGATAACGCCAATCCACCGTGTCGAATGCTTTTTCGAAGTCTATAAAAAGCAACGCCAGGTATGGGGTCAGGTGATGGCGGTGTGCGAGGGTGAGGTGGAGGCGGCGTATGCAATGCCGGGTACCCCGGGCTGGCATAAAACCGCACTGATCTGGGTGAATCAGGTCATGCAGGTGAGGACGGAGCCGGTGGGCCAGCACAGTGGCAAAGAGTTTGACTTCCGTGTTAATAAGGGAAATAGGGCGGTAATCCGCGCAGCCAAGGGAAGGCGGCTGTGTCTTTGGGATGACTACAATAGTGGCCACGTCCGTCTCTGGCGGGAAGGATCCCTCCTCCACTACCTGCTTAAATCGGGCCGTTAAATTGGGGACCAGTGTATCGCGAAAGGACGCATAATATTCTTGGGGATAGCCATCGGGCCCGGGCGTCTTGCCGGGGCGCAACTGTGAGATGGCCCCATGTATCTCTTCCGGAGTGAAGGGGAGGTCAAGAGCCTCTGAAGCCGCCTGGGAGAGGCAGGGCAGGTGGGTTCCGGCCTGGGCCAGCAACTCCGCCAAGGAGGTCCGTGGAGGTCGGGCCGCATACAGGGTTGCGTAAAACCTGGCGAAGATTTGAGCGATGGCCTGAGCTGTGACATGATGAGCCCTGGTCTCAGCCCAGATCTCCCGAATAATACGGTTGGCTCTGGGGTAGGACACTAAATTGTACAGCAGTTTGCCATTCTTATCGCCCCAGCCATACACACGCGCCACCGAGGAGCGCCATAACATTTTAGCAGACTCTAGCGAGATCTGGCATATCTCCTCGCGGAGCAGCCTGAGCTGCCGAGCGGAGTCCTCGCTGTCACTGACGGCCTGGGCTTCCTCCAGCTGCGCCACCTGGGTCTCCAGCAGCACCAGCCGGGCCGACTGCTCCACACGCTTCGTGTGGACCAGGCCTCTAGCCACACCCCGTAGTACAGCCTTGCCAGCCTCCCACAATGCTCCCGGTGAGGAGACAGAACCCGTGTTGGTAGAGAAATAGAGCTCCATTTCCCACCCAAGGGACGCGGCAAAGTCAACGTCTTGCAGGAACCAAGCGTTCATCTGCCATACCGTACGGGTGCCGTGATAGGAGGTCCCCAGCCAGAGAGAGACAGGGGAGTGATCGGAGATACCCCTAGGCAGTAGATGGACCCCGGACAATAGTTGACAGTCTGTGGCAGGCAGTAGGAACAGGTCAATACGGGTGTGGGTGTGGTGGGCTGCCGAAGTATGGGTGTATTGCTCCTTTCGAGGGTTCCACACCCTCCAAGCATCACAGAGACCCAGGGCAGAGGACCAATCAGATAAGTGCTTTGCAGAGGCTAGGCGGGAGGCCGACGGAGTACCTGTTGTGTTGCACGCAGGTTGTAGGACAGCGTTAAAGTCACCCCCAACTACCGTTAGGCCCGGTGGGAAGGAAGAGATGTGAGGTGGCGAAGGGCAGAGGCCATAGTGGTAGGGGGAATGTATGTACACAAGAGGTTAAGTGGTTGCCCCTCAATTGTACCCGTCAGGGCCACATAGCAACCTTGGGTGTCCGTCTCGACGCGAGCCAGGGTGAAGGGAAGTCCCTGCCCCAGTAGTATGGCAACCCCCCGGGAACCCCGTACAAAACCAGAGTGCCAGACCCTGTCAAACCTGTATCGAGCGAGGAAGGTGCAGTGTGAGCCCAGGAGGTGTGTTTCTTGCAGAAACAGGATGTCAGACGCATGGCGGTGGGCGCTATGAAGGACCACAGTACGCTTAATACGGTCAAGTAGGCCGTTAACATTCCAGGAGAGAATGTGGAGGGCCCTATTAAAGGTGGACGCCATCAAGGTGAGCGGTGTGTGGATGTATGGGTGCAAGCGCGGATAGGCCCGGGTCCCATGTGAGACGCCGTGTCAGGGTCCGAGTCGTGGAGTAAAAGGTGCGTGGTCCGATGAGTCTCGTGTCAGCGCTAAAGGTGAAGAGGTGTGTGGAGCTACCGACTAATGCTGGGGACAGCGGCCCATAGGCAGCCAAAAACAACAAACTGGTGGGAGACAACGGTCTTTCCCCCTCCCCAACCCCCCATTTCCCCACACCCTATACTTCTGAAGAGGAAGCATCTGTCGCCCTGAAAAGTGAAACAAATCAAACCAACAACCCCACAATGAGGCTAAATGCTAAGCTAAAATGATTAGCGAAACAGGAGCATGGCAGAGATGGACCCCCCTCCATTTGGCCGGATAAAGATTCGTCAACAGCTGCCTATACAGTCAAGTCAGCTATGCATTCGGTACGTTAAGCAAGTTCTGAATTGAGGAGGAACGTAAGGCACCAGGGCAGGGCAACGGTAAGACAGCCCCCCTGCTGCCGGAACTTCGAGACCTGATACACCGCGGATGCTGCCGTGGTGAAAAACAAAGTTCCTAGGGCGAGGCCCCCTCAAGCGTTCACTCATCACTGGGTCTACGAATCTCGGGGCTCTGGGACAGGTCCGAGTCCGACACGGTGTGATGCAGGGTCTCAGAGGGCTCGGGAATACCACTCAGGTCAATCAATGAAGTAGTCGGATTGGGGGAGGGGGACCTTCGAGTAGGAGTGTGGGAAGGAGGGTGCAGCGAAGACGCGCCCGGCGATAATATGCTTTTTACTACCATTGTTGAGTGCGACAAGAGACCATGACTCACAAAAGAATAAACCTCTAGTGAGTCGTGATGCCCCTCCCTCATCATTGCTAATAAATAGCATGTTAGGGTCTGCACATCTGCATATATAGCTGAAGTCCAGGTATTTTTCTATGTACTTGTTTTAATTAAAAAATATTTAACGAAAACCATATTAAAGGGGATAACTTTGTGCAGTATGGTAAAATAGCACTGAATAGACCTCATGACTACTAGGAGAGTTGTTTCCCTATGTAAAGTAATTGTTGTATGCAAAGAGTTTGGCAGTAAAAAATGTTTTCTCGGACAATTCTGCCGTGGTATGTTAATGACCTCGAATTTGACCTTTGCACTATAGTAATAAATGTATACACACAAACGTTTTTGTGTCAGGGCATATGTTCAGTGAGTGGCCCACGCAGGGAGCAATTTGCACGGTTGTTCTTATTAGAGGCAGTGTATCTGAAACTGATGAGCATTTTTATGTATTCATATTTTGGCATTTTGGAATTTGCTGAAAGCCAAGGTGATATACCCCTATTAATAGCCATACACAGATATTACATTGCTGTTGCTTTCGTTGTTCACTTCGGTTAGATTTTTGATAAGAAAAAGTGGCACCGTGGTCCATTTTCAAAATCAGAGACATTATGTAATTGATTTGTATAGAGGCAACTAAATCATGGCTGTGGTCTCATGCTGCGCCTGGCGAAGTGAGAGGAACATGCTCCCCAGTGATCTCAGTCTAAATATGCACATGTTTACTACGCAGTAGTTCAGAAACAGCCTCTCTGATAATGTACACTACAAACGCCCATTACCCTTCAGCAGCAGCTGTCACCTTAGAATCAGTGCAGCATCAGAGTGTATGCATATTTGTACCTCGGAATACCCGTTTTTTAAATTTTTTTTTTATTTTTTGGGTTCCACAAAAGGTTCAAAATGAAGTCAAATTTTAATGCAATGATGTCCAAGGTTGGGCCACGAGGGCTGGAACCGTGCCAGGATATGTACACAAGAGAGTATACATCCATTGTGTTTTAAATGGAATTGTTTACATCGCTCGTGCCTATCCTGAAAGTCAGTCACAGCTCTGGACCCTGTAAACCCATATTTGACACCCTTGCTCACTAGACAGGGTTCCTTTTAAGTACTGTCTGCCTGCCACAGACTACGACAACTCCTGAAGATTTTTGCCAAAAAGTGCTTGAGTGGAAACAGTACGCAAAGTTACACAATGTCAATTCGACAACGGTTCAACAGATTGTAATGTGTTGTTTGGATTATGGCTACAACCATCTGACTAGGTCCCACAGAAGCAAAAACATGGCCTTGTGGACACCCTAGTAAATCCCCCTTTCAGAGAATTCTTCTATTTATATGCACAGTACATGTATACCTTTGCAGAATTTTGATGAGCAAAAAGCAATAGGTATTTTCAGATTCTCTAAGGTTTCCCCTCTTAATCAAACTGACTTCTATTTTATCTGCTTTAATTTGAAGCATCATTGCCTTGATTTATTTATCAAGAGTATTTAGTCATGCAGAATCTCAGCTATTCAAAAAAATCCTTTTTCGTTTTCCTGCTCGGTGCCAAATTAATAGATATAAAAATATTTGCGTCTTACAATATGATAGACCTCCATTTTTGTCTCCAGCCTTTCCAGAACGTAGTCAAGCGTTGCTTCCTTTTATCTCTCCCTCTTCGCCCCACAACTCACCACTCTGTTGTGAATGGTGACCTCGTTGCAACAAGTACAAGGTGTAGAACTGAAGCTACCATTACACTGGGGCTGGATGGTGTTCTTGAAAATCTGTTTTTGAATGTAAGAGAATAGTCTGGCACAGATAAACAGTTGATGCTTGCAGCGTTTGTATTTTCAGCCACTGGATACTTTGGCTACCGATGTCCCTTGTCTGAGCATCTAAATATTCATACAGAAAGTTGCTTTGGCAGATTTATCATGATTGAACTTACTGGGAGAAGAAATTCCACCTTTGAATGCATGGCCACCTTCTTAGATCCTCTCTGAGTCACAGCTGCAAGACCCCTCTTCTGTTACATGATGGCTATTGTAATATGGTGGTTGTTTGGGGTTTTAGGTTCAAGAAAGTTTCCTGTATCATCCATCTAGGATCTAACTCATCAGAAACAAGTAGTCTTCATGACCCAGATCCTGAAGGTTTCAGTAGGCTGGCTACTCTGGTGCTTTTTTGATCTCACTGCTAGGTGCAGACAGCCAGTTACATCCACCTTAAGACTTCTACTATCTGCTCTCCACCCCTCTCCCTTAGACATTTCTCCGCTCTTATAGATAATGTGCTGGGAAAAGGTCGGTTGATAGCATTTATCTAACCATATCTCTCACCCCATGTCAGAACAGACCCCTACAATCTATGTACCGTAGATGCACACCTTCAGTTGAGCAGTCATTCTATTGTGACATTAGGAAACTGATTTATATCCTTAATCTCTCTCCTGGGTATACCCCCACTACATCGAGGGCTGTACATTGGGGCTCATTACTTTGAAGGCTCTACATTGTGACCTGCTGCTCTGCAGGTACGTTTTACTATATTTACATCTGTAGTCACTACCTTGCATGCAACTTTATTCCTCCCAAGAATAGCTCACAACCACAGTTGTGTTAGACATGGTTACGCCTTGTCTCTAATCATACTTAATGCGTATATGGACCCTTGGCAGCGGTCCTGGACTTGTACAAGATTGGTTACCAAATGGATGCTGAGCCCACCCAGCTCCATTTGCAGCTTAAAGATGACCCTGGCAACATTCCCAACTATCCCATTGCCTTTCTCACATTCACTGGTGGAAGCAGAACAACTGGCTATGCCTTAACGGTGAAAGTACTGTAATTTGGCTCTTTGGTCATGTAAGTCTGTGCTCGCCCCCCTTCTCTTAGCCTGGGGATTTAGATTCCACCGTACCCCAGTGATCAAGCATTCAGCATGAGTGTGAACTTCTTTAGCAAACACTCATTATTCCCCACAAGTAAATGTGTGTGGAAAGCAAACTTTTTCTGTCTTCGTCTTCCGAAAGAGATCATGGCGCTGTGGCAGTTTAAAGAAAATTTCCTTGATTCTTGCTGTGGTCATGACCTGCCTAGGACAACTGTAATGCCTCGATAAAGGATTCCCCCATGCATTCCTAGCTAGACTCTAGTGAGTACAAAATTATGTGATGCGCACCTTGTATTTGGCCTAAAATGTCACGATTATAAAACTCTTGCCCTCAGATCTCTTCACTGGCTCCTTGTGGAGGAAAGGGGATCATTGAAACATTCGGTCTTATCCATAAGGCACTAGACATCCATACTTGGAAAATGATTGCTAACCTCTTTATGCTTTAGCCTTTGACTTGGAGTTCCAGGTCTCCTAACAGAGGCTTGTTATGGTCCTATTAGTTTCAATATAAAAGATAAGATGGTCGCTCTTTGTTACCAGGGTTTCACCCTCTTGAATTTGTTACCAAATCACCTTAGACTTTAAAAGCATTACATCAAATTCAGGAAATCCCTGAATACATACCTTTTCACCCTGGCCTTCAAGTAACACTGCTGTCCCGGGTGCAGCTTTAGTGCAGCATAATTTGTGTCTGACTGGTCAGATGCCCAAGACCAGTTTGCCTCGTTTACCCGGGCTCCGGATGTCTGCACACAGAGGCTTTGACATTGCTGCAACCTCTTAAGTGTGACTATCCTATGACATCATAGTGGAAGGCCTCACTGGGGCAGACTGCTAAATCTTGCAATTTCCCGCTCACCCATATTGGGTGGCCAGAAGTGCCTAATAAAAACTCCAAAATAAATAAATAATGTAGGCATGTTAAAAAAAAACTTACTTATGAAGTTGTGATGTAATGGTACTCCCAATGTAGCAGCTGCTGATATAATTGTCTGCGATTAAGTGACATATAATCATCTTCTGTAGACTTTGTTTCTCACAGGTTGACTGATGTTGCAGAGCCAAATAAAATAGTTACAGGGTCCATCGGTGCAATTCAGTGCTTTGGTTTTGTGGAAACATTTATTTTAATTCCTATCTCATTCAATTGTATCACTTTAATTATCCCCTGGATTAGGAGTGTAGCGGCAATAAGTTGCCCATGTAGTCTTTATATTGTCTTTTAATGCATTTTTGGTGAATGATAATGCTTTGATTGGTGCAAAATTACCCTCTTTGCACATGCAGGGGATATAAGTATTATAACTGTAATAATTAGTTATTCACTTTACAGACTCTCAGTCGAAAGATAGAAAATTATACGGCACACAGGTGTTGCCACTTAAGGATCTAAGATAGGAGGGGGTCTTGACACTGCCTATCTTTTTCTGTGATTCACTATTGGATTGATAGTTTTTAGTTAATTTCGGCTCTATCGATTAAGTGTTGTCTCTCTAAGCAAATACGCTTGGAAATCCAGCTGATGCCAGGGCTGGGCTTCTGAGCCCAGAATCCCGAATACCTACATAGGAGAAGGAGGAGTCGTTGGGTTTGCAGGGGTAGCACTACAAAGCATGACGCGCCTTCCGGCAGTGGGTGACTCTTGGAAATACCTTTAGATCCTCAATCCACAGCACTTACTCACATCTTGCTTCTCACTGCCCGCTGCAGTTTCTGGTCACTAAGGTAAGGATGTGCAGTCTCATTGTACAGTGAAAAAAACACTGCAGGAAGATCAGTCAAGTCCATTGGAAAGAGGTTATGGAGTGTGCAGAGGAGGGTGACTGCACATCCTTACCTTAGTGACCAGAAACTGCAGCTGGCAATGAGAAGCAAGATGTGAGTAAGTGCTGTGGATTGAGGATCTAAAGGTCGTCTATTTAGACACACTCTGAGACTTAGAAACCTGGTGGGCTCTTGGCCAGTATCCTTTGGGTTGGAGAGGTCACATCTCAAGGTTGAAAGCCAATTTACTGGTGGTAGTGGGCCGGGAGGAGAGAGAACTTTGCAAATCAAAGAGACCATTATGCCTTCAGTGGCCACGAAGCACCTCTACATCTTGCCTGCTTTAAGTCTACCTCCTGCTTCAAACAAGGGGCCTGGCTTTACCATGCCTAAACTTAAGTAAAGGCTGCATAAAAAAAGACATAGTCTGGGGCATCGGTGGAGGTGCCCGTGCTGCTCGGGAGAACTTGTCACTACAAAGGGACCTTTTTTGTTTACCTGTCAAGGGGGGAGGGTGTGGTCTGACGGCTAGACTGCCGACCTTGGAGCTGGGAAACCAAGGTTCGAGCCTCGGGGTCGACTCCACATCCTGTGATTTGGGCTCTCGTGAATGGTCTCAACCTTTCAGGTTTTATTGATTAACCTGACCCGAGGCATCACTGCCTGCTAAACACGGTCCTGCTCTGACTACTTCAACCAGTATGGTAGGTGGCAAGGGTAGGAATGAATCTTAGATAAAATCATCTAAACATGGAGCAGAAGGAACAATATTCTACACCTGACAGAAGAAAGATGACATAGTTTTATGGATACGGTTAGGAAAAGATTTTTTTTTGCCTCCTCTCCATTTTTTCTGAATTCGTTTTTGTTGTTGCCTTAGGACTCTATGCACTTTACCACTGCTGACTAGTGCTTCTACTCACTCTCTAAAACGTGATAATGTTTGCTTATGCCTGATTGGTATATTTAATGAATTATAATTCCCCAGTAAAGTGGTGTTCATAACCCTAGGGATGGTAAATTATATGCTTCTAGTGGGCCTGCAGCTCTTATTGAGCCTCTCATAAAGAGCCCTTTAAAATATGCCTCAGGCCTGCCATTTCATCCTGTGTGCAGTTTTAAACTGCCAGTTCGACTTGGTAAAATAAACCTTTTGCCTAGCCTAAAACACCCTTTTTACTACAACTATCACCCCTAGGGTAGGCCCTTAACAGGCCACAGGGCAGGGTACATTGTATTTAAATTTTGGATAAGAGCTTTTATGTTTTACATGTCATGGTAGTGAAAAACTCACAAAAAAGATTTTTACTCCTGCGAGTCCTTCCTCTCCGATAGGATAACATTGGGCTATCTTATATGAGGGATAACTTTGGTTTGGGAACAGGCAGAAATATCATGTTTGGTGTCTAGAGAATTATAATTTTAAATCCTCTTTAATGGTAAGTCAGATTTTAAGGCACAATTCTGAAAATGCCACTTTTAGAAAGTTGGCATTTTCTTGTACTAACCATTTGCTACCTGCAGCCTGTATCGTAGGTCACATGCAGCTGGGCTGTAGAAAACCTAAGTACGCATGTGTGTTTTGGTCGGCCTGAGACGGACGGCCAATACACGTATGCGCACTTATAGAGTGGAGTGCATATCGCGCTCCTCGTCCCAATGCCCCACCCCCACTTCACAAGCTGGCTCAGAGCCAGTAAATGAAAAAAAATAAAGCAATTACATTGTTTTATTTTTCATTTACTGACTCTGAGCCAGGCAGTGGAGCGACGCTCCTTCGCTTTTGCGTGGGAGCCGGCCCTGACTGCCCTGCTGCTTGAGGCCTGCCCTGCTCTCAGAGAAGGAAGACCGGACCTGCTCCCTTCATTCTAGGCAGAGTCACTCCAAGTTTCAGATGGCTGACCTTCTGTTCTGAGCTACAACAACACAACAAGCTCCAGATGCCTCCTTGCAACTCTCCAGATGACCTGCTGCTATTGCATCAGCCTGGACCTGCCTGAGCCCTGATGGCCTCTGAAACAGTGAGTCCTTGATCCCCAAGAGGTACCTCTCCAGGTCATAAGCACTTGATTGGCATCCAAGTGCATTCCTCTGAAGAAAAGGTGAAATCTTGAAATGTTGGGGTCTTCGCGACCGCGAATGAGCCTGTTCGCGAAGAGATTTTACTGCACGCAAAGCTCCATTGAATGAGGCTCTTTGTGCTACAGCGACTGGCAGTGACAAATGGGAACACGAGATCTGTGCTCCGCGCTACCTCGACGACCGCCTGCGGTGACCGCGAATGCAAAGTTCCCCCAAAACCCGACAGGGTCTTCATGCTACAGTGCCAACTATCTCCAACGTCAGTCCTACTGTTGGTGCTATAGCGGCGACCATCTGTGACACCCTCCTCACAGCCTCCTACACTGCGAACTGTACTCTTTACGTTGGCCTTTGAAAAGGTAACTTTTCAGTGGAACTAATCTGGTCTCTGTATACAGACTGTGCTCCATCGTTATCTGCCCGAACTTTCTCTTGGTCTAGCATGTCCACATAACCGTGAGTGGCGCTTTGTGGTGCTATATTTATCTAATTCTTTGAAATTGATTCTCTCCGGTTCTGCTGATTGGAGTTTTGTCATTTTGATCTCATTTTATTTATTTCATTTTACTCTGTTATTCTAACATAGTTTTGGATTTTTCTTGTGTTGTGTTTACAATTTATTATGGTTTGAGTGCAGCATACTTACTTTATACATTGCCTCTAAATTAAGCCTGAATGCTTATGTGCCAAGCTACCATAAGTGTAAGCACAGGTTAATTTAGTGACTTTTGTGGTTCACCCTGACAGGGATTGTGGTTGTTGCTTGATAAGAAGGTCACACTCCCTCAACCAAAGTCCCATTTTCTCATACAGTTTTTCTGCAAAGCAAATTGAAGAGAATACTCGCACAGTGCCGATTAGATAAACTTTGTTCTCATGGCGATAAGTAAGAACTAGGCTCTCAGAACTAGGAGTGAGGGTCCACTTCTGTAAGGAAACCCTGAATGAACATTCATCTCACCATGAGCAACTTAAGGCCTGCACACTATTGTCTGAAGAAATACCTGTAATGTGAGCGTGTTGACTAGCCTGGTCAAACACGTTAGAAGTTCACCTGAATTATCTGTGATCTCAGTGGATGTTTGCTTTCTTCAGGAAACATTTAATGAATTCATCACAGGAAACAGTCCAAGCTTCTTACCAAGTGGTTTCTGTTGTCTTCCTCCAGGAAAGCAGCGTGATAGGAATATATTTACATGTAAATTCGAATTGGCCTTGACAGATCACAAGCGGGGTAAGAAGCACTGATGGATTGTGGTAAATAATAACCATCAAGGAAGACCTTTACATCTGCCATCAATTTATGTCCCCAGTCATGGTCTGCTGGAGTTTTCCTTGTATCTGTTGAGATAATATTGCAATTAATCTTCAGACTAGTAATCCTTGGTGGTGATCTGAATCTTGTTATCTGTCCGAAGAGGGGAAAATCCCAGCATAGATATGGGAGCACCGTAGCTATCAATTAAGAAGGAAGACAATAACCAGAAAATAGTAGGACTCTTAGACACTTTAGCCACAGACATCCATCAAGATTGATTACACACACTACATGGTGATTTTCGCTCGTATACCATAATTGATCACCTAATGGTTGAAAAGCGTTAATTATAATCTGTTCTGGAGTGACCCTCAACTTTATCTGATCATTTCGCTCTCAAAGGAACACTGCAGGGCGAAGGAAAGTTTAATGATGAGGAATTGTGTTCTTGGCGGCTAGATCACTATTTATTTAAGGACTCAACTGTGCAGCAAAACATAGGCAAGCAAATAAAAAGAGTACCAAGCGTCAAGTGACCTTAAAGAAATAGGAAAGACAGTGAAGTGGGACTCTTTCAGTGCAGTGATAAGGTGGCACTTTATTCCAAGGGCAATAAGGCTCACAAATACGAGGGCAGTATTTGTATTAAGAAAATGTATTGAAGGTGAACATTAACTATTTATGAAAGCAACCAAGTCTTTTGCTGTAAAGTAATTGTGCAGAGAGCCCATATAAAGGTATTGGCGAAAGATAGGGCTGGCTACGTTTTTGCAAAAGTAGAATTACAATAATATGAAGGAGGGAAAAGAGTGATGGAGTTTTGGCTCCCAAGCTGAGTGAGTGTCGAGCAAAGGGGTTTGTGGCGAAATTAGAAATGTTAATGATCAGTCTGTGAGTGGGGAGTAGAAATTATGAATTTTTAAGCAGTTGTGCTGAATGATTCACTGATTGCCACGCTTAATACCACGGCAGCTGCTATGTGGAGGGGCACAATCTTCACAAGTATGCCTATACTTCTAAAGTACCTGCATCTAAGTCCTTTGAAAGGTGTCTTTTGTACCAGGAAGCCATGTTTAACCTCTTTCAAGAGAGAAGTACACCGAACATTCTGTTTTACTTAGGGGAACTATAGGTTGTGTGATGAAACTGCGTGCTTCCCGTCCGTCCATGAGGTTTATGGTACAGTTAAAGGGCTCTTCTAAAGTGCTTTCGTTGGCGGTTTGGAAACGATTTACTTTGCGATGTTCCTAAGTTGCCCACGCGAGCGCTTTATGATGTGAAAGAGATGGGTTAAGGAAATCCAATAAATGTAAATTGCAAGTAGATATTTCCACAATTAAAAGAGAGCACTTTAATCATAAAAAGAATGTTTGAAAGGGCCAGGCAAGAATTTTGTTTAATTGACCTGTAAAGTTTTAAAAGAGGGACCGGTGCTGTTGTATGTGCTGTATACTTCTTGTGGTCAATTTGCTTTCATTCACTTGGATGTGTTTTGAAGACGGCGGCAGATGCTCAGCTCATCAGCTGTGCACATGGTGGAAATATTTCCTTTTATGCAAGGGAGTGGAATGTGAGATAGTAAAGTTACATTAGATGTCATGTCTATCCCTTTCTGAGAAATGATGGTAGCGACTAGGGTAGTCCAAGTCAAAGTATAGCATTGTGAGATATTAAATGCTTGCATGGCTTACCACTGATTTTCTTTAATCTATTCCCCCTTCCTCGTGTCAGTCTTTACTAGTCTATGGTGTGCCCATCTTATCTAAAAGGCGTCTCATTGGCCAAGGTCATACTTGTTCTGTAGAGAAGGAAGCACCTCTCATCAACTGGTAGGCGACATGAACTAGGCAGAAATCCATTGTATGGGAAAGCTCATATTGTTTAATGTATCCCTGCTCCATTGATTCTATTGAAAAGTACTGAATCACCACCTGTGAGGAGCTGAAAGATCACATGAACCCACTATGCTAGTTGACCTTAACCCCACCGGTATCAGAGGTGAAGGTTCAGATAGAATCCTACCTATTTATTCAGCATACAGGAATACAGTGTACACTGCTTGACCACAAACTGTTACAGCGGCTTCAAACCTAGATCCTGTCAGTCTGACACCTTCCGAGGTGGAGGTAAGAGACCTCCAAGCATGTTGAGTACCACGTGCAAAAGAACAACTGGAAGCACGTATGCTGCCTGACAAAAGAATTCATCACCAATCACAAATGGAGCCCGCTCCTCTGAGCAGTCCCACAGTGCACCAGACTAAACAGGAGGCCCATACAACAAGCATTAAAAATGCATCAGGTCTTGTCTTTGTCCAAGTTAGAGCATTTTGATGTATGCATATGTATAGTGGCATGCCCATACATATTCACATCTATATATATATGCATATATATGTATGCATGTATATAGGTGCATATATGTATATGAAAACATAAATATACATGCATATATATGCAATTATATGCCATTATATGCCTATGTATGCATGTATTTATTTTTCCATTTATATAAAGTTGCATATGCATTTTTGTGTGTATATTTCGGTCTTTTTATATATATTAATAAATATACATCTACATATTTGGATGGATATATGCATATATATGTACATAGTTTGTATACAAACACGTGTGCATATTTTTATGGTTTGATATCTATTTTTTATATGTGCCTACATATATGTATATATGTATAAAGATATATAATGCTCCAAGTTGCCCAACTGATTTGGCGGTGCACTCCGGGGCCAACAATGCCAACTAGACTCTCCAGTCAATGAGATGCGGCCTGACGCGTTTCGATAAACATCTTTCTCAAAGGCCGTTAATGCGTGTAACACGGCGTCTTGCGCCACACCTTTTATTAAGATTGCTGCCTCCTGATAGGTTCATTATCAGCAGTTTTCCCAGGCATTCTGGTAGATGTAGTGTAGCGCTTTAATAAAACCCTTGAATGGGTGCCGTTGTCACACACAGTCCCAGATGCCAACACTGGATGGGCCACAAATTCTGCTGAGTGAAGCAGTAGCCGAGGGATTTATGGACACCTGCATCCCGGGGCCCATCCAGGGCAGTTAAATGGCAGAATGAGACACACCCATACAGGGAAGTGACACGGACTATCAGTCTCACAAAGCAGTGCGTTTAAACTCATAGGAGTTTGCCCATCTGAGGGCGGTAAATTGTTTAAATAGTGGGAGTGTCAAAGCGCTAAAGAAACTCAAGTCGAGCCTCTGAAGACGAGCGAAGGCTCAGAAACGCGGATTAATTGAGACATGAGAGCTGCAGACCGGCATGCAGTGATGTCTTTTACCCGCTTGAAACTACAGTGCTGCTGGATGAGTGCATCCTTGCCTGTGGGCACCTTTGAGCTTCTATGTATAAAGATATATGCATATATATAGTGACATGTCCATACATATATTTATATCTATAAATATATGTATCTATATGTATATAGGTGCATCTATGTGAAAAAATGTATAGGAGAGGGGATGGCATGTGAAGGAGGGACAGGGAAGGAGAGGATGGGATGTGATAGAAGGGGGAAAGGGAGTAAGATAAGGTGAGCGGAGAGGAGAGGAGTGAAGGGAAGGGGGGGAGGGAAGGGAAGGGAAGGAGAGGGGGAAGGGGAAGGGGAAGAAGGGGAGAAGGAGGAGAAGGAAGAGGAGGAAGACGGGTAAAGGGGAAAAGGGGAGGAGGAGAGGGAGAAGGAGAGGAAAGGAGAAAGGGAAGAGGAAGGGAGGGAAAGAAAGGAGAGGAAAGGGAGGGGATGTGACAGAGGGACAGGGAGAGAAAAGATAGGAGGTAAAACGAAAGAGGGAGGGAGAGGAAAAAACTGCAGGAGGGGAGGGGCATGGAAGAGACGGAAGAGGGAGAGGGTGGAGTGGGGGAAGGGAAGGGAGTTAGAGAGGGAGGGAGGAGAAGGGGGAGAGGGAGAAGGAGATGAGGTAGCAGTGGCAGAAGGGAAAGGAGAGGGAGAGGGAAAAGGAGGAGGAGATCGAGAAGGAGGAGACGGAGAGGGAGTGGAGGAGGAGAAGGAGAAGGAAGAGGAGAAGGAGGAGTAGAAGAAGGAGAAGGAGGAGGGGAGGTGTAGAAAGGAGAGGAGATGTGATGGAGGGACAGGGAAAGGAAGGGAGTAAAAAGAAAGAGGGAGGGAGAGGAGAAAACAGCAGGAAGGGAAGCGGACAGGAGGAAATGAGAGGAAAGGAAAGAAAAGAAAGAAATTGAAGGGGAGGAAGGGCAATTGAAGGTAAGGGAAGGGAGAGCGGGAGGGAAGGGGAAGGGATGGGGAAGAGGTAAGGTGAAGGGAAGAGGAGGGGAGGGCAGGGCAGGGAGGGAAGGGGAGGAAAGTGATGGGATGGGAAGGGGCAAGAGGAAGAGGAAAAAGAAAGGAAAGGTTAAGGAGAATGGTAAAGGGAGGTGAAAGAGGGACAGGGAAGGAAGGGGTGGGATGCAAATAGAAAGAGTGAATGGGAGGGAGGGGAGAGGAGAAAACAGCAGGAAGGGAAGGAAAGGAAAAGAAGGGACGGGAGGGGAGGGGTTGGGGAGGGAGAGTGGGGGAGGGAAGGGAAGAGGTACAGGGAAAGAAAGAAAGAGTGAGATGTAAATAGAAAGAGGGAAAGGGAGGTGAGGGGACGGGTAGGGAAGGGAAAATTGAATGTAAAAGGGGAGGGGAGGGAATGGAAGAGGAAAGGGACGGGGAGGTAAGGGGATGGGAGGGGAAGTGAAGGGGAGAGGAGAGAAGAAAACAGCAGGAAGGGGAGGCGTTGAAGGGAAGGGAATGGGAGTGGGTAGGGCAGGGAAGGGAAGGAAACTAAATGAAAGGGAGAAAGAGGGGGAGATGAAGAGATGGAGGTAGAGTTGGTGGCAGAAGGGAGGAGGAAGGAGAGGGAGCTGGAGATGGAGAGGGGTGGGTAGTGAAGGGAAGTAAAGGTGGGAAGAGGAGGGGGAAGTGCGACAGAAGGAAGTGGTGGAAGGGAAATTGAGAGAGGAAAAAGGAGAGAGAGGAAAAAACAGCAGGAGGGGAGGGAGAGAAGTGGAGGGAAAAAATGAAGGGGAGAGAAGGGAAGGGAATGGAAAGGCCTAGAGATTGGAAACAATAACGAAGCTGGTTCTCAAAGGATTGAAAAGGAGATGAGAGGAGAAAGAAAGGTGAAGTAAAGGGAGGGTGATCGGAAACGATTGAAGAGGAACAAAGGGAAGGTAAGAACATTGAAGGGAAATTAAGGGAAGGTAATAGGAATTTCAAGTCGGTATCAAGTCAGTTTCAAGTTTGTTTTCAGTTTGGTTTCAAGTTCAGTTTTCAGTTCACTTTTCGTTTGATTTATTTAATCACAGTGTCCACTTACACCCACCCGCCTGCGAAGCCCCTGTAGCTTCGTCCTCTCCCTGCCCCCAGCTCGAAGCGCCGGCAGTGGTACTCCCCGTCCGGTGTCCCCGAGTGCAATGCTGCAGCTGCCTGGTTACCAGACTTCTATACTAAAGACACGTCACAATGTAGACTTTTCAAGTGACATCATGCATCATTATTTTATGGGCGATACCATGGGTTACAGTTTAATCGGGGTGGGATGGGCGGCACACAAGCTACGGCTTTATTCCCATTTCTTGGATTTGAGAAAATCTAACAAAAAGTAACCAGCGATGAACCTGAAAGACGCACCTCTCCTACCCAACATTCTTGCCCACTCCCCTTTTGTCTATGCCACGGCAGAGACATCCCCTCTCTGCACTTACGCTGGACCTTGTGACGTCACACTGGCGCACCTGTCATACGTGTTCCATTCACGGGATTCTGCTTCTGGTGCTGCTGGGAAGGCACAAGCCTTACACATGAATTTAAAATGTGGGGTTTTCTGTTTAAAATAAGTTATTTTATTATATGATTCTGTATATTTGGTATAACATATTTATCGTTCATTGTGCTATTTAAAACGTGCGGTATTTACTTATCTGTAGGACTGAACGTGAGACCTACAAGTTAAGTTACACACACACTTGAATGGCGCTTACGTCAGTACATCATTTAAATCTTGCAGAGGGTCAGACATTTAACAGGTCCTGCTCTGACGCTTTGGTGGCGGTGATGGAGGTAAGGAATGATATTTTGGGTGGTGAGAAGAGGGCTGCCCATCCATCATGTGTGCATCATGTCAGCTTAATCATTTCATTAAACATATGCCCCAGAAATCCAAAGCCTGTTACGTGCACCCCCTGGCACATTAAAAGCTAAAAACGGGTGGGTCGTCTTCGAAATCCCGTGTACAGATGCAAGAGCTTAAAGAAGAAACAAAAATAAATAAAGAAACACACAATGCGACACAATCAGACTTGTCCCTCCTAGAAGCCAGCGGCTAAAGACACCAGTGCTTCAAGCAGAAAAGGACGTCATCAGCATCCCCTCTCCCAGCTCCTACTGTATGTTGAAGTGACATGGATCTGTAGCACTGGGCGTTATTTATCCAGCTTCTAAACACGTCCAACATGGTCGACTGCTCCCGCACCAACAAAGGGGTCAGGAGAAGTTGATGGGATTTGAACCCACGTTTTATTGCTTCACACTCGCAGTGAATTAATTATATGACCACCTGCCCTTAACCACCATGTGTCACTTATTCCCGCGCTGCACTATCACTACTGCATTCTCCAGCTCCTTTAAAACAGCACCCTGCTTATTCATTCACCACCTGAGAGAAAACAAGGGAGAGTAAAGGTAACCGGCTTACTGAGTCTTTCTTTAAAAGTTATGTAACGCTGCCCTCTAGCGGTATCGGAGAACAGCTTGTTCAATACTGCATTTACTCTGACAGTTTTACATTTTTCACGGTCTTCGAGTCATTCGGGAGTAAAGGTCGGCAAGCCCAGTGCTTTAAATGGGCCGGTACCAGGGCACAAGTCCTAAAAAAAGAAGCGCTCGCCATGACGTATACTTTTCTCTTTTTCTGCCGCCCCACTTGGACGGCCTCGCCTGCTAAAAGGTTTCTTATCTTTCTGGGGCCATGTGTTTGGCCCCATAAAGATAAGAAACCTTTTACTTCACCCGTACAGCGGACGAGCCCGTCCAAGTGGGACGGCTCAAAAAGCCGAGCAAATACGTCATGAACAACTCTGTTCCAATGGCTGGCCACCATTTACCATAAACGGTGACGCCCGCCAATGGAAAAGAGGGGCGGGGCTTAAAGCCCTTTACCGAAAAGACCTCAAAACATTAAATCTCGCCAGCGAGACTGCGCATGTGCGCAGCCTACACTAGCCGAGACCTAAAAAAGGGGCGACCTAGTTTAGGGTATTGTACATAGATGATCAAGGAAACCAGAGTTACCAAGAGCAACGAGTAAAGCCTCAAAAATGGCAGTTCGATTCCATGGACCTTCCCCTAGATATGGCTGATGGGAAGGGATTCTTTGGGAAGAGAACCTTCACTGTTCAAGGAGAATTTATTTCTGGTCCACCACCCTCCAAAATAAGTCTGCACATTTGCGGAGTAGGAAGAAGCAGGTGGAGGAAGCAGAAACCATTACCGAAAAGGGCGCCCCAAAATCGTTCCCACTCAAAGTAGCCTGTTGAGAAGTGGGAAGAGCACCATATTGTTCTACAGCAACTTAGATCAGATTATCAGTTTTGATCAAGTTCTTGGGAGGGGCCCAAACGCTCTAACTTCCAGTGTTGATATTTTTTATATGCAGTGCTTAATTTGTAAAATATTAAGTGCAGGAGCTCACATTTTTTAGGTGGCCACACCCACTTTCCCGGCTCCACCCACTTCTTCCACTGGCTCCACCCACTTACTCTATTGGCTCTACCCACATCCTCAACTGGCACTTCGGAAAGCCAGATGTAATACCCAGTGATTCCATGATATATAGGGGGTCATATCTTTAAGAAATAAACAGGCTGGGTCATGTCTGTCAAGTATCCAGGTGCATTAGGCTTACACTTTCATCATACGCACTATAACATCTCCAAATTTACCGCCCATGCACTGCAATGCACATGGCTGCGACATAATCTATCCTGCAAATATAGGTAGTGTACAGTGGTAGGTGGTGTTCCCCACAGAGCTGAAGGTGGGATAGTAGTGCGTATGCGCTACTGTTTTAATAATAGGGTTCCTCTTAAGTGGTTGTTATTGGCTCCCTCGAGCAAAGGGGAGAGAGGGACTCCTGCTTTGACTGAGGTGCAGTGTGCTGTGAGTGAGGGAGGGATGACTGAGTTGCTTTCAGGGCTGGGAAGACAGACCCTTCCTGAAAGCAGCATCCCAGCCACCATTGGAACGGGGTTACTAACCCCTTCCAATAGTAGCTCAGACCTTCCCAGATTATTATTATGCACAGAGCTTACGGTTAGTCTATTCAATCAAACCAAATAGATTTTTTTGTACAGCAGGAATGCTGAACTCACAAATTGGAACGTGCTCGCGTATGTGATGAAGAAAAAAGTGACTGCAAAATAAAATATTTGCATAGGATGACATAATGAGACCAGTTTATGGGTCATGTACATGAGCGATCAAATGGATTCTTCAAGTTAGCATACCGGGGGGCTATGATTTTTCGAAGTCTTCAGAGGTATCAATATGTGGATGGAGCCCCTGTCTCAGTAGAACTCTGAAAACTCATTTTTGTTGATCACGCACCCTTTGAACTATGAAGGCAGACAAAACAAGCATTTGCAATGCACTAGGTCTCGCATTTACGGGAGTTTAAGCTATTGGTAGTGTAAATGACCATTGGCTTTATTTATGTTTCAAAAACCAAAACATACATAAAAGGCATTGTCATTTACAATGCCAATAACTCAAACTTACGTAAATGCGAGACCTATTGCATTGCATATTACTTGTTGTTTGGAGTGTTTTGGCTGGATGTGGTGTTCTTTCTACAGTAAAACATGGCAGATCAGGTAAGAAGCCAAAGAGCCTAAAGTGCGATTAGAAAAGAAGGAAGCAGGACGTGTTTGTTATTTAAAAGGGTGAAAGTGACAGCATTATGCATATTCCATTCGAACAAGTGAAACAGGCAAGTGAAACAAGTGATCCAAAAAAAACAGTCAGGAGCAAAACTACAACTAAACAGCCTGAAAACTAAAATGAATTACAACAGTTTATAAAATAAAACCACTTACCACCAGATTGGGTAACTTGACAGACCATGGGTCAGCCTACACACAAACAGTGTACATTCAAAAAAGGCCATCTTAAGAGTGTTTTTAAAGCAGCTAGTGGTGGGGGGAGGACACAGCAAGGGGAGATGAGGTAGCAAGAGCAGGGGCACCGAAGACACGAGAAAAAAAAGCAACACAATATTAAGCAGTGACTTGGAAGGTAATAACAGTCTTGTTAACTGACTTATGGATTGAAAATCGAGTTCTCATTATAATCACGCCATTATCCACGATAGGTTTGTCACGTCGTGTTTTCTGTCAATGGGGAAAGCTGCAATTATGTCCTTTAAGTGGATCGATAAAAAGATTACATAAAAATATTAAAACAAAACTTTTTTTCCTAAACTGAAAGGAAATTCGCACTGTGATCTTGTGGGCCCTAAGGTGACATTGCAGGGAAAACAAGACAGACAATGAAGTGCTCAGTATGACTGGAGCGCTGGAGAGGTTTGTCCAGCTCCCTTTGTATCAGCATGGTCACCTGAAACTGCGCACACAAACCCCAACCCTCGCAGAACCAAATCTGTATGAGTTGGAAATAAAATGCATTGTTTTTATATTATTGTGCTAACATTTAAAGGCCAGAGGTGAACTACTACCGCAGACGCACGCAGACAATCGGCCAGGTACACCTGCACTTAATATTTTACAAATTAAGCACTGGAAATGCTACACAAAACACTACACTTCTCCCTCATTTCTGAGCATGGAGGGTAAATGTGAGGGTTGAGGATGGTCCGAACTCCCAGCAGACATGCATTGGTACTCAAGACAAGACACTGCACACCTTGTACAGACTACAGAAAAAGTGGCATGATAAAGGAAGAAAATGCGCACAACATGTAACAAATTTGGCGACCCCCTTCAGTGCCCCCACTGGGCATGCCTGGTGTTGGTACTGGAGAAAATGTTTTGATACATTAGACTGCGATCACCTTTTTCAGATCCTCACCAAAATAGGAGTCAGTAGGCGCCTATTAGCCCCTGCCCATCTTTTGTACATTGCCATTTTATCACATGTTTGATTGGGAAAGCAGATTTTGGCAGTTTTCCCTATACATAGTGGCACGAGGCAGGGGTGCTCCTTATCCCTCTTGCTTTTCACAATCGCAATAGAGCACCTTGTGGCTCATATTAGGGCCGAGTCTGTGACGTGGGGCATTCTACTGGGCAATCACTCATGCATTATCCTTATATGCAGATGATATTCTCCTCTGCCTTAAAGACATCCGAAGTGGACTCACCAACATCAGACTCACCAACATCGGACTGACGCTATAGGAATTTCATGCGGCTGCTGGGATGTGGGTCAATTGGTCTTGCATATTCCAGTTCAGAAAATATGCACCCTAACTACCTGCTGACCTTGGGGAATGGCACACCTTCATATACTTAGGGATTAAATATACCATACTGACACCACCATAAAGAGGGTAATGAGGGTCGTATACAGTCAACGCTGAAAGTGCAGATCCAATTTTGGAAGACCCTACTGCGGACCACAACGGGCAAGATTGTATTATCAAAAAATGGTAATACTCGCACACCTACTATATTATTTCGCTGATGTACCAGTCAATCACCCCAGGACTTACTTTCGCAAGCTTAATAGCATGCTCCGCAACTTAATTTGGGGAGGTCACCGACATATAACCCTAAAAGAACTTCAACTTCCTGTGGGCAAGGGTGGCCTGGGGCACCCTTCTTAGAACAATCCACCCCTCCCCCCAGTCCCAACTAATGACCAGAGTGACCCAAGGAAAAACATACACACCAATGATCTCTGCCCACTGAAAAACAATGCTACGTGGATAGACTTCAAACCTATGACTGAAGGAGAAATCTTCAAAGTAATAACAAACTTGAAGCCCACATCCCACACTTCCGATCCCTTCCACTCTAGTACGGAACCTCAACCATATCAACTCCTCGTTTAGGACCAAAATCATCAATGCCTCACTCTCATCAGTCTGCGTACCTGACTTCCTCCAACTAAGCCAGATCACACCCATTCTCAAAAAACCAGGGATGGACCCAAGCGATCTCAACAACATCAGACCCCTTACCAACCTTACGTTCCTAGCCAAAACATTGGAGAAATGTGAAGGAAGATGCATCTACAAGACATCTTGTATTATCCACAAATCCCTACATGCAAAAATATCCCAAATACCTAGAATCCTATCGAGAGCAGAAATAGGCCGGGTTCTGAAAAGCTCCAACTCTCTTCTCATGCCTCCTAAACGTAAAAAGAAATCCTCCCAAGCACGCTCCTTCTCTGGAAACACTCATAGGATTTGTAATTCACTCCCTAAGGACCTTCGCTGCATCCCCTCCTTTTCTTGCTTCAAACGTGACCTAAAATCTCTACTACTAAACAGTTACTTCAACACATGCATAAGCTGATCTACTTTCGCCAAAGAGCCAACCCTCATCAACATGCTCCATCAAGGAGGTGACCCTACACTTTCAGACTTGAATCGATCTCTACTACCTTTTCTTTAATGCTATATTGTTATATACCTTTGTGTCTACCTGACTACCTCAATGCTTTTGTCCTATTCTTTACCTCCGACTGTTTGACACATACAGTTCTCCTCATGTACTTCCTGTAAACATATTCGCATAACATGAAAATCGCTCTGATACCCTCAGGTCTAGCTAGCTCTGTGTAAAACTCAGCCTCTCACCTGGTGACACCAACTTGGGTCAGTGCAGGTTAAAATCATAGGAACTGCTCCAAAGCAAAACTGCCTCTGGCCTCTTCCAGATCAGTGACAGTCATCTAGCGATGTATGAACAGATTTTTCCATCTATGAAGGCGCATCACACCATATGCCTCTGAAATCCCACTCCAGGGTTTGCCCAGCATTACCACACTTGGAAGCCTCTTTTATTGAAGGCCACTTTTTGTCCTTTGATCAGCATATGGCGGACAGAAACATCTCACAGGTTTTGGTGGTTCCAACAAATTTGCACTAAGACGTGGGGAATCAGTCATAGAGAACCACAAACCCACAAAGTCCTGCAAAAGCTCCTAATTATGGTCACTGGCATGCACTTTGTCACACGGTTATATAAAGCCCTACAAGAACATACTCGGACACCATTCACAAGGCTTAGGGGGCACTAGGATAGGGACTTCGAGAGAGGCTATTTAACTGTGAGTGTTCTTTCGCACAAGAGCACCCCCACCCAATCTCTAGGAATCCCCATTTCCAAAACATCCAATACTCCATCTTACACAGTGCATACCTTAGCCCTGCTAAACTAAATCTGCTCTTTCCAGATGTCCAACACCGCTGTCCCCAATACCAATCTAATAATGCATACCTCCACTACCTTCTATGGTCTTGCCCTTCTCATACACACTATTGGCAAACACTTATGACTGTTACTCATTGCAAGGGCCTGGACTCTTAGGAGATGGGCACCCTAGGTCTATAGAGAATACCAAGTGCATTAGGGCAGCAGTCCAGTTCACAGACTTGGCACCCCTCCCTTCACAAAGAGCCATAACACTCAAGTAGTGCTCAGAACAACCTCCTTTGGCATCCTCATGGCAGCATACACTAGTCGGAAGGCAGAACGCACGGCCTACCAGCGCATAGAGACAAGAGACCTCCGCAAACACCAATGGTCTGGAATGCCATATTAATACTACGTCCAGAGTGTCATCAAAGCCATCTTACATTAAGCCCACAATTTGATGCAACACCTTCGCCCCTCCTCTGGCACCTACACTCCAACTCAGATGATTCAAGGCACCCTAAATGCGAAAGAGCTTACATTGTTAAATTCATATGCTCCCAGTATTGATGACTGACTTTTTTTTCGAGGGAATGCAGGTCTTCTTGTCGGACAGCATGGGCTCCCTCATAATCTGGGATTGGAACTTTAATTGTGTTTTAGATGGGCAAGGGCTCGCTATCAACCCACAAGGAAGGTACCAAGCCACTAATGGTGGGCGCGCTGGGGAGGGGAATGCGGAATTTGGGTCTCTTGAATGGGTGGCGCCTCTTACACCTTGGCAGTTGAGAATATACATGCCACTCTCTGACATGCAATACTTACTGTTGAGTGGACCACTTCTTGGTTGGAGGTTTGAATCATTCCCGGGTACGCGCAGTGGCGCACATGGTCAGTTTCCTCTCCGATCAAGCCCCAACCTTGCTGACTTTGGCCAGGGGTGGGAGGTTTAACCGATACAGCGCATGGCTAATGCTCTCTGATCTGCTCACAGATGTCATCTGTAGGGTTGACTTGCTGATTGCTTTAGAGAACTACATTATTGAAAAATGGAGGACCATGGACACCAGGGCAGTCGAATAGGAGGCATTAAAAGCGGTAGTTTTGTTGGGGGAATGCATAGGCACTGTCTGTGGAGTGTGTAGATAAGTCGTAGTGGACTTGAAGACACAGGAGGGCTGATTATTCGGCCTTCAGAACTGGAGGTATATACGGCAGAGGTGTGCGCAGCAACTTAAGCGACTCATGGAGAACTCCAATCCCTCTGGGATATACTAGACAAAACTGGTCTTAAGTCCTACTGGCAGTTCTTTATTGCTCATTCACTTTGTGAGCAATAAAGATGCCTTTAAATCTTGTCACATTTACTCAGCTTTCAGAGACAGAAGTCAAAAGTCAGTTTCTCTTCCTACATTTAATTTTCTTTCTATGACTGAAGTTGGAGGATTTTCAGCTCACCAGAAAGGGCGAGTAGGCCCTAAAAATAGCTCGTCCTGATTAAATCTGGCGCGCCATAGCGGGTAGACAAGTAGATTTTTCGAGCCCTGATGTCTATTGGAGCAATGGCGGTACGGGGAATGCCTGGAAAGGGGGGATATTTACTTAGGGGATACCTTCATCTCTTTTCAGGAGGCAAAGGACACTTTGGGATCGGAACAGCTCATTTTTTACATTTCGCTAAATTGGAGAGTGTGGCAAAGGAGCTCTGGACGGATTTCCCTGCAGCGCCCCGACCCTGACAGTCTTATTGGATGGGTATAGGGACGTCATTTAATCACCCAGTTTTGCAAAGCCATTAGGAGTGATATGTAACCTTGACAATTTACTGCACGTGTGTCCTGGGAAAGAGATTTCGGTACACTCTTCTCTGATTCGGAGTGGGTGAGTACGTCAGGCCCTGTCCTTACCATGTCCTGTAACAACAGGTTTCAGCTCCTGCATTTTCATTTCCTGCATCGTACAAAAGTCACTCCATATAGCCTCCATGAAATGGACCCTACCGGATGAGCTGCATCTGTGCAGTGCAAGGAGGTTGGAGTCACCTTCTTACACCTAGCGTCGGACTGCATGCAGGTTCAGGACTGCTAGGGACAAGTTGTGCCTTGTGTAGAGATGGCCACCGGGATTCGTGTTCTGCTGACGCCGGTCACCTGTTTCCTGGGAGTTGTGGTGCACCCCAAGGGATGCAAGAACCCTTATAAATTGACCCAACTGGCCTTATTGTTGGCAAAGATACAGGTGGCCACTGGATGGATGGATGGGCGCGTGGTTCCCACTGTTAATACATTGGCTGTGAGACCTGTTGGAATGGGTGGTGGCGGAGGAAAAACACATGAGAATATCACACACTGATGAGGGAGTAGCTGAGGCTGTAATGCTCTGGGCTCAATTTTTTTAGTGTGTTTTAGGATGATGATGATACATCCTCCAAGGATGGCTCTGAGGTGAAGGATTGATAGAAATAGAACTACTGCACATGTTATTTCTCTGATGACCAAGTGTGTAATGATGCCCCTTTGAATAATGATATTCTTGTTGCCTTGGTTCTATGTATGCTTGACTAAAATTTTTATCAGACAGGTAGACAATCCCAATTACAGATACTGTATATTATTTGATTATAGCTGCCCCTGTTGTATATCAGCTTTTGGATTCTATAGGGCACTGCTGCCACGCACTGTATGTTTTGTCGTTTGCTTCAACTCAATGAGATGCAGTTTAAAAAAAAAAAAAAAAGAAAGAACACAGACTTGTGGGGAAAAAAGAAATTAAAATACATTATGTTGCATAAAAATATTTCAAAAGTAAGAAAAAATACAAAGCTAACAAAACAGTAATTCAAAAGTGTAAAAAGCCAAAATAAAAAATCGTTAAAAAAATCATTTTTTTAAAAGTGTACAGAAACAACACACACAGAATAAAAGTCTGTGACCAGATTAATGTGAGTGCATCCAACTAGAAGGACCTCACATTGGATGCTTGCACAGAGTTTGGCGTGTCTTCCTCAGGCCAGGTCTAGTGCCAAACTATAGCTGTATGCCTTGTCCAGTGGGGTGCCCCAGCTGAAGTACTTACACAGGCTACATTTCGAAAATGATCAAGTAAAATCGACATTCACTTTAACGTGGCAGCATAGTTGGGTGTGAAAATGAAAAACCGTAACTCACATAAGAAAAACCATTATAGTCACTGAAAAAAACAGTGTTAAGTGATGTTATAGTTAGGTGAGAAAGTGAGACCAATACTAACGTTTAAACAACGCAGAAATTCTCAGTTTATAGTTTACTCAACTAACTGGAACTTTCATTGTGGGTGCAGAAAATTCAATAGTGTGCATCTGTACCCAATTTTCTAACACCAGACAAGTAATGGACATAACATTTAACCACTTGCAAGACACTTAGTTTATCTGTGAACTAGCCCACCTCTGATAGATGTCACTCTGTTTACGGTTATTCAGCCACCTAGAAAATAAAATGCTTCCACACACTCTAATACTGTTACCCACATTTTAAACCATGTACACCCCACAAGGTATTGCTATTTTTCCATTTGTGTTAATAGTATTACACTGGCTTGCAATTTTGAATGAAGATGTTGACGTGAATATATTTGCAGCAGATAATGCACTTTCAGCCAGACTGTATGGGCAACTCTTTAAACAGTACTGAGAATATCAGAAATGTGTACAGGCTTAAAGCTTTGAGTTACATCCTCTCTAATTGGCTGAACCTTATATTGTATGTTAATTAACAAAGTGCAAAGCTTCAACATTATCAGGAAATTTCTGGGAATAATTGTTCACAGCTTATAATTTACTAGTATACTTAAAATAAATATAGAATTGTATGTTATGTATTTAACATAATTATGTGCCCAGACATCTACAGGGGAATAATCATTACTGAATGGAAGCTCTTGCTTGTCCACTGATTTTTGGAAAATGTCTTTGAATTCAATCAACAAACTGCTTTAAAAACATTGCTGTGCTACGCAGATCAAGAGTGCTTGTCCTTTACCTAGTTTAACCTGGAGTAAGGAATACACCAATAACTTTCTTTATAGGTTCACCATGCTGCATATATCATTTGCTGTGCAGATGTTGACTTGGCTCCACGGCCTACAATATTTCTCTTGTATACTCAAATTAAATATATGCTGTATATGACTATACCAAATTACTACTATCTTTCTTTTTTTAAATGATGTACAGCTTTACTGAATAACGAGAATTGCGGTGTTATCAATGTCATCAGTGATGTCATAAATGTCATTTGAGGGTATAAGCACCGCACGAGGGAGGCACAACTTCCAGTTAGATGAATAAACTATAGCTGGTAAATTTCAGTGTTTTTCCGGATTTTAACTGTTGTCTCACTTTCTCACCTAATTATAACGTCACTTTAACTTTTTTTTGTGTGAAAAGAAATATATGACCACGTTTCTAAAGGAAATAGATTTTTTGGTTTGCTAATACGTTTGACAAAGTTTGATTAATCTTCACACAAAAAAAGAGTTTTATCCACCTCGGTTTCTTCCTGGAAAGTTTCAGGGTCATTTTTCAAGCAGGGACAAAGAAAAAGAAGGGGGGGGGGTCCTAAATGCATTTTCCCCATGCAATTGTCCATAGGAAAGTAAACAGTGATACCACAAAAATGGCAGGAGGCTAGATTTTGGTCCAGAAAGTGTGCTTTTTGTGGTTTGGTGTAATTATATTCAGTATTTCTTTTAGAAAAATTAAGGTTCAGAATTTATGTATATATCCCACCATGGAGGATCCACGAAGCTGACAGATCTAAAGATAAGCTCTGATGTCACACATCAACAATATATGTGCCGGCAGCCATTTAAGAACTTGGAGACTTAGTGCTCTATTCTGGAAAAAGAGCAACAACAAAAAAATAAGCATATGTGGGGCAGGGTAGGGATACCCTTTAATGCCCTAAAGTAACTATTACGCATGCCATCGCTATGCACTACAGATTACCTCACTCACTCATGAAATGTATGACATCATTGATAACATTACTGCAACGTCTAAGATAATTTATATTATTTATGACATTACTGATGACATCTCAAATGACACCATTGGTGACATCACAAGTACACTATCCAAGCTTCTTTTGTACACATTACTCTATAAACTAGTATTGGATTAGAGGCCTGAAAGTAAGTGCAAAACAACTTGGAATAATATGAAGCATCATTAATGGCATTATATACACAACTCCCTTGTGTGTTCCAAGCATATGTTATGTGCAATGTTGACCCTGTACCTAACACTTCATAGGAAGCTTAGTTCACATTGACAACCAACCACAGATATTTGGGAACCCCGCATTGCACAGTGTTCAATATGTATACAACTGTTCAGAGAAAGCCAAGTTCCTTAAGATACTCAACATCTGTTCCAAAATTATTGCCCTACATCAAACAGCTGTTATCTGCATCAAACCCTTCACAACCACTAAACCTACATAGTGTAATTAAATAGATATGGGCAGAAAAGTGGATTCTGTAAACAGTGTTTAGTCTATGGAGAGCATTTACTCTATACTACACTGTTTGTAGACAGTGAAAGTCTCATGAGAAATACACTACAGAGTAGTAAAAACTAAAAACAGTGTACACTCTATGCAAAAAGAAAAAAGTAAGTCATTTGCTTAAAATTACCAAGGTCTAAAGGTCACACTACTTGCAGCATTCATATTGTGATTAAAGCCTTACAGCTAACCCAACTTCTGAAGGAAAACAAGCACATGTACATAAGTTAGTATGTATTGTAGAAATCATAATGCTAAGACAATTAATTCTGTCTAATAGCTCAAGGCTGCTTCCAATACTTAGCATCTACTATAAAAAATCTTTCCCCTGTTGAAAACTTTTTCACTAGACCCAGAAAAACATGTGTGGAACATACTGGACACAAGTCGTCAGCTGTCACCTGCTCACAGAGTTTATCTTCATTGCAAAGATTTATAACGTGTTCAATACCTCTACACACCTATGATGCATTATTAGGAGCATATGCGCTTTGAAAACACACCCATTAGCTGGACACAGGCTGTACAAAATTAGGTAGAAAAGTAATATGCTAGCTACCTGCCACTATGCAAGCTATAAAACAAAATAACACACTAATTGGATGGTGTCATCAGAGATGTCATAGAGCATGTGATGAGTAATATATGAGGTCATAAGCAGTGCATGGCGGGGGAGCAAATTATAGTTAGCTCTGCTAACTATTACTGGTGAATTTCTGCGTTTTGTTTTTTTTTAGTTCAAAATGTTAATGTTATCACTGACCCATTCACATAACCAGAATGTTACTTTAACCTTTGTTTTTGTCAGTAAGTTCTAAGTTCAAAAGATATGTTTATTTAGACCCTTGGCCTTTAAACAATACAACAATTTACGTCCATTGAATTTTAAAATACATTTTGAAACATTTTTTAAACAGGAGTGGACAGAGACATATTAAGTGATCTCTTTCATCTAATACATTATAAGTCTGCCCATTTACAATATACATTCACATAAAATGTCTAAAACTAGTCCCATAAAATACCTAAACCCTCATAAATACTAAAACTCTATCAATATTGTGCTGGCTGCCCTCGTGAATCTCCCAATCGCACATACTATGTCTAAAAAGTACATATCAGTCAGGTAATAGTTCTACGGCATGTCCACAAGTCATAATCCCGTATTTCAAGAATACTGGGCGTAACCACTGACTCCGCTGTAATTTTTAGGCAGTCCAACAAAATATGCAACATATCACATTTTGTATTCAAATCACAGGTACATTTTCCTCCTGTATGAATCATTTTTGCTTTTACCACATCACTTGTCTCACAGGGGTTGAGCCCAATTCTTACTCTCAACACTTCATTTCAGCTGATTTGGTTAGGTGTCCACATACGGGAAACTCACTTTATTCCACCATGAGTTTAGCATAAAATGTACCGATTTTTTCCGATTAAATAATAGGCATATTCATGGGACAATTATTTGCCTAGCGCTTTCAACTCACTCTTAGAGATTACGATTTGTAGATTCTGTGGACACCACATTACTTTCATTTCTTTACAAATGGCACCCAATTTAATCCTAACACTTTTTGCTCATTTTAATTCATTTTGCACCATTACATTCTTACACCACTGAGAAACTTTCTGTACCTCGTCCCCACTCAATTTTCCTTAGAATCTTATTAATGCTTTTGCAGCCAGCATATTCCTGGCTATCATGCCAGTTTCCAGTCTTATTGCTTGAATCATGGCAGAGCTGGGGAGTGACAGTAAATACTTCAAACACTTTCCTCCTTCACATCCCACTTTTTTTTGCCACTAATGTATAGCAGTTCGGCTCCATATTGCAGTTGGTGGGGGGGGGTCATTGTTACATAAGCTTTTAAGACTGGTTCGTATGACATTTCTCCAAAGGCCTTGTGAACTTTTTTCAGGCCACTCACCGAGGTCAAATCCCAGGTCTTCAGTGACTCTAAGTGTGTTTCTATTTCAAGGACCTCTCAAACAAGAGTCCGAGATACTTGTATTCATTAACTAATTCAAGTTTAACTAATTCAAGTTTCTCCGAACCTAGGTGCCAATTAAATTTACTTTTAGCCTTACCAAAGCAAAGTAAGAGAGAGGGAGACCGAGAGAGACAGAGAGGGAGGGAGAGAGAGGGAGACAGAGAGAGAGAGACAGAGGGAGGGAGACAGAGGGAGGGAGACAGAGGGAGGGAGACAGAGAGGAAGGGAGACAGAGAGGGAGACAGAGAGGGAGGCAGAGGGAGGGAGACAGGCAGAGGGAGGGCGACAGAGGGAGGGAGACAGAGGGAGGGCGACAGAGGGAGGGAGACAGAGGGAGGGAGACAGAGAGAGAGAAAGGGAGGGAGACAGAGAAAAAGAGAAAAGGAGAGAGAGAGTGATAGAGAGAGGGAGACAGAGAGGGAGGGAGGGAGAGAGAGAGGCAGGGAGGAGACAGACAGAGAGAGAGAGGGAGAGAGAGAGAGAGAGAGAGAGAGAGAGATATGTGTAAGCCGGGTCCGGTGGCTCAGTGGACAAAGGCGTCCGCTGCAGGGGCCTGTGTTCCACCACATGGTCACAGTTTTTTTTTTGCTCTACCCCCGCCCCCTCCCCCAATGACTCCGCCCCCACTGGTGTGGCCCTCGGCCACAAACCACAGTGTAAATTTGGCCCCCGAGAGAAAGTTTGTGAGTACACATGGTCTAGAATCACTAGGTCGTTTGCATACAGAAGGCATTCCACATGTTTGCCATTCATTTTGGGGCTAAATCAGTTTGCAGCAGCTAAAGTCACTGGCAGGTCAGCGACAAATAAGGAGTAGAGTAAGGGGGCTAATACACACCCCTGTCTCCCCAAATGATAATTTTTTTGGATTTTATGTGTAAGAGTCCCCACAGTGTCATAATGACCTGGGCCCAGTTGCTCCTACATTGCTCCTGGATTAACCTTAAGAGGTCTTTTGGGATGTTTTGGTTTTCCAATGCCTCCCATAGGCGATTACTAGCAACCAGATCAAAAGCTGCAAAGAAGTCTACAAAGCAGCAAAATACACTCCCCCTCTGCTCAGCAGACTTGCATGCAATGGACCTGAGCGAAAAGCAATGGTTGATTGTAGAGTGTTGTTTGTAGTAAATTTCTGGTTGGTTTTTTTTTTAAACTAAAAACAATCTTTTTATCACACCTAAGTACAACATTACTTTAACCTTTGTTTTAGTAAGTGAATTTGTAGTAATATTTTATTACCAAACGTAAAGCCAATCCCCCACCATGCACGGCTGTAGGGATGGGGAGGTGTCAAACCCACCCCCCACCCTCCCCCCACTGGCAGCCAACCCCAGGCTGTGCACAGCCTTTGGCTGTACGCAGCAGGGGTTTGGCCACAGGACCTGGCCTGTGGCCAACCCACCCAAAGCAGCCTACACCTCACAGACCGCCAACTCCATGCCACGTATGGCCTTTTTGTCAAACACGCCATGGGGTTGGCCACACGGCCTGGGTCTAAGCTTACAACCAGGCCCTGTGTCCAACTCCCTGTAAGCAGCCACTCGGAGGCAGCCAACTCCACACCAGGCACAGCCTTTCCTCATGCTTGGCATGAGGTTAGTCTTAGGGCCGCAGGCAGCCAACACCATGCTGCACTCAGCTTTTGGCCATGTGCTGCAGAGGGTTAATCACAGGGGTTGACCTGCCCCAGGCCCTGTGGCCCAACCCCCAGCAAGCTGCCAACCTCACACCGCAGACAGCGTTTGTCATGCACAGCGTAGGGTTGGCCTTTAATCCCCGAGAACCCCATCCCCTGGGCCCAAAAATATATATTAAGGGGAGGGGGACATGCAGCCCCCTCCCCTTCCCTTAATTGGCTCTGGAGGAACCCCATCCCCTGGGGCCAAAAACAATAGGGGAGGAGGGCGTTTAGACCCCCGCTCTAAGGTTTATTAGGCCCCAGGGACCACATCTCCTGTACTCAAATATAATAAAAAATGGGAGGAGGGTATACACAGCCCCACTCCCCAAGCATTCTTGGGCCGTGGGGACCTCGACCCTCAGGATCAAAGTCTTAGGGAATGGGGTTTGCAGCCCCTCTCCTCAAGCCATATTAGGCCTGAGGACCCTATAGAAGGGCATAGTGGCCTACCTCCCCAAGCCTTTTTAGGCCCTGGGGCCAAACCAATAAAAAGGGGGAGGGGCAGTGCGCCCTCCCTCTCTGAGCCTCATTAGGCCCTGAAGACTCCATCCCCCAGGGTCATATCTAATTTTATAGGGGAGTTGGACCCACCTGTAGAAATGTGCTTCTCAATGAACACACCGGTGCAGGGTTCTCCCTTCTCTGTCCACGGGTCCTTAGACCAACAAAATGGAGATTGGCACTGAAGCTGGAATTAAAATAACAAGTTTATTAATCACTCATGAGTGGGACTACGTCCACTCAGCACTCTCAAGTGCTGCCTGAGGTAATACATTGAAGTCACAGAACACAGGCCTTATATACAGCTTTTTCTGCACTGGTAAGCATGTGGATACAAATAGATGGTACAGGCCCACACAGGAATAGTTACCGACAAACATGGGCAGATGGGAAATCACTTAGTCAGCAAAGCGGGAGGGTGCGCTGGAGTGCTTATGGCAGCACTAAGAGATTGACAGTTGAGTCTGAGACCAGGTGTTCTGGCAGCTACAAACACTTTAGCATGCATATTGCTTTTAGCTGAGTCAGGAAGTCAACTAAAATAGACAGCACAGGCAGAGAAAAAGACGAGCAGCAGAGGATGGGAGAATTACAAAGCCAACAAAAATGGATGCCATAACAAAGATGGCTTCAGCCTATGCTAACAGAAATTATTTCAGATTTCCACACACCCCTGGGCCCTGCTATACTATTTATGGGAAGGGGGCATGTGGCTCCCCTCCTCAAGCTGTTTTCATCCCCATGAACCCCATCCCTCGGGGCCAAATTAATTTGGCCAAACATCCCCGTGGCCCAATTGTTAGTTAAAGGGAGGGGGGGTGCGTGGACCTTCTCCCTAAGCCTTTAAAAGTGCTTGGGTCCCCACCCCCCAAAACAGTACTATTTTCTTTTTTAAAGGTTAGGGATGTGCAGCCCCCCACCTGAGCCTGTTTTGGCACAGGGACCCTATCCCTGGGGCCTATTTATTATGTGGGTGCCCCCGGTGCCCTCATAGCACAACGATCGGGTGCACAGAGGGATCCCCAGGCTCCCGTGGCCCCAGCCAGCTTTATACATGCTGTGGGAGCAGGCATTTCTCCTGCCTGTAGGGAGCAGGCTTTTCTACAAATTGCTGTTTTTGTTGTGTTTGCTTTGTCTGCCCTAAGTTGGCTGGGTATGCCCAGACGTGGGTCCTTGCTCACTATGCCACTGGATTCAAGCTAGCCTTGCTGATGAGGGGATACTTGTTTCTGGTCCAGGGAAGACCTGGCTTGGCAATTCGGGTTAAAATGTTCCGACAAAGAATGGGGTCAAGACTGTATGTAGGTTGTAGAACAGAACCGCTATGTCCTGTTGTTCTCATTATAACGAGGTTTATAATCTCTACAGTACACTTCCATGCATTAGATTCTTATTTTAGCAGTATATACAGGGTGAATAGTTCATTTTTTATTACAACATATCCTCTTAGCTTACACTTCTCTGCTGACTGATACCTAGGCACTATATCCTTCTCTGAAAAAGGATATCCCCCATCAAACACCTTTTATATTAGTGAACACACTTTCTTACTGTCTTTGGGACACTTGCTGTCCAAAATTATATATAGTAAGTACCATAGCTGGAATTTACATCAATCATTCCCGAGAGACACCTAGATCACAAAACAAAAAGTATCTCCATAGCCACCTATGAACTCAACAATATATCAAAGATATAATCAGCTACGGTTCAATAGCAAGCTCTCTTAATTTATATTTGGCATTTTAAATATCCAAGTTATTAGTACTCATAAGTATCAAACTTATTGAAACTGGTTTCTAAATATATCATATTATTTAAATATTTAGTCACAAACTGCATAGTTTAATGATATTATATTTTTAATTACCTGCAAATAAAGCTGTATGTTGAAGGTAGCTGAATACTGCAGTCTCCTTTATTCAAAAAAATAAGATGACCTCTGCTGAGCACAAGTCAAAAAGATAACACTTCCTTCACCTCTAAATCGCCATGGGCAATCTCGGGTGTCTGTGGTTATGCAACAGATATAAGTATCTGAACCCTCTAGCCTTGCAGCCAATCACATTGTGGCTTTTTAAACATTTTGTTTAGGGAATGTCAAGTATTGGTTGACCCTAATATAAACTTACTATTGCATCCTTCACACATCAAATGTATCTTTTTCACAGTGCATGTACTACATATTCTATAATCCCCTTTAATGGTCTTTACAAGCTTTTGTTCTAGCTTGATTATTAACATTGACAATCTGTGCTTTATTTGTATTTCGTTATGGTTGTTTTAACCAGTTAATGGCACTTGTGCTGTGGTAATACACACTCTTTTCTCTCCCTGTAAAATCGAGCTTGTGAGACTCTTGCGGGATCGTAGAAAGACTTCATGGCAGGGTCACTCGATAAATTTCCATGCGACTTTCGCTGGATTGTACGAATCCCCCACAGCAAGCTTATCCTGCAGAAGCTTGTAAATCACTCTTGCAGTTATTGTAGCAACATTTAAAAATCACCCAATAGAAAAGCTTATACTGTTTAGCAAGTAGCTGTGCACCATACAAACAGCAGTTGGTCACAACCTAACCTAGTTTTCTAATTGACAAAAATCTATGAATTGCATTAATAATTTAGCTTTATTCCCATTTTTCTCTTCTCTTGTAACTACATAGTCCTCTGGAAGCTTACTCACTCTGCTGCACACTCCTCTTGTGACTGACATCTCCATACTGCACCATGGTTTGCTTTTGGATTTTGGGACACAGCTTCATCCACTGGGCTAGTGAATGCTATTAATCGTGGTATTGACAAAGATCTTGGATTCCCACATTTGGATTTTACTTGGATTGGCCATAGAGACATTAAGTGTTACCAATGGTTGAGTATATTTTGGATTGTGAGCACCCAGACTTAGTGCATTGTGGTGGGAATTACCTAGGCACAATCACAGGGGTTGCACTTGAAATCCAAACGAAGGTGACTTTTTCACAGTTAATGTCTGTTTCCTTTCAGAGCCTTTGGATATTCTAATATATATCAATGGCAAAAATGAGAATGGTCCAAAGCGTTTTGTCCTAAGGTTTAGAAGTCCCGGAAGCATGTTAATAAAACAATTTCTGAATTTCTTTGTGACCATGGCATAGGCTATATATATCAGAACAATATCTGTTTTGATATGCCAGATGCCTATAGGTGAGATGCAGTGGACTTTACTGTAGAAGGGAACAGGATCTTCCTTAATAACATCAAGGAAGACATCCAGTTCTATGTGTAACTAAACACTATGCATTGTAAACACAAAGGCTCTTGTCAGAGCCACCCTGCTCCTACATTATGTGATTGTCTAATGTTTAACTCCCCTTTTTGTTTGTTTGTCACGAGAGTGGGAACACCCAAATGTCAGCCTCCAGCTGTATATTTTTGTCTGACTCGTGCCAGACTCTTGTGCGCTCAAACATTTAGCATATTTCTGATGGATAACAGTCCTGTACTCTTATGTGTGGGTGGTAGAGTGTGCAAACACATAAGACCTCTCTATTCAGTCAGATTTTATCTCCCCATCTTGGGGGAAAGAATGTACACTCTTTTTGATTATAGTACTTATACTTCATAGTTCCCACTACTAGGATAGAGAAGAAAGTGGCATCTCCACTCAAAACTTTCCACAGTGTAACAGGAGAGTATAGTGGGGTGCACAGCAACAACTGTGTATAGTAGGGTGTGAGGAGTGACTTGCCTCTGATGAGATCTCTCCTCAAAGGTGCCCAGTGTGCAGAGTAGGGTGTAAGGGGAGACTGGCCTCTCCACTGACAGCTCTCCTTAGAGTGACCAATATGTATAGTACCATACGTTTTTGTTCCTGTTTATTCAAAAGTGAGAACATTTTGTTTTTCTCAATCCATATTTTTTGTCACATGGTAGTTTTCATTTAGGCAATCTGTTTTCCATTTTCCTTCTAAAGAAAGAGAAAATAACCCAAAAAAATAAGTTACGTACTGCTTAATTAATAATAACAGTAACTCGTTGCTATATTGTCTGAACTTTAGTACATTTTCTGCCCACAATAACAGTTCTATTTAGGGTACAACTAACGTGTTATTCCTTTCTCCTGAAAAGATTCTACAGCCTCACCCAGTACATCTTTCATTTTTTTTGTTTCCAGATGAAGTGAAGCATGGCTTCAAATCTGTGGTTGAGGTACCTTCCAACATTTGCAAGATCAATTCAACACAATGAAGCAGGAGTTTTTATAATTATTACCTTCAATGATTAAATTATACAGAGCTCAAAGTGAAATTGCAGGTGGATACACCTATGTAGCATTACATACACTTTAACTATTGACAGAGCTGTAGAAGGTAATAGCTGTTTTCATTAAGGTTTACAAAGTAACACATTCCTCTTGACTCACCTTGCTGTCAGTGAGCAGGTTGTTTCACTATACGAACAGCAATCTATCCAATGAAACCTCTGATAAGGGTAAATGATGTGTATTCTAAGGTTTAGGAAAACACTAGGCCTCATATTAACACACTCAAGATTCTTTATTTTTTAATTTGCTTCCCCCATAGCTTGTCCTGGTCCAGCCTATCGAAGGCAGTGCTGTAGTCAATGAAGTAGCAGAATAAGGGTGGATGCTTCCTCCTGGCCACTTGTGTTGATAAGTGAGCCAGAGCTAGGATGTTTTCCATTGTTGAGCTCTTGACCCTAAACCCGGATTGGTAAAACGGGAGAATAACCTTTTCCGCTTCCCATATTTCCAGCTCTTTTAGAAGAATGGCATAGGCCTTTGCTTCCAAATCAAGTAGAGCTATAAGCCTGTAGTTGGCTGGGTTAGAGCGGATTCCCTTTTTATGAATGGGAAAAAGGATGGACTGCCTCTATGAGGCAGGGATTAATGCAGTGGCAAAATCGTAATTAAAAAGTGGCGTTAAAATGGGCTGCCATAAATCTTGCGCTGGTTTAAACACAGTAGCAGGAATCCTATTTGGCATTCGGACCCCAACTTTCCTCATTTTCTTGGTTATGGCAGTTACTGTCCTGATATGATTATCATTCTGTGTTAGGACCCGAAATATGGAGTAGTGAGGGGCAGAAAGAAACTTCTGTTGTACCTATTAAACTTTCTGATTGTTCATGACATAAATTTGGCATGGATATTTGTGCACCATTTGAAGTGCTGGCTTCAAGCAAAACATACGACATTGTACTTATGGATTATTACTCTAAACGGCCTAAAGGTGAGTTTTGTTAATGATTTGAAGGTGAGTGTTTTAATTCAATTTTGCCATGAGTTGTTTAGCCTGGAAGGTTTTCCAGAAGAGCTAATTAAAGACAGTGGTCCACAGGTTGTGTGCCAGGATTTTGAATTGTATATATATCAAGTACAGAATGGTACACAAAAGAACAGCAAATTATCATTCCAGGGACCATGACTTTGTTGAGACATTTAACTATGTTTTGGGTGAAAATGTACAATTTTCTGTGCCAAATGGTATTTATTGCAGGGAAGAGATCAAAAAAATAGTGTGGAACTACAGAACACAGCAGATTTTTATGAAATCTTTCCAGCAGATGGTCTGATTTTGCACTGCCTTGCCCCTCAGAAGCCCACAAAGAGCCGATCGTGCACCTGATTGGTATGATCAGTATAAAAGCTTAGTGCTTCTTGGGGTCCAAACAGTCAAGTTTCTCTTCCTCCATAGAGGAATGAGGTGGGGCAAAGAATGCTGAAAGTGGCATAGCCAGCGACATGAAATAAAGTGACCACTTTTGGTAGAAAGAAAGCTCGAGTCTTCATGACCAACTTACCTAGGAAGAACCTGCACCTAGCTCACAAGCTTAGCCGATGTTATGGCAATGAGAAAGACCGTTTTCAATATCAAAAGTCTCATGGGGCAGCTGTGCAGAGGCTCTAAAGGAATGCACATTGAAAGTGAGAACTAATATAAAGTCTGACAGTGGTATCACAAATGGTGTTGACGGAAACAAATGTGGCAAACCTTTAAAAAAATCTTATCGCAACAGGTGGTGTTAGTGGCGGGTTTGCTGCCTAGAAAGGAGGGCTGTGAGGAACTGCGCAGAGAGAACTGAAGCTGGTCCTCTGTTGCCCAGGAAAGAACCTACCCAGTCAGGCCTTAAGCTGCAATTTTTAACAAAACAAAAGTTGTTTCTACCTCAAACTGATCAAATGTTACTAAAAATATAACAACACGTGTTCCTGCGTACTGGAAGGCCCTTCACAATGGTTGGCATCTTTCAGTTGCGTATTGCTATATTTGAGTGTTACATTGGTACTAATAGGGAGAAATCGTTTCCTAGACAGTGTTACCATGTGTAAAAATGACAAAATAATTTAGTAAAACTTTCACAAAATATACCACATTACGCAGCATAATTTGCCTTTTCTTGTCATATAATTTAGTCAACCCTGCAACATAATTTGACCCTCTTCTGCCACATAATGCTAGTGGCCTTGAAAATACCTTGGAAGACTCAGCAATCTTTTAACTCTTCTGCAAATCCCAAAGAGCTGCAGCACATGATGTCATGTAAATATGCCAGAAGGGTATTGATGCTGGACATATCTAGAGTGCAAAATGGCCATGACTACAGCAGTTGTCTCACTCTTAAAGTTGCTTGCGAGAGAGGGACACATTGAGATTGCGAGAGTGAGAGAGACTTGGCTCACAAAATAGGACTTTAAACGTGGCTTGAATAGTTGAGATCCGCAACTCCTTCTACTATGTACTCTACTTCTTGTTCTTCATAGGCCTGGAGGTCAAGTGGTATTCAAACGAGGCTTGAACATAATTGACACCATCTTCTTCCTCAGACTCAACTGCCTAACTCAACTGCCTAGAAGCAAGCAATGGATATTATAACATTATTGCGGAGGAGTACCTTTATTTAATCAAGCGTATGGGGTCTGTATCCCAATGAATTAGGGTTCGAATTAATCTATAATAAATCACATTCAAAAATCATTCTCTGTCGCAACCATATTTAATTTCTTATATCATTTCTGGTTGGGACTTTTCATTTTCTTTACACATATTCAACAAAACAATTTACATAAACATACAACATGTATACACAACAAATATACAAAATCAATTACATTTCCTAGGCCCAATTCTTTGTAACAACCAGTGTCCGTACACACAGTTCTGTTGCGGTCCACTGTGAGGTAACCCTTCTGTACAAAAGAGAAAAACACAGTTCCACCTCTACATATTCTTTATATCTGTACAGAATAAGATATCCGCCACTTTAGTGATCAATGGGTACCTCCTTATCTGGTAGTCTACGCATTTCGACCCCTTTATTTGGGTCTCATCAGGACGGGGGTTTAAGGAAAACCTATAATGCACAAAACACAATGTACAATATCTACATATATATCAGTTGTTTATACATCCATTACCTACAGAACAATTTTGCAACTATACTAGAGAATACTTCCAAATATGGTACCCATGCAGCAGCACCGATTTGTGAGAATCATGGAAAATATTACAAGCAAATAAAATAAAGTGATCTAAAGTGACATAAAAAATTATAGAAAAGAATAAACCAATGGACCCACGCGTCTTAAAAGTCAAAGTGTGTAATAAATGTGCCATACTAGCGAATCTTATCTAATGGCTACACATGCAAAAAAATGTCACATCTACCAAGTGCATTCCCAGGGTATAGATAACACACGCATAAAGCATGCCCCAAACTGCACTCTGCTGTTCACATAGGAAAGTAACACTCACTATTATAAGCTGCGGGCCGACCAAAACGGACGTTCGTTATATTTTCTAGAGTTTCCACTACCTAACTCACGATCCAGTTCACCTAATGATGTAGATAAAAAATAATAATAATAGTGACAACATGCCCAAGCACCTCAACTGCACCCTGTGGCAACAGCAGGTTACAACAATACCTTAAAATCTACTTTGATAAACGTGGAGAAAAACTAGGATACAACATGCCTCTAGTAAGTTAGTATATGCCATGAGGAGATATAAGGAAAACGGGAGACCCAAATAAAGGGTTCGAAACGCGTAGACCACCAGATAAGGAGGAACCCATTGATCACTAAAGTGGCGGATAGCTTATTCTGTACAGATATAAAGAATATGTAGAGGTGGAACTGTGTTTTTCTCTCTTTTGTACAGTAGGGTTACCTCACAGTGGACCGCAACAGAATTGTGTGTACGTACACTGGTTGTTACAAAGAATTGGGGCCCAGGAAATGTCATTGATTTTGTATATATGTTGTGTATACATGTTGTATGTTTATGTAAATTATTTTGTTGAATATATGTAAAGAAAATGAAAAGTCGCAACCAGAAATGATATAAGAAATTAAATATGGTTGCGACAGAGAATGATTTTTTAATGTGATTTATTATAGATTAATTCTAACCCTAATTCATTGGGATACACACCCCATACACTGGAGTAATTAAAGGTACTCCTCTGCAATAATGTTATAATATTGGTTCCTCCACTTCATTTTCTTCTTTTTGAAATGTTTTCTAGCCCAGAAAGTGGAGGGTTATTTGGGCAAACCCCTAGTTCATGGATACTAGAAGCAAGCAATGATCAGCATCCTGCTTCCTCTTGACTCGGCCACTTAAGCTCCTTGTTGTACAAAGGACAGGTGGGAAGCTGACCAGCAGGAGAGATGTACAGAATTCTCACAGGTGCTTAGGGTTGTATGTAAGGTGACACCATGAAGAGGACACCTTAGGCTCACGCGCAATGTTCAGATTGAAACTTACAATATACATGCTTACTTCCCTGCAGCCTTCCCAAGATTAGACTAGCCTTTTAACCAGCCAAGATCATCTCGTCGGCATTATGAGAAGTTGGCCTGGCATATGCTGTCCACTAGTTATAGTGGGCTCCTTGCACTAGTCCAAACAACCCTTATTGATAATAGGTTTAAAGACAACCTTTATTGAAAGCTATCCTAGTGGTAGCTATGGAGAGCAGCCTTCAGGCTAAGTCTTGAAGGAGTGTTAAGCAGCTTGGTTTACCAGATTACAACCACTTGAATCACTAAATGAAAGGAGAACCACACAAGGTATATATATAAAATATATGTATTTATTTCTATACAATCTCTACTAACCTCTTTATGAAGTTAGAGAGCAAGGCACACAATAATACAGTTCTAAAACAACAGTAAATAGCACAGTATACAATGGGCCCTAGGGGTGAACCAAACCATATATTAAAGTGGTATAAAAACCACGACTTGACTAGACACAGTGCCTAGAGCACGTAGAATCGCTGGGACCCCAAGGAACCACCCAAGGTGGTGACACAGGAGACCCACGGGGGACGCGTGCAGTGTGAGAACACAGGCGCGCGCCCTGTACTATTCTATGGGAAAGTCGCGGTTGGAATTTTAGAAGTTTAGGACACTTGGGAGAGGACTTTGAGCAAACCCCTTTAGACTTAGGGAGTTCTAGGGCCAGCACCCACGGGAGCACCGGAGTACTCGAGTTACCTCACCCAGGGAAGCCGGGTGCTAGGTGTCAAATGGTGTCGGGAATCGTCGTTGATTTCAATGGCGATCTGCTGCAAAGTGCTGCTGCCGGGAACGAGAGAAGTGTCCAGTGTGATCCAAGCTTTGAGCGAAGATCAGAAGAACCTGAAAGCAGAGGGGACAGATTCTGGGTCACTTGCCAGTGTACAGGGGCACGATAGACGAATGCCCACCGATGTCGGGTGTTTCAGGTGCGAAGAGGGGAAGCTTGACTCTGCAGCCACGAGGACCATGAGGCGTCGATGACGACCAGAAGCTGGATTCGAGCTGTCCCACAAAGGATGTCGAGTGCTGCGGTGTCGGTGCCCGGATTGGACCCAACAAGCCTTGGCAACAGCAACCCACGCAGGAAGAGAAAAGTTGCTTTGGTGTGGACCAGCAAGGTCCTGGGGACTCCCCAAGCGATGGAGAGTCAGGGCAGGTCTGGAGCAACCAGGTAAGCGCAATTAGAAGTAAAGTTGCCTTCACAGAGACCCAGCAGTCGACAGACTAGGGATCGCAAAGGGACCTCGAGAGAAAACACAAAGGGCCAGCTCACGGAACACTCGTGGAGTGTAAGCGGGCAATCTTCGGTGCAAATGCTGCTTGGGGTCAGGGCTACAAGTAACCCAAAGCTCAGCTGCAGGAGTTGCTAGAAAGCTGATGCTTCTGCAAATGGTCGCGGTGTCCAGGGGTACGGGTTGCACGGTCTTCCACGAGGGATACAGGCCTCAGAATTGCTGAGTGCACAGATCGACCTCAGAGACCGCGGAGATCCACCTCCTGTGTTGCAAAATTATTCGGAGTCCGGCGGGAGCTTCGGAGATGCAAACCGGACAGATGCGTCTTTGGTTGCCTGCCTTGCAGGGGAGTAACTCCTTTACTCCAAGGGAGATTCTTCAGTCATCTAGTTCAGTGTAGACCGTCGAAGTTCCAGGACTCAGTATCAGAGTTTCGTCCAGGTGTAATGTAAAGTCCTGTAGTCAGGGGTTCCTTCTTTATACCCAAGGAAGGGGTTGGACATACTCTGGGGACCCACCTATGGGAGGCTCAGGAAAGAGGGGTGGCTACACCCATTTCCTTTGTCCAGCTTCGCGCCAGAGCAGGGGCTGGTAGCCCCTGCAACCGGTTTGAACTGGACTATGCACAGGGACACCAAATGTGCCCCCAGTGCTGAACTTCAAAGCACTCTTGGAGTGCACCCACCCAGCCCCAATACACTAAAACCTGTCTGGGAGGTGGTGACACCTCCCTGTGACAGGAAACCTATTGTCCAGGCCTCCCCTGCCGGAGTTTCGTCCAGCAGGTGGAGGGCAGTCTCGTGTCTGTGGCTGGCAGCATCCATTTTGTGATGCCAGGGCTCTGTTAGCTGGTACCGGGTATACCGGGGCTGTCATGTCTCTCCCTCTAGAAGGGTGGGATCATACTCCCACACCAGTTACTGGTGTGGGGGTATGATTCCAAGGTGTTTGACACCAAACACAAAATGTTTCCGTGCAACCATTCCAAAGTTAGCATTTACCGTTTGGTTATAATGCTCTTAAGAGTATATGGTTTGGCTGCATCACAAACAACCCCGGAATAAAGGTTCCGAAGGCTGCAGAGGGGCTCTGCTCATGCATGGACACCCTCTCACATAAAACACAGCACCCTGCCTTCAGGATTGGTAAGGTCTGCCATAGGGGTGACTGATAGGTTTATATGTGCAGTGATATTGAGAGATATAGTGAACCTATATCTCAGTAAGGGGTGCATGCACCACCTTACCCAGGCTGCAGTAGCGGTCCTGTGGTGTCATTTTGGAAGGCTTCCCAGGGGTGGCATAATACATGCTGCAGTCCCTGGTAGGCCTCTGGGGTATCTATGCCCTGGGTACATAGTATACCATATACTAGGGACTTATAAGGGTACCCCAGAATCCAATCTGGAGTGTACCTAAAGTACTTGTAATCAATTTAAGGGAGAAAGCAGATAGGCTGGGGTCCTGAATAGCAGGATCCCAGCCTCAGTAAGTCGAAAACCAGCAAAACACCAGGAAAGAAGTGGGGGCAACCATGCAGTCAGATTCCACCTTCCTACAGGCACGGATACTATAGTTTACTGCAGGGTGACACGCTGAAAGCTTTTCTATCCACGTGATGCAGGTCAGTTCAGGACATGCATGTTCGCTTCACATGTAAGCCTCTGAAACCTGCCAGGACCTCCAGCGTCTCCCCCGCCCCCCCTTCCGCCCCACGCCAGCTGCTTCAAAACAGCGGGAAAGGCAAATTAAAACGATGATAAACAGGTTTTATTTTTTCTTTCCTGGCTGAGTCTTTAGGGGGCGGTAATAGGAATGACAGTAACTGGAAGGGAAGTGGTATGCACTACTGGTATCAGTGTGCATGTGGGTTTGGCCAGACGCTTCAGGACGGCCAGACCGACATGCACACTGAAGCTTTCTCCAACCCGAGATGCGTTGCCGGGTTGAAGACTGCAGTCACAGGCTCCCAGTCTCAGCAAATTCAGGGCAGTCAGGCCAATACTGACGCTGCTCTCATGCATGAGCCGGGGACTGTAGAAGAACAGAGTGATGCGGCTGACGGCAGGTAGGTTTTTGTTTTCTTAAATTTTACTTGTTGTCTGTCCCCCCCCCACCACCACCACCACCCTCACACTCTTCAACACAGCAGCGGCTGATCTTCCTGTTACACTAGTAGATTGGATCTGTATGATAGCATCTCTTGAGCCTCGCCACAGCACTTCACATCAATCTCCTGTTATTCCTTTTGCGATTAACTGAAGTTATAAAGCCGCCTCTCTTGAGGCCGTCTGGTGGAACCCTTTCTGTTCTCTGCTGTTGGCCTATTAGGAGCAACTCCACTGCTTCCTGTCCCCACGCTTCTTAAATCTGGGCAATGCGCGCTGCAGTAGTCCAGAGTCTAATCACTGCTCAGATGAGCACCCACTCTCATCACTTTTCGTGACTCTGAAGATGGCCCCTGTCACAGAAGCAGGCTTCCCTCTCTGTTCTTAAGACTGCTGTTTTTCCTGAGGCAGTCTGATGGATCTAGGCACTGCAGGGATGTCAGAAGTCTCTTTCGTATCTTCTTTCAGATTCACAAAAATATAGGCCCTGCAGCTCTCTCCAGTTTCCTTGTGCATGTAACATCTACAGGGCCTGATAACGGAGTTGGACTCTTGAAGCGCCAAAGATGCTTCTTTATTTAAAACAGGAACATGAACAAGTTACCTGTTTTTTTTATATCCATTTATTAATATTGTTTTTCTATAGCACGTGCGCGATTGAAAGGGTTGTTAAGAGTGCTGTAGAAAGATAGCAGTAAATAAGAGTCTCAGTTACATTCATCATGTATGATCACACAGATCAAAGCACAGGTATTAGCTATTTCCTTGTCATAGCAAGCATTTAGATGAGACAGACATTCACTGCTAATAATAGCAGGCCTGTGAGATAAGAGTGGAGATCTCAACAACACATAAAGTTAGAACTGTTATATTGTAAAAGAGGCGATAACCAGATTTGTGGGGGGAGGAAGGTTGGAAAGGAGAAAAAAATCATCCCACCGGGAGCAGTGTATGTCTCTGCTCAGCCTCCTAAGGCAACTGCTATGACTGACCGTGTTCTACAACCGTGACATACATGTATTCTGAGAACAGCAGCATGATCGAACACTGCACCCAACAGCCATTGAGTGCTACACACGACACCACAATACTTCTCAGTACTAGTGTTAAGCCCAAGCCCGTAGCCATCGCTATAGTTTTTTGGGGGCATAGTCTTAGAAAAGGCAAGATAAAAGGGCCCTCAGTGGGAAAGGTAATTTTTCAGATTTTTTTTTTTAAATGATACATTATTGTAAGATATTAAAGTACACGATACTTTTAATTGTACAGCTTGAAGTATTCCATTATTCTCCCTAAATAATCTTTGCTTAGGTGCAGCAGACAATGGTGCATTTTTAAGCACATTAGGTTTCAAACACTATTAAAAACATTTAACAATTGTACAGAAGCAATGCGGGCCCTCACTTCATTCATTTTCTGTGAAATTCATGGTAAACCTAGCATTTAAAGCCGCGGGCGCCAGTTGTATTGCTGAAAGCTTAAATTAACTGGACCATCACTCTGAAGATTATTTGGGGGAAATGAGCATCAAACAACGAGTTTTAAGACGCTTTGGAAAGGACAAACAGAACTGGATAGAATTTAAATACAACTTTAAGATGGATTTTGGGGTTGTACATCAAGATTATTTGGGAATACATGTGGCAAATGAATAGTGTATCGTTAAGGCACACTCCATTTGCTGCCATTGCTAGAAAATAAATTAAATGACTCAGATCTTACCATCAGTATAAGGAGGGTAATATAATGGCAAGAGAAGGTAAAGAATTGCTTGTGGTTGGGCTGAGACATTATCGGGTAGCCGATGAGATTCCAAAATTAAATTCCATTCCGAAACCCACTATGACTTTTCATTAGTATCATTATTACTCATCAAAATTGCCATACATTTTTTTCTCAAATGTATTAATTTTTTTATTGATTAAAAAAACGGTAATATGCAACATCGTTGGATCCTCATGTGAGGGAACCTCCAGTGCATAGAAATTTCCCCTCTAGAAGCCACTCACAGTGGATCAAGACGAACACTTTTCAACAACACTGATACATATGTTTTATGAGCAGCAGCAATACATCTCATTTGAACCGCCAGTCTCATTTTGAGGAGTACGGATGCATCTCATTAAGCCAGTACTTCTGAGAGGGAGTGATATTACCTCTCCGCCTGCCTTTGTGACTTTTATTGGACAGTTTCAACAGTCTCTGGAGGCCTGAATATATTTACTGGGCAGTAGACCTATTTCTGAGTAGGCATGAAATGTGTTTCATTGACTATATCAATATTCTTAGCAGCACTGCAGATAAAGCGGATAGAGCATTCAGCTGGTATCCGGGCTTGAAAGTCACCTTTGGTCAGCTGTTGACTTTCAGCTAACACTTTTGAATCTGGAACTTTGCAGCTTTGTTTTCTCATTTTAAGCATGGACATATATACTACAGAATTTTCAGCAATTTTGGAATTAAAAAAACATGATTGTATTGGCTGATGCTATAACCATGGCGTGATCTGAGGATAGCTGTGGATGGATATGGCTGAAATAGAGAAGTATGTTATTTCCATCTGGGTAGCCATTCTTTAGTTGTAAAGTTTGCCTTTTTTTGCCACACTTCTACAGGATGTGCCGTACATGAGCAGAGGAAAAACACCCTACTTTGTTTCCGTAAAGTACACAGGCACTTACAAATATAAGACATTACGCATTGTCACTTTTCTTTATTTTAGGAGAGTGTTGAAATATAGTGTAAAACTAAAGTGTGTATGTGAGACAGTGGGAGGTCCAGACTTTTAAAGCAGGACAAACAGAGCTTTTGGAGCAGACCTATATTATTTACAAAGTTGGCCACTTCAATTGTCATTCCTATAGCAAAGAAGGCTTGCTGGCATTATTAAAAATGAGCATCTGCCCATGCTGCTTCCTTGTGTCTGAGAAGGCTTTTGTAAGAAGTGTTGTTTAACTGGGGCTCAACCTTCTTCTTGCTGATATCCATATCCTCATGTCCATGGTATCTCAAGTCTGTGGTACCCTATTGTGTGGGTCCTGCCTTTGCGACTCAGTCTCTATGAGAATGAGACTTAGCAACGTGTGGCAGTGTCTCAGTCTCAAAGTCATAGCTCTTGTGTGCACAGTCCCTCTTAATGTCCATGTCCCTATCTCACTGGCATTGACAGAGTCACTGGGTGCCCATGCTCCGTGCTCTTTTATCCTTGTCACTGTGGTACAGTGTTTGTGTCCACTTATGTCCACCACCCCTGTCATGGTTTCACTGTTAGTCTCTCAGCGCCTATCACAACTTCACTGTCCCCCTCCATGTGACCATGTCTGTGTCACCTTGTTCTGTTGTAATGTCTTTTTCTCAGTGTAAAACAAATGTTTTGTTTCCTTTAACTTCTTTCAGGGGTCTGCTCTCCTAATGTATTTATATTTTTATGTTCAGTATTTGTTTCAGAACCATTAAAAGCATCCCTAGATTTTCCAGGAGCACCATCTTGCATTCAGCCAACCATTGTCTGTTTAGGCTATTTTTCATCTGGGTTAATTGTATTCTGACCCAAATAAAAAATCTATTTGCCAATTGTCTCAGTGTCAGTTTTCTTGTGTCCCTGTATCACCATCCCATTTTCACTGTAGCCTTCTCAGTTCTGTCCTGTGCCTCTGTCCTCATGTCCATGTTTCAAGTTTAAGTTTATATAAAACACCCTCTAGCCAAAGGCCTTTCGGGCATCTGAAAAAGAATAAACAGCCATCATATAAACAAATCCAAAGATAAGAGTTTGAAACCAGGAGTTAAGGGTTTAGGATACATAAATAGAAAGCAAACGTTAAAAACATGACTCCAAATGATTGTTGAAGTTGAGGCACTGGAATACAATTAACCTCCCCGTGATCTTTTGTTAGATCATAAATGGCTCGGATGACAAAGAGGGAAATTAAAAGATGGGAGAGGGTTTGGGTAAGAATAACTTCCAGGATGAAGGTGAAGGAGAATACTGCCTTGTCCCAGTCCAGAACAAATCTCAGGTGTGAGCTTTTGCTGGACACTTTGTATTCCGCCTCATGGGTTCCAGTAAGTTCTTTCCCCCCAAAAGAATTAGTTGACGAAGTACTAGGGATGGAGAAGTTGACGGCAGTAGCTACGCAGCACCTCTCTCTGTTTGATAAGATGTGGCGACCTTGTCTTAAGTACTTATCTGCAGAATACTGAGAACTGACCTGCCCACCCTATCTGCAGATATTGCGCTTAACAGCAGTAGACGATCCTGAACCATGCTAACCCATCTGAGACCACTTTTGCATGCAGTGTCGCCAGCGCAGGCCCAGAGCAATACCACTTCCTCGTTCTGCACCTATTCCCCTCCCCTCCCTCTGTCTTTCCATCTCTTCCCCTTGTTGTTTCACCACCGGCCAGTGGATGTAGGTGAGGCAATCTGTATCACTTACCTTTTTCAAAAAATCAATAAAATAGATTTAAAACCTAAAACGTTAGTTGACTACTCACAGTAAACAATGTATCCTTTTCCATTTACTTAGTTCACTGAGAGTTGGGCAGCCCAGGCCGTACCTTGCTGTTAAGCCAATTAAACACTTTGTTTCAAAATGCCTTCTACATTACAAGTCTGTCAATTGTAAGCATGTATATAATAGTGCTGCATCAGCCGAATATCAGATTTGGAATCTCCCTGTCTTTGACTTTCATTTGGTTTCCATAATCACATCCCTTTTTGGGCTTACATTTTTGTTAGACTAAAAGTTGAAACAAAGTGGGATGTTGCTATGTTCAGTTTTTATTGTGAACCACATGCTTTTCTCTGGGCACATCTCCCACATTTGTTTCATTCAGGTGCTAGAGGGTGAGGTGCAGACCAGTTTGGATTTAAAATTTGGAATGTGACTAGAACCATGTTTGAAATTGGAGACAAGATGTTTCAGCTTTTTATTTAAAAAAATGTATTGTCGTAGACAAGTGGATGAATGACCTCTATGGATTCTTGCCTCCCTCTATAACGTGGACTGAGTTAGACAGTTTGCATCAATTAGAATTAGATTCTTCTGTGTAAATCTCTATGTAAAAGAGACATTTATAGATTCATTACCTCAGAATTACCCCAGGCGTCAGACTGGATCCGGAGAATTTTTTTCTTAGCTGTACCCTTGCGCGTCCGTAGGTGGCTTTGGTCGACGCCGCGTCGGGCATCTAATCCCTGGAATGGCGTTGCGGTGCCTATTTAGAGGCCGCCTGTTAGACTTGGTATCTTTTGGCGAGTTTCCCCTGAGTTTCTGTTTTCTGACCTCCTGGTTTTTGCTGGCTTAGCGTTTCTGCGCACTTGTCGAACTGCTGATCAGTGGTAAAGTGCAGGTGCTCCTGTAGTAAAATGTGTATGGATTGGCGTTTCCATGATTGGCCTGCTTGACTCGTGTGTCAGTCCCTAGTAGAGTGCACTGCGTGTGCTAGGGCCTACGACTCAAGCGCCGTCGGTGGGCTGCAGCACTGGAATGTGCCACCCACCTGAACGGCCCGTAAAACGGTAACTCGGGGCTGCCATCGCAGAGCTCGTGTGTGGTCCGGGACGGCCATGTCAACCTGGTCAGTGCACACACTGCCAGTTCCTAACCTTCCCTTTTCTTACACGTCGGGCACCCCTCAGGAAGGCCAAAGGTACCCCTGTGGGCAGGGTGCAGTGTATGTGAAAGGTAGGACATGCCCGGGTGTGTGTGGCATGTCCCGATAGTGAATTACAGCCAATTTCGTTTTTCATTATTGCAAGGCTACCGGTTCCCTATAGGAGAGAATGGGAGGTTTGTTTATAACATCTTATAAACATAACTGGCCCAGGGAATTAGGTAAGAAAATGAAGTTTCGTATGCCTGATTCAACTCAGAATCTAAAGATGCATCTTTTAGTGAAGGTGATTTTTACATTCTATGTTTGAAAATACCACTTTTAGAAAGTGTTTTTTTTCTTGCTCAGTCATCCCGTGTGCCTCTGCTGGAATGTGGATTGCCTGTCTGGGTTTTGGACGACAGATGGCTAGGAAGCAAGAGTGGCTCCCGATAGTCTAGGTAGGTCAGGAAAGGGCTGAATAGACCTGGGCTGTGATGGGGAAGAGGGAGGAGATTTCCTTGCACCTCAAAGGGTCGGGTCTGCCTCTGACAATGCCGTCTCCACCTCCTGCCAGGTATTCACACCAGAGAAGGCAGAGCTGGTTCTGTCCGGGCACAGGCCCTCTCTGCCTAAGAGATCAAAGGATTTTTGGACATAAATATTGGATCTCAGACGCCTGAACTTTAGAACTCATCTGGATCAAGAAGACTACCAAGAAGAACAGCTGGAGAAGCTGCGGGAAGGGATGACCGCTTTGCTGGATGCTTTGCTGGGCTGACCTGCAGTGGCTGCTTCTGGGTTGGGCAGTGAAAGGCCTGGACTGGACTTTCTGCAACCTAACTTGTGTCTCTCTCCAAGGGCTTGAGGTAGAGCTTGCCCCCTGTTCACGAAGTCTCAGGAACAGCAAAGACTTCAAGCTCTTCTGCCGCAGCACTGGGGACTGTGTGTTTTGTGCTGTAACAGAGGAAAAGCAACTCGACGACGTCTACGACGCCGCTGCTGACACCGTGTACTGAAGGTACCGCAGAGGGCACCGCCGCTCCGCAACCTTGGTCTCACCGACGCCGCCCGTTGATGCCGCCACCGAGCCGCTGCTTGCACCGCGACCTGTGAGCACTGCACTCTGCACCGCCTCGCTTTACACTGAAGCTTTGGCACCGCCGAGAGCACTGCCGCAACGCCGCATCGTGACCTTACTCTCACCGACGATGTCTGTTGACACTGCCACCGAGCCGCTGCTCGCACCGCGACCTGTGGGCACCGCACTCTGCCCCGCCGGGCTCCACAAGGACGCCGTGGCCTACCTGATGCCGCCGCTCCACACCCAAATCGACGCCGCTGCTTGCACCGTGGTTGGAGGGCACCACTCGTAAGTCACACGAAGCACTGCCCTTATCCCGCACCGCAGCCTTGGCCTACCGACGCCGGCACCATCGACTCCCGCTCATCAGCCAACGACAGCGCTTCAGCAACGACGATGCAGCTGCTTTCACCGTGACCTGCTAGCACCGTGGCGAGCACAGCCTTCGTCTCGTACCGCGACCCTGGTCTTACCGACGACGCCTTCTGATGCCGCCACCGAGCCGCTGCTTGCACCGCAACCTGGGGGCACCGCACGCTACACCGCTGCACTTCGCAACGCAGCACCCGACGTCTACCGACACCAGCGCTCCTGACTCCATCTGAGAGGAGCTCGACCTGCACCGCGAGTGACTTCAACGGCCCCATCGGCCTTCACTTCTCACAGGTCCTGTTTGCGGGTCTACCCGACACCGTAGCTGGCCCGCGACCTGCCAGAACTGTTGGATTTGTTGTTCACGATGCCGTGATAGCCCCGGATGGAGCTATCGACATCGAGGAACTTTGTGTGAAACTTGTTTTGATAACTGCAGATTTTAAATATAGTATTGTAGATTTTTGTTGTATTCGGTCTTGTCTTAACGTATATAAAAATATTGACTATTTTTCTAAACTGGTGTGTTGTCCTTTTGTAGTGCTTACACTGTATTACTGTTGGTTATGTGCAAACCAAGCTACCAAGGGGGTGAGCAGGGGTTATTTTAGGAGTGTAACTCCCTTATGCTGACTAGAGTGGTGGTTTCTGCCTGGCTTTAGCTCAAGCCTCAGCCAACCAGAAATCCCATTTCTAACAACGCCCCTGCGTGCTGACGTTAGTTCTTTCTTTTTCTGCGACAGCCTAGCGCAGATCCAGAGAGAGCTACCCCTTTAGTCACTTTTTGACTAAGCTTTCTTGACTTTTGTCGACATTTTTTGGGGAGTCTTCGACTCCTGGTGTGCGAGGGATGTCCCGTCGTTAGACTGGTTTCAAGCCCTGCAATGCCTGTCACAGACTGATGTCTGTGGCAGACCTGCACCTCGTGTGCCTTTGGTGCCCGGCACGCGACCACGATCCGAAGTCGTGCTCAGACTGCCATGCGATGAATCCAAAGTCTTTGCAGGACCGGTCCTGAAAGCTCTTCGAGGCCCGGCAGTCGGCTCCGCGTCGTTCCCGGTCTCGCTCAAGAGGAAGGTCTCCAGACTGGTCGCGGAGCCACTACACCTCGTTGCACTCCAAGTCTTCGGGTAAGTTGAAGTACAAGAAGAAGGCGAAAAAGCACCGGTGCTCTTCGCCTTCTCCCTGTCAACCGGCTGACACACTGCACAATCCGTTCGCGGGTGTCTTGCTTCGCCCTCCCAAAATACCCCTCCCACACAGTGGCACAAACATGACGAAGCAAGAGAGATATAACACAACACTACCTAGAAAGGGGTTTCACTTTATAAAACGAAAAACATCAAAGACTCTCTTTTCAGAATAAGGCTTGGGGTTTTATTTGTGCTATGCTCTCCAACAGAAAGGCTTTCCCAGATGTCAAATGAACAACATTCAAATGTGTGTATGTATATTACCTACTGGCGGTCGCCAGTAGGTAGATATAGTTAGGACCCTGTTTCCATAGGAAATCCGCAACATTCTATTTGGAATAACTTTGGCGCCGGTCGACGAATCCTCGCGAAATGTTCAAAATAGGTGGGGCGCTACGCTCCGCTCCTACCCTGAAAGTCTCGGGGGGATTCGTCAAGCAGGGGCCGAGAAAAAAGGGGGGTCCCAAAACGCGTTTTCCCCATGCATTTTTCCATAGGACCTTTAGACACAGCTACAGCCCGAACGGCTGAACAGAATTACTTGAAATTTGGCAGAGAGGTAGCCATAAGGTCAAGGAAGTGCCTTTTGCAGGTCTGGTGTAAATCTGTTCAGTATTTCCTGAGAAAATAGCATTTAAAAGCATATATATATGTGGGCGGAGCCTAACCACACATCTCATCCTGAGATCTGATTGGCTGTCAGCACTTCATCCAAGAAGTGTTGGCAGCCATCTTGGGACCAATATACATGATAGCACCTCATTAAAAAGCATTGCAGTTAATAGAAGGTTTTAAGACTTTAGTTACATTATAAATCATTTGTTGATGGTACCATACTCATTTTAGGAATTGTGGTATGTTCTAAGGTGATTTCACCATGTGAAAAAGCCTTCTGCTGGGATATCATGATTGAGAGAAAAATATTTTCTCATGCTTTTACCACAGTGGTTTGGAAGGTGATCTATAGGCTAAACTGAGAGCTTATTTTCTGTAAATTCACATTATCTTTCTCAGTCATGTGAGAATGAAGTCTGACATTCTCAGTAAAACATGTACATCCAACAAGGGCAGAGACTGTCAGTTGATTCCTTTGTGTTCTACTGCAGCTTCCCAGAGTGTTCCAAAGAACTACTAGAGCGCTAACAGTCCTACTTATGATAAACGTATGGCACACCTTAAGCCATCTTGCTTGGATTAAAGTGGTAACTCTTAAAACATTTAATTTAAAAAGGAACAAAATGAGGGGGTTCATTTTTCCATAAAAAGTATGATTAGTGCTGCAGAAAGAAAAATTAGGGCACATTTTGAGTGACTTCTCAAATCCTCTTCTATTTCATTAAAAAATTCTGACATGCAGACTGAAACATGCACTTTCAATACCAGCAGCAGTTTTCCCTGGTGAGCAGTAGCTTTACTACAGTGATCTAATGAGCAAAAAGAGTGCTAACATTCTGAATTTATGGCAAATGTGTGACACATCTGAATGCCTTCTTGATGGAATCAAAGTAAAAAACTGAAAGTATTTCCTACTGAGGAGACTGCAGTAAATGAGGAAATTAGGAAACTTCATAACAAATAAGTCTCCCAAGATGGCCACCAGAGACAAAAGAGCCCAAATGTAGCCCAAATATCACCCAGATGTAGCCCAAGTATAGCCCAATGACAGAATGTCCCAGAATGTTCTTAAAAACAACTAGAGCGCTTACTGTCTTCATTATGACAAAAGTAAGGCACACCTGAAGCCATCTTGATTGGAATAAACTGGTAACACTTAAAACATTTAATTTAAAAAGGAACACAATGAGGAGGTTCATTTTGCCATAGAAATTATGATTAATGCTGAAGAAAGAAAATGAGGGCACATTTTGAGTGACTTCTCAAATCCTCTTCTATTTCATTAAAAAATTCTGACATGCAGACTGAAACATGCACTTTTAATACCAGGAGCAGACTTCCATGGTGCAGTAGTTTTACTACAGTGATCTAATGAGCAACTAGAGTGCTAACATTCAGAATTTATGGCAAATGTGTGACATATCTGAATACCTTCATGATGGAATCAAAGTAAAAAACTGAAAGCATTTCCTACTGAGGAGACTGCAGTACATGAGGAAATTAGGAAACTTCATAACAAATAAATCTCCCAAGATGGCCACCGGAGACAAAAGAGCCCAAATGTAGCCCAAAATCACCCAGATGTAGCCCAAATATAGCCCAATGACAGAAGTGTGCAAAACACTTATTATTTTGTGTTTTTGCAGTGTTATATAGTGCAGACTTGTCAGGTATTGGAGTGCTTTACATGAGCATTGGTTACATCACACAAGAACAAATTCATTTTGGTTGTAGACATGGGGAGACTAAGTGATTTGACCAGAATCACAGAATGTCGAGCTGAAGCAGAAACTTCAACCTGGTTCCCCAGTTGCAAAGTCTGCAGTTCTGGAAGTAACACCACATCCTCTCCCCTAAGTGCAACATTTAATCAAGTGGTCAACTGGATAAAAAAACATAAAGATAACAAATAATTTAAAAGTGCTTTGTCGCTATTTGAAAACTCAGAAAATATGTCCTTATTTTAGTCTTTTAGAGCACTAACCATAATTTTGATGCCAATAAGACCCTCTCATATATGTAATTTCTAAAGGAAATGCTCTAGGTATTACAGTTTTGATTACATCAAGATGATGTCAGGCGTTCCACACTTTTGTAATAAATATAGAATGTTAGCAATCTAGTTGTTCATTAGGATACTGTTGAGAGGCAGAGGCCAGGGGCACGGACTCTGAAAATTGAAGGCAGGTAGGAGGGTGCAAAGGCAACAATTTAACCACACTGAGCAGGCAGGAAGGGCCGTGGAAGCACAACAGACTATGGAGGGCAGTGGAAAGGGGGGCAGGGGCAACAAACCAACAATACAGGACTTGCAAGAGAGGCTGTTGGAGGGAAGATCTATTACGGGTCAAGGAAGCTAGGGGCGGTCCCCAGATCCCCGGGAGCCACCACAGAACTGAGCAGGAGAGTGAGTCAGGGACAAAAGGGGCACCTTAATTTGAGCCGGGGTGCCTAGGAACGCTTGCTCCAAAAATGAAGAAAACAGACATATGAGACATGGAATTGGAGGCAGAATATAATGGCAGTTTAATGAGAAGATGCAACTTCAAAGAAACCGCAGAATAGAGACATAAAGTACAAAATACAGAATCCAGATAATCATACAGCTGTCATAATATTCTCTGTATCTCAATTAATGTACTGACAGAGAGAGAGAGAAAACACATCTATAAATGCATCATGAGAAACAAGTTACACCAAGGAAAATGTTACCTAGGAACACTCACGTTTACTCTTAGAGCAAGCATTCCTGCAATTACAATACAAAATCTTTTAAATGCAAAAGTAAAGAGAACAATGGTTAAACATAACATGACATTTCATATAGGTAAAATAGAATAAGATACTTCAAGCAAAGCAGAGCAAGACATTTTAAGCAAAGGAAGACAAGAGCTCCCAGCTCTTGGGGAAAACCTGCACTGCCTGTTAACCTACATACAGACGGCGAGGTAGTCCGTCGATATCTGTGGGTGCTCCCTTTTTATATCATTTTGTGGGCTCCTTTGCACGCTACATCTACCTACGTATGCTACCCAAAAGCTTCGTCTGCAGATTTTACCAGACATTTCGTCATTTACCCACTTAATGCTGACAATGGACTGGGTGACAAGGTCAGTCTCTCAGGCCAATCGCTTATCGTAAGTTCCATAGAGCAAGCAGAAAATAATGGGTATTGTACGGGAATTCAATATATTCATGTATAAAATCTCCTCAGTTCTCCTAACTTGACGCTCTGCGGTTGCCACTTCCTTAAAAGCGGGAAACCTGCCCAGGAAGCAAGTACCAGTCCAGGATGCAGCCTACTGTATGTCGACAGCTTCAGGGGGATGTTGAACTTTGATACCGAGCACGGAGCACTCGGGTAGGGTGGGGGCTACTAGTTTGGATCAGAAGGCCTCGCAGACCTGCCTTCAGACTGCTATACACTAAAATTGCAGAGCTATGGTCAATTTAACAAAGAGGCCTACATATTGAACAGAAGGGCCTACACAGGGGTTTTATGCTGGCTGAGTGGTAAGGATGTCTCAGGATAATTATATAGCAACACAGGACCCGCTGGTCAATTTAATACGGCCTACAAATGCAGCTGGCAGGGCAAGGACAAGGGTCTCATACTTCAGGTGTGGACAGAACGGGCCAGGGGCCCCCTGTGATACAAAATCTACCCTCCTTCAAGGCTGTGGCAATGTAATAGACCATTGTGGGCAGAAGGAAGAGGCAATGGTAGTACAACCATACATGCCAACAGACCCGATTCAGCCAGGAAACGTCCAATGTTTTTAAGCTCAAATGGGCTTTATTTGATCTGTCTCCTGTCTACAATATCCTCTTTTTCAATGTAACTCAAAGGGGAAAATCAATACCCCAGTTTTTTTTCAAAATCTCCCTCTTACCAAGTTCAAAATGTTCGCAAGTATGGTACATTGGATCTTTCGAAGGAAATGGGATAGGGACATGGACTTGGATAACAGAGGACAGGAGGGACATGGAGAGGTGCACCAAACTGACCCTGCAGGGCAGGCATCAGGGTTTGCAGCAGCACAATACACCACACAGGGCATGCAGGACGGGAGTGCAGCACAACAATCCATAGAAAGCAAGAGGGAGGGGACAGGACCATGCACATGGACAACAGAGAACAGAGGGGCAAGAGGCAATGGTAGCTAGCTGACCATAATGGACAGACAGGAGAGAAAGCTGCAGTATAACAGACCATAAAGGGCAGAAGGGACGGATCAGGGGCATTATAATGGAACAGACAAGCCAGGAGGGAGGGAGTAGGGCTGGGGGCAAGGGGGCAGGGCAGGAGCAGCAAGATAGCCATGGAGGTCAGGCAGGATGGGCACTAGAAGCAAGACACACCATGAAGAGCAACAGTGAGACTGTGATGGCATACACACAGACCATGGAGGGAAGGTGGGAGGGGGTCAGGGGCAGCTAACTGACCACACAGGGAAGGTGGGAGGGGCCATGGCAGCACAGAAGACCATGCATGGCAAGTGGGAGGGTTAGTGGCAGCACAATGGCTATGATGGGCAAGAAGGAGGGTGGAGGGGCATGCACAAAGGACGATGGAGGATAGAAGGAAGGGTCAGGACCTGTGCACAGACAAGAAAGTTCAGGGGAAGGGACCTCACAACAGACCACACGGGGCAGGCAGGAGGAGCAGTTGCAGCACAACAGACCAGGGAGGGCAGAAGGGTGTGGCAGTACAATGGACCATGTAGGACAGGAGGAAGAGGATAGGGGCATGGCATGTGGACAGGCAGGGTGGAGGTGGCAGGGACAGGTTACAGTCATCTGACAATGCTAGGCAGGTGGGAGGGGAGTGGCAGCTCAACAGAACACTCAGAGTAGATAGGAGTGGCAGGTCCATGGGACATGGTGGGCAAAAAGGATGGAGCAGGGGCATGCACAAAGACATCGGAGGGCAGGGGGAAGGAGAATAGGGGCAGCAAGCTAAGCACAGAGTTTAAGCAGGAGGTCAATGATGGGGCATAGAATTGGGCAATGGAGGGCAGGAGGAGTGGACTGGTACATCATACTAAATTGAGGGCAGTGGCAGCACATCAGACCATGCATGGCAGGAGGGAGGAGGCTAGTCCATGGATTCACACAACAGAGGATAGGGAGGAAGGGGATGGGGCAGCAAGCTAACTGTTCAGAGAAGGCGGGTATTAGGAACTTTATTGTTTTTAAAACATTGTGTCTGTGCGAACTACTTAAAATATGAACAAGTATGCAGCATAATCTCACTTTTATTCAGGAAGAAGAGGACGTTTGTGACTGTGACTCCGGGCTCACTTGGCAGAAACACCCCCTGACCCTCCACCCCCTATCGCAAAATGTAATGCCCGTGAAAAGGGTAGGTGAACACAGTGTTATATAGAACATAGTCCTGAGAGCACGATTGAAAATGAAAACTAGATATAGTGTATGGTATAAACTATGCACCAAAAAGTGTGATATAAGATGAACCGGGCGTGAAATATAATATGCAATACATTGTGCGCAATGACAGATTCATGGGAGAGCGCGAGATAGCACAGGCACTAGCGCGTGCTATGCGATATGCGCCTTGGAGTGTAATATGCACAGGGCAGTGTTGTGTAACCTAACTAGTCTCTAAAGTTGTAATATAAAATATGTGCTGGGGAGTGTAACGTTGCATATGCACTGTGACAAAGATATGGATCCCAGATTGTAATATGTATGGCATAGCACTGTGCGTTATAACATAGGCATCGAGAAAGGCACGTTAGATGGGGCAATATAACCCGTGCGAAGACAAGTGTGGCATGACATATTCACGGGGTGGTGTTACAGTGCACATGGGCTAGAGAGTGTCATAGCATATGCACTAGCTAGTGGAATACAACACAGAGGTGTGTGGCACTCGGCAGGCAATGGTGGGTGTAACACAGCATTGGGCTCTGTCAGGAGCACGCTGTGACTCTCAAGTGATGTTCGTCCCCTTTCCAGAGAGTAAAATAAAATGTATTACACATCCGGCAGTGGATGTGTGTTTTATTAACCGTGAGGGGGGTTTCTTGCATAGTTTTGGTCGAATTTTTGTCGAATCCCCTTTGAATGGCTTGGTGTGCATGTGTATTAAATGTGCCCGTCAATAGCTACCCATGTTTGTATAAATAAACGACAAGGGTGTCTACCAGGATTAGGCACGGTAGGGCATCAGACATGTCAGAGCTTCACTAGTGGTGTAAATACATTCCACGTGGATTCATTGCATGCATAGTCGCCTTTTAATGAATATCACGCAAATCGTCATGGTGATAGGTACGTACGGTTTGTCCAGCATGTCCTAGGTGTGTCTATAAATATATATTTTTTTAAAATAATAAAAAACAGTGGCCGGCCCTGGGGATTGGGGTCAAAAAAATATCATTAGGAGACTGGCCCTGGGGGATGGGGTCATCAGGGCCAATAAATTAGAATAAGAAGGGGAACCAAACAGCCCCCCTTCTTAAAAAACTAAAATAAATAAAAGACTGGCATCGTGCCGGAGGCCATGCCCCCTCCGTGCAGCACTCTGCAAACGCGCCCCCAACAGGCATCTCCAGTATGCGCCAGGGAGCTGCGCTGCAGCCAGGTGTTCTGAGGCCAAGCCCCTTTTTACACCTCTCTGCAACGCAGCTCTGTGGCGCTTACTGGAGGTACCTAGTGGTCTAGTTTGACCCTAGGGACCCTTAGGATTCAGGGGGACTTAATCTCTCAACTTAGAACAGCCACAGGGCGCGTTTACACAGTGGTGAAGGGAGGGGACGGGGCCTGAGGTGACGTGTGCAAACACGCACTATGGCACGTTTTAAATTGGGGATATAATTTCCCTTCAATACTGAGGGCCCCTGGGGGCTAACTAGCCCACCAAGTGCTTCCAGTAAGCGCCACTGAGCTGCATTGCAGAGAGGTGGTCCAGGCCGTGCCACTTTTTACACCTCTCTGCAACGCAGCTCTGTGGCACTTACTGGAGGTACCTAGTGGGCTAGTTGGACCCTAGGGACCCTCAGGATTCAAATGAACTTAATCTCCCAACTAAAAATGGACACAGGGCGTGTTTACACAGTGGTGAAGGGAGGGGACGAGGCCTGAGTTAACGTGTGCAAAAACGCCCTGTGGCCTGTTTTAAGAGGTAGTTTTAATCCCCATGCCCTATTATACACTAGGGGCTTACAGAGGAGGTCATGCTAATCACAGGGGGACCCCAACGCATAATGTTCCCTAGTGTATGTAGGTGTTTTCACTGTATTCTAAGTGTCTTTTAACATAGCACTGGCTCTAGGACTGGTTAGTCAGACTCAGTTACCACCAGTATCCGTCTGAAAAAGTTGAGGGTACAGGATGATTTTGCAACAAGGCTTCTTTCTGCTCTTCTTTTTGTTCTTTCTGCACGTTATCCTTCTTCCTGCACTTATCTTCGTATTTGAGGACTTCTGTTGCTTCTTTCTGCACTTCTTTTGTTTCTTTCTGTGCATTTTTTCTTCTTTCTTCACATGTCCTATCTCTGTAGGCATAGTTAGAAATTAGCATTTAAAAAACCTTTGAAATTCACAGAAAAAAACATAGGTTTCAGGCACGTTATAGTTAGGAATTAGCATTTAAAAAACCTCAGAAATTCACTGAAAAAACCATAGGTTTCAGGGGTGTTATAGTTAGCTGGACTTTTCACTTGTACAAAACCATTGAAATTCCCCCGTTATAGTTAGTTCAGCTAACTATAACTCGCGCGCCCGCAATGCACTGCTGATGACGTCACATATTACATCACTCATGACATGGTCAGTGACATCACTCATGACATCACTGATGACATCTCAAATGACATCACTGATGACATCACTGATGACATCATCCTTGTGATAGAGTGGCAGACCTCCTCTTCCCCTAATATAACCTTTGATACACACATTCAAAAATAGAAATTAAAATTTTAAAAACAATGGACATACCAATACCAGTTACAATTCTAAGATCTACATACACATCCACTCATTCACCAACAGTCCTATACAGTCACTCATACATGTACTCACTCATCATATGTACTCGTACACCTATACATCCTGTTACACAATGCCACTCATCCATAGAGGTACTCACACACATAGTCACTCATGCTAATAAAGAATCAAACATACATTTACTTGCATATACAGTTACACACACCACCACACTTACTTCTACGGAAACTTACACATACTTAGTCTTTTAAACAATCACTTATAGAAACACATACTTATTCATATAGGAACTCTTTCAATCTCTCACTGTCACATATACTCGCTTATATACACCAATAGTCACATATACTAGTTTAAAACATATGTAGTTACTCATAAAGACACTATTGAGACAGTCATTCACTCACTAACACACCCATACACTCACTCATCCACCCATAGAGTCCTGCACACATGCTGTCTTCAACACATACAAAGAGTGAGTCATTCATTCATGCACCTATGCACTACGTAATACCCCCACCGAACCATGCAGACACTCAGACTGATACTCATAAAACCAACTAATAACCTATATAAACACCCATGTAGCTACTCACCAACCCATGCGGCCACTTATACACAAAGTGAGAGACTGATACAGATATTTACATATTTAAATATTACTCACTAAGCCATGTATTCACTATGAAACACTTAATCAGTCAGTTACACAATCAATTTTTCAAAAACAAATCATCCATTTAGACACTTATATACCCATTTATTCTTCCATCGACCTTGAGATATACATATATAAAACATATTTAATTTTCAGAAACACACACATTCACTGGATGATGTCATCAGTGATGTCATCAGTGATGTCATTTGAGATGTCATCAGTGATGTCATGAGTGATGTCACTGACCATGTCATGAGTGATGTAATATGTGACGTCATCAGCAGTGCATTGCGGGCGCGCGAGTTATAGTTAGCTGAACTAACTATAACGGGGGAATTTCAATGGTTTTGTACAAGTGAAAAGTCCAGCTAACTATAACACCCCTGAAACCTATGGTTTTTTCAGTGAATATATATATATATATATCAAAAACCGCAATAATAGCGAAACCGCTACTGTTAGCCTTCCCCCTACTCACTTGTGACGGTGGTCCGCGGCGAGGTGGCAAACCTCTACGTATTCCAACAACGCTGTAATTCCTCCTTCCTCGAATCCCCAGCAACCACGGACACCAATGAGCTTCAAAACGGTCATTTAATGAGAGCAAATAAGCAAAACAATTACTCTACGCGTTTCGGGATGGCACTCCCTTGATCACGAGTAAAGGCAAAGTGAACCAGGAAGTGCAATAAATAGTCATGTGATTTCTTTTGGTAAACAAAGAAAACAGTTTACCAAAAGAAATCACATGACTATTTATTGCACTTCCTGGTTCACTTTGCCTTTACTCGTGATCAAGGGAGTGCCATCCCGAAACGCGTAGAGTAATTGTTTTGCTTATTTGCTCTCATTAAATGACCGTTTTGAAGCTCATTGGTGTCCGTGGTTGCTGGGGATTCGAGGAAGGAGGAATTACAGCGTTGTTGGAATATATATATATATATGTATGTATGTATGTATCCATCCAAATGAAGAGTGCTCACACAATTGAATTAGTTTAATTGAGGAGGAAATTAAGCGGCACCCACTGGGACAATAATATTAACTGAACTCAAAAAAACAGAATGCACTTGGTGCATACGCCCACTTGGGCGGGACTTAACCCATTGCAAGTGCGATGTTACCTTTGCTGCCTGTTCTCCCACAAGCCATGCCAGAGACCAAGGGCGAAGGAACACCCGAAACGCGTATGGCACAATTGGCGTATTGAAAGCTGGAACCGCGATTTTGTATGCTCCGCGGTCCTGCAATAAAAGGAAAAATACACACTGTGTGTGGCGCCTTCAATTGTGTGAACACTCTTCATTTGGATATATGTATGTGTGTGTATTATCTACTGGCGGTCGCCAGTAGATAGTTATAGTTACAACCTAGTTTCCATAGGAAATCTCAAAATTCTATTTTGAATAACTTTGGCGCCGGTTGACGAATCCTCGCGAAATTTTCAAAACTAATGGGGCGCTCTGTTCAGCTCCTACCCTGAAAGTCTCGGGGTGATTCGAAAAGTAGGGGCCGAGAAAAAAGGGGGGTCCCAAAACGTGTTTTCCCCATGCATTTTTCCATAGGACCTTTCGACACAGCTACAGCCCGAATGGCTGAACAGAATTACTTGAAATTTGGCAGAGAGGTAGCCATAAGGTCAAGGAAGTGCCTTTTGCAGGTCTGGTGTAAATCTGTTCAGTATTTCCTGAGAAAATAGCATTTCAAAGCATATCAATACGCGCGCACCGTGCGCGCACTGTGCACGCACCCTGCCGTGCGCGAGCGCAATTCTGATTGGTTGTTAGATGTCGGTAAACATTCGAATCGGTCGAAACCAGCAAGTGTCGCCCGCCATTTTGTCTCGCAGTCTGAGGGGGTGAAAAACAAAGGTGGAGAACGTGAAAAGGGGGCAGAGTGGACAGTTCCTGGCCCCCTAGCCTTGGCCAGGGGGTCACAGAAGGACCCCCAAGGGAGAAAAAAAACAATTTTTTTTTGTGAAAATCGCGAGGTGCGCGCACCCTGCGCGCACGGCACGAACTGCGAACTGTGGGCGCTCGAAGCGCGAAGCGCACCGAGTGCACACAGAGCGCGCATGTTGCGCGAAGCGCACCATGCGCGCAGGGTGCGCGCACCTCGCGATTTAAAAAAAAAATTTGTTTTGTTTGAAAAACCTGAAAAAAAAAAATAATAAAAACATAACTTACCATTTAAAAAAACGTACAAATTCACTGAAAAAACCATAGGTTTCACACACGTTATAGTTACGAATTAGCATTTAAAAAACCTTGCAAATTCACTTAAAAAACCATAGGTTTCACACATGTTATAGTTAGCTGGACATTTCAATTCCCCCGTTATAGTTACTGCAGGCAACTATAACTCACGCGACCGCAATCCTCTGCTGATGACGTCAGATATTACATCACTGATGACATATGTGTCTTTCTGAAAAATAAATATTTGTAATATATGTATAGCTAAAGATTAATGGAAGAAGACATGGGTAAATAAGTGTCTAAATACAGTGATGTAATATCTGACGTCATCAGCAGAGGATTGCGGTCGCGTGAGTTATAGTGCCTGCAGTAACTATAACGGGGGAATTTCATTGGTTTTTTACGAGTGAAATGTCCAGCTAACTATAACATGTGTGAAACCTATGGTTTTTTAAGTGAATTTGCAAGGTTTTTTAAATGCTAATTCGTAACTATAACGTGTGTGAAACCTATGGTTTTTTCAGTGAATATATATATATATATATACACACACACACACACACACACACACAAGCGATAACAACACACTTGGCAAACGCAAGTGGTAAATACATGAATAATAATAATAAAATGCACAAGCAGATAATAATGGGCGCCCTGCAAGAAATCAGAAAATTATATACACTAAATACATCAGATGATTACCGTGCACTCTGACTCACTCACACATCAAAAAGTCAATACTCAAAAACAAATCACCTTACCGGTTGCAAACTCTGCATCTTAGCCCACTCTAGACTGGAGATTCTCAGCCGAGGTTAAGAGCCTCAGCAAACCGGGTTCTGCTGTACCAAAGTAGATGCGTCCATCCCCTTTCGGATTCCAAAATCTTGGTTTCTAAGTAAACAAACCTCAGCTTTATAGTTTTAAAACACATTAGAAGGTTTGAGAGACCTTCCCTCTGCCCCAAGGAAACTTACTGGAATTGGCCACCTTCCATGCAAGCATTCCAAAGGCAAAAGGAGTACCCAGGTTCCCTCTGCATTCTCACATTTCCAGCCTTTATCTTAACGAAGCTTACGAAACCCTCCGAGGGTACATTCAACAATCACTTTTCCAAAAACAAATCCACCTGGAACGTGAATAACTCAAACAACTTGTGCGCGCAAAAAGCTCAAGCAAGACAGAGTCAGAATTCAGGATGACATGAGGACATGTCAAAGCCAGTAGTAAGAACTTCATAATACTTCCCAATGTACAACACAATGAGCATTTGTGCACCACTGGCAATAGCATCACACACTTCATCTGCCATTGTACAACATAATTCACATTTGAGCACCACTGGCTATAGCATCACACACTTCATCTGCCATTGTACAACATAATGCACATTTGAGCACCACTGCTCATAACACTGCCCTTCAAGACGAAGAAGTACATTCCATACCTCTCTCTCATGCTTTCAAATGCACACCCCACACGTTCTGTTCTTGGCAAAGCTGATCTACTCTGTGACAGCTCCCACTTTAAAACTACGAGAAGAAATCTTCAAGAGAAACCAGGAATATGCAGAATGTACTTTCATGCTAGGGTAAAATGAAACACTAAAGTCAATTAAAATTCTGGTAGTCAAAGGTCATCACGTGGTGTCGAAACATAAGAGTACCTCTAGCACTACATTGGGCCCGGTCCAGGTGCTTTCCCTTGGACTTCACTCTCCATTGTCATCCCATGGTGAGTCTTGATGCAAGCGGGCGAAGTCGCAGCATCCCCAAACTTCACTGCGCAAAGATTCCAACTTTCACGCCTTCTCCCACTTGCCAGTTGTGGACTCTGTGCACGAGTTCGCCCCACGCCTCCCTGTCAACCCTGGAGCCAGGGCGACTCTAACCCAGATACGAGCATATTATTGCTCTCTGCATGTCATTCTTCACCTTCTCCTGGAGCGCCTTCGGACCCCAAGGAGGTGAGAGGTGCCTCAACTGTGTCCATATTGGCAGGTTCGCCCTCTGCTTCAGTTGAGCCCTCGAGTTTAATGGTCGACTCCGTCTCAGTGCCAGTGTACAGCCCTTTGGGTTTCCCACTTTCGGCGCTTGTATCCGATCAGCCAAATCCGATGACGTCTGCGGCGCCGATCTATACCGTTCCACTTTCCCTTTCCGACATTGAGGTGTTGCCAACTCGGCGCCAGTCGATGTCGAGTGCGGAGCAAATGGTGCAACCTGTTTCAACCACCCTTCCTCCACTTTCTGTGGAGCCCTACAATGTTTTTCCTTCTGAGCGACACTGTTTAGGAGATGATGAGGACCAGTCTGGGTTTATGCAGCCCATATCTGATGCTACTCAGCCTCCTCAGGAGGATAGCTGGCTAACTGAACTTGGGTGAAGCAAGTCGATTAGATTCTTCCCGAGCATCGAGCCGCCTTTCTCCTACTGGTCTTGCTACAGAGGCGAGCTCCTCTTTAGCTAATATTCTAAGGCGAGTTGCTCTGATTTTGGATTTAACACTTCCTTCTGCAGAAGAATCTACTCATCCCCTTGGTGTTTTCTCCATCAGGGCCACACAGGGGTGGAGCTGGTGCTTCCGTATATGACATTTTGTTGGAAGCTGGGCTAAACCCGATACCGAGGCCCCTTAGATCGATCTATATTACACAGACACCATCCAGCCCTGGTGATCCGGCCTGTCTCCTCCGGCATCCTACTCATCATAGCTTGGTGGTAGAGGCTGCTTCGGCCTCACATAATATTCACTCTCTTCCTCATGTTCTGTCAGACAAAGATTCCTGGAGTCAGGACGCTTGTGGCAGGTAGATCTTCTCCTCCACAAGTTCTTCTTTGCGTTCCATTAATACATCTTGCGTTCTTGGACGCTTTTCACAAACATTGTGGGATTCCTTGGCACGTCTCTTACCATCGCCTCTTGATGACACCCGGAACAAGCTTACCCAGTTGATCCAAGATGAACAACAAGCAGCTAAATTAATCATTAGGAGTGGGATGGATACCACTGACTCTGTAGGTTTGGCCATGGCTTCTTCAATGGTGCTATGTCGTTGTGCCTGGCTACGAACCTCCGCATTTTCGGAGGCTTTTCAAGCCACTTTGCTTGATGTGCTATGGCTGGCACCCACCTTTTCGGTGCTCATGCCGACTCTGCTTTGCGGCGTTTCCGCGACAATCCGAGTGGAACAGAAAATTAGCTCTGCTCTTGCTCCTGTCTGTCTCCCTGAATCCACCCATTTCGGTTTGTATTCGGATGTTGGTCCTTGATATCTTTCTCGCTTGAGCATTCCATGACGGTGTCCATGGTTGTCTATCCCACCTACTAGTGACACCCGGTGTGGTATTCCTGCTTCTTATAGGTATTATTCTTATCCTTCTTACACTGTAAATGACCGGTTATGGGTTTATTATGACTCTACATGGGTTTAACACCTGTTGCATGGGTGTTCTGTTTCTCGAACTATGGGCTCTGTGCCCAAGACATCATTTTTCCGTATTCTTTTCTCACACAAGAATAATTACCTGTGTTACATGATCTTTAGAACACTTCTGTATGCTTGACCACTTGTGGTCTAAAGTGTATGAGCTTTGACTCGAATCCTAACTGCTGGAGCTTTTTACACTGACACTTCATATCATCGTATATAGTTTTTTTCGGTGTCGTAAAAAGAACATCCATAAAAGCAATTTATATAGTATAGAAAAAATAAATATGCATCCTTTTCATGTAATTTCATAATAATATAATAATAAAATAATTAAAATACAATACAATTATAATCAGTGTAAACATACTCAGCTTGTTAAAAATACAATAGGATCCTATTTTTATATTCGCATCCAGGTTGCTCTTACTTTGACAGGTCATAGTGGCTGTATCCATAATATGTATTCAGTTTACCATGTCCTATGTGGTGACATTAACATGTTTTTTCTAGCGTAAAAGACAGCCCATAAAAATGATGACATTCCGCAGCTAATGCGAACGTTGGCAGTGATTGTAAAAAAAAATATGTAGGATGGCATTGCATGAAAGACAATTGGCTAATCAATGGTAAGACATACCTCTTCCTTTGCCAAGTGTAGAATTTGCAAAAGAATTCCACATACATTGTGTTCTGAGGCATCCTGTCATCACGAGGGCAGTTTAACAATTTTGTAACCAATCATTCATTATAGGAAAGGTAATTAATCGGTGGAATGTGTCCAGTCTTAAACGTGTAAGAACACCAGTAACATGGATTTAAGACCATTTTAAGATAAGGCTGCATATTAAAAGTGGTTAAAGTCAGTTGATTTGTTAAAACACTAGATTTTAAAAGTGTGTTAGTCAATTTAAGGGTTTCCAGGTGAGTCATCGCTTTCCTTTTCAGCGTTTTTCTGCTAATGGCACCCAGCGATTCCGGTTTCTCAAAGTACTCGGGATGCGCCATGTCGCAGAAAAACAACTTGACGTACGCCAACCATGCAATGCGTGAATGGAGGGTTAATGTCACGTTAATAAATAACATTTAGTATCCCTTAAAGGAACCTTTCAGTTTTCTACCCCTGAGGGAGTTTCTATATTTCTTGTTCAATGAGATCCCTTTCTCATAAATCTCTCGTTTCTCCTTGATCTATACAGGGAGTACCCTTTATGCTACCCTTCTTGTGTAATTCTGTTTTGCCAATGGCTCTTAATTTCCACTGAGCTGCGGGACACATGCCACAGTCTCTACCTTACTGATGTGATTTTTCATATTCAGGTGCTTATCCAAGGTGATTCTGAGCGATTTGGGTGAGTCTATGATGAGAGGAGTGCAGTTGAAGGCAGGCAGGTGATTCAACCAGAGGTCAAGCTTGGGGGTGTGGTTCGGGGGGGAGATGACCAGGAATTCCGTTTTGGAGGTGTTGAGTAGAAGATAATTCTCAGTTAGCCAGTTCTGAGTAGACGTTAGGGTCGAGTTGAGAGAGATGTTGTTTTCGGGGGAAGAGCTTTTCAAATAGAGTTGCGTATCGTCTGCATACATACGGAAGAGAGTGTTTGAAGAGTTTAAAGAGTTAGCTAAAGGTTCCAAGAACAGGTTAAAGAGGATCGGAGATAGGGCGGATCCTTCGGGAACCCCCATGAGAACTGGAGAGGGCTGGGAGAGAGAGTGATTTGCCTTGACCCTTTTAGATCTGTGGTGGAGGAAAGGCTAGAACCATTGTAGCACCTGACCAGAAAAACCCATCCTATTTTTCATTTTTGTTCTTGTCTTCGCAATTTTTTTTTCGGTGATTGCATTATTCCATGTTTCCACTACGTGGATCTGTTCTAAGATTCCAATCTTAGTGTCTCTAAGGATATGTTTGCCTCTATTGCATTCGCTATTGCCTCTAGCCTTACAGGCCCCAGCTGCCCATGGGTTCAGTTCTTGGGCCTATTTTCTCCATGTTTTGTGGAGTACGTTTGACTGACAATGATTTTCTAAGCCGAGGCCCTATAGCTTAGTGGCATTGGCTGTTGCATTTGGGTTCCCAAGTCACGGTCAACCATGGGTCTGGTCCCACCAGGGAAGCGATCTAGTATTGTATTTATATTGAATATTGTCTACGGACACATTTCTGTTCCCTTGCCATGGGGTCACTCGATTTCTATGTTTTTCCCCGTCTTTATGACCGTCACTTGCCACAGTTCTTAAAGTGAAGTGTATACTCTTGCTCACCTAACTTCCTAAAAGCGACCGGTCTCGTCTGTCTTATCATAGACCGGCTAGTTTGATTCAGGAGTTTTTAGTACAATCAGTTTGCAGAACCTTCTCCTGGGATGGTATTGCTTGGGTATCTATTCTAAGGTAAGGAATCTGTGGCTAGACGTCTCTATCAGATGAACGTGTTATTTACCTTGAATAACTCCTTATCTGGTAGTGATATAGTCTAGCCCCAGATTCCTTACCGACCCACCTGTCCACCCCATTCTGCAAACTGTTTCTATCTTTCTATCCTGCCTGAAAGATCCCTTTCTTGGTATTTGCATACTGACTTCGTAATTGTTAATTCAAAGAGATATTTATCTTATATGATATACTGTTTTCACAGCCAGTTTCTATGATAGCTCCATGATGTGTCTCTTTCACCTTGGCAGTCTGTGTCCCAGTTTTCCCACGTAGGAAATCTAGATTTCTTGTATCGGTGTAGTTGTCTATTACCAGGCACACCTTTGTTTATGCCACAGTTAGTGTCATTGTCCCAATACCTTCAAAACAGATATGGCGTCTGTGTCCTTGCGTGGTCACGTTGTTTGCCCATATAGCCCTTATACCATCTTAAGTCTGTTTCAATCTGCCATTGTGGAAGAGAAGCAGGGGACCACGATAAATATGTAAGGGACATTAAATCTATAAGGGATGGAAGGAAAGATATGCCTAACTGGCTCGTGATAGGGTGAAGATCCATTGGTATTCCATTTTGTTTAAAGATTAATAGCACTCGCTTAAAGCAAGGAGAGCTGACCAGTCGCATGCATGCGGTTCATAACGCATTAATGGCATTTAGCAGGATCATTAATCCCGCCAGACTCTGCTTTTCTTTTCTCCTAATTTACCACACTCGTTTTGCTGACCTTTTCAGATACATAGGTGTGTGTTTATGCAAAAAGTACAAAGCAAAGTTGTCAAAAAATAATTACTTAGTTGTAATGTAGCACCACTATATTTCTTTCTTGTTTTTTTAAAAAAAAGGAAATACTGTACAAAACAGAACGTATCCCAGTTTTGGCAGGATACAAAAAGAATTGGGGAGATGGCTGATAATTTTACAAGGGTCACACACTATTCCCCGGGCAGGGAAAACAGTTGAAGAATCCAGGCCTCCCGGTTCCAAGGTCTTATGATACTAGACTGCATTTTCTTGGCCAGTGTTTTTATTTTTTTATTTTGTTTGGTCCAATTTACTATTACAGCCCTCCAATGGAAGGAAAAGCAGCCACCACAAAAGTTGTGGTGTCTGCATAAGAGTGTTTTTTTCAGTGCAAATTTTATGAATTGAATTTGATACCTTTTACATAGGTTGAAGATTGTGCAAAGAACAAAAAATAAAACCACGAAATCCGCTGTCTTTTTATGAAGGCTGTAAAGAGCTTGGAGACAGCTTGGGCTGCGCCAACTATCGGAAGAGCTATTTTCCAGGAGTTCTGTTGTAAAAGCGAATAATAGGCTTGCAAGTGGGGTTGGGCAGTGGCAAGCATTCTAAAGGGTCCATCCATTCAAAGGCCGTGTTCCCGAAGCTCATCAAGCGGGCCTCCATTGTCTGCCTCCATTCAGAAAAGACTTTTCGCTCCTTCCTGCCCACGGTAGAACGGATGCATTATGCAGGCTCCTTGTCTGCTTTTGTTTTACTCATTTTGCTGGGTTGTTCATTGTCTTCGTTCTTTTTGTCGTGACTGAGCAATGTTGGTGGACTCGTCAGCGGAACAGAATGCAGTGCAAGGCCCCATTTGCGAACGAATGCCTGTTGAGCCAAATTGTTCATAACAAGGGTGTCATTTTCAAATGTTACGCACAGCGCTTGGAAACGGGTTAGGTGCGGTAGAAAACGCTGTACCATTTTAAATTATCAACAGGGTACACCGTAGAGTCCTGGCTTTGGAGAGCGAATGACGGTAGCAGTTACTGGGTACGCTTGGAGGGGATGCCGAAAATCTTATGAAAGTTTTTTCATGGGTTTTGAGGAAGGCTGACCACATTTCTTTAAGTGATCACTTTTTCCGGTGTCTTGTACGGCGCTGACTTTCGCGCTTGGGTACCTGTTACATAAACGATTTATATGTGTGACTGACCACTGCTGATTAGTACCATATTGCCCGAGTTCACGTAATTTGCCCGCATATAGTGTTACTTTGCCTTTCCAATGAATAAAAGTGTGACTGATGTTCCTATTATCCGTTCCCTTTGCAAGCACCGTTGTCCCATCTGTAGAGTGTTTTTCCCTCGGTGTCACTCAATGCTGTAAGGTGTGTGTGTCTATTTTCTTACTAGTTGGGCACGCAGGGATACTCGATTCTCTTCCCCAGATTTATCCAGGAAACCGGGCAAATATACATTGTTTTGGCGAACAGTCGTTTATTTTAATTGTACTGCCCGCAAAAGTCGTAATCTAACACTTTCGGGCGACCCCTTTCTCTGGCGTCAGATGTTTTATTTTGGTCATCTCAAATCTAGATCGTGTTACATTCCTGTAATGTTAATGTCCGCCAAGTTCCAGGTCATGTGCACGTTTTGATGATTTTGCAGTTTGCAGTGTTTCCCCACAGAGCACTGGTCGTTGGCTTGGAATTTTTCTTATGTTGAGCTTGGCCTTTTTTCTGTTATTACTTCTGCTTATCAAGATTATTGAAGCCTTTCAAATATGTGCAAGTGCTATTTAGTAAAGGCGTTATGCAAAACTCACTGCTGTACGGTTGATTATGCATGAACTGCCATTGGGCCTAAATTAAAATGTCTGGAGAATGCTGCGGTTGACATATGCTCTTTGTTGCTTATGCAAGGCAGTCAGCCCACTGTGTGTAAGTGTGTAGCACAGGTCCCCCTTAACCTGCCTAATTCTCACAGGTTCTTTCATTACTGGGGCTGAATGATAGTTCCTAAGTACCAGCCCGCGGAACCCATACTACTTTAATTGTATAACATATACATCCAGTGTGTCCGGGCCCTGCCTGTGTTCAGTCTGCTTAAGCTTCCCAAGTGTCAACACCCTGCAGTTTTCAGTGCACAAGTGAAGGCATTTTACGCAGGCGCACTGACACTGTAAATTGTATTTATATAGCGCTTACTACCCTCTGCAAGGCGTTGAAGCAGTTTGCGGCGAGTACCACGCTAGACCATAACCCAAGATTAGAGATTTATAATAAGTAGTAGTATAGTTAGTAGTGTATCATTTGTGTTTGGTTTGTGTTCTTGATTTCCTGTGTGTTACTATACTTTAGAGTAGAGATAAAAAGATGGGATTGATTTGAAAGGGGGAGTAGTAAGTTGTTTTAGTAAATAGTGGTCGTGTGTGCATGTTAGGTGGATGACATGGTTCAAAAAGGAGGGGGAAGTTTGAGAAGGATGTTTGGGAGTTGTTCATAGTAGTCAGAAAGGTTTGGGATGAGTCAGGAGGGATGTGACAAAGTTTGAAGGAAGTGTTTGTGTGTGTATGTTTATATATGTATGTATATATATATTCACTTAAAAACAAAGGTTACAGGATCGTTATTGTTAGGGAATAGAATAAAAAAAAACTTAAAAATTCATAGAGAAAACTAATGGTTACAGGGACATTAAAGTTAGGCTCAGATTTCACTCGAACAAAACCAGTGAAATTCAGCAGTTATAGTTACCTGAGCTAACTAACTTACACCCCTACAATCATAGCTTATGATCTCACATATCACATCATCCATGACATGGTCAGTGACATCACTGATGACATCATCCTGTGAGTGTTAGTATTTTTTAAGAGTTTATGGGTGTTAAACATATATACTAACCTACTATAAAAGTAAAATTATTATACTAGGTGCATTATTAGTGATACTGCTTCTTGTAGGAAGGTGGAATCTGACTGCATGGTTGCCCCTACTTTTGTCCTGGTGTTTTGCTGGTTTTCGACTTAGTTTGGCTGGTATCCTGCCATTCAGGACCCCAGCCGATCTGCTTTCCCCTTTAAATTCATTACAAGTACTTTAGGTACACTCCAGATTGGATTCTGGGGTACCCTTATAAGTCCCTAGTATTTGGTACACTATGTACCCAGGGCATAGGTACCCCAAAGGCCTACCAGGGGCTGCAGCATGTATTATACCACCCCTGGGAAGCCTTCCAAACTGACACCACAGGACTGCTACTGCAGCCTGGGTAAGGTGGTGCATGCACCCCTTACTGAGATATAGGTTCACTATATCTCTCCATATCACTGCACATACAAACCTATCAGTCACCCCTATGGCAGACCTTACCAATCCTGAAGGCAGGGTGCTGGGTTTTATGTGAGCGGGTGCCCATGCATGAGCAGAGCCCCTCTGCAGCCTTCGGAACCTTTATTCCGGGGTTGTTTGTGATGCAGCCAAACCATATACTCTTAAGTGCATTATAACCAAACGGTAAATGCTAACTTTGGGATGGCTGCACGGAAGCATGTTGTGTTTGGTGTCAAACACCTTGGAATCATACTCCCCACATCAGTAACTGGTGTGGGAGTATGATCCCACCCTAGACATGACAGCACTGGTATACCCGGTACCAACTAACAGAGCCCTGGCATCACAAAATTGATGCTGCCAGCCACAGACACGAGTCTGCCCTCCTGCTGCTGGACAGAACTCCGGCAGAGTGCTTTGAGGTCAGCACTGGGGGCACATTTGGTGTCCCTGTGCATAGTCCATCTCAAACCGGTAGCAGGGGCTACCAGTCCATGCTCTGGCGCGAAACTGGACAAGGGAAATGGGTGTAGCCACCCCTCTTTCCTGACCCTCCCATAGGTGGGTCCCTAGAGTTTGTCCAACCCCTTCCCTGGGTATAAGATAGGAACCCCAGGCTACAGGACTTTAGTTTACACCTGGACAAAACTCTGATACTGAATCCTGGAACTTCAACGATCTACATTGGACTAGATGACTGAAGAATCTCCCTAGAAGTTACTCCCCTGCAAGGCAGGCTCCAAAGACGCATCGGACCAGTTTGCATCTCCGAAGAATTTTTTAACACAGGAGGTGGGTTTCCGTGGTCTTACTCTGAGGCCCGAATCCCTCGTAGCGACCGTGCAACCCGCACCCCTGGACACCGCGTCACTTTGCAGAAGCATCAGCTTTCCAACGACTCCTGCAACTGAGATTTGGGTTACTTGTAGCCCTGACCCGAGCAGCATTTGCACCGAAGATTGCCCGCCTACACTCCACGAGTGTTCCATGAGCTGGCCCTTTGTGTTTTCTCTCGAGGTCCCTTCGCGATCCCCGGTCCGTCGACTGGTGGGTCCCTGCGAAGGCAACTTTAACTTTTATTGGGCTTACCTGGTTGCTCCAGACGTGCCCTGACTCTCCATCGCTTGAGGAGTCCCCAGGACCTTGCCAGTCCGCACTGAAGCATCTTTTCTCTTCCAGCGTGGGTTACTGTTGCCAAGGCTTGTTGGGTCCAATCCAGGCACCGACACTGCAGCACTCAACATCCTTCGTGGGACTGCTCGAATCCAGCTGCAGGTCGTCGTCGACGCCTCCTGGTCCTCGTGGCTGCAGAGTCAAACTTCACCTCTTCGCACCTGAAACACCCGACAACGGTGGCCATTCGTCTATCGTGCCCCTGGTCACTGGCAAGTGACCCAGACTCTGTCCCCTCTGCTTTCAGGTTCTTCTGATCTTCGATCCAGGCTTGGATCACACCAGACCCTTTTCTCCTTCCCGGCAGCAGCACTTTGCAGCAGATCGGCATTGAAATCAACGACGATTTGACACCTATGCACCCAGCTTCCCTGGGTGAGGTAACTCGAGTACTATGGTGCTCCTGTGGGTGCTGGCCCTAGAACCCCTTAAGTCTAAAGGGGTTTGCTCAAAGTCCTCTCCTAAGTGTCCTTAACTTCTAAAATTCCAACCGCGACTTTCCCATAGAATAGTAAGGGCCTCGTGCCTGTGTTCTCACACTGCACGCGTCACCCGTGGGTCTCCTGTGTCTCTACCGTTGGTGGTTCCTTGGGGTCCCAGCGATTCTACGTGCTCTTGGCACTATGTCTAGTCAAGTCGTGATTCTTATACCACTTTCTTAATATATGGTTTGGTCCGCCCCTAGGGCCCAGTGTATATGTTGCTATTTACTGTCTTTTAGAACTGGATTATTGTTTATCTTGGACTCTAATTTCATAAAGAGATTAGCAGTGAGTGTTTAGAAATAAATACATATATTTTATATATACCTTGTGTGGTTCTCCTTTCATTTAGTAATTCAAGAGGTTATAATCTGGTAAACCAAGCTGCTTTACACTCCTTCAAGACTTAGCCTGAAGGCTGCTCTCCATAGCTACCACAAGGATAGCTTTCAATAAAGGTTGTCTTTAAACCTATCATCAATAGGGATTGTTTGGACTGGTGCAAGGTGCCCTCTATAACTAGTGGACAGCATATGCCAGGCCAACCTGTCACACTTCTAACATATATTAAGTGAGTGCCTGTGCAACTGTATACATCCTTGTGTGTGTGAAAGGCTGTATGGGTGGATAAGTGGGTGTGTGAGGAGCTGTGTGGGTTGGTGAGTGAGATGCTTTGTGAGTGGCTGTATTGGTGAGTGAGTGGTTGTGTAGTGGCTGTATGGGTGGGGTAATGGTTCATAGCGACTGAGTGGCTGAGTGGGTGTCTGAACAGCTGTATGAGTGAGTGAGTGGCTGTTTGAGTGGGTGTGTGTTTAAGTGAGTTGGCGTGTGAGTGGCTGTATTGGAGAGTGAGTGTGTGAATGACAGTATGGGTGAGTGAGCTTATGTGCAAGTGCCTGTATGGATGTGTGAATGGGTATATGTCATCGTGTAGTTGTGTGAATGAGTGTGAGTGCTTGTATGTGTGGATAAGTGGCTGTGTGTATGACTGTAGGTGAATAAGCAGGTGTGTGAGTAGCACTATGTCTTACTGTGTGGCTGTATAGGTGATTGATTGATTGTATGAGTAGCTGTATGGTTGTGTGAGTGGGTGTGTGAGTGGCTCTTTGGAGGAGTGAGTGGGTGTTTGTGTTCTGGTATGGGTCTGTGAATGGATATGTGAGTTGTGTGGGTGTGTGAGTGGGCATACGAGAGGTTGTTGTGGTTCTATGGATGATGTCACCAGTGAGGTAATCAGTGATGTCACTGATCATGTCATGAGTGATGTAATATGTGAGGTCATAAGCAGTGCATTGCAGGGGCGTAAGTTGTAGTTGGCTCAGGTAACTATAACTGCTGAACTCACTGGTTTTGTACAAGCAAACTCTGAGCCTAACTATAACATCCTTGTAACCTTTGGTTATTCCCAGTGCATTTCTAAGGTTTTTTAAATTCTATTTCCTAACTATAACGTCCCTGTAATATTTGTTTTTTTAAGTGATTCTAGGTTTTTTTAACTAGTAGTCATGTTGGCATATGGTGGAGAAAAGGGGCATACAGGTAGTCACACACACCCTCACCCACCCACACAGACAACCAGTCACCCGTACAGGTATTCAGACAACCAATCAATAACCCATATAGGCACTCATGTAGCTACTCATCAACCCATGCAGCCACTTGCACACCAACTGACAGACTGATACAGAAATTCATACAGATTAGTCACTCACCCATACATTCACTTAGACATGTATAATCACTCACTTACACAGTCAGTCAAGCACCCACTGAATCATCCATACAGACACTCTCCTCTGGGATGATTCATAGCACCTAACAAATGATGATAATAGTAATAATGATGTCATCAGTGTTGTTATTTGAGATGTTATCAGTGATGTCATTTGAGATGTCATGAGTGATGTCACGGACCATGTCATGAGTGATGTAATATGTGATGTCATCAGCAGTGCATTGTGGGGGCGCGAGTTATAGATAGCTCAGCTAACTACAATGGCTGAATTTCACGGGTTTTGTACAAGTAAAATGTCTATAACATTCCTGTAACCTGTGTGTTTTTTCTGTGAATATATATATGTATAAATACATATGTTTAAGTTTTAGTAGCAGGTATAACATTCTCTATATATGTACCTGTATGTACATAGAAGCAGAAATTATGACATGGTCTGATATACACATGTATGTTGTGGTGTAATATACATTTTACCCCTCATATAAATGTTTCGAGCGTGGTTCAAAATACAATGGCACATGTATAATAACCACCTCATCTCCATACTGTGAGAAGCATAGTTTGTTTTGTCTGAATATACTGCTGTGGTGCACTGTTGTGTTGTAAGTATAATTCTCATGTGGGGAAGAGACAATTTTTGACTAATCTTCTGAAGCTGAGATTGTTGTCAGTGGATCTTATGATTGTGGCTAGCGAAATCCATAGTTTGGCTGCTTGAACAAGAGAAATATGTTCCACTTATGTATTTTTTTTTCTTGTAGTGATTTTGAGACGCGGAGCCTTTCTCAAGCATAGGTTTCTTTGTTATATGTATTTTGTTGATTTTCTTCCTGATGAAGATTGGTCCTTTTCCACTGATTGCTTTGTGTGCGATACAGAGCAGCTTGAAGGTGGATCTTCTGGTAACTGGTAACCAGTGTAGGGCCCTCAAGACATGGGTTGTGAGCTTGTGGCTTTACATGTAGGAGGATTCTAGTGGCAGCATTTTTAATTCTCTATTATCTTCTAATAATTGACGAAGGTGAGCCATGATACAGACCATTAACGTAATCCAATTTTGATAGGACAAGTGAGATAGTAGCTTGAGCTTTGTGGGGAAATCCTAGGTGCCAGAAGATGCGTTGCAGTGCTTGCATTGTGATAAAACTTGATTTGGCTACCCTATTGACTTGTGCTTTAATTCACAGCTTGGCATCCACGGTAATTCCTAGGGTTCTTACCACCTTAAATATTTTGGGCGGTAGTCCTAGATCGTCAGGCCAAGCAAAGAGAGAGGTCATAGATTTTCCAGTCACCACAGGTGAGTATTTCTGTTTTGGAAGCATTTATTTTGAGGTGGCTCCATGTCATCCTTTGGTCAACGCCCCGGAGGCAGCGGAAGATTTTTTGATGTTTCAATATCCTTTGGCCTTCCAGTTTCAGAAGTATGCATGTGTGATCTGTGTAGTTATAGAAGGTGAAGTCGAAACCACTGATCAGCTCTGATAATGATTTTATGTATATGTTGAAAAACATGGGTGAGAGAATTGAGCCTTGAGGGACTCTTTCTTTAATGCAATATGGTTTAGAAAGGAATGGAGAAGGATATATAATATTTGTTTTATTGTGTTGGTGCAATGTGAGAGCCATGCCCTCTATTGCGGGTTCTTCGAGTCTTTTGTTTAGTGTATCATGATCCACTGTGTCAAAGGTCACCAAGAGTACCAAGAGAAGAAATGCAGCAAACCCGTTCTGGTCTACTGGGTTTTTAACAGCATCCCAGTTAGCGATTAGGGTCGATTCAGTGCCTTCTCCTGGACAGAATACATTTTGTAAGTCAGAAAGTATTAACATGTCTTCAATGACTTGTGACATCTGGGTGAAAGCTGCTCTTTCTATAAGCTTGCCCAGGAATGATCCATTTGCTATGGGTCTAGAGTTGTTGGGTTCTTGATTGTCCAGGTTATGTTTTTAAATAGGTGCCATGTTAATGATTCTTTTAAGTCTTCTGGGAAAATTCCTGTCATTAAGGAGGTGTTAATGAATGTTCTGAGTGGGATTCCAGCTGAATTTGATTTGGCTGGCTTGCTAGCTTTGGAAAGATCCAGAAAATCAGTTGGTGATAATTCTTTGAAGGAGAGTAGAGGCTGTGTTTGCCTTTCCCTGGAGGGTTTTGTTGGGAATGGCTTGGGGCTGTTTTTTAAAAAAACATTTAAGTAAGAATCCTACATGTCGTTTTAGTTGAGTAATGATTTTCCAGTTTGTCTTGACATTCTTGACAAATGAGATTGGCAGCCTCTGTGAATTTTGACTCGTGCCATTCTATGAGTATTTTATGAAATTCGTTATTGACATACTTTGCATTGTGGCGACAGCTGGAATAGTATAGTTTTTGTTTGCCTTTTTGATTGTTGACTTGTATATTCTGTTGTGTCTGTGTAGGCAAATCTTATACTAAGGGTCATTTGCTTTGAGCCAGTTGTATTGAACCTTTGAAATTAGTTTTTTGTTTTTATATTTCGGCATTCATCCAGGGGGGTGTCTATTCTTTTGTTACGCATAGATGTTTTCAGAGGAATCCTGCCAGACATTGCCCAGTTATGAAATGCCCTGCAGGTCCCATTTTCTATGGTCTTCAACCTGTTGTCGGCGTGCCAGCAGAGCAGATTCCCAAAGTGGTGACACCAACTTCACCTGGTCTTTCCACCCCAATACTGTTGTTGCTGTATGCGAAATCTTGACCACCAACTCGGCCAGACCTGGCAATTTGGTGACCTCACCCATCCTGTACAGCTGACTGGGGTATACCCATTAGCCATAGTCCTCCAGTCTGTCTGCATAAGCCAACGGTTTCTGTTACATTGCAAATTTCCAGTCATTGATAAATAGCAACTGGGACACCCACCAATAGAGCCTTAGGTTCTGGAGGGCTATTCCCAGATCAACCAGCTTCTGGGTGAGAGCAGAGAGGTCAATTCAATTCATAAAGCTTTATTCGGAGCTTAACACAAAGTCCATAAAAGCACACGTATACATACATCGAAAAACAAAATAGACAGAACCAATTTTCATAAATACAAATCAATAAAAAAAAATTAAAAAACCATTAAAATATCATGCTATTCCAAGCTTTGATCGCTTGAAGGAGAAAGGTTGCAGTAAAAAAAACAGACATCAGGATTAGGGTTAAAAAACAACTTCATTGAATCATGGACATTACGTGTACCATATTTTAAGAAGATAGGTTTTAGGAAGACTGTACGAAGATGACCATAAAATTTACAAAACAGTAAAAGATGCATAGTACTTTGTGCAGATTTGTGATCACATAGACAGGGGCCATTTGGATATTTTTTAATAATGGGGAAAGCGACCAAATGGTGCACAATCCCCAATCGTAATCTGGTTAATACAAAATGGTGGGAAACTCTGTTAACGTAGCTCAAATATGGTTGGTAGCCAACAGTCTCGCAATACCTTCCATAAACCAAGCTTGTAGAAGAATGTCCACCCAACATCGCCCGCCCATCGGAAATATGGCTCATGAAAATGAACTTCATTTCGCCCTTGGACAGACTAGAAGCAATGTGTGTATCCTTTCTAACATCAAATCCATAGATTTCTGAGAAGCTATTGACTACAAATTTGATCCAAGGGATCCTCATATGATCATCCATATGAAGACAATCACTAATGATTGCTCTGTTTAAAGATGTCTCATCCTTGGACCAAACGGCTCGCCATAACATTAAAGGTCTTAAAGTAATATTATCTGAGAGATGTTGTATCCCAAGCTCTCTATGCGTCAATTCATTAGAGGCAGATATTGGAAGACACAAAAGTCTCTTTAAGAAAAGGTTTTCTTCTACTTGGAGGCTTCGGGCCGAGTAATGGCCCCAGACTCCAGCCCCATATAGAGCAATCGAAAGACATCTCATTTGGTAAATTGTTAGCATGCCTTTAAGTTTGCCAGTAAAATTGGGGATAAGCGGGTTAAACACCCCGTTGGCACATTTGGCCATCTTGGCCCGGAAATAAGTAATCTCACTGGACCAGCAGCCATTCTTAGTAAAATTAATGCCAAGTTAATTAAAGGAATTAACCGTTTGCACTTTTTGTCCATCGATGAAATAGGAATTGGGTTTTTTAGAGCCCAAACCACATTCCAAAATGTGGGTTTTGGATTTATTGATCAATAATTTCCTATCCCGGATGAACATAGAAAACTTATCCATCAAACGTTGTAAGCCTATGGGTGTCCTTGATAAAATCACGGCATCATCCGCATAAAGTAAAACCGGGATCTTAAAATCATTAATATTCGGAGCATCTGCCACCACTGTTTTTAAAACTGAATCAACTTCATTTATAAAGAGGGTAAAGAGAAGGGGTGCAAGGACACACCCTTGTCGAATACCACGCCCTATCTTAAACTTGGGGGTGCACTCCCCCCCCCGGTCCATAACGAACACTGGTGCTAAGGTTGGAATATAGTCGCGCCAGGAAATATATTATACCCTCGGGCGCCCCCAATTCCAATAATTTGGCCCATAATATACTATGGTCCACCATATCGAAGGCGCTACTCTAATCTGCGAAGCAGAGATAAAGATTACCTTTTTTTGCCCTCGTATACTTCCCTATAAGGAGGTCGAGGTTGAGACATTGCTCAATAGTCCCTCGACCCTTCCTAAAACCATACTGACAATTGGCCAAAATGTTGTTGGAGTCAGCCCACTCTTCCAGCCTGACCAGAAGCACCCTGCTCATGATTTTTACTGAGGAATCAAGGAGGGAGATTGGACGATAATTCTTCGCATCCCCCCTGTCTCCCTTCTTGTATATCGGAATAATAAGGGATTCCTCCCATGTAGGTGGGACACTATTGCAAACTGCCGCATTAAAAACTTTAGTCAGCAATGGGCCCCACAAATCGGGGTCTAGTTTATACAGGTCAATAGGCACCCCGTCGGGGCCCTGTGCCTTCCCCCCGTTACTCAGGGTAATACTTCCCCGTACTTCGGCTATAGAGATATTCAGGGGAATGATAGGCCAGTCTTCTTCCTGGTCACCCCTCTGTTTAACTGAATCAAAAATCTCCGAAAAGTGAGAAACACATTTCTCCTCACTTACGTTAGCCGTCAATACAGGCATCTTGTCATCCTTTAGGAATGGACAGTTAACCGTATCCCAAAATAAAGAAGAGTCAGCTGTGACTGCCGCCAAATCAAGTTTATCCCACGCTTCTTTCCTTAATTCAGCCTTCCGATTCTTAACAGCTGCCTGATAGGTGGCTCTCAGGTCTCTAATCTTGCTGCTGTCTCTTGGCTTAGCTCGTAGAGCATCTTTAAGCTCCTTCAGTGCAATAGTACTAACATGGTCGAACCACCCCTTTTGTTTGGATACCTTAACCTTACCATGATTCGTAAATTTGTTGTCAATAAAATGGTTAATTTTAATAAAATTTTGCAGAACTTGATCAGTAACCACCTTACTTTCTAAAATGGCTGAAATGTCTACCAGACAACCTGCAACAATGGAGTTTGACACAAGCTCCGCTTTTTCTCCTTTCCATCTAATCCGGAATCCATTAGGTCGGTGCGGTTCAATGTTAACTATGGTACGCACGTTTGCTCCCTGCTTCACTTTCCATAGAAAAGTCTCAATGGTGATACAATTGTGGTCGCTAAGCGCATTATCCACAACTACCGGTGTTAAACACCACGGACTAAGACTAGAGGATATGCAAATAAAATCAATTACGGTATTTGCATTTCTTCCCCTAAAGGTAGGGATTATATTTCCACAATCGTTTTTAGCATTAACCAGCATTTCCATATCGTAGGTGGTTAGGATTTTATTCAGAGCTTCTCCATATTTATCATGTGGGAAATGGGGAACTTCAGCTCCTAAATTATCAATAAAACCACAAACCCTTTGAAAGGAAAGTGGACAAGCAATAGAGTTAAAATCTCCCACCCATATGTAATCAAAAACGGTATCATGCTCCATTAGCATATCAGCCAAGGCGGTCTCTAGTGCTAACACAACCTGATGCCTAGTGTTATCAAAAACGTTATTATAAAAGTTTATTAAAAGAACATTGCTCCCATGCTCCTGATAAAGCCATAAGATCTGGGAATGGACCCCAACCAAAATATGCTTTTTTACCACAATGGGGAGATCAACTGAAATCAAGACCAGAAGCCCTCCTTTTGCCCTACCTGAAGGGGATGCCACGGCTGGTAAGTGATAGGAAATGTACCCATTGTAATTAGGTTGGTCCAAACACCAGGTCTCTTGAAAACAAATAATGTTAAAAAGATTAATAAACTCCAACCAACCCAAACAGGCATCCTTAGAGGAAATACCTGCTACGTTCCAACTACCAATAGAACAAACCCGGGGGTTAGAGTTTTTGGAGTGCATTGAGCACAAAGGAATTGGGCCACAATGGTTAGGCAAAACACTAATCGATGGGGGGGGTCCACCCCCGTCATCGTGGTCCAAGCATACATCTTCACAACGGGTGTTGTCCTTAGTGATATCGTCCACAGGACTATCATTTACTCCAGGTGCCTCTAGGTCAACTGCCCCAAGATTAACCTCACCTCCCAAAGCTTCAATAGAGACAACTTCCACCCTTGTATCCACCTGGTCAGTTCCCAGTCAATCATTAGAATCCAAACCGCTCAGGGGCTGGAATTTGTTAGATGTTGCCACATTAAAGGTAGTATGCAGGTTAAAATCTCTTGTCCCCAACCTCTCACGGTCAATACTAGGCTGGTTATGCAAATGCCTATAGAAATAACCAAGGGAGCGGAGATAAATACCTTGACCATGGTAGGGGGTGGACCTACCTTTCCTCAAGACAATAGAGGCAAGGTAAGGGTTTCTAAAGTTAACAACTATACAGTCACCAACGCAATTCTTACATGAGCTACCAATCCAATTGACTCTTCTGGTACATATGATTTCGTCAGCTAGGGCTACTGGGAAACCACACTCCCTATGAAGCCAATCCACTGTCTTATTTTTCAAGGAGGCATGCGATTCACTGTAGGGATTGTTATGACCACTCTCGCTAACTGGAGGGACATTAATCAGAACTGCTACATAAGGTGCACAGTCCAGAGGTAAATCGGGCTGGCAGGTAGCATTGTTTTTAACTGACCCTGAATTTTGTGTCACCTGATTCCCCAAAACAACGTTAGATGAAGAATTACATCCTGTAGTCATCGGAGGGTTAGTCCCACTAGGTCCCTTCTCTGAAGTATCCCCAGAAGGAGGCATAGGAATGTTAGGCATGACCATTGTAGGAATCTCAATTGTATACTTAGGATTGGTGCCAACTGCTGCCTTATCCTTAACATGGTCACCAGTGTTGGAGTTCATGAATGATTCTAACAAACCTCCTAATCTTACGACATCTGCATTAACCTTGTTCAACTCGTTTAGGAGGGGTTTAACAATCAAGTCGAACTTAGATTCGATTGAGCTGATTAAGAGATCAAATAACACTCCATCTATAGTGGCCGGGGTAGAGACTGGGGCTACATTAGGATTTCCCACGTCGCTAGATGGGGTTTGTGTCACTTTTTTATTTGAGCGAATCATCCCCCGCTTTGTTTGAACATTCTTTGTAATATTTCTACATGCCCGTGGGGCTCGCTGTACCCTTTTTCCCATAGGGCTTGGCAATGGAGGGTCAACATGACCAGCCAAACATAAATCAGAGCCTATAGCAACCCCCGAGGTTGGACTATCATGTAGGACTTGATCTTGGTCATGGCCAGACACCAAGATAGAATTGTCCGGATCCATAGAATCAATAATAGCCTTAGGAGGGTTTATAGAGGGGGCAGGAACTGTGGGGATGGGGGGTGAGGTGATAGAAGACTCCATACGCCCCAGAGACTTTCTACGTTCCTGATTGATCTTATCCACTATTTTTACCAAATAGTTATCTATAGTAGTCAACCCTGCGGCATGTTTAGCTTTAGACATTATTGCCCCAACCCGATCGTTAACACACCCTTCAACAAGCAGCTAACTATAGGTAGTTATTATTACTACTACAATGGTCCAATTGACAGTACCAGGGTTCATAAGATGATGATGTACCTTTTTACTGCGCCAACATGCGGCCCCCTCCAGCCCCCTCCTGTCCCGGACTATCACAGACTGTCCGCCCTTTGTCCGGGCTTCGTCCTGGTCGTCCCGCGTCGCGTCCCGCGCAGGGGGGACCAATGGTATTTAGCGGGAGCAGGAACCAATAGGGGGATGGGCATGCCGCTACACAGCTGCGGACCTCACGGGCTCCTGGGACCTGCAGTCCCGTCCGGCGGCTCCTCTCTGGCCACAGCAACACAGCGGATTGACAGCGCAGCCCCTCCAGAAACAACAGGCAGATAGGTAAAAGCCCCCGCCAGCGAAGCGGGACCCGCGCCAGCGGGTTCCGCGAGGTTTTTTAAATGATTAGTGGGTGGATGGGCGTGCCGCTACACAGCTGCGGACCTCACGGGCTCCTGGGACCTGCAGTCCCGTCCGGCGGCTCCTCTCTGGCCACAGCAACACAGCGGATTGACAGCGCAGCCCCTCCAGAAACAACAGGCAGGTAGGTAAAAGCCCCCACCAGCGAAGCAGAGAGGTCAAACCGAGGCAGGCCCCCATTTCATAGTAACTGTACAGGCGCTGCGTCTACATCTCTGAAAAACGTATCCAGGACCTCAAATGAGGTATTTTGCAATATGTATAGAACCTTGGATAGATACATCAGCTTGTACAGGGCAGCCCAACCCAACATTGAGATGGGAAGCTTTCGGCAGTGGGATACTGCCCATTTATATTCTGCTAGAATCCTCTCTAGATTCTCCTGGAGAAACATGTCCCTCCTCGCGGTCACATAAAGGCCCAGTTATTTCAAACTGATAGATTTCAAATTCAGACCACCTACTGGTTGGGGTCCAGTCCATAATCGGGAACATAATAAATTTGTTTGTTAATATGCATTTCCACGTACGTCCCAAAGACGTCAAGGATATAGAGAATTGAGAGGGGGTTTAATCCCCCGAATATTGATTGTGACAGTGATTAGAACCTCAATGACTCTGGAAGTACCTTTGCTTCTGATGGCACACACAGATCTTAGGTTATTTTACCAGTATTGAATATCACATTTCTAAAATTTGTGTGGTCTTGTAGGAGTTTTATAACTGATGTGCCCTTTGCACACGACTTTAAGATTTTTCACTGAGCAGTCATAATAATAATAATAATGATGAGTCCACGTTTGTAAAGCACCAATTTTTCACCCCTAAGGGTATCCAGGTGCTCGGGGGGGAGTGAAAGAGATTAAGTGAGCTATTGCTCAGTCGCATGATGCTGCGCTGCCACCAGCGCTGGGGATAGAGCCGTGAGCCCCACGCTTTGGAGTCAGCTGCACTGGCTACTGGGCCACACCTCATGGGTTCTGGCATCATTTTCTTTTGTACTTACATAGCCACAGAGCAGTATTACTCAGTGTAGTCTGGTTTAGCTACAGTTTTCGGATTGTTCTAGCTGTTGGGTTAAAGTTGCATTAGGAGTAGTGTGTGCTGTTGGTGTCAGACCTTAGTCAGATATATGGATTTGGTGCCATGTTTGTGTTGGTGAGGATGTGAATGTGGTTTGACGTAGATGTTCTCTTGGCTCTGTGAGGGAGTGGTATATAACTACATAATCTTTTGTGGAAGAATTAACCTTTTGCTAGGTATATTGCATTGGTGCCATCATGTATGCATGATGGAGTCAGAAAGGTCTTTTGAACTTGTTCTGTTGGTAAATATTTATCTGGATTAGGTGGAACTGAGATGCAGTTGGTTTATAAGTACTCTTGGGAGCCACTTGATAGCATCCATATCCAGTATCTGAACCTTGTGAATGTATGTAGAATGATCTGTCTAAGGGTTTGGTAGATGTTTTAGCTTGGTGTATGTTTCTGGCAGGAGCCCCATACTAGTTAAAAATATTGAACGTATCTAAGATGCAATGGGTGTGTGTGATATGATTTGTCAAATGTTTAGTTTGAATGATGTGCTATTTACTGCACAATTTATCAAGTTGATAATTTAAACAGCCTTTCAATCTCCAGATGCTCCCAATCCACGGAGAGATCATGCTATCGGTGCTCATGACATCTGACACCTTCTTTGTCGTCTGAATCACACTGTATGCCAAATCTGAAGCTGATACCCTTTGAGATTCCTGCTCTGTTGTAGATCATAGTTCTTTAATCTTGTAAGGAATAGCAACATCATATAAATCTTGTGAGCTACTAGCCATCCATTTAACTTAAGGGCCTTTCTGCCTTCTATCAAAGACAGTTTGATCCAGGTGCTGACGGACAGTACACCTGTCGTGGTATTGCAACAAGCAGGGTGTTCCTCCTGTCTTGAGGTTCTAAGGCTTTGGTGATGGCTGGCGCTTCATGGAATTTCAATGTCAGTCATCCACTGGGCAGGATCCCTCACTGTCAGGGTGGATGAACTGAGCAGGGGTCATCTTACAAATGCCGAGTGGGAGCTGCACCGGAAGGTAGTGTAGGTTTTTATCTGTGATTGGAACAAACCCTCAGTAATATGGCAGACGGGATGTCTGTCACGTTTGTGGTGGAGTATCCCGTCTACCTATATAGAAATCAGGCCCTCAGTGTCTATTTAGCTTTCTGTGCTCTAGAATTCCTTCTTTAAGGTTCTCTAGGAGATGCATCCTACTATTGGCCTACTATGTGCATTTTTATCCCCGCCACTAATCCTGTGAGACCTGAAAACAATCTGATCGTACTGAACACAACTGGTTCTGGTGGTCCATGAATGAGCCTGGAAAGTATAGTACTTTGAATTGCTGACCCTGAGCATATGGCCACCACTTTGACTTCCACTTCAAGAGGCTCTGTTGTTCTAGCAGTCTGCTACATCCCCTCCTCTGCGTTCCACATCTTCTACCTTGGTGATTGAGCAGAACTGACTGAACTATTCTGATCTACTTCCTAGGGTTGTAAATGTCATTTTGGCTGCTCTCAGCCCTTCCATCAAATCTGTATTGGCAGGTTGTCCAAGTTTGTTGCCTGTTGTCAAGAAAAGTAGTTTGACCCCCTGCAGGCTGAATTGTCTGATGTTCTTTTGTTCGTATCATCTTTGCCCTGTAAACATTGGCCACCATTAGGAGTTACTTATGGCCTCTCTTGTCTTTGTTTGCCAGATCCTGCTTACTCAATTCACCCCATATGAGTTTCATAAAAGGTCTTTCACATATAGTAGTATCTGCTCCCTTAATTATGCCACAGTGGGACCTCTGCCTTGTTTAACACTTTTTTGTGCTTCTCTTGAACCTCTTTATAGTTGTATTCTGACTATCTTGTCCTTGGAGTTCATGATTCTCAGGGCGATTACATCTTCCATTATGACAATGAGCTGCAGGCTTTGAAAGTTTAGTCTCCATGTACTAAGTTCTTTGCTGACATGCTCGTGCTTCAGGCTTCCTTTTCTTTTCTCTTAAAAGTGGTGTCACCTTTCCATTTGGAACAATGAGATGAAGTCGCGTTGAATCGAGCGTGAGCAAGAGTTTCGGAGTGTCAGGCAACAATGTTGCAATGATCGAACCAAGAGTAAAGCCGTCACTGTTTGGATTTCGGAAGGAATTCAATAGAACAACGTACCCCGCCCTAAACGCTTGAGCAAATACCACCCAAAATTATTTTCTACACCACCACAAGACGTTAATATTCAACAGAGCTATTTCCTGAACCAACGTTTAAAGCTAAGAACACGCCTTGTCCAGTCCAAAGCCCTGATGAGAATCCCCAAAAGAAATTGGGGATTCGAAACGCGTCGGCGCTCTCCTTCCTGCTGGGTCACTAAAATAATAGTAGTCCAAGAGTAGCATGTTGGCTGAATTAAAATGCACATTGGACTCGTAAATATTTACCCAGGAGTGCAACAACCTCTGTAATTTGCACACAAATTGATGTACTATGAGAAGACAAAGTAGTTTTTGCTATTGGTTATAATTATTGATTGGCTTTTTGATTGCACTTTAATGTTTATATATGTGGTTTAGTTTGACACATTACATGTTGTACATGTCCTTTTGAATTACGGAATTAGTTATTTTGTGTCTTTCTGACAGGCATGTTTCAAAAAATGTAACAACTTGTCAAGTATACGTTTCAAAAAACTTTGGTAATTAAATTACCCAGACCATTTGACAAGGATAAAGGTCTAAAGTCTGTTTATTAATTGAAACAGCGTGTAAAATAGCAGGCCAGGCCCATTTTTTCTTAAAAAAACGTTTCCATGTGGGGCAGTTCATCAAGCTGTCTACTTGCTTTTCTTCACCTCATCCATCTATTGGGGAGAGACTATACTGGTTGCATTCCAAGCAAGCCCTTCACTTATACAGTGATAGTACTACGGAGTATTGTGTGGATGATAACCTGTTTATTGGGTCTGCCGGTGTGAAGAAAGGTAAGGCAGCTCAGAAAAGTAAACTTTACAGATGAATTGTCCTCTTCATCAGCCATACTAAGCTTTGGCCGAAAAAAAGATCCCCCTAAAGGCTTAAGAGCTCACGGTGTAACTGTCTATGCCTGTTCTTTTGCAGTTTTCTATAGCATGAACCTGGGCCAATAGCATTGGAGTACATTCTCTTATTTTTTAGTTAGGCACATCGAGATTAAGTGCTTTGCCCAGAATCACAGGATATTGATTCCAGGCTGGGATTCAAACCTGGCTCCCCATGCTCTAAAGTAATCAACTCCTGCCATTAAATCACATCTCCTCCTTCATCTCCATACTTTGACCAGGTACAGTTGCATCGATTCAGAAGTCTGTAGCAAGGGTAATTTTGCCCACCAGGTTCTGCAGTAATATCTGGTCTAAAGACCTCTTCTCAGATCCACGCCCATGTCCACGTTGTTCTGGTATTGGTTCAATAGGTGAGGAATCTGCAGTTAGAAGCATCCATCAGAAGAGAAAGTTACTCACCTTTGATATAATTTCTGGTGGATACTCTATATAATGTCAGATTCCTCATCGCCTGCCTACTTCCCCATTCTGTGGGGTGGACTTTTCAGCTTTTAATAGGATTTCACAACAGATTTAGCACACTGCCAGTTGCAGTTAAATCTGTCTGATATATTTGGGCACAGAAAGTAATAAGGATTAAACTGATGTCAGCATCTGTGAGTGGCACTGTTATGTGACTGTGTCATCATGTCCAAATGCAGATTGGGGTTGTGACGAAAACCCATGGTGCTTCCTGTTGCTACACACAAACTATTGTAAGAGTTTATGGATCCAGTCTGAAATGTACAAGGAGGGGAATCTGCAGTTAGTGTCCACCAGAAAGAGTATTAGCAAAAGTAAATAACATGTTCATAGTTTCATCCACTTTCATACTAATATGTTTTGGAATCAGACCTTACTAGATGGCATTCTGTGTCATTCTTAGAGGCTTGACATTAGCCCTTAGTTTATAATAGATGCCATTGTGGCATGCTTAATGACACCCGGTCCCTTGCAGAAGTGGTGCTTTGCGTTGTTTCAGTAGTTTTCTGTATAAACTGTGGTGTGTGCTGACCATAGGTTTTCAGATTTTCAGAAATGTTCCTTTCCGACTACTATAATTACTTGAAAAAAAGTAATTGTTTCTTATTTCAGTGGTAGGCCAGACCAAAATCTGGCTCACCATCATCTTTCTATCCATTATATAACTGTTCTTTTAATGCCCCTATCCTCTCCTCACTCCCCCAAAAAGAAATTCTGCCACGAGCTGCATAAAGTTGCCTGTGTTCACCATGTAAGCAGGTAAGATGATGACATACTTCTGTGGCTATTAAATATGCACTTTTACCACAAGGTGTCACGGACAACGGTATAACAATACCCCTATTGGAATAACGGTGGTTATCCTCAATTTAAAATTTTGTCTGTCCTACGCATAATGTGCTACTTGTAGGAGAGTAGGATCTGCTTCTTATAGTTACCCCCACTTTTGTCCTGGTGTTTCACTGTTTTTTGACTTTAGTCTGGCTGGGGCCCTGCTAACCAGGACCCCAGCCTAGCTGCATCCTCTCTAAAATGATTACCAGTACTTTAGGTACACTCCAGATTGGATTCTGGGGTACCCTTATAAGTCCCTAGTATATGGTATACTATGTACCCAGGGCAACCAACTCTGCCGCCTGCGCTGACTGATAAGGAGCACGGGATGTCTCAACTATCGTGTGTAATGTGGTGATCGCATATGCTGCAGTGGTAGTGCCATCCGGCAATTTGAAACAAGAGCCATCGACATATAGTTCCCCTTGGGGGTCAGATAAGTGAACATCAGTCAAGTCTACCCGTCCCTTTGTTTCTTCCTCAGTCCGAAATAAACCATCATGAACGTCATTGTCCTTTTCGTCCAAGGGGAGGGGTAGTAACATGGCTGGGTTCAGAGTAGCGCATCTTTTTATAGTGACATGTGGAGCGAATAAAATTAGTTCACATCTAGTAAGACGTGTACTGGTGAGGTGCTGAGTCTTTGTCTTGTTCAACAGTGTGTCCACAGCATGAGGTACCATCACTGTAAGGTCAGTATCAAGAACAAGCCCTGCCGATTGTCTGATAGATACTGCAGCCGCCGCTGCAGCTCTCAGACAGCTCAGGAGTACTCTGGCCACCGAAACCCTGTGTTAGTACCGAGAGCGCGCAACTTTCCGCCTCATGTATGTACAGCACAAAAGGCTTCTGGTAATAAGGAGTGCCGAGCACAGGCGCAGAGCAAAGCGCAGTCTTCAATTGATCAAAAGCTTCTTTGCATGCAGGTGTCCAGGGCAAAGGTTCATTCACATCTTTAGTGGTCAGGTAATGAAGGGGTTTCGTTAGCAGGGAAAAGTTGGGGATCCACTGATGACAGTATGAAGTTATACCCAGAAACGGACACTTTGTACCCATTTTGTGCCAAATGCAGCAAGAATTTAACCGTGGCTTCCTTACAACCCTCTTCAGCATCCGAAGCCACCAACAAGTCATCCACATATTGCAACAACACATTACCAAGAGGGAGTTTCAGGGAGTCTAATTGTGCCTTTAAAGCCTGACTGTAAATACTGGGGCTTTCGGTATACCCTTGTGGAGCACCACAGAATCTAAAACTTCAGCCCGCTAATGTGAACACAAAAAGATGGCGGCTATCAGGATGGATCGATATGCTAAAGAAGGCATTCTTCAAATCTATAACGGAGAAGAATTTTGCAGTTGGCGGGATCATGGTCAGTATGGTGGTAATGTCAGATACTACAGGATATTGGGGAACCACCACTTCATTGACCTCTCTCAGGTCGATTACAACACGATAAACATCTGGATTGGTGTCAGAAGAGTCAATAGGGTCCTTTTTAAGAATGGGAAGAATAGGGCTGTTACAGACTTTTGATACTGTCCCCTCCACTACCCCTGACTGTATCAAATCCTGTATAATCTGTAATAAGGCCTTCTCTCCTGCCTGGGAAATCTTGTATTGGGGACTCCGAGGCAACCTGGCATCATTTTTAGGTCGAGCCTAGAACAGCGCATGCGCTGTTGCTTGACTTTTTGTAAAGGGGATCTCGAATTTGCTACCAGGCATTTGCTGGCTGGCTACAAGCTTGAGTGCACATGCGGGTGCACGCGTGGCCATCTGCCTTTCCTGTGCACCATCGGTCTTTCCTCTCCCTTGCTCCCTGCCTCCGGCCCTCCCCCCCGCTGCTCCGCGCGCATCCCTAGTGTCATAGCGATCACTTTCGCTTTCAGAGTGATCGCGATGACTTTCGCTTTTACGGCCGCGCGGCGTTACTTTTACTGCCGCGCGGCCAATGGTTGAATATATGAATAATTTATGTGCGAGAGTTACATAAGGTGACTTCTTATATCCAAGCGTAATTCTCTTTTATTTAGTTTGAAATCAAAATTGAGGTTGCTTTAGCACTACGGATATGGCTTCCATTCACAGTGAAGGACAATCCTGTTTAAAATTGTTACAAAAATATATACTTTATTTCTTTATTCATAAGTGCATTTATTAATTTTGTCTGCTCAAAATACACCCTACTTACTTTATGAAGTCTCTTACATTGTTCCTCGTACGTAATGGAGCTCCACGTTTACCTTGGAATAATTTTCTTAAACTATTGATTTCACCTCCTACAGTTCTGTAAATACTGTTATCATTGCCGTACATCATATGTCTCCAACCAGTCGATCGCGAGCTACTGGTAGCTCGTCGGCCCCCTTTAAGTAGCTCGCAGCATTATTTTGAGGAAAAACGTAGTTCGATGTTTAGATTTTTACATTTCAACACCTTGCGTTTTTTTCTCCATTGTGAAGATCATTTAGTTTTGTTGCCAGGCCTCTTCGTTATTTATTTTAGCCCAGCAGCGCCATCTGTCCTACGCTGCACAGAACCATGCTCGGAGACACAGTTGTTTCGTGTAGGAACAAACTTGCTTTGGCTTGCCGTTTTTCTAGGACCTCTGAGATTCAAGAAGAAGCCTTCCCTCGCAGTAGCCAAGCACCGGAGTCTTGGCCTGAGGCAGTGGCTGTGGGACTTGGGCTATGACTGATAGCAACGCCCAGGACACAGCCTGACTCCTGGCAAAGTCCTGCCATCGAACTCCAGAGAGGAGGATGGGCCTTCCCTCTAGCGATTCCAAGGTACATTATTAGGACTGCAGTCGCTTTTTCAGCAAATGTTGTTTAAAAAGCTGGATTTCCCTTGAGCTTTATTTATGAGTGGAGCAGGCAGGGCGAGGCATGCTGATTTTCATATCGGTCTCTTTAATAGTCATGCCTTAATTAGTTATTACAGTTAGTGAATTTGTTAAGTAAAGATAATAAGCATTATTTATTTTGTTGTGTTTCATAGAATATTAGCTGAAAGCCTAAAATAGAAAAGTGTAATGTCATTTTGTGTTATTCTAATAAGTTAGTGCACTTGCTATGCAAAGATAATAAGCATTATTTTTTTCCTATGAATCACGGCAAAAAAAGAATGCTTATTTATCTTTTCATAGCAAGGGCACTAACTGTTCTTAGAATAACACCGAACAGCATTACACTTTTCTATTTTAGGCTTTCAGCTACGATCCTATGAACAATATCAAAACAAAGAATGCTTATTATCTTTCCCTAACACGTGCACTAAGTGTAATACCACATAGCATTCCACTTCTCTATTGTAATGCTTTCAGATCAAATGAGGGTCACAACATCGTTTTACTATTGTGTTGATGAACAGTCCCTTATCGTTTGAGTGATAAGCAATTGCAATGTGAATGGGTATTAATGTCAGACCTGGAAGGCATTTTGTTTTGTTACCCATATGAAAAACAATTTAGAGAAGGCTAAATCAGGACAGGAAGTCACAATTATTATGCTCAAAGGTACTTAGAATACTTACAACAAACTAAGACATTTTCATGATTTTAAGACAATTTTAAAACTGCTTTAAGGCGGGAAAGACAATCATAGACTGTCTATTCCAAAATATAACCTCTGCTAGGCCCTTTATTCTCATTAAATTCTGTAATGTGTCACTTCAGATATGAAGGTTAGGATTGTTGGTAAACAGCTCAGTAAATTGATAAAATGTGGGCGACTTCTTCAGAACTGCTTCCTAAAGCTACTAGATTACACTGCATTAGAGAACATCATGCAATACCATGTTGAGATTGATTTTCCTATTTGTTTTTTATCTGAGCTGAATTTTAATTATTATTTTGGTGATCATTGATAATTAAAAGTTCTTGAAGCACGGTGACAACAAATCTAGCGAAAATCATAATTGTTTCTAACTAGGGAACTCGAAGTATTTGGATCAAACATAGTATCTGGCTCCATGGAAATTAGGCTTAAAGTCAACGAAGCTGAGCGGGGCAGTTTGAGAAAAATGCACAAGTTGCTTGACCTTTAGTAGCTCAGGATGATTTTCATTGATCAGAAGTAGCTCTCACTGCAAAAAAGGTTGGAGACACCATCCTCAGACAATTAGACTCCAAACTATAGTCTCAGGGAAATGCTAGCAACTGAACATACCAGTGACCTGTATCTTTGATGCAAAGCAGAAGGAAACTGACTCTATGCCTGTGCCATGCACAGTTCTTCTAGAGATGCCAACCACAATTTCACCGTAGCAGAATCTTAAGCATGGCATAAGAGAGGAAGATCAACCCTGCTCTATCACACTGCAAACAAGCATTGGCATAGCCAATAGGTCTCGCTTTTGGGACCGTATAAGTATTTAGTTATGCAGCACAATATCCTTTGTGCAACAACATTAACTGTTGCATGGCTAAACACTTATAAGGTCCCAAAGGCTAGACCTATTGGCTATGCCAATGCTTGTTAACCTTAATGGAGACAGGTGGGATCTCTAGTAACGCAACATCTGTGTCACCTGTAGCTTATAACGCATGCGATACCTCATGGAACTCGGAGGGGGGGGGGGGAGAGGATCGTCTTTTGCAAAGCATTGTTTCGCTTAGGCGACTCTCGGATTGACAGTCATGTAAACACCATCTGGAGAACAATATATTGTCGCATGTAATCTTTTTAACAAATCCAGTCCCATTAAATTTTCCCCACAATGTGACGTCAATAGGAATGTTGAATCAACTGTAAATGGGCCAAGTGTCAGAGAAAGGGGCTTGGTAATCGGGCTAACAAACAGTACGCCTGAAAAACCCATCGAAATGTTGTTCTGGCCAGACAGAGCCGCCCCCGGTACCTGAGAACGGGAAACACAGCTATTCATAGCCCCTGTATCAACAAAAGTTTCTCGGTGAAACCTTGCAGATCCGCAGCAACATACGGTCCACGCTGATCTACAGACACTGGAACTGGTCCCTTGCTCTGTCCCTGGCTGTCCAAGCTCTGAGAGAGTCCCGTCACTTCATCCATGTCATAGTCGTCATTATAGTACTGTCGCAACCCTTGCTCATCAAAATGGTTCACGCTCTGACTATTACCCTTTGTATTCTCTTGGCGCACGTCACCTCGTCCTCCCCCTTCTCGGCCCCTACTCCCAAAACCTCTACTGTTCTGCAGCCTTCCGGACACTCATTCTGCCAGTGTCCCTCCTTTTTACAGTACGCACACTGATTCAGTCCCACAGGCGTGCTGGAGACACCACCCCTAGTAGATCCGAAACCTCGCCGGCCTGAATCTGAACCAGGTCCTCTCCTCTACCTCTTGCAACCTGTTGCAACAACACCCTGGTCTTCAAATCCTTCGTCTTCTTCTCTTCCTTGTCCTCGTTTTCTCTATGCTCATAATATTGAGCCATACTCAATATCACTGACTGGGAGGACGTCGTCCAAGTACTCTCTGCAGCTTGCAATCTAGCCGCAATCTCAGGAAGTAAATTAGTGGCAAACCTGTTCACAAATAGTTGATCCCCCCCCCTCCAGTGCCAGATCCGGTCCAACGAAATCTAGAAACACTTCTTCAAACCTGGTAAAGAAATCTGACACACTCTCGTCCTTTTTCTGGCGGCATGCAGTCAACTTCTCCCAATCCACTTTCTTCGGTGGGATAAGGAGTGCATGTAAGTGATGATATGCCCCGGCAGGGCCAACAGTTCTGCTTTCGGCTTCTCACCGGGCTTGCGCGCCTTGTGCAATGCTCCAATTTCTTCCCATGTACCACCTACCTCTAGCGCATCGTCCTGAGAATGAACCTGTCTCCATGTATCCACCGGTACTAATAAACCTAAGAATAGTTCTATGTCAGCTAATGTCATTACAGTGGAATTGGCCACTTCTGTCAGTTCCTTATAATATACTGTAGGATTTTTCCTCGGGTTTGGTAAATTACTTTTCAGGGAAAGAACCTCACTTCTCTTCCAAGGAGTGTAGATCCATTGCTCTTGAACCCGGGCATCAACACACGGCCTAATTACAGTATTCGTAGAGTCACACAATTCCAGTATTTCTGGGTGATAGAGGGGGTGAACCTCTCTCATAGGGTTCTGGGTCCCTAATAGTGGGACCTTCTGACGTAATCGACCTCTATAACCCACCAAGGTAGTGACTTTACTAAAAATTTCGTTCGGGCCATGTCCGTCATGTACACTCTGTCTCGTATATCATAAATAATCTGCGGTGCCACTCCCCCAAAACACTGCTCCCACAACTGAATCAAAGTAGTCGACGTGCTTAAGGGCATGCTGCTGTATAAAAGGTTCATAATCTTTCATCACACTCCAAATATCCTCCGCACTATAGATCGGGTGTCGAGCCCACTGAGCTGCCTGATTCGCTACAATCTGCTTCTCCTCTGTTCCCACTGCTGAACGTATTAGTATTCTTTTCATATGATCCGGCGCCGCTGGCCAGTCGGCCTCAGAAGGGCCACGTGCAGGGGTCTCGGTATGCATCCATGACTGGGGTGAGGCGCTTGCGGAGGACGAAGCTGACGCAGAGACAGGCACTGTCGCATAAGCATCCAAAACTGGGGGTGTAAAGGGAGGGGACACGATCATTACAGGCGTGAGGGAAGGGTCAGTAGGGGGAAGAGATGGTGCAGGAAGAGGGGCGGCACCAGTTCCTTGCTGAGAACAGGAAGTTAATGCGGTAGTGAAAGAGGCGCCAGAGGGGGCGGCCCCCGGGGCAGGGGAAGTGGGGACTGTAGGGGATTTACGCTGCTAGGCATATGGCAGCGGTGGACGAGAGTCTAGAAGTTCCTCAATTAGTTCATCCCCCTCCTCCCTAGCAACAACTTTTATCGACCTGTAATCAAAACCTACTGTCTTCACATTCTATACCTTTCTCTGTCTTTTCCCTGTGATAGGCTACTGCCTTCTGTGTAATGGTCTGAGTCTCTTTTCTCCTAGCCACCTTCTCTGCCCTCATACGTCGTTGTTTCGCTTCCTTCTGCCACACTCTCAGAGAATCAAACATAGACTGTCGACTCCGCCTAGCAAACATTTTGTCTTGCAAATAATTAGTTTTCTGTTCATCAAATGAGCCAGTAAGTGGCCCTTGTAACTCAGCATTGTCTTTAGTATCTTTATTCCATAACGTGTTAAACATAATAGGACCAATACCATGTTTGACATAAATATCAAAACTCTGGGTATCCTCCGGAAGTGCGGGTTGGCTCTCTTCCAACTGCACATCAGTGGAACGACAACAATATCCAAAACATCCCAACTTACTAAAACGCGGCATTGTCAAATAAGCACAAACACAATCTTTGGCAAACAAGCAAGTCACATAAAAATAATCAAAGTAACAACAATCGTTCCTTTATCGAGATCTACTGTCCGGAGACCTCTGTCGACTCTCACACATACACTCACTACATCCGCGTCGTCATCTACACCGGTCTCCGAACCACACCACCTTAAAACACACAATTACAAAACATCCGAAGACCAACTCCTAAGAATCATACTTATTCCAGAAGGCATGCCTATTACAAGGGTCCGCAGGCCTACCAAGTACCAGATCAAGACGTGATACCTCACCAAGACACAGTCCGTCGACTCGTGCCGTTCAAACCGGCAGTTCAGAAACTGCACCCAAGACAGTCCTACGAGTGTACCAAGACAAGACAGGCCTCAGCCCCAGACCTTTTAGCGAATCCAATTTCCGGTTAGCCTGGCAGAGAACCTGTGAGCGGCCCACACCTTTTACAAAAAGCCTATTTCCGGTTGGTCCGGCTGGCTGCTCACACGTGCTCTGTGTTCCTCAACGGTCTGCAGACCCACCAAGTACAGACCAGGTCAGCCTGAAGACTGACATACAAATTCAGGATATTCTGCAGACTTCGGTACACATGTGTGACCCTTTGCAACCCGCCCCGCAAGTATACGGCGTTTGGAGAATCTGCCGTACCTGATCAGGGCCTTTTGCAACCTGTCCACACACTCGGGCCTTCCACAGACTGCCGTTCAGGTTCAGGACACAGCCCGTCGGCTAGTGTCATTCAGGTTCAGGACACAGTCCCACTGACTAGTGCCGTTCAGGTTCAGGACACAGTCCCACTGACTAGTGCCATTCAGGTTCAGGAATGGTGCCACAATTTACCAAGAAACAAATCACTCACCTGGTGCACTCAGGTCAAGCAAGGTATTTCTCCACTGCCGACTCTTCGGACCAAACGGTCGACTCCAAGGTTTCGCCTTTAGAACTCCGGCCAAGGGCCACTAGCCGGGGGTCCGCCCGATCGGGGAGGCGGAGCAGCTGCAAGAACCTAACTCGGTCTTGGATATGAGGGCCCTCCGATCCGCCCGACCGACCGACCAACCAGGCACCACCCCAGCCCCTACAACTCAATTACGAGAGAGGGGGCCCTTTTGCGGAGTGCCTGTTCAGGCGCCATCTGAAGGACGTGGCTGTAATTGCCACGTGGGTTATACTTACAACCACCTGCTATGCCTTCCCAAATGAAGAGTCGGTCAGACAGTGGAGAAAATACAACAAGCGTTTATTATCATAATGCTCTATAGAGGAGCCCCGTCAGAACCTCACCCAAAGGAGTGCGTCGAGAGAACTGACTAACCAACACTTGCTGATAGATGATAAGCCTTTTTGGAGACTTCGGCCACACCCACAATGGAAATCTACCGGCCAGGAGCGAGACACAGACCAAGGAGAAACAGAGAGATGAGCTCGCACCTGCCAGTGGGTCGCGTTATCAGCAGCCCAAGGCCGTTGTGCCAAGTCTCAGCAGCTTCCCTATATGAGAACATCATGAAGTGTATCCGATGGAATGTAAAACAATCGTACTTCTCATTAGCAAGAGGAGCTGCAACCTTGGGCATGTACAGAAAATATAACAAATTGCAATGTTCTGCTGAGGCAAGCAATTTCATTTCTAGGCCTAACATGAGCGCAAATACAGACTAGCAATGATTACGAAATCCAATATGGAGGCACATTAGTCAAGCAGGCCTTTATGCTGTAGTCGCAGTTTAGTAGGCCGCAAACATGAACACCAATACATTTTGTTTAGCCACACAATGCTAACACAACACAATATGACAAATGCGACTAGGGGAAAGGGATTTCAAATCTATCAATAGGGGAGGTGCCCTCTCAGCACCTGCCATTTAATAGTATAGCTCAGTTGCGTAACAGAACTTGAGGGGGAGCCCTCCTAAGTGCATGGAGGGCCCCCCCCTCTCTCCAGACACAGTAAGAAGCTCACAGGACAGGGGCCCATGCTCAGTCCTGGAGGGACCCCGCGGGAGCTGCGGGCCTATTGTTACGCCACTGGTATAGCTTCTCACAATGAGAGCACTAAGAGTACATGAGCTACTACATCTGAGGAGTTATTGTCCCTCAATTGAGTAAGGTAGCTGATAGTTTCTGAAACCACACTCTATACTTTAAGCTGAAGACCACGCAACCTGCCTCTGTGTTTACAATGCACATGACTGAACACCCATAAAGTTTTCCAGCACATTTTGGCTCAGCTAAGGAGTTCTTGCGAGAAGTATAGGTAAGCCACTCAAACCAGGTTATCAAATACCTTAGTTGTTAATATAAAGACTAATGCTTTGGATGGTTTAATTAGTTAATCTTTTATGAATCTTACACCAGTTCTTTGGGTCTTGTTTGCCTCCTGTCCGCATATCTTCCCACATGGAGGAGGAATTGGTTTGGTAATTAAATGGGGGAAGGATTCTGCCCAATAGTTAATTCCCTTCTTCACGAAAATCCATTGATTAATTGTATTCTAAAGAGCTACACAAGAAAGCTTTATAATGACTTTTCCAAAGTCTCCAATTAAGAGACCTGTTTGGTCGATGAACTTTTTTGCTCCCCCTTTTAAAACCTACTGCAATGTCCTGAGTATGCCATGTGCATCGGATTGTCATCAACGATTGTTTGATGAACAAATAACGCCTTTTGAGGTCTGGCCTGTCTTTTCTCCTAAGAATTGAGGCATAATAGACATACATTGAGGAGCTTTTGGCCAACGACCTTCATCCATTGGTATGTTGAATTGTCATTCACGTTTTGCTTTCACTCACCATTGCTTATAGCATGGGACAATGGATAAGTCCAGTTTGTTGACAGGCTACCTTTACTTATTTTTGTGTAAATAGGTCTTTTGACTTTTGTCTCATTCAAAGTACGCATCAAGGATAATACAATATCTTTCGATTGTTCCCAATGCATTTACACATCTGTGTAACAACGGCTCCCTTTACCTTGTGTTTGAGTGCCTGCACAAAGCCTGTGCACTTTTTTTCACTTCTACCTGAAATGTTCCCTTTTTTTATGTAGCAAACCTGGTAAAAATTGTATTTAAATAACCGCTGTTCATTTTGGCTGCACTTTAGGTGCCCTGTTAGTTCGTGAGTTATTTTCCGTTGCCTTATTAAAGTTGCTGTTAAAGTATTGAAGTCACATTTCAAATTGTAGCTGCATGCTATTTGTGAGCTTGTGTGGCTATGTGGTTACTAATAGTTGCCATCTTTAGATGGTAGCATATTTTTTTCTCTTTTTGGGTCATATGTTTGCAGTAAAAAAAATGGTTATTGTCTTCCACGGCCAGACAAATCTTCATTTCTTTTGCTCACTGTCAGTCACTATGGATTACAGGTGGATTTTCTAATGTTATACCCACGTAGAGATAATCCAACCGTGGTAAGGAAGATGCCCAGCATTGTTTGAGGCGAGAAAGCAAACAAATGTAGTCGGTGAGAAATGAGAGCAACAGAGAGCAAGGGCAAATATGGCACTGGGTCACTCTGTGATACAACATACGCTTACAGTTGTACCTGCCAACACCATTCTTGTGCCTTAACTGGTTAGTCTCTGCAAAGAAAGTGGATTGCAGCACACGGCGCCACACCAAAAAGGAAACATTGTTTGTACATTTGTCTCACACCATTGCATGAACTTCACCACGCAATATTTTATTTCCAAATGAGAAGACCCTCATAAGCGATATTTAGCCGCTCTTGGTTCCCGCTGCCCATTTTCAATGGGGTTAAGATCTGCCATTGTGGAATATACCAAATATATGCCTTTTTTAGATCCGGTTTAGAGCCATTTCGCCAGCCTTATGTCTTCAAAAAATTGTAGATGAAAATACATGCATAAATCCATGCTAAGTTGGCTTTGGGTCTGCCCTTTTCATCCATTAGCCAAGGGTGGCCAGATATCCCAGTTTTCAGAGGACTGTCCTGGTGTCCCGAAGCTTTCCTTTATTTTAAATACATGTCCCGGTTTTTGGGACAAGGGTCAAACCATCCTGTAAAGGAGAATTTAAAAGTATGCTTTCGTTAAATAATGTATCTGTTTCATGCAGCTCTATTCAGGTCTGATGCATCAGAGGGGAGACAGAGAAGAGAGGAGGGCAGGGGTATTCAGGGTAGAGGCTAGAAGTCTTTCAATATCCATAGCTAAGGGGTGTTTTTTAGTTTTTTCCCAAAAATCGGGACAGGGCAGACATAGAAGTAAGGTTGAAGGCTTTAGGCCTACTTTTATGTCTGGCCTGCCGCGGTTTTTGCTTCTGAAAATCGGGTACCCTACTAGTCTGATCTATTGTCATTCACATTTTGTTTCTGTCCACCACTGCTTAAAGTATGGGGAAATCGGTCACCAGATTCCACCCATTCGCTCTTCTGCACTGTGAGTCATTGCACTGTTTCTTGATAACATTTGCTCATCTGCCTAAAAAGTAGTTCATGTCAGTGACAGGACTGATTGATCAATCTCTCCTTTCATTACATTTTTTATTTTAACTGGCTTTACCCCCGAGTGTTTATTTAGCATTCCGTGTATTGTGGAAGGGTTTGTAAGTTGATGCTGGACAGCTTTGGTCCGACATGGTTTAGCCATGCCAGATTTTTAGGATTATCCATATGTGATCAATGTATTTATAGCTTATATAATTAGAAAATATTTCTGTTGTTAGTGGTTATCCTGCAAATCTGGGTTGTTTTGGGCCTTGTGGACCAATTTTAGGTACCTCCAGAGCATTTTTAGTTAGCTGCAGACAGCAGACGAATGGCTGTGCTTGGTGAAATGCTGCAGTTACAAAGAGTCTGTGCTTTGAGGTTATTTTCATTACCCTGTTCTAAATGCGAATGTGTCTTGGGCTGATAATCATCTTCTCCAGTTTCTAAGTCTTGCATGATTGTAGCCATCTCTTCCATATGATCCTTGGAAAAAAATAAAAATGAACATTCGGCTACCTGTTTTATTGAAATGTTTCCTCAAATTTTTTTAAAATATATAGATTCCTCAATTTGTATTTTCATGTTAGATTTACACTAGCCATTTTTTTACTTTGACCTTCATAGATAATTTCTCCCGTACTCCATTTGTTTTTTGTTGAGCACCCCTGCCACCAGCCCCTCTTACCCCTTTTTTGGCGGATCTACTATCCCCAGAAACCAGCAGCAGACGGTTTGGGTGATTCCAAGATATAAAATTTATTTTATTGTGTGTAATTGCATAGTCGCCTATACTAGCCCAGAATATCAGTTCATTTCAGTGACCAAGATCTATTCAGATCCTGTGCAGTGGATGTACCGGAGGAGAACAACAGCGGGCCAACAGAGCCACTGTGGATGCCTCTTCCTGGTGCTGCTAGCTAAGAATTGGCTCTACATTTGATTGCAAGGATCTGGGCACCCCTGTTGCTGTTTTCATGTAATTTGCACAAGAATGTATTTGGTAAAACAAAAACAAGCTGGTTCAGCTGCAATTAAGAATATTTTTCGACGAAAGGAAGCTGATGTATGGTTTTCTTCTTAATCTTCATCGTTCCTTCCCTTCTCCTGTGGGACATTAGATCCAGGTGACTGGAGATCAGAGTGTTCAAGTGATCTCTGAACTCTGCCATTTCCACTTGACTTGGTCTCGAGGAAGGAGGGGGATGGAGCAAGTCTGAATGTTAAGGGTACAATTTTATCTGAAACCTCTTAGTTGCTGGTTCACGTGCTGCACTTAAATCCAAGAGCTCTTTCTATGTGCGGTGTCGATGCTAGCAAGTCAAAGAACTCTTAGGGTGCAGCGCAGCACAGACCGAGGTGGAGGGTGTCAGAAGAGACAAGTTAGCAAGTACAATATATGAAGTGCAAATGTTACCTTTATTTTTTAAGTATTCTTTATCAAGCAACCCACAAAATGGTCATGCCATTATCAGCAGATAAAACAGTAATGTAACAAAAAAAGTATGAAGGGTTCAGCAAAATACAGTTCTGAAGATGCAGCCCAGATGTTATCCTAAATACACGCAGTACATCTTCTTTCCGACATTTTGCTTTTATTAATCACAGGCATGTATGGAAGTCTAGATTTTAATAAGGTGTTTTTCCTGTTAAGAATCTAGACACAGGAAACATTAAAATACTGTAACCAGGAGAGTCAGTAACAAAGATGCTGCCAGTGAGCTTTTGCGTTTCTCAGAAAGATCCCTCTTAAGGATCAATTGTAGTAATATTCCACTGCGTCTACATTCTCTAAACCTGTTCCAGTAAAGTCCACACACCGTGCCTAATAGTGGATGGCACACTGCAAATTCGTATTGTTAGAGGACAGGAAAGTAAGCTCACTAATCTTAAATTACCATCCACCCTTCTCCAGCAAAACTCAGCCAGAATAGAGTCCTTATTCAGAAAATACAGCGCCCCAACAATTAAGTTCCAGGGCCCAAAGTATTTTACAGGAGTCCGCTGCAGCCGGCGCCACTGGCAGAACATTACTACTAATAATCACACTCAAAAGGTGTGACATTTTGAACTATTCCAAGGCACCTCGAATTGGAGAGATGACCTGGAAGTGCTCTTAAGTATATTAAACGTTTAACACTACTCTGAAGTGCTCTGCTTGAAAAATATTTACACAGTGCCACCATGTGCTGGCCTATCACAAATGCATGCTGGTGCTTAGAAAAAAGTGCCAGTGCTGAGTTCTGGCAAACAGCAGCATAAATTAGGCACTAGGTAAATACCATGGTACTAGTATTTCATAAGTGAATCTCAGGTTCCTGTTGTGCAAGCAATGCATACTGCCTGAATCCTGGTGTTGCCTGTGTTGGTACATTTTGCTCTTTGTAGTGTAGACCGAAGGGGTGGGTGGTGAAGGTCTGTAGGCTGGGTACCCGGCAAGGCTCCTTACACCCTTCCTGTCTGAAGAATACATAGACAACTGTTTATTTCCCGCAGATGCCATATGTAAGCCACTTTTTAATCGCCAAATAACCATAAATGGTATTGTTTGACGCCAAAGAAGGGCTAAATAGAGTGTACTGATCCACCATATGAGCTCCTGTGACTTCAGGCTTTCACCCTCCTAGCAAGCAGAAAAATATACCTTCATTTAGGTAGCAATCTTTACTCAAATTTTAGGAATTATTCATTAAACAGCTGGATTTCGCCAAATGGAAATTAGTCTGCCTGAATCAAGATAAGGTCCTTTTGTTACTTTTTCATGCAAGCTCTGTGTATATACCATTGCTTATTGTATTCCCCTCAGAGGCCAACAACCCCTATAAAATGAGCAAACATTCCAGCAGCAAGAAATAATCAGTAGCCAAGTGCACTTGTGCCTATCTTACAACCAGCACTATAGTGCAACCTCTTCCGGTGTGCATGTCAGTTGATTCTTGGAACTGAAGTACATCTCCAAGATATCCCACACCAGGTGGCAGTAGCAGCTTTTATACTGGAAACACTGGGCAACCATGTACTTCCGTGCTGAAATTGACCCTTTAAAGCAAAGATAATGAGGGATTATTGATGAATTACACACACAGTGGACACAGAACATAGTGATGTACTACCTTAAAGGCACCACTGTATGAGAGAAACCAGTTGGACTTGCCCCAAACTGAATATGATCACCCTTTGCAGACAGAAGAATGGTATACCAAGTGGCACCCATTCTGATGCCTACAAATTGTTGCACAAGTGATCACCATGCCTACGAAGAACGAAACCTTTGGGGCGGGGTTGAATGTTGAGCTAGACTTAGATTCCGCTTCAGGGACGCTCAACTTTGATACGTATTGCTTGAGAGTGCCCAAGGTAAAAGGATGCAGGGTTATGGAGCACACTATCAAGAGCTCAGTCATCACTTAAGCATTGATGAGAGGATTTAGAATCCTCTTGTCACTGCTTATTCCTGTACGTGTTCCCTTGGGACCAATAAACGTTCTCTTTTACAGTGGATCTAGAGCACTTTTGTCGTCTCATTTCGTAACACCAAACATCCATCAGCTGGACAAGTTGACCCATTACTGATGTTCAAAGTTTACAGTGACAGTGTTTCAGAAATGCCACATATGGGAATACATAAGACAATAAGGTTTGGTCAAAATCTTCCCACTGAATGGAATTTGTGACAATCTTATTTTACCGGGTGCGAAACAAGGATTGTTCTTCTGCCAATCAAACCAAAAGCACTCAATGTGCGACATTGTGGCCAATATTACATTGCAATCCATGGATTAAGGACAGCAGCAAGCAGCCGAGGTTGCATGATGCACATCTAGTAGGAAACCATACACGTTGAGGAGAAAAAAATACTACAAATTCCTAGAGTTGCGCATTTAACTTTGTGAAAACATGAATGCTGCGACCGGATCTGGGGCATGCCTAGCTCACCATACCATTTCCTTGTCATGACCAGTAGACATCTGCATCATAGTAAAACAAAGTAGCAGGAGTGATGACTATAGTGGAAAAGCATGACCCTCAATACACACGTAGAACTTCAGTAAGCACATTACATTCCCCTTAAGAACACCAACAACTAGGTGAAACACCTGTGCTTAATTTGAGCCGGTGGTTTGGTTGGGTTTGAAGGGGATGCAATCCAGATGTTGGGCTCTGGGGACAAAGTTTGTATAAAAAAGAACCTGCAAAGGTGAGATAAAGAGACAAGCAGTGTCCGGTGGTGTAATAAAGAGGTATGAGGAGGACTTAAGACTACACAGTATTGGTATTCAGCACCTCGATCTGTGACGGCTTTGGACACAGGCTTCCGTGAAAAGCTTTGGGTACCAACACTTATTCTTTCAAAAATAAGGCAATGAATACACCTTACTATACCTTAAAAAACACATGCACCTCAGTGGTACTATGTCTTAGTGGGCAAAAAGACCGAATCTGCTGTGTTCCCTTTGGAGAAAACATTTGATAATCATTCCAAGAAAAAGGAACTTAGCAACTTAATAGAATATTACACCTACTCTCCACCACAGACTGGACAGAAATCCTCTAAAACAACTGGCTTACCAGCCTTCCCAATATAGAGATCTTTCCTGCTGTAGCAACGTTCTAGCAAAAACAGCAACACCCTAGTGCTCTTTTAACTAAAAATGGCAAGTAAGCATTGTAAGACACCTGAAATTAAAATATGAGCTGCATTCCAGTAATGGGAACCAAAGAGTTTATTTTGTGAGCTCCAAAACCTTATCTGGCAACGATGCGCTAATTTGAGCAAGTACAAGTGTATACCCGCATGGAAGCAGCCAGACTTGATGTGCTCACTCCACTCTGCCTAACTCACTGCCCATAACTGGGGCCTCAGGTTGCAAGCAATAGAGTGGTGCCTGACTTGGAATTGCTTCTGAGTGGTATGCCTGGGAGATCATCGCTGGTCTGGTGACATCAGGCCAGACTGTGCTGCAGCAAAATGAAAAAGGTATAAGGGCAGGCGATCTCTGCCTTTCCTTCCGAAGCTCCTGCCCTCCGCTTCCATCACGCGGGTTCAAAACACACTGCGCTGTTGTGTTCCACCCTTTCTACACTTTTCAGGCTTCGACCTGACCACCTGCTCCTCTTTGCACCTTGCTTTGGAGGAGCTAGGCCAAGGAGTACTGGTGATTGAGGACTGCCTGTGAAATTGAGGACGTGTTCTATCAGCATGGAGCTCATCTGTCAGACCCTGGCACAGACTTGTTTGTTGACTTCTTCGGAAAATGTACTGCTTTTCTCCCGGTTAGTGGGCAGAGCTAGTGACCTGATTGCCTACAATCACTGTTGCTATGCAGAGGGATTGTCTTGGGGTATTTTCACATTATTTTCCACGAGGAACAGGTTTGAAGGGATAGAAATGGGGGTTGGCATTGGGGTTTGGCCTCTGACTTGTCAGGCAAGGGACCCTACAGTACCTGCAGGTGGCGAGGATGGAATTTGGATTTCTGTCCTGTTGGACACTTATCTAGGTAGGATCAACACTAAAGTTGTGAGGTGAATTTGGTTTCGCCTGTACAAAAATGGAATAAAACTGCATTGGTTAATATTTGGCGCACAGGAATGATTGTTTTTTCACTTGTTAACAAAGCAAGTGTGGTGTAATTACTCGACAGTAAATAGCAGGTAGATTTTGCGGTGAAATTAATGCTTTTTAATAAATATGAATCTTATGAAGCTAACAACAAACAGGCTTTACTGTTCTTAGTCACTCATGGGTGCAGACGAGACCCAGCACTATATGCATCCTCGGCAGTGGCGTAACAAAAATTGGGGGGGGCCCCCTGCAAAGCACATGGAGGCCCCCCCGGCGTCCCGGCCCACCACCTACAACTTTGCCCTATCACCCAGAAATCTAGTATATTTTGCGTGGGGCTGCTGGTGCCTCGAACACACAGAGAAGAAACAGTGGCGTAACGCAAAATGATAGCCACCTGCAGAATGTGATAACAGGCTCTAGTCTCAGATATCTCCCAAATATTTATAAGCTCTGGGCTGAATAGGGTTCCCCCGAAGGGTGGGGGGGAGGGGCGCACCACAAGGGAAACAGGAGCTTCAAGGGCCTGTGTTACGCCCCGGAGAGGAAATACTCTTAACTCAGACAGTTCAGCAATATTCGCCCTGCCAGGCTGTTGTCTAAATCAAATGCTCCCATTGTTATTAAAAAAGGGCTATCTTTATCTTAAAAGTGGACCCTGAACCTCACCGTGTTCATTCTTTTTCTACAGTGCCTCAGAGTGTAAAGGCCTGAAAGACGAGACCAGGCCTGTTTGCCGAACATGCAGAGCTCACTATGCTTGTGAAGTCCCACCAAGAAACTGGGTATCTCGGACTGGGCATATACCTAGGCACCTGCACTTTCCTCTGTGCTAGGACTCCAGTGGCCACTGATCCTCCATTTTATTGCGAGACGTCAGTACTGGCTGAAGCAGCAGCTTTCAGCAGAGGCCTAATGCTGTGGCATACTGTACAAGTAAGGTTCTCTTCTCCCCGCTTGCTTCACCCTCACCTCCTGCTGTCCTCGCCACTCATCAGCTGCTGAGATCCAGACCTTCAACCATTCCTCATTCCATTTTTACGCTTGCCTGTCTTTCATTGTGCAACAATCCGCCTCCCTGACTCCCTCCTCCCTCAATGGACCCCCACTCCTTGTGGCCCCAAACTGAATATCATAACTTGAGGTCACCTTTTAGCTAAGTGACACTACACTTCTCAGAAAGTACCCACTGCCCCAACCAAGAACACTAATGTGCGTGAACTCTTTGGAAAGGAGTGTCTACATGGGGAAGGAACTCGGGATATCACCTTTTTGCATGGCTCTGGTGGGTTCATTCATAGCGATGGGTAACATTTTTCTTGTTTGGAGGGTGAAGATGAGTCAAAGGAGGGTGACACCACTCAAAAGACGGTGAGTTGAGAGGCTTATGAGGTCACTAAAGTTATTGATGCCTCAAAATGCTCATGCCACTAGTGAGAGCTGCTCCCACTTAAATATCGCTGCGTTACGGGTAGTCCCCTTTGTGAGATAACCGCAGAATATGTATATTCTCACAGGTTTCAACATATAAATAATGTATATTTTCTCTAGAGCTCGCTACATTGCAAATAAATCGTCCTAGACAAATACCTGAGCTCTGAGGGACGAGAGACCGCGTCACTGGGATTTAAGCCTGTCTTAATAGCCGGGGACACCTCAAGCCTCGACGCGCCCGGGCTCACAGCACAGGAATAGCCTTTCCGTTCTTCTCCCGCAGTTATGCTCCATTTTTGGACAAAAGAGGGACTCCTCGCCACCACGGACCACTCACTCCTGCCTCGGCTCGGACAGACATCTGCAGCAGCTTCAGTGGCAGTCACACTCACGCGCATTTTTAATGGGCATGACAATGGTATGGTCACCAGCAGCCCCACCCTGAAGACGCGCGCTCGCCGCACGCACCATAATTAATAAAGAGCCTGCCTCAGAGGCCTGCCCGGGGCACGGCGGGCCATGCGCACTATTTAATTAATTAGGAGGCCGGCCATGCGCCGTGTGCACCATTTAATTGGTGAGGTGGCCCAAGTTGCTCCGCTGTGTGAGGGGGCCCCTGGAGCACGGGGGCCACCCCGCAATGCAGGGGCCTGTGTTACGCCTCTGATCCTCGGTCTCAGTACAGCACTGCAGTTGCAACGTTCCGATTAGCGCAAATGGACGAACATCAGCTGTAATTTCTGGAAAAGTAAAACGAACAGTGACAAGCTAGTGCTGCCCGTGTCATAGTGTTTCTTTTTCCCAATTGCCCTCGGTGTTGCTTCCCCTGTACCAAGTGTAATGACGCTGCCAGCTCTTTTCAGGTCGAGCCTGGGCAGCGCATGCCCTGCTCTGCGAGGCATGCTATATTCAGGTAGGGACTTGAAGCTCTGCCAACTCTCCGCCAATATTTTTCATTGGCATGTGTCATTGTCCACTGTAAACTGTGGCTGGTCATTGGTCAATAGGCTTAGTAGTTCCCCCTTAGTACCACCTTGTCTCATTTTGTAATCCCCCATGGTGACACCCTCTGCTACGTGTGTTGTTACTCCGTAGGCTTCAATTACAGCCTCTGAGCACTATTTTCTAAAATAACTTTGTCCTGCCTGCTTTTGCAGGCAGGACACGCTCTCTCCTAACGTTTTTTTAAAATGTTCATAGCACGGGCTCTTCCATTTGCGAGAGTTTAAGCTATTGGCATTGTAAATGACAATGCCCTTTATTTATCTGGTTTAAAAACAACACATAAATAAAATGCATTGTCATTTACAATGCCAATAGCTCAAACTCTCGTAAATGCAAGACCTATTGCATTGCAAATGCTTGTTTTTTTATATTAACTTTCAGTCAGGCTACACAGGAGCCGTACTACAGTATTTTTTTAATGTCTGTACTCAGAAAGCACATGTTGGTGAACTTCTAGACCAAGGAAACTGTAAAATTTCCACCTATAAACAACCTTATCTAACGCATGCTACAATTCACAATAAAGCCTAAAAGATTGTAAAGACGACCCAAAGGTGGGGTGTAATATGATCAAAGGCTTTTTGTATGATATGTGATAGTAGGTATAAATTCAAACTTGACCAAGGACCAAGCCACTGCCAGATTTACTGACCTAGATGAGATGGGGCTAATGCATCTGGAGATGGCAAAGCTTGTCAACATGTTTTTATTTTTTTCATTTATGTATGTATAGGATGCTGAAAACAAATAAAAAGAATTAGGGGGGGGAAAGACTGCATATATGGGATATTCTATTGCAGCAAACCAATGTCCTAGTAAAAGTTTGAGTGATTGCAGTATGCAGAGCGTAAAAAATAAAAGGACTACTACCAGCCGCGGTCTGTGCAGGTAACAGCGGTGGGGCCGGGTAAGGGGGGATTTTGAGTGACGATGCAGAGAGAAAATTAATTCTTTATTTAATTTGACCTCGGCATGGTCCCTCGAAATCCCCCCTTACCCGACCCCACCACCCCACCGCTGTTACCTGCATGGACCGCGGCTGACAACTACAAAATAAAGTTCTCAACGTTTCAGTGACATGAAGCCAAGAAAATGTTTTCATTATTCACCGGTATAAGAAAATAAGCATTGGCCATGCCAATAGGCTTGGCTGTAAAGAACTTTTGTATGGTAATGTGAAGCATTACAAGTAAATATCATAGATATATATTTGTGTCGCAGCAATGAACTGTAGAATAACATGTGTAGGTTAAAAAGTCAGGTGGCAGTTGCACTGTCAAGCCAGACCTAATTATCTAGTTATTTAAGACACTTTAATAGCATTCCATGATCATGTGTGTCCCCCTGAAAGTTTACGTTCAGGCAGCTGGATAAATAGGCAAAATGATCACAGCTGCATGAGCAAGCACTTATTTTGTGGAAGCACACAACGTCTTCCCAACCAGAACATGTACTCCTGAGTCCTAACATGTGGGCGGAGCCAAGGCCATACTCCTCAGACACACATTTAGGTTTCGCTTGCAGAGGGGAAAGTAAATAATAATTCAGATTGAACTCCTATTTCTTGTGAACTAGAGGTCTGTGCATCACCAATAGCAAGTTCTTGTGAGTAGCATAAGCTGAGGGAGACGAGACCCAGTTGCTAAGTTTTTTTTAAACCATGCTTCTCTGCCCTCCATAGAGTTGCACAATCGTCTCATGACCTCCGGCCCTACGCGTAATAACATGGAAGTAGCCTAAGGGGCCAGAACTGACAAGCACTTTACTAAGAATCCAATGTTTGGGGTCCCTAGGTAGCACGGGTGTCAGCCACTAGGCCAATGCCCAATTATGTTGTTACCCAGCTGGGGAGCTTGTCGTATTGGCAGAAATAGTTTGATGGGAGCAATTATATTTGAATGGGCAATGGGGTAAAAAAAATACCATCTTCACATTTTTTTTTTGTTGGCTCTGGATTGCATAGTTGTTTTTAGATCTAATATTTGGAATCCAATTTGTATTTGAACGTTTCGTATGTTTGTAGGTACTGATGTATCATAATGTTTTTTACCCATTTTATTTTTTATGAGGTCATTTAAACATTGTAGAGCGCTCTACAAACCTTTTGGCAACTTTAGCTCTATACTAGATACTCAGAGATAAATAGGGTTTCCACTTGGCCTATTTTCTACTGGCATGCCCGGAATTTAAATGTCCACACCAGTACAAAAAATAGTAAAATAAACTACAGATGGTATTATTCCCCCTTGTCAGTACCAACTTCGGGTTACAAATTTAAAGAACAAAGCACATTGAAGTATGTTCCATAACTGTGTTAATGATCCCTGACTAATAATCAAAGTATACAAAGACAGAAAAGTCATGATTGCAGATGATTTTATATAAAGCCCTATTTAAGTATTACGTCCAGGCCTTTTTGTACTCTTAACAACATGAATGTCCGGTATTTTTCTCATGGAAAGGTGGCAACACTAAAAGTAATAAACCAATTTTACAGAACACGCTTTGCTTTACTCTTGATATTCTATGAAAAATATACTCTGTCAGCTTTCGTTCCAAATTGTGATGAGGAATAAATATATACACTGATGTTGTTAGAGGGCAGCTACGGGAAGGAGTTACACACAATGTAATTGAGTTTGTATACCCATTATATGGGGAGTGCTTATGATTGTGTACATTTCCCCACCTTCAGCAGTTTCTAAGGCAACGGGCGCACAGCCTGTAGGAATGTTTAGTTTGCTCAGGATACACGCCCCAATTCTTCTCCAAAGCTGGTGGTGTTCAGTGCCAAGGCTTCGTCCTGCTGTTCTGCAGTGAGCCCTTTGTTGTTAATTTACACCACACATACCAGCTCCGTGCTGGGGCCCGCCAGGGAGACCGCAGGGGGGTCCCCCATAACAAGGAGCCCCCCCCCCATTCCACGGCCTTTCGTTTGTCTTGCCCCATGCACACTCGAGCCACTCTGTCAAGCAGTGATGTCTTCCAGCACACACATGGCCTCTCCTACCCCAAAAGTATTTTGTGCGTTTCTTAGAGGTGGTTTCGGGTTCTGCACTTTTTGGGATGTTGGTGCTGTGGGCCTCGGCAGCATTTCCACACTAAGTCATTCCCACAAAAGGGAAGTGCAGGCCCCAGTATGGAGTCGCCGAAGACCGACAGCCCTTTCCCCTCTTGACTTGCTCTATTTTGCATGATTGCATACAATTTCATTGACTGGCTGCACGTTTGTTTGCTTTGCCTGGCTCGATATTATCGACCAGCCATGTTTTCAAGAGCCCTTTGACAAATGGATTACAATCTAGCACTTGGATTGAAACATGAAACCTAGTTACTGCTCTGTATTTTTTACTGTAGCAAGAACAAAAGTGTGGATTCTTAAAAACGGAGTGCCCTAAGATTTCTCAAAGTGCACATCTGCAATTAATTAATGGATGGAGGATGCTGTGAGAAAGCCTGGACGCATGGTAGATTTGTAAACCTTAAAGTTTTCTTCATCCGTGTTACATTTCGGCCTATTTATATACGGTTTTCAAACTTGTGAAAAAATGAAATTAGGTTTGAAGACTGTACCGCGGTAATACGAGATACCAGTTTAGCCGAAGGGTAAAGAGGGCAGCGTCTGGTTTTCATTGAGTCTGATGTATAGGTTCGTATTTAAGATGTGCTTGGATGTGCCCTCCAAGGCTGGTTATTGCTTCCAGACAGGCGGCCAAGTACAATACTGGGAAAGAGACGATTAGTCAATTATTTCACAGTTGGTAAGTGGGTAAGCCCTCGTTATTTTTTGAAAGAAGGCTTAATGTGTTACGATATTTAATGAAGAGTGAATTTTACCACCCTTTGGTGGGACGTTGCCCATAGGTTGAAGTATGCTGATGGGGCTGCACAGTGTATTTACAGCCTGTACGAGCACATGAGCATAAAGCGTCTTGAAAGTGTTCTGTAGAAAAACCAGACTGCCTACTAGATGCTAACACTGTGTTGTCCAAAGAGCTATTGTGGTTAGCACTAATGCTCAGTGTATGCCCATCTTTTTTTAATCATTGGTTGGGTTTCTTGTTGATCACATTAGGCATGTTTCTCTTGTAATGAAGTGCCTTCTCCTGTTTGTCCCTCCCCTGAGGCATAGCTCCTTTATCATCCTTTTGATTGGATGATTTGTATATATAATTCCACTGCTTACATTCAGAGAACTTCTTATTTTCTTTTGTTTTAGCACTCCGTTGGAATGCATGCTTTTTGTTGCTCTTTCTCTCTCCCGCGTAAGGTGCTACCCACCCTTCACATCTGCGCAGTGTCCTTGTTCTTCTCCCACCTAGCTCACCTGTTGCTTCCCACCCAACCTATCCCGCTGAGCATTTTGTTTTTTATAATAACATCCCCCTCCATTACTCCTCTGACACCCCCTCGCCCCTCCCGGTCACCAACGCTGCTGCTATTCAGCGGCTTTCAGTTGAACCCCCCTCCCCTGCTCCTCCATTGTTTCTCCACCCTTACCCGTCCCATGTTTCTTTTCAACTGTAATTTGCTACTCGGGTATGTCTTTCTGAAAATGGGCTTTCATGCACATTTTATATTTTTTGTTTAATTTACTGTCCCAAGACGGACGACCACTATGTTGGAACAGTTAATAATAAAAAAAAAATTAAAAACAAACTGGTCGCAGCTGCATGACCTATTCACATGTAGAAGTCATCACAATTGGGCTGCCATACTGTCATGGCGCATGATCTTGTGCACATTATGGTGCTTTCCTTTTAGTGCAGATGCTGCTCAACATCGGCGCTAAAAAGGGCCATCCTATGCCCATTTCTTTTTCCCTTTTGCCGCTGTTGAACAGCATTGGCAAAGTTAGCACGTATGGTATGGCAAACCCAAGAGGTGAGGCCTGTTGACCTTATCTTATCTTATCGGCACTTATAAAGTGCGAAGTTACCTGTAGGCATCTTGCGCTTCATAATTCTTGTTCTTTCTAGTCAACTTGTACTCGTTTTTGCGTTCACTAATGTGTCTGGTAGCTATATATAAATAAACAAAGATCCAAATGTGTGTGACATCCCACATACCAACATGACCTACAATACCCATAAACTATAAATGTATCAAACGAGTATTGGGATCAGATGCCAGGTTTCAATAGAATATATGCTTAAATTGTTCCCATAACTTTGCAACTCGAGTGTAAAAAACAAGGTATGTGTACACCACATAGGATGGGGGAGATACTGAAGGCATAAAGAGAGAACAGCTAATTCCCAAGTATAACGTAATATTAATGTAGATGTCTCTCCACTCCCTTCCCCTACACTGGTTGCCTGCCCACCCACCCACAGTGGCCTGCATGATGTCTTTTACAAGAGTTCCGCTGAGGCTGACTACCACCTTTATGCTTCTTATCATGTTCCATTTTCAAGTGTGGACACACTTGATGCTCTCCAGGATAGAACAAAACAAACAACCTCCGTTTGGGTGAAGATATAAGTTTTATCCTCCTTCATCACTTGAATTGAGCCCAATATCACACTAAAGAGGTAACACCCAAGTCCAACAGTTCCTGCAACAGCACTTGAAGTTCTTGCCTCTGGTCCTGTGTTGTTGGCCTACAGTCTGGAACCAAAAGAATACTTTTACATCAACTTGCAACTCTTGTTTTAGAATCCCAGCTTTCTTCATGGTCACATACCGAAGGCTAAGATCCAGTAGAGCCACCTCTTCCACCACACAGCCAAAGACTGCATTGTCCTGTAGGCCCTTCTAAGCAGAGTTTCTCTTAGACAGTTCGGGCTGGACTGTTTCCATTGAAGCGTGGTCATGACTCATTTGCATATAGCTGGATCCAAACTGAGGTGGGATGGTGTGCAAAATAACGATGGAGGAGATGTGACCCCACGTAATTACCAGTGGCTGAGATTCATTCAAGCATTCCATCATCACGTTTTGTACACTAGAGTTTTCCTGAATATCCAGTGAGAGCAAATCGCCCTCTGAAAATCTCATCCATCAACTTTAGTAGTCCTGTATGTTGGGGGCCCACCAGAAAACCCAGAAACCTAATGTGTCATTGTCAAGCATTTTCCAGGGACGACTTCAACCTGTCATCTATAGATAATAATGCCCATGAGATGCTCCTCTACAAGTTTTCTTAGGCCTTCACTTCTTCCGCCATGATGCCAACTTACCAACCCAGCTGCTGCAGCTCTGGGAACATTTCTTCACCAATGATGCCGTGATCTCTTACCTTTTTTTGCAACTTTCCTAGCTGAGATTTCCATTACTGAGGATTTTTCCAAGGCATCCAGATTTTTTATTACTGTGTTTATGGCTGCTGACATGCCGGTCTGCCCCTCCACTAAGTCAATATTAGAGTGATCCATCCCCTCTTCAGCCCCCTTCCTCCTTTGGTTGGACTGAAAAAAGTCCTTTATACTACTTATGTTTTTTGGCCACAGGATGGGCTGTTCCATAGGCATCACTGGCATTGGGCTTCACTGGTCTGACCCCCCCCCCTTCCTGGGGACAGTCCTCCATGTTCACCTGCACTTACAGCCCCTGTGGAAACACGGCTGCAGAGACTCACACTGGTATCAGTCAAACCGTTCTCCATAGGGCATGGGAGAAAGTATTAAGCCCGGGTAAAATGTTGGTTTCTTGGGTGTAATCTTTCTTAATTTCTCTCATTTTGTGGTACAATTACTATGCGAAAAACCTGAGATCATGCCATTAAACTACATAATGTAATTGAAATTTTGTTAGGATGAGCACAGGAACAATGCGAATGAAACTGAGAGGCGGCTGTTCACATCATGCGCAACTTTGTACTATTTTTTTGCAAGAAATGCGGCCTAGAGCCCCAAATGGATGCAAGGGAGCATTTCGTACTAAAACAGTGCAAAATGCAAGACCAGTATTTCATGCAATAAGTTGTAATTTTGCGTTATTTTAGGGCATTTAGCATAATTTGTGCAAAGGAAATTATGCAAGATTTTCCCACGCCTGGACAGCATTTGTCTTCCTCTCTCCCATGGTGAGATACTCAGACTTGGGGAATTAAAACTTTCCTAGCTATCGTAAAGGAAAGTTTCTAGTCTATTAAGGACTCAACTGCGAGGATTATGCTTGAAGCTTTTTTCACTTTTATTTCAGAAGCCATTTAATTGTATCTCCAACAAACCACATTTACCATGAAACACTGGGAATTGGTAAAAACGGACAATGCAATCCAACAGTTCACAATTGGCCAATCCTGAGACAGCATCCACATCATAGTCCTTCGTCTCTTTCCTTAGTGCCTCTTTCGTTACGCGAGTTACGCCATGGCCCTTTTCTCATGAGTCCTGTTTCCTAGTCTCCGTTCCTGGTAGAAGAAATGGAATTACTAATAGAAATCCCACAGAGAATTCTATACAAAGCAGAAGATACCTTATACATTTACTGAATCAGTAGCAATTCACAATCATCATGCCAGTAACAGCATAACTTAGCTACTTACTCGTTATGGAGAGGGTCACCTGGATGAGCAATCCGCAGGTGGAATAATCCTCGCCTCTGAGTCCTTAATAGAATTCAAACTTTCCTTTACATTAGGTAAAAAAAAGTTCATTCTCTGTCAGGACTGGGGACGAGGGTTATGCTAGTTTAAAGCTTACTTGCAACCAAATGAGCCATATCCAACACTGGCTTTAAATAAAATCTCTTAAAGGTAGAATCAGAGGACCAGTTGGCTGCGTTCATAATATCTTCCAAGCGGGCACCTAAATTGAACGCCTTAGAGGCTATTTATTGCTCTTCAAGTTGAATGTGCACCAAAGATTATATCAATCAATCACTCAGGATTTGTATAGCTCCGCTTATCACCCCGGGGGTATCCAGGCCCTGGGGGATGGAGAGTTTTAGTCAAAGAGCCAGGTCTTGAGTACCTTTCTGATGTTGGGGAGAGAGGGGAAGGTTAGGAGGTGGAGTGGGAGGCCGTTCCAGGACTTGGCGGCGAGGTAGGAGAAAGGACGAGATCTGCTCTGGCTCTGCTGGATGCGAGGGAGGCAAATCGGAGTTGTCTGGTCAGCTGGTGGAAGGTCAATTGTGGTTGATGTAGGAGGGTCCTGTGTTGTGGAGGGCCTTGTAGGCATGAGTCAGCAGCTTCAACTGGCATCTCTTTTGGATGGGAAGCAAATGGAGGCTTCTGCGGTGGGGGTGATGCTGGTCCGTTTGGAGAGGTCGAGGATGAGTTTGGCTGAGGTGTTTTGTATAGTCTGTAGCCATTTGAGGAGATGGGTGGTTGTTCTGGTGTAGAGAGTTTCCATAGTCCAGTTGGCTGGTGAGAAGGGCTTCAATCACTGATTTCCTGGTATTGACACGGATCGATCTGAAAATCTTACGGAGCATGTGGAAGCAGGAGGATCTGCTCCAGCCTCCTGCATAACCCACAGCACTCAGCGGGTTATGGTTGGGCAGGACCCCGCCCTATGCGGCTTCCTGAGGGTGATTCAAAGTTGCCTCTCACCCGGAGGCCTCAATTCCGCTGACATCTTCTCATAGGCTTTCAGGCATTAAACTATTCGTAACTTAGGTGAATCTGGAAAAGCCGGGTATTCTATGTCCCTATTATTGGTGTTTGTACGCCTACTGAGCGTAAAAGATACTCCAGAGGGTTAGAAAGATCTTCCATTAATGTCCAAAGCCCCACGTCACAGATCTGTCTGCATGATACTATGCAGAGCAGCATCACTAATTTCACAGAGGGCTCCTGCCTTGACAGGAACCTATTGGGTTGCCATGACAGGAAAAGATTAAGCACCTTATTAACATCCCAAAGAGCCGAGTCCTGTGGCTCCGGGGCAATCATAATATGATGCCCCGTAATAGGCGACACACAAATGAATGTTCCCCCACAAGGGACCCTTCCACGGGCACATGCCTCACCATATTGTCTGAACGGAAAGAGTTGATTGAGCGGTACGCCATTCCCTTCTGGGCTAGAGTATCTAGAAATTTTTAATCTGAACCATGTCTGCGCCCATCAGGTCACAACCCCTCCGCACACACCAACAACACCATCTCGTCCAAGCAGACTGTTATCGCTTGGTGGTGCCAGCAGGCCAGGCCTTGACAAGAGGTCCTCAACCTGTGTCGATAGGCCCGGGATCGACCAACTACCCCTGTAATCCATCAGGCGGAGGGAGCCCTTGAGCACCAACTGGTGCGGGATCGGATCCGGCTTGAGAAGGAGAGTTGGAAATAAGGGAGAGGGATTTGAAAATCCCAAGAAAGTTCCAGAAGAACCAGCCAAACTTGAGATCTCCAAATAGGGGTGACCAACACTACGTCCCCCTGCTGATGTCTGATCTGGGCTGACACCCGTGTAATCATTGCGAACAGGGGAAATGTGTTCCCTGTCTCGTGTTCCCTATCCTGTAGGAATGCATCTGTGGCTGCTGCCAGGGAAAAGGCCACCAACTGAGAAACCTGGGTAGTTGGTGATCCAATTTGGAGGCAAAGAGGTCCACCAAAAACGGGCCCCACTTGGTCTGCAGGCTGGTGAAGACGTCTGGATGGACCTTCCAAAGGCTGGTGTCCTGCAAGTGACGTGATTGCCGGTCTGTTACCCAGTTCTTTTGAATGGGAAGATATTCTGCCATGACAGAGATATAGTGGTCCAGGCAGAATTGCAAAAAATGGTTGCTAGATCCAAAAGTACCTTGGATTGAGTGACCCCCAGGTGATTTATATACGTGACGGCCAAAATACTGTCCATCTTCAGTGTTCTAGACTGTGTAACTTGACGTGGGGACCTGCAAACTTATATATGGAACCCCTGAACCATCTTCAGGACCCACGCGTTGCATGTGATTGTCATCTAAACTCTGAAAAAGTTCACCAGATTTCCCCCTACTTTTATGAGAAAAGAAGGGCGAACACTTTTTTGAAAATAATTTTGATAGAGCAGAGCTAGATAATTACATGAAGCTTTTTAAAGGGAACAGAAGATTACATCAAGAAATTCCTTATTCAAGTAAAAAACTTTTACAAATAATCTACCGTATGTGCAAAATAGCCATTTAAAGTGCAAAAGTTTTACTTGATTCTCCAGCCATATTTTACATGTCCAATCGCATTCCTAGTATGTTAAAGTGTATTCAAAAAAAGAGTATTAGTGTGACAATAGTGCAATACAAAGTGCAATACATAAAGTAGGACCGAATTCAGAATATCTTTTCAATAGCTCCACTCCAGCTCCTCTAACCTATTGCCAAATTCGAATATACTACAGATTTAACTGGTAGACCATAATTTCGTAATACAGTACAGAGCTTTGAATAACCTTAAACCTTATTCCAAGTTATGCCATTTGGCATTAAACCTTTTCAGTCCCCCCTCACGCTTTGCATATGCCTCCTCAAAATTCATAGTACGAAGCATTTTGCTTTTCCAGCCCTGAACTGTTGGGTTCGTCCTAGTTCCCCATTTCTAGAGGATAAATGAGCATGCTTTCGTCAAAGCTAAGGAACAAGATATTGTCTACCCTTATTTAATTGTTGGCTTCTTTTAGAAACCCCAAATAACACAAGACTTGCCTCTGGAAAAATAGGAGACTCGATAGCCTGATTAAATGACCTCAAATTGTTCCTGCCAAAATCTAGACAGATGCGGGCATATATAGAACGTATGAAGCCAACTTCCTGCACCTTGTTGATGACAACTAAAACAATTATCTGGTACTGCTGCATACATTTTATGGAGAGTCTCCTGGGTGTAATATGACATCCATCGGGACAGAAACGACATTTTTATATATTTATAGCACAAAGAAATGTATTCCCTATCTCAGCGATGGAATGCCAGTCACTTTCTGACAGGTTACAATGTCTTTTTTTCCATTATCTTGGACAGAAAATTAGTTAAATCTGCCTGTGAGGATAGTTTATGCAACAATCTATACCAGTTTTCTTTTCCTAGCAGTCTACTCTTTACCAGGGCCCTGCTGATAGGGTGCAGTTTCTGACTCGCCCTCTGAATATTAGCCTGCAGAAAATGCAGTATCTGCCCAAAACTTAAAACATGTTTCTTACATCGTTCACCAGTCCTAGAGAGGAGCTCCTCCCAAGAGATGCATTTTCTCCACAAGATAAATCACCAAACGTTTTAAAACCTATAGAGTTACAAAATCTTCAACCCCTGTCTGCTAAGAACCCAGAGAACCTACCCTTCTAAAGCAGTAGCGATGACCCATAATAATAATGTCATTTGTAGAGAGCAACAGCTACCTCAAGCAGAGGTGTCCTGGCACTTCGCTGTCACAACAGGGGAGGTCATCATAGGTGCTAACTTTGACTGAAAAGCCGGTCTTCAAGGTCTTCCTGAACTGGCGTTCGGACTTAATCAAGCGCATATGGGAAGGCAGGGAGTTCCACAGTCTGGCCGTCACCACTGTGAAGGACTTGCCTCCTAATCGGGACTTAGCGTAGCGAGGCACACAGAGCAGGTGCTGGGAGTTTGATCTCAGAGTATGTTTTTGTTGATATAGGCAAAGCCTATGCCTGAGATATACCGGGCTGCTGTCATGTAAAGCACGAAAACCCTCAAAACATGACTGTAAGAGATTGCTCAAAGCGCTCATCCGCCCGCTAGTCTCCCGTAAAAACTTATATCTAGTCTTTTTTGGCAATTTCGCTGTTTTAGTAGAAGCTGGTAAGCTAATGTCTGATTCCTGTACCATCTTAATTATCTAATGATCTACATCTATTTAAATACCCAGATAAAAAGTCCATTAAAGCAGCCTGATAGTAACTTTGCATATGGGGAAGTGGTAACCCACCTTGTAATTTCCCAAGTTGTAATACACTCAACTTTACCCCTGATTACTTTTTAGTCCAGATTAAACTCCTTAATACTGAGTCTAATTCCTAAAAAAACTATTAGGAATTTTGATTGGAATATTAGAGAAAAGGAATACCAGCAATGGTAACAATGACATTTTGATCTTTGTAATGCATCCTATTATTGTCAGGGGGAGCAGTGACCAACTCTCGAGCTACCCTTAATTTTTCATAACATTTTCTCGTAATTCAGGTGAAAAAAGCTGGAGAAATTGTTTGTAACTGATATCCACAGATCTGATTGGGGTCTGCAAACTTGCTTGTGACCGAAACGGATGTGGAAGGTCTGCCGCTGCTACGTTAAAAAGCAGTACTTCTGTTTTATTGTGATTTATCCCGTAGCCTCCAATTTTAGTAAAATCTGCTACGGTCTGCATAGCTCCCCTTATATTATCCTCGTCGGGCTGTAAATAAAGACTAATATTGTCTGCAAATAATTTAAGCCTAGTCTTTCCCTCTATGGGTGCACTTATATTTCCTTTACGGAGTTGTTATGCAAAGGGTTCAATAAAAAATGTAAGTAAAGTTGGTAGAAGAGGACATCCTTGATGAGTACCGTTTTTAATTGCAATTGTACCAGCCATCTTAGAAATTATCATTGCCTTAGCTATAGAATAGAGCATCCCTGTTCACCAAATCGAATGCTTTTTCGGCATTGATCTTCATAACTAGAGCTTTTGAATGGTTGACCGAGAAACAATCTATTGCCTGTATTAAAAACTGGGTATTTGCGAACATTAAACGGACTGCCACAAAGATCTTTATGAAGTAACTGCTATGCTGCTGGAATTATGCAGGACGCCCACATTTTCATCAACCATTTGTAGTCCGTATTTAGCAGATTAATAGGTCTGTATGAGTGAAACAAATTGGGTTCTTCTCTTTCTTCGGGAAAGAGACAATATTGGACTCTTGGAAGGTAGGAGGAATTTCTTCCCCTTCTTTGACATAATTATAAAGCTCAATTAAAAAGACACCAGTTCACAAGAGAATATCTTTAAAAACTCAGTTGGAAGCCCATCGTTCTCACATGCCTCTGCATTTTCTTGAGCGCCTGGTTAATTTCAATGGGCGTTATAGGCTTCAGCAACATCTGGGATAATGGGCGAACACTCACCGGAAGTGGAGGCAGCGTCAAATCCCTTATGTCTTCTTCCTCTGATGCACCGGTTGCGAGTTGAATAGAACGTTCCAAAATGGACTCGATCTTGGTATAGCCTGCACCTGGAGCCTTGCCCTCTACGAGGATTCTGGGATGTAGGACTTGCCGGCCGAGCGGCCCCTGCCTTGAACAGCCCCACGGAAAACCTGGTAGGGGAAAATCCTTTTTATAGAGGACTGGGCTTTGTCAAGTTATGTGAGCGTATTGACAAACTTTCCGAACTCCTCTATAAAAGGCTCACCAGATATTCCCCTTTGTGCCACTGCCCTCGCCTCAAAGTCTGCCAGGTCTCCAAGTTTCTGGTCCACTTTTATCAGAAAGGAACATCTCCTATGTGGAGAGCGCTCAATTAGCGTTGCCCGTGAAGGCGATTGCGTGCTGTGCCCACCCCGAGTGGACCTCTGCGGAAATTAATGATCCTGAAACGTTGCCATCCTCAGCCATATCTAGGATCTTGGTTAATGGACCAAGAGCATCCAGGATTTTATCCTGGCATGCACGCCAGGACTTATCAATTCTCTTTTTGGGGGTCTTTAATGAATTTGGCTAAGAAGGTGGCCATTCTGGGATCCAGTTCAGGGATCAGGGCTACCTTCCCATCCAACAGTGGGCGAGGCCATTCTTCCTTGAGGTAATTACGGGCTTCCTTCCCCAGCGGGACTCTAATTCTTCCTGCCACATAATTCACCACCTTCGTAAACGGAGCCAACTCAGACGAACAGGGGCGGAGGAGTTCCTCCGGGTCAAGCATGTCTGATCCGTTGTCCTAGGCACTGGGGCCATGGGCATGGGGGTGTAGGAGAAAGGCGCCAATGCCGGGAAGGGCTTACGACATCATCTGTGTTCCTGTGGGCATTATCACCGAGTGAGGGAGGGGATCGCAGATATCTAGACCCTTTTGCCAGATCTGGGTATCCCCCAAGAGCAGGAGAAGGCTGGATTTGAGCCAGAAGGGCCTGCCTTAAGCATGCTAAGGCATCATGATCAACCCCTGCCTCACGGGGACATTTGGCCGGGACTGGGTCAGTATCTGCAGGTTCGGCAGGTGGGAGGGGTTCAGGGGCAGTGTGACCCTGGAGTTTGGACATTTTTGCGCATTTGCTCGCAATTTGCTTCGACAAGTGTTGCTCCATCGGGGTCATGTCTTCCTCCACTGCCCGATATATTGGTGAATCAACTGCATCATAAAAATCTTCGTCTCATTGTCTAGCAGCCATGGGGTCCCCATCATACTAGACATCACTGTCCTCTTCAATGCCACTGGCGGGAAAGCAAGCAATCCCAGGTAAACAGGTAGTTGAAGTGCCTAAGGAATTTGCTTAAGTGCAGCGCTACCGGAGAGCGCTTAGGAAAAGAACCAGCATGAATTGCTGTAGTTTTGGTGCTGGGATCCAGCAAGTCAATAACGGGCAAAGCGACAGGTCTACAAAGGTCTAAGCCCTTGAGACACCCCCCTGCTATTCGATTTACAAAGATGGGTGAAAATAGGCTCCTAAGAGTGCGTCCACTCGAGCCTGGTGCAGCATCAAGTAATAGCACAGACCCTTTAGGGTGTTATATAAGGAAATCCAGTCACTACCGGCCCTTGCAATCAAAGGACGTCACAATACCCAATTATTTCAGGCAGTATCCCTGTACAGACCCCTATAGAAGGGGCGTCACTCTCCAGTGCAGCAGAGACTCAGGCAGGCGGTGTGCAATTCTGGCTCCTGTCTGACAGGAACTCCAAAATTGTGCCACAACACCAAACATAGAGAAATAGAGCTACTACAGGGCCACCTAGCAGAGGGAGGACCTCTCCACACTCTGCAGACCAGGGATAATAGTATATGGTCGCGTAGGAGCGCAAAAGTGAACCTGTGACCTTGGCAGAAAACATTCACACAGTGTAAATAGTTCAACACTACACAGAATAACAGTAACAAACAATGCGACTTATCTGGCTCCAAGCAGGAAAGAAAGAAAGAGAGAGAGAGACGAAAGTCAATGATGTGGATGCTGCCTCGAGATTGGCCAGTTGTGAACTGTTGGACTGCATTGTCCATTGTTAGTTTTTACCAAACTCAGTGTTCCATGGTAAATGTCATTCAAAACAAGATGGCCGCCGAGTAAGAGCTCGGTCCGAGAGCTCTTGGTCGGGGATTACCTTATCGGTAGATATCCCTGTATTAACCTTGCCATCCATCGCGGAGAAGTTCTTCAATTGTCCCGCTGAACGGGACGCAGGCCTTCCCTGTGTCGGCGTCATCACTTCCTCCAAGCCTCCTTATTACCTCTACCTCCTTGAGCCATCACTTTGGCTTCTCCCGCCGGTCTTCAGATCCCACAGCCACCCTAAATGTCACGGCCGCAGAAGCTCTCCAGATGACAAGGATGATCTATCACCTTCGTTTCTGCCCTGACTCTTGGCTCCTCTCCCAACTCACATGAGCCTGTTATTAGCGTTATTTTGTTTGCCTCGCATCGCCTCACCTTTCAGTCTTGGACCTCGATCTGCTATATGCCGATGGTGAGTTTCTACCGGCCTGACCCCCCACGTTGCACCCCGTTGTTTTCTGCGTCTGTGCCTTGCGTAGCACTTCACTGCGCTCATTGCCTAGGGTCTGGCTCTTGTGTTTGTTTTTCTCCTTCTCTCTCTGCCTCTATGTTGGGAGACCTTGAGCCCTCCTGCTAGGTGGGCATGCTGACTCAGAAACGGACAGATCTCCCATGGTGAATTGACCACACCGGTCTGACGGTATAACTTTGTTTGTGGATTTATCGGTGCGTGGGGCTCTTGCTCAACGTTTGAGGTTTGCATTCAGGAACACCCATTTTGTTTTTGGTCTGCTTCCTTGATGCTCTCTGCATCCATTTTGTGTCCCCTGGGCTCGAGGTTGGATACCCCCTCGCACATTCCGTATGCCCAGGCTGGGCATAGAAATAGAAAGGGGCTGGACCCTCATTCTTCCTTTGGTGGCCATCTTGGAATGGGCTTATGGTTCGTTCATTCTCATACCTGGGCAGGCTGTTGAACGGGATACGGTCTGGTGTCACCCTCTGCCTATGGGGTCTTTATTGGAGTTGGCTTGTGGATATCATTCTCTTCACACCAGGGCTGGCATAGCAATGAGAAGAGCGCTGTTACACCCCCTGTTTTGGGGGGCCATCTTGGTCTTGGTTTGATGACTTTACCACTAAACACCTAGATAGGGCATAGACAGAGTTTAGGTCTACTACTCCCTCTACTGTCGTGGGCCTTCTTGGTGGCCATCTTGGAGTGTGGGCAGATTGGTCAATATCCCCCATACCTTGGTCATGAAGACATTATTCCCATAATCCTGTGCCTGGAATTTCTCACTTTAACAGCTTCCTCCCTCCGCGGACTAGGCATTCGTATCGGGTAATAGGCACACCACCACAATGGAGCTAAGCCCTGATCTCTCAGGATCCAACGCTTTCATCATCAACTACCCACCCAACCTTTCGAAAAACGCTGCCAAGAAACAAGCATCACCTACTCAGGGCCAGGCCTGAAACGTTAATCTCTGATGTTTACTATTGTACTAACAAGGGTACTAGAGTCAATGATCTTATCTTCTATACCAGGAAAAGAGCATGCTGGTGAAAAGTCTTCTATTCCATTTTACGAATAGTAGGTACCAGGAAAACAACCCACGGTCTCCAGCTCACAACAGCACCCTCATCCACACTCAATGCTAATACCACTATCACCCTATATAACAATGGTATCATCCTAATCCAAGCGTCTTACATCAGTCTAGTTAAGTTAACCACTATCTTCCTGTTACTCAAAAATGTGGCTTCAGCGAAATCCATTGACACCCAGACTCTCACTACCATCTCTCAGGACTTGTCGATTCCGCCCCCCTCCTCTTCGGGATGGCCCTCATTCCATCTAAAGCACTCCTTGCTATTAGACCATCAAAGAGCGGCCTTGTCCCCTATCGACGTGCCCCAACCAGAAAGGCCTTCTCTCCATCCAAACCACTCCTCACCACTAGATCTTCACAGAGCGGTTTTGTCCCCTGTTGTCCTGCCCCAACCAGCTTGACCCTCGACTCAGAGGACGAGAGTCTTCTTGAACTTATTAGGCGCACATCCAGCCAGTCCGATCCTATCTGTTCCTCGACCGGAGAGACCCCAGTTTGACGGACTAACACTACCTCCATTGCCTGATCCCCCGTCCCTCAGCCTTCTCCCTACAACTCATACTAGGCTGGAACCCGGACAAACGCCCACCACCGATCATGCTCGTTCATCACCACCCTCTCCAGCTCGGTTTGTACCGAACCCCCAGCTCATCGTTCACACCCCCCTTGCTAATGCTCCAACCTCACTAGTAAAAGGACATGGAACTCCGCCAGTCCCAAATGATCATCTTCCTCCACAGGAACAATTCACCACCTCTGCGGAACCCACGGTCCTACACCAAGACCCCTCCCCCACTCGCTTTCCCTACACCCCCTCCAGTCCAACACCCTGACTGGGTAGCGCGCCTAGACGACATATCTCTCCAGTTGCACCTTCTCACCTCTGAGCTACATGACCTGAAAGCCCTCTATAATGATGTTTTCCCCGTGATCATCTCTCTCCTCACATTTATGAGTTTGCCCAGCGCTTCCTCAAGCGTTATTGATCGTAGGAACCAGCCTCTAGCCCCCGCCATCCTGAAACCCATTCCTCTACCCGAGGGTCCCTGCCGGCCCAGAAGAGGTGTGACCCACCCGACGTCCATTGATCTCTAGGACCCTCACAACTCTTACCTTTCTTCTTCGAGGCAGTAATATTGACAACCTCACTCATGTGAAAGTCACCCTGACGCCTTCCTCTCCAAATCTGTTACGTCTTAAATGTGCATTACTCAATTGCAGATGAGCAAGTAAACATTCCTCCGATATCTTTGACCTCAACCAACATAAGGACTTAGAAATTATCATCCTCACTGAAACTTGGCTAAACCCCTCTTCCACTCCTATTCTAGACCTCCTAGTTCCTCCCACTCACTACATAATTAGGCTCAACGGAACCTGGAAGTTGGGTGGTGGCCTAGCTTGTATTCACAGAAACACACTCTCGATCTCTTAAGTAGAGTCCTTTACTCCTTTAAATACCTTTGTCTCAGCATCTCAAGCAAGAACCTACCGGTCTGTAAACTTCCCTCCTTCTACCATCCCCTGGGAGACCAGCTCCCCTTCATCGAGCAACTAATGGAAATCATCACTGCTAATGTTGATTCAACCATGGCCCAAATCTTCCTCGGTGATTTCAACCTTCACTGTTCTAACCCCAACGACCTCACTGTATCCTGCCTTAAGTCTTTCTTAAATGATCAAGATCTGACTCAGCACTGTAACCAACCAACTCATATTAAAGGAGAAACTTTAGACCTCATTATCTCCAAAGAGCAGACCATCACCTTGGATTCTATTACCCCGTGTGACTGGTCTGACCACCACTGCATCCTCTTTTATATCAACAGGGAGATGTCGATGAGGTTGGCTCAACCAACGAAATTAAAGATATCGACAAGGGACCTCAGATCAATAGACTCCGGTGAAATAGCGGCCCATTGTAATTTGGCCCTTGCATCCCTACCCGACCTGGTTGAGGTGCAGTCACTCACCGACTCCTACAATTCGACCATCTCCAACATCATGGATGACATTGCTCCAATCCAACAAAAAATGCCTCAATAAAAATATCCAAACCCTGGTATAATGACAACCTAAACACGGATCGCCGCAACCTTAGAGCACTTGAACGTTCCATGACCTCTCAGGAAATCACAGATCTACCAGCCTGATCACCAAGAACAATACGTCATGGTGCACCTTTACTCTACTTAGTGAAAAAGACATCTACAAGATCCTTCTGAATATCAACCCATCCAACCACTTCAGTGACCCGTTACCCCCGGCTATCTTCAAAGAAATCAAGAATGTACTCATCCCCACCTGGACAAGGATTGTAAATGCCTCGCTTTCACAAGGTACGATCCCTGACAGCCTAAAAGCAGTTCAGGTATCACCTATACTAAAAAAAACTCACGCTGACATAGCGGATCTCGATAACTTCCGGCCTATCTCCAACATCCCCACCCTAGCGAAACTCATGCGTTCAATTCCAACTATGTGCGCATATAGAGAACTTCCAACTCCTTGACCAGCATCAATCAGGCTTACGGAAGGGGCATAGCACCGAGTCTGCGCTCACTCACGTCATGGATGGCTTGTTAAAAATGCTTGACCAAAACAAATCCTGCCTCCTGATCCTCCTTGACCTTTCTTCCACATTCAACATGGTTAATCATGCCAACCTCCTCGCCACTCTGAAAAATAGGATGGGTTTTTCTGGTCAGGTGCTACAATGGTTCTCGTCTTTCCTCCACCACAGATCTCAAAGGGTCAAGGCAAACCACTCTCTCTCCCAGCCCTCTCCAGTTCTCATGGGGGTTCCTGAAGGATCTGCCCTATCTCTGATCCTCTTCAACCTATTCTTGGAACCTTTAGCTAACTCTTTAAACTCTTCAAAAACTCTCTTCCATATGTATGGAGATGATATGCAACTCTATTTGAAAATCTCTTCCCCCGAAAACATCATCTCTCTCAACTCGACCCTAACGTCTACTCAAAACTTGCTAACTGAGAACCATCTTCTACTCAACACTTCCAAAACGGAATTCCTGGTCATCTCCCCTCCGAACCACACCCCCAAGCTTGACCTCTGGTTGAATCACCTCACTGCCTTCAACTGCACTCCTCTCATCATAGACTCAGCCAAATCGCTCGGAGTCACCTTGGATAAGCACCTGAATATGAAAAATCACATCAGTAAGGTATGCAAGGGAGCAAACCTCCTGATGAGGACACTCAGAAATATCAAACCTTTCCTTCCACAAAACGATTTCAAGCAGGTGGTGCAAGCGCTTGTCCTGCCTAGGCTGGACTATGGCAGCGCGACCCTCTGTGGCCTTCCCAAACACTCCCTGGCCCCACTAAGAACATCACTGAATACAGCGGCTAGACTGGTTACAGGTACTAAGCTAAACAAGCACATATCCCCAGTCCTTAAATCTGTCAAATGGTTGCCATATGAAGCACATATTCAGTTAATGATTGTCGGTCTGGTGCACAAAGGCCTTCACTTCAATACTCCCAGGTACCTGGCGCAAAAAATGGAGCTTTCTTGTGGTGTAAGAGCCTCAAGAAGCGCCAAGACTTTCCTCTTGAAACCACTCATCTTTAGGAAAAAGAGAACTTGTCACAGAGCCTTTTCCGGCGCAGCCCCAAAGCTATGGAACTCTCTTCCACCGGAAGTACGCAGAATCTCTTCACTGACGGCGTTCAAATTGGAAGCCAAAAAATTCTTTATGAATAAATTCTTACCCTAATTGGGCTAGGTCGTGGCCCACGCTGCAGAGACGGGCCTGGAAGAGCACACGTAATGCCCGGTTTCAGCTGGTGCAGTACTTCATCTTGCATAGGGCCTACTTGACGCCAGCTAAATTATTTCAGTATTTTGGGGGCCCCACACCGCAATGCCCTCGCTGTGGGGAGGAGGGGGCTGACTTTAAACACATGTTTTGGTCCTGTGGCGCGCTGAGCTGCTATTGGGGGGAGGTTATCGATTGCTTGACCCAAGTGACAGGGCGGGAATTGCGGGTGGAAATGGGAGTTTGTCTGCTGCTATTGTTTCCCCACACCCCGCGCACGAAAATCACGAGCAAGTTTTGCGACTTAGGGCTGGTGGTGGCCAAAAGAGAAATTACCCTACACTGGAAATCGAGGGCTGGTCCCAGCTTTACGAGGTGGAGAGCGACCTTCACCAAATGGGCAGGTAGCGAGGGCACGCTCCGGCTGCAGCTAGCGCTGCGGGGAAATGATGGAAAGGCGTTGGCCATGGCTCATGCATGGGAAGCGCTAGTGGTTGACCTCCAGGGGTGGGGTACAGCAGCGGAGGAGGGCACTGAAGCACTGGAGCAGCCGGCAGAAGCGTAGGTGTGGAGAGACACCGGATGGATTGCACATGAGGGTGGGAGGGCTTTCCTTCTCCTTTCTGCTCTGAGCCTGACCATGGGGGTGGGGAGTAGTCCGCGGCCACTAACACGGCTACTTATACGAAAGACTTATCCCGGTACCTGATGTTATGGCACACTGACATGTGGGTGGGGGGAGGGTGCATTTGCTTAGGGGAGTGTTGGGGGACAGTGCATTGGTAGCTGGAAGTGGTCTACGCTGTACTATGCAATGGTTTCTATCTGCGGGAGACGACTACTGATATGATGGAGATTGCGGATTGCAATTGTAATTGAGGAATGCAATAAAAATTGTTTCTGCAAAAGAAAAAATTGGGCTAGGCGCACCTGCTCGAAGACATTGTTCTTACTTCCATTGGAGTATCATTTGTTATGGTTTCTTTTTTGTACAACTGTCCCTGAACATGCGATCATTGCTGTTTTTTACTCCTACTTTCTGTCGATTTTGCATCTATGTCCTTCCTCCCATCCTATTGTAAAGCGCTCTGATATCCATCGGGATCATGTTCGCGCTATGTTAAACTTTATTAATAAATAAATAGATTTGATTTGTTGGAGATACAATTAAATGGCTGCTGAAATAAAAGTGAAGAAAGCGTGAAGCATAATCCTCGCCTCCGGTCCTGACATAGAATTCACTGCCATCCTCTTCCTTGAGCAATGTCTGGCCTCTGAATATGTTACTTTCTGGCTCTAATTTCGGAAGGTTCTACTGCCTCACCTATATTTCCTCTCTTTACTTTCACCAGTTGGAGCAACCAACATGGCTGATTCACCCACCTGAGGTCCTAAGATTGGATACAGATGTTGGTGCACTGAAGAAAGTTGCTCTTCCTGCTGCAGCCAGGTTCTATCCCCTAGTGCAATCATTTTGACTCCCCTGCCTTACAAGGATAGATTTTTGCTTTTACTTACTGACTGATTATTTTTCATCAAAGCTAATAATTGGTACAGGACAGCAGGACCTCCTAAACTAGAAAGATATCTCCAACATTTCCAGCTGAGGGATTTTAAGGATGTGTCAGCAGTGACTTCTGAATGGTAAAAGCAGTTTCCAGCTTTCCTTCGGTTTTTGAAGTCTTTTGCAATAAAGTCTTGTCATTGATAACTGGGTATATTGGAGGAACTGATGACTTAAAAAGGACTACCTGAACTGTGCTATTTCAGCTGTGCTTGAAGACTCTCCTTATGTGAACTCCTCTATTTCTAATACAGTGCAGGCAAAAGTGACTCTTTCATATCCTTTAGAGGGCTATTGGGCTCCCATTCTACTCATCCTCTATGTTCCAGCTTACTACAAAGTGAAGGACACTAGAAGCTCTCTCTGACTGTTTTCTGTTGGATCCTGTCTTCCTACTGCTGTGAGAGAAAAGAGTTATGATTCGGAGATCTTTCCATACGCAGTGTAAAACGGTAAAGTGAACTTTAAACAAGGGAATCTACCCATGTAGTATCTTTTGCTATTCTTTAGTAGAGTAAGATTTCTTTACTCATATGTGGCTCTTTCTGGATTTGTTGTATGGCAGTTTGTTGCTTCGCTCGATGTTGTGACACCCATCATTAGCTGCCATTGGATAGATTGCTCATTGCTTATGACTCCAAAACTAATGCATTTGGTGAGTTGTGGTTGTAGTAACTTCACTTGAACTAATGAAACTAGACGTACTAATTTGGAGGAGTTTATAGAAAGAAAGCACAGGGTTGAAAACCTGATGTCTGTGGTGACAGGACCACGAGTAACCTTGCTTATACAAGAAAACATATGGCCATATGATAATACATTATTTTATTTAGCAAACCATATTTCACTTGTGCCATTTCTAAGCTTAGTAAGTAACTTGTGTTGTTATTACTAGATGTAAAGGTTTGTAATTTATTGATGTGGCTAGGAAGGAGGGCTTAGTTGGCCATGCCAGAATTCAGACTTGTTACCTGCAGATCAAAGCAGATGTTGGCTTGGAGAGTTTAACTTGCGGAGCTCGCTTGCCAGCAGGGCCGAACTGGCTTTTAAAGCAATCAGGCAGCGCCCTATTGGCTGGTCTCACAGATCAGTGTGTGGACCGCTTTTTAGATCGAGCTTAGTCAGTGTGCATGCACTATCTCTCGACATGCTGTATCTCTTCTGTGGGCTTTTGGCGTGCCCATCAATTTCCATTCCTTATTTTCTGTGCTGTTCTGAAATGCAGCTTTTCATTGGTGCATTGGTTGTATTTGTCCCTCCTTTATGTGCTTGATTCCCTTCTATGACAACTGGCCCTATTACATGTACTCTTCACTCCTGTCAATTTCCTCTTGCTTGTGTTTTAGAAATGTGGTGTTTTCTGTGCTTGGCGAGCGAAACATGCTCTGCTGGTGGCATTAGGAACTAGGTGAGCGGGGACAAGTTTATAAATGTAAATGCTTTTGTATCCCACTCAGATTTTGTTGCATCAGCACTATCTGCATGTTTTTTTTAGAAGAGCCGACACTGAGACTCCAACCCGGCTCCCCAGTATCAAAGTTGGCAGCTTGTACAGTACGCCACATCCTCTCCGACCCCTAAATTCAAAAGCAAACTAGTTTCAATGACAGGTGACATTATTGAAGCTTGTTTATTCTGCCCCCTCCATGTCCCAAAATACCAGACATCATGATCATCATAATACTAATAATGATAATAAATAAACTAAGACAATTCTAATTTTTTTTTTATAAAAAATTTTTTTATTGGCATTTCAAGGTGTCGTTGACAGGATACATTTGCAAATATATGCATTGAGCAACGTCACATAACACTCAGTAACAATCCGATCAGGAGCCTCCCTTCATGCAAAAGAAAAGAAAAAAAAGAAAAATAGCCCTGACATATAATAATCCTTGTGCACACGCATCCATGGTTACCCCATGGCGCGCAGGCGGTACTACCCACACGCACCACAAATCCTCGCTGTGTACCACCCACCAGCTCCACCCACCCGCTTCCACATCAAAGTAACAGACGGCACCCTGACTAACAGTACAGACATGCAGAAGCTCCATCACGTAATCAGGAACAAGAACAGCAAACCTAACATCTCTACCATACTAACCCCCCTCCTCCCTCCCTCCACCCCCGCCCCCACAACTTCCCCGGCATGACTCATTGACGGAATACATAACAAGGCATTCAGTTCTTTGCTCAGAATAACAGCTCCTATCACTACGAGGTACACTCTGGGCTTTCCTAACAGAGGACCGCTAACACCCTAACTGGGATAGCACCTACCCTCCCAACTCCTTTCTAACCAGACCCAGGGGAAGGCGGATCTTGCGTTTCACTCATCTCCGAGCCTGCATCAGTATCAGAGCCTGTGGGTTTCAGTGATTCTGTCAAAGCTCCCCAGGCACGGGCTGAATCCATCGCCCTATCACTATGAGTTTGAGTAGCCGCCTGCAGCCGAAGAACCGATTCACACCCCGCCCACCAAATGAATTCCGCCCTCCACTTCTGTAACCTCGGCCCTCGCTGCGCCTTCCAGTTAGCAGTAATTTCCCGCTTGGCCAGAACCAGCCCATCTAAGACCATTCTAATGTAGACAGAAGAAATAAAGATGTATGTCAACATTGCCTTTAGTGTCATAACGCCGTTTTTGGGAAGAGCTTGTTTCAGGTTCGCACTCCCTCCTTTTGGCTCTTATCAAAGAGAATATATCAACAAATTCCCTTTTACAAGATTTTCTCTGTTGCCTCCACTGGCACGTGTGAAGGCAACCTCCTATGTCTTGATAACAAAGTGTCTTGCCCCCATCAGCAGAAGTAGAAGCAGAACGTGCTTTCTCCCCCACTCGGGTCAGTTTTCTTACCTGAATCTGCCCTAGGGAGCTCCTTTGACACCGATGGCTGAGAATTGCCTGACCACTTATCATGCACACCACCATTATCCCCAATTTGTGTCAAACCGATGGCCTCCATCTATATCTTAAGGTCTGCAATGGCTATCATAATGTCATTGGATGGGGCCCATGGAATAGTTGGCGGGGGCAGCCATGTCAACAGGAGCGGCCAGTTTGGACAGTAACTGTGCCACCTGCATCAGAGCTTGAACTGTAGCATCTTGAGAGTCTGTTACTTGTCCCTGGAAAGGAGGGGACAGCTGCTCCTGAGCAGGCGTCCCGATGAGTGGTGGAGAGGTGGAATGCTGCCGGATGGTTATGGGAGCGTTCATTGCCCTTTTCAGGGATTGCTCACTGCGAGGCCCTTCTGTCCCCGAAGACAGGGCCAGGAGTGCCTTCCTAATGTCGGCTAAGGCTGCATGAGCCCCTTGAGACTCTGTTAGATTGGGTAGGTGATATTGGGACTGTGCGTCGCCTGTGAGTGAACAGCAGGACAAGGCTGTATTTAGGAGTTAGAACAAGGTTGGTTCTCTATACCCCCACAAACACCATGCTGTTGTGGTCGGGACTGGGTTAACCGCAGGGATGGGTGCAGCTTGGGCATCGGGTATCGTCTCACCCAATGTGTCAATGGTTGCTCGCACCCACTTTTTTGCCCTGCCCTTGACTGGAGAAGAAGCCCAGGAGGGAACATGGGACTGCTGTGGCGTTCTGCCACCTCGAATCTTACTCCCGCTCTGACTCTGACCCAGAAATGTCTGTGCCACCATCATTGCCCAGCTTAGCCAGAACCAGCTTCAGCAGCTCTGGCAACTCCGGATCCCTGCCCTTTCTTTTGTCAACCTGGTCTCCTTTAGACGCCATTATGGGTAAACAGTCACCAAGGTTACAAACAAAGTAGAGGTTAACAGCACAGTACAAGACCAACTACAGTTGCCAAATGATAAGGTGCAAGAACAGTATAGTTACTACGGTTAACAACACGGACAAGGCACAGTCCAGTACCCCAACTGAGGGGCGTGAAACAGATTAGGGTCGCCGCCCAGCAATTCGCAATGGAAGAAGGTGTCCACAGCCCAGGAAGGCACAGAAACAACAAATAATGGTTTAAATTTAAGGATTAACTGTACTAACAAATGACGTGCACTGATGCCAGACTAACAGATAATATTGACAAAAACTGCAAGCCCCATCTCCCCACACGCACCCGACGATGACGTGGTCCGCGTTCCTGGGCCCCAAGGCTTGGTATTCAAATTAAGAAAGGCAAGCATAGTGGGCAAAAACAAAGGTCAGCTATGCCGGGCCAGGAAAGCGGAATGCAAAAACAAGTTGATGGACAGAATGCAGAACAATGTCATACATTCACCCCAGTACAGAGATCTGGGCCTCATACATTCACCCCAGTACAGAGATCTGGGCCTAAATCCATCGTTTTTTGCTCACCGTGCCGTTCCAGTTTGAACCCAGCCATATGCAAATCAGTCTTGACCCTGTGCCTCATGGGAACAGTCCAGCCCGAACTGCCAAGCCAGGTCCTCTCTGGACTGGAAACAAGCATCCTAGGACCGGTTTCGGGGTTTCACCCCCTCTTCAGCCAGGATAGCTTGATTCCAGTGGCATGGAATGCACGGGACCCACGTCTGGGCATACCCTTCCCACTCGGGGTGACAAATGCAAAAACAACAGTTGATGGACAGAATGCAGAACAATGTCATACATTCACCCCAGTACAGAGATCTGGGCCTAAATCCATCGTTTTTTTGCTCACCATGCCGTTCCAGTTTGAATCCAGCCATATGCAAATCAGTCTTGACCCTGTGCCTGATGGTAACAGTCCAGTCCGAACTGCCAAGCCAGGTCCTCCCTGGACTGGAAACAAGCATCCTAGGACCGGTTTCGGGGTTTCACCCCTCTTCAGCCAGGATAGCTTGATTCCAGTGGCATGGAGAGCACAGGACCCACGTCTGGGCATACCCTTCCCACTCGGGGTGAGAAATGCAAAAACAACAGTTGATGGTAGGGCAGGCAAGGATGGGCGGCTCACAGCCACGCTGATGCTGTAGCCCTTTGATTAGAGGGATTGGTGATTTAAATACAGTCCCAGAGAGTGCTTAACCACTCGGATGCTGTAGCCGATGGGGAAGGGGACTGCTGCACAAAATTGAGCCCAGGCCAGCTAATTGGGCATGCACCTTGGGTTCCCAGACGGCTGTTATTCCTGGGAGGGGAAAAACTGCAAATGGAGCCCGTTCCTCGGTCCCCGGATCAGGGTAGATAGCCTTGAAAGCTAGAGGAGGGGCCGATGAGCAAAAAGGCACCAAGCCCCCTCCAGGCGGTAGGTGCCAGCTCCTGCAGGAAGACCAAAGTTGAGACCGGTAAATTGCCATCAGGAGGAAGTGGTGGAGACTGCGCCTGACGCTCCAAATCCAAAAGTCGCCACTGGTCCACCCGCCGCAATGCGCAGGTCCAACAGAAAAGGCAGAGGCCGGGGAAGCAGGTAAACTTTATACACCCATCTCGCCCCCGGCCATCGCGGTGCACGGATGTGACCTGACTCCCCCGCGACCGCACCACTTCCAGTCGCCTCCTCCAGCATCTTGCGAGGTGAGGCAAGAGGAAACCATCCTTGGCCAGCACATTGCCAGATCAGGGAAGGGCCCAGACCACAGTGGTCCCCGGTCCTAAAATCCGTGCCCCCCTAAATGGGGGCGCTCTGTCCACTGGTTGAGTTCAGAGCTGTATAGGACTAGCAGCTTTAATAATCAGTAGCAACTATTTTGTTCCAACATTTGATATCAGCTATCATGTTGGCAGTGGGTCGTTCAAGTCTAGTTATGACTGCAGTTCAAGTTGGTAATCTTGAGATGTTGTACGAAGGAGACAAACGTCTCTAAATTTGTTGGTTTGAGTTATTGCTATTGTGGTTGATGTAAACAGTCTCCAGTTGGGAGCACTATGTTTCCTGCTAGTGTCTCTAAAGTGACCTGTTCTAAGAGTTTGGCACACACCACAAGACAAACATGGTTGTTTTTTAACAGTATTTAAAGTAATATATTTTGCTGATTTCCTGTACGATCAGACCATCTCGTGCCAGTGTATGATGGCATTACAACATGCGTTGTTCAGTTAAAATGCTTTTGCATATGTTCAGCCATTCGTTTTGTTGATGCAGCTTCCAAACACAGAAATAAATAACATGGTTTGCAGTAAATATTTTTCACATTCCTGGATGCTAAAACCATCCAGATTCCCTCAGGCTATGTGGTGGAAAAGATTATTGTAAAACCTCTCACTAATTATTTCCCCTCCTGGCATTAAATATCTGCACCTTGACAGTCTGTCATTACGATATAGCTGTTTTCACTCTGCTCTTTGTGCATTTACTAGACATTGCAGGGTTACAGTGATTTATGTAAATACTGAAGATATAAATGTCAGGGTTTCAGAAGTTTGTTGCTTTAGGATATAAAGTGTAGAAATATGATTTCTTTCTGCATGAGTGAACCATATTACATTAGGACCCAGACGTTTGTCATTTTGGGGACTTTGTTTCATGTATTTCGCTCGCTTTTTATCATTTGCTAACTTAGTTATTGCCTTATCTTGTTGTCATGTTTTTCATTGCTATTTTTGCCTGCGCCAAAAGCATTGAGCCTTAAGGATCCCCATCAGTCTGAAAACAGTGTAACCAATCTGGGAGCTATCCTTGTTTTAAGACCAATAAATCAAAGATTGTGTTCTGACTACATCCTCTGTATCATCAAAGTTTTTAAATCGAGCAGGCTGTAGTAAATTCTATGCTTAGCGTAGAGATGCAAATGCGAAGGCGACATCCGGACTCGGGCACGCCACAGTTATGGCAGTTGTGCCGGTCCCACTGGAGACAAAGGGGCTGGGCGGGCGTCGAGCGCAGGGTGACGCCGTCGAGGTCCTCCCTGCCTTTCGCCCTGATTGGGCGTAATAGGATTTAACCCGGAACCACTCAAATGCTTCCGGGGGACCAAGGAGGGGCAAGCTGAGAAGCCGAATGCAGACGGCTTCCCATCCCCGTGAGGTTAAAAGAGGGCTGTGGAGCGGCGGGATGGTCTTTTACGTCGCCGCTCCACAGCCAGATCTCCAATCAAGGCCGGTCTCCAGGACGGAGACTCCCTTGTCATTTTTCCCCACCCCCCAACCCCTGAGGCAGCAGATTCTGATGTGTTCAATGATTCTTGTTTTTCTAATTTTGTTACAAATGATTATAGATGTTTTCTCTCCAGATGTAGGTTAGGTAGTGTGGTAAGTAATTTTTCTTTGCAGGGCGGCTTAATTGTTGTATTTTATGTTAATTGCAAAGTATCCTTGGGCTGACGGTACGGTCATGATTGATGGGCATTTTTTACCGTCCTTAGTAGGCATCACCATTGTCAAATGAGGACGCCTGAGGGGGAACAGTTGGTCTCTCATGGAACTCCAAGGGGCAGTTACAGCCGGTAGGCTGTAAGGGTGCGAGGGGAGGGGGATTTCGCTTCCGGTAGGCTTTTGGGCCAACCCCTGCACAAGCGCATTGGCGCAAAAACTTGGTATAACAGCACAGCCCCTTAGAGTTAATATTGAGGGCGTAGGGGGTGCCCGTGGGAGATGACCGTCTGGGGAACAGGGCCTCCTGCGCAAGGTCACTCAGTTAGAAAGTCGGCATCTAGCACATTCTGGAAAAGCGCGGACTATCCCCATTGGGATCCGGGCCCCCGGGATCCCGTTTACGCCCCCGTGGCTCCTGGAACAGTGATCGGTCGCAGCGATCAACAAGAAGTACTTCCAGGTCAAAACCAACGTCACTTACTGCTGGGGCCGGTAATGGGGGGGGGAGGAGGGGGCGGCAGGCCCATTTAGGGTGCTTTGTCCTGCCCCTCGCCCTCTCTTCCTTACTGCGCCGGCCCCTGTGCTATGGACTGCTTGAATCTTCGGGAAGATCAGCGCGGGAGCAGAGATGTCAAGCGAAGAGGTCGGAAGCAGTCTTGAAGAGGTCGGCAGAGTATCCTGAAGCCGGAGTTTCTCTTTTTCTTGTTATTATCATCTTACAGGGCATTGAACATCCGGACACACCGCGGTTGGAATCCGTTGGGGGGGGGGGACCGCCCCACCCGTTGACCGTGGGCCGCATAGGTTTGAGTGGTACTCGCCCTCCTTGAGTGAAGTGCCCGGCGGTGGCAAGCTGGCCCGGTTTGCCAAAGTTTATCGGTGAGTGCGATGGTGGTGGCCGTTGGCAGTGTTCTGTAACATGAGTCAGGTTTAACTTATTAGGCGTGGGTGGACCCCCGCCTTTGTGGTTGTAAGGCAGGGAGATGGAGAGATTGCGCCGGGGTCTTGTTTGGGGCATGCTGATGCCTGATTGCTAGGCGAGTAGTTGCTGGCACAAGTTCGTGAGCATAGGGTGCGTGCTCGAAGAGGATGGTTCCGAAGTTTGCCAATACTTCTTCCGGGTGGTAATACATCCTTGGTGAAGAATAATCTGGAATAACCAGCATTCTCTTTTAATTTGGCATTAGGGTGTGCACAGATTACGACAGCAAGTGTTGTTGAGCGCACTCGGACTTGAGTGGTGAGATGCAGGCTCCAAGGGTGCGAATGAAGGTTTAAATATTGGGTGTTGTCGTGTAGGCCTATGTCGCAGGGAGCGGTACCGACGCTTAGGGAACGGTGATCTGCGAATCAGTTGTAGGGTGTTCGTATGCGCGCAATGATATTTTGGCAGAATTGGTGGGTCACTGATTCAGTGGCGAGAGGCTGGCTCCAATGGGGCTAATACGTTTTTTTTTTGTTTTTTTTAAAAAACCTTTATTTACGTCAACATGGTACACAGCTATTCAGCCGACATCCCGGATGAGAACAATACTTAGGAAGGTCCATAGCTATGCATCAGGAGTAACAAAGGTTTAGTTTTAATGTAAACCAAAAAAATAAAAACACAAGCAAGGCAGAGCATATAATAAGCATGCGCTAGTTCCCGGCCGGGGCGAGGTCCCACTCCCATCAGCGGAGCAGTACACCACGCCAAAGAAGTGAGGGGAAGCAGAGGTACGGACTCCAGGTCATGAACAGTTTTATGTCCAAAGTTGGGAGTAGAGCTAGGGGGAAAGTTGCACATCGAGCATCTCAGTAACCGGGGGCACACAAATATCTCCCCTATAATGGTTCCATTGCCCCCATATCTTATGCCATTTCTTAGGGCGACCTCGGGCACTGTACACCGTTTTCTACCGAAACATGCCCCAGTCCATATTTTCCATCCATGTTGCCAAGGTGGGAGGTCTCTGGGATCCCCACAGCTGCGCAATATCTCGCTTCGCCACCATATTCCCCAGGGTCACCCATTGGGTCTGAGCGGCATCATAGTCGGTGGGACCCCAGACATTCAATAGGCATCGTCTTGCCTCCGGGAAGAGTGCGATACCCGTGACCTCTTCCATCACGTCATGAATTTGTTTCCAGAACTCTACCATCTCCCCACACTCCCAAATAATGTGTAGAAAGGTGCCCAACATCCCACAGCCTCTCTTGCATAAGCCATCATCAGAGAAACCCATATGGATCAGGCGGGGCCCCGTGACATAAACCCTGTGGAGTATCTTAAGCTGCACCAGCCGCAGCCTAGCCGGGATCGCAACCTCCTTCGGAGAGGAGATGGCATATTGCCAGTCCTCATCGTCCAGCTCGAGACCATCCCTAGTCCATTGTTCTCGCACATCAAGGAGGAGGTCGGTCCGAACATTTACAAGCTTCTTGTAAATCAAGGAGATTGTACTTTCCGGCATATGACCATCCAGAATCCGATCCTCCAAAGGAGAAGACTCAGGCACAACCTCCCCCTCGGCACAGACAGATAGCAGAGCGTGACGCACCTGGGCATATCAAAAGTATTCAGTACCCCCTAATTCGTACTCCGTCTGCAACATCTCAAACGATTTCACCTTACCCTTAGTTAGCAAATCCCCAACTCTAGAAATCCCAATTAGGTCCCACTTCTCGAACCCTTTTGTGTGCCATAATTTCCCCAATATATCGGATTCGAAAAGCGGAGTAGCCTGGGTAAGTCTGTCCTTCCAGCCCAACGAGTTTGTAACCGCCTTCCACACATGCACTGCCGTCTTGGTTGGTCCCGTGAGGGACCCATCCAGTGATTTGGAATACAGCGCCCTAAGATAATTACCCCCGCGCAACAACCACCGATCCATAGCAAACCCAGGGTTCAACGCCGGACCATAAACACCGTGTTTAATCGCTCCCAATTGGGTAGCCCAATAATATCTTCTGATGTCAGGGAGTGCAATCCCCCCGTCATACCATGGAAGGGTCAACTTTGCAATAGCTATACGCGGTCGACCGTCCCATAACAGCGAGCGCTGGAGGCTCTCCACCTCACGAAAATAACAGGCCGGAACTAACTCCAGGGTGTTCTGTAGGGCATAGAGAAATCGGGGAAGAGACATCATTTTAAACAATGCGGCGCGGCCTAGGAGGGAGAGCGGCAGCCGCCTCCAACCCGCAACGTCCCGTCTCAAACGTGACAACGGAGGGAGTAGGTTCTTCTCGTATCGGACAGAGGGATCGGTGGAAATATATATCCCCAAGTACAGAAAGCCCTCCCGGGCGAGCTGGATGGAGCAATTCCGCGGGACGATAGGGGTGTCTCCACTGAGAACATAGAGATGCGATTTTCCCCAATTAATGGCGAGACCCGAGTTTCTACCAAAAGAATTCAAGACGTCACAGACCACTATGAGGGATTTCCTAGGTGAGGTCAAGTATAACAAAATGTCGTCTGCATACAATGAAATGCGATCCTCGTGATCTGGCGACCATCGGATCCCTTTTATATCTGGCTGCCATCTAATCCATGCCGCCAGCAGCTCAAGGGCGAGGGCGAACAATAGTGGCGACAGAGGACAACCCTGCCGGGTGCCCCTCCCAAGCTCGAACGGAGATGACGCCCTACCGTTCACCGCGATTTTAGCCAAAGGTTCCTCATAGAGTAGCCTAATCCAGCCTATAAAACCCGGTCCGAAGCCAAATTTTGTGAGCGCTGCCCACAGATACGGCCATTCCACAGTGTCGAAAGCCATCGTGGCATCAAGTGACGCCAAGATGGCCGACTCCCGCAACGTTCCAACCCTCGCGAGCACGCCATGGAGTCGCCTGAGGTTCAACGCAGTGTTACGGTGTGGGATAAACCCGGATTGGTCCGGGTGGATCAAGTCCCCAATGACCCTGATCAAACGGTTAGCCAACAGTTTGGCGAGGATTTTGGGCTCAGCGTTGAGTAGGGAGATCGGCCTATACGATCCACATCTGTTCCGGGGCTTGCCATCTTTGTGTATAACCACTATTGTCGCCAGACGTTGGTCAAATGGGACACACCCATGCTCCCGCGCCTCTACAAACATATCTCGCAAATGCGGCGCAATCTTATCCGGCCTGAGTTTATACAATTCGATCGGCAAGCCATTCGGACCCGAGGCCTTGCCCGGGTGTTGCGAGCGGATAACAACTGCAACCTCGTCCACGGTGATGTTACCATCAAGGTCTTCCCTGTCTAAGTCGGAGAGACAAGGCAGGGCAATATCTCGCAGCAGTTCGTGCGAGTCTTCCTCCGGCTTGTCCGACACGGACGTATAGACCATGCGGAAGTGGTCCACGAAACACTGGACTATCCCGTCGGGTTCTGTGACAATATCCCCGCCGACCGTCACTATTTCTGGCACAACTCTATTCACTCGTTCTTTTCTGTCCAACCACGCTATTAATTTCCCAGCCTTATTACCTACATCATACAATCGTCCTTGTTGTTCCCTGCTAAGGACCTTAGCCGCGTTTGTCACCAGTGCTTTATATTCAGACTGTTTTAATCTCAACTTATGCAGCGTTTCCGCCGTAACCTCGTCTTCCAGGACTGACTCTAATACCACTATCTCAGCCTCGATCTGCGCCACCTCCGCATCTCTCCGACGTTTGACATCCGCTATCAAGGAGAGGGCCTCCCCTCTCAATACTGTTTTAAACGCTTCCCACAAAGACACCGCGGAGGTAACCGAGCCAAGATTCTCCGAGAAGTAGAGATCGACCGCTTTCAGCAACGCGCTACGAGTCCTAGGGTCACGGAAATACCAGGGGTTAATCGGAGCCACCCTACCTGCCGCTCCACGGCCAAAATCCATACAAATCCACACCGGCGAATGATCGGAGATGCCCCTAGCCATGTGCCTAGCCTCGGACACCAAGGAAGCTTGGGCAGCCAAGGTGAGAACATAATCTATTCTAGAGAGACTGCCGTGCGCCCCAGAGTGAAAAGTGTACTGCCGCTGAACGGGGTGCAGCAGCCTCCAGCAGTCAACCAGACCTAGTGTATCAATAAAATCTGGGAGCCATCTCTGCGCCCCCCCGGGGTCCCTCGGCGGATGTCTGTCTAGTAATCCGGAACCAACTGCATTAAAGTCACCACCCACCACCAACACGCCGTCGGGGAGAGCCAGCAAAGCCCTCCCCAAGTCAGCAAATGTGGCGGTCTGCAGGCCAGGAGGGACATAAACAGAAACCAAAACCAGTGTCCTGCCCTCCCACCTCCCCTCAACAGCCACAAAGCGCCCCCTCTCATCGACAGTAGTAGAATCAATCTCAAACGGCAGCGAGGTCCTAACCAGTATTCCAGCCCCCGAGATCCCGAGGAAAACCCAGAGTGCGCAACAAATTTGTAACCCTTTCTATTGAGAGCATGACACGTGTTGCCTATCAGGTGCGTCTCCTGCAGCAAAACTATGTCAGGAGAGCACCTCTTCAGAAATTGCAAAACAATCCCCCGCTTAATACGATCCCCCAAGCCATTAACATTCCAACTAAGTATATTCAAACCCCTACCCCCCATCTCAGAATGGCAAGAGACCCCCGCCCCCCCCAGAGAACAGCACACGAGACTTGCATTGCGATACCTTGCAAAATGAAAAACAACAACAAACACTCCAACAAACCCATACCACCCCCCACCCTGCACCCCTGCGTAAGCCTAAAAAGCCCCCCCAACTTGCAGTGTGCCTGTCGCCCTAGCAGAAGCTAATCTACAAGAAGAAACCCCGTAGGAGGAAAGAGATCCCATTGTACCCTTGCCACCCCCAGACAATAGCTAGCAATGAAAACAAAGCAGCGAACCACTGTCCTGAGCTTAGCCGGAATGTTCAATCACCGAGGTCCTCTCTCTTTTGCGACATGACCACCTTCCGCTCCGCCAGCATGATCCCCGCTAGTCCGCCGCTGAGGCAATGTGTCGAGCCATTCCCCAACCTCGTCTGGCAAGTCAAAGAAAAAGGTTCGCTCTTCGTACTCGACGCGCAACTTGGCTGGGAAGAGCATGGCATACTTCAGGCCCATCTCACGTAGCCTCCTCTTAACCCCCAGGAAACTCTGCCGTTGCTTCTGCACCGCCTGGGTGAAGTCAGGATAAAAACTCACTGCAGTGTTCTGGAAAGTAACTGGTCCGGACACTCGTGACGCCTGCAGAATGGCATCGCGGTCCCTGAAATTGAAGATCCTGGCGATGATCGGTCTCGGGGGGGGGCTCCCACCTTGGGCCTCCCACCCGGGACTCGGTGGGCCCGCTCGACCGCAAAGAACTTGCTGAGGCCCTTAGGCGCCAAATGATTAACCACCAAGTCCTCGACAAACAAGTCCGCTGATTGCTCCTCCGATTTCTCCTGAACGCCAACAATGCGCAAGTTATTGCGCCTCGCCCGGCCATCAAAATCCTCCATCTTGCGGGCAAAGAGGTCATTGGTAGTCCTCAGCGTGCGGACCTCTATTTGCAGATCAGAGACGTCCCCCGTGAGGCTAGAGGTTTTTTGGTCCAATAATTTAACTCTCTCATTAGTTTTCCCCAGGTCAGCAAAGCAAATTAATGTCAACTGAGATAGCGTCCACTTTGTGCGCCAGGGTCTCGAACTGTTGCCCAATAGAGGACTTCATCTCCTCAATGGCGCCCATGATGTCTTGCAGTGTCAATTCCGGTGCGAGGACCGAGGCGTCTCTTGGTAATTCCTGTGGCTTCCCCGGTCCGCTTGGCGATCCCTTGTGCTGGGCATAGCGATCCATATTGTTAGTTTGAGTGTAGCCCCCCCGCCTAGTATTCTTGGGCTTCTGTTTGTCGGCTTCCGATTTGGCCGACATCCTCAACGACGGAACAGTCTGCGTCAAAGACAGGCCGCTCAGCCACACAATTGGCACGAGGTCCGCTGGATCCGGGACCCCGATTCAAGCCCATGCATGTGCAGGCCGAGCTACAGGCGACTGTTGTCCAAGACACTCGCGGGCCGAGGCACGCAGTTGTAGAAGAAAACGAAAGTGAAAGTGAAAACAGCCCCCCATCCGATGGTCTGCACCACACACGGCCGCTGTTGTTCAATTAGTGTCCGGGCCCATGCCAACGCGAGACCCGGGCACCTCCCGGGGATAGGCCGCGAACTTCCACTTGTCACAACTTCGGTCTCCGGTGTACGATTTCAGTCCGGACAACGACGCTCGCCTCAGCAATGGTTCATCTCCGTTATTCCGGATATTTGACACAGGATTTTTTCAGGATAGTTGCCGGAGGGAACGAGGGTCACGGGAGCTCTGTGCTCACGCAGCCATCGTGGTCCCGCGCTAGGCTCCTCCTCCCGCTAATACGGTTTTTAAGTAGCAGGTGGTGTTGTACAACGCAAATTTCAACGAAGTAGAAGGGTTCCGGGCACTCATGATTCCATAGTGAGTGGCTTTGCGCGCCGATTGTCGGAAACGCAGTTTCCTTTTGTATATATGGATCCCAACTTGTGAGTTGTGTGCCCGCTGTTACCGCGAAGGAAACCTGAGCAGGTTCCTTTTGTTTCAGCTTCCGAGTTGTGTGTGCGCTGATACCTCGAAGAAAGCCCGAGCACTTTTTCTTTTGTCTAATGATCCCTGCTTTTGAGTTGGGTGCGCTGATACCACGATGAAAGCCCGAGCAGTTTCCTTTTGGTATAACGATCCCTGCTTCTGAGTGGTGTGTGTGTGCAGATACCTCATAGAAAGCCAGAGCAGTTTCCTTTTGGTATAAAGATCCCTGCTTCTGAGTGGTGTGTGTGTGCAGATAGCTCGTAGAAAGCCCGAGCAGTTTCCTTTTGGTATAATGATCCCTGCTTCTGAGTGGTGTGTGTGCAGATACCTCGTAGAAAGCCCGAGCAGTTTCCTTTTGGTATAACGATCCCTGCTTCTGAGTGGTGTGTGTGCAGATACCTCGTAGAAAGCCTGAGTAGTTTTCTGTTTGTATAATGATCCCAGCTTTCGAGGTGGGTGTGCGACGATACCACGTAGAAAGCTTTAGCACTCTTGAGGGGTCACAGCTATGTAGGTTCTGGTGGACCGAACGGGGGATCGGGTTCATTATGGCGGTGTCTCCTGCATCGGTGTACTGTGAATCAGCCTTTATCGGTACCGGGGCGGCCCAAGAAGACGCAGCAATGTGGGTCTTGTTGATCAGGGATCGGTGTGATTAGAGCAGCGCATTTATAATTCACTACGATGTCATATTGATTTTTCTAGGAGTGATTCAGGGGTGGCCAGCTGCCCTTTACAGCGTTTTGTGGTCAGTCCCAGGATTACAGGGTATTGTAGAGAGGGTATCAAGTAGGGAGAGGTTCAGCAGTATTAACCGGGCAGGGCAATGCAGGGACGAGGCTGGCCAGAGTGCAGCCACGTGACAGGCAGGTTGGGTGCCAGGAGAACCGGATGTCTTAATAAATGTCTTACTGAATGGGGGGGGATGCTTCAGTTGTTTCTCTGTTGTTTCCAGCAGACGGTGACTGGCTTGCTCGTAGTGCAGCCACCTAGCCGGGGCTCTGCTGCTTGTGTTTCTTGAGGATGCTGCAAGTACTTAAATCTTGCTTGGGAAACCCTATCTTGTGTTTGCGAATGGATGGGGAGGGAACGCTGATGTGGCGAAAAGATAGATAGGCCGAAAACTGGTGTTTAGGCTAATTTGTGGTTACAACTGTGGGCATCAAGAACTAGGCAGTTCGAGATCGATGTAGACAGAGGTAGTTGTTTGCATAGGTTCGAAGGGCAGACAGTGGGGCCTTCGGCTATGGCGGTCGTCCGCGTTGCTGAGGAGCCGGGCTTGAATTTCGGCAGGAGCGCACGACATTGTGCGACTCAAGGAAATTCACTTAGTCCCACGATTTTGGAGTGCCGTTCTGTAACGCACTGGAGCTCCTGAGAGGGGCTCGGATACCACATGGCTAACCGGTGGTTGGTAATATCATGACAATGGGGCTAGTGAGGAAATTCGATTTGTAACATTGTCGAGATTGTAGTGGGCCCCGGATTGGGTTTCAAGTTTGGACGGGGGCGCGTAACATCTTGCAAATCGGGGGAAATCACTTAATTCTTGCATTGTGACGTTGCTAGTGAAGACGCCAGGTTTGGCGCACAAATGGAATAGGGGTGAACCCGATTTTGGGTGGTAGAGTTTGACAGGGTCGCTCAGCATGGTGGGGTTGGGCCAAAGCACTTGGCTAACGCTGGTGTTGTGTCGGTCGGTAACGCAAGGGGTGGATGCTGGTGCTCTGATACTCCCATTGGCAATCAGTTGTAATCTAGCAATTTGTGCGAAGTGGTTGGTAATAAATTCATCTGAGGACTGTTAGTGCAATAAGTAGCTCTAGTGCACGCTTCGAAGGGATGGTGATGCAATTTGTGTCTTAGGCCTCGGGGAGGGGGCGGCACCAGCATCGGGATGGCATCTATTGCATAGGTGGTAAGAAAGGGCAGTAGGGGCACATAAGGTGGCAGCAAGAGATGAGTAGGTTTAAGTAGTAAGGGCTTCAGGAACTTTGTGCGGGGGACCACAGCCCGAGGAGGGTTGAATGTGGGATAATGTCCTAGATGGATGTAAGCCCCCACTTCAGGGTGCTTACTTTTCACTGCCCACGTTCATCCCGTGGTCCCCTCCCCCATCTGCTGCACTACTCCTTCCAGGGAGATCGTTCATGGGCTAGGGGTGGTGCTGCGTAATTTATGCAGGCACGCTTGCTGGCAGGGAACGTTCTTTGCCCCCCCCCTTTTTCTTTCATAAGTGAGAGGTGCCCTTATCACAGGGTCTGCCACGCATTCCAGGATTGGCAGAATACAGACAGGTAGCATACTTGCTAAAAAAGGTGCTTACTGGGCAGCATGCCCAGGTTACAGGATTCCTTCACTATCACCTTCTGAATGCCAGTCGGTCGGGTACCTTTAATTTGATAATCGGGTGGGGGTGTGTAGAGTCTCATGCGATACCACTCACCTAGGCATCAGGTGATTCTGTTGTGATTAGCCACACCTCTTCTGGGTTCAGAATTTGCAGGGTTTAACCCAGCTTACTAAAGGACCATGCATGTTAGGGATTTATGGATTGATGTAGTTTACTTTGGACGAGCCAGAATTCCCCCCTTTAATTTAACAGGGCACGCGATGCACACTTACTTAGCTCATCATTTGTGTGGTTGGGTCTCTGTTTTTTCTGCCTATAAGAGAGATTCGCTGGCGCTAGTCGGTTCTAGGGCACAAGGAGGGAGCACGCGGGTAGATTCCTTGCGTAGGGTGGAGGCGGTCCACCCGGCCAAGAGGAGGGAGGGCACACGGGGAGAGGCTGAACATGCGTGTTGGTGTATAGCTGGTGCTCACTGTGACACTTTCAACTACACCCGCAATTTTGTTGACTTGTTCTGAGCAGCATCTTGTAGGGGCACTGCGACTCAAGGCGGCGGAGGGTCTGCATTCCCTGGACTCTGGGTTTGTGGGCAGATAGGTTCGCTCCCTAGAGGAGATTCTAACCTGAGCCTACTGGGATGGGGACGCGAGTGGAGCACAACTCGGCTCATGGGGGCATACATGCCCATCCGTCATCAGGTGCAGCCTCGTGCATAGTAGGTGCGTAGCACGTGTGGGTCTACCCACCGCAGCCAAGGGATCGAGGTAGTTGGTCACTCCAATCAGAATTGGGGCTGCGTCATGCACAGCCAGCCAGATGTTTCACCAGGCGGGAGGGAGGTATTATGTTGGCCAAAGTGGTGTAGGTGCTTGGTCACTTGCCCATATATTGGGCCCGTATCGTTAGTTGGCAGATGCGGCGTGAGTTGACGCTGGGGGCTGGGGGAATGCCTCTAACATGAACCCCTGGTGGCAGACGTCATGTGCCGTGGGGGACTACAGTTCCCTGAGAATGTTTATCCTACATTTAAGAGGTAACGATAGGTTTGGACTGGGTCACCGGGCCGCGTGGGAAGCTCTGCCTGGGTTTGCCCAAATTGGGATAGGACGTTTCCAGGATAGCGTGGTCTCATATTCCCTGGGAGAATTTGGGGGGCCAGGGCTAATGTCACATGCCCCCCCTTTAGTGTTCCGCTGGAAGGTCGGAATGGCCTAGCGGTGTCAGTGGCAGGGGCCCGCCTGGTAATGTGCCCACAAATTGGACATGGGAATTGTATAGTTCACTGCAATGATGGCACAAGTCTACCTGGGACCCAGACTGATGGATCTGGGCATTTGAGTTAGGACATGGCTCTGAGCCTATAGATCGTTGGAACTTGGTGGTTCCGGAGTGGCCTGGTGGTGGGGAGGGCGAAGGGCGGTTGGCCCTGGTCGCCCTTGTGGCGATAATGAGGCCACATAAATTGCCTTACATTGTTAAGGAGAGTCTGCTTGCATACACTCTAGGCCAGCACTGAGGGGGAGATACGGTAAGCTCGCCCCAGAGAGTATGGAGACACCGGCTGGGGGCAAGGACGCCAGTTTACAATCTAGGGCATGGGGCATCCACCCCTGGTTATTCCCTACGAGCCCCGATGGGCAGCCTGGTGGTGGAGGGGTGGTCCCCTCAGGTGGCGGACAAAGACCAAAGGGCAGGGGCTCACCTCTCAAGGACGCAGGTGGGTTGCGCCTTGCGTGGCTCTCAGTTGGGGTGGTGTGAGCCAGAAGGCCCCTTAGTGCTGGAGCGATGGGGAACATTCTTTGTCGATAAAATTAAGATCTGTCATTTATACGGATAAATGATGAAGGAAGTTATGATCAACATAAATATGAAATGTCATACAATGATTAAAGATGATAAATCTATATCGTATGTAATTTTGAAGCTTAATTGATGATATATATTGTCATGTTTATATGTGATGGTTTATAATAAACATGGCCGCTTTTACCCACAGCTCTGGTCGTCAAGTCTTGATTTGTGGGTTTGATGGGGGCGGGGCCGGGGCCGGGAACAATCTGGGGGGTCCGGGGCCTATGGAAAAGCGTGGACTATAAGGCAGCGCACCATTAGGATCCGGGCCCCCGGGATCCCGGTCACGCCCCCGTGGCTCCTGGAACAGTGATCAATCGCAGCGATCGACAAGAAGTACTTCCGGGTCAACACCAACGTCACTTCCTGCTGGGGCCGGTAATGGGGGGGGAGGAGGGGGCGGCAGGCCTATTTAGGGCGCTTTGCCCTGCCCCTCGCCCTCTCTTCCTTACTGCGCCGGCCCCTGTGTGCTATGGACTGCTTGAATCTCCCACCCACCCATCCCTATAGGTAGAGCTTGGGAAGGGGTTGGAAGTGGAATGAGGAGTGGCGATAATGAGGCCACATGAATTGCCTTGCATTGTTAAGGGGAGTCCGCTTGCATACACCCTAGGCCAGCACTGAGGGGGAGATACGGTAAGCTCACCCCAGAGATTATGTAGACACCGGCTGGGGGCAAAGGCGCCAGTTTACAATCTAGGGCACGGGGCATCCGCCCCTGGTTATTCCCTACGAGCCCCGATGGGCAGCCTGGTGGTGGAGGGGTGGGCCCCTCAGGTGGCGGACAAGGACCAGAGGGCAGGGGGTCACGTCTCAAGGATGTAGGTGGGTTGCGCCTTGCGTGGCTGTCAGTTGGGGTGGTGCGAGCCAGAAGGCCCCTTAGTGCTGGAGCGATAGAGAACATTCTTTGTCGATAAAATTAAGATCTGTCATTTCTAAGGATAAATTATGAAGTTATGATCAACATAAATATGAAATGTCATACAGTGATTAAAGATGATAAATCTATATCGTATGTAATTTTTAAGCTTTATTGATGATATATATTGTCATGTTTATATGTGATGGTTTATAATAAACATGGCTGCTTTTACCCACAGCTCTGGTAGTCAAGTCTTGATTTGTGGGTTTGATGGGGGCGGGCCGGGCACAATCTGGGCGGTCCGGGGCCTATTGGACCAGTAATGACCTGGACATAGGCTCATGTAGGGATACGCAGGAAAGGAATAATGTTGATCATTTAGTTTGACAGGAATGGCTATGTATTAGAATCATGGTATGGTTAGCCATTTGAAATACTGTACATATTAATGTAACGGACAGGACTTTTCTGCTTTTTGTATATATGAGAATGTAATGTTTTGTTATGTTGTGAATAAAATACAGCTGTATCAAGTGTGTGCAGATGGCGGATTTAACAAAAAAAATAATGCTTCCTCATATGTTTCACACAAGTGCATTTTCCATGTTGGAGCAATATTTTCATGTCTCGGAGTCTCCTAGCCAGGGCAAAGGACTCCATCCTGTATCACAACAAGACAGAATTTACATCTTTGGGGCACTTGTGCTCCTACATCCTACAAGCTTTGCCCAGGGGTAACACCTAATGGAAACAAGCCACATTTAAACTTCATATAGATGTTCTGAACAAAAGTTCTTAAACTGCTTTTAAGTAAAATTGCACTGGGCATTAAATAAGCTGAGATCTGCCTGCAGTGCTCAATCTACATCCCTTTGATAAGTTTTGGATTCCAACATCGCATTGTTCTTGTGTTTTGCGTTTCTTTGTTTCTTGCTGATAAGCACACAGCTTGTCCACAGTCCCGCAACAAGCACCCCTGTTCTTTCGGGGTCAAGCAGACCACATCCAGGTCATATGGGGCATAGCACTTCCCAGTCCTCCACCTCTGCGGCATCATCCTTCAAGCTGCTTTAGTTTGCCTTTACTGGCACATAAACCACCATGTGAGAGGCAGGATGAGACATTTTCTCCAAGCGTTTCAAAAAATAATATCTGACAGACGGGTGCTGTTGATTGTTTAATGAGGCTATGCTTTGCAATTCCCCTGCTACAGGTCCCACTCGTTTCAGAGCGTCTTTCGGAGGAGGCCCACCTGTCCATTTTGCTACAGGAAATGTAGGCTCTTTTGGCTAATAGACCCATACAGGGGGTTGCTAGCCAGGAAATCAGGACTGGCTGTTACTCCAGCTATTTTCTCATACCAAAGAAGGATGGAGGCATTCGTACTATTTTAGATCTATGCCTTCTAAACCTCTTCTTGTCGAAGGACAAATTCATGAAGCTCACGCTGGCCCAAGTTCTGTTTGCCCTGGATCTAGGTGACTGATCGTGACTTTATTTCTGCAGGACTCCTCATTTCATGTTCACTTCCTGCAGTTGCACAGATGCTACTTGCAGGTCAAGGTGGCCCAGGACCATTTTCAATTTGAATAATCCCTTTCAGCCTCACCAGTGCCCCTCTAGTATTTGCATAAGTGATGGTGGTGGTCACAGTGCCCCTTTGCAGGTCAAGGATTGCATTTATTACCTTTCTGCTGCATAGCTAAACTTACAAGGTCCCAAAGGCGAGACCTATTGGCTATGCCAATGCTTGTTAAGCTATCTTGTCGCTAATAGGGGGCACTTATATTTTGGTACATGAGCCTATTTTTTTATCCCAGCACAGCCCTGCTTGCCAGTCTTATACAAGTTATAACACAAAAATGTAAGATTTGATCATTATTTTGCTGATTTTCTATTTTTTATTGTTTTGCGCTAAGGCCCAAAAGGGGTAGTCTAGCACTTGCAGGCCGTAAAGGTCTTAATAGAGGCGCAGGTTGTTCGCAAGCATTAAGTGTGACGTAGTGTTTATTGTTTCGGTTGCTGCGTCCCATAAGTGTCCCCCTTCGAACGGGACGTGGACCAAACGCCAGCACTTGTAAATTCTAATGGGGGTAGACCCTACCTCGAACCATCTTCGGTGTCAAAGAAGGTCTTCATAATGAGGTGAGCGAGGCCCCTCACGGCAGAGCCTTGAAACGAGGGAGCGCTGACTGAACTTCCCGCCCTGCACTAAAAACGCAGCGTTTCCTACGGGGGCCCGGGAGGGTGGGGGCAGGTCGAGATTACACTTGTTAGTGTTTGCCATTCCCATTGTACTGACTGGTTTCATCTCTTTATCGCCATGTAATCAGCGGCTATATCCATTTCCAGCCTCTAATTGAACGCCACGAAGAAAGCGGCCGGGGCTGTTAAGCTTCGGCATTACCCGCTCTTTGTGCAGGCGCGGGCACTAAGGAAGGCGAGCTCGCATAAACCTGAGGGCCCCGCTTTAACCTCCTTCTCCCCTCCTGGAAATTTAGATGCAATAACATTTGCAGCTGAAAGGGCCCTTTCTCAGGGTCTAATGTTTAAGTATGCAAATGAAGCATTTTGTCTCCTCTGTCGCCTCGAGGTGTTGGGGAAGAGCACAGAAAGGGGAGTTCTGGGATTAGTTCCACAGGTTTCTTTTTTTGTCATGTAAAAACCCCTGGGCGGGTTTTCGGGGCTAAAGAGAAGCAATGAAGAAAACACATCCACAGAAGAATGTCCAGGGCCCCCTTTGTTCCGTCTAAAATTCCCTTAACTCCGAATGCCCATCTCCTCCAAAAACCAATAGCCTGTTAATGGCCTCCAGTTCCTGTGTATGTGTTAAGCGGGCCTGGTCATTGGATCTCAAATTTCGTTTTGTGGGGCACCTCCGCGGATTCCGCTGTTGGAAAGCCGCGCCGATGTGGATTCCAAATACCAATACATTTCAGGTGTTGGCCAATTAACTCGCGTTAAGTAAAGTTTCCCAGACTCAGGCCCGTGTTCCTGCCTTTTTAATCGGTGTCGGAGGCAAATGATCCCTTTTGCAGGCAACCTTTACCCGTCACGGCGGGAGATGCCATCTGAGCATTGCTACCCCGGCCCGTTGTTGTTTTCTCATGCCAAGGGGTATTGTCTGTCATTGGACGCAGGCACTGTTTAAAATACACGGTATTACTTTTTTTGTGTGTTTTATGTTTGCAAGTGTCAGGAGTTGTGTAAAGGACGTTAATTGCCAAGTATTTATAATTTTACACCTTTATGAGCATGTGTGCAGAAAGTAGTGAGATTTGTCCGCAGACTGATATTCGCGCAATAAGAACAACCACACCAAATATTTGCACTTAGCATAAAAGGTCACTTTATTAGGCCAGGCAACATAAATTAGAATCTTGCTACAATAAACATTCTTGTAACAAAACCCCCATTGTCATTGCTCTTGAAACTTTTGCTATCCAACCAAATATTCCCCACAAGACTTCTCAACAAAAATACCCCCATGAAATGCACAATCCCAATCAACCTTTCCAACGCCCCCCCCCCCCCAGAGGGAAGGATAAACCCGCTCCAGACCATCCAACCCCCAAGAAAAAACGCCACCCAGGAAAACCAGAGAGTTTTCCTTGTACCCCCCCCCTTTAAACAAAAATTATGTTTTCTGCCACAGTCAGTCAGTCATAAGCTTTTATTCGATATGCAAGATATCTTGTAAGCACATAAAAAATACAATAGACACATAAAAATCACAGTTACAAGAAGCCAGTATGAAGTACATAAGAATATAAAAAAGGGCATAAATTTCCCATAATAAATTATCTAAAAAAGAATTAAACAGCTACTGACAATCTCTTGCAGCGAATGAGCCAGGACCACTTTAAAAATTTCGCAATTCCACACACAAAAAGGGGGGAAGTGTCCGTCGTTAAAATGCGCAGGGCCTCAAGGTGACTACGTGTGCCCATATTGCGACAGAGGGGTTTCAACCAGACACCCCTGGGCCTTGCATAATCCGGGCAAGCAAATAAAACGTGTACAATAGTCTCAACCTTGCTAGGGCAACATGCACAATTGGGAGAAATGCGCGGCACAGGTGACCAACTCGATACCAATGCACCTAGGGGGAGGCATCCAACTCTGAATTTGAAATAAAGGGCTCGGTCACAAGGGAGAGTTATCAAGTCCAGGTAGGGTTCAAAAGCCACAGTGTCTTTAATTTGCAAAAAGGCGACAGTCGACTTGCAGTGGTTGGAGGTTGTATTTAGCCGCTCCGCACACCAGTTCCAATAATGCGCCTTGACAACTTCTTTTGTAGGGGCTGAACGTGATGACCAGCAGCCTCCTAGACCGACATTCTCCAAAAGCTTTTTGGTATCTCTAAGCCACTTTATTTTGGCCCAGCCCCCCAGACTCATAATTTCTCCCAAGGCATCAGCATAAGATTTCAATTCTTCACCCCTCCAGATTCTTGTCCATAACAAAAGCGGGCGAAGCTGGGCCTGGTCTTTAATATTTTTGCAGCCCATGTCCAACCGGACAGGTACGGATGGAGTACTCAGGGGAACGGAGATAAGAGATTTCAATAACTTACTCTCCGCTGTCTCTAGATCTTTCAAACAGCAATGGCCCCACAGTTCTGCCCCATACAAGGCTGATGACACTACTTTAGTCTTGTAAATGTCAACTACTGGGGTGAGTGATCTTCTTGGAGAGGCCCTGAACTCCCTCATAAGGGCACCTCCCACTATCCTATGGCTGAGGACCATTTTATCAATATGACTAGCCCAGGACATCCTATCCGTAATCCGGATACCCAGGTAGTCAAATTCGGCTACTTTCTCTAGGGGGGTCGAGTTTAGAGTCGGGGGGCGGCCCAGTTTCTTAGGAGGATTTAGGACTAGATATTTTGTTTTGTCCACGTTTATTGTTAATCCTCTTGTATCACAGAACTCCTGAAATCGTGTTAGTAATTTCTGGAGACCTTGAGGGGTCTTCGAAATCAGGAGCGTGTCGTCCGCAAATAGCAGGGTGGGGATCCGGACTCCACCGAGACAGGGGGCGTCGGCTGGTTCTTGCTGGAGATGTTTTACCACCCCATTCACATAAAGTGAAAATAGGGTTGGAGCCAAAACGCAGCCCTGCCTTACGCCCCTGGAGACTGGAATCTTCTCAGTAAGTTCACCGTTTTTACCCCAGCGGACCTGGGCAAAGGTATGGGCGTGAAGGTTGATAAGAAGTGACAAGATGTAAGGGGGTAAGCCCAGCTCGAGAAGTACCCTCCAAAGATCCTCTCGGGGGACTAGGTCAAAGGCAGTCTTCAGGTCTATAAAGGCCAAATAAAGGCTGCCCTTGCCCAGTTCCACCACCTTCCACCCCAGTAATATCAGCCTAAACACCTGCTCAATTGTCCCCATTCCGACCCGAAAACCTGCCTGAAAGTCTGAAAGAATTTTATTCTCCTCCACCCAATGGAGGATCCTTCCGAGGATAGCTTTACCTGCTATCTTTTGGGTGGAGTCGATCAGACTTATGGGTCGGTAATTACCTGGAGCTTCCCTGCACCCTTTTTTATAAACTGGGACCACCACCGCCCCTTTCCAGGATTCAGGTACTGCCCCTCCCATCATGATGTCATTAAGTAGCGCTGCTATGACCCGTGCCCATTCAGCTGGGTATGCCCTCATAAGGTCTCCCGGGAGGCCATCGGGACCCGCAGCCTTGCGTGGGGCTACCCACCCTATAACCCCCTCAAGTTCTAGCGGAGTAAAGAGGTCGTAGGCATGAGGTTCAATTATATGCGTAAGAGCCATCCCCGCATTACAATCCCCTTCTGGAGGGAGGTATAAAGACCCAAAGTGCTTTACCCAGCTTTGTGGCGAGATGTTACAGGGTCTCATAAGTGCATCGGGGTTTTTCCGTGCACTTATAAGTTTCCAAAATGCCCTTGGGTCTCTACTTTTGCTGGCCTGGAGCAGGTCATCCCAATATTTATCTTCCCACTCCCTCCTGGCTAGTTTAAGAGAGTTATTGTAGGCCCTCCTTGCTTCCTGTATCTCAAGACGGGACTTAGCTTTAATCGCCTCAACTAACTTAGCCTTAAGAACCCTACATGGTTGGGAATACCAACCCTCAGGGTTTTTTTTAGAGAGTTTATTACCCAATTTATTATGATGAAGGGTAAAGACATTAGTCAAGGCATCAGTCAGGGAGACAAAGAGCCCACTCACTCTACCCACACCTTCCGACGATGTTCCAAGGTTTAGTACTGTATGGTTTAGGAGAGATTTTATTTCTTCTACCTTCCCCTCTGATAAAACCAGTTTGGCCCATTTAATTCGCCTGCCACAACATTAGTGGATATTAAAGGAAATTCAGTCCAAGCCAGAGTTGTACCTACCCAGTTATTCTTGAGCACCGCCAAGTCCAATTTCATTTTCTTCAAAAGGGATAAACCGGACAATGCCACAAGATCATTTCCCCCCAAATGGATTATTAGTAAATCAGGGAAACCTCTAGCAGAAGACAGCTCAGAGAGCATAGGAAATAAATCATCCCACTTCACCCCCCCTTTCCCCTGCCATACAACTTAATGTCCCTTGCTAGGCAAACCAAGAGCTCGGCCATAAATCTGCTGTTGGGCGAAGCTGGCTGACCAATTTACAAACGAATGGCCCACTATCCATGTCCGCCTCTTTGATGATAATGAACTTTTAACACGACCTAGCGGGAAAAAAACAAAATTAGTCCACATAGTAAATAACATCTCATTTCCTTACATAACGTGTGCAGCAATCCGATTTCCATCTCCCAATCTTTTTAATGTCATCCAAACCCCAACCCAATCTGTAGGCTTCAGTCGCTGCCCCTATCCGAAAAGAGTGAGTCCAAAAAAGTGCGGGGGTTTTTCCCAACAATGACAACGTTTTACGTAAAACTGCCAATAGTTGTCCACTAGTAATTTTACTCCCATTCTTGTGAATGAATATGTCCCCACGTTGTAGGCCTAAGGAAACAAAAAATGGCTCCCATTCCTTCACTGGACAACAATCCTGCACTCCGCTACCCTTTAAAAAGATACAAGTGCCTCTACCCAGCTGATCAGTTTTTGACTTCCTCAAAAGAATCCTAACCATCCCACCTTGCACTTGAATATCCTCTACCTGCATGCCTTTCTAATCCCGCAGACCTAACAACTCGGAAACTCTAAAAGCGCCAAAACACAGCCAAATGATTCAAAGTCTAAAACGTGAAACCTCCCAAAAATCATAACAGCACACTGTTAACTGCTTCAAAATTTGTTGCAAAATGTGAAAAGTGATAGGCTCACGTAACTCTGAAGAAAAGGAACATTCCCTCCCCAGACCCTTTAACATGCGCCTTAATAAAACATTCCCCGTAAACTCCTGTCCCCACCACAACTGACTATAAAACGAAATGCCGGCCTATTTTCCTGAGATTGTTGTATGAGATAACCCCAAATTGACCAAATGCAAAACAAACCGTAACATAACCTCTCTGATATCCTCCGTAGAAAGAACCATTTTGTGAAACTTAACATAACTTAAAAACTCCAACCAGGCCTGACGATAACTGCGTCTAGTAGAAGGGGCTATAGAATTTTCCACCAGATCAACGATTCTCATTCTCCCAGCGCCCAGATGTCTTTCGGGATCGAAGTTTTGCAGCGATACGCCCCCGGCGCCAAACTGCGAAATTTCTGCCAATTGACTCGAGACAGAGCATCTGCAATTGAGTTATTAACACCTGGAATGTGTCTCGCTCGAAACACAATGTTTAATCTGAGACTTTGCAGCATAAAAACATGCAACAGGTGTAATACACGCACATCTTTTGCCTTTTGCTTGTTAATTAGCTCCACAACAGCCATATTGTCAGTATGAAAAAGAACATTCCTGTCCTTAAACTCCTCCCCCCAAACTAAAACAGCCACAATGAGAGGGAACAATTCAAGAAAGGCTATGCTTCAACCCTGTTGTAGCCAATGTGGAGGCCATTTTTCCGCACACCAACGACCCTTCCAAAAAATGCCGAAGCCATGTGCTCCAGAAGCGTCTGAAAAAATCTGAAAATGCCAGATGGTATCATCCTCCACAAAATATAGAGACTCCATTAAAATCCTTCAAAAATTGCAGCCAAATTAGTAAATCCTCCTTAATCTGCTTGGTGAGCCTAATCCTGTGATGAGGAAGAAATGCCCCAGAAATCGCCATCCCCAAATGTCTACAGAAGGTCCTGCCAGCACGCACCACGCGGCAAGCGAAATTCAAATAGCCCAAAAGACGCTGAACCTGCCTGAGCTGAACATTTTCCTTGTCAGTGATCTCCAATAAAAATGACCTAATCTCAGTCACTTTAGACGCTGGCAACCTAGCCATCATATGTTCCGTGTCAATTTCAATACCTAAGAATGTAAGTTTGGTACCTGGACCCTCAGCTTTTTCCCGAGCCAAAGGAACACCGAACTCCTCAGCCAATTGTTGAAAAATGTTCAGGCATCTGTGGCACTGATGTGACTGAGCTTTGCCAATAAACAAGAAATCATCTAAATAGTGACATACCCGTTTGTGACCACTTTTCTCCGAAAAACACCACTGAAGAAAAGTACTGAACATTTCGAAGAGTGCACATGACACCGAACAACCCATTGGGAGGACTCGGTCTATGTAAAAAGAATCATTGAAAAACATGCCCAACAGCTCAAAATCCGGTGGGTGAATGGGCAGTAAACGAAACGCTGACTGGATATCACATTTAGCCAGTTCCGCACCGCTCCCAGATGTATAAGACACATTGGAGTCTGACGGGGAAATGAAGTCATTAATAGACTGGCCCTCCGGCCACGATAAGTGATGGATTACTCTAAATTCACCTGCCAATTTTTTGGGAACCAAATCCAACGGAGATATCATCAAATTCTTCAAAGGACAGTGCTTAAATGGACCTGCCCTCCTGTATCTCCAAATCCAATTTCTTCTGCACCACTTGAAGCAACTCCTTCGCCGATTTTAAATTGTCAGACCATCTATTATAACGGGGACCCTGATAACCTATCTTAAAACCCTCCTGGAAACCCCAATAGAGTTTTGAAGCTGATTCAGTATCAGGCTACCCTTCCAACCACTGTGTCATGACCGATTACTTAATTGGGGTATGAGCCCTTTGATATAAACTGCGGAAAAGCTCCCCTACCTCTTGGTGATTTTCCCTGATCCCCAAACCTTTGGTTGGCAAAAAACTGGATGATGGCATGTTTCCCACCACACTGTGAACATTCGTACTTAAACCTGTAAAATTGCCTGATGCAGGAACCTCGATTAAAGTTCCAACAGGATCCCGTAACTGGTAGTTGTCCTTTTCCCACAACACCCGCCCCAAATTGGGCGGGGCGAGGCAGAAAGGGCCGATAAGTAATTGGGAGCCCGCTTGCAGTATGCGTTGTCGCAGGTGTCTGAGACGAGGACATCCACTGAAGCCACAGTTCCTGATCCACATCACCCAAGGCTTATCATGGAATAGACTTACTCTAGCCCTAAACTCCTCATCATAGTTGAGCCATGCGAACCCCCCGGACTGTAAATGTGCTTTGCGTATGATATCAATATACTTAAACATTGCAATAGCCCTGTCCTGATGTTTTTCACAATAGACGCTTGCATAAACTAAAAATGCTGCCGTCCAATTTTCGATATTTTTTGGAACCCTAGGACGCCTCGAAAGCTCCCACTCTTCTTCCTTGGACCCCTCCTTTGCTTGAATATCCCTATGAAGGAGCTTGAATACGTCTACAAATTCGTAGTCCAAAATCCTCTTCTTAGTTTTCTCAGCCAAATGCGTACCCAGGGGCATGGACAAACCCACGTAAGCTAATTTTTTATGCATGGGTGAACGGCACCTGAAACTTGCCCAGATGATGATTCAGACCCATCCAAAACCTGTTTATCAGTGCTAACCTGTTTATCAATGCTTGGCGCCTTATTTGACCCTACAGCACCTGAACCCACTCCCACCTGTTCTGCAGATTTACCAACCGCTTCCCCTGCCCCGCAACCCGAACCTTCCTTCACTGAGTCATCACCCACCCCCACTGAACGTACACTGGGTTTGTCTGTGAAAGGTTGCGGCCACGAAGACCACCACTGAGGCCTACCTGATGTCAATTGAGTAACCCGCTCCTGGAACTCCTGAGGATCCTCTCGCCGTTGTTGCCCCCAAAGCTGTTCCTGCTCCGCTGTCTTGCCTGCTCGTGACCTCTGAAAAATACTAGCAACAACAGTTGACCCCGACCCCTTTGTAACCGCTACTTGTTCTTGACCCATAGCTCTTGTGTCAAAAATCCCTTCATCAAATAGAAAACCTTCATGTATACTTTTGTCCACCAAACCTTGACCAGCATATTCATCAGGTATGACCAAATCATTATTACTCCCACTCGGCATTTCCCCGTCTCCCACCCTGCCATCATAACAATCCCAATTGGTCACAGCAAAATCCGCCTTTGATCCGCTCTGTGACACAACACCCTTACCAACAGCCGCACCATGCTTCACCTTCTTGTACTTCTACACGCCCGCCGCCATCTGCGGGACCTTGTAAGAAGAAGACTTCCAGCCGCTCGTGCCAGACGCCGCTACCAACTTACCACCATCCCGAAACTGCGTGGCACTGCCCATTGCCGAAGATGGAGTGGCATGATCCACCCAGACCCATTGCCCTCGACTTGGCCCTAATGCAGAGTCAAAAGAAATCTGTGAGAAACCAGGAGAACGAGATTCCGGAAAAATAGATTAAAATCCTGAAGAATAACCAGGAGGTTCAGAACGTGACGTAGGGTATATATTGTGAGACAGTGAGTCAGCACCATCCAATTCCTGAACCTCCTCAAACGATGAGTCTGTTAAATCAACAGCTAAAGTGTTGATATTGTCTTGTAAATATGAGTTGACATACTCCCCAGGCGGGCCCCTAGGCACCGGGGCCAAAAACACCTCAGGAACAGCTCCCTCCCCTGCAGTATCCTGCACCGGAGCAAAATTATCGTTCGGACTATTGTGCTTTCCCGCTGCCAAAATTTGCACCCCCTCACTGTAATCACCACTGTCACTGGAATAATCCACCAAAACAGCAGAGCGTCCCTCAAAAGACACAGAAGGCGCAATATTAATGGAAGACATTCCTTGAAAATTAGCAGTGTTTGTGAGCACCTTGCCACCGACGTGCGCTCTCTTAAAAGCTGATGTAGGTGCCGGCAAAACCACATTTTCCTTTACCCCAATGTCATAAGAACCCCCCCTCACCCTGCTTGACAGGGAACTTGTTGTAGTAGGGCTTCTGGAGGTAGTACCACCCGTGCCCTGTACTCTCCTCCTAGCACGCCCCATGCGGAGAGAAGATACCACCCTCAACTGACCTGAAGACTTGTCAGGAAGCGAGTGACATCTGGTAGCCTGTGACCTGCTGGCTCCGTTGCGACGCGCCACACGACCTCTATGTTGCAGCGTCGATGTTTCCACCTCAGTAGGACCCACAGCCCCTTGCGACCGGCTCTTCGCAGGTAAACAAGCTGCCACTGCTTCCAAAACTCCTTGAGCTGCCATCCTCTTCGGGCGTCTCCCCACCGCCGCTAAAACTGTTAAAACACCAGGCTGCAATAAGTCCTCACGACCTGCGTCAGAAATAATGTGCAATGCCTCCTTCACAGCCTCTGACTCTGCCATCCTGAAGCAAAGCCTGAAGAAAAACACATCAAAACTAGCAGAAAATGAGGAAAATTGGCAAGGCTTGTGTCACAAAATCGACAGCCTCCCAATCTCCTCACAGAAAAAAACCACAGTTTCCCCTAACTGCTGCCTGCTCTGCCTGCTCTGCTCGCGCTGCTAAGCCCTGCCCCCTGCTTGCCTAGAGCCCTCACGCGCTGTGTGGACTGTTCCACCGCACGAAATTCCCCAAGGGGACAGCTGCTCGTGCCGCGATCCCCTAGGGAGCCCATTGTGACTTGGAAAGCCCTAGTCTTGGACTTCAATATCCCAGCCCCCAATTAGCTGGCAATGCCTAATGCGAGGTGATAGTTAAACAGAGGTTGTGGGACGACGCTCCACATCTCAGCGCCAAGGCAGTACAGACCTATCTGCCGCTTTAATTAATACGTCAGCACACTTATTTTGGCACGTGAGGAACAGTTGTTTTTTTTGTATTAAACCTAAAGCTTGTTTATAGTACCGTGTGTCAAATAAATCCAGGTTTGAATGTCTTGTATTAGATTTCTTCCCGCTGAGCCTTTGGCTATCCTTTTAAACATTTTAGGAGCCAACACTGAAGGGATGAAAGCCAAGAATTAATTAAGAAACACCGTTTAAATTGTTAGAGTTAGTAAAGTAGGCTAGGAAAGTAAATATAGTGCTCAAAATGTCCTTGGCTGGAGATAAAAAATACACGTCAGTCAGTGCTGCACCTGTACAGCTTATCACCTACAAAGACTGGGATGATGCCACTAATCTGCATTATGGACCATGGCCAGTGCAGATCCCGTGGGCTGGGAGCACATGTTGGACCCAGACAAGAGGAAAATGATGCTCACAGTACTCCTTTCCCTCTTCCAACTACCCCCACTTGAACTTCGGTTTTTTTAATAGGACCTGGATGGTCTGTGCCCTTCCCCAATCCAAGCGAGGCGCTGACAGAAAGCACACAACGATTTGTAGGAGATCCATATTTATTTCAGGAAAGTAAAGTTATTCCAGGTAAATACAACGCTCAAATTAGCTCAACATCATGGAAAGTCGATACACACGTGAGATAACATACACAGTTTTGGTAATAAAGTCATAAATGTTTCCAAAATCATAACAGGTCTAGGATCTCAAGGCAAACAAAAGAATACATAAGAGAATCCAGCAATGAACATTCTAATACCAGGTCTTCTGCAATCCCAAATACCATTGGACCACACAGGTGTAACCATCTGCATCTGTAAGGGGCGGTCCCTGCCTCACTGTACCCTTGTCTGCCTTTCAGGTTACCACCCCTCAAACACCAGACTGCCCCAGGGGCTGCGATTTGGGGCCCAGGATCTACAGCCCCATGCCCAACGTGAGCCCTAGCCCCAAAGCCGGTGTGTACATCCTTTGGTTGGCTCAGGATTGCTGCCTTCCACACTCAGTACTGTTCTCGGGAGTAAGTACCGTGGGACCCCTCTGCTGACTAGAAGTGAACTTTGGATATGGTCAGGTACTGCCGAGTCCCCCTCCCTTAATCAGACAAGCCACCCTTTCACTTCAACCCTTGGGGCCCCCATAGGCCAGTCAGATCCACCGCCCTCTTACCCCAAGGCAACAATGTAGACAACCCACCAGCTTGGATTAAGGGTCGTAAAACCCCGGCTGTATTTTATTTCTCAACAATAAACAAAACATTGATTTCAATATTTACACCATTTATACAATACGCAGAAAGTCTGGTCCATTACATTGGTATGTACAGTGTGTCGTGTGGCTATCCTTAACATGTTTCTAATACATAGCCATTCCTACCATAAGCTAAGTGATCAGCAACATTATCTTTCTGCGTATCCCTGTTTGAGCCTACGGCATGGTCAATCACTGGTCCAAGATCAAGCTAGGTCCCACCCTCCTACCGGAGTGACCTTGCGCAGGAGGCCCAGTTCGCTGGAAGGTTACCTCACCCCTGGCACCCCTTACTCTCTCAACATTATCTCCATAAGGGGCTGTGCAGTTATGCCCAGCTTACTTGCGCGTGTGCAGGAGTTGGCCAAAAGCCTACCGGAAGCGGAACTCCACCCCCGCACCCTTCTAGCCTACCGGCTGTAACTGCTCCTGGAGTTCCATGAGAAACCATCTCCCCAGAGTTCCTGCCACAAGGGTGACTAGGACAATGAGGTCCTTCGCCCTCCCCACCACAAAAAAGGAACTGGGCAAATGCCCATATGTCGTCTATAAACAGTTCAGTTCCTGCCTCAGAAAGAAGGACGTCATCCTTGTGAAATATACCGTCATCCGTCAGCAATTTATGGGGGATGTTCGTGCAAAGCTTAGACATTTCATAGTTCAGTCGCTTAACAGAGACATTAATAGTTCTGGACCGTATGTCCTTACCTCAGTTGCGCCATGGAACCAGGGGCGGATGGTGACATTTGAAAGTGGTGAGGCGTAAAATGATTGGCATACTGCACCATTGCGAGCGTAGCAAGTGAGCCTGAACCACCATAAGGGGAGTTCAGGGGGGTCCTCCCCCTGAGAAAAATTTGAAAAAAGAGAAGAAAAATGGTGCATTTTCAAGCAAATTTGAGAAAGCAGGAAGGTTAATAAAGCAATTGTGAAAGTGCCGTTATTACATTAATAAAGAGATGTCATATAACATAGGTAGCTGCTTATTCAGTATAACCACAGAGCTTCATAACAGACTTCGAGATACAATGCATTTCTGAGTACCTCACTCACAGATGTTTTTTATTTAATAAACAACTAAACTGGTCGCAAAGTAGCAGCATTCAACAACATATTGTTTACTTTTTGTAAATGAAATCAGCACGTCTCTCTTTAAGAGCAGCAAACTTGTCAATAACTTTAATGTTAAAGGTGCCACTGAAACCACCAGCTACCAATACTACCAGAAGCTATTCATCAGTGGGGCCGCACAAGCCAAGGTGGTGACTTGCGTTGCCCAGCTGTGACTCGAGACAAAACCAAGCAGCGACTAAGTGATTAATACAGGGTCGGGAGTAACTAACTTCGATGCCCCAGCCAGGAGAAAGGAGTGGATGGAATCTGAGGCATACGTCACAAGAGCCCTGAAAAGGTGTGAGGTACACCCTGCCCGGAGCACAGGCCTGAGGCCTGCTGACACAATGCGCACAACAGACCCAGTGTATGAAGTGCCTGAACCCTCTACTCCCTGGTCCCGGTTGGGTATGCACCTACCTGACACGGCATTACTGCACGCAGTCCAGCAGCGCAGGCGGCTCCCGCGAAGCCCTAAAATACGCCTAGTGCTCAGCAAAAACTGAAGTAGACACAGAGCACCCGCAAAGTAACTAGAATGCCAAGAAAGGTTTGCCCTTAATCACGGCCCTGCCCTGAGTTAGTGTATAATAGTACCTGACTATGACTGAGTGTGTGAGTTAAGATAAGGGCCGGGGTGGGGCAGGGCAGCAGGCATTGACAGAGCAGGATATGTCAGAGGAGGCCTCTGCATTAAGTTAGCATAAAATACCTCTAACACAACACAAATTAGGAGAAAATGTGGCCAGGCTGCCAGAGTAATCACCATGAAAACAATCAGTCGGAGCAGAGTGGAAGCGGATTGTGTAATTGGATCACGGAGCAGCAGGGCATAGATTACACTGGGAAGGACTTTGCATTCTAGACAGTAGTCTGCATTGACAAAAAATTCAGCGGGATTGCAATAATGGTATGGGCATGGTATAAATAAACAAAAGGTACATATACATGAAAAGGTCACAGATGTCAACAGAAAACTTGGCACTCTGACAGGGAACGCTCCTGTCTGGGGCAGTGTGCAGCCAGACTCCTCTCTCTCACCTGAGTAGGAGGGGCTGTCTGCACCTCCCTCATCCGCTTATTTCCTGCAGCCGTCTGCCCCTATGTTGATCGTGCCCCTCCAGTGCAATCGTGGCATTGCGCGACTTTCTTGTATTTTTTTACTATTTGTTCCAGGTTCCCATGGTGGAAGTTAATTGCGCCTTTACTATTTTGCGCTCAGGGAGTGGGAAGGCACACTGTCTGTCGGTTCTCGAGCTTGCGGCACACTGTCGGTTCTCGCATTGCAAGCTCTCAAAGCTGGGTCATCTTGTACCGCCGGTACAGAACCTGAGACGCCATAAAAAGGGGTTTGTGTTAAATAGGTACACGGCCGAGGGAGGTGTGACCGCCTGTTCCGAATTATGGAGCTTAAAATATAAATATGGTTCTCTAGGACGACGGTGTTACCAAACAGAGAAAGACGTGGTGTAACCGTCAGAGCTGCCGCCCTTGGAGATAGAAAAACTTGTTTGAGTCGAGTCTCGGCGTCGGGCGGCTCAACATCCTGTGAATCACGACAATTCGTTTTATCAGTCTCTTTGCCTAGAAAAAAATAATGTGTCCCTGTATGACGTAACTGTGTCCTTGTGTGACATAAAAGGTGCTCATATAACACGCACCAATACCTTCGGGTGGAGTTTGTGCGCACTATATAACACTGCATAAATTAAAATATAAAAATTGTAAAGGAGTAAAGCAAAGACACTTTGTCCTGCAGGACCCCAGTACACAGCAGCGGTCACTGAGATGCTTTGAAGAATCTGGCTTAAATTAAACGTCATCATCAGAGCTATATAGAAATCCAAAATACAGACAGCTACTTGACGTAGTGGGGCACCGATCTTTAAAATTGCATTTTCTGTATTTATACAGTCATAGTTTGTCATAATAATTGCGACTATACGAGCAGCTTTTTGGTGTGTTTAATTCCGACTCTTACTTTTCTCTCAGGATCTATGTGTACGACACGACGACGACACGAGCAGCAGGCGAGCCACCAGCGGTCCAGTTAGCACTGCAGTACACCAGCATGAGGTCTAGTAGTGTGTGCGGTGACGCGAGGGAGTCGGCCTGCTGTGCTGCGAGCCTGCGACGTCACCACGACAGCCAGCGTCCCGAAAAGGCCAATCACTACTGCATGGCTTCACATGAATCCACAGTGTTTGGCCATACAAAGTGCGGCTGCGGCAGTGCCACCATCCACGCGCGGCACCCAATAATGAATTGCCTGCCCTTCTGCGTGGTGTCTCAGCCAATCCTGGCGCAATTGGCTAAGGGCACAGTTACTCTCCGCCCATTATGAGACCCGGGGACTGCTGCCCTGGCTGCTGTATGAGGCAGCACCTTTGGGTCCCTCGCAAGGGGAAGGTAGTGTGTGTGCATGTTCAGGCTGGTAATAAAAATGACCAGCCCAAAAATGCACATGCGCACTACTGCTGCAGCTGAGTCTGTCACTCAAGCTGCCGCAGCCCAGCCCCACCCCCTGGCTTCAGAGCAGTCCGGATTGAGTGTGGCGTGTCCCGGTACTAGCGGTCGCGTATAATATTGAGCGAGACTTGGTTTGAGGCATTGGCAATTACATTTATTTAATTAGCGTGCTTGACGGTATACTAGTGAATGGGTCCATGATGTGGCTTAGTGGGGCTACGCCCCAATGGACGCACCGTGCCTGCATAGAACCATATGAGACAAGGCAATGGCAGGCATCCGGAAAAGCCCTACTCAGGTGTGCTAACTCCTTTAGCACAGCCTCCGAGACCCTTGCTGCCCAATTTTACAGAAGCATTACCACCTCGGTCCTGATGATCAGGTCTGGAACCTGGAGCAGCCCACGACCCCTGGTCTCCTTGATCAGCAGTTGCAAAATCCTAAGACTCCCCAACTCCGCCCCACCTGAAGGAAATGTCTCTGGGATCCTTGGGCTCGGGCTTACGGAGCAATTGCAACCTGTTCACATTCGACGAACGAAGGATTGGCCACCGACCCACACGACTTTAGAAGGCATCCTACTAAAAGAAAGCAACGGACAGGCATGCATAAATATACATGGAGTAGAATGGCCCAGGGGGCAACACCAACCGATGGCATGCTCCCAAGACAGGTGCAGACCGGTTCGGACTGGTGCCGGGTGGCGTCAACAGTGACGCCACAGTTTAGAATTTTTTCAGGCGGGACGCCTGAAATAGGTGATTGGCCGGTAGGGGTGGGGGGGGCGCCTGGGTGGTGGCAGGGGTAGCCAGGTGAGGATAAAAGGGAGAAAGCATTCCCACACATGTACCTAGTTTTTTTCCTCGCATGGCTGCCTTGTGCCTTGTTGTTCTGCTGGAACGCGGCGGTGAAGCTGCCTTTTTTCCCAGCCTCCCATCCCCTTAGACAGTCTCTTTTTGTGGGGCGGGGAAGGAGTCATGTCTGGTCACAAAACAGGTGGACAACCTTGGCATCAGTAATTGAAGTGCAGGCAAATTCAGAATTAGGAAGCCTTTGGCTTACAACCGGGGCTAGGGTTGCCGTGGGGGTGTAGAGAAGGGGCTGGGACTCCCGCTAGAGCGATTGTCCCTAGCCTCTCACGGTACTCCATTACATGGCCCAGAGAATGTCGGGGGATGGCGTCTGCGCCAGGCGACCAAGGTATGGCCCGGTTGCCCAGTCCCATCCCAGTGGGTGCCAGGGGGAATCCCTTCTTGGGTCGCTCTGGCATGGTATGTTGGGGGTTCAGTTTTCATGCTGGCCCACGCTCCCTCTATTTTGAGGGGGCAGGTGAGTTCACCTTGTGAGATGGAACTTGCGGTATGGGGACTAGGGTCCCGAATCATTTGGAATAGTCAATGCCTTGGTGCCTAGGGGGTGGCCAGTCATGACTCCTTTTGAGCATCTGTTGCTAGGAGATGACATGTATTAGTTCCTCCAATCAAAGGATTCTTGATGTAAATATTGTAAATGTCATGAGAAAGTTTGGATAATTGAATAATTTTGTTGATATAAAATGTCGTGTTTATGTGGATTGTAATAAATACGGCCTGAGAATTGTATATTCTCTAATGCAGTGAACGCAGTGATTGTGTCTGCGTGTCTCTGTCTCCCTTAAAGCTATCACCATTTGGGGTGGGATGATTTGGGTAGGTCTCGGGCCAGTCCCCTACCTGTACGGCAGCAACGCTCTTACTCTAAGTAAGGGATGATGTAACGCTTGTCAGATTCTGAGGACTATCTGCCTATTCTCTTGATGTCCTTATGAGACAGGCCCGTATCTGCCACAACGTTTGCCACCTTTATTCTAAAAGAGTGTGAGGAGTAGGCGTTCAAATTGATACAAGCTGCCCTAAGGGTGCACTACAAGACTGTGACAAACTGATAGCGTGACAGGCAGTCCCCATTGACATGAATAAATAATGCTGGAGTCACAAGATTTGATAAGATAACTAGATACACCATGCGAGACAAAGGACAAATAGGGGAGCCTGTAGCTGATCTGAGTTCGACAGATGTCCCGTTCCATTTCTGATCAGTCTTAGATTTCCTAACCCAAATGCGGAGCCTATGCTGATCCAACCAGATGTCCTCTCATTGCAGCCCCCCCACATAATCGGACTTCGACGACCCTACCAGTTCATTGACTTTAAAGGCATCGTATATGCTACTGTAAACACAGCTGCAAACAACGTAGCCGCAGAAGGAGAGAAACAAACCTTCTGCAAATTGCTTAACAGAGAGCCCAGTACATGTGTATTAAAGGGACGCTTGCCATCTTTATCCCTGCCATCAATCCAAGCTCAACCAGACAACGCTTTCTTAATTAAAAAACAACCACCCAAATTCCTTATGCCCTTAAGCTTAGCATAGAATCCAATAGCTGACAGATGACCCCTCGCATGAGAGACTGGCCTGCCTTGTTTTCTGAGGGCACTTAGGAAGAGGCGATGGCTTCCATGGTAAACAAGCCTGTAATGTTATGCTTGCGAAAGAAGGATCTATAATGCGTTAAACATTTTTCATATGACATACGTGTGTGATTAGTTGGTGAAGCAGCCACTAGATCTGGTCAGGCAGGACTCCAGTACTCCACAGATTTGACTGAAACTCTCTTAACTTCTGGGCCGCCTGGGTGGGAAAATTCAGAAATCTTGCAGCATGGAGCGAGACAAGGCATCAGCAGCTTCTTTATGAATACCGGGCACATGTTTAGCTCTATACAATATGTTAGATTTCAACGCAACAACACCAAATGTTTTAGCAGTCTCAAAACAAACTTGCAAAAAGCCCTTTGCCTGTTAATGGCCACAACTACTGCCATGTTGTTGGGCCAAAAAAACACACTTCTGTCCTGGAAAACATCCCCCTTTTGGTTACTGCTACAACAGTGGGGAAACGTTCAAAGAATGCCACGAACCTAGTGACTCCGCTGTCATGCCAGGCTACAGGCATATCACCCGTACACCATTCTGTGCCCAAAATGACCCAAAACCTCTCACTGCCACTTCATTCGTAAAAAAGGCCAAGAGCGTGCTTGGAAATTGGTCTCCTAGGCCAAATAACAGAGCTATTAAATTGTTGCAGAAAACAGTGCAATATTTTCAGATCCTCTTTCATCTCGTCCGGGAGTCGTGTGTGATAGTGTTTGTGTGAAGGGCCAGTCATTGCTTCTGCAATCGATTTAGAAAAGGGGCCCGCCATGGGAATAATCTGTAAGGCGAAATTAATCTGACCGATTAGTACTTGTAATTGTTTCACGGTCACCTTCTTTAGGGCCAACATGGAGCCAACGAACTGCCTAAAAGTGAGAAATTCTTCTGAGGGAAGGCGGTACTAACCGGCCACAGTATCTATTTCAATCTCTAAGAAAGTGAGACCTGGTGGGGCCCACAGTCTTATTCGGCGCTAGGGGTACCCCAGATCGTTGACTAAAGCTGTCAATGCATGCAGGGCCCCTGCGCACCACCCTGACTCTGGTGGTCCCAAGACTAAGAATTCATCCAATTAATGAACCGCCTCTCGATGGCCAGTCTTAGCTGTAATAATCTACTGTAGTAGTGAACTGAACTGTTCAAAGCATGATACTGCATAGCTTATCGACATACATTTGTCTTAGTAGTACGAGTCCCAAAATTGGAAACCCAAGAGGTGGTAGTCATCAGGGTATACCTAGAGGAGTCTAAAGGGAGACTCAATGCTGTTTTTGCAAGTAGAGCTCCAGGACCCAACTCGTGCTGTCTGGACAATGCCTCAGCTACTGAGGAGTACCTGACTGAACAAATCTGCGGGTCGACTGCACAATTCACAGAAAATCCCTTGGGTGGCAAGAAATCATAAATCAATCTAAATTGGCCAGGTTCCTTCACAAAGTCCCTAAAAGGGGAAGTGAGGAAAGGCCCAGCAATCTTCTCCAAGGTACCCTTTTTTGCTAATTTTTTTAAAGACTGTTGCTTGATGCATGCGGGCTGAAACCAAATTGCTACAATGAGGAATGGGGTCCACTCCGAGTGCCGGAATCCTAAAACCAGTGGAAAAACCCAGATACAGCAACCTCATTGGTTCCTTGTTAGGATATGTTAGAAATGGGATTTATTGTGGGTTCTGCATGGCTTAGGTGCATACCCTAACCAACCACTCTAGTCAATGCAAGTAAGTTACACACCAAGGATAACCTGTGCTCACCCTCTGGTAGCTTGGCGCAGAGCAGTCAGGCTTCTCATCCGAGGCAATGTGTAAAGCATTTGCACAACGCACTCAAACCGGCGGGGAAGCGGGCACTTGCTTCCACACCATATGGTGTTGCCCGCGTATACAACTTTTCTGAACAGAACTGTAGAGCATTATGGGAGAAGTGACAAAGAAAGCCCCACAGGGTGCTGCGAAAATATGTCTCTTACACTTATGGGGAGAAGACTCGCCACCCAGATATGCAAAAATATGTCTTTTACTGGGTCTCATAGTTGCAAAACAAAATATAGCTCGCATGTGGGGGACGACGGGGCCCCCAAAAGTGGGGGCGGGATATGGATTAGTGCATGACAAATGAAAAATAGATTTATCAGAGGAGAGGCTGTCCTAGTAAATGGGAGAAAATATGGGCAAGGTGGCGCTCGTACAGGGGCCTTGACTTGGGTCCCACCAAAACCTGTGAAATTTCGGGGCGGTACTCGCCCCGAATTAATGAACCACAACTATAAGATACCAACGTACTGTGTAACCAATTGCTGCGCAGAAGGTAGCAGCAGCAAGGCAACAAGCAAAAAAATCAGTCCAGATGAGTCATTTGGGCTGCGATGAAGTCCTTCTGATATAGGTTCCAGGTCCAAAAGTACTTTCCCAACATGCGGTCAGAGCCCCTGTACTTATACTCCAAAATGCCTTTGATCTAGGGGTGACTTCAAAGGAAACTTTAGAAGTGCACAACACTCCCTGTCAACCCCAGCCCTGGCTCCATACATCAGTAGTGGGTAAATCAGTCCTTTTTGTGAGGGCAGGACACAGCCTATACAAATGTAAATGTGCCTGCCTCCCTCTCTCCAAGCCCAGGAAGACTATTGGTATGCAGATGTAACGCTGCCACAACTAAACCTTTGTGTGTGATGACTGTCTTGAAAGTATGCACTAAGTGTAGCTGTCAACCAGGCCTAGACATGGATTGGAATCAGGCTGCAAAGCACATAGTTATAAGCACAGGGAAATGGCCTCTTTCTAAAAGTGGCATTTCTAAAATAGTAATGCACAATCTATCTACACCAGTAATTAGAATTTATCACTACCATTCTAAACATAAAAAAACATGTCAATGCTACTCCTTTCAGATCAGGAATTACCACTTAAACATATATAAGGGAATTCCCATTGGTAACCTCTGAGAGGAGTAGGCCTCCCAGTAGTGAGAACAAAATTGGCTGTTTGTCACCACCAGAACATGCCACACAATATGAGGAACATGTCCTACCTTTTACCTACAGAGCACGCTGCCCTTAGGGCTACCAAGGGCCTACCTTAGGAGTGACCTGTATGTAGTAAAAAGGGAATTTAAGGCTTGGCAAGTAGCTTTGAATGCCAAGTCAAAGTGGCAGTAAACAGTGCACACAGGCCCTGCAGTGGCAGGCCTGAGACAGGTTTGAAAGGCTACTTCTGTGGGTGGCGCAAGCAATGCTACAGGCCCACTAGTAACATTTAATGTACAGGCCCTGGGTATATGGTATACCATTTTACAAGGGACTTATAAGTATGTTAAATATGCCAAACAGGTGTAAACCTATCATACCATGTTTTAAAAAAAGAGCACATGCACTTCAGCACTGGTTTGCAGGGGTAAACTGTCCACAGTCCTAAAACCAACATAAAGGTCTGCAAAAAATAGGGGGAAGAAGGCAAAACGTTTGTGGGTAACCCTGCAAAAAGGGCCAGTTCCAGCAGGATACAAATTCAATCATGGGAGTGAGTTGGTGACATGTACCGGTTTTGGCAATTGAAGGATAGTTGGAGGGCTTATCATTTAAACATGTGGAAAGTGAGTTTAAAAAAGCAGCTCAGCAGAAAATGTCAGCTCAGCTGCAGGCCCTCTAAAATAAATGTAAATGTGCACAGTTCCATTCCCTCCCTCTCGGGCAGATTGAGCTGCCCTATTTCCTGGCTGTGTTTTTGCTACCTTGTAGCCCAAGTTGATCAGCAGTTTATCATAGGACGCAGCCTCAGAGTCTGCTCATATTTTCAATTGGCCTTCTGTGCGTTCAATGGCATGGGTACCCCGTAGCCCATGCCAGCGTGTTCGTCACTCCCTCCCAAAAGGTTTGAATTTTTGGGCAGTGATATAGTGTATGAAAAAATGGAATCTTCTGTCTGCATTGTCGAGGGAATTGGTTGTCTGAGGCCCTACCTATCTTATGTACCAGTACGAGGGTGTAGTAAGTTCTCTGTAGGATTTTTAGTTGTATGAGACGGAAGCTGGCTCTAATGGTTGCTTTGCAAGGACATGCTAAGACATCTAGGACATTTCCTAGTCAGTTTTAACTCACTATCATCATACCCCACTCTGCACTTCACATTGGACACCCTTGCACTCATCTGACTGCAACAAAATCAAAAGATCTTTACGAAAGTGACCCTTTGGGAGACCCATAAGGCATTGCAGCAGCGGCACGACAAGGAGCATCCGCCCGATGATGAAGCATGATATCCCCTGGGATGTGTGAGGGCAACAAGAAACAGTCTTGTTGACTGTCCTTCCTGACCATTCCACTCTTCTTCTTCCTCTTTATTAGGAACAGTGACCTCCCTGGTTTTGACTTTAAGGTTTTCCAAGATTACCAGGGCCAGGTAGAGGCAATGAGAAAAAATCCTTCAACCATATTTTATTTGAACACAAGTCCCATTTAGTACAATACAACACAGAAAATATTCATCACTTAAATCAGATCATACATAGTAAATTCAATAAATTTGCTTTTCAACCGTGGGTTAGTCATACAGAACATCTCCACCACATTTTCCACTTCCTTAATATCAACATCTATTCTAGCTCCAAGTAAAGACAATTGTTCCATATTTACATTAAAGGTAAAAAGAAGTAGACCTCATAGCCCTAGAGCCAGCCCATGCTGTAAGAAAATGAGTTGTTGGTTGACTGGGGTGTAAGACCTGGTCAAGCGGCAACCATAATCCTTGTCAGGTTAGGACACAAGCAAACCCCAAACTAACCTGTCCTCACCCCCTTGGTAGCTTGGCCCAGAGAGTCAGGCTTAATTTAGAGGCAATGTGTAAAGTAACTGTGTCAAACTTCAAACAGTGAAAACACTTGACAAAAAGAATCCCATCCCAGGTTAGAAAAATAGAGCTGAATTTAATAAATAAAACAAGACCAAAACGACAAAAATCCAATCAGTTCAACGAGGTTCTGAATTTTTAAAGAATAGACTGCTGTATAGCCCCTAAAAGCATTAAGTGCCAACCGTGGCTATCTGGTCATGCTGGACCGGGTCAAATTCAAATGTTCAGGCCGACCGTGATGGAGTTAGGGTCGGATACAGTCCCAGATTAGTCCTGCTGAACTTTTACCATTCTCAAGTTTTGTGCCAAGAGTCCCATTTGTGTTGAAGAGGGTCACCAGAAGAAAGCAGGGTATGGCTGGCGGTTGTCGACGTGGAGCGAAGAGCTGACCGGCTGGATCTTCGGGTTGGCAGCCCCCTGCGGGCTGTTGATGCCGCTGTGTGAAGAGACAGGCTGGCTGCGGCTTGCGTTGATTTTGGGAGCAAACAGAGAAATTCTGGTGCAAACCGGCCCATTCGTGCTCATGAAGAGTCCAAAAGCTAAACTTCAAGAGCTCGAGTGCTACACCAAGGGTTCAAACCTGAGAGGTCCCACTTTGGGGTCAGGGACCCGGTCAAGATAGGTCCGGGAGCTGTTGGGGAGCCTTTTATGTCCCTGAGGCACAGATCAGGAGGCCAACAGACTAGCCCTTTTAGTCACTCAGGGGTCCTGGGTTCAAGATGAAGTTGCATGTCCAATAGTTCTTCCTCAGGCAAGATAGCAGCTGGACAGCACAGCAGGAAAGCAGTTTTTTGAGAGCAGCAGTCCAGCAGAGTGGCAGTCCTTGTAGCAGCACAGCAGTCCTTCCCGGCAGTTTTCCCAGGTCCTGAAGTATACTGGAGTGTTGGTGTCTGAGTGGGTAGAAGCTTGTAAAGGCATAAATTTGAAGTGCACAGATGCCCTGCCTTCCCTGCCCTTGTCCCGACTAACTACAGGGGGTATGCAGCCATTTGTGTGGAGACAGGAAAATTTGTATTCAAATGTGAGTGAGGCTGCGCTCAGCTCCTCCCTCCCATCCTGACAGTGATGGCCCATCCAGTCACATCTAAGCTCCCATTATATGTGGCTGTCAAGGTGGAATACACAAAGCCCAACTGTCACCCATACCGAGGCATATGACCGAGAGACAGGCTGCAGGCACCAAATGGCTAAGGCAAGAAATTGTCAACTTTCAAAAAGTGGCAATTTCAGAATTGTAATTTAAAATCGGACTTCACCATAAGTTAGGATTTAAAATAGGATTCCAGAGAAAGGATCATGAACTGGTGACCACTTATAAAATGTAATAAGGCAACTCCAATGTTATCCTATGGGAGATACAGGCCTTGCAGTAGTGAAAAACGAATTTTGGAGCCTTTCACTACCAGAACATATAAAAGTTCATGTCCGACGTTTTAAATATATTTCACCCTCCTCTCTGGGCTGTCCAAGGCCTACCCTAGGAGTGACTTATATGTATTAAAAAGGAGGTTTTGAGCCTAGCAAAAGGTTTATTTTGCCAGGTGAAATAACAGGTTAAAATTCACAACCAGGCTCTGCAGTGGCAGGCCTGAGACAGGTTTAAAACACTTCTAAGTGGGTCACACAATCAGGTCTGCAGGCCCAGTAGTAGCATTTAGTTTACAGCCCTGTGCACATGTAGTGCACTTTACTAGGTACCTATACGTAAATTAAAATGGCAATTTGGGTACAAGTCAATGTTACCATGTTTTAAGCAGAGAGCATAAGCATTTTAGCACTGCTTGGCAGTGGTACAGTGCACAGAGTCTTAAGGCCAACAAAACCAATTCTGGAAAAAGTAGGTGGAGGAAGGCAAAAAGATTCGGGATGACCCTGCAGAAAGGGTCAGGTCCAACACATGCATTCGCACTCTGTCCAAAATCATGTGGGTAAAAGCACCTATATCCATGGAAGGTGATCCTAGGCTGTCACCCAAAAGGGCAACTGTCCTAGTCCTGCCCGCAAAACCACCAGATCGAAAAATCAGAAGCCCTATGTCCCTACCACTGTACTGCAGCTCGCCCCTATGACTTCCCACCCTTGCTCTGGAACTAAGGTATTTGCACAGAATGAAAATGCGCATTGACACTTTAGTGCCCTCAAACCTCTGGCTAGTTATTTCTCACTGCCCAACAAAAATCCACGACCACTGTTCCACTTCAAAATCCTCCAGGTCTGGGAGTGTGTGAATTTTTAAAGATCCGTGCATCCGGCCCCGGTCCCCTCGGAGGAGAAAAGGTCCAAAGTTAACTCTCTTTGTTCTTTTAAACTTGCCTCCTCCTGCGATTATGACCCGGTCACAAATCCCGTGGCCATTTTCCGGTGATGTCAGAACTGGAAATGTCCACCGGACACCATGTTTAAAAAAAAAGGCTCTGAGATGCCTGGCCCAAAGCATTGCTGAGCTGAAAAGGAGGCATGGTTCGCATGCGCCCTGAGCCTAATCTTAGGCAAAATTACTTGAATTCACTGTGATGGTTTTAATGTTGTATTTCTCGGTTAAGGGCTAATTTATAAATGTAACCTGGCTGTAGTGAAAGCTAGACCTGAATAACAATTTATATTGCTTACATATACTTATTTAAGCACTATTTATTAAATTTATTCTTGTTTAATCAAATTGTTGCTTCCAGGCTTTTGGAAATGTTACGTTGGGCTAGAGGTCTTGTTGTCATTCAAAGCCAACGTGAAAATTGCATTTTATTTGGAAGATCTATCCTTTGAACACAGTGAAATGATGCATAAACAATTGTGTAGAACTGCGTCCTCTTCACTTTGCCTTATACAAACTACTTTCCCAGTATGGGACCGGTAGAGCAGTATTCCTTTGAACTGTGAGATATAAAAGCATGTTGCTTGGGTGTGTTTGTATTCAGCAGGTCACGTTTAAATCTCTATGGACCACTCTGCCTTTTATCCTTCCAAGATTGATACCATTGCGTTGCATTGGATAATAGGAGCAAATGTTCTATACAGGTGTACAAAGAAAAGGAACCGTGCTTGTTGGTTAAGTAAAAAAGGTTGATGGTCGCTGTGTTGGACAAGAAAGTATCCTGTGTTCTGTGGGTAGTTTTGCAATTCTGTTAATTTCACTGGGAAAAAAAGAGTACAAAGGTGGTTTAGAAATTCAATTTGCCAAGCTACAGAGGATGGTCTGTTGCACTATTGTGGGTGCACTAGGAAATATTCCCTGTGATAATAGTCTCTTCTCTATGAGCCGTTATGGAGTACACCCCCTTATTTAAAGCACGGGATACTTTGGTGTACCTCCTTTTTACTAATGAATACCCATGGCCTACTATATGCATCTCTGTTCTAGGGTAACATCCTGCACTAAATGGCTCATTGTAATTTATATGATACATAGATTTTAAGGCGGATGCTTTGCTGAAACGGTATTAGTAGAACGTACTAGCTGTTTTTTTTTTTGGCTTGCTGTAACATTAGAGATGACTAAGTCAAACAGTCTAATGTGCTTTAATGTTCACTTTGCATAATGCTGCGGATATAGGAATACATTAAAAGATGCTGAATGCCATTACAGATGCGCGATCACATCTCTGTGTGTCATTTGCGGCATCTTGGAGTTAACTGAACCGCTCTTGCTTCTTTGTGGATTTTCAGATTTGAGCTGGAGAACATTCAGCCATGTTTTCTGACACTTCTCATTTGAGCAAACAGTGATTAGAAACACTTGTAATGTATGCACATATGTTTGAGGATCTGCGTGTTGAAAGTGCACCACGGGCTGCTTCTTTCATGTGTGCACAGTTTAATGTGTGTTGACTTGATAAATTATGCATTAAAATGAGTTGTAAGCAAAAAGGAGCTGGAACAAGGTCTGTGTGTACTACAAGATCAATGTCCACTTTGTCTCCACAGGCAGCAGAGGGTGTCACCTTCATTGGACCGGACACGCACGCCATCCAAGCCATGGGAGACAAGATCGAGAGCAAATTACTAGCCAAGAATGCAAATGTCAACACCATCCCCGGCTTTGATGGGGTAGTCAAGGTAAGAAGAAATCCAAATATTACGTCAGCACTGAGCCCGACACTTTGTTTTGAAACTCAATGGTTTTTATTGAAGACAATTTTGGTAAACCAAGCTACCAATATGAAGTTACATAGGTATGGAGCAAGGTGACAAAGTTAAGGACACCTCCTATATCTTCATATGTGACCTATGACGCACTGTTGAATTCCCACGGATCACGGACCTCCTCTCTTACAGAGAGGACATGTTGATTGCCTCTGGCACGGAACACCTACGGGACACCTCCCCGCTGCCTTCTTACCATCAAATGACAGCCTGCGACTCACTTGTTGTTTTTAGTTAGAGAATCTCATTCCATATTTATTAACAAAAACATATACAATTCTTGGCATCACACAGGTACACTTATCTACAGAACTGTTATACAAACTCATTTCCTGAATATATAGTCAGCTAGACATCGAGTTAACTACAACCCAGTCCCTACCTGTGCATCAAAACATTTTTATAAGCTCATCGTTAACCTTCTGACCCGGACACCCAACTTTACTGGGCCCACTGTGGGCCTCCACCTCTCCACAGGTGTGCAAGTTTCACCTATCAACTGGCATCCCCTGCAAGCTGTAGCATGCATTGACAAGCAATCAAAACATCGTATTGATGAACATTTCATTACCTGCAGAGGAAAGATGCACCCCACTCATGAGAAAAAAACCTTGCTTCCCTGATGTAACCATGGGGTATGCACCCGGTGATGACAGAATGTTTCTGTTCAAGCACTTCGCTGATTCGTTAAGAGCCCAAACAGCGATACCATCTCACCACATCTATCTTAGAATTATATGTGACCATGCTATTACTGCAGGAAACTTCTAGACAAACATGGCACTTCAGTGACTAACAATCCCAACAGGTCCCCACCACAATACTCCACTAAATCACTACCTCACAAATGAAGAATACCTAGAACCAATGGCAGAAGCCACCTTGGTCCTTTTTTATCAATTACTGGCCTCAAATCTTTGATTCACAAACCTCATTGCCATATCACCTCATGTTAAATCTAGCTTCTCTGTCTCACTCAGCGAAGCTACCAATTCATTTCCCAGGCCCTCCTGAGATACGAGAGGCCCAACACCTAGATGCACAGACAAGAGAGAGGTATGGAAGGAAAAGCAAAGATTATTCCGCTGACAAGAGCTAACTCATGTTGAGGAGAAAATGCAGTTTGAAACAACCTAATTTCCACCTCCCAAACCTCAGAATTATCTGATCTTCAGAACCAGAAGCTGACGAAGCAATGCTGTTGAACAATGAATGCAAACTAAAGTTAGCCGAGTCTATCCCCAGTGCCCCCAAAACCAACTTCAGTCCTTTTGAGAATTGAAACCTGAGAGAGGAACTCCATCAACATGGGGGAATTGTGACCTTGCCAATCCCAGCAGTCTTACCTCCACATAATTCCTCACTGCTTGGACTGGGCAACATTGTATCCCAGGGGTCCCATTGAGAATTATGTGTTCACCTAGCTCTCCCTGATCAGTTTTGGTAAAAGGCAAGGAGACAGCCAAGGACCCTCCTTGGCCAATGAACCCCTTCCATTGGCAGTCCCCCATGGATGTCCACTTTTAACCTAGCCACTAGCTCTCACTCTGAAAGCCACATAAAAGGTAAGGCACTAGGTAACCCTGGATAAAAAGACCTAAAATTCGGAAGAGCACACTGCGGGAGCCCTTCTGCAATGATGACAAGCTTACCAGTATCAAGATATAGCCTGTTATCTGAGCTCACTGCTTAAAGTCTTTGTCATCCCCTCATGGCCCTCTTAATGAGAAAGTAGTAAGCGAAATCCCTAGCCCCTTTCATCTTTGCATAGAGGGAAATTTCTGACAAGTGTTGCTTTGCATGGCAGCTGATCTGCACTTGTGTCCGTAATGTGTGGAAAGCCACCCAAGACACCCCAGAAAACATTTTCCCTTTTCCCTTTTGTTTCATGAAACACCCACGAAATTGGAACTATCCCTCATAGGCTTTTTTGGATTTAGCACTATGCTGGCTGCAACGAGGTCTGGTAGGACAGGGCACCATGCCTCGATAGATGGTCGGGGAATGATGTGGGTACTTCTGCAGCCTCAGGATGGAAATTTCTGTACTTTAAAGTGAGACAAAGCATTAGCAATGGTATTCATCACCCCTGTACATGCTTAGACTTAAATGTGCCAATATTCACTAAGCCTAGTTGAATTATGTCTTTTAGTACCCTGAACATCATCCTGCAACTTGAAAGCTGCTGGTTTGTAGACACCTCAATCGCCTTGTTATCTGAGCAAAATATCCCTGGCTGATTCTTCGCCAAACCATACTCAAACTATCCAAAAAGCCTCCACTGCACACAACATGCGTGGCCCATGATTTCCCAAAACCCCAAAGTTGCAGCAGCATATGTGAATTTGCCCAACTCTTGGTTGGATTTAGGTGCAACGGCCAGACATATGATCCACTAAAATGTTCTAAAAAGGCTGCCCAGATTCTCAAATCTTACTTTACCTCCACTGACAACCTTGTCCTGTGAGGTTTCAGCTGAAGGCCGTACATTACCTGCAGAGTGGATCAGCAAAAGGGGCAACACATGGCTATGATCCGCAGAGCAAAATTTTACGATCCCTCTAACACCTGTAGCTGTAATGTTACCTGCCTTGCCTCCAAATACACTTTAATTTAAAAAAAATTGTATTTAAACATTTCACAGTAAAACATCACACATTGGCAGAATGCAATACCTTTAGCGAGTGTAGTGCCCATATACAGTACAAAAATTTAAAAGAAAAACCTTTCAGAATTATACATCTCAGAACAATAGGGAGGTACAATGTTGATGCTTAATTAATAAAATAAAGGACACAATTTGTGTAGAGTTGTATTCACATGAGTATATTTATCTACCTCCTTCAGTGTAACCCCTACTATTGGTGACCGGGACCCACACAACAGTCTGCATGTGTGGAATCTTAATGTACCCCATCTGACACTCCTGCTTCCTTTTCAGTAAGGTATTGTTTATACAATCCCCAAAAATTCATAGGACGTCTGTTGGGGGGGAGGAGGGAGGAGAATAATTTGGTATTCAGCTCAGACTGCGTTTTGCAGTTCAACATATCTTTTGACCATTCTGTAATCATGGGAACAGGCCCCCGAGCCCAACGCATTGCTATCTGCTTTTAGCAAGTAGCAGTCCCATCGCCATTCATTTTCGGAAGTGCCTCTGTAGCGCACCCGTGGCAGCAGGGGATCTGGGGCCAGCGAGAGACCAGTGATCTTTTTCAACACCCAAAAGAGTTGACACCAGAATTCAGCATTCCGAGGACAAAGCCAGGCCACATGAAGAAAGCCTGCCGAGTCCTCGCCACATCGATCATACTTGGCTGTGTCTCTCAGGTCGTATCATAAGTTTCTGTGTTGTATAGTATACTCTGTTAAGAAATTTGAAATGTATGAGACTATGTCTACCATTTAACGGGACCTTCTGAGTGACCTCACTGCAGTATCTCCATTTATCATCGTCTATTGTTACCCCCAGCTAGCTTTGCTAGTCCATTCTGGCTTCACTATACTGAGTTCTCCTAAATTCTTGTGATGTATCGTATAAGTTAAATATTAATTTTTCCGGAGTTTTGGAATGTAGCAGATATGAGAGGGTAAGCAATTCAGACAGTTCCTGGAGATCGTCTCCCAAGAGAGCCTGCAGAGCATGTCACACTCTGAAAAAATGGAACTGCAAGAGTGAGGTGAAGTCCTGTCCCTCTGTCATTACCTCATCCCACGTACGAGCCTTGCCCTCAGCGAATAAATCGCCCATAGTGGAGACGCTAACAGACCTTAAAACCTGCACCGCTTCCTTCTCTACATGAATTGGGAGCCAGCGGTACCATTCCACAGGCAGTAGAGGAGAGTATAACAGTGCAATAGCTTGCCTCTTTAATAAATTGTGCCAAGCATGAACTGTCAAATTGACTGGGTCAATTATGCTATGTCATCTAATAGGATTGCGGCACAGTCTCTGAGGAAGAGGGTCCGGCTTGGCCGCTACCTGTTCAACATACAGATGTGGGAGGTTCCGCGGGCCATGTACCCAGAAATATGCATGTGAGCACTGAGCAATTCTATATTATAACTCAAGATCCGGTGCTCCTAGGCCACCCTTAGAATAGGGGAAGGTAGAGTATCCCATTTGACTCGCTACTGTTTTCCCGGCCATGCTAATTTCACCATTAAAGAGCGTAGGATCTGAAGTGTGGTTTTGGGAGAACCATAGGGATGTGCCAGAAGAGAAAAAAATCTAGGCAAGACAACCATCTTCATTAGTGAGATGCGACCTATCAGGGACAAGGGCAGTCGGATCCAGCGGTCGATATCTTCTTCCAGTTTCCCAATAGCCCTGCTGTAATTCTCATTGATTACTAGTTCTGAGTCAGTATAAATCTGTATCCCAAGATAACACTCGGACCACCGCAGAGAAAAGTCCAGAATGACTTGCGTTGTAGTCGAGGTCACCGGGAATACAATAGATTTAGTCTAATTAATTCTTAGACCAGATACCCCCCCAAACCTCGTCACTTCATTAATTATCGGTGTTAGGTTAGATCTCTTCTCTCTGACATACAACAGCATGTCATCTGCATACGCAGAAACTATAAGGTTGTAGTTTGGGAAGCAAATTCCTCTGTGCCCGTGGTATTCTTGTAACGTGCACGCCAATGGTTCTGTAACCATGGCGTACAATAGCGGGGACAGAGGGCAGCCGTGCAGCGTGCCTCTCGATATTGTAATTGGAAGAGTAACCACATCACCCACCCAGACCCCAGCTACTGGCCTATTATAGAGAACCGACACTAGCTTAAGGAAAATCTCACCCACTCCGACTCGTCGCAGTACCTGCCTCATGAAGGCCCATTTGACAGAGCTGAATGCCTTCTTGGTGCCTAAGAAGACAGCAACTGCATCAGTCTCGGGCCTTACATGCTGGATAGTTCCGAACACTGTTCTCAAATTATATGATAAGCTACAACCTGGAACAAATCCTGCCTGCTCCGGCCCTACTACGATTGGGATCAGACTAAGACTTTGGCATATGTTTTGGTAACCACATTGAGGAGTGATAAGGGCCTATATGATGAGCATTCGTCAGAGGGCTTCCCCTGTTTCAGCAAGCTGACTATTAAGGCCTCCCTCATTGATTGAGGCATCACACCAGCTTCCCCCATCTCCTGGAACAGAGTACACAAATGTGGGATCAGTATATCCTTAAAAGCTTTGAAGAAGCTGACCGTGAGTCCATCTTGTCCCGGGGTGCCCCATCTCGCATTGTAGTGAGTGCAGCTAGTATCTCTGAGGGGTCCAACGGTCTCATGAGATATTCCCTATGCCCATTGGTGAGCCACGGAAGTTGTATATGTTTCAGGTATTCCTGTATAGCTGTGTCATCTGTCACCACTTTAGAACTGTATAGGTCCGAGTAATACCCGCTGAACCTATTGGCTATCTCTTCCAGGTGGTTTAGCAATTCGCCACCTGAATCTCGTAATTCAGTTACTAAGGTGGCTTCTCTTTGGCGGCGAGTAATTGCTGCAAGCACTGAGCCCGGCCTCTCTCCCTCCCCATAGGTTTTAGCGACCGCATATTTACCCATATGTTTTAGCTCACTGTCTGCTACCTCGTGATACTCCTCAAGTGTTTTCTTTAGTTCTTCCGAGACATGGGCTTCATTCCTAGCCAACGCCTCTTGATCCAGTCTACCTCGTTGCTTCCCAAGTGTCAACAGTCTATTTCTTATAGTGTGGAGGACCTCAGAATGTTTGAATATGGCCACCCCCCTAATATACACTTTGAACTTTTCCCGCACCGTGGAAAATTGCTCGACCGAGCCTATATTTATATCGAAAAAATCCACTATTGCTGTGTCAAGTTCAGGCTTAAATGCTGTATCTAAGAGAGAATAGGGAGGGAATCTCCATGTAAAAGGAGCAGGTCCCACAGGAGGCACCTCCACGTCCAGTACTATAGGTGAGTGGTCAGAGAATGAACGTGGGAGGCACCTCCACGTCCAGTACTATAGGTGAGTGGTCAGAGAATGAACGTGGCAAAATGGTGCAATCCTGAACCCGGGGGAGTAGGGACCTAGAAATCAGCCAATAATCTATTCTAGTGTGCAAGTCATGGGAGGCTGAGTAGTGTGTGAACCGTCCTGAGCTAGAGGATCTGGTTCGTCAAACATCCATTAGTTCTAATTGCGTGGCAAGGTTGCATATAGTCTTAGCCGCCGCTGAGGGACGTCGGGTTAGGCCCTCAGAGCGATCCAGTCACAGGTCCAGAACGCGGTGGAAATCAGGAAAGTCAAGTTGTTAATTTTAATCCCAAAAACAAAAACACAGTCCTATTCAAGAATAAGTTTAGTCCATAAATTTTTTAAAAAAAGGTCCCTGTTGTGTACCCTAGTCCCAAACCTAATCTTTCCTTCTTAAGTGGCTCACAACACTAGGCAACTTGTTAAAAGCATCGACATGCATTTCAGTGGACTATACATAGTTCGCCTTCGACCTTCATCATGACCTACAGTTGTAAAGTTGAAATATGAAAATCTTCAATTCATCAACCAAATCAAAGGGGGGGGGTCTAACAAAAAAAAGCTAATATTAATATATTTTAACATGTATTTTTGAAGACACAGCACATCTGTTGTTCTCTTGTAATTTCCATATCCCACTGTCAGAAACTTGTTGAATCACAATAGATTAGGTCAAGTGTTCATCTTTTAAGAAATTTCTCTCACAAAACCCATTCAGCCTACTGAAACTCCTCAATCGTAATTGAATTTCAACCGCATAGCTCATTTTTTCATATACATGATATAAACACCATACACTCCTTACATCTGAATTCATTTGAAATGTTTACTCCAGTGTAAAAAACAAATTGGCATAAACAGGTTTGCATTACAAATGTCTCATAATGGCATATTTGTAGTGACCCCTTCTAGTCAACTAGACAGTCATAACTATGCCTTAAAATTATACTTATCCCCGCCTTATATGCCCTAATGCACAAATAAACTAAATTGACACCCAATACCCTTTTCTGGGGTGGATTTGGCTAATAAACACACTACTATCTGATGATCGGTGTCTTTTGCTTTATCTAGGATAAATCAATTGAGATCCTACTGAAACAGCACTACTCAATGCCCACTTTCCATTCTCATCTGCAATAACACCACTCCTGAAACCTCTAGCTCCTATAAGCAATGCATAGTGCCAACCTTAGAATCAAGAGAGAAGATAATGGCTTCCGATTCACATCAATGAGGAAGAACAGCCTCTCTTAATCTGGTCCTGGGCAGCCCGTGGCATAGTAAGGAAAAAGCTTGAAACATCAAAGCAGGATGTCCTCAAAGAGTCTTAGTCTAAAAAAGAGCACCAAATGTAAAATAAGCACAGAACCAAAAAAGGGTTCAATGATCAGATTTCTGGAAAACCTAAGGTGTACTGACCGGGGTATAATAATGCTTCACATTAAGGCAATAAAGCCAGGGGGTCAGTGGGGTTTTGTAGATCAGCTCTGGCCAAGGAACCAAAATGCCCAGCCTAAAGACCAGGAAATCCAGAGTTCTAGGTAAGGGTTGTTTGTTATGGTGTGTGAGCCCACAAGTCTTTACTTGTGCCAGCGGCACCCTGAACCTCCCAAGTAGCTTACAAATGCTACCAATGATTCCCCACAGTGACCTGATGCTCGGGTCCCAGTAATAGAAAATCATCAAGGTAGAGCACGACACATGATAAACCAGTAGTTGTCTTCAACAACCCACTCAAAACATGAGCTGTTCTACTCAGAGTAAGAACATGTTACTGAACAGCCCATCGGCATGCACTTGTCAAAGTTATACGATCCCTTTAACTGAAAACCTAACAGATGGAAATCATCTCATTGGACTTGCTATAACCTGAAAGCAGATTTGATATTGGTCTTAGCAAGCAATGTCCCTGAGCCCAAAGATTGTAGTGTGGCAAGAGCCTTGTCAACAGATGCATATCTCAACACAGGAACTGATCAATGACCTACTTAACAGTTCCCTCGTGGGGCAGAAAGGTTATGAATGAGGCAAAACTCGCCCAGCTCTTTCTTTGGTACAGCGCCTTGACGAGAATACACAGTTTTTCAGCTGTATTTTTTCAAAAGGGCCCGCTACCTGGCCCAGCCTCTTCTTTCTTAATGTTACTTTTGACCACTTCCATGTTGGATCTCAAGGATTGCTGATTCTTGCATGTTGGCACCCTGACAGTACCCTGCGCTGGAATCCTGAAGCCAAATCTGAAACCATAATATAGCAATTGTGTTGCCTGGACGTTGCTAGATCTACTTAACCAAGAGATCAAAATCTGTCAATCAACTGGGGAAGGAGCCTCCTTGAAGGGGAGCTGCTCCTCAGACTTTTGAGGACCCTTCTCTCTTCCTTTTATGAAATAATTGAATGCATGATGGGAGGGCGTTGATCCGAAGGAACAATTATGCTGAAACTTATGGGCATCCGGATTACTGCTACTCATCTTTTTGTTGTACGCAATGTATTGCATATGACGGGACTTGGCTATGGTACTTCATTCCCTGCCCTGCCATCCTTCCATGGTCTTTAATGGACCAGGGCAGAAGTAATTGCCGGAATAAATGGTTGCTGGTCATCTAGGCAACCAAAATCAGAGAACCAGAAATTTGACAGACTAATCCAGAAATAAGTTTAGTTCAGCAACTTCTGCTGCTTGTGAGGTAGCTACTTAGAGAATATAAGTAAAGTTATGGTAATGAGCAGCACAATAAATAAGAAAGCTGTTTCTCATCCCAAAGGGCAGTTTGCTAAAAAGGTGTCTGTTGCTGACCAAAAGTAACATTTGTGGAGAGGGGCTTTACAGCGGGAACATACTCTGCTCTTGACCCTTTTGCTATTTTTTTTAACCTAGGACGTTTATTCACCTGCATCATATGTTTTATGTCCACCTCCACCCTGTTTTGATTGTCAGTGTTTTGACATAAAATGAGTGCCTCACATTCTGCTTAAACTAGCATCGCTCCATGCTTTGGCAAATTAGCAGAACTATTGAGAGTACTGGGGATGACATACATGTAGATATCGATTGGTCACCTTCTGTTGGACAAAGTGCCCTCGCGTTGTTCTCTCCCTGTCTTTCTTTTAAATTGAAAAATTCAACAGAATAGCTCCTGGTCCCTGTCCGCTTGGCAAAAACAAAACAATGACTGATAACTGCCCGTAAATGTATGCCCTCAAGCATCTGCTGGAATGCTTGTGTGCCATGTATGCTAACAGGGTATTTTCTCAAACAATTCTACACATTTCTCGGACTTCTAAAAAGACCCTTCATACCCCTTTCTTGTTTTTGGGTTCATTGGTACTGGGGTGAATTCCTGTTAAACTGGACCTCCAAGTTGCATAGCTCCCCCAGGAAAGCAGTCAGTGTCCTTGGATGGTATGATGTGAACTGTTGCACCATTAGGCAGGATAAATGATGGGCTTCATGATGCACCTCTTCAGTAACCTGCTTTACATTGAATATAATGCTACTTTTCAAATTCAGCAGGACAGTGCTCTTAATTGAACTGAGAGGTGATTTGACAATAGTGACCACTACCACCCTGCTGTGGGATAAAAAAAAACACCCTGTCCAATCACAAAGATGTAGCCTAGTTTGCCCTGGATAACTACTGTAAACAGTTTAGTGCAACATTCTTTTAGTCGTGGATGTATTCAGCATTCGGACCACAACTTCTTGTCCTGTTCTGATATAATAATGCTCTTAAACCCATTTATGTAAAAAGTCCTTGTTCACCACTTGATGCATCAGGAAAGGCGCAAATACCCGTCCTATTAATATCCTCCAAAACATTATCCATATATTTAAATTCTTTAACACTTCAGATATAAGCTTAGACCTGTGATCTTTAGCTTGACGAGATGCTATGCCATTAAGATCATTCACAAAATAATATTAGGTTGCCTCACAAGCGTGTCCTCTGATGTAATCTCCTTTTTCCCCCTCGTACTGATACAGGCCCCTGCTTTTTCCAAGGATGGATGGCAAAGACCATGAGTGAAATATAGCTCAGTTCGCAGAAACCCAAAATGGTCGCTGGACCCTTAGTCTTAACCTTAGCTAGAGAAATCCCCATGTTTTTCATGCTCCTCATTAACTTGCCGTGACCCTTCTTACAATGGATCCTAAAAGGTGACTCCACAAATAGTCTTGATATTGCATGGTGTCAAACATATATATTACCTTACGAAATACCCATTCCATAAAGGAACTAAAACATTCAGAATACGCACAAACTCGGGGACCCATCTGCATTCCATTGTCGAAAAAGAAAGATCCCTGGAATTAGAAACCTAATAATCTGATATATCCAAGTGAACCAACTGAACTGAAAAGTTGACTCAATTCAAGCCATCGCCAATAACCTCCTTTGCCCAGCATATTAAGGTGCTCAACAGCCTGGCCTATAAGGATGTACTCGATTGAACAGAAATGGCGTTGATGGTATCCTTCATTGAGGGCCCCTTAGACAAAGTGTTTATGAGTTACTAATTGTCTGACTCCTTCTTCGGGTCAATACGTAAGGACAAACAGACATAATCAGTAAAGGGTGGGTTCTCACGTAGTCCTGCAGTCCTTAGAAATGCCACTTCATTCTACGTTATTTTCTACCCATTTCTGGATTGGATTAGAATGAGTCCTGATTCTTGAGAGTACAGCCTCCATTATGCTGGTCATAAAAATCCTAAAACCATCTATAAAACCAAAATAAAATCTTTGTGATGCAGGTAACCAGATAGTAATGATTGAAAAATTCCGTCTTGTTTGGGAATGGTGCGTTTTCTGTCAGTCCTTGGACCAGCCAGACTATTCTGAGACTTAGAACTTGTTAAAACATTTAGTTTACGGGTGTTCGAGAAGGTTGTAGCATCCATGCATAAACGTCCTGGGTGCAAGGACTCAATGTTTACCTACCGATCATGCAACATGGTTCTTTCTGTCTCCTCCTGGATCAGGGTCACAATAAGAATTGCCTGTCTTATAATATGTGCCATTGTGGCACATCAGTGCCAACCACATATTCACTTCTGTCTTTTCCCATTGAAGTCCTCATGCCTGCTCCTTCCTTCCAAAAACCTTTGTTGTAATCAAGGCAAGTATCTGCACCCCCTCAAACCTTATGAGCTACACTCACTTTATTGACAATTTGCAATAAGAGCAGGGTACATTACAAAAACGAAGATAATAACAGTCAGACTGACTAGTATGTTTTCAAGGTATTACCATCAGATCAGCAACAGTGACTGCAAGAAATGGGCTGACCAAATTGTTCAGCTTACGAGTGAACATAAGCAACATATATTTAAGATCTGTTAACCTAAGCAGGTGTGAAACCAGTAGTAGAGGTATAAGAAAACAAAAGATGAGGCTTAGCACAGGCAGGCATGTTGCATGGAGTACATAACAGGTACTTGGGAGCAAGGAGTGTAATCTGTAAATGGCAGTTTTAAAAGATAGTAAAAGTCGACCATTTGATTCATCCTAGCAGCAAGAGATACCTTGGAATTGATTGTGTTCCGAGCGCAGTAAATACACAGGAGGTGAGTATCAAATGAGTATGGTGACATTTAAAGGGGAAGGGTAGAGTGATGGTACGCTCATTGTGGTAGGATATTATTTTTTGTGTTGTGTTAGAAACTGTGCAGTATGTCATCCCAACTATCGGATAGGAGACTTTTCCTGAGACCTTTGCTTTCCTCCCTTCTCAGTGCTTTACTTTCAGCCCCAGCCCATTTCACAGCTGCTTGGTGCCATGCTGACACTTCCAGGCATGCACCTGCATTCCACTTTATTATAGAGCACTTAGCAAGTAGAAAGGAGAGATCAAGAAAGCGTGCAGTCAGTTTGTTCTATTTGGTTCATTTGAATATGTATAACACGTAGACCTTTGACCTATGTACATTGAGGTTGCCTGGATTCTGAGAGAGTTCAGCAGTAATAGCTGACCAGACTCATGTCAATGAATGGCAAGTCCATAGCATATGTACCAGATCGGCTTCAGGAGGCCTGCAACAGGGGCAACAGATATCAGCTCTGGGAAAAATTGGTTTATTTTATCTGAAGTGAGGTAGGCTATGTGAAGAAAATTATAAGGGACTAGTTTAAATCTGGAGTTTCAGAAGATGAAGCCAGTAACTTTTCCCATTCCTTATTATGAAGGACTCTCTCTTTTCCATTTTTTTGCACAATCTGTTCAGTGGGATCTGGGTGTGCTTGCCCACCGCCTTGCATCGGCAGCCCCTCCATTAGGGCGGAGGAGCGCCGCCCTCCCTGCCCCCACGCTCAAATAAAATGATAAAATCGGTTTTAAACTGGTTTTATTATTGTTTTATTTGAATCCCCTGGACCCGCCCCCGAGATTCTGACAAATCTTGGGGGCAGGTCCAGGGGATGATACTGCTGGTGGGGGAGTGGTAGTGCACTCCCTTCACTGCGCATGAGGGTTTGGCCTCCAGCCCTAGCTGATTTGCTGGGGCTGCAGAGAGCAGGCATAGGCTCACAGTCAGCCTGGGAGCGCAAGTTGCCAGCACTCAGGCCACTACCGACACTGCTTTCATGCAGCCTGTGCACAGAAGCAAAAAGAGCGCGATGCGGCGGGAGACAGCAGCTGTTAAGTAATGTTTTTTTCTTTTTTTATCCCCTAACCTCCCCCCAACCCCCCTTCCTCCTCCAGTCCGCCCGCCAATTTGGCAGGGGACGGACCACTACTGTCGCCTTGGTGAGCCATCTGATGAGCCGTCAACCACAACACATCATGTGTAAGAATTGTATAAGAGCAAGCGGCTGGGGCTCCTCAGCTGCAATACCCCATTCCACACAACAATAATTGATTTTATTTGTGTAGGTCAGGAACTGCCCTGTGTGGATATTGTATTGATCTGTAAGCGCATCAAAGTTCGAAAGCTGACCATCATAGAAGAACCCATGCAGTTTTGTAAGATCCGCCAGCATGCCTCCATGTCACGGCAGGCCCAATTAGGATGGCAGGGTCATAAGGGTTTACCTTTTCAGTAATATGCAGGCTTCTGCGAAAACAGCTACATGCCACTTGCAGTAGCTGCGTGGAATAGTCCTCAATTTTAGAAGAAGGAAGGAGGAGGTGCAGCAGATTAGCAAGATGCAAGGGGCCTTGTGTAACACCGGTGTCATCAAGACAGCTAGTAGAGAGCCAACAACACACCCACTGCAGCTGCACTTCCAAACAATAGTGCTCAAAGTTAAGGTCTCCCAGTCCACCCTTGTCTGAAGGATACTGCAGGTTAGAGGGGTCACCTTGTGGTGATCACTCCACCAGATGAGGTCCCCAAGAAAAAGTGTCAAGGTTACAAAAACATTTTGGAGGGAGGCTTGGTGGGAGGTTAGCAAAATAATACAAAGGGTAAGGAAGCAATATCATTTTGAATAAAGTGATGCTACCCATGACTGTCAATGGCAGGATATTCCAGAATGTGAATTGGGTTTTTAGCGCTGAGACTGCCCTTGTAAGATTGCCACCTAGCAAGTCATGTTCAGAGTGGTAAATTCTAATACCCGGATATCTGAAAGATGTCTCTTTCCGCTTAAAGATGCCTCCAACTATATCTAACCGTACTTTGGGGATAGAGTGGGACTGAGCAAGACTTATTCCTGATAACATACAGTCCTGATTCCTTACAAATGTCAGGAGGACACATGTAGTGTTGTTGTGGGCAACATGAATATCTTTAATGTACAGGAGCATATCCTCTGCGTATAATGATATAATGAGTGCTATTTGTTAGAAGGATATCCCAACTTGTTTCCTCATATGGCCTGGTATTGTCGAGTCCCCTCTCATGGGTTGAATTGTTGAATCCCAACACTCCCTTCCAGACAGGGATCCCGGGATGGTTGTTTGCAACCCCCCCGCCTCCTTCCCCGGAGGCACCGATAATAAATCATCCAAAACAGAAAAATTTGGACTAGTGGTCGTATAACCCTGGGTGTATTTTTATTACAAATGAATAAAACGTAATTAAGAAATGTATTAACAATTTTTATACGCAGAAAACCCAAACATATTCAATATCATTTCAAATACACATATTTACACATCTTTGATGGCTAACCTTAACATGAGTCTAATACATAGCCATACCTAACCTAAAACTGGAATATGTACATTTTGTTTTCTGCGTATCCCTGATGAGCCTACGTGCAAGGTCATGACTGTTCCCAACTACTTGCCCGGTCCCCCTTTAGCGGAGTGAACTTGCGCAGGAGGCCCATCTGCCCATCAGATTCCTTTCTGCTGGCACCCCCTACGCCCTCCAATACTACCTTCCAGGAACTGATGTTATGCCACGTTGGCGCCCATGCGCCTGTGCGGGAGTTTGCCCAAAGGGGCCTACCGGAGGCGGCGCTTCCTACCCCTGCACCCTTCAGCCTACCGGCCGTAAGCGTCCCCCTGGAGTGTGCTGAGGAACCTCTGCCCCCCCCCCAGGCATCCCCATTAAACAATGGGATGCCTAATAAGAGATATCAAATTGACCTAACAATCATGACCTTACCGCCACAGGCCAATATAGTTGACCGACTATCTGGCCACCCCCAATCAACTGCTGACCCAAAGGTCATGCCCTGTTTGCTACCCCTAATATCTAGGCTAGCACATTCTTCATGAAAAAATCATTGCCCAGTTTGGAAAGGTGAACCCTGTCTTGCAGAAAAAAACACTCCCCCCGTATGCAACCATGTGTATCGTCTGTAATTTGGGAGACCGGAAACGCTTATCTGTTCTGTTGTTAATCCTCTTTACGGAGTGATTCAAAGCCCAAACAGACTCACCCCCACGCCATTGGAACCTCGGGATCATGTGAGACCATACCAATATTGCTTGTGGGCACTGCTTGGCCAACCATCCTACTTCTGTGATTATGGCCTCCACCACCCCTTTCCTACCCATGTGTACCAGGTCATTACCCCCAGATGAATTATTACCGCAGCGGGTGTCGCAGGGACCTAAGGAGCAAAGCACTCATCACATTACGGAACTGACACAATCACAATCCCCCTTGACCGTGTAATGACACCTTCAAACCCGCCTGGTAGGCACTGTCTGCGAAATGTCCTGCGAAAAAATGCTGTTTCAACCTGCTCACATATGACTGTCCTATGATCCAGACTTTTCTTTGGCCTGTTCCCCAGGCAGGTACCTGGCGTGGGCGAGGCTCAGTTGACCAGCAGACAACGGCTAGCTCCCCTCATGCGGGACAGGACATGGAAACTCAGAGAAGTGAAACACGACCAACATTAGTAATGAGACTTAAAGTAAGTGCAGCCGCACATATCGCTTGTAGCAGTCCCAAGACCACCGCCCTATTCTTTGAACATCCTGCCCCACCAGACCCCGAGCCGTAGCTTCAGTAGCTGCCCCAATCCTGAAAGAATGGGTACCACATTTGGATGCTTCCAGGCTGGCCTCCCCCAGTGCCAATGTCCGGATCCTCCCAAACTGAAATCTAGTGAGGGGAGTCCCATCCATGTGGATTAACAATGGCCCCCCTGCAGCGCCCGCGGCCTACAGGCCATGTACACCTCCAAGTTGCCCACCGGACAGCAAGAGTTCCCCAGAGCTCTGTGCAAGATAACGTGACCCCCCCCCCCCTCCCCTCCCCATCTGGTCCATTTTTGATCTGGGGATTGATAGGGACACTGACCCTGCCTGTAGGTGAACATGGGCAAATTGCATCCCACCCTGCCAATCGTTTTTATTACGTGCCACCAATTCCCCAACTCTGAAAGTGCCATAAAAGGCGAGGGAAAAAGCGGACTTGAACAGGTGGACCTCACTGGTGGATCTACATACTTTGTCCAATGACCCCATGAGGGCTGAGAGCACTTTGATGCTAATCGGATTTCTAATGTCCGGCTGGGCACCCTGCAGGCATTGCCACCGAAAAATGCTATTGCCGTCATGTGGCGCTTTACGCATGCCACAGAACACCCACTGTCCCTCAATTCCCTTATGAATGATATGACGGATGCTGACTCGTGCCATGCCCTTTCCCAGCTTTCCCCCAGACATGCGCAGTAGGCGATAATTGCCCCCTCATAGACCCGACTAGTCCTGGGTGCTAGGCTAGCTGTCACGAGGTCTGGTAGGTTAGGGCACCAACTACCACAGATGCTCTGGAAAAGGGGTGGGATGGTCCCTGCTTCCGGATGGTAGGACCTGAAAACCTCCATCTTGAAACGAGACAATGCGTCAGCCGCGTGGTTGAGTATTCCTGGGACATGCCTAGCCCTAAACAACACATTTAATCTCATACATTGCAGCACAATTTCTTTAAGCAAGCGAAGCATCATCTTACACTTGGCAGACTGCTGATTGATGCATTCTACCACCGCCATATTGTCTGACCAGAAAACCCCAGACTGATTGCAAAACTGGTGTGGCCAAATGGTCACGGCCACCAAAATGGGGAAGAGTTCCAGAAATGTGAAATGTTATTCCTTACACCGGATTCAACCCACCACGCGGGCCAATGTTGCGCTGCCCATTGCGAACCCAGAATAGCACCAAAACCCTCACTCCCTGCAGCGTCTGTCATGAGACCAAGTTCTAGACTGGACCTGGCCGGGCTGGGCCATACTACCGCGCCATTGAAATCACGCAGGAATGCCATCCAAATCCGCATATCCTGCTTAACCTCACTGGACAACCGAGCGTGGTGATGTTTCTCTTTCAGCCCTGACATGGTCGGTTCGATGGAGCGTGAAAAGGGGCAGGCGATAGGGATGATCCTTAAAGCAAAGTTAAGCATGCCCACTGCCCCTGTAGCTGATGCAACGTGACTTTTTTGTTGCGCAAACAGTCTGCCAATGCTAGCATGAAACCTTCTACCTTACTCAATGGCAAGCGTGACACGCCCTGAAAAGTATCTAGCTCTATGCCCAGGAACTCAATTTGTGTGGCTGGCCCAACTGTTTTTTCTTGTGCCAGGGGGTTTCCAAACTCCCTTATGAGTGCACACAATGCTTCTAGAGCCCTGCCCCACTCTTGTGACTGTGGCGCCCCTAACAACAAGAAATCATCTAAGTAGTGCAATACCCAGTGGTGCCCAGTCAACTGCCGGAAAACCCACTCCACGAAAGAGCTGAATTTCTCAAAATAGGAGCAAGAGACCGAGCACCCCATTGGCATGTACTTGTCCATGTAGAATTTCCCCTCTAACTGGAAACCCAAAGGATGGAAATCTTGTGGATAGACTTGTTGCAAACGAAAGACAGATTCTATATCAGATTTTGCTAGCAACGTGCCTGGGCCCAGCGACTGCAGCATTGCAATCGCCTGGTCCAATTATGCATATTTCACATAACACAAAGCTCCATCAATAGCATCATTCAGTGATTGACCCCTAGGAGCAGACAAATTATGGATCAATCGGGACTCCCCCGGTTCCTTTTTAGGTACTACACCCAGAGGTGAGCAAACAAAATCATTAACATTGAGTCCAAAGGACCTGCCAGCCTTCCTAAACGCAGTTCCTCCAACAATTTATCTGTTGCCAAAGACATGTTCTCCCTCACTGACTGCTGATTTCGACAGTACAATAGCCTGGGGCAGGAATCCTGAAACCATCCCTGAATCCCTCCAACCACAACTGGGCTGTGATTGGGCAGCAGTATTTGTTTAGCCAGGGAACCAAAGCCATAATGGGTGAGTGTGCCTTAGAAAGTGAGAGATCCTCATTCCTGTTTTTTACCTCCCTCGTCCTTTGATTTCTTAAAACACATGGACTCTGGGTGGTAGGATAAACCACAGAAGGAGCAAGCATGTTTGAATTTACATGAACAATTGGGCCTTGTGCATGTCCGCTTGTTGATCCCAACACGCTCCCTTCTTGCTACCCCCTCTCCCGCTATGGGGTGCACCAGACCAAAAGGACTTCCCTTTTGGTGCGTCCTGGTTCGTACTTTTCATGTGCCTCAACCACAAAATTACACCCATTTGATCCCATGTTGGGGCCGGGTCAGAGGCCTTCGCCCTCCTGAATGCCTTGCCATGTTCCTTCCAACACATTCCCCCGTACTCATTATGTGCACATGTGATCCTATTCTGGTAGCACACCAGTTCAGACCTCAGCCCAGGGAATTTTTCTACCATTATCGAATGGAAGCTTGAAATCTCCAGTTAAGTAAGGTTTCATCAATCTTTTTTCTAGTGGGCCAATTGCCCCAATCCCTTGGCTGAGCCCATTCCCTCAACTTCTTCGTCTCCTCCCTCTCATCCTTCTCCACTAACAAAGAAGACATGTTTACATATTCCCCTTTCCAGATTTGCTCTTTCACATCCTGTGCCTTCCCAGACGTTCTCTGGGTGTGCGCATTTCCCCAAACCTAAACTCGGTAAAGAGTTTCTCCGTACCTGCAGATCTTTGCATGCTCAGCTCCTGCAGCTGTGACTGGATTGGAGAGCTCTGGGCCACTCTTGCCGCTCTTGTCGCTTCCTGCACTCTTTTGCCCTGCCCCGCTAACCGGCCCAACCACCGTTAGTGTGCCCGTCTCAACCGTCTGTGGCACCACCTGCTTCGCCCTTTCTACCTGTGCTACCAAACTCTTGGCCCTCTCCACTGCATACCCTTCAGCTAACAGGGCCCCACTGCCCGCAGAATGAATTACCGTCCCTGCCTTGGCTAGCCATGTGAGCACTGCCGCTAAATTTGCTACCAAATTAGGTTGACTTGGAACCCCACTAGGGGTACCGCAGGGGGGAACCACTGGCTGGGAAGGAGCCCCCTATGAACCAGGACCCCCAGGTGTGCTAGGCAGACTTGGTACCTCAGGACCCCCAGGTGAGCTATGCTGACTCGGGACACCAGGACCCCCTAATGGGCTAGGCTGACCAGGACCCCCAGATAGGCTAGGTTGAAGTGGCGCTGCTCCCACTGGCTCTAGTCCATGCCTCTCCTCTGGCTGCACCTTCCCAGCTGGGACTACCGGTCCACGGACTGCTGGGCTTGGTTGCTCTACTGGAACAGCCCCCCCGCTCCCAAGTTTAGCCCTAGCTATCCGGGGTACTGGAGGAAAAGCCACCCTGGGTGCCACCCCGGAATGCCTGGGCCTGTCCCCTCTGTCTTCCTGCCCATCCACTTTCCTGCTTAGCTCGGCCACTGTCTGACCCAAATCATTCGCTCCCACAGGCTAATCCAGTGGGTCAGGTGAGTAAAAAGTCCAACCCGAGCAGCTCCCAGCTGTGAGAAAAAATGCCGGTCTACCAGGAGTGTGAGGAGAGTGCCCCCCGCTGTCCTTCTCTCACGCTGCGATCTCCCGAAGGCTCCACCGATCCGAAGATTGCCCTGTAGAAAAGAACAGATAAAAAGAGAAAGCCGGAGCTTCCTGAAAAGTCCTCCGGCGTGTGGGGCTGGCGAGGAGGTGATGTCTTTAGAGCGGAGCGGCGAGGGAAAGCTTTCCCACCGCTCCTCTGCTTTTTTTATGGAGCCTTTGCCCCTAGAACTGGATTAAACAGGTACCCCCCGGACACATCTGGTACCCGTTTCCCCTGCGTTTTGCCCCAGAAGTGCTTAAACTGCTTCCGGGGCATGGACAGCAGCCAATTGTGCGAGCAGGAGGCGGGTGCCGAGCGCATCATCCAGCGTTGGCCCCACCCTCTGCCAGGGAAGCATCCCTGGGACCGGCACATCCGCCATTTTGGCGGCGTGACCGAGTTCCCGGTTGGCGCCTTGGAAGGATGCATCGTCGCTGCCATGGTTTCCATTGCAAGCACAGCAAGCAATCAGGATTGTGGGTTCCCCTGACACATTTCTCTCAGAAATGCAAATGGGAGTAGATCTGTCCCTACCAGTACAAACTCTCCCAACAGTGTCCATATAAAGCAGTATTGGTCCTGCCAAATCTAAACTTGGCTAACACCCCGAACCTGTATTGCCAGTCAAATGTGTCAGATGCTTTTTTCAACTCGTGGACCAGGCAGGCATAATAAAACTGTTCTAGTCGGGGTGCATGAGATCAGGGAGTGCAGGCAGTATGCGATCTGCAATCATTTTACTTAAATCTTATAATCAACATTAAGGATTGTTAACAGTCTATAGGATGAAAGTGCAGATGTGTGCCTACCTGACTTAGGTATAGATACAAGAAAACGCTTCTTGGAGAGAGCGGGGAAGTCTCCATCTTCAACAACATCCTCAGATAGCCTCAGAGAATAAGCCTGGTAAAACTCTGCAGGGATTCCTTTGGTTGGGGAGTTTGGCCTGTCGCCTCAGCTTGTGTTGGCTTGCTTATTTCTTAAGTGGAAATTGAGACATCCAGCTTCTTTTGCAATATCTGGGGAACCTGGAGAAGCGAGATGGTGCTTAGAAACTCTTCCACGTCACTAAGAGAGCTTTGTTGTGAGGCAGCATATATTACTTGTAGAATTTCTCATGAATTTCATTATGGGTGTATACAAAGGTATCAGGGGCTGTACAACTAGAAAATATTGGGGAATGTGCTTGTTCAATGAGCCATGCCAACGGGGTTCTTGCCTTGTCACTCTCCATATGGATTTTGGTCGCTTGGGATGTATAGTTAGTACCCTGAATTTGTCAAGAGGGTAGGCATGTTTTGTATGCACTGCTTTAAGAGCATCATTAGAAGTAGTGCTCGATAAAGCTGCATTTTCCTCTCTATCTGACAGAGTGCATGTTTTACAAGGTAGGGCCGCAGAAGGCAGGGTTGCTCTCGGATCAGTATTATCCGGGTTGTTTTTTTTGTTGTTTTTTAAAAACTTTATTTATAGTTTAAAGCTGATACATAGTGGTAGTATATCATTTAGTCAAAAGTTTCAGTACATCAATTACAGATCTGTGTATGCAGAATACAATACAGTTCTTATGGTTATTATCACAATTTCAATATATATCTATGCCATATCCGAGGCATCCAGGGATAGACAGCCTGTTCCAAACGTCGTGTATGCAGCTGTTAGGGGCAACACGGACAGCAGGACCCCCACATCCCTTCCAGACCCCCCAGTACACGGTGGGCATTCACTAACCTCGTGAATCTCTATATCTATTCGATGTCCTATGAGCATGTCCACTAAGTCACGTATTGCTACCGTCTTGCCCCACGCTCTCCCCAACCACCTCCCCCACTGCCGTTGTTTCTACATTGCTATGTGAGAGCAGGTATCCTACTAGTGGTCCCCATATGTCCCTGGGTTGGGATGTGTGCGGTAGTAACTCAGCGCAAGTGTTATTCTGTTCCTGGCAATACGTCACGTCATCTAGCCATTCCTTAAATTTCGGGGCTCTACCTCTACCCCATCGGCAAGCTACTTTACGCATTGCTAGCAACAGTGCGATAGCAACAAATTTCCTGTAGTGTTTTGGTACCTGCGCCGTGTAGCCCATAAGTGCCATCATTGGATCTCTAGCGAGATATATGCCTATCATGCCTTCCAGTGCCTCAAGCACCTGGTCCCAGTATTCGTTTATTTTCACACATTCCCATGCAAGGTGCAGGAACCCCGCCCCCGGCCTCCCACATCTCTCGCAGTGATCATTGTCAGTCCGCTTAAATCGCACTTTCTTGTCCAGTGTGTATTACAACTGGTGTAAGAATTTATAGTGGATCACCCGGTGTCGGCTACTAGCCGATATCTGTTCCGTCTGTAGACAGCAATACTTCCACTGTTCAGCAGTGATGTCCCTTCCCAAGTCCGTCTCCCAGCGCTGCCTTGACCGATCATCTATTCCAGTCCTAAGCGCTCGTATTGTGGTGTATAATCCTATCTGAAAGAAACACGTTAGTTAGATTCCTCACCTTAGAATATCCCCAGGCGTCAGACTGGATCCGGAAGATTTTTCGTCAGCAATACCCCTTGCTAGGCGTCGTCTGCGGCTCCGCGTCCGTCGTCGGCGTCGTGCGCCGGAATGACGTCGTCGGAGTACTTGGACGCCGCCCTCGCGCGCTGACGTCAGTTCTTCTTTTTTCCGCGCCAGTAAGCGCAGATCCGGGAGAGCTACCCCTTAACTCAATTTTTGACTAACTTTTTTGACTCTTTTTGGTCAATTCTCGACTCTGGTGCCGGTAGGATGCCTGGTTTCAAGGCCTGCGACGACTGTCTCCGACTGATGTCGGTGACCGATCATCACCGCCGGTGCCTGTACTGCTTGGGCCTCGACCACGACGCGGCGTCGTGCTCCGATTGTATGGCCCTGACCTCGAAACCTAGGCGGGAGCGGTCCTGCAAGCTTCTCGAGCTTCGCCACTCGGCTCCGTGTCGCTCTCGATCCCGGTCCAGGAGGAGGTCCAAGGATCGGTCGCGGAGCCGCACTCGACATCGTCACTCGAACGCCGCAGGTCCCCGAGGGGCCCGAGCCTGGGCCCCCGTCGACGCCGGTCGACCTCGTTACGCCTCCTCCGCCGACACCGATACCGCCCCCGACGCCGGCTCCGGTCGACGTCGATCCTCGGTTCAGCCCCTGTCCGGTCCCGACGCCGATGCGGCGCCGCCCGACACCACTAGAGACACATATTGTCTATCGACCGGCTCCGATCATTCCTCCTGTTTACCAGGAACCGGATGACGGGGGCGACTGGGAGGGGTCTGATGACCCTATGGCCCTTCAGAGCCAACTTGCACAGGACTGGGCAGATGAACTGGGGGAGGCTAGTGGTTTGGATACCTCACCGGACACTGGATTCATCTCTCCTCCGACTGTGGCTTCGGAGGAGGGTGCAGCTTTTTCTGTGGTGCTGCGCAAGGCGGCCGAAGCCCTTGGGCTTGAGCTGCCTGCCGTGGCTGTGAGGACTAACATCCTCACTGAGGTGCTTCAGTCTGCCGCATGCTCCACTGAGCCTCTGCTGCAATTCAATGAGGCCCTCACTGACGTTCTGCAGGGCACCTGGTCCAAGCCCTCCACAGTCCCTCCTGTGGATAGGAACGTTGCCAGGCGCCACCGCCCTGCTCCGGGCGACCCCAGTTTCCTGTCCCAACACCCCACCCCGAGAGTCTGGTTATCCAGGCCTCTACCTCCCAATCCTCCTTCCCGTCCGCTCCTCCGGACCGGGATTCCAAGAGACTGGAACAGTTTGGTAAGAAGCTGTTCTCTTCGCTCAGTTTGGGCCTGCGGTCTTTGAACACCGCCTGTCTCTTGGACCGTTATTCCCACTCTCTGTGGGATGCGGTGGAGGACGTGCTGCCACTGTGCCCGGAGGAGGCCCGGGCGTGGCTTTCCTCGGCCCTGGCCGATGGGAGAGATGCAGCGCGCCATGCAATCCGATGTGGACTCGACACTACGGACTCGCTGGGTAGGGCGATTTCTACCACGGTGGCGCTTCGACGTCACGCCTGGCTGCGGTCCACGTCCTTTTCAGGGGATGTCCAGAGCACCCTCATGGACATGCCTTTTGATGGCGCTCGCCTTTTTGGCGACAAAGCGGACAGTGCGCTGGCTCGCTTTAAGGACTCCCGGGCTACGGCCACGTCCTTGAACCTCTCGGCCCCGCGGCCACAAACTTCTGCTTTTCGCTCCTTTCGTGGCCAAGGAAGGGGCACCTCCTCACGTCCGCCTAGCCACCGGCCGCAGAACCAGCCTGCACGGCGTCGCGGTTTCCGCCGAGGCGGTACTGGAGGACGACGCGGTCAGTCCACATCCACCCCGGCAGCATCCGCCTCAAAGCCTTCCTAGTCCGAGCTTTCAGGCCCATTCCACGCCAGTGGGCGGCAGAGTTCGCCATCACCTGCTCCACTGGCGTTCCATCACGTCGGACAGGTGGGTGCTGCAAATCGTCCGAAGGGGCTACTCCCTCCCCTTCGAGACGACCCCTCCAGCCATGCCACCGCAGCACCACGGTATCTCGGGGGATCATTTGAATCTTCTCCACAAGGAAGTTTCGGCCCTCTTGGCCAAGGGGGCCGTCGAGCGCGTTCCGGGCCCAGAAGTAGGTCGTGGTTGTTATTCCCACTACTTTCTGGTTCCCAAGAAGGGCAAAGGGGGCCTACGTCCTATCTTGGACCTCCGGAATGTCAATGCCTTCCCCCGGAAGGAACGGTTCAAAATGTTAACTTTGGCTCAGGTTCTAGCTGCCCTCGACCCTGGAGACTGGATGGTAGCGTTGGACTTGCAGGACGCATATTTCCACATCCCCGTCCTGCCGGCCCACCGGCGTTACCTGCGGTTCACGGTGGGTCAGGAGCACTTTCAGTTCACCGTGCTCCCCTTCGGCCTTACCAGTGCCCCTCGGGTGTTCACGAAAGTGATGGCGGTGGTCGCAGCTCATCTGCGCAGATCAGGTGTTCCAGTCTTCCCCTATCTCGACGACTGGTTGTTGAAGGCGGGCTCGCCCCAGGCAGTCGTCTCCCACCTCCAGACTACGGCGGATCTCCTGCATTTGCTGGGGTTTTCCATCAACGTGCCGAAGTCACACCTGAGCCCCTCTCAGAAGCTCCTTTTCATCGGAGCGGTTCTAGATTCGGCGCAGTTCCGGGTTCATCCACCGGAACAGCGGGTCCGGGATATCCAGGCCCTGATTCCCATCTTTCGGCCTCTATCCTGGGTTTCGTTCAGGCTAGTGTTTCGGCTTCTGGGGTTGATGGCCTCCTGCATCCTACTAGTGCATCACGCCAGGCGGCGCATGCGGGCTCTGCAGTGGGACCTGAAGTTTCAGTGGGCCCAGCATCACGGCAACCTGTCCGACCATGTCTTGATCTCGGAGGGCACTGCACAGCAGTTGCAATGGTGGCTCACGGACCGCGATTGGGTCACGGGCAAGAGCCTCTCCCTACCCCTACCGGAGCATGTCGTAGTGACGGATGCGTCCCTCCTGGGATGGGGTGGCCATATGGGAGAGGCGGAGATCAGAGGCCTCTGGTCTCCGGCGGAGTCTCGCCTCCACATCAACTTGTTGGAGCTGAGAGCGATCCGACTTGCACTGAAAGCCTTCCTTCCCTCTGTCCGGGGAAGTGTCGTGCAGGTGTTCACGGACAACACCACCGCCATGTGGTATTGCAACAAACAGGGCGGGGTGGGGTCGTGGACCCTTTGTCAGGAGGCTCTGCGCTTCTGGACATGGCTGGAACACCAGGGCATCACCCTGGTGGTTCAACATCTGGCGGGCTCTCTGAACGCCAGAGCGGACGAACTCAGCCGCCGGTGCCTGATGGATCACGAATGGCGTCTGAACTCCGAGGTGGCGCAAGGTCTCTTTCAGCAGTGGGGAGAGCCTTGGTTAGATCTATTCGCCACCGACGAGAACGCGCAATGTCAGCAGTTCTGCGCGTTGGAATTTCCAAGGCGGCACTCGCTCGGCGACGCTTTTCGTCGCGAGTGGAGTTGCGGTCTGTTGTACGCCTTTCCGCCTATACCACTTCTGCCCAGAGTGCTGAAGAAGATCAAGCGCGACCGGGCCCAAGTCATCTTGGTGGCTCCGGATTGGGCACGAAGGTACTGGTATCCCGAGCTACTCAGTATGTTGACCGATCCTTCGATACGTCTGCCCCTTCGGGAGGATCTTCTGTCGCAGCAGCAGGGGACGGTCCTCCACCCGAACCTGTCCAGCCTCCGCCTCCATGCGTGGAGATTGAGCGGCGGCAGTTGATGCCATTTGACTTGCCTCCTGAAGTCTGTGATATCATTCTGGCAGCCAGGCGTCCCTCCACAAAGACGGTATACGCCTGCCGGTGGAACAAATTTGTGGCATGGTGCACAGCAAAGGCTGTGGATCCCCTTTCCGCCCCTCTTTCTGAGGTTCTCCTCTTTCTTCTTTCTTTGGCCCGGCAGGGCTCTGCCCTGGGCACCTTGAAAGGTTATCTTGCTGCTCTCTCTGCCTTCTTACGGCTTCCAGATCAGCCCTCTCTTTTCAAGTCCCCTGTAGTGTCACGCTTTCTTAAAGGCATTACTCACACGTTCCCTCCTGTCCCTTTCGTAATGCCTCAGTGGGACTTGAATCTTGTCTTGACATTTCTGATGTGCGCTCCCTTTGAGCCTCTTCACAATTGTCCTCTTCGTCTTCTGACGCTTAAGACTGCTTTCCTGGTAGCCATCACCTCGGCTAGACGGGTGAGTGAGCTCCAGGCACTATCGTCCAAGCCTCCTTTTCTATCTGTTCATCCGGACAAGGTTGTCCTTCGGCCTCGTCCTTCCTTTCTACCGAAAGTGGTGACCCCCTTTCATCTTGGGCAATCTGTCACCTTGCCCACCTTCTTTCCGCCTCCGCATCCTTCCAAAGAGGAAGAGCGGCTCCACCGTCTGGACCCAAAACGTGCGCTCTCCTTTTATTTGGACCGCACTAAACAGTTCCGAGTGGACGACCAGCTTTTCGTTGGCTACGTGGGTGCAAAGAAGGGAAAAGCTGTACACAAACGGACCGTCTCCCGGTGGGTCGTTTTGTGTATAAAAATCTGTTATTCCTTGGCAAAAAAGGAACCGCCTATTGGGCTGCGCGCCCATTCTACTCGGGCCACAGCGGCTACTACTGCTTTGGGACGGGGGGTCCCTTTGCAGGACATCTGTCAGGCGGCAACGTGGGCTTCGCTGCACACGTTTGCCAGGCATTATTGCCTAGACAGCCAAGTCCGGAGGGATGGCTTCTTTGGCCGTTCTGTCCTCCAGGACTTTCTGGTGTGATCTTGGTTCGCAGACCCACCACCGGGGTTGGTATTGCTTGGGTATCTATTCTAAGGTGAGGAATCTAACTAACGTGTTTCTTTCAGATGAACAAGTTACTTACCTTCGGTAACGATGTATCTGTAAGAAACATTAGTTAGTTAGATTCCTCACCGACCCACCCATCCTCCCCGTTCTGCGAACTGACATCTAGAGTTAAGGCTATCCCTTTCAGGGCCCTAGAATTTTTTGGCACCAGTGTCGGTATCTTGCATGGCTCTGCGTTCCTGGCGCGGAAGGCTATGTACAAGAACTGACGTCAGCGCGCGAGGGCGGCGTCTAAGTACTCCGACGACGTCATTCCGGCGCACGACGACGCCGATGACTGACGCGGAGCCGCAGACGACGCCTAGCGACACGCAAGGGGTATTGCTGATGAAAAATCTTCCGGATCCAGTCTGACGCCTGGGGATATTCTAAGGTGAGGAATCTAACTAACTAATGTTTCTTACAGATACATCGTTACCGAAGGTAAGTAACTTGTTCGACACCAGATGTTTGCCATCCGCAGACCGCAACATCCGATGTAGTGATTCTAATCTCACAGGCTCCTGAGGGAACTCCGGGAGAAGTGACCTCATACCCTGTCGCAGCCGCCCATATAAGAAAACATCTAGTGACATGCGAGCTTCTGCCGGAAGGAATTGATCTAATGTGAGGAAGGTTCCCCCACGAAAGAGGTCCCCCCATGTTCTAATCTGTGCTTTACAACACAGATCTCGGAACCCCCTTTCCTGCAATAGTGTCAGCTTAGGATGATATGTAAGTGGCATTCCAGGAGAATAGAGGAGGGGCATATCCAGTAGGGTCTGAATCCGGTGCCAGGCTGAAACCGTGCCCGCGACGGTAGTGAATTGTGGTGTTAGTGCATGCAGTGGGCCGTATATGATCCCGTTAAGAGGTATCGGATCAGCAAGCCAATCTTCAACCGCTATTTGTGGCATGTATCGTGGAGGATGTACCCAGTAATATGCATAGTGCGCTTGGGCGCTGAGAAAATAGATCTCGAAGTCAGGGACATCCATCCCTCCTTGTTCATATGGCCTCGTTAATATGGACCATTTCAACCTTGGCCGTTTGCCTCCCCATACCAATCGTGTCAGCTCAGAGCGCAGTGTAGTGAAAAAAAAACGCCCTGGATGATAGGGGATATTGAGAAACAGGTACAAGAACTGCGGGAGCACCACCATTTTAATGAGCGACACTCGGCCCGCCATGGACAAGGGCAACGCCATCCAACGTGTGATGTTGCCCTTCAGGCGCTCCACTGCTGTACCATAGTTCACCCGTATAGTTTCTTCTTTATTCCTAGCTACACAAATTCCGAGGTGTGGCAATTCGTCCCGACACCATTCCAGTGGGAAGTCCAGCGGGAAGGGGGTCACCGCCTGCGTGAGCGGGAACACCTGAGATTTTCCCCAGTTAATCCCCACACCGTAGAGCTGTCCTAATCGTATAAATTCCCGTAATATGGGATTTATGTTGTTCTGCGGGTCCCTTATGTATAATGTCATATCGTCTGCGTATAGCGATATTAATATTTGTCACATACAGCAACGGAACACCTTGTCGTTATGGATCTGCCGCAGCCGTGCCGCCAGCGGCTCGACAGCCAGAGCAAATAATAAGGGTGACAACGGGCATCCCTGGCGAGTGCCTCTGGAGATGGAGATCTGGGGGGACAAATGGCCATTTATCAATATTCGGGCCGTGGGTTGACGGTAAAGTAATTGAAGCCACGACATGTACAGTTGCGGAAATCCCATCCTCCACAATACTCCAAACAGATAATCCCATTCTACTGAATCGAACGCTTTTGTGGAATCAAGGAAAATCGCAGCCAAGGGGAGGTCAGGATCTACTGTTTGCACTAATGAGAAAAGCGTCCTGAGATTGTGCGAGGTTGACCTGCCCGGTACGAATCCTGACTGGTCCAGTAGCACAAGTTTCTCCATCAGCAGGGACAAGCGATTAGCCAGTATTGTAGCCAATATTTTGGCATCGCAGTTTATGAGCGACAGTGGTCTATATGAGTCACACGAATCAGAGGGCTTTCCCGGTTTTAACAGGGATGTAACCGTCGCCTCCCTCATTGAAGAGGGCAGCAGTCCCATCTCCAAGGACTCCTCATATACCTCCTTTAGGACCGGCGCCATAATGTCTATATAAGCTTTATAAAACTCAGCCGGTAGCCCGTCCAACCCTGGCGCCTTTCCATTTGTTAATTGCATGATAGCCTCCCTTATTTCGTCCAGTTCAAATGGGTGGCATAAGAACTCTCGCTGCGCATCCCCTAGACATCCGAGTGCGATATCTCCTAAAAATATCTCCAGGCCAATCTCCCCTTGCCTCTGAGATGTGTATAGTGCACTATAGTGCGCAGTGAATGTCTCCAGAATGTCTAACGTGTCCCTTTGAGTGGCTCCCTCAGGGCTCTGTATCTCTAATATGTAGGTGTTGAAGCGAGGGTGTCGTGTCACCTCCGCCAATGCCTTCCCCGGGCGCTCCCCCTCCCCATATTTACGGGCCGTCCAGTATCGCCCGCGGAAATTCAGTTTGCACTGCGCTGTTGTTTCGTATTCCGTCAGCTTGCTCCGAAATACACTATGTGCCTGCCCCACCTCCCCCTGTCCCATCGTTCTCTCCAATTCCTTTAATTCCCTCTCTAGACGTCTGAGCGTACTCTGTATGTCTCGCAGTGCCCCAAAGCTCTTTGACATACAAATCCCTCTGACCGTCACCTTGAAGGCCTCCCATATCACCTCAACACTATCCACTGACCCCTTATTTCTGACAAAGAAATCGCGAATCTCTTCCTGCAGTTCTGCATGAAACACTGTGTCTAACAATGCCGTGGGCTGTAGTCTCCATCGGGGCCTTGGACAGGTGTATCCCGGTGGGATGAACGACACCTTAACCGGGCAATGATCCGAGAATGTTCTGGCCAGGTGCGTCACCTGCTCGACACCAGGCCCCAAACCTCTGGACAGAAAGCAGTAATCTAATCTCGCCCAGGTTCCACTATACGCAGTGAAGTGGGTGCCCTCCCTTCCCTTCAGGTGTAGGTGTCGCCAGCTGTCTATAAGGCCCCCCTCTTCCAGAATACCACATAACACTTCTCTAGACTTGGCATTGTGTTGCATCGCTGCATTTGACCGGTCCTGGTGTGGCCACAATGCTACATTGAAATCCCCTCCCCATATTATGTGGGTGGAGCCAATGGTCAATATCTTACTCCATAGATCTGTGAAAAAAATCGGGCCTATCTGTGTTAGGACCATAACAATTTTCTATTGTCACGGAATCCGTACCCAACCTGCCCCACACAATAACATATCGACCATGCATGTCCGTGATGGCCCCTGCTTGTTCAAACCGAACCTGCTTTTTGACTAGTATTGCTGTCCCTCGAGCGTAGGAAGAGTAAGAGGAGAATTGACGGATACCCGCCCACTTGCATGCAAAAGTAGGAGTGGTGTTCGGAGCCAGATGGGTTTCCTGCAGCAATGCCACCTGTATCTGCTGCCTATCCAGGTATGCCAGGACCTGCCTCCTCTTCCTCGGATCCCCCAGTCCTCTAACATTCCAAGACATTATTCTAATCAGTTGCCTATCCTCCTGTGCCATCAGGGTTCAGTACTTCTAGATGCCGCATATTCCGTAAACCTGCGTTTCTGCATATATACACTCGAAGACCTATCTGCACACAATATACTGACTGTATACTCCTTCCAATATACCCATTAACTCCCCCATCCCTTTCCCCCCCCCCCACCCACTGGAGCATCCCAATCATGCCAGGACAGATACAACCACCCCCCACCCCGCTCCCCAACTGCTCTCCCAAGGCAGTCAACAGGACTATTTCACCCCTCCCTAATTTTAGGAAGGGTATATGGGAAAACAGAAAAACAATAACGAGAAAACATAGGGTAGTCCCCTTTGAGGTCGTGTGTCTGGGTGGTGCACGGTGACCTCTTGCCAGCCCAGTTCCAGTAGTATCTTCCAGTGGTCCCATGACCGACGTTGAGGGCGGCTGGTGATCTCAGAATATGTAGCTCCACTTACGGTACATGAACTAGTGATTGTCCTATCTGCTGCTCACCGCAGCAGCCGCCGCTCTCTCTCTCCCCCCGCAGCACCCCAAGTCTTGTCGTTGGTCCCAGTCCAAGTGTATGCTTGAATATCCTGCCATCTCCGTCCGTAACCCGGATCATTCTTTTTCTGGCGAGGGAGAGTTCTCTAAGCAGTCCAACGGTGTTGACGCTTTACGTTGTCGCCGTATCTGTTTTAGATAGTCTTCCACCTGATGCGGGGTAGTGAAGAACTTCTGAGTACCCTGGTGTGTGATGCGAAGACGGGCCGGGTACATTAGTGCATAGTCAATCCCCGCCTGCCTGAGCTTTTGTTTCACTCCTAGGAATCGACGACGCTCCTCCTGCACGTGTAGAGTGAAATCCGGGTATATGGTGACTGTCACTCCGTTATATGTTAGTTGTTTCTTCTCCCTGGCCACACGTAAGGCTACATCTCTGTCCCTATAGTTCAATAGGCGGGCGATGATCGGCCGGGGGATTCCGCCCGGGGGTGGTCGCGGCCCAAGGGATCGGTGTGCGCGTTCTACGATAAATTGCGAAGAGAGAGCCTCCTTCCCCACCACGGCCAACAGTACTTTTTCTACATAATCTTCCAATTTGCCCGTGTTGGTGCTTTCTGGTATACCCAAAACGCGTACATTATTTATTTGGCTGCACGCTTCGATGTCCTCATTCTTCGCTGCAATCACTTTAAGCAGTTTTTCGAGCTGCTCAGTGGTTTTTTGAACTTATGCAGTAGTGTCCTCCGTAGCGGAGACGCGTTGTTCTTGCTTCTCATGCCTTGCCCATGTGTGGCAATGTTCGTTCAATTTAGTGCTCCCTTTGGTGGCTATTTCCAGTGCAGGTTGTCCATGCACACCGCCAGCCACTTAATCAGCAGTCCCGCACTCTCACTACTACTCACTGTTCACCGGGGGCTCTCCCGCTCTGCTGGGCTCCGGCCGGGCCGCTTCCGCTGTGTCCGCTCCTCACGCCGCACTCCCCGCGCGGGTGCCGTACTTCCCTTGCCTCCGGCGCAGAGAGATCCGACACGGCCCGCAGCCGATCAGAGCCGTTCACGGGGATCCCAGCACTTCTTTTGATGCAGGTCTCGGGTGTTTCCGAAGCACGGCCTGGCAGTCACGTGTGCCACCCGCCGCTTGCGTAGGGGCCTCCGCCGCCACTCAGTGCCAGGAGCGTCTCCTCCACCGCCCGCCAAGCGAGCGGGTGATCGCTTGTCGGGACGAGCTAGCCGTCGGATCTCCCCACCGGGTGCCAGGTGACGCTACAGATCCAGGTCACCACAATCCACGGTCGCCATCAGAATCACTCCGGTTGAAGCAGGATAATTAACGGATTTTGCAGCCAGCCTGTGGGAGCCTCACTCTAAGGCGGCCATTCCACCCGTGCGCCACCTATTATCCGGGTTGTTGGCAGTGGCGGCTACCTCGGAACAGGGTGGTGAGGTGGGAGAAGGGAAGAAAAATAAATTAAATAAACTTACCTTTGGCTGTCTCTGCAGCCTCTCCTCCGTCCTCACTCGGCACTGCAGCAGGAACGGAAGCACCAAGGCTCCTGGAATCTCCCAGCCAATCACAACGCTATGTGAGCAGCATCGTGATGGGTCTGAGCAGCCTGTTTGGCCGCTCAAGCAGTGCCTGGGAGCCTGAGCATATTCTCCACCGGGCTGTGCAACACAGCCAGGTAAAGAACATGCTAAGTGCGCATGACTGTTTGGCTGGCTCAAGAGGGCCAGCCAAACAGTCATGAGCACTTAGGTAGTGCAAACCACTCCTCACTCTGGTGAGCTCAGCCCTGCCAGTCATGTAGTTCCTAGGAGTCCCCCAAGACCTGCACGTTTTGGATTATCTAAACTGATGGCTTGATGTCCCAACCACTTCCGGACACCCCCACAGGATATGTCAGCGGTGAGAAAAGCTGGCTCTACTGTGCCACCACCACCCCCCTGTATTCTATAGTGGTGTATGTAGTCTCTGGTAACCACAAAACATGACAACCCTGATTCCTCAGGGATCCTAGAAAACAGCACAGTACTTTTCGTTCAGGCACTCGTGTTTGCTTTCTCTCCGAAAATACACAGGATGGTTATTAGGACGTTTCATTAAGAATTTATTGGTCCAGCGATAGCCTCGTGTAAAACATATGTGCTGTGACAATCAGGAAACAGAGCATACAAAAGAGATTGCTAGTACCAATATAGTAAATAGTAGATACATTTCTGCCACAGTGCTAATAGGATGGAAATAAGCAGTTCAGATAAAAACAGTAGTACTTGCATATTCCTAAAAATGCGCACCCTAAGTAATTTGTCTAAAATGTACCTAGCCTAACCTGGATGTGTAGGTGTATCTCTGTGTATCTGTAGCGAAGAAACCCCTAGGGATGAAGCAGCCCCCTCACCTGATGGTTTGAAATGAAGGACGCCGTCTCTTCTTCGATGATGACAACCCGCAAGGGATGTCAGTCCGCTTTTTGTCGGAGATTTGGCATGCGGGACCCATATCTCAGTTTGGAAGGAATTCTCCTCTAGTTTGTAGAGGGAAGTGAGGGTCTTTTATACTAAAGTGGTCACTCCAGGTTTTTTTCTAGAATCGATATGTTTTTAAAACAACCATGGATGTTTTGAAAACAATCACCGATGCCTTTCTGAACAAGTATGATCAAGCACAGCTGGCTGTTGGCCAAGGATGAAAAAAGTGGTGACTCTTATACAGAATAAATCTGCTGTGACTGGGAACATGTTTATGTACATCAGGTACAGGGATTCAGATAGAAAATTGAGAGCCTGGTGTTGAAGGGACAGGAGCAAGCTATTAGGTAAAAGGCTACCTGTTTAGGATCGTTATAGTCGTGTGGATGGGATAATGTATGTAAAATGGGGTATACATTGATGAGACTATCCGAAAAGACATGACACGCCCGACCCAACCTGACTCCGAGTCCCGCAAGAAGAATTAAAATGATAATAACGTCTTGTTATTATCATTTTATTTTTTGCATGCCTCGAAGAGCAGTTTGCCGACGCTCCTCCGCCTTAGTGGAGGAGCCGCCACTGATTGTTGGACTGAATGGTCGGAAAACAGTACATTAGTACACTTATTATATAGCAAGGCCCAGCACTGTCAATATTGTTAAGGTGAGAAACCTAAAAGTCAAGTAGTCAGATTATCAGCAGCCTTGGGCTTCTTTTGCACCAGAAAAACCACCACCTCGTTCTGTACACCTTTGTGTCGGCTGGCCCCACTGCCTGGTAGGTAACTGGTTCCGATGGATCCTTTTCCTCTCCCCTGCCGGATGGTTGGCAAGTTGGAGGGTTTCTAAATCTTGGAGACCTATTTAAGAGACCGATCGTGGGGGAGAGTGATCTGCCAAGTAAAAAGCGTGCCCCGCTGCCCCCCCCCCCCCCAACCCCCCTCCCCCTCTCCTGTGCCTCCACCTTGGGTTCTTTCAGGTCCCCTACTGCAGTATCCAGCCATGGAAAAGGGGTTGCCCCAGAGGCAGGGCGAGAAGCGTCTCATGGCTGCCTGGCTGGCACCCCCTGCACTCTGCAAACTCATGCCACATGATGGTAAATAACCTGACGCAGACACGTTCCTATAACGCTACGGGATATACGGCTGTGTGTGACGTGTGCATACGTTTTATAACCCATTTCCATGAAGTGCCTCTCTCGGCCAACGCGGCTTAATGGGTCTCATTGACATTTCTGTCCCAGGTCATATAACCATATAGAGCAGTGTCCTTGCAAGGCTGCAGTTAACGAGTTCCGAAACATGCATTCATGCATCGCTCATTCTCCCTCCACCCTCCGCGGCTGCTTGAGATCCGCTCCCTGGCACCTCCTGAAATGGCCGGTGTGGTTTCCCTTTGTAAGTTAAGTTTGTTGATCCACGCAGCGCCATGTCGGGAGATGGCAGGCTCAGGAGCAGAGATCTCCCCTTTACATATGCACATATGCGTCCAGGAGGTGGCTGGGGTTCACACCAGCGGGAGGCTGCATGTGTATGTTAATGGCTCTATAGGAGCTGTGTATACTCCTCCTAGGCAAACACAGGCTGGAATAAGAGGCACCAGATTTGTGCATGGCATGCATCAGTGCCACGAAGACGAATGTGCTCTGTGAGCGCGTCTGGGCGCTTGCCCCTGATAAATTCTCCCTTAAAATGAGGAGACTGCTTTTGCTCCAAATAGGGTGCCTCTATTTAGAACCAAGCGAAGCCCTTTGGGTATCACACTCGTTAAGGTTTGCTTGATAACGTGATTTGAAAAGTGGAATTTGCGTCCAGTATTTGCCAGAAAAACAGCTGCAAACAAAATCCCATTAAGACCAAGTATTTGTTCACTTATTCCACGTAAGCCACTGGATGGATGGATGGATGGATGGATGGAGTTTGGTTCCTATGCCTTGCTTTGCCCTCCCGCAGATTTTCAAAGTGGAAGTTAAATGTGTTTCTAAAGGTCAAGCCAGGTATTTATTTTCAGGACAAGTTCATGACAGCGTGGCTGAGTAGAAGTTTGGCGCCGAAGTACATTTTTCGCTCTAGGGATATGGCTTCAGTAAGGATAGATACTTCAGGGTGTTTTTCAGGTATTGCACTTTTTCTGAATCGCTCCTAGACCATTAATGCGTTTGAAAGAAGTTCAGATAAAGGCCTTGTTGCAGTGTCCGTTCGAATATGACACAAGCATTCTCCGCATAATTTGAATAATGCTAAATCATTTTTATACCTTCAAGTTTTTTGCTATTTCTTCTTATGCATGTATGGCCTAAGCAAAACCATGGGAAACGAACTACGTGAGATAGATGCAGTACAGACATAAGTCCTTGAGTTTTTCAGAGCATTCAGTGGTTATTTTCTCACCCCTCCACCCCACTCTTTCAAGCCTGGAGACCCTTAGAAAGTAGAGTAACCTGTTTTGGCAGAAAACTGCATTTTGGGAGTTGTAGTTTTGGTTCACTCTAGCTGAACCCATTGGACTAAAGAATTCAATTACAATGGTCGGTCAATAGAAGCTCAAATCTGAAAACCGTGTCCCACTAACGTAGACTCACCAGAGGTCCAACTTTTTGTGGATGCACTCTATTTAATGTATTTATTTTTGCAGTGTTATACAGCGCGACTCATTCAGATCAAAAACATCTTTATTCGGATAGTCAAATACCATAAAAGTAAAACATATTTAAAAACATATAGACAAATATAGATACAAGTATAATACAAGGTAAAAAAACCTGCGTCTGACAACATGATAAAAGTTGGGTTACAAACAATCCATCGTCACTACGATTGTGTCAGATTCATTTTAATGAATGAATGAATGAAGATGTTCTTGTATAGCGCATGGCTACCCGGAAGCATCCCAGCGCTGCGGAGAGGGCCAAGGAGAAGATGGAATTTAAGGGAATAGCCAGGTCTTAAGTTGTTTCCTAAATGACAGATGGTTGGCTTCCTTACGGATGGCAAGAGGAAGGGTGTTCCAGAGTTTGGGGGCATTATAGGATAGCAGGCGACCTCCTCATCGAGCCTTTCTGATTCTGGGGACTGCTGCCAGATGAAGTTGATCTGAGCGGAGGATTCTTGTGGGTTTGTAAGGTTTGAGGAGGTTTTTGATAGCAGGGGGGCCTCTGTTGTGAAGTATTTTATGTGCAATACAAAGGGTCTTGAAATGGATTCTTTCCTGTATGGGTAGCCAATGGAGTGTGTGCAGGGCGGGCTTGGCTGAGCTACGGCTGTTAGTTTCAGTGAGAAGCCTGGCTGCAGAATTCTGGACAGTCTGTAGTTTGGCAATCACTGCTTTTGGTGCCCCCAGATAGAGGGCATTGCCATAGTCCAGCCTGGAGAGGACAAGTGCCTGGACCACAAGCCTTCTTGAGTGGGTGGGTAGAAGGGGGAGTACTTTCCGTAGCGTACGGAGTATACCATAGCAAGTGGCCGCCGTTTTCCTTGCTTGAGTTCTTAGGGTAAGCTCATGGTCTAACCATACGCCCAGACTTTTTATTTCTTGTTTGGGTGATGGTGCAGGTCCCATGCATAGTGGCCAGGATATGTTCGGATTGAAGGCAGCTTGATTACCCAGTAGCATAATCTCTGTTTTATCGCCGTTGAGCTTAAGATGGGAAAGGCTCATCCAGTTGTTGATTTCTTTGAGGCATAAACAGAGATTGCTATGGGATTGATCTTCCTGATTCAGAGCCACGATGAGCTGAGTATCATCTGCGTAGGTGACCAGCTGGATGCCAAACGGGGAGACTATCTGAGCTAGTGGGGACATGTATACGTTAAAAAGGGTAGGGCTCAGGGAGGAGCCCTGCGGTACTCCGCACTGTAGGGGAACAGGTTGGGACTGGGTGTTCTCGTCAAACACCTGAAAGGATCTATCTTCCAGAAATGATTCCAGCCAGGATAGCGCTTTGCTTGTCACTCCTACATTTCTGAGACGGTGAATAAGAATGTGGTGATTCACCGTATCAAACGCAGCGCTGAGGTCTAAAAGGATGATAGCTGCGGAGCCTCCCATATCCAGAATCTTTCGAGATTCTTCTACCACCGCAATAAGCGCCGTCTCGGTGCCCTGCCCGGGGCGAAAGCCTGTTTGCGAGGAGTGAAGCATGTTCGAAGTTTCCAGGTGGGTCGAGAGTATTCGATTGACATGTTTTTCTGCGACCTTGCTAATGCCAGGGAGCAGCGAGATGGGCCGGTAGTTGCCCAGATCCGAGGGATCCAGGTGAGGTTTTTTTAAAAGTGCCCTAACCATGGCCTTTTTCCAGTCCTGTGGGACTGAGCCTGTAGCTAAGGAGGCATTGATTAAATTGGCAATGGGGGGGATGATGATGGGCGAGGCCTGTTTGAGTATTTTAAAGGGCGCTGGATCGTTGGGGGAGCCACTTTTTATTGTCTCAATGATGTGGCAGAGGTGTTCCTCAGCGATAGGGGGGAAGGAATCAAGCTGTCTCTTGTTTTCCAAGGGTTCTGGATTCAGAGCATGGTTCACCGTAGTGGGTGGTAGAAGATTAAGGATTTTTTTGATTTTAGTAGAGAAGAAGTCTGCCAGGTCCTCACAGTGATTGCCAGTGGGATCAATTGTCTGGGGGGGATCTGGGATAAGTGTAAGTTTTTTTATGATGCGAAAGATTTCTTTGGCAGAGTTGGAGGAGGCTTGAATTGTTTCCTCGAAGTAAGCCGCCTGTGTTGCTCTGATTTCTGCTTTATAGGAGGCAATCGATGATCTATAGGCAGCTTTTTTTTCACTTGAGTAGTCTTTCCTCCAAGCTCGTTCTAGTCTTTTACATTGTTGTTTTTGATTACGGAGGTTCGCAGTGAACCAGGGGCATTTATTAGGGCCGCTTTTTTGTAGACTGTTTTTATAGGGTAGTAAGGTATTGAGCGAGTTTTCAATCCATGAATGAAACTTTCTGTTTGCCACTATTGGGTTCGGGTCGGGACTAGGAATGGTCCGTTCCAGTTCATCGGTCCAGTTCTTGATATTGAGTCTGGACCAGTGTCGTGCCCAGGTTCGTGACGACCTCAGGGGAATATGTATATGGGGAGGGTGCCATTTAAAAGGGATCAGATAGTGATCTGACCAAGGAAGGGGGATGGGGTCTAGTCCCTCTAGTTCCTTGATATTGGAAAAGATGGGATCAAGGAGGTGGCCCTTCAAGTGTGTAGCTTGATGGTTTTTCAAATGGAGCTGATAGGCTGCGAGGTCGTGCATAAGGTCAGATGTCACTTTATTGGAGAGCTCATCCAGATGTAGGTTGAGGTCTCCAAGCACGGTGAAATTGGACGAAGTGCTGGCAAGATTTAATGTAGTTTCAAGTAGCGAGCTACAGAATTTTCCCGGGGTTCCTGGGGGCCGATATACAAGGATCCCGGAGAAGGTGACTAAGGGGGTCACTTGTATAGAGAATTGGACATTTTCGCAGTCCAGCATAGGGCTGTCTAAGAGACGGCAGACTAGCCAATCTTTATAAATAATGGCAATTCCTCCACCTCTGCTGCCGGTTCTATCTAGGCGTTGGATCCTGTAACCCGAGGGGATTGCTTGGATCACGTCGGGGTCCGAGCTAGGTGAGAGCCAGGTCTCTGTAAGAAAAATAATGTCTAAGTCTGACTCGTCTAGTAGTAAGGAGATTTCAGTGGCATGCTTTGGCAGGGATCTGCAATTCAGCAGAGCCATGTTCAGTTGTTTATTTGCGGGGGACGAGGTGTTGGGCATAGGGGCAAGGATGTATCCACAGTGTGGACATTTGTTCATGGGGGCGCCCAGGGACATTGGATGGACGCAGCATCTCTTAGAGAGGGCCCTGATAGCAAACAGGTTTTCTCTCGAGTATGTGGCGCGATTTGGGGTGTCTGGTCCAGAGTTCCTGAGCCCTGGGCCCGGTCGGCCGCGGACGGGCGCAGACGGGCTTGCCTTTGGCGCGCCTTCGGCGCGCCGCCGGCGCGTCCGCTGCGCGCTTCGCCCTGCATCAGGTTTTATGGCGTAGGGGGAGGAACAGCTAGAGCGCTGACCCTGAACCGGGTTATCAGGGACAGGGGTTTCCTGGACCATCTCTGTGTCTCCTAAAGAGACAAGGGACATAACTGCTAAACCCTCCAAATCACTAGAAATTAAATCCCCCCCAAAAGCTACACTAGCTATACCCGGTGTTGGAGCACCAGTGGGTGCCTGGGATTTCTTGGGATACACAGGAGACTTGTGACCCAATTCTTGACAGTGATAACACTTAATGGGACCCTTGTTATCCGACCTGCCCTTAGGGGGCCAGGTTGGTTTGGGTTTTGACTTGGGGGGCTGGGACTGGTTACCCTGGGAACTAATCAGGAAGTATTGTGTGTTGTGCCCGAACAGCCATTCTGAGGAATGAGCCTACATGTACACAAGTCTCCATATCCTGCATTTGCATTAAAAAACGAAATGCCACCCTAAAATTCCTAATACTATGCTTTTTAATAAGCAGAAGTAGAAAGTGCTTTGTATATTTTAATTACAATTTTCTAATTAGTGCAAAGTCGAGCATAATCTGACCAGAGCTCCCATCACAAAGGCAAGGGCACATATCAAGATACGGTTGGCAGTCCAATGAAAACATACTCGATATTTTAACGTGCCAGCCCAAAAGCGAAAAAGCAAACTTCGTTTCCAGCACCACCGCCCCCCCCCCCCCCCCGCTAAAATGAGACATTTGGTTGAAGGGCTGACTGCAACCGTACTCAGATAAGATGCTGCCATTGACTTCCGCACTCCATTCTCATTCAGTCGCATGGTTCGCTCAAAATTAAGCAGGGTTGCTGCACAGATAGGATACAGATCAGTCTTCCAAAGGGCAGACTCCTCTCCTGCTAACCATGGGATTTGGTGACTCCTTTCACACTCAGGATAATCTTTAATAATATCCCTGATTAGAGTGGCCTCTGGGTTCTTCCATACTGCTAGCCACAGTAGAGGTGGACGTGTTCCAATACATGTTGATGCATATGATAAATCTAGTTCTTCATGACAGATCCCAGACGAAGGAATACATTGGGCTTTATAAATGTGCAACAGGGGTCCAAGGACGCCCCCTCACCCCAGGTGGCTGGGATGGATTGTATAATGAACCAACCGCCCTCAACAACTAGAACCTACTCTGAGAAACATGGAGCAACCAGGATCCTGATGAGGAGAACGTAAACCCTGAATAAGCAAAAGTGCAGGTGCGTCTTAGACTGTTTGTGCCTACAGCAAGGATCGCTAGCTGCTTACTCTTCGGGCCACATGCCATTATATAGGATTTAGAGAAATTGTTTTGCAAGTCCAGAGTGCCCATAAAGTCCACCAAGGCATTCACTAACAATTGCAGAGCCTTTGGGTTCCGCGACATCAGCACTGCAGCGTCTGCGTGAAGAAGGGACGGAAGCGGTGGGCTTTTGATTTCGATATATCTGGGGTAGCAGTGATGAAAAAGGGGTGAAGCTTGTTATTAAATAACATAAATAAAAGCGCAAACTCAATTCTAAGGTATTGGAGTGCTTTAGATGAGCACCAGTTGCATTACACAAGGTACACTTTTTTGGGCACAGGGACAATAAGTGTGAAACAAAGTATTGTTCCCGAGCACAGACAAATACGCGTTCAAATCATTAATATCAAAGTCTCAGAAGAAAATTCAGTCCATGTACCCAAAGAACAGTCTTCTTTATTTTCTTGTTTCCCAAAGTCTCATTTCATGACGATTCACAATACCAGGTAAGCACAAAGGTTGCAGCCAATGCGTGTTTCTTCTTGGATTAATAACCCAACGACTTCCTCAAGGCTACAAAAATGAAAGAGTACTATTCAGCAATATATCGTTATAGCATATACAACAGTATATATATCCAACATAAGAAATCTTTTGAGAAGAAATCCAAAGAAAAACCCGATAGAACAAGTAGCACCCAGTGATAGTAAACAACAGAAAACACAGTGAACAGTGCTACCAAAGGTCAAAGAAAATCAGAACAAGGTGCACATAAAAGCCAAAAGACGAGAAGCAGAAGATCAGCGAAAAAATAATGAAATAGAACCAAAATCGGACTCTACGTCTGAGAGGTCCAATATAGGTGTTCAGACCCAGATAGACTATCCTGCACAAAGGCGCAAACAACTATTCTTAAATAGAAGGGGACCAAGAAAAATCAGAAAGTCAACAGATCAAAAAGCACCCGTGTTCACGAATTAATAAAAATCATATAGTGAAACTGCAGACTTGTGAATATAGAGAGTCTGTATTCTATATATCTAAACGATATTTATATCACTCACCAAATCTCATATTATACAGGCAAAACAACACAATAGGTAAAAACTATACTTAATTTCGTATAGTTTATGTCTGAAATCACTCGTGTTCATCCAAAGTTCAGCGATAACATGTATATAACTGTTAGGAGAAGACACAAAGGGACATATAACCATTTTTATAGGTTCAATATATCACAAAGTCACACTAAAAGGGTGTTTACCTTTCTGTTCCCTTGAGCAATTTCTTTCTGTGTTCTATGTACAAATATTGGTTGTGCGCAAGAATAATCCAGCCACTCTTCTGGGACAATAAGTGATTTGACCAGAATCACAGGATTTTGAGCCAATGCTGAGACTTGATCCTGTTTGCTTTATTGGCAGCTCTGGCTGTAGAGCTACATCCTCTAGTCTAGAGAGTACATTGATGCGGTCTGTATTTTGCATAGGAATCTTTGGGGCATATTATCAAGACGGCGTTAAAATTATCGTCACTTTAGCGGCAGAAAACTGCCGCTAAAGCGGCGATAATGGGCTTGATAATATGCACTAGAGAATACCAATAGAAGCCCAGGTTGACACCAGAACATGGGCTTCTATGGGAATTCTCAAGGGCATATCATCAAGCCCATTATCGCCGCTTTAGCGGCCGTTTTCTGCCGCTAAAGCAGCGATAATTTAAACGCCCTTTCTTGATAATATGCCCCTTGTTTATTTAACTTTACATTTGTGGTAAAGTTAACGACGCTTACAAACTTTAAAAATACTGAGGGAACATGTATGCTTAAAAATATTTTTACTGGAGAATATCTTGATTTAGAAAGAAAAAAAATCGGAAAGAAATTTCCCTCACTTTTTTTTAATTTTGCATGTACATTTTCGCACAAAAATGTTTCCTGTGGAAAAGCAATCTTGGGAAAGTGAAACCATTGTTAGCTTTGGCATCTTCGAGGGTGAAATGTAAATGTGCCTCACCATCTGGTATGTTCCAAATCGATTGCAACAAAGCCTCCTAGTTGTAGGAGTATGTGCATACAGTGATGAGCCCGTGTGGGGTACACATATGTGCTTGCAGTGAATTGGAGTCACTTTTCCAGCTCGAAGCTTAGGCCTCCCTGTTAAGAGCATTGGGGTGAAATGTGTGCAGTCTGAAAGTCACCCTGAAGGCATGTTTCAAAATGTTCTTTGACATCACACGACTGGATTGGCCACGCGAGACTCCGGGAATCCTCCTGCGGCGTTTATGGGCCTCGAGTTCCACTGCCCATCAAGCCTGGAATACAACCCCGCACTCCTCCCCCCCCCCCCCTCCCCCCAGCCCGTCCTCCGACTCACTCCGAATCTTTTTTTTCTGTTTATTGTTGTTTTGTCAACTAATGCGCCCAGTGTATTTCCTGTTTCATGTGAATAGCTGTGTTACCATGGTTTGCAGTGTACAAATGCAGTCTGCTCCCGTGAAGAAAACACTTCAGAATAGCGTGCCCATATCAGAAATACTGGAATATTTCATACGTTTCTTTTCACAACTCTCTACAAAGCCTTAAAGCTGTAAATAGTGCTGTAATGAGTTGCTTGACCCATCAAAAAACATAAATGTATATGTGAGGGTGGAAGAGGGGCCCCACCCCACACACACACACCCACACCCAGGAGGAGGTCAGACTTGCTCGATGCATCGTGGGTCTGAAATGGAAACATTTTGGCGCTGTTATTTCTGCGCATAGAGCTCCCAGGTTCTCCTGTTCCATTAATCGGGTGCTCACCTATTCCAGCTATTTTCTTTGGATTATGGAACCAGTACTCCAGGTTTTATACTGGGCAAATACGAGTCCCAATCCCAGTATCCAACGAAAAAAACCTGCTCTGTATAAGTCACTCAGTCACATGCGACACTTGAGAGCCCTGTGTGTATAGATAGCCGCACGGGTGTGTATATTAACTTGAGTTTGCCACAGGCTAAAAGATCCCCCCACTGGATGCAAGGGTCACCAGAGCACCCATGGGCAAAGCAGCTAACGGAAACTGAACTTAACCCCCCCCCCCCCCTCCGATCCCCAATTGCATTTTGCATTTATAAGAAATACGAAACATTTGCAAGCCAAAAGAAATGCAAAGCCTTCCCCTTCGGCTCGGGGGCCTTGCATCAGTCATCGCCCTGCCTGCATTTCGCTGGTGAGCCAGCCTCTAATTGTCTGCATTTGGCAGGTTTAACACTTCCTGACAGAGGGGCTATTAAGGGGAAGTATTCGCGCATAACTGTCAGAGGCAGGAACAAAAGCGCGCCCCTGTCGATGTGTGGCACCGCCAACCTACCCGATCCCCTTTTCACGCACTCCCACCCCTTTAGGCTAAACTGCAGCAGTGCTGGGGGTCACGGTGAGCACCGAGGTGTCATAAAACAGACCCAGAATATGTTTTCGTGAGGGCAAATTTGTCTCCGACTTGAAAACCATTGTGATTCCGAAGGAAAATGCTTATTAACAGACGTGGCCGCGTTGAGGGGAGACTCGAGGCTGATGTCGCGGCGAGGACCGCTTTGAACTTAACAAGCACCGATTTGTGGAGCAGACTGGTTAATGAAAGGAAATTACATTTTCTGCCAACTTCCCCTCCTCCTTCCCGTCTTGGGACTGTGGGGCTGAGGACTTGAACATAAAGAGGGTTTGGTTTATGGTTAAACAGAAATGGTTCAAGTCTTAAAAAAACATAACCTGTAGTATACAGGAGCAACGTTTCAGCGGAAGGCAACCCCCAACTTTGGTCGGTCGTATCGTGAAACCTTACAACCTACCGAGTTTTATTTTCATATGTGCAACCCCCCCCCCCCTCTTCTCGCCCACAGATACAGTTGTCAGTGAAAGGGTGTGGGGAGGGGGGGGGGGGGGGGTTGTGTTTATAGCCCCGCCGTACTGCGTGGAAAAATTGTCTCCGTCACATAAGAAATAATTTTGGGCGATGTGGGCTACCTGTGACTGCTGGCATTAAGCACCCCTCGTCTGCTGTTCTATTGCATAATAACGTTTTTGGAAATAAATGACGGATTTTGATGGTGGGAGCCAGAGCTTTTACTTTGTACTTAAGAGTGAATAAAGAAGACGTATATTGAAACTCTGCACTTTTCTAGAACATTAAACATGTTGTTTTTACTATCTTAAAAACTGGTATTTTAGTCAAATGGGCAGTAAGCTTTGAAACTCACTGTCAGTTTGGGGTTTGAAATAGTTTATATTAGCTGCTGCTGCCGATGATTCCAACTCTGCGCTGAAAGTTTTCGAGCTCACTTTCAATGTGGTCTTTTTTACACTGATGGTGCCCAAGCTCGCCTCTTTTTTCTTACCAATGGAGAATCGACTCCCCCTGCTGGCGGCAGTTGGGAAAACATAGCACGCTAATGTTTCCCATGCGCCAGCGACGCACTCTAGTAGCCGGAAGGCTTAATGATTTGATTTATGGCCGTTATTGATTGTAAAACTCCTGAATTTGGCCATTACATTTAAGCGAACGGAGAAAATAATTTGGCAATCCCAGCGCTGCATCCTGTCAGCCGATTTCCTTCGACTTTGGCGTTCACAGCGAAGTAACGACGAGGTAAAATTTACATTCCACTTATGGTATTCATTTTACATTCTTTAAAATGAAAAGGTTCAGAAGGTTGTAAAATCAAACATTAAATGAATCCGAGGAGACAGTAGTGCAATATATGACTGCCCTGAGGACACGCTGCAATGGCTGATGGGATTAACGTTGGTTCTCATTTCCTGCTTTACAGGATGCAGATGAAGCTGTCAGAATTGCAGGGGAAATTGGTAAGTTCTTAAATTAGCCATGGTGGGATTTGTGTGCCTCTCCGCAGACACGGTTGACTGAATTAAATGTGTAATAAGTAATCCCTATAGTACAAATAATGTCTAAATAGTTTTTAAGATCCAGTTTGCCTATAGGGCGCGAAAACCAATGTATTAATGCCTCGTCATTTACATCGCGCCATTTCTCCTTACAATGAGGATTCTGAAAGGGGACTCTGGCCTACACAGAACAGCCGGCGCCACGGCCCTTTAGAGGTATCAAAGGAAATAAATGATACTGTTTATTAGAGGTACTTGTAACTTTGATGACAGGAAGGCCTTCCGTTGGATGAACGCAGTTTTTTGCTGCACTTTAAGTAACAAAGGTTCAATTCCTGGAACCACTGTCACGAGCTATTAAACATCACCTGGTCACATCTGGACTCAAACGAACAGTGCTCCCGCAGCTCTGTAAGTGTTTAAATGTAACTAACATTTTAAGGGATTATAATTGTTATTGATAGATATGCAAACTGCCACACAGGCAACAAGGAAAGCTCAGTTAAACGCTGCCTCGCGGGTTCCGGAGGTAGCCTACAGGCCACAGCAGACACTCCCACATGGCAAATTCCACCCTTCAGCCTTCTCAAGTCGATAAAATGAGCACTGTTGAGTTGGGCCGATGTAATTACATCGGCTACTTTCCGCTTTTTAAAAAATGGCTAATTGCACAAACAAGCACCACGTAAATAGCAATGTGTTGTTGTTTTTTTAACATTCAAGTAGTTTTATTTGTGCACAGTTATACATTATTTTGTTTTTCTTTCTGAGATTCACAAATTAATGTGCTATTGATAGATTAGTGTTGGGAGCAAATGAGGTCGACAGCGGGATTTTATACATATGCTGTGTTACATCACATTTGACTTTGGCTCAAAAGTAACATCTCCATGTATAACACTCAGCGCATATCGGCAGCCAGAGAACGACAGGCAAGCAACATGAACATGGGTTTAAAAATAATCAGGAGCTTGGGGTTAAAAGAGCAACGGGTGCCTCAGTGGAGACAGGGGCAAACAACAAGGACACACAGCACTGTCCCCTCTGGCTTATATGTCTGTTTTCTTGCCCCTGCGCCCCCCCCAGCAAGCACTGGTGGCCCCCAACAGCCAGTGAGCGCAGACCGTGGTTTCTGCGGCATATGGGTTAAGCATGCAAAATTTAAATTGCAGTAGCCCTACCGTGTCCCTCCCCACCAATTAGGTGAGGCCCAACATGTATGCTGAAATGTCCACTCTGAAGGCCAAATCCCTCTTTTCCATTTGCCTGGGGCGAAGCATCTCTGGTCTTATGTTTTTGACCCTATTAGAGGTAAAGTACACCGTCAAAGGTAAACCATTAAGAAAGCACTTATGACACATATATGATCGCATTCCTGTCCCCCCCCCCCCCAATATGGTTTGCATCACCATTTGCATCTCACCTCTGCATACCATTAGAAGGGGACCCAGCGAACGGGGAGGTCCCAAGTTCCAGAGACACAAAACAACGGAAACTAACAATCTCCAATAACATTTTTTTTTATCTTGGGCAATATGGTGCAATAAAATACATTGCGAATGAACAACATTATGCACAGTGGAAGCTAGGTATAAACTATCCTGTCAGGACCCTCCCTAGACAATGCCTAGAAGAGATCTGGCCGGTCAGCCAACCAGTGTTCCCAGCTCTGCATAATCCTGGCACCTTGATCAGTCCAGGAGACACTGCAAAAGTCTTAAAAGAAACACACAGCTCCCATACCAGGGAGTTAGAAAGGCTCAGATGTTGACCCATATACCATTCCAGAGGAAACCCGGTCTGGATCTTGTGCCACTCTTCTGGGAAATCTACCTGTACAGATAGGCATAGCTTACTTCCCTGGCACAAGCCCCATCTCCCCATTTCCCAGGGCATTAACATGGAGAACCCATCTGAGGGATAGGAGAAGTCATGTAAGCATCTCTGCCGCCCCCCTCCCCCGGCTTATGGCCAGGTACAGCTGAGTCCCAACCCTCTCCCATGACTGACCACGGGTCCTCCCATCTGTACCGCCATCATCCCCCATTCCTAAAGACAGCTCACATTTTAAAATTTTGAGTTAGTGGTCGTAAACCCCCAGCCGTATTCATTAGGATAACAAACAAATCACATAAAGCAATGCACTCAATATCGCTTTTCAAAATTATACTCAGAAACCCATAACAAGGTACAGCATTGATATAATTTTGATGGTTGGCTGACCTTAACATAGACTCTAATACATAGAAAATACCTAACCATATCTAAACTTGTCCCTACGTAACCAGTGTGGAGCCTACGAGTGAGATCTTGACTGGTAAACATGTTAGCCCACCTCCTTGCGTCCCTCCCCGGAGTAAGATTGTGCAGGAGGCCCATCTGCCCGCTAGGTTACCTACCTCAGGCACCCCCATACACCCTCATTATCTCTTAAGGGCCTGTGCTAGCTTGGCACCCACGTGCCCGTGCGGGGATTGGCATAAGTCCCTGTTGGCAGCGTAAACTCCAGCACCCTGCAGCCTCTAGCTGACTTGTTGAAAGCACAAACAACAGTTGATGGACAGAATGCAGAACAATGTCATACATTCACCCCAGTACAGAGATCTGGGCCTAAATCCATCGTTTTTTTGCTCACCATGCCTTTCCAGTTTGGACCCAGCCATATGCAAATCAGTCTTGACCCTGTGCCTCATGGGAACAGTCCAGCCCGAACTGCCAAGCCAGGTCCTCCCTGGACTGGAGACAAGCATCCTAGGACCGGTTTCGGGGTTTCACCCCTCTTCAGCCAGAATAGCTTGATTCCAGTGGCATGGAGAGCACGAGACCCACGTCTGGGCATACCCTTCCCACTCGGGGTGACAAATGCAAAAACAACAGTTGATGGACAGAATGCAGAACAATGTCATACATTCACCCCAGTACAGAGATCTGGGCCTAACTCCATCGTTTTTTTGCTCACCATGCCTTTCCAGTTTGGACCCAGCCATATGCAAATCAGTCTTGACCCTGTGCCTCATGGGAACAGTCCATCCCGAACTGCCAAGCCAGGTCCTCCCTGGACTGGAGACAAGCATCCTAGGACCGGTTTCGGGGTTTCACCCCTCTTCAGCCAGGATAGCTTGATTCCAGTGGCATGCAGAGCACGGGACCCACGTCTGGACATACCCTTCCCACTCGGGGTGACAAATGCAAAAACAACAGTTGATGGACAGAATGCAAAACAATGATGGATTAAACCCAGATCAGTTGACTGGGGGTGAGTGCTTGCATTGTTCAACACTCCGTCCATCATCCCCTTTGGTTTTGCTTTGTTCGCCCTAAGTTGGCAGGGTATGCCCAGACGTGGGTCCCTTGCTCACTTTGCCACTGGATTCAAGCTAGCCTGGCTGATGACGGCTGATTAGCCAGAAACCGGTCCCAGGATGCTTGTTTCCGGTCCAGGGAAGACATGGCTTGGCAGTTCGGGCTGGACTGTTCCCATGAGGCACAGGGTCAGACTGATTTGCATATGGCCATGTCTGAAATGGGGTGGTGGAGTGAGCTAAAGAACGATGATGGATTAAACCCAGATCAGTTGACTGGGGGTGAGTGCTTGCATTGTTCAACACTCCGTCCATCATCCCCTTTGGTTTTGCTTTGTTCTCCCTAAGTTGGCAGGGTATGCCCAGACGTGGGTCCCTTGCTCACTTTGCCACTGGATTCAAGCTAGCCTGGCTGATGACGGCTGATTAGCCAGAAACCGGTCCCAGGATGTTTCCGGTCCAGGGAAGACATGGCTTGGCAGTTCGGGCTGGACTGTTCCCATGAGGCACAGGGTCAGACTGATTTGCATATGGCCATGTCTGAAATGGGGTGGTGGAGAGAGCTAAAGAACGATGATGGATTAAACCCAGATCAGTTGACTGGGGGTGAGTGCTTGCATTGTTCAACACTCCGTCCATCATCCCCTTTGGTTTTGCTTTGTTGAAAGCACCCCCTTGAGGGCCCGTGCGACCGCTGTCTCACCTATCTCAAGTAAAAGGATGCCTTGTATGGACCTGAAGTGTACCACCAATTGTTACCTCATCCGCTGACCTAGGATACTACAATAAATACAACAAAACACCAAACGGCTGCAAAAGAACAGTTAATGCAAATGAAGCAGGAAAAATAGATAACAAACACCAACTTAAATAACGTGAAGCTGAAAGAGAAAAATAATGCAAACCTGTGACAGGAAAAAATGAAACCACACAACGGTGTGCTGTCTAAGGGGATGGTGGGCGGGACAAAGAAGCGTAATCCTGGTACCCCAGGCGGGGGACCAGCGATGTCCTGTTTGCGGAGTGGTGAGCGGACAAGAGACAGCTTCACCGCCTGTAGGCCCTTTTATGGGTGGGCCTGGCCCGCACTGGACATGACCCGGAAGTGATTAGGCCGCTTTCGGGGTCACCAAGCGCCTAAGGCCCAATCCTAGCAACAGTGCTGGTAGCGGCATCCCCCGCCGCTGCCACCAAACCATGGGCTGGTCCGGTGTGACCGTTGTAGTCGTGGCTTCCCCGATTTGTGGGCCCCTTGGCATTCTTTTACCAATAGAGCTCCAAAGCCCAATCTTGGAGGGTGAGACACCCACTTTTAAGAATTGTATTAAATTTGACGCATGATTCCAATACCTGTGTCCATGCCATCCAAGAGCCTACCTCGCCACATGCTGATCATAGTTTACCTATCATTCAACCTCTTCCTACGTGTGGCTAACATTCAGTGCTGCAAAAGAAATCAGTGAATCTACTAAAAGGTTGTTACCAAGCTACAGTAGATGCACTTAATCACCGTGAAAAAAACTGTTCACCTCTCAGGCGGCCATGGGAAATAATCTTTAGACTACTAGCGTTAAGAAGTTTAGACATGTAATTGTTCAAACACTTATTCAATTTATCCAGTCCTTTCACAGACGAATCATGCCTCTGAACTCTCCTTGGGATAATTTCTGACCAAGTGATATGTGCCTCAGGCAACTCCTTAGGAGCCGAGATATGTCACCCTTAAAGAATTCAGTGAATTCCCGCTGCTCTGATGTACCAAATCGTTCCTACCAATATGTAGCATATTGAAGCCAGGCAAGTTAAGTCAGTCTCCCAGATTCCTTTCAACAACCTGACTCATCTGGCACACACAGAGTCCTCCTATGCCAAACCAGTAGCTAAAGACCTGATCCATATTCATGTTGCTTAAATTCATGCTTGGTGGAAAGGCACGCACTGCACTGTAGATCAAAAGGGACCCAGATGCTTTCTGTGATGATAGCACCTATTGTACAGATGAGTAAAAATGCAAATATTGATACATACCAAGTCATTCAGCAAAAGCATGGCTCCTGGTGACCCATCGCGGGTAGATAAGGTTAGGATAACACTAATAGCAATCAGACTTCCGTCTGCAAATCCCTTTGACTTTGCGCAATTCAAAACCCCAACCCCTGGCTGAAAGGACAGCTCAAGAAATGTGAACTGTAGTTAGAGAAGTTTGAGTCCTCAGTCCACGCTGCCTTGAGTGCCAAGGCTAAAACCATTATCAATTGGAACCCGGACAGAGGCACTCTGTTGGAAAGTACAAAGTAGTCGCTTGGCATGCCAGGCACAAGTGGATTTGGTTCTGCAATGGAGCTTAGGGCAACACAAGAGACCTGAAACCTGTCTAAAGATTACATGTTTATCTCTCCACAGCAAGCATGTATTAGAAAATGGAAGGGAGGCTGAAATGGGCTCACCCAGCCAGTTAATGTTTGTAAGTGGCAGCCTTCCAACTCCAGTCAACTTTGCAACTGGTAGCCAAATCTTCAACTCTAAATGCCCCATTAAAAAAAGCTACTTTGAATAGAGTTGATTTGTGTTCCTAGGTTCAAACCTGCCGGAGACAACTTAATATCCGAAAAAGTTTGTCAACTTCAATGGGTCACGTTACAGACCTTCTGGTGCCATCAGACCTCTCCCAACCTTTTAACCCCTTGTGAATATGAACAGCATTTGAGTGGTCTTGCACCCCTACTGCTCTGATGAAAAAAAAAAATAAGGTTGTAACATGTCTATTGGCAAAGGTTTCTGACTTCCCTTACTTCAATTAGTGTCCCCAGAAACCAATCGAAGACTCTGTGAGAACAACTCAACCCCCACTGCCCTTCCAGGAAAACCAAATAGCAATAGAAAGCCCCCTCATATGATCAACTCTACCCTCAACATACTGTCAGACCAAAATACCTAATACCCGTCACAGAAGCAAGCAGTGAAAACCTGAAGAGTCAGCACTTTGGGGTAACACTACATTTCTGGTGGGAGGGGGTTGAGTGCAATTACCCACTGATCCCTCTTAGTAGCTTTGTTAAGGCCCTCTGTCAGTGTCTCTAAGCACAGGTGGAAATGATAGGCAGCCATTGGTTAACAGAAAAATGAAATGATGCGGGTGCAGGGGCATTTTGTCGAGATCAGCCATTACTCTGCAGCCTAGTTTCCGTATGACCAGGTACGGCCTAGACCCCCTCCTCCCTTCTCATTACCCAGATAGTACACGTCTAACACGAGAAGGACATTTTTGGATTAGGGAGTCGTAAATCCCCCGGCCCTATTTATTAACAAAAATTGTAACAAAAATGTATATACATTATTTACATAATATGCAGAAACCATTGTATTACATTGATTGCATTGATATGTACAGATGTCAGATTCCTAACCTTAACATATCTCTAATACAAAGATATTCCTATCCGAATCTAAACATATCATAGTCAAATATCACAATATCCTTTAATTTTCTGCGTACCCCTATTTGAGCCTACGGCAAGGTCAATAACTGGCATCAGATCCTTATCAAATTATGCCCGCCCTCCAACCAGAGTGCGTATGCGCAGAGGGCCCGTTCACTGTGAGGGTACCCCCCCCCCGTCACCCCCATACGCTAGGTAGTTTATCTCCATAAAGGGGCCCTTGCAGTTATGCGCCGCTCACTTGCGCCATTGTGCAGGTGTGGGATGGCCAACTGACCTACAGGAAAGCGTAACTCCCACTCCCCCGCACCCAACAAGCCAACCAGCTGTGACTGCCCCTGGAGTTCTATGGGAGACCACTTGTCCCTCCCCCTTGGGCGACCCCATTCAAGAGTGGCGCCGCCCTCTAAGGACCTTAAATTTACTGCTCACCAATCATGACCTTACCGCCTGACCAAGGAATAGCACTAAAATACGACAGTAAATACAAACCTGTAAAAGAATATTACAAGTGGAAAGAAAACCGTAAAACACATGTATCAGTATAACATTGTCAAACTAAAATTATACATAAAATAACACTCTATCAACCCTGCTCTAAGGGGACTGTGGGTGGGGAAATGAAAATACAGCCTCCTAGCGTGGCTGGCGTTGCGTAAGGCAGAGTGTGGGAGTGGTGGGCAAAGAGGCAGACTCCGCCGCTCCCCAGCTTTTTATTAACCGCCCCAGGTTCAGGGCCAGGCCAGTTCCAACCGGCCTGGCATTGGGCAGTCACTTCAGGGGTGCATTCCTTAACCCTGACCAATGGTGGTGGTGGGGGGGAGGGGGCGCGCCTGTCGTGTCATCAATGTGCGCGACAGGCCCGCATCTGTGTGGTCATCGGGGCCGGCACGACCGCCATACCTTTGCCTCTCGATATTGTTCGTAGGGTGAGGTAGTGATGTTTTTAATGCTTGCCAAAACTTCTGTCGAGATTCATTCTCATTTCATTTAGCTGTACTTTCTCAACACCTTTGGAGAAAAAAGTGAGAGCTAATCTGAACCCTTTAATTCCACTGGTACAAAAAGTTCAGAGTGATGTCAAGAAAACGTATTTATGTAGTGAACACTTATTTTAATGCACTGTGTATTTTATAATATAACACCTAAGACCCAGATTTTTAACTATGTTCTGCCCAATGTAATTTGTGACCACTTGCAAAAACATATACCGAGTACATCCTGAAGTGTTTTCCTCTTTTTTCCTGGTCTGAAAGCTGCCTAGAATAATTTCCAGACCTGTTTTCGGGAACTAGATTGTTGTCTCTGCAGCATTGCATGTACTTAGTCTGTTTCATTGTTGGCCATGTGGTCAGCTGTCAGCTTCCTCTGACCCCCATGATTAACGTCTGAACTTCTCTCTGATGTTTCCTGCTACTAGGCTACCCTGTCATGATCAAGGCCTCAGCAGGTGGCGGTGGCAAAGGCATGAGGATCGCTTGGGATGATGACGAGACCAGGTGAGATGCTGTCCAAAGGGCGCTCCATGATGAATGTGGCTAAGTTCCAGTGGTCCTCTGTGACCTGACTGTCAAACGGTGTCGAAAATAGCAGGGGAAACCAGATCAGACCTGCCTCCTTAGTGTCCTGATCTGTTCTTTGGCTTGCAAGAAACCTTCTTTATATATGCATAAATAAGGAGGTTTTAGCTCTTTAAAGTATTTTTGTTTTTAACAAAAAAATAAACATAATAAAAACATGCCTGCCCTTCCGATTTCCTTAGCCTCTCTCCTCCCCCTCTAACCTCCTCCATCCTCCTCTAACCTCCCTTCCGTGTTGCCCTGACCCGCACGCCGAGTCCGGCTTTAATATCCCTGTAGGTTTGTTTTCCAATTTGCTTCTAGTACTTAGCCCACACCTTAGATACTCCAAATGCCATTCCCATATCTTAAAGGTATCTGTTTATGGTTAGTAATGGCATTTGTGAGTGTTGCAGGCAGGTGACAATATGTGTATATTTTTTGGTTACTTTCTGACAGCGCTGCTGCTGTGGAGAAGTATTTAGTAATCTAATGAATTGACTTTTTTCCCCCTCCAGTTTCAAAAGATCTTAACAAAAAGTCCAACTTTGAAATCCGCTGCTGTTTGTCGCCGCCCAATACTCCCTTCAATTTATACTCGCGCTTTTCCCATGTTGACGTTCCCGCCCCGGAAGTTGTAGCTGTGGCTGTATGCCAGAACAGCACACATCCCGCCGGAAGGCAGCTCTGAACCCTTGGCTGTAAATCTGTACATCGGCCCCTTACTACTGCTTCGATGCTGAAGCAGTCAACAAATAAGGCCGAGCCGACCTCTCTCGCTTGCTTAAGTACTTTGAGAGACAATGTCAAGTTTAAATGTCTGTGAGGAAACTTTTAACCGAAATTAGTGGAGTCAAAAGTGTGTGTGTGTGGGGGCGAGGGGGACAGTTTACTCTTTTAAAAACAGTTACTAAAGAAACTTTTAAATAATTGAAATAAGTTATAACACGGGGTGGCGAAGTGCACCGGTTCAGGCATGTTTTTTTATTTGTTTTGTGGGAAGAGGGCTTGGTGGCGATCAGTTAGTGATACTTAACAGGTTTGTGGCGAATCGCTGGAATCCCATTGACTTGCAATTGCAACTGTTTACATAGACTTCTGCCCACCAGATGGGCTGTTTGCACATGAGCTTTATAGCGCCATACATTTGCAAATGTCCCGTCCTTCCAGATGGTGAGTGTTATGGGCGGAGGAATAACACCTAGCCACCGAGAGAATCCAATCGCTTGCGGATAGACTGGTCTCTCATGTTTGCCCTACTTATCTAATCTAGAGGAAATTCTCATTCTAAATTCACAGCCAGGGAGCCGAAGAGAGACGACTTAATTAGTTTGGTTAATTGTTTTGCTTACCAGCAGAAGCACCAGAGAGATAGTCTCCTGTAATTACGAACCTTTTTTTTCTTTTAAGGAGCTCTAATCTTGTTACTAAAATTGTCTGTAACTGAATACCAAAAATGCTATAAAAAAGGGGGGGGGGGGAGGAGTGTCAGGACCCTGTGGTTTTGGGATATGTACTGGTTCAAAAATGCAGTATTTGTAATTTAAATCAAGGGCAGTGCTAAGAAAGAGATTTTTAATTCGTGCATAATATATGTAATCATCTTCACAGAAAAGTGCTGCTTAAGTTTTTGTGCAAACATTTGAATGGCTAATATGGCCATACGTAGGTGCAATTAAGTACTAAACATTGTTTCCGTGGCTGGCAACTTGTACAGAAATATTCTGAAAGCCAAAATGTGAGCATTTTTACCTAAAATTTTAATTGCATACTTAATCAAAATGCGCCTGCATTAGTTTGAAATAGATTTGTATTATCAATGACTATAGTTTAAAAAATATATATATATAACCTACATGCAACACTGTTATTGATAAATAATACGAGCACGGAGATTCAGAGGGTTGTCCTTACCACCTTCTCCTTCTCTCTTTGGGAAATATAGGACCATGGGCCACTTTACTATGAAATTGAAGTTAAGCGCACCCCAAGATTTACACTAGTAGAGGAATTTGAGACTAGGCATGGAGCCAATAGTGGTACTATACCATAATCTCTCTTTGAGTATCTTTATACTTTGGGTACATACATTTTCTTTGTAAAAATTAGGCCTGGGCGGCAAATTCCGTTCCGCTCGCGGAATTTGCGGAATTTGCGGAATTTCGCGTTCCGCGGAGAACGCGAAATTGCTCAAAAGTGTGCTTTCCGCGATTTCGCGAAATTTTTGCTTGTTCGCGTTCTCAAAATGCGTGTTCGCGAGATATTTCTCCCCGAGCACGCAAACAGCAATTGTGAACAGGAAAAAAGCATCGCGAACAAGCAATTCCGCGTGTTCGCGGAATTTCTGCGTGTTCGCGGAGATTTTTTACCGTTTCGCGGAGATTTGCGTAACGCAATTACGCAAATTCCGCCCACCCCTAGTAAAAATACGACATGATTATTTGGTAAAAAAATGTAAATAATGAAGTGTTGAATGATTTTGATTTATGCGTTGAAAATAAGCTTAAGTTTATGAAATAATTACATTTGGTAATTTTTTCGTGTGAAAGTCTTTTGTTTATGTCTTCTGAGGCTCTATAAAATGACTGAACTCTGAACCTAAGGTCATGTGACCAAGAGCTTGTTTGCTCGAAACGCGTCTTTTTGCCCTGTGAATTAAAGAAGAATTTCTGGAAACTGGTTTCGTGTGGCTCTTTGCTCGCACCAGAGGAGGTTTTGCGAGTTGACTGGTAATATATATATATATATATATATATATATATATATATATATATATATATCTTTTTTTCTTTAAGTACTTCTCGACAAACCGATGCATACAAGAGCAAAAATATGCTGGCAGGCTTAACTCAGAGACAACTCAGGAGTAATCAGCATAATGGAGGTACAGTTAGTCGAAATAAGGGAATCAACATGCTCCGCAAAGAAAGTGCACCCCCCTACAAAATGGGCAGAAGACGACAGCGTACGCAACATAAGAGTAGACAGCAGAACCGCCCACTCTCAGTGTACCCATGCACACATCCCAAGAAATCCCATCCACAGCGGTGTGAATAAGTAGAGTATTGAAACAGGGAGCACTGAAGGCCATTAGGGGGCGACACCAGAGGCTGGACTCAATGCTCCAGTGTCTGAAGCCGGCTCAGAATCATCAGAAGGGGAATCATCCACAAGCACCACCCCTCAATCCACTTGTGGGCAAGCTAACAAAATGTTACCGGACCACCAATCCCCCAACCCCCAGGTGACTCCAATGCTGAACTGCCAAAAGAGGGAGTTAACCGGTGCACGGGGTTGGTGACCAAGTCAGTCATAATGCATAGTCCTAATCAGGATATTTGAGGTCCGTACTCTCGAAGTGGATGTTGGCTTCAGTAGTAAACCCATGAGGCAATCCTTGGAAGGAGAGCCACATTCAGCAGTTCCCACACCATCCCACAGACAGGCCCTGCACCGGGCGACCCACGGAAGCTGTACTTCTAAGTAATATAACTCCAAGTCGGGTGCAGCTAGGCCCCCCTCAGCCACGGGTAGATGCAATTTCCAGAGGGCGACGCAAGGAGCCTTAATAAAGCCAAAGGAGCAAGCCATCCATCTCTAAAAATCATTTTTGGGGCAACTCCAGCGAGAGAGCTGCATATAAATAAGAAGCGGTAATATATTAATCTTGGAAATGGCCATGCGGCGAATCACCGATAAAGGCAGTGTGGACCAGAAAGGAACGGAGCGATGAAGCCCAGCCAACACACGTCCAAAGTTCCCTTCATACAGCAATACCGGGGAGCAGTAAATAGCCACTCCCAGTTACAAAACCGTACCATGTTCCCACCTTAACGTTGGGCCATGGGGATAGGCCCACTGACTGGAGCATCCCCCCTCAAGGGATAAACACATGTCTTGTTCCAGTTGACCTTGAGTCCCGAGTGAACTCCGAAGTAAGATAATGCCACTAAGGCCTCAGAGGTCGATGTCAATCCCCCCTCCCTAAGATACAACATGTTATCTGCATACAGAGAAAGGTATTTACAGTTAGAAATGAGGGTCAGGCCCTTTTAGTGCAGACCCGGTGAACCTTGCAAGCAAAAGGCTCCATGGTCAACACAAATAGCAGTGATGAGAAGGGACAACCCTGCTGAGTGCCCTGCTCCACCAGGAAGTCCTTTAACCCCTTGTGTGCCACGCCCTTTCCCCGCCCTGTGCCGGGCGTTGCATTAGCGGGCGGGGTTCATGACGAGCTGGACTCGTCATGGGCACAGCGCAACCGCGGCCCATGACGAGTCCAGCTCATCATGGGCACAGAAGGGGTTAAAATCATATGGCCAGGTATCGCTGAGACCCCGCAATTAAATGCCCACCAGATCCTCCTATCCTCCCGGTGCCCCCATCGCCCATCACAAAGACAGCAAACAACAACCTCTTCTGTAACTTTTTGGGTTAGTGGTCTTAAACCCCTGGCCGTATTTATTATGACAAACAGAAAAACATCACAAAAATAAAATAGTTTCCAATATCCTTTAAAAAAATTGATATGCAGAAACCCCATTAAACCCCTTCAATATTATTTACAATTTTGATGGATTGCTAACCTTAACATAGACTCTAATACATAGCCATTCCTGACTATATCTTGCCTTGTCCCTGCATATTCAGCATTGAGCCTACAAGGGATCATGACTGATCAACATGTGAGGGGCCCTCTCTAAGGAGAGCGGGCCCATCCCCTTGTTTGCACAAGGGGCCTGTCTGCACGTCAGGTTACCTACCTCAGAACCTCCTACGCTGGGCCCTCTCTAAGGGAAGGGGGCCCCTCACTTTCCCTCCCACCCCGGGGTAAGCTTGCTCAGAGGGCCTGTCAGCCCGCCAGGTTACCTACCTCGGGCACCCCTAGGCCCTCATTATTCCCGCAGGGCCTGTGCTGCTAGCTTGGCAGCCACATGCCGGTGTGGGGATTGGCTATAAGGTCCTGTTGGTAACGTGCACTCCCGCACCCTGCTGCAAGCCCCCAATGGAGGGCCCTGTGAGACCTTTGTCCCCACCTATCCAAAGTAAAAGGATGCCTTCAATGTACCGGAGGGTACCCCACCAATCATGACCTCACCCACCACAGGCCAGTATAGTTCACCTGCTTTCTGGCCTCCCCCCAAGAAGGTCATGTGCAACTGGCTGATGTAGCAACCAGGCTAGGATGTTCTCCAGAAAAAAAATCCTTAACCAGCATAGAGAGGTGAACCTCATCCTGGACAAAAAAACACACCCATTGGATGTGCCCATGATGGATAGTCTACCATTTAGGTGATCTAAACAACTTGCCTACCTTCTTATTATATACGCTTCACAGAATGATTCAGGGCTCTGACCGACTGCCCCCCTCGCCACTGCAGCCTCTGGATGATGTGTGACCACGTAATGCTTTCCTGAGGTAATTTCTTTGCTAACAAACCTATCCCAGTGTTCAAACCTTCACATAAATATCTCTTGCCCAGGGGCATCAAATCATTGCCACAGCGATTCATTATCACAATCCCAGGTGGCGCACAACCCTTAGGGAACCCTGCTTCAAGGGCACTCCTCAAATTAGCCAAACGAAGCCCTCCTTGCACGAGGAAGGACACATGGTAGGCCGCATAGCGAGCCCGGTTCTCAAGCTTACCTGAAGAAAAAAATATTTAAACCTTTGTACATAAGAATGGCCAATTACCAACACTTCTGTCAACCATTACTGCGGGGTGCAGCAGGGCTGCACAGGAATCCGGTAATTTACTTTTTGATTCAGAGTTCCCTCCCACGTCACAGGCAGGAAAACTGTGAGAGAGGAAAATAGAAACAACAGTCAGCACCAACCTTACAACATGCACAACCTAAAAAAGCGCTTGTAACACTCCAAGGACTGGCTGCCAATCCTCTGCACTGAAATGTTGAGGGAGTAGTCAACCCTACAGATGCCTTCTAGACCAGGAACGCTTCTGTTCCAATTCGTGTACTTTCAGAGCTTTGCAACGCTCTCCAGGGATGCTTCTGACCAGAACCGCATGCTTCCAGTGCTTTGCTTGTCTGGCATAAAGCGTGTTTTCCCCAACTCTTATTAAGAACTCCATCAATGAACCAACCAAACTCTGGGGTGAACTTGTCCCACACCACTGCGCGCCTGAGAGACTCTCAGGGGGCCTACTCCTTGCAAAGGATAACAGTAGCCGCTGAATTGGTCAGAGACAGGCACATGTTTGGATTTCAATCAACCTTCACCAGGCAAAAACAGCAAGACTATCCTCTTATCAGCTTAAGGACCCACCTGTACTTTGCTGTCTGCTGATTAGCAAATTATGCCATAAGCATGGTGTCTAATGAGGGTTATAACATACTGGTTGCGGAAGCTACCCTAGCCAGAACTCTGAGGGCCACAAGGGTGGGACAAGAGACGAAAAAGGAGGAGCAGAGACAGTTATTCTTGCTGCGAGGCGAAAAACCACACACCTGAGTGAAGGCTTGTGTCACTTCATTCTCCTTTGCTGAGTAAGGCAGGGTCAGTATTGAATGGCTTCAAAGGAAGACACCGCACAGACATGGAGACCTGATTTATAAAGAACTCTTTAATCTCCACTTTGCGAAACCACACACACAGTCTTCCTGGGCCTTAGGTGATGACCTAGGTCAGAGGCATCGTGGGTCTTTCACGGACTGTTTGCTTCATGCACACTTGCAAACAGTTCTTTCAGGGGACACAAACTCTGGTCTTTGATGTGACCAACAGTGAGAGGGGAATAGCAGAAGAGGCCCATATACAACTGATACCGAATTGCATACTGTGAAGCTAGAAAACCTGAGTACACCCATTCTCCCCACTTTGCCAAATTGTGTGACCCTAGGCCACTTCCTTGTTCATTGCACTACATACAATAAAAGTACAAAATACTTGACCTCAGGCTATGCGCTACACAAAACTTTCACCTGTGCCTACTTCTCCACTGCCTGTAAAGTTTTACATGCATAATAGGAAACCTATTACCTATTTCACGTCCTCTAATGTTAGTGTGGAGTCGGGTAAACAGTGCTGCCGTTCAAGCCAATAGCCTGTCAAAGGTCATGCTGGCCGCATTTTGAGAGCTCCTAAATTCTAAAGGTCCTCTGCTTGCCGCATTGTCCTATATGTCCTATCGTTTATGGGAGCTGTATAAACAAAAGTATTACTGTAGTGAGCCCAGCACATCGGGTATCATGGAGACACGGAGTGCGTTTAATAAACCTACAGGAGAAAGCTGAATTATTCAGGCCATCATCTTTTGGTTTATAATATGTCCATGCAGCTTTAGCGTCTGATGCCCAGGTGCTGGGGCCTACCATTATACAATGCCCAGCTAGCAGTAACACACAAAACAAAGAAATGTGTGCCCAAAGCAAAGGAAAACCATGTGGGCGATCATCTGGGTTCCCTGCAACAAGAAAATAGCAGACAGAGAAACAAAGACAGCAAAAGTAAACTGTCCTGGTGCCTCTGGATGGGGGTACCAGCAGCGTCCCTGGTGCGGTGAGCGGAAAGAGACTGACTTACCACCCTGCCGCCCCTTTTATGGGTGGGCCCCAAGGTTGCCAAAATCAGGGGCGACTTTGGAGCGTTCCCAACTGCTTCAGGGTTGCTGTGCTCAACCGGCCAATCGCCATAGCCCTTGTTGGTTGGTGGTGGCAGCACCATACCACGCCGCCTCCAGGCTCCCATACACCCCCAGGCAGGTCTGGCATCCTGCTGTAGGCACGGATCCCCCTATGCAGGGCTCCTTGGCAAAGTCCTTATAGGAATCCTGGCCAATGGGTCAGTGTAGAGGCGCCTCATTCGCCTGACAAAGGGCAGTTCCAGGCCCATGCCAAGCCTAGTAGCATATAGGAACTCCCATTAGAGCAAGTCGAACACCTTCCTAATGTCCACCAACATAACCAGTGACTCCGACAGAAGTAGCTCCAGAAACAATTGCAGAATTTTAGGCTTGGTGCTATGCGTAGGAATGAATCCTGTTTGATCCGGATGAATGAGAGAGCACATATGTGGGAGTAACCGAGTCACCAAAATTGTACTCAAAATCTACAATGTGCATTAAGCATAGAAAGGGGGCAGTAAGAATTGAGAAGAGGGTCCTTAACTTTCTTCGGGAGTGACACAACGGCAGCCTCTCTCAGCGAAGGCGGTAGCCGGCCACGCTGCCCGGAATCATTGAAAAGCGCCACTAGTCTAGAAACAAGTTCCACTGCGAAAGCCATGTAGAATTCTATTGGAAAACCATTGAAGCCAGGCCCCTTAATCCTCGCCATGTCCTTATTCGCTCCCCTCACCTCTTGTTTAGTAATATCCATACCCAGTTGATCCACCACGTCTGACTCAAGGAATACTGGAGAGGCATCCGCAACCCTCTCACTACCCCTGAAGAGTGCAGTTGGTGATAGTACTGCAGGAAGACCTCATTGATCTTCTCTTGTGTGAAGATATGACTCCCGAAGGGCCACATAACTCTAGTATTGAATGCCTTCCCCCGCCACCTCGTGAAAACAATGCCAACATCCTGCCCGACTTATCCTGCTCCGCATGAGCCTTAGCCCCATACGCCTTATAATCAAAGTTGCAAAGGCGATCCACTAACTCAAACGTTTCTCCTGCACCTGGAAGGCCAACCAATGCCGCCTCCCGTTGTTGAATATCCAAGAGATGTTGAGTGTGAACCCTCACACTACTAGAGATAAAATACACCTGAATCACCACCTTCATTGCTTCCCATTCCATCCCCACCAAGGCCGAACCAGCGTTCTCATTCCAGTACTGAGAAATATGCTCTCCCATTAAGCACTGAAAGGCTTGATCACCCAGTGGTGCTGAATCACAGCGCCAGGTAGGTACACTAGGCCTAGAGGGTGACCATTAGAACGTGTCCAGTACAGGAGCATGATCAAAATACTTTTGGGCTAAATATTCCAGCCCCTCTGCTCGGCCATAAAGTGTCCTACATGTATAAAGCCGGTCAAGTCAAACCTCAAAATCATGCAATCCAGAACGGTATGAGTACACACAAGCCTCAGGGGAACGAACCAGCCAAAAATCTGTTAAATCCCACTGGCCAGACCACAAACGTGCTGCCGCTGCCAGCCTGCCTACGGGTGCACCATGTAGGGGCGGATGGTACCAATCCAGACGTAACTTATCGACGCTGTTAAAATCACCCCCACCACTCTCCAGTAGGGGACCATAAAATAAACAGGGGCTCCAAGCTGGTAAGAAACTATACCTTATATACATTTGGTGCCTAAATAAGGGGACATCTCTGCCATCTAGGCTCCCCAACACTGGGACATATTGGTCCTCGGAGTCTTAACCATCCTGTGCAAGTGGAAGGGGACTCCAGGCCTAACTCAAAAAAGGGTGCCCGCTAAAAGGCAGAATAAGAAGTAGCATAGAGCTGGCCTCACCAGCGCCTCTGAAGTGTGCAGCCATCAGTCTCCAGAAGGCAAGTCTGCTGGAGAAATGTAACATGGACCCGCCAATGTTTCAGGTAAGACAACACATTATAATGGTCAGAAGGAGTATAGTATGACACCGTACATTCCATGTAAGCAACTTAATTTGTGTAGCCTTAAGAGGGAGACGAAGAAGAAAAAGGACCACCCAGTGATTCCGGCCAGTAGCAGACCCTCACAAAACCAGCCAGGTCCCACTGTGCCAAGCACACCTAGTCACAGCCCCATATGTACAATTGCTGGTAAATAAACAAATGAACAACAACACACAAAGCAGTACCCCAACAGTTCTCCGAGGCCCAAGGACTGAGACATACAACCATCCTGTCCAAACAACACCACACAAGGGTCCCAGAGTGTAACCAACAAAAGGTCAACTAGCTCAGTAACAGATGATAGCTCCGGGGCATGGAGCCACCAGCGAGAGGTGGAAAACCAACACTCAGGAGAGACTGCAGTGTTATAGCATGCTTCACACAAGCTCCCAGCCATGACCTAGACCTCCTGTCGTGATCCTGAACCAGGGACGGGAGTGTGGGGGTTGTGGGTCGCCAGCTCTCTCCTCTCCTACTCATGTGTGCATGTTGAAACATGTAGGGAACGGGGCACCACCGAGGGAAGCGACTTCCATTAAAAAATACGGGTCCCAGAAGGCCAAGGGACATCGACCTGCTGATCATGGCTGGTGCTGCCTGATGAACCAACGGCCATAAAGCCCCCTCCTTTCCTTGAAACGGGGCTTGACAAACTACATTAGTTTCCAGAGAAAGCAGCGCTAAGCGGATGGTGTTGCCCGCTGGAGGTCGAGCGCTGATATTGCCCGCTGCCTTGTAATTTGGAGCCGTGCCATTGAGGGAACTTTGCAGATTCCAGCTCACTCGCAGTCGTTTTCCGAGCCGCCCGAGAGACTGGTACTTCCCCGCTACCGACTCAGGGATCTGAGTTGACTTTACTTATTTAGGTGCTTGGCGGGAAGCCGGCGCAGCTGCGCTCTTCCGGTATTTGTTACGTTCTTTGTTGGTTTCACAGCCCCAGGGCATCCAAAACTGTTACCTTTATTTCTGGCTGGGTTCTCTCTCTCTCGCTGTGAAGCAACGGCGAATACCAGAGTGATTTGACCCGGCGAAACATAGCAGTGCCTCGCACCACGGCCTGCAGTTCTTACGCCCTTACAATGCGCGCTGTGACTTGAACAGCGCTTTGCATTTAACAATCATTTGGACAGGAGATCCTTATCCCTTTGGGTTCTCTACGAAGATATCCTGATCCTTGGTCCTACTCCCTTCTGAGTAATTGCGGTTCTGACAAGTGAGTGAAAGGTGCTTTGGCTATCAGGGGAAGGGGGTATGCAGTATAAATGGTTCTACTAGTCCCTCTGCCTGAAACTTGTTTTCTTGTTGTTCCCTTTCTATGCAGTCTTTCCACGAGGGATAGTATCTGACACTGGGCTGCACTTCCTACCAGGCGTAGTCAGGAAACTGCAACGTTTATTGTTTTATCCATTTCCCTTTTTCCCCGGAGTGCTCCCCTACGCAGTAGTGTTTGTAATCCTCTGCATGGGGTTGCGCCCAGGGGAGGAGGGGGGCTCTCTACGTACCTTCGTCCCTGCTGGCAGACCTTCGAGGTTAGTGACTTTCTTGGTTATATGCAACTGACAGCCTGACACCCCCCAGCCCCTTAGTTAGGAGTAAAGAAAGCAACCATCACTAAAGGGCCTGCCTGCCTCTTAAACATTGTATATATGAACATGGAAAACACTCCTGATAAGCCCAATGGGGCGCTTCAACTAATTTGGTATACGGACCTCAGGGTGACCCCAGGTAGAATGCCTTCAGGACCAGGAGTTGGGGAGTCCTCTGAAGCGAAAGAACGACACTCTGGTGATGTGGGTCACAAGGAGTCCCTGCAAGATTCCATAGGGACAACAATCTCGACTGGTCTGGTGCTACCTGTGTCCAGGGCTGGTTTGGACGTAGCTCGGACCTGGGTGTTTACCCTGTGGGCCCCCAGGGAGGGCGTTTTTTGACCCCTGTGAGGCCGTTTTTTGTTACCAGGGTGCGGTTTTGCAGCATAGCTGCAATATTGGTCCACTGTAACAAAAGCTGCAGCGGTGAGACAGGAATAGTGCTTCCAACTAGCACACCCCCTCCCTCCCCCAGTGGGCCAGCCGAGCTGTTTGCCAGGGCCTATGTCTTGGAAGGGAGGGTTTCCCCTCGCCGCCGAGAACTTTGGTGCTTGGGCGCGAAGAGTGAGTATGCCCAGACTTGTCAGGTCACACTGTGCTCTTGTCATAGAGTTCAATCCAGACCCACGCAGCAGACGTATCGGTGAAGCAATGTACTCTATCCTCAGACTGGACCTGCAGGCGAGCAAGGAATACAGCAGTCCCAAGTCACGCAGCTACTTCTTTACTGCCATGAAGGATGCCCACTGTGTTTGAACCTGGAGGGTAAAGTCAGGGTACAGGGACACCTTGGCATTGTCCACCACAAATCACCCGTGTGCTGTAGGTTGTTAAGAATCTCATTGTTTTTTGTCATTTGTTGTAACTTTGTTTCTTACTGTGTTTGGGGAACAAAATTGTCTTCCTATCCATTTCGTTTGCAGTGGCCTCGGCTTTCTTGATTACACTCCTGCTGTAACCTCTATCTCTGAATCTCTTTTGCATTGGTTCCTGACATTGGGTTGTCTCTTTTAGTGTGCTGCAATTTCTCCTAGCACCGGGCATCTCCCCGTAGGGGATGGTTAATTTTGTGTGTGTGGGATGAAAGCGCATACAGGTAGCGTTGCGTTTCCAGCTGTGGCCTTCCTGTGTAATCTTACCTCCTATTCATTATTTGCGATGTACATTTCAAGATTTAGGAATGTAACACTAGGTTTTGTTTATTTCACAAGTGAAATGCAAATTCAACTCATTAATGTTAATCAGTTTCACAAAATCCTTAGCTGATTCCTTCGACCCCTTCCATACAATGAATAAGTCGTCAATGTAACTAGCCCACACAATTATATGCTCATTCCATAATTTGCTGTGGATTCTGCGGTACACCTGCTCCTCCCACCAGCTTACGTGTAAACACGCAAAACTGGGGGCGAAGCAGGTGCCCATCGCAGTCTCCCACAGATCTACTGAAACAAATCATCAGCAAAAAGGAAATTGTTATTCTCCAAACATCAGCTTGCTATCGTGAGAATCAGCTGAGTATGCTTGTATAAGCTAATTTTCCTATTTCTTAAAAAATTACTCGTAACATGCAGACCGTCCTCTTGGCGAATGCTGGTATGCAGCGCAGTTATGTCTAATGCCATTTGGACAAAATCCTCATCCATGGATTTAACACAAGAAATATGCACTGTCTTTTACATACGAGGGCAAGTTTCTTTCTTGGTCTTGTAAAAAGAAATCTATGTACTTGGAGGAGTTTTCCAGCAGGCTCCCTCGAGACAAAATTATAGGGCGACCTTGTGGCATACTGGCATTTTTATGTATCTTAGGAATTAAATACATTACAGGTGTAATAGGATTCTCATTTTAAAAATATACTAATTTATCATGTGTGATCAAACCATCCTTCCACCAGTCCTTCAGTTCCTAAAAGTAACTTGTTTGAACATCCAGGAGAACAGACTTATAACATTTCTTATAACAGCTCCTGTCACTCAATTGACCATGCTCCTCACGCATATATATATATATATATATATATATATGGGATGTTATAGTTAGGTGAAGATGTTAGTTAAAACATACCATTTCATTTAAAATTAACAAAACCACTGAAATTCAACCGTTAGTTATCTCAAGTAACTATAACTCGTGCCTCTACCATGCAGTGTTGTGATCACTGATGTCATTTCAGATGTTGCATTCATGTTATCAATATGGTCATAGAACATGTCCTGAGTGATGTAATATGTGAGGTAATTAGCAGTGTACGGGGAGGGCACAAGTTATAGTTACTTTACTTGAGATAACTGGAGAATTTCAGATGTTTTGTTTGTTTAAAATGGTATTTTGTAACTGACTTTTTTATCACCTAACTTTGACATCCCTTCAACCTTTGTTTTTTTAGGTCTCGGCTAGCGAAGGCTGCGCTTGCGCAGTCTCGCTCGCGAGACATAATGACTTGGAGAAGAGGGGCTTGAACCCGCCCCTCTTCTCCCCTCTTCTCCATTGGCTGGCTTCTTGAATGCTGGCCAGCCATTGGAGAAGAGGTCCGTCACTCCGAACAGGCCCCGTCCTTTTCGGATTCGGGGGCGTGTTTTTTGCTACTTTTCTAATTATCTCCTCCAGCCAATGGCAGGAGGAGAACACGCCCCCGAATCCGAAAGCGCCGCTGCCTTTCTCCGAGGCATTTCTGCTTCGCCTCGGAGAAAGGCAGTGGTGTGCTTGTCCTCTCCCCCTGCTCTCGGCTCCTGCCCTTTAAATCTGAGGCCACTCCCTTCATTGATCAACATTTCCAGAAATAACATTTGATAACAGACCACATTTCAAGAAGTTTCCAGCTGTGCTCTACATTTCTCCCCGCAGGCTTTGAAAGGACCTTCAGAAGCAGGTACCTATTTTAAAGAGCTCGCCACATTTCTCACATCGCCACGAGCGCGTTCGGCTCGGCTGCTAAAAGAACTGCGGGCTGTTACCATAGAGCGCAGATTACTCGTGTTATTAGAAGATTGTTCTCTTAACGCAAGCCGTGCCTCACTATTAACACTCGAAGGCCTCGGGGAATTCAGACTTTAAACTCTGGATGGCTGCAAGCTGGTAATCAGACTGCACAGCAGGCATCCGCTTAAGGGTTCACGGCGCTTTGTTAGCTGCTGAAGCTGACGCGGGCTTAGGTCCCCGCAACATATGGCGCACATGCTCGAGAGACGGCGCTGCTGCCAGGCAGGTACTGAGAGAGTGCGTCATGCCAACGCTTCTTGAGGGGCATTTCAATGAAACGCGCCAGACTGTTGGCGTAAGGGCTCGTTTAGGTTTGGAAAGGGCGAACAGTAAACACACACTGCGTGCTTGATTCTAGCAGGGGCGGCGATACACAAAATGATGGACCCTTCATGCACAGCTTCCTGCTGTGTTGGTATGTGATGACACCATTTAATGGAATACGATCCGTAGAAGGTTCACGCTGTAGTGGGATGCAGGATTTTGACAAGCATGAAAGTGGTGAAGGAAGCAATGCAGACATAATTTGGCTTTTCTTTTGTGGTTATCTGATGTGTAGCAGAATATTTAAGGTTGTCCTTAGCGGTATATAGTTATAGTTTTCTGTGGTGGAGTCGTTATTCTAGATACCCCATTTTGTCAAGGCATTGAGGAGTGGTGGTCTTGCAGCATTGGACTAGCAGTGGCGAATTTGCAGGAAGTCTCGGTAAGACTGGACTGGCACTGTCATGCAGCAAAGCAGGGCAATTGTAGGCAAGAGCCCCAAGAAGAGTGTCCATGAGGTGCCAATCACCAACGGATAAACAGCATTGACTAAGCTATTGCCATTGTAAATAACAAGGCCGTTTCTTTAAATGTTTTAAAGGCAAAAACATAAACAAAAAGAATGTCATGAGCAATGCCAATAGCTCTAACTTTAATAATGCCGAGACCATTGCATTGTAAATGCTTGTTTTGGTGAATTTCTAAAGTTTTTAAGTCTTGCCTAACAGTGTGCTTGTGGTGTTGGTGCAAGGTGTATTGTATAGAGTAAAGGGCTTGAAACCCGCCCATTACTTACGATTTGCTGGGTTGATTGTCATTCTTTTTTTAGCCGCCTTGTAATTGGCCACCGTATGCCTCACATCACTTCCTTATATTTCTCTTTGCCATGGGCCAAGTACTAGTTGATTTCATTAGTGTCCTTCCACTGTATTTAATCTGCTTGTGCTGTGATTCTTTTTTTTTCTCTCATTTTACTAACTATAATTTCCACTTCAATTCTACACCTTTGTGTTGCTCTTAACTTCCACCCTTCAGGTTTGTTTTTTGTTTCCTTAATTTGTTTTGGAATTCGGTGCTTCCTTTTACAGTACCATACAAATGGCACAGACTATTAAAGCGGTTTGTGTCTTTGTTTTACAGTTAGGCCCTTCATTTCTTTAGCACCAAATAAATGGCTTGAAATCTTAAAGCAGTCCGTGTGATTTCGTGTGATTGTAGGCTGCGCCACTTCTCTGCACATGCAAAGTATGTATCTGTTTAAAGTGTACACTAGTCTGAAACCGGACTCTCATAGGCTTTTCAGACAGCAGTCCAATCATATGCTTCAGGCCAGTGGCGTAGCTAGAGACCCCCCCCCCCCCCACTAAGCAACTTAATCATTTTGGATACATCTGTACCTTTTCAACCACAAAGTATGTGGATTTTAAAGTGCCTCAATTTTGGTGAGCCACTGTAACAAAAAATGTTACAAATTGGTGGAGAGTCGAAAAAAGAAAAACATAACACTTTTTGAACTAAAGAACAATTAAGTGTATTTCTTGAATATATCAATACAACCTTACTTTCATTAGTTCTTATTTTTCAAGTTTGTATCTTTACGAATGTAACATTACTTCCAAAATTCAGTGTTGCTTGTTTAAATGTTTTTGATGTAGCACACCCAAACAATTTCAAATTTCACAAGCGTCTGGCAGGGCGATGAGCATGTGCTGGTGATCGGGAAGATCAATACAATGAATTATTAGTTAATGAAGAGATATGGGGCATTTAACCTAATATTGAAAATCAAGATCACGATTTGGTGAATTTTGGATCTTTGACATAATTGATGACTAAAGCTTTAAAAAAGCAACAGATTCTCTTCAAAGTGGAATATAAAGTATTTTTTATAATTGGCTAGTTTTGGAAGGAATAATGTGATGTGGAAGTAAATGAGAACTTTTGCAGTTTTTGAAAGGATATTCTCAATTTATTAGCTTTTGATAAGATTTGATTAAGCCTTAAGCGGCAGTTCACATTAAGCTGAGAAACAAGGGTTGGCTGTACAGCATCAAAGACATCAATTATTGCACTTGATATGAATGGAAAGTGGCTCTATTGAAAGTTGAATTTTGGAAGCCATGCTATGTACTCAAAGATACAAACTTTCAAAATGAAAATGAAGAACTAATTAAATTAGTATTCTATTGATGTGTTCAAGAAATGAATGTAATTGTTCTTTAATTCAAGATGTGTTATAATGTTTTTCTTTTATGGACTCGCCCCCAATTTGTAAAATTTCTTGTTACAGTGGTTCATGAAATTTTGGCAATAGGGCTGTTTATCTAGGGTTTTGTCAACTCGGTGGGTTGAGTCCAGCACATTAGTTATTACTCAAAACCCCTTGGTTTTCTTTTTTTGTCTCCATTTTGGGCAGTGCTGCAGTTAATCCATTTCTCTCTAAAACTTGTGTCCTCAGATTTGTATGTATTCCATCTCTTCTCTGCCCATACAAAGTATGTGTTTGATTAAAGCGTTTCAGGTTTGTGCAGTGTAGCAACTACTCAATATCTTCTTAAAACCTGTGCCTAATCCTCATTCTCATATGTATTCCACCGAAAGCGCTTTCAGGCACCCTATATTCATTTGCACTTAGGTGAAAGTGATGTGGCCTAACGACCACAGCTCTGCCCCACTCCACTCCATTCTACCCAATCCACTCCAATCTATCCCAATCTACCCTACTCTTCTCCACTCGACCACACTCCCCTCCACTCTACCCCAATCTACACCACTCATATCTACCCCACTCCACTCTACTGCAATCTTCCCCCACCCCACTTTAATCTACTCTCCTCCACTTCAGTCCACCCACTCTGCCACTACTCTACCTCACTCTGCCTCACTCCAAGCTACCCTATTTCAGTCTTCCCAACTCCACTTCATTCTATCCCACTTCAATCTACCCCACCCCACTCCACTTCAATCCATCCCAATTTAATCCACTCCACTCGTATCCAATCCTCCCTACCCCTTTTTTCAGTGAATTTCTACGTTTAATGTAAAGTACATGTTTTCTTTTTAATATCAACATTTCTTGGAGTGTTTCTTTCAGCCCAAAAAATGCAGTCATAAAAACAACCACAAGTGGGCCAAGAGCTCCAGCTAGGACTGTTTTAATAAAAGTATGGTAATCTTTCTTGGGGTCATTGATTAAATGATACAGGAGACATACTTTAAAAATGTTTTTATTGAATGTTGCTGGGGTACTGCTGTGCTTTCTGCAGCCCACTACAACATTAAAAATAATGCTTGGTGGTGCCCCTGTCCCTTCTAGGGGCACCAACTGGATAAAAATAAATTAAAGAAAAAGCCCTTGTATAGCATTAATCGGACGTTGCATGCTGGAGCATTGAATAATGAAAGAACAACTCCTTCTGCGCATTTAATACTAATTTATTGTCTTTATTTTTTATTTTTTTGGTGGGGTTTTGCAGTGCCCCCCAGGGACACCCACATCTTTCATTTTTGTTTGGGGCCGCGAGGGGAGCCCTGCCAGCTCACTTACAAGCAGCCCCATGGGCAGCGCAGGAGCCACCAAACTTAAAAAAAAAAAAAACTGGAATGCTCCGGTGCCCATCTGGGGCACCCCACACCATTTTTAGGTCGAGCCTAGAGCAGCGCATGCACTGCTTGCTCGACTTTTAGTAAAGGGGTACAAAAAAGTGCTACCAGATGCTACCATAGCCGGCCTAGAGCTTGAGTGCATGTGCACGGGCGTGCGCTTTGCGTGCCTCTTTCCGCGCTTCAATTCCCTCCCCCACCACAGATCTCGTCACTCTGCTGGCCTCTATATTAAGTGCATCACGATCACTTTCACACACAACTCCCGGGCTTCTCTTGTTATTACTCATCGCTGGCACCTCCGGATTGCGCTGAGACCGCCCCCCGTGGCATGTGCCCCCGTCATGTCTCCCCTGCTGCATGCTCCCCAATGCTTGTAGCTATTCATGACGTAGAAAGAAGCCGGCGCTGAGTCACCTCAGTCTAGCCTGCAGCCCTTTGCCTGCATTGAGCTGGTTATGCAGCTCTCTGGTTGGCTCGCTTCTGTTGGTCTTGGATGTCCGCCGGATTTGCCTTCCCTCTACGTCACCCTTGCACCTTACTTACAATGAGTCACTTCCTGGCGGCCTGGTCCGCAGCGCGTTCACCGCTGCAGCTTTGTGCCCTTTTATGGAGTCAATAGCACAACATCCCCGCCGGCAGTGTGCTCCTCGGCAGCTTTGTGGCACTTATCTGCACGGCCGCCGCCCAGTGCTGTAGGAAGTGGTGGCGCGCGCTGCTTTCGCAGAGGTGTACTAGGTGCACGAGGAGCACATGCGCAGCACATGTGGAGCAGTTTAGAGTCCCGAGCAGCTCTAGATGCCCCGGACTGTGTGCATAGAGTAGGACGGGGTCGTCCTCATGGCATCCGTTGATGCACTTTGGTGTGTGTACCAGCCAGCTTTGGGTGCACCCACGTTTCTTTCAGCTCTGTTTCCTGCTCCTTGGTGTGTCCAGCGTGGTTAATAGCTGTGATTACACCCAGAATTCGTGGGGCCCTTTCCCGTTCCCCTGCGGATTGACCCAGCCTTCATAACGCTCTGAGGTTCCGTTCGCTTCTGGACGCCCCCTCTTTCCTGAAATTCGTTTTCTTAGTGTCAGAAGATGACTGTTTTGTAGTGGCACCGTTCTCTCGTTCTCGCGTGGCAGAGCACTCAAGTTTCACAGGTTAATGTGCCAGTAGCTTATCCAGTTTTGCTTTGCATTCTGGGACATGTAGTCCTGTTCATGCTACTGTGCAATCTAGGCAAACGTTCACCAAATTCAAAGCAAATAACATGGCCTGGATGCGCCACTTGAGAGCCTTAGAATCTTGAGAGCTTGTATGGGTGCCCTACCCTAGCCTTCCTGGGGCTCTGGCCTTGCTCGTTGAGCGCATCTTGCCCCCTCAAGCTCTGGCCCTTGCCCCCGGTGTGTGAAGAAGGCCCGTTAGTTTTGGTTTAATCCATTAGGTTCGGTGTGTCCCCCAGTCCTCCGATGGGTTGGGGTTGCCTCAGGGGATATTTATAAGCCAGCCCCATGATTACTTGAAATCATAGCCAGTCATACTATAAGTGAAATACGCTACGAATTGGACAGGCATGCCTTGTTCGTTTGAGAGAAGAGGCGAGGGCTTTCCAGAAAGTAAGAAGCTTTAAGGATTAAGTTAGAAAAAATAAATAAAAAAGTTGTACAATCAAGGAAATTGAGTCGAACAAGGACAACCTGGATTCTAGAAGTTAGTAGTTTTTCTACAGAGAATTGTTCTTATTTTTCTTTTAGCCTTGGTGTAGGAATTAACTTTTAGGTTGTGTGCCGTGGTGGATGTCTTTCCATTGTCTAGGGTATAAACATGCATTGGCATAGCCGATAGGTCTCGCCTTTGGGACCTTTAAGTATTTAGTTACGCAGCACAATATCTTTACTGCAACAACATTAACTGTTGCATGACTAAACACTTATAAGGTCCCAAAGGCGAGACCTATTGGCTATGCCAATGCTTGTTCATGTTGGAGGCTGCGAGTGGAGGCAAAGGGACCCCAATGCCTCTACTTGTTCCTCTTGCTGGAGCCAGTCACTTTTTTACTTTTTGTGGGTTCCCCAGTTCCCACCCACAACATCTTGTTATTGGACCGCAGGAGTTACCTCTAGACCATGCCACCCCAGCCCACTCCATTGCCAGCACCATACTGGGTGGTGGTTGGAGTTGGCACTATTCCTTTGCTCCTGCCCAGTTGGGAGCAGCCTTTTTCACGGCTCCCATCTAGACGGAGAACAGTTCTGTCCCCTGCCCGGGAGAGTGTGGGCCAGAAATGCCTGCGCTCTCCCAGACAGGAAACTACAGTGTCAATGGAGATGGGGTCCCCAGGACACTGCAACATGACAGACCCCAGGGGATGAGGTCCCAGGGCCTGATCTTAGTCTCAGGGAAAGGAGGCCGCCCGCCCCATAACATGTGTTTGGCTCCATGGGTCCCCGGTGCCCCTTCAAGGCTTGGGGAGGTGGGCTATGTGCCCCTTCCCCATTTTAAAAAGTGTCTACCCTATGCAGATGGGGTACCTGGAACCGGCTTGTAGAGGAGGGCCATACACCCTGTTAGAACTGGGGGTCTCTAGTTGGCAGAGGTAGGTACCTTTGACCAAATAGGGACCCTTGTTTCTAAGTCAGGGAAAGGGGATTACACTACTGGATAACCCCTGCTCACCCCCTTGGTAGCTTGGCACAAGCAGTCAGGCTTATCTCAGAGGCAGTGTGTTAAGCATTTTTGAACACATACAGTAATACAGTGCAAAAAACACTACAGATGTACCAGTGGTGGCTGGTGACATTTGAAAGTGGTGAGGCGTAAACGTTCTGTCTGAGTACACAGCGGCGAGCGAGCGCAGCAAGTGAGCCCAAACAACTTAAGGAGGGTTCGGGGGTTTTTCCCCGTGAAAATTTTGAAAAAAGAGTGGGTAAATTTTGCATTTTTAAGCAAATTTGAGAAGCAAGAAGGTTAATAAAGCAATTGTGAAAGTGCAGCTATTACATTAATAAAAGGATGTCATATAACAACATGTAGATAGAAATGTTTCTGAACCTAGGCCCTGCCAGTGCCACAAACCTCTAAGCAATATACCATGCAGCAGGGCTTAGCGTCAGAAACATTTCTATCGTTATGTTTCTGAAGCTTGGCCCAGTGCTGGCACTCAGTGAGCGTGTAAATTAAATACATGAGTCCAAAATACAGCCAGATTTCAGTTGCCAGGGGAGCACGGAGACACATCAGCCAACAGTTTAAGGGGAAACGCTCAGCAGGGTGCCGGCAAACCCCATGAGTGCTGACGGCTTCTATTTTTATATCTGACAAACTCACATGACTGTACTTCAATTTCTTTAGCAAGGTGGTTTTACAGTATGTTTAGGTCGCAGGTGTCTGTTGACTTTAGTCATGTGGCAACGAGCATCGCACTTGATTAACCTCCTGAGGCTCCAAAGGGAATTACTGAGTGCGGAAGGCGAATTAGAGGACTACCACACCATTAAGACACACATTAGGCATTCAACTCAGCAGGCATTCCCCCACACATGTATGCACTTCTGCTGTGACACATTTTAACTTTGACCTCCTACCACTAATTCCTTAGGAAGGAGAAACATTCCTTCCCAAATCACTTTCTTTTTCGCTTTGTTGCGAGAGAGAGGATGGGGCGGACCTGCCGACTTTTGAGCTATGGAACCAAGTCTCGGTTTCGGTTCAACATCCTGTGATTATGAGGCAAATCACTTAATCTCCCCGTGCCGTAGAAAAATGAATGCGCTGTTGTGTATTGTAACCGGCGCTCATGTAAAGTGCGCCAATATCGTCCCGCAATGTCAAACTGCAAAAATTAAATAAGTGCAGCAATGATGTGCTTTGTTACACCAGAAAGGGGCGGTTAGGTTTGTAGAAAGCACGTGCCCCGAGTGCTAAATTATGAAACTCTTCCAGCGACAGAAGAAGGCCATTCGTCTGCCTACACATGAGAGCAGCACAGGACAACGTCTTGCCCACAGTCCTCGATATGAGGAAATACGGCATAACTACATTTACAGTCTACGTTTCAAAGAAGCAGTCGCGACTCGCGGCACTTAATATTCGGGGGGGGGGGGGTCACGCGGGTGTTGGGGTGGGGGTCGCGCGGGTGTTGGAGGGGGGAGGGGGGGGGGAGATGTGAAAAGTAACTTACCTGACCGGGTCTGCCTCTGCTGCTCGGCCGGGTCCGGGTCTGCCTCTGCTGCTCGACCGGGTCCCGCGCCGCCTCCCGCGCCACCTCTTCTGCTTTCAAACACAGGAACAGGCATGCTGCTCCCTCCCCTCCTGTGAAGGCAGCGTTGTGATTGGCGCTGAGCCCCGGGCGGCGCCCAGCCGGGCACCAGTAGGGACGCCATTTTCTCTATGTAGGCTGCATGCAGCCTACATAGAGAAAACGCACATGACGCATGACTGCTTTGGTCGGCCCCCAGGGCCGACCAAGCAGTCTGGGCACTTAGAGTGGTGCAAGCCACTCCTCTCTGACCCGCCCACACGCCCGCCCCAACCAGGCAATCCCTCCCACCCACCCCCTACCAGGCATACCCCTGACATCTGCTTTCTCGCAGCGCTAGAAGCAGGAAATAAAATGGTATTTTAAATACCGTCTTATTTTCTGTTTCTGGCGCAGCGAGAAAGCAGTAGGGCGGCGCCCCAACGCCCTAATGGAGCGGCCGCCACTGAGATGGACACCACACAGGTTTTATAAAAATAAGTATTCTTTATATAGACTTAACATAAGACCACAAACGACAAAAATCCACAATACTGTATTCAAAATTGACTTAAAGATGGTAGAGTTAACTTAGTTCAAGTTGTTGGTAGATGCGACACAGTTCTCACAAAAGTACCTGGATGCGTAACGCAAAATAAACAAAAGGCTTGCAGCGTTGGAGGTGCGTTGGTTCCTTGCTTCGGGGGAGACGATGCATCGCGCCTCAATGCTTGCGCAGAGTAGGGGATGCGTCTGGATCCTTACCGGAGAGGAGGTGATGCGTAGATTCTCGTGCTGCAGCCCGGTTGCGATGCGGCAAGATGGCGCCTCGATGCGATGCGACAATCCGGTGCGATGCAATAATATGGCGCCCTTGATGCGACGACGTTGAGATGATGTGACACGCCCTGGCAGCCTTGCGGCGACTCTGTACTTTGGTGCCGCGACAGGCCCTGCGACACGCTTCTCCGGTGATGCGACGGCGACCCTCGCGGTTGCGATGCGCTTCTCCGGTGATGTGACAGCAGACAGCTGCGACGAAGGCATGCTTCTGGGAGATGCGGCGGCGGCACGCTTCTCTGGCGATGCGATGACTACAGCTGCGGCGGCGACACGCTTCTTCTCGTTGCGTCGTGATTCCAGCTCCCAGCGACACGCAGGCTTCTGCAGATAGAATTCCCAGCAAGGAAATTCAGAGGGGAGCTGGTGGTGAAGTCTGTTGTCCCTGAGACTTCAGCAGGAGGCAAGCACAAGTTCAAGCCCTTGGAGAAATATTCTGCAAGATGATGAAGTACACACAAAGTTCCTTCTCCTCTCCTTGGCACTGAAGACACCACTGTAGGCCAACCCAGTAACACAGCCCACTGGCAGTGGGGCAGTCCACTCCTACAGCTTCCTTTGGTTCTCCTTGGCAGAGGTTTCTTCTTGTTGTTCCAGAGGTGATCTAAAATCTTGGGGTTTGGGTCCCCATATTTATACTACTTTTCTCTTTGTTCTATGAAGGCAGAGAGGCCTTTGCCTAGTCCAAACCAGTTCTGGTCAGTCCTGGAGCACTTTGTGTACCTGACTCCTCCTTTCCTTTCAGAGTGCAGGGCAAAGACATCGGACACACCACAGGAGGTGAGGCCAGCATTGTGGAGGGAAGGCACAGCCCTATTCAGGTCCCAGGTGCAACTCCTCCCACCCATCTACATGCAGATCTTCATATTCAGCCCTGTGCTGACTCACCCTCTCCCCTGGAATCCCCAGCTCCTGTCACTCAGAACCAGACACACAATACACAACCTTGCAGAGGCAGGCTTGGACAGTTAAGCAAGAAAATACCTACTTCCTAAAAGTGGTATTTTCAAACACAGAATGTTAAAACCAACTTCACTAAAAGATGTATTTGATCATTCTGAGTTCAGGCATGCTAAATTCGAATTTCTACCATGTTCCCTGAGTCAGTTAGGATTATAAGATGTAATAATCTAACTGCCCATTCTGGCCTATGGAGAACAGGTAGCCTTGCAATAGTGAAAAACGAAAATGGCTGTAATTCACTAAAAGGACATGCCACACACACACCAGGGCATGTCCTACCTTATACATACAATGCACCCTGCCCTTGGGCCTACCATGGGGGTGTCTGATATGAAGATAAGGGAAGGTTTAGGGACTGGCAAGTGGGTGCACTTGGTCAGTCAGCATGGCAGTACCAGACTGCACATAGGCTCTGCAATGGCAGACCTGAGACACACTTTACAAGCTGCTTCTGTGGGTGGCACAACCAGTGCTGCAAGCCCACCAGCAGCATTTGATTTACAAGCCCTGGGCACACATGGCACACTGTACTAGGGTCTGAAAAGTAAATCAAATAACCCAATCATGGAGTCTCTAATCATTACATTAATTTAACATAGGGAGCACTTGCACTGTGCACTGAATAGCAGTGGCACAGTGCCCAAAGCATCTAAAGCAGCAAAACATATCAAAACCAGAGGAGACATTCAGAAAAAATGGAAGGGAGACTCACGCCAATGGTGCCAGGTCTAACACACCCCCTCCCCAATTTGTTTTTCAAAAATGCACCGTTATCCTTGAACCCTGTCCCAATCCCAGGAAGTCTAAAAAAAAAATTGGTCGAGGAAACAGCAAAACTTTTTTTCTTAAATCGATGCTTCAGATCCTCCTCAAGTCCATGGCTCCAATTAATTTTTTCAAAAATGTAGGCTTTTCCCCTCCTCCGCTTCCCCGAAAAGGAATAGGGGTCAGGGTATACCTACCATTTATGTTTTTCTACTTTTTTATAGGACAGGGGATTGAATTCCAGGGTCCTAAAATTGCTGCCGCTACATGTTTGTTAAAATGGTGGCAGCCAGTCAGATCTCATCTCAATATTCGTTGGCTCCTTGGATGCTCCGAGGTTTGAAATATCCAAACTTTTTTAATCTGAATTTTTCAAAAACTGTTCAGTGGATTTACACCCAATCACAAGAAGCATAGTATCTATCTGGACCAAGATCTTGATTTCTGTCTAATTTGATGTAATTCTGTTTAGCAGTGTTTGTAGTATTGCTGTTTAATTTTCCTATGGAAAAATGAAAGTGGAAAACACATTTGTGACCCCCTTTTTCTCAGCCTCAGCTTGACGGATCACCCCAAAGCTAAGTGGATGGGAATTTTTTTAAAGTTTCGTAACGATCCGTCAAACGGTGCCAATTTCTTAAGAAACCATAAAATGCTTTTCAAGTGTATGTATTAACGTGTATATGTGTGTGTGTATGTGTGTATATATATATATATATATATATATATATATATATATATATACACGTTATATATATACATTACCTACTGGCGGTCACTAATGGGTAGTTAAAGTTAGGATATAGTTTCCATAGGTGAAGGGTGTTTTGTTTTGCTAATAACTTTAGCGCCATTTGACAAATCTTCACAAAGCTTTCAAAACTAGTTTCTCTTCAGCTGCTGTCTGGAAAGTTTCAGGGTAATCTGTTAAGCGGGTGTCCCAACACACATTTTTCCCATGTAATTTCCTAAAGGGATTTTAGACATGATTACAGCCCGAACCTCTGAACAAAATAACACCAAATTTGGCAGAAAGCTAGCTAAAACGTGAATGTAACTTTTGTTTTTTTCAGCGTATATGTATCTGTATATATGTATGTGTATGTATAATATATTCACTTAAAAAACCATAGGTTTCACACATGTTATAGTTAGCTGGACGTTTCACTCGTAAAAAACCATTGAAAGTCCCCCGTTGTAGTTAGTTGAGATAACTATAACTCGCGCGCCCGCAATCCACTGCTGATGACGTCACATATTACATCACTCATGACATGGTCAGTGGCATCACTCATGACATCACTGATGACATCATCCTTGTGATAGAGTGGCGGTCGCGCGAGTTATAGTTATCTGAACTAACTATAACGGGGGAATTTCAATGGTTTTTTACGAGTGAAATGTCCAGCTAACTATAACGTGTGAAACCTATGGTTTTTTAAGTGAATTTGCAAGGTTTTTTAAATGCTAATTCCTAACTATAACGTGTGTGAAACCTATGGTTTTTTAAGTGAATTTGTAAGGTTTTTTAAATGCTAAGTTAGGTGCGCGCTTATAGATATTTATGTGCTTTTAAATGCAATTTTCTCAGGAACTGCTGAACAGATTGACACCATATATGCAAAAGGCACATGCCTGACCTGAGGACTACCTCTTTGCCAAATTTCAAGTAATTCTGTTCAGCCGTTCGGGCTGTACCTTCGACTAAAGGTCCTATGGGAAAATGCATGGGGAAAACGCGTTTTGGGACCCCCCTTTTTCTCAGCCCCCGCTTGACGAATCACCCCGAGACTTTCAGGGTAGGAGCTGAGCGGAGCGCCCCATTAGTTTCGAAAATTTCGCGAGAATTCGTCAACCGGCGCCAAAGTTATTCAAAATAGAATTTTCAGATTTACTATGGAAACACGGTCCTAACTATAACTATCTACTGGCGACCGCCAGTAGATATTATATATATATATTCACTGAAAAAACAAAGGTTTCAGGCACGTTATAGTTAGAAATCAGCATTTAAAAAACCTTAGAAATTCACTGAAAAAACCATAGGTTTTAGAGAAAGTTATAGTTAGCAGGACATTTCACTCATACAAAACCAGTGAAATTCCCCCGTTATAATTAGTTCAGCTAACTATAACTCGCGCCCCCGCAATGCACTGCTGATCACGTCGGATATTACATCACTCATGAGATGGTCAGTGACATCACTGATTTCTAACTATAACGTGCCTGAAACCTATGGTTTTTTCAGTGAATTTCAAAGGTTTTTCAAATGCTCGTTTCTAACTATGCCTACAGAGGTAGGACATGTGATGAAAGAAAAAAACGCACAGAAAGAAGCAAAAGAAATGCAGAAAGAAGCAACAGAAGTCCACAAAGACGAAGAAAAGTGCAGGAAGAAGCAAGACGTGCAGAAAGAACCAACAGAGGAGCAGAAAGAGGCCTTGTTGCAAAATCATCATGTGCCCACAACTTTTTCAGACGGGTACTGGTGGTCACTGACTCTGACTAACCAGGCCTAGAGCCAGTGCTATGTTAAAAGACACTTAGAATACAGTGAAAACACCTACATACGCTAGGGAACACTATGTGTTGGGGTACCCCTGTGATTAGCATGACCTCCTCTGTAAGTCCCTAGTACATAATAGGGCAGAGGGATTAAAACTACCTCTTAAAACGCGCTGCGGGGCGCTTTTGCACAGTGGTGAAGGGAGGGGGGGGGGCATGATATGTGTGCAAACACGCCCGTGGCACGTTTTAAGTTGGGGGATAAAGTCCCCTTCAATCCTGAGGGTCCCTGAGATCCAACTAGCCCACTACGTACCTCCAGTAAGTGCCACAGAGCTGCGTTGCACAGAGGTGTAAAAAGGGCCATGTCCTGGACCACCTCTCTGCAACGCAGCGCAGTGGCGCTTACTGGAGGTACCTGGTGGCCTAGTTGGCCCCCAGGGGCCCTCAGGATTGAAGGGGACTTAATTCCCCAACTTAAAACGCGCCACAGGACGTGTTTGCACACGTCACCTCTGGCTCCGCCACCTCCCTTCTCCACTGTGCAAAAGTGCCCCGTGGCGTGTTTTAAGTTGGAGGATTAAGTCCCCTTGAATCCTGAGAGTCCCTGGGTCCAACTAGCCCACCATGTACCTCCAGTAAGCACCACAGCGCTGCGTTGCAGAGAGGTGGTCCAAGGCCATGCCCCATTTTACACCTCTCTGCAGTGCAACTCTGTGGCACTTACTGGACGTACCTGGTGGGTTAGTTGGCCCCCAGGGACCCTCGGGATTCAAGGGGACTTAATTCCCCAATTTAAATGGGCCACAGGGCGCGTTTGCAGAGTGTTTTTGTGAGGGGACTGGGCCTAGGCACGATCGCGTGGCTTTTAAAAAAAAATTTGAAAGGGGGGCTGTGTCGCCCCCCTTCCTTTGACTTTTTTGGGGCCCTGGGGACCCCATCCCCCAGGGCCTGACCCCCAAACTAAAAAAAAAAAAAAAAATTATTAATGGGAAGGGGCCGCGTGGGCCCCCCTCCCATGGCCAATTCCGGGCCCCGGGGACCCCATGCCCCAGGGAATGGCCAATTTATTTTATATTATTATGGAGGAGGGCTGCGTGGCCCCCTTCCTCAGGCCATTTATGGCCCCGGGGACCCCAACCCCCGGAGCCGGCCTTGGCGCGTTTTTTTCCCCAAAAAAATATTATTGGGGAGGGGGGCCGCGTGACCCCCCCCCCTGGCCACCTTTGGCCCCGGGGACCCCATCCCCCGGGGCCTGGCCACCTCGTTGGGGGCCGTGGGGGGAGATCCAATGCCCCCACGGTCCCTGCCGGCTCCCCGCGTCCTGCGGGAGCCGGCATTGCTTTTCCACATGGGGAGCTGCTAACATGCAGCTCCCAATGTGGAAAAGCAATCTGCTTTGCTTCATTGAAGCGAGAGCAGGTTTCCCTGCTCTCGCTTCAATGAAGCGAAGCAGTTTGCAATGACAGGGCGGGAGTCGCGAGGCTCCCGCCCTGTCATTGCAAACAGCAGTGTCCCGGGGGTGGGCACCCCGGGGCAATGCAGGAGCCGGCCCAGGGGGGGTGGCGGGCCCCAGGGCCATCACTGGCTCCAGGAGGGGGGCCGCGCGGCCCCCCTCCCACTGAATGCAAAGCCCCGGGGGGTGGCGGACCCCCAATTTGACTAATTAGTACCCCAGGAAGGTGGTGGTCCCCACACAGGTTTTTTTTTTTTTTTTTAGCAAAAAAGCCCCGGGGGTTTGCGGTCCCCGGGGCTGCGGGGGGCCATGTGCCCCCCGCATTCAATTACTGAAAGCCCCGGGGGTGGCAGTCCCCGGGGCTTGGGGGGGCCTTAGAGGCTCTCCTCACATTTAAAAATTTGCCTCAGGGTTGGCGGTTCCCGGGGCTGCAGGGGGGCTGCGTGCCCCCCGCAAATCATTAACCAAGCCCTGGGGAGGTGGCGGTCCCCGGGGCAGTGTGGGGGGGGGGGATTGGGGGCCCCCACACTCTTTTTTTTCTCTACCCCCGGGACCTGGCTCACCCGGGGGCTAAATATTAACGAAGCACGGGAGTCCGCGCTTCGTTTTTTTATTTTTATTTCGCCCGAAATTCACGCTAGGTGCGCGAATCTCGCTGATTTTAAAAAAAAATGCTTTTTTTGGCCCTGGGGGTCCTTGTGGGAGCCCCTGAGCAGGCCTAGTGGGTCAGGGTGTTTCTACCCTGCCCCTCTTTCTTGTTTTTCGCGTTTCTTTTTCTGTTTTCTTGTGCCTCGGTTCTACCGAGGCACAAGATGGCTGCCAACACTTCCTGGTTTGGAGTGTTGACAGCCTATTAGCATGAAGCTCGCTATCGGGAAGGTGCGCGGATCCTCCGCGGCCATAGATATCACTATCTTTATTTCTTAATTTCTCAAAAACTACTGTACGGATATACACAATTTTTTAAAAGGTCGCTTTCTGAGCCAAGCAGTACCTTTTTGCCAAATGTGGTGTAATTCTATTCAGCAGTTTTTGCTATAACCGTGTCTAAAGTTTCCTATGGGAAATTGATTTTTTTACCTCTATTTTTTGAATTTCTCAGGAACTACTGAACTGATTTACACCATTTGAAAGAAAGGTCTCATTCTGAACCAAGGGCTACCTTTTTGCAAAATTTGGTGTAATTCCTTTCAGCAGTTCGGGCTGTAGCCTGTTCCAAAATTTCCTATGGGAAATAACATGGAGAAAACTCGTTTTGGGACCCCCCTTTTTTCTCGGCCTCACCCCGAAACTTTCAGGATAGGAGCTGAGTGGAGCACCCCACCAGTTTTGAAAATTTCACGAAGATTCGTCATCCGGCGCCAAAGTTATTGGGAAAAGAATGTTACGATTTTCCTGTGGTAACTAGGTCCTAACTATATCTACCTACTGGCGACCGCCGGTAGGTAATATAAATATATATAAATATATATATATATATATATATATATATATAGTTGGCCTAACGGCTAGGGAGATCAACCTCGAATCTGGGGAACTTGGTTCTAGTCTCGGCAACGATGCTGAACATCCTGTGATTCTGGGCAAATCACTTAATCTCCCCGTGCCTAACAAAAAAATTAATGTGTCCTCATGTAATGCAACTGGTGCTCATGTAAAGTGCTCTGATACCCGAGTCGGGTAAAGTTTGCGCTATATAAGACTGTAAAAAAAATATATATATATGTATATCTATACACACACGCGCACACATCTCATTCCTGCTAAATTACCTCATCAAGCACATTGATCACAGGAGGATATAATCCGATTGCTTTGTGAGTGATAATACATGTTTTGAATACCAAAGAAAGCTGCAGGTGTATCTCCCATTGACGTTATTTATATTGGTAGCGAGTGCCATAGCCTGAGTGGAAGGATGGAGAAAGGCCTGCCACCTGGGTGCTTCACTTTTGAAAATGTAAAATCACAAGTAGTTGATGAGAAATAGATCTAAGTGATGTACGAAAAAAGTAGTAGATAAATTTGAAAGCAAGAACAAAGGTCCGATCCTGTGTAGTGCTTGGTGGGCAATACAAAGATATTTAAAGCAAATTCCCTTATCTAATGAGCGCCAACGACAACTAATTGGATATGGCATGAAGCAAAGAAATCAATTAGTGGCCCTGCAGGAGGGTACAGTTTTTAAGGCTCTTCATTGCTGTCGAATGATGTCCAGTGGTCATGCTGGGCAATTTTGGGATGCCTTGGCGATCTCCTGGGGAAGCAACTGCTTAGTAAATGGCTCATTGGACTGTAGACATTCCGCTTTCACATGATTCATCTCATGAGCATTTAGTCACTCCCTGTGGGAACGTAGATGTGGACACATTTTTATCCTTTCTGATGGCCAGGCATTCTGTGCATAGTTAGTAACTTACAGGCATACATGCCTAGGCACATTAACCTAATGGTAGGCAGTTTGTGTAACCGTAACGAAAAGAAAAGCACTCTCTGGCAGAAAACTTGATGAGCATGCATAAATTGCACTGTTAGTACGTTTTAACTCCTCCCACGCCACCAAAGGTGCAAAAATAAGTAATTTGGAAACATATATGGTACCATTTGTTATTCAAATACATTTTAAACTCAGCCAGGTGCATTAGTTGTTATTGCATCTCATCAACATCTTGCTGCCAATACCTTCCCACACTTTCATCGTAGGACATCACATTGAAATAGAAGTAGGGCTACAGTTTGAAACCATCCATGGGTACAGAAAATGTACTGAAATGCCAGCATTCACTAACATAGAGAAGAGGCTACAACGAGACTCGGAGGTCCCAGTACGTCTTTTTGCAGTAATTACGAGGAGACAAATAAATGCCAATTTGACAGTCATCTTTGTAACTTAAATTGCTTACTAAGGAGCCAAATGTGTTTTCCTGAACTTTTCCTAGACTCCACTAGACACCTAATCTACTGCACACTGTAACAGGGTACATCAGAGTAAACATGAAGCTGTGTTTTAATGTAGACGAGGGACCCCCCGCCCCCCTCCACAGTCCATTTGAGGCCAGGGATCCAGCTGACCTACTCCAGGCTGTCATGGGCAACGCCCTTCTCAGGCCCCCCTCCCATCTTACCACTGCCAACAAGCCTCTTTAGGGCTGCCCTCATGGGCATATGGCCATCCCGTTAGAGACAGCATGAGAGCGATGGTGGAAGCATACCGTATAGTGATCAGTAGTAATGAACAGGACCTTTTCACTCTATATGCTCGTGCACCTTTTCAAAACTTCCACTGCTGTGTGGTTCATCCTTCATGTAGATGTGGATTGCTGCATAGCGCAGGAGCAGTGACTGAGTTAGTTGTATGTGTGCCTGGTAAGGGTACAGTACAAGGATGGAGCATTGATGTGCAGTGCAATTGTGGTTAGTACATGTACTGGGTGCATGTATGCCGAGAGGAATAGTTACATGAGATGTAGTGTTGTGCAGTGCATGTGTGGATAAAGTATGTGCTGAGTGTATGTGTGTTTGCATGGAGTACAATATGAAGGGTGAAGTGTTGTGCAGCGCGCACATAGTGAGTGTGTGTGCTGACAGTGTATGTGTCTGTAAAGAGCCCACCCTGGTTAAATATAGAAAAGCTTCATTGCTGAGCAGTGCGCACAGACTGAGTGTGTGTGCTGGATGCATGGGTACATGTAAAGGTATAATGCATGGGGGCACAGTGCTGTACTCAAAGTGTGCCTGCAATGGTACAATACATGGAGGACCCTGTTTCCATTATTGGGAAGCCCAGGCCGACTTGGTAAAGACTTGAAGCACCTGGTTGGGACATAGGAGGAAAAGGAATTCTTCAACTCCGCCCCACTCCCCAGAAGATTTGTGTATTACTGCATTCCTGACAGCTGGGTGGGGACACACTGGAGGGAAAAGGAAGAGACTCCTTACATTTCATAAGACTGCTCTTTGATTCAGTGGTCAATCACAAGTAAGGGCCTGAACACATCTCAGGAAGGGAGATGGGGCTGATAAGAAAATCATAAAGAGTAGGGCTGAGGGTCTAAGATTAACATTTTGATGCATACATCACTGTGGCTGACATCCAGGTGTGAACTCTGGTTACTCCTATGAATTGTGTTGTGGAAAATCTGCTTCGGAGTCGAGCCTGCTGTAGCAGACCTCTTTCATGAAAGAAGATGAAAAGAAGTGCTCACTTCAAAAGAAGCAGAACTCCAACATTCAAAGACCCAGACCCTAAATAACATTTGGTGTCTAGAAAAGGAATACAAGGGGATGTTGAGTCCCCAAAAATGTGTCTCCTGCCAAGTAGCTAGACACGCTGTTTGGGATGGGAAGCTCTGAAAGACTTCTGCCTTTGACCAGGACTGAGGGTCAGAGCCTGCTTGTCTCCCTGCTGGGTGAGAGGACATCTCCTAGAGACAACAAGACCACCTGCCCTGGAACCTGGAGCACCAGTTTCTGTCTGCTTGCCAAGACCAGTGTGCCCTGTGAGGAAGAGGAGAGCATTGGAGGGAGCAGGGTCCAGTGGGGAGCCCTACCATGAGGACACCCGGTGTGAGGATTCAGCTGTGCAATGATCGGGCCACCGCCAGTGTGCAGGATTGTTTCAGTGATCCCCGTATGCCAAGACATGGCAGCCATAGACTTAGCAGCTGTTTGAGCGCCGTCTTACTACACCGGTACTGCTGCTTTGCTGAGACCCCTGTATGCCAGAGGGGACCACCAGTAAAGTACCTTTTCAAGGAGTGCCAAGACTTGTTACTATCTGTGCTGGGGTGCTGAGGCTAGAAGAGTCTGCGCAAGTTTCACCAGGTACCGCAGCAACCCCAAATGCCAGGACCGGCTGAGGATACCAACGTTGCCTAAGGATTCGGACCATCGATCGAATGAGAGACTAAGGCTCAAACTCGTGGGTTGTACTTGCGCTGTGAGGGAACTACCCCTGACTGGCCACGGAGAACTGCCAGAGACATACCTTGAATGACGTTGCATCCTTACTGGCTCTAGTTGGGGCCTTAAGAAAGGATTCCCCACCACTGTCCAATGAAGTCAATTTACTGCTTCTTTGCAAGCAGGAACCTTCTCTGACATCTGAACGACCTCTGGCAGTGCTGCTCCAGAGACAGAGCCTGCGCTGCTGCGTGAGCCACGAGCAGCCTGCCCTTTACGAACTGAGCAGGACATGTGGGTGCACGTTTGAAGGCACCTGCTGCATCGTTAAACTCCTCTGTGCTGCGAGAGCGGGTTAAATGAGAACTGGGCCAGTTGGGCCATGGGGAAACGCGACGCTAACGGTGCTGCAGCATAATAGACACTTTTGACTAAATTCCTAAAGAGTCAAAAGGGATAACTCTTGAGTCCAGCCTAATAGCTCGCATTCCCTTATGCAGCCACCAGTGAATGGGTAATAACCCTGAACACGTTACACAAAGGAGGGTGGGACAGGGACTCGCCTAACAGTTACCAGAACCCCGACCTTAAGGGAGATTGTGTTGTTGATTCTGAATGTCTTACTTCATTGCATGTGTAGAGTTAGAAATAAAATACAACTTTTTTTTATAAAAGCACATTTTTGGCTGGACATTGATTTACTCTTCGTACTGTTTGCACTTATTTGTAATTAAGTGCTGGTTCCTAGCGCCGGAAACCACCGGCTCAAATTAAACACTGCTGTTGTATCTGCTGGGCAAGGGGTGCTTACCCCCTTTTTCCTCTGGGATGATGGGGTCTTATTTCAGCAGATATCTCCATATTTTGTCTGTTGTCTGTTCTGTGTTGATGCTCTCCAAAAGAACTATGTGGACAGATATCAGACCATCCTTTCAGAATTTCTAGTTGTATTGGTGGATCAGAGAGAGGACTTTCATCATAAGTGATCCTATGTGTGAACAGGATAGAATGTCGATCTGCTGGGCCTTTATTTCTGGTGCAAACTAGGAAATTGGATCTGCTGCACGGCTGCTATGGAGGGCTGGTGAGGTGCTGCACCTGGCTATGTGTGATACCAGTTTTCCAGACCAGGTAGTATGTTTGTTGTGCTGTTGATCTTTGAGTCTTTCATTTTCCCTTCCTCATTATTGTGCCATTTGTAAGGGTCAGCTTAGGATAGGATAGGATATAGGTTTTTAAAGCGCTCGAATGCCGTAGCGTCTTGGCGCTGGTAAGTGTGAAGGTGTATCAGTCTTAAGCGAGATCTGCCTTAAAACAACCATGTCTTCAGGACCTTCCTAAAGGATTGATGGTTTGGTACAGATCTTAGGGAAAGAGGAAGCTTGTTCGAGTCTTGCGGCGCAGTTTGAGAAGGTTCTTCCACCCCACCTGACCCTCCTAATCCTGCTCACCTGAAGAAGACTCAAGGTGCTAGATCTTAGGGCACAGCCAGGGATATAGGGAATCAGCATTTTCTGAATATCTTTGGCTCCTCCCCCGAAGACAGCTTTATGGACCATGCATAATGCCTTGAATTCCACACGTTGTTGTACAGGGAGCCAGTGTAAAGTTCTAATTCCCGCCGAGATGGATTGGTCTCTAGGAATGTCCAGAAGCAGTCTTGCGGCGGCATTCTGCAATCAAAGGAACCTACTAAACTGGGTCTTGTTTATCCCCAACAATAGGGCATTACAATAGTCCAGCTTGGACAGCAGAAGCGCCACCACCACGGTCTTACGTAGCTCTGGTGTAATAAAAGGGAAGATCTTTCTCAAGGTCTTTATTAGGAAAAAGCATGGCGAGGCTCGGCTATTCACCTGGGCCGAGAAATTTAGCTGACAGTCGAACAGCACGCCAAGGTTTCTCACCTTGGACACGGGGTGGGGGCATTCGCCAGCCTTCAGGGGCCACCAGGAGTCGTTCCACAGGGATTGCCCCCTCATGTGTGCACCTCAGGTGTGGATGGGTTAGCAGATGCAAGTGCAGGGCTCTTGGCAAGGTCAGGTCTGTTCCTGGATCTAGAGATGTTTTGGCAGGAGTTGGAACTGTGGAATAGGTACTGGACTTTACCAGATTTGTTTGCTGGCTCGGTTAGTGGCTGTGCTTAGGGGCCCCATGTCATTGGAAGTGGTTCATAATGTCTCCTTCAGCATTCAATTTGTGATGTAACTTTCTTTCAATCTGTTTGATACAAAGTTAATTAGATATGAATCTTATTTTAAGATAAAAAAGGAAATAATGAAAATATCAGAGAGGTGCAGACAGTGTGTTGTAGAAAGTTATTAAGCCCATGGCCGAAATCTTTTTTGGGGGGTCCATTCACAGAAGAAGATTGCATAAAATTGTAGGTAAGCCATTGTGGTGCACAGCAGACAGCATTTTCTATTATCCGGGAGCACTGATTCAATGTAAAATGTGTATTTTTAGGATCAGGGGAGGATTCGACACATAGAGCAGCAAAACAATACTTTGTCAGCAAAAATAAAACCGATTCGAGACAGAAATTGAGTACAATAATTGAGGCAAAGGTTTTCTCCTGAAATGTGTGTGATATGTAGGATTTGAATCCTAGGAATGGTGACAACTTTACATTCTTTAGAAATTGATGAGTATAATTGAGTTTTTAAAAGAACGCATCTTTTTGGGGGGGCGGAGCTAGCCACGCAGCGAGATGGCCGCGTTTTAGCCGAGCTCCTCGCCGATGCCCGTATAAATCCTGCACAATCCTGGAAATCAGAACCTGATTGATGTAATGAGCTGAGATCTAGCACAGAGAGTCATCTGGCATACTCTGCAGCCAAACCACGACGATTCTGAGCTCATCTGTTGACTGTGACGCGACCCGAAACTCCTGGGCCTGGCCGCGGGGAACTGAAACTGAAGCGCCGGTCTGAAGTAGCAGACGCGGCCGCGATGTGGCGCACGTAACGCGGCTTTGGAGGCGGTCCGTCGCCGGCAGTGCCGGAGTAGGCTGCGGGCCGTGCCAGATTGCTGCCCGGACTGAAAGACGGTGAGCCCCGGGATTGAGGAGCAGAAACTGCAATTGTCGCTCGCGACGTGGGGGAGAATATACGGAGGCTTACAATAAACGGAGGAAGCGGGAGAGTCACCAACGCCTGCTGAGGCCCCCCCGGGAGGAGGTTCAAAAGCGCTAGCTGCCGCTTACGACCTGCTAAGGAACAGATGGTTGGAGGCGCTTGAAAGTGGTAAATGTTTGAAGGAGGGTGCGCGTTGAGTGCTGCCCTCCCCCCCTGGAATAAGGAACAGAGCTTAAAAGAAATTCGGGACACTATAGAGTTGCCAGTGCAGAACTTGACCACAGAGCAGGAAACCATTGGGGACCGCTGTAAAGCCCAGGATGACAAACGAATGAAGACTGCACTAAGCCTGCTTGAAGTTAGGATATTAAAGACCTGGATGGTGGAGGCGACAGAAACGTGGACACCAGGCCACCCAGGAGCAGCTGAAGCGCTGGGATTGAGGATTAAGGGTAGGCTGCGCATGGTACATATCACCAAAGGCCATCTGGGTTTCGTTTTTGAGCAGAGAACCTGGTGACTGCGAGCCCTGGATCCCCCAGACTACTCACCATCATATAGCATTGCGACTGGTGGTAACTAATGGTCCATATTGCTAAGCACAGTAATCCTAAATGGGAATAGTGGGACAGAGGTGCGAAACCGGATAGCGCGCACTCTGATGGAGAGTCTGACCAGGTCCAGGGCTTGATTCAGCGAACAGCGGGGAAGAGTGGAAGCTGGGCTGGCGAAGTGAAGTGAGACTCACTACTCTCCTCAAGAAAGGATCAACTGATTCAGAGCCTCGAACGGCAACACGTGACATATCCACACTAGATAACACACGTTTTTCGGAGCAGGCGGGAGCAGCGAACAGCCAGCAGCCACGAACATGGGGAAGGCAGATAGGACCCAGCCAAAAATAAAGTTCGAACAGCACAAAAACACGACAGACCGCGGGACGGGAGAGCAGTCACGTCAACAGGAGGAAGCAGGCGCACCGGTTGGAGTGACAAACGTCGAAGTACAAGCCATGTTTACCTCTATACAAGCTACTCTATCTAATATAGATGGGAAAAATGTCTGGTTGGCAAAACGGAGCTCTTCACACCAGTACCATTTCACACACATAATATACGAGGAACACGACAACTCCGAGTAAGGACAAGGGAATATGGCTAACACTGGCGAGTATACTAGAAAATTAAAGTTTCTAACATGGAATGTTCGAGGGCTACAAAATCCACAGAAAATACGCAAAGTACTAGCATATTTAACAGACACTGCATCGACGTGGCATGTATACAAGAAACACACCTCACTTCTAGTACTGAGCCTCGGGTGGGCTTCCTACCGCGTAGCATCTTCGTACTCAACATATGCAATGGGAGTCTTGCTATTAATCAGACGAAACACCCCATTTCGGCTCATCCGCACACTGTCCGATGACCAAGGCCGCTATGTTATGGTTCAGGGCAATTTCGGTGGCTCTGTACTGACGATCATAACGTCATATGGCCCAAATACAGATGATCTGGAGTTTTATGCAGACATATGGGCTAGGCTGAGGGACTTTCCGAGCGCACCAATACTATGGGGGGGGCAACTTTAACACATGCCTGGACCCAGCACTGGACAGGTCGACAGGTAACGAGAGATATGGCAAACGAGTGGCCAAAGCCCTCAAAGATGGCATGGCAACATGGGGAATGACCGATATCTGGAGGATGAGAAATGAGAGCTGTAGGGAGGGAACATGCACATCAACGACGCACAACACGTGGTCCCGCATAGATTACTGGCTGCTTACAGCAGAAGCATGCACATGGACACAGACGGTCAAACATCTACCAAAGACTCTATCGGATCATTCTCCAGTTTGCCTTACAATGGAGATCCCCACGCACATACCCCGCCATTTCACATGGAGGTTACAGGGTATAGCTCTATTAGATCAGGTATTTCAAAGTGACCTCCGACAGGCAATAATTGAATATTTTGAGATAAACTCTGGATCAGTGGACAGTGCGGGGACATTATGGGAGGCCTTCAAGGTAACCATCCGGGGACACTGTATAAACAAACATGCCGGGATCCTGAAGGATATACAACAGCAATTACATATAATAGAAAGCGAAATCGCCACGCTAGAAAGAGAATACACACAGACACACAATCAGACCTTGTTAGCCAAAATCAGGGAAAGGATGGACGATTATCAGAAGTATGCATTAGATGAGATAAAGTATAAATCAAGACGATATACAGCGAGAAACTACGGGGAGGGAGGTAGGCCGGGGCGAGCTCTGTCCAGCAAGATGAAGCCTTCGTTTGCAACATCACACATAACGCAGATAAGAGAGGACGCAGACAGGATGTTATATGACACACGGTCCATATCAAACTGCTTCAAGAATTATTACTCACAGCTCTATGCTAAACAAACGAACACTACAGCTGAAGAAATAAATGATTACCTGCAGGAGGTGGCTCTTGCGTGGCTCTCCGACAAACACCAGGAGTTCCTAAGCCATCATATCACTAAAGACTAATTCATTGACGCCATTAATTAATTGCCAAACAACAAGGCCCCGGGGCTGGATGGGATACCTGGGGAGTTCTACAAAACATATAGGGACTTGCTGATACCACACTTGGCCGAAATGTACGAAGAGGCATATGAAAAGGGTAGGCTCCCGGCCACGCTGAGAGAAGCGATGTTGGTGGCGCTCCCTAAACCAGATAAAGATCTGACACGCTGCGACTCGTATCGCACCCTGTCGTTAATTAACATTGACACTAAGATTCTGGCAAAAGTTATTGCAACTAGAATACAGCTTCTGCAGGAAAAGTTGGTGTTACCTGATCAAGCGGGGTTTGTACCCAATAGATCTACCACTCAAAATATACACACCGTCTTTGCCCTGTACCATAACCTGGATTCAGAAATGCCAGCGGCTGCGGCTCTATTAGACGCTGTGAAGGCTTTCGACTCGGTGGAATGGGAGTTTGTTTGTAGTGTTACGTAGGATGGGATTTCCTGGGAAATTCCTAAGATGGATAGAGATTTTATACAATGCCCCAACGGCTAGAATAAGGCTGAACGGACAAATATCTGACCCTATAGAGGTGAACAGGGGGACGAGACAAGGCTGCCCGCTGTCACCGATTTTGTTCTCCCTAATTTTAGAAACCTCTGGCCTGCAGGATCCGACAGGGTCACCAAGAGGCAGCTTTACAGTTTAGCCTACGACCCCTCAACATATCATTATATGCTGATGACATGGTGCTATTCACACGATACCCTAATATACACCTAAACAGTCTCATTTGAGAATACATTCGATTTGAACAATATGCAGGGTTACAAATAAACTGGGACAAATCAGTGATCATACCCCTCACGCCAGCCATGACCCAACCGGCACTAGACTACCCTCTAAGATGGCACACTGATCCGGTGAAATACTTAGGCGTATGGGTACATAGAGACCCTGACATAGTGATAAGGGAAAACTATGGAAGAGCAATGACAAAGTTAGAAGAACAAATAACTAGATGGCTAAAGATGCCTCTATCGCTGGCTGACAGGATTGCATTGCAGAAGATGATTGTGCCACCTAGATTTTTGTATCTATTTATTAACATCCCAATATGGTTGACGCAAGCATTCTTTGCAAGTCTGCGATCAGCAATGCAGAGACTAACGTGGGCGGGCAAGCAAGCTAGAGTTAGCTGGAATGTATTGACACAGCCATATCATTTGGGTGGTTTTGGAGCTCCAGATCTGCAGCTCTACTTCCGTTGCGCACAGGCACACCATGCTCACGACTGGACTAAACCACATGCGTTCATTCCACATGGTGCAGTAGAAGTGGACAGCACACAGACAGTCCCACTGTCTGCTTTTTTATCTGACCCGAGACCACACATACATAGGGACATGATCCAACCAGTGTACTGCACCACACATGCATTGTATGCATTAGCGCACTGGGCCAATAAGCTTCCCATTTACGCCCCAGTGCTCCCCATTGCTAACCATCCCAAACTGTCAGTAACACAAGAGAAGAAAATGATGCTATTGCTAGATGTTATGAAAATTTCAACCATGAAAGACGTCTTTCCTCATAGCAGATTCATACGAAGGGATGATCCATCACTTAGTACACATAATGCACCATTGAAAGTGTTTGCCCACCTGCGGTTACAAGCAGCAATTTAGGAACTGTATATTACTTACCCGGAGGAGCCACCAACGCTGAACGCGTTACAGGCCCTACTCACAGCGCCAACCCACCAGAAGTTAATCAATCACTTTGTTTATACAATATCTCACAGTCAGAACAAAGCCAGGACGCCAACAGATCACTTGCTAGATGGGAAACATTGATAGGCGAAAGGATAGAGGAGAAGGATTGGGAATATTGTTGCACACAATTACAATTGCTAACATCAAACTGTAACCTACGACTAATACATTTTAAATTTCTCCACCAATTTTATTACACCCCGACACAGCTTCATAGATATCGCCTGTGACCTCATGATAGGTGCCAAAGATGTAACGCAATGAATGCAGATTTTCTGCACTTAGCGTGGGCATGCCCACAGATACATAAATATTGGTAGGACATTATAGGGGCGATAACTACAATGCTAAAAGAGTTGGTACCGAACACACCTCTTGTATGTTTATTAGAGATGTATAAATTGAAGCTGGCCAAAAGGCGAAGGTTTCTGGGGGTAGCACTATTACTGGCAAAGAGACGAGTTGCAATTAAAAGGGGTAGCAAACGACCCCCAAGATTCAAGGACTGGATTATGGACATGTCATATTGCAGAGAAACTATAGAAACGTAAGCAGAAGAACTACTGCATCCATCAAGGCCCAGAGACTTCTGGGAACCACTGAAACAATACCTTTTGATCACGCGGGGAGATGAGTAATACGTGTAGAATGATGTGATTGCATATTAATACGATGTTTGATGTGATGGCTTCCCTCCTTGTGTTGTTGTGGGGACGGATACGTGTTCTGGTCCTTACTTCCATGTACATCGTAGTGAAAATCTCACAGCGTAGGCTATATTGCAAAACTAACGGGGGGACTGATATGGCATTGTGCTGTGCAATAATGCGAAATTTCACATTGGTCAGGGATGCGCGAGGTGTTGGATTCAATCACTGTAAAATAGGTATCTATATTGTGTGATGTATACATTGTAATCAAGAAAATTATACAAAATGTGTGAATTGTAATGCTGACTGGACGAAATAAACAAATTTAATAAAACAAATTAAAAAAAGAACGCGTCTTTTTAATTATAACAATTGCTAATACGTATTTGAAACAATATCACAATCCTCACCAGGCCCTCATTATACAGAAGCTAAGAGAACGTTAATCACTGAATCACCGACATTAATCAATTAATTATACTGTTAATGTATACACAGTTACATTGATTCCATATTAAAATGCTGAAGATGTGATAAATGACTATTTTGGGTAAATACAAGGGTGTAAAAATTAGTAATCTGTTATCATTTTTGCGACTTTACCATGCCCGTATCTTACAAGAACTCTAAAGACCCTTAATTGCTGACTAGCCGATAATTATCTATTAATTATACGATTAATGTAAACATAGTTGCACTCATTCTAAATTCAATGCTAGGAGTGACTTCAAAATGCCAATTTGGGTAGACACAAGCCTAAAGATGAGGTGTTGGTTCTCATTACTACGTTCCTCGGCTGCATCACCACCTTTGCTTTGAGAAAAAGTTCAGCTGCTTCACTACAAGTACTTTTGTCTCTTTCTGACTAAAAGCATTTTAATCGAAGTTTTTGCTTCACTTTAAAAAATTGAAATTATATATGTAACAATGTGTCTTCTTTGTAACATTGTAACCACAAAAATAATTTGTTGATCTGAGAATCCCTTACATTGTATCTCATGAACTCTTGTTTTTTTTTTTAATCTGTTTATTGGGTTTATGCAAAATGCGAACAATTTGTACATTCGGCGATATATACTGCAGTGAATCAAATAGTGAGGCACTTACGAAGTTGAGCATGTTACACTTTACTATTGCCACGGTACATAGCAAGGTAGCCTTGTGAAAAGTTTAACCGCTTGTCGGTTGTACAAGTTTTGTTTGGTGAGTTAACAATCACCTTAGTAGAACAAAGCAGTATGTACCTATAGGCCCACTTATGGGGCCGATAGCATGTACTATGGGGCGGTGGATAAACAATTCTAGTTGCGGGTAATACAAAAATTTACAAAAAGAAGCCCCAACACCGCGCCTCCTACCCGCCCTGTGTTTCGATCATGATTAGTCAGGAAAACACATGAAGATGTTGGCCAACATGTTTAGGCTTGAAACCTGGATCAATGCGAGCGGGGAAAAGACAGTTGCCTCATAATTGCTGCTTTGATTACGTTGGGGCCTGAACATTTACCGGTCCCGCCCTCAGGTGAATCGTATGGAGCATCATGGTCACGGTGCGTTTAAGTTTGGTGGTCAGTAAGGATAGTGTCCCAATTGGTGGTGTTGGGTAATTTGCGCAGCCCTAAGCTGTATTCTCTATGCAATGCAACCCCTCTCCACCTGGGCACATACAGTAAGTGATTGCATCCAGACCGCTAGTGCTGGGGGTTCAGACGACTTCCAGCACCTGATAAGACGCTTGGCTGTCAGTAGTCCCAAATCCAGGAAACGGGAGGTTACTCTCAGTTTTTTGTCCCTACGGTAGAGGCCCAAAATGCATGTCTCCGATGTGCACAGAGCAGATTGCCCCTTGCATGCGGACAAGTGTGACATAACACTTTGCCAATAATTGTGAAGCGCAGGCCATCTCATGAATTCTCTTAATGGTAATTTTAATAGTGCAACCGAATAAACTTGTGTCCGGGTCTCGTGGGTAAGATTCTTTCAGATCGAGTTTGAAACCAAAAATGGCCCCCAAGTATATAAATAGCTTCAGTCTGATCAATACATCAGACTGATGTCAAGTTATTGGATTTTCTTTTTACTTAAAATTTTAAATGCAGGGTAAGATAGACCCACATTCCACATATATCTCCCGCTCCAATCTCTGTCAGTACAAAACTGAAAATAATCTGAATTAAAAAAAACTTTCTCAGTGAGCAGCGTTCAGGTCCATCGAAGGGCATGTCAGAATTTTGTGTGTGTGTGTATATATATATATATATATATATATATATATATATATATATATATATATATATATACACACACGCACTCACACTCTCACACACGCACACACACTCTCTCACACACGCACACATACTCTCTCAGACACACACACTCTCTCACACACACACACACACACACACACTCTCTCTCTCACACACACACACTCTCTCACACACACAAACTCTCTCTCACACACACACACACAAACAAACACAAACTCTCTCTCTCACACACACAAACACACACGCACACACACACACACAGATTTGGCGAGAAATTGACCTATCTGCCGGTTGCGCGTGCACTGCTCGTAGTGGTTGCTGTTCCAGATCTACAAGCACAGCTATCTGCAGTGTTTGCATGAACTCGCATAAGTAGCAGATGTGATGCTGACAGCTGATTCTTGCAAAAACAGGGACACAACATTTTGCTGCGTCTCTGCACACTTGCACACAAGATCATGGTCTGGTGTCTAGAGCACTATGCAATGGCAAAAACTGCGTTAACAAGCGATATATAAAAACGATATTAAATTTATAGTAAGCCCATATGATCGGTAGAAAATGATTTATAAGGCACTGCAAAACCTCTCTGGGAAAATACGCATTGTCTTTCATATCAGAAATGTCGATTGGGCGGTGGTTTTTTTGTCATGTCAAAACATTTTCAACACGACCAGACCTCTTGGACTGTATACAGAATCGAAGTCATTGATGATCGTTGGAGGCCCCGGCTCCTGTGACATAACTTTTATTGCGGAATTGAGGGTCGGCTGCCTCACTGGACAGCTCACACCCACCAGGTACTCCTAAAGAAATGCCATTGAGTGCTGTGTGTAGTAAGGAGGCGGTGCCAGTGCGCAGTTTCTAGCTCAAAATATTGCAGCTGGGCATTTCTCTTGCAATATTTGCCCTTCTTTGATTTCCATACCTAGATGAAACCGCCATGCAAAAGTCTTTCACTGAGCTGTCAACCACAACAGTGATGTTTAAAAATAGGAATCTTGTTTTAACTGAAAAGTGTTGATTATGGGACCCTATTGGTATCTCTACGGTGGGGGATGTATGGATTAAAGGCAAGAAGGCGTCCTTCGCGGAGCTTCAGCTTAAATACCAGCTCGCACCCTCAGAGTATCATCGATATCTTCAAATTAGCCATGCTATCGACGGCGCCCTCCCCGCTGGTGCACCCCTTCCCGACTCCTCTCCTTTGGAGGACAGACTGTTGCTGGACCCAATGGACCGCAGGGCTATCTCCTTGACGTATAAGAAGTTAATTAATAATCGTTCCGACCCAATGCGGAAATTACGAGCCAGGTGGGAGACGGATTTGGGAGAAATGGCTGACGAGAACTGGGTTGAAGCGCTAGCTTCCCCTCGGAAGGTGGCAATACCGATGCGTCTCCGCCTAGTTCAGCTCAAAGTTCTGCACCGTGTGTATTTTGATGCTACACTGTTGTGTAAATTGGGAAGACTTCCGGACGCGCTCTGCCTACGACAATGTCACCAGACAGGTACATTTCTACATATTCTATGGGCTTGCCCCCTTATTCAGCACTACTGGATAGAAGTCACCCGACAGATGGCGAGGTCCATAGGTAAGCCCATCGCCCCCTCTCCTCAGCTCTGCCTCCTTAATGTGTGGGAAGATACGGACCTTACCCAGGCGGAGCAGGAGTGGTTGGCGGTGGGGTGGGCCATTGCTAAAAGGAATATTGCCCAGAAGTGGGGGGTAGCCACCATACCGCCGCTGCGCGTTTGGGCCACTGATATGGATCTAGCTATGGTGGCGGAGAAAACGGTCTACAAGAGTCGAGGTTGCCCTAGGAAGTGGGACCACAAGTGGGGACGATGGAATAAATATCGTGGGGACATCTGTATTTCTCCAACGGTGGAACTCAGAAGGGAGAGACAGGCTATCCTGGATAAAATGGGGACAAGTGCGGTGACCTGAAATCTTAAGGCCATCACTCGTATACTGTGTGCGGGGGGCCCCCTGATCCTAACATGTATAGGTAACCACCTTTGTAATACTTCACTGACTGGCTTGTTTCAATGCTTACTGCCCTGGGTGTATCGCTTGTCGTCTCCAATGCCCGAATGTATACTTTGCCTGTGTAGGTGCCGATTAAGTGTCATGACTGCTGCAATGTTGTGGATTTTGTTCTCAATAAAAATGTTATTTATAAAAAAAAAAAGAAAAGTTTTGATTAATTTATAATCCATATATCTTCCTCATTGCTTAAGCAGATATCAACTTTTGTACATATCTTGTCTAAGAAGGAAAGCACTTGCAACAGAGCTAATAATTTAATAATTATACACTTTACTGATGTATTGATTAGGCAAGTAAGCAAACTGATTTTTTCCCCACTGCGGTATTTAGTTGGCACGTGCTGCAGTGTATGAACACAAATGCTATTCAGGGTATAGCATTTCCTTTACACTACAAAAAGTATCTACTTTTTCAATAACTCTCTTTGTTTGCATGTATTGAAATATGATATAGTACACATAAACAATAAATGGCGGCACAACATGAGTAAACCGACACTTGGCTCTGGTTTCTCTGTGTCCTTTTCTTCAAATGGTCAGTTTGCCTGAGCATTTTGTATTGCTGCTGCAACCTTATGATTCATTTGTCTAGATAGATCGTATCTTCCTCCACACCTCCTGATACATCATCAATTTTTGCCAAAATGTCCTGTGTTTTGTGGAGCAGCCTCGGGCTTCATAATCTGGGAGCTCTAAAACACTGCAAGCATCTAACCAAGTCTTCCATTTCTCAATACTAGGTATTGTTTTCCTCCAATTTTGGGCAATGTATCACTTCCCCAATATCACCCAAAGGCCCCTCTATGCTTTCTTGGCCCATGTAAAGCCTCCATCTTCCAAATTGTTTACTGGTCCCAGATTTGGAGTAAGCTCATTAGGGCACCTGAGGACCTCCTGAAATGTCCCTGTCCCTGTCCCTCCCAGGAGGGGCGGATGATTCTGCATGACCAGTGTTTACAGGAAATAGCCCTCTTCTATCGGACACCTGAGGCCAGCTGGGGTATCCCCCCTAATCAGAAGCCATGGGCGGTGCATGATGTTGAAAATTAAGTGCATGTATTTGAATGAAATCCAGTGATATCTGGTGGATTTCGCCTCTTCCCTAGGTCACCAGAGCAAGCTGATTTCCAACCCTTGGCAGGGTTTCTCCCATGTATCTGTTTGCCCACTTTCATTCTGTTGTAGGGAAGCTCACCAAGTACTACACATACAAGTAATGGACTGAGGAGATTTCACTGAGTGCCCGTATTTTGGTCCTGTGGGGCTTTAGAGGCATTCATTGATAACTATCAAATAAGCTGCATGGTAACATGATGCCAATTCTACCAATGCCAATCCGCCATTTTAGATGGATTTGTATCATTTGTTCTTTGCTATTGTTGGGGTTCCATTCTGCCAGAGAGAGGATCTCCGGAAGGAGATGGTTTTCTTCAAAGGGGATCACGGAATTGGAGACCAGTATGGTATCAGTCCCTGGAGATGGTCTAGTAAATGAGTGATATTTTCAGACTATACTACAGGATCCTTACGATGTACTTGAAGGCCCAGATATTTAAAACTGTGTATGTTTACTTGGACTCCCACCTGATTTGCCTAGATGGTGTTGCCTGGAGTGGAGTCTATGGGGCATACTCTGGATTTGACCCAGGTAACCCTTACCCAAGAGTGGACACCAACATCATCCAGGATTTTCATGGCTTGGCCTTACCAGCTGGAGTTTGCTTGGGTAGATGAGGAGGCATACAGTAAGTCCTTGTCTTCCATGTCTTGAGACTATCAAAATCCTGTCAAATGGTCATCTTATGACCAAGAGTTTGATTATCAGGGCAACTAGTAGCAGTGAAAGTGGGCATTCTTGTCTTGTGCCATGCCTAATTATTTGATTTGAACTGCTCTGATGGTAGTCCTAACTTCTTTACTCATACAGTTTGTCCACGATACATGTGGGTAACAAGGAAGAAGAAATAATTCCCTCTGAGGATCAAAGGCCTTTTCAAAATCTTTTAGCAGTGTTTCCAGTAGTTTATTTTATGTATAAGATTCTATATAGTGCGAAAACATATCCTGTGAAGGTATCAGAGCGCTTTAGAAATGCTCTGAAAGAAGAAAAGCAGGAAGGCAAACAACAACCTAAGCAAGAGAGGTATCAATTGTGTAAGTTCACAAAATGCAGAGGTAATGTCTCTAGGACAAGTCAACAGGAAAATAGATATGGACGCACAGTTTTGTGATAATTATCCAGGGTGCAGAACATGAGTCGAATTGAATGACCTAGGCTAGGAATTTGTTCATAAGTATTAGTTTCATTTAATTTTTTTATTGAAAAAAGCAGTTGAGGGAATCAGCCTGATTTCAGGTGGTAGGGAATTCCATATTCTCCGGGCTATACCGTAGAAGACTCTGTTGCTAGTTTTATTTTTATGGAATTTATGTGGTTTCGGTAGGAAGTTGCTGTTTTTTTTAGGATCTACATCCACTAGATAATTCTAGTTTTTGTGCCAAGCACCTTGGTGTGTTGTAATGCAATGCTTTTTGGGTCATGCAGGCAATTTTTAACTGTATCCTTGCCTCATATGGGAGCCAGTTTAGGGCTTCAAGATCCAAGGAGATGTGATTGTTTCTTTTTGATCCTGTGATGAGCCTGGCCGCGGCGTTGATGGAGACTTAGAGGAGCCAACTTGAATCGAGGAAGTCTACAGAGAGTTGCACCTCTATAGTCCAATCTGGGAATGACTAGTGCCTGGACCAGTGATTTAAAGTCATCTTGAGGGAGAAAGTGTTTTAAGCTCTTTAAAATTTTCATTCGGTAGTTTGCACCTTTGACTGTGGAATGGATGTGTTCCTGCATGTTCAGGTTCTTGTCAAGTTTTATTCCCAGAGATCTTGTGGAATCTATAATGTGTGATGTGTATTTGAGAGTGGTTAGATGATTTGTCCATAGATCGTTCTCGGGCGAGTGATTGGATGGGAATATTAGGAGAAATTCAGTATTGATGGCATTGAATTTGAGGTGGTTGTGGTTTAGCCAGTTTGGAGTTTTTAGTAGGGTTGTGTTGAGGGAGCTAATATCTCTGGGGAAATGATTTTCAGGTACAAATGGGTGTCATCTGTATACATGTGGTAGTGGGTGCTGGGGGAATTCAAGATTTTGGATAGATGCTCCATGAAACAGTTGGAGAGCATAGATGAGAGAGAGGACCCTTGTGGGACCCCTAACTTGACTGGGGTGGCACTGGACAGGGAATGGTTAAACTTTTTTTTTTTTTTTTTCTGTTTTGGAGAAATGAGGAGAACCAATTTAAGACAGACCCTTAAAGTCCCATCATCCTTTAAAGTAAGTCTAGGAGACTGTCATTGTTTAACTGTATCGAACACAGATAGGTCAAAGAGGATTAGAAGGCAGGATTTGTTCTGGTCCACAATTTTAAGAAGGTCATCTACTATGTGCGTGAGGGCCAATTCAGTACTGTGGCCTTAACGGAATAGGTCTAGAAGTTAGAAGTGGTCAATGTGGTTGCAAAGTTGGACCTGAACGCATTTTTAAATGAGCTTCCAATATCAAAATAAGCTTTATTCGATGGTGAAGAAACAATCATAAAAGCACAATAAAATATAATTTCAGCAACATTTCATGCATAGAACAAGTTCATAAAAAGTTTGTTTACTCAGAATTTGAGATTTCCGTAAAAATGAAACATTATTAAACTAACTGGACTCTCTTTAAGTTAAAAAACATTTAAGTAAGCATTTGTTTTCTTTGATTCAGAACCTTTTTCAGGAAAATTACCGTTCTGTAGACAGTGTGCACATTATCTAGTTGTTGTAAAGCCAAAAGGGCGGGTCGACATTGACGAAGCCCAAACAATTTTAACAAAGGGACTAGACACATTCTCCTAGAAAAAGAATAAAATCTGCAAAAGAAAATGACATGTATCGTAGTTTGTTTGGAGGTGTTGTCACAGGGGCACAACTGGAGGTCATGTGACCAATCATTCTATTTAGGAAAGGTGACTAATCTGTGAAAGACCCCCAAACGAAATTGAGTTAATAGGAACCTATCATGGGCTCCTGCCGCACAAGTAAGGTAGGGTTGAATGTTAAAAGTAATTAAAATCATCTGATTGTGAAGGACAGTGAGTTTTGCTATCTCAGAAGACAATCTGGCGATGTCCAACAGTGACAGGCCCACCTTCTTTAAGTCCTTCCTAGGTATTTCCCCGATAGAACTAGGATTAGTAAAATACTCAGAGTGTCCAGGATCTTGTAGAAAATTGCGGACATAGCTTATCCGTGGGATCCTCAGGGCCCCATCTAATCATTATGGGCAAAAAGAATGCCCAGGTATGAGAATTTCTTGGTAACCCCAAGACTTCTGTCGTGCCACAAGCATATTTTTGTGTTTTTTATTACCATTGCCGCAGCGCATTATAAAGGTTTTTGAAGAATTAACTCTTAGTCCTAAATCGTTCATAAAATTGGCCAAACTGTCCAGCACCCTCTGAAGTCCTACTTGTGTGCGGGATATAAGCACCGCATCATCTGCATACAAGAGGGCTGGAATAGGTCGTCTTGCCACTTGGGGAAAGTCATGATTATCATTTAAAAGAGCCTCCCCCAATTCGTTTATATACAAGTTAAAAAGAAACTGGGCCAAGACACAACCTTGCCTAACACCACTTCTTATAGGTAAGGGAGCTGAACGTTCACCGTTTAAACCACAGCGCACTCGTGCTTTGGCATCACAATAAAAACGATTAAGAAAATAATCTGAATATCAACCCCCATTACTTCTAGAATTGACCAGAGTTTGTTATGAATCACGCAATTGAATGCGGCTGTAAGGTCAACAAATGCTAAAAATAGGTTCCCCTTTTTAGCCCGAGTGTATTTACCTACCAGGAGAGACAGATTCAGGCCTTGCTCCACAGTCCCTACACCGGCTCGAAAGCCGTATTGCAGGTCAGACAGAACAGAATTCTCCTCCGCCCAAACCTGGAGGCGTTCCAATATAATTCTACCCACTACTTTTGTTATGGCGTCCAATAGAGAAATTGGCCTGTAGCACACCGGATCCTGTCTGTCCCCCTTTTTAAAAACGGGCACAATTGTTGATTCCACCCAAGTGGGTGGAAAGACTGCACTACAATTATCATTTAGCACTTGTGTTAAAAGAGCAGCCCACAGAAGAGCGTTTCGTTTAAACAAATCTACTGGGACCTTATCTGGTCCGGGAGCCTTACCGCCCTTGCTAACAGAAAGGGCCCGCTCTACCTCATCCAAAGTGAATAATAATGCGGTAAGTTGGGAGGGAAACTTCAAGTTGCAATCACCCTGTGCGCTGCTGTCCATCATATCTAAATTTCCCACACCATGATACACTTTTGCAAAGTGGTTAATCCATTGCTCCTCAGCTATTGCTATTTCAAGTGATGGGCCATCCTCTCTGGACAAAAAAAGGAGCCCTAATAGAGGCCGAGTGTAATGCATCCCACGCCTCTTTCTTTAATGCGGCCTTTCTAGCCCTAATTGCTTGTTTATATGCATCTCTGGCCAGCCTTACACTACATTTGTTTCTTGGAGTTTTATGTAACTCAAGGGATGTGTAATTCCTATAGCCCGACACCCGGGACATATTGTTTGGGGTCAAGGGCAACAAGTTTTAATGTCTATTTTGTCCTTGGGACAAGTAGGCCCAACCCCCTACAGCACAAACCCTTTAGCTGCCAGTTTACAATACCACATTATGGATCAAAGAAGAGCATTGTCTAAAATTAAGGTAATATGTGCGTCCATGTGTTAACACTGTTCAAACTTGTATTTATGGTTCAATAACGCAAAGCCTTTATTATTAGGGTGAGCACTAAAATTAAATGTTGTCAGCTCTTCCTGCACTACTGACGGTGGTTCGAGTATAAAAGTGTACACACGTTTTCAAAGTTTAGTAATATGAGGCTATGTATAATGCTCCCAGAATGCTCTCTGATTATATGCAAATATTTGCAGAAGCTTGAAAGCAACCGTGATGATTCTTTGCTTTCAAAATAAAATGTTCACAAAAAAATGCAAGCAGGAAAAAATATTTTGCTAAACTACTGTAAGATTTTAGGTACCATATCTTTGCAGCATCATTTAGTCACATGTTGATGTATGCTTGTATTTCCCAAAAATATTCATAATGGAAAATCAGTGTAACCAGTTAAAATATGATTGTGGGAAACAAATAAACAAGCACTGGCAAAGCCAGTAGGCCTGAAATTGGTGGTCAGGCTTTTGGTTTTGTCAATGCGTGACTTGTTTAGGCAATGTTTTTTGTAAAACCTTATCTGTGTGGGAGCTGCAGGGCTCTCACCATTCTAACAAGCATTGGCAAAAGCAAAAAAAAACTGTTTTTGGTCTCAAAAAGCACACATTGCCACAGCACTTCCAGGCTCTGAACAAAACTACTTTGTGTGCCAATATGCTGCTTGTAATAGAGCAGAATACTGTCACTCACAGTGAAGCCAGATGATAGACCGAGAGAAGGAGAGAGAGAGAGAGAGAGCTAATTTTACTAAACACAAAAGGTCATGGTTAACCTCAGGCCTAATTAGAGGCCCAATTATTAAAGAAAGTCTCAAAAGTGCATCCATGGTATATATCCATGCATTAAGTGTATATATACAGTCTCCATGAATTCACAAGAATTTACAGAAGTAGGCCAAGAAATAGTACTGTAATATTTGTGAACTGCATTTTAGCATGAGCGAACAAATGTGCTTGTGTAGATTTGCTCATGTGAAAATCTGAATGTTTCAAGTTCACTTTTCCTCCAAACACTGTTTTCCCAACCCTGAAGAAGTTTTACGTCTGCCACTGCCAGGAGTACATTTCCAACCTTTTTCAGTATGGGAAAAGATTAAAAAAGAGTTGGTGAAAACCCTTAAAACTTGCAAATTAGTAGGTTTGCACAGACTCAAAAGGGCCTTCCAACCCTTGAACAATTGCTTACCACTACCTTCAGCTCCAGTATGTAGACCTACAGAAACGTAGCAGGGAATTGCTAGTATTCAAACCCTACTATGGTACAAGCCCTGGCATAATTAGAGAGGCTTTATCAGAACTCTTGCTTAATGAGATTGCTGCCGTAATTTGTCGCCACATTACATGGCACAAAAGCGACAAGTGGATTTTGTTTCAGGACAAGTAGATTTATGAAGCAGCCTGCCCCATGGACAAGTAGATATTTTATTAAATTCCACACCCCTGGTAACTCCTTTTTTAGGTGGGAATAAGCTTGGGTACATCTGGAGTCGAACCAACCATTCTGGTGCCCCTTGCTACTTTTGCGTCTGATAAGAGACTCTCTGACAGTATTAGATATTACCCGAAATGAAGCTAAAATGTTTTCTGAAGTGGCTGTTTCGCTCAGACATGTCTCAATAGCTAAATTACATTTGCCCACCACTGTTTTAACCAGTGTTGCTTGATCCACCATAGTCCAATTAAGGGAATACCCATTGGTACTCCCTATAGCTATGTTTTCGAACAGTTGGTTATTCTTTTTAGGTCTTAAAGCTGTATTGGACGGTGGTAGGATCACAAAGCATACAGGGAAGTGATCGCTGAGGGAATTATCAGATACATAAAAAGAGTAGAGGCTATGTACGTGGCTATTAGATACTAGAACATAGTCAATAGTGGAGCAAAGACCCCTGCCATTAAATGCCCAGGGCATGGGAACAGGAACGGTGCACATTTCATTTGCATATCCCAAATCGGGGGAAAAAATAAGCTCATTAAGTTGTTCCCCCAGAACTGTATGCCGGAAATGAAACACACATGCCCCCTCATCGTTTAAAGCTTCACATGATTTATCCCCGGCATTCACACATAATGTACAATTAAAATCTCCAACAAGTATAATCATTATGTCTTCCGCCTTCCTGCTACCAACATGTTTCAAAAAATTGGCTAATAAATTCTCCCCAGAGATGATTATTTATCTTTGAAGAAATACCAGCAATGTTCCAAGAAAGAACATTGCATATGGCGGGTTTACCTCTCACGGGACGATGAGCTGTGACTGTCCCGATTGGGTCCTCAGTTATATTACAGGAAGGGGAAGAAGCATTTAGGGTATCCAAGGGTTCAGCCAAGTTTTTTTTCCTTCCATATCTGTCGATCTTTGGACCTCATTGCTAGCACATCTCCAGATGAGAATGGAGGAGAAGTCAACGTTCCCCACCATAGGGGAACCAGAGTTTCCCCCAACACCAAACCCAGTCACTACAGGATTAGGAAGCACCGAATTCCCCGTAAACAGTCAGTCAATATCCTCCAACGAGTTCAAAGCATCTAAACAGTTGTTCACTAGAACCGAGAATCTAAGCTCCCCCGGTCGCCCGGAATTGCCTCCCCTATACATGTCAAAACCAAAGGGAATGATGGACGGAGTGCTGAACATTGCAAGCACTCAACCCCAGTCAACTGATCTGGGTTTAATCCATCATCATACATGTGGCCTCGGGGCTTTAGGAGGTTTGTGGTTTATAAAAATAGCCCAAGGGTAAAATATGTATATCATTGGAATTGTAAAACCAATTGTTGCCCCTCTCTAAGATAGTATGCACCAAGAGGGGCGAACTAAAGGTTAACACAACACAATCACCTCGAAATGACTTAACTGAAGGACAAACCCAACCTATTCTATTAACCATTTTAAATTCGTAAAAGAGAGAGTTATCTAGACCAGTCCTTGAGCTCAAAAAATGAAGTGACTTATTCCTTAAAGCCGCCCAATGTTCAAAAGCGTTATGGGATAAAAGAGGAACGTTTACCAAGACGACTGTGTATGGAGTGGCTTCTCGGGGTAGATTCAGATTACATGGTGCGTGCTGGGGAATTTCTAATTGGTCACCAGGATTTGGACCTTTCACTTCCTCCTTATTCGCGCCAGGCATCCTAGCGGTCGATGCTCCTCGTTCTATGCTGGAGGAATTTTTAGGGGGAATCACGGTGATTCCTTCTTTAGGGGGGGCAACCTAATGCAAGCTGATGTATTTGCTGCACTTGAGTCCTTATTACTAATGGTACTTCCGGCCTGTGTTTGTCTCTGTGATGTACAGCTAGTTAAGTTGCCAACCCCCATTTCTGTCTCCCTGGTGTTTAAAGCACAGGGGGTTGGCTTAGAGCTATCTGATCGGGCAACTGGATGTTTATTACTCAAAATAATACGTTTATTATAAATTCAAAAGTCAGCTCAAAATCCTGTTCCACGATCGATCCCTAGCGAACCGATAGGAGCAGTCGGAGTGCTGGAGTAGACACCTCACTCCCCTCCGACGCTGTGTCAACAAGACCCCGAACTGGAACTCTTCATCATTGACATTATTAATATTTTTATGCAGAATTTCCCGCTTTATTGTATTGTGTTTTGTTCTGCTCTGTAACTGATGTAAAGCGCTCCGATACCCTCCGGTCAGGTCAGCGCTATATAAAACTTCTAAAATAAAAAAAATTACTAAAAAGTTCCCCTATCCTAGCTAACCTTGCTTCAACAATGGTTATTTTTAACATGATAGGTTCCAGCAGGGTTGACATCATTGTTTCGAGTCTACCCCAGAAGTTCCCATCTTGTATACTATCGACAGGTTTGTCTATCTCAATGGAGTTAGTAGCATTCGATTGGCCCTTGTCAAGATGTCTAGTTTTAGCAAATGTTTTGACAGTCTTTCCATTTAATCTCTGCCCAGGTTTGCTCAATTTCCGGGTGTTCCTACTCATCCTTTTTTTTGTTAGAGGTTCTGCAATATGATCAATACTAGACTTGGCTTTTTGCCCTCTGGTTGTGACTGTGACCCTGATAGGACTAAGCTCTAACTCGGAAGATGACATGGTCGCAATATCCACTGGTTGATCTACTGCGACAGATGTTGTTCTATCAGACCGGGAGGGAGATGCCTCGTTGTTGATCACGTTACAACAAACAAATGATGGACGGAATGCTGACAATGCAGACATTCTCCCCCAGTCAAGAGATCTGGGTTAAATCCATCGTTCTTTTGCCCACTGCGCCACCCCAGTTCAGACATGGCCATATGCAAATCAGTCTTGACCCTGTGCCTCATGGGAACAGTCCAGCCCGAACTGCCAAGCCATGTCTTCCCTGGACCGGAATCAAGCATCCTAGGACCGGTTTCTGGCTATCAGCCGTCATCAGCCAGAATAGCTTGACTCCAGTGGCGTAGTGAGCACGGGTCCCACGTCTGGGAATACCCATCCCACTTAGGGCGAAAAGCGTTACAACAAACAAATGATGGACGGAATGCTGACAATGCAGACATTCTCTCCCAGTCAAGAGATCTGGGTTAAATCCATCGTTCTTTTGCCCACTGCACCACCCCAGTTCAGACATGGTCATATGCAAATCAGTCTTGACCCTGTGCCTCATGGGAACAGTCCAGCCCGAACTGCCAAGCCATGTCTTCCCTGGACCGGAATCAAGCATCCTAGGACCGGTTTCTGGCTATCAGCCGTCATCAGCCAGGATAGCTTGACTCCAGTGGCGTAGTGAGCACGGGTCCCACGTCTGGGAATACCCATCCCACTTAGGGCGAAAAGCGTTACAACAAACAAATGATGGACGGAATGCTGACAATGCAGACATTCTCCCCCAGTCAAGAGATCTGGGTTAAATCCATTGTTCTTTTGCCCACTGCGCCACCCCAGTTCAGACATGGCCATATGCAAATCAGTCTTGACCCTGTGCCTCATGGGAACAGTCCAGCCCGAACTGCCAAGCCATGTCTTCCCTGGACCGGAATCAAGCATCCTAGGACAGGTTTCTGGCTATCAGCCGTCATCAGCCAGGATAGCTTGACTCCAGTGGCGTAGTGAGCACGGGTC